>NC_137250.1:16996345-18422226 GCF_051294905.1 Botryllus schlosseri | reverse complement strand
AGATCGTCGACAAAACATTTGCACAAAATGATAGAGGCATATTCACTGATACCGTCGATTTTGCTATGTCTAAACGTCGAATAATCCTGTCCTTGCCAAATGAGCCCAGTGGTATACAGATGCGACCCCCAATGTATGTTAGCAACATATTTGATATAATTCAGTCATTATCTTGCAAAAAAATTTCGCGCTTCGCGCGACCAGGACATCATTGCGCTCTGCATAGTTGCATGACATATTGTTATCAATTTTAGAGCGCATTAATATAAGTCTTGTTTGCGATCTTACCTAATTCGTTTCGCTCCTATCGGACGACTAAAAAAAGGTTATCAACATTCCAGTTGCCCGCGCAATGGTTCGTAAATCTCATGTGTCCCTTTGGCCGAAAAAGTTGCCCACCCCTGATATAGATAAAATTAGACATTACTTGCAAATTACAACTCAGTTGAAGAGGGGAAGAAAATCGCAATATGCGTTTTCGCGATGCAGTCAAAATTGATGCAATTTTTGGAATTATACCATGATACTGTGACAGAGCAAATGCATCGGCTGGTTTTGTAAAATTGTAAAAATGATGTAAATATGACCAAACGATGCTTCCCACTTGACAAAATTACAAATATTTGTAGTGTAGCTTAGCTGTTTGGGTCGAACAAATGATTAAGAAAGACTGCAAGTCCCAATCCTTGAATACTTGATTAAGTACATGTAGACTAGACATAGGCTATGGTCTTTGACTACTTAACTAAATTCCATCTATGACCAATGTCTATTAGTAGTAAGAGTGTGTGTGCTTGTAATCAGGATAGTGTGCAATGACAGAATTAGTAAGTTCAATCTCTTTATTAGTTGTTGAATCATAAACAAGAGCTACACTTGGATTTTTTATCTACATTTTTATTATACAGGATTGGATATCTGCCATATTTGAATGATTCATACATTTCAGGATATTAGAGAGTCCATGTTATAAAAACTTGAAAAAGGAAGGATATTTAGCAAATCTTTCTTTCATGTTAATTGCATAGTGGATAATTCGAGCCGGGGCCTACGATATAGGGTATTAAATTTCACTTGGAAATATAGACAATCAGACAAGCTTCAGATAAATCCAAGTGCCGTATCTCAACTGTCGTCCAACATCTAGCTACACCTTCTTGAATATTTCATTAATAAAACCTGAGATGTGCAGACCCGAAATGAGCAGAAAATTGTCAATTTTCAAAGTGACGTAACTTTTGACCCCAAAGTCCAATTTTCATAAAATATAGCTCATCCTGTTTGGAATATGCTCATCTCTGCGTGTACCAAATTTCAGGAGATTTGAAGAGGTAGTGATGTGAACATCGTTTGTCTGTGTATGGAATGGCCCAATGATCATAAGAGCAATTGATGGTAAATTAGTTGTTACACTGACATTCAATGGATTTCAAGGGCAACCCGGTGTGACATCAGTCTTCAAGGCCTGAGTCGCTCATCGATTTTCCCCTCGGCTATATATTCCAATCTAAAGAGCATTTTTGAATTCAAACAACCACGAGAATAGCAGCGACAGATAGGAGGTGACTTGCTGAGCGCTAGAATAATTTTCTGTTCCTCGTACTGATCGTACCGGAAATGTTATCCCATGTTGCAGAGTTCGCTCTGTCATGTGGTACTAGTGCATATTTGTGAATATGTACTTGCCGACATAATGTCCCAATATAGTTGCGCTCCCCGAAGGACAAATGATTGAAACTACCTTTGTAAAAGTAATTGTCCCTAATTCGGTATACCGCCAGCACATTCTACTTCGTGGTACTGCAATTCTGTAATCTGACATCTTCATGTATTGCATTGGAATGACAATTTGACTGTATATACTGAAATTTTAAAGATTTATTCCAATCTCGCCATTTTCCTTTGGGGGCAGGGTGCTCCCCGGATTATATGTGTATTTACCAGTTTTACTGCGAATAAAGAATATAATAATAGTACTAGCATTGGTAAAGTTTAGTGGCGCTTATATAGGTCTGATGGTGCGCCACGATCCGTAATACCATTTGCTACACAATATATACTTGGAAATTAATTGAACGTGTAAAATAAGGACGCCAAGTCGTAGAAGTGCGAGTACAAGAAACGGCATGAAAAGAGCGAGGAAAGCGTCAAAAGAAATGCAGCCATAACATCAAGATCGGACATTAATACCTGTAGGCACAATCAATACGTTTCCGACGAATAAATGAGCACTATACCATCAGTATTATGACTATGTACATTGTATAATGTACACCAGTGATTCTTAACCGCGTCTCTCAACCATGGCCTTTGCCGCTCTCATTTACGCTGAGAAATAACAAATGCTTCTAGCGCATTGAAAACTGTTCATTACTGAAAATAAATTACAACCTCAATTTTACTTGCACTGGAGTAATCTTAAACCTGAAGCGAAAGTAATTCACGAAACAGTCGATGCTTGACCCAAATGCTAACCTGCTAAGCGCCGTGGCGGTGATATAGCAATAGGGACACAGAGAGGCAAGTGAAGCATTGCCTCGCCTTTCTTTAAGATGAGTAGAAGAAAATTGTGAAAACCTTCAATGATTAATGTTGGTATTTTTCTACTGATGTTCATGAGTGACTAATTTTGAACGTTTTTATACCCAAAATTACGTAATTCGCGTAGGAAAGCGAGTTGCTCAGTGTGCTAACGGTTGCTGGTTCGAATCCAGGTTCTGCTTAGTTCCTACGTGTCGGAGTTTTATCTGAGATCCTCATCGCCGACCTCACCGCACATGCTGTGTCGTACGAAAAGCCGACATAGAATAAAAACGTAATTCACGCATTTATCGTTCAAAAATATGGAGCGAAAGGAGAGTCAAGCCTCACCTGCCATAGCGCAAATCATCATAAACAGCTCATAATTTGTATAATAACTGGATAATGTCAGCGCACCAGAATCCCCTCAAAATGGCCAAGTAATGTGGAATCCGGCTTTATTAGGTGCAATATCATCGCATTGAAACAATGTAAGGTGTTGTACAATTTAATCTGGCGCATATATGACCATTGGAATATCGCAGCGCAGCGCAGTGAAACAATTCACTTTGGACTTGGCAAACCGACGGGATAGTGTACGAATTGTGAAGCTTCCACGGCCTACATGTAGTGCAGAGCAAATAATTTCTTTTAATGATGTAGCCGTTACGTGTTTTTTATACATACTTTCAGTTGTGGATATATATGAAACAAGTCGTCAATTAAATCAGCAAACGTTTTATATATTTGCGAAGTCAATCAATCAAGGTAATCTGTTTCCCCACTCTAAAGGGGTCATTCACCAACCCTGACCCTCACCGCATGTCACTGACAGATGTACGTTACAGATATGGCGTGCGACGTTATCGTTCGTTTGGGGCGCATTAACGACTTATGATATTGGCTCGTCCGATTGGGCAAAGAAATTCCGAGAAACGAGTCTTGCTGTCCCATATTGCGTCGATAAAGGTTAGGGTACCGTATTGGAACTGTCATTGCAATATACAAGGCCACAACGACAACACGTTACCCCGAGCGGCGAAAAATCATCTTTTCAAAAGTGTTTGTAATGCATTTTATCAATATGAAACGGGCTTGAATGCACCTTTTTGCAGAATTAAATAAATAATATTGGACAGCTTTCTGTTTTCCTGCGGCTATGAGCCAATTTGAGGCTACAGAAATAGCTCTGAGAGTGAAAAGGCTTGAGGACCACTGTTGTATACGGTGTACATAAATAGGTAATTAGAAAGATGGTGACATATATGGAGCAACTCGCACTCATTTCCTCGAGATTAAAATTGCATATCGAAAACCGATTACATGTCCACACGGCGAGAGAATATATAATATACGTGTCGGGCCTTTTTGCAATCCTCTAATTGGGGACATAAATTATGACAAATGCCAAGTGTGTCTAGAATCACTCAGTCGCCGACGAAATATTCAAGATGATATAAATAATACATTAGCTGGTACTTCTGATTTCAGATAGAAAAGGCCGGATTATTGTCTGGAAAATTTAACAGCCTTATTATCACATTAGATATCTTATTTGTAGATACCACAAAAAGTACTTTCAGAGTTGAATAAAGACGCACTGATATAATTTCCGAGTATTAAAGGATTCTGAATAGTATATCATGCAGGCACCAATCTACAAATATAACCTTATCACGCGGAGTATAGTATCCATCTATTTACCGCGAAGTGAAGTGTGACAATATTTTTCGATAAAATGATTATTTTTGTGGAAAGTACCAAAACACACATGTTAATGAATCAATACGTATGGTATAATGATATCATGATATTAGCATCATTTGTAACACACAAGAAAATGCCATTTGAAACCCTAGCTATATAGGATATAGGTTATCACCCAAATAGACCCAATTACGTACCTTTCAACACAAGGGTTACATTGATCAGCTGAAATAGGAATAGTGTCAAATACCTGTGTTAAACTACGAGACGCGATTCCCTACTATCCGAACAGTTTTTTTTTCTTAAACACGATACAGAACATACAAAAATGTTTCTTTAAATTTCCAAAGAACTATCGCTGCGATTTATCCACACTTACAGTTTTCATTTTCTACCCTCCTGGCCACATGCAATCATGCAAGCTTAACTTTCTACGCCTGAACTATAACCGCGTATCACTAAATTCAAGATGAAGAGCCCAAGCTATGCATTCGAGAAACGCAGGGGCATGTGAGTGACACGGAATAGTCAATGAGCAAGCACATCTTCCTTCTCTTGTTACAATACGTCGAGATAAATTGATTGCAAACGCTGTATAATCTGTAGTACGAGTCTGAAAATCAAATTAACGATACGGGCTTATGTGGATTCCATAACACACATTGATCCGATAAATAATTCAGACGGAGATGTCACGGAATTGGTTATCTCGGCTCTGGAACCGGAATAACAGGTCGGCTGTGGAGATTATTTATTTCCTCACTTTGGAAGTGCATCGATTTGGGAATGTGCGGTATTGTTAGAGCCACCTATAATCTCGGATCATACTCGAACCCCAGACGTGATATTCCACGAGATGCGAATAGAAGTTATATTGCTATTGTTACCAGAGTTAGATCAATTTTAATTTGTAATTGAGCTCAAGGTAATTAATTACATTTTTCCATGTAATTGTAATTGAAGCATTTCTATTTTGTGTTATTGTAATTGTAATTGTAATTTGATTAAAATGTTGCTCAATTACAATTTCAATTACATTGTTATGGAAACCTGACAATCACAATATAAAATAATCAATCAATCAATCATTTATTCGTCACACCAGTGAAAATCCGGTACGGACCAGGATGACGACGAGGGGCCGCAAGACCCCCTTGGGCGGCGTGAAAGCATCTGAAGGTGGGTGCGAAGCTCCGGTAAACTGAAATTTTTTCCGCGCTTGGCGCGATTCACCTCTATTTCATAGTTATTGCTCTGTGTATAGTCCGAATTTCATATTGGAGAATTCTCTCATCAACAGTCATAACATTCCATACCATCATACTATATGTAGGAATTGCTAACATTCTGGTTTCATTGTGTGATATGACGATAAGGGGACACGAAATATTCCACTGTCATAAAGTGGGGCGTGTCTAAAAAAGTTAGAGAACTAGGGGGCTAAAATAAATCTTAATATTTCAAAGGTGGATGAACAGCAAATAAACTCTTTTGAAACCTGTGCTGAACCATTTCCTACACCACGGTCAGAGATTTATCTTTAAATCTGTGACCGGTACCGAGGTTTGCTGCAACAATTGCAAAAAGAAATTCAAGTTTCCAACCAAGGCTTCATCAAACTTGATCACGTATTTGTTGAGATGTTATCCGAATCTTGCCTGCAATCTTGGCCAAATTTAATGGGGCCAGAAATTTTCGCACCCTAATGTTCATCAAATGCAATCTAACAGTTTCCGAGCAAGTGATAATGCAAATGCGAACCACACTGTTGTAATTCGTAGTTATCAAGAGGTTATTTCTTTTTGCATTTATTTTAATTTTACACATCTTATCGGTATCATCCTTATCGCTGACGCCTAACCAATTACATTTCATTGTCCGCACTAAGCTCGGAGTAGCCTAATCGTTTGATTACATTTCATTGACTGTCCTATAGCCTATTGGCTGTTAGTCGCTCAAACTTTTGGTTGTTAACAGTAGCTTGAATTATTTTTCTGTGTTTGTAGTGTTCAGTACTCATGATTAGGAATAGTTCGAATACGTTCGATTTTTTTTAATTAAAGGGTATTCTACGTATCATGAATGAAACATGTTTAGCTTGAGGTTGTTGCTAATTAAGTCGCTACGGCTGTCAAAGAACACCTCTCTGCCGAATCAATTACATGTTTAACAGTAATTATAATTGTAATTAATTACATGTTTAACAGTAATTGTAATTGTAATTTGATATTTTTAGCATTGAGTAATTGTAATTGTAATGTAATTGAAACATGCAAGGGAGTAATTGTAATTGTAATTGAACTGAATTATTGTAATTGATCCAACTCTTATTGTTACCATTATATCAATATCAAAGTCAATTGGCAGGTGATTTTATTGGTACAACATAATATACTATATATACGAAGAAATGACAAATGTAAATATATAAATATATATATATAATATGCTTACTAGGTACTCATATCGAGAGGACTGGCTATTTTATAAATACGGACGAGTGCCTGCATATATGTAAGCAACATAAATCCCACGTGACTCATAAGCCTTCACTGCGAGTGGATATGTATTCGGGTACATTCGGCAGCTCAGCGAACAATACACGCAGTGGTCGGATTCAGCCGGTGCGAACTGGTTCTCTAGAGCCATCTCACGATATTCTGTGAGATTAGCGAACTGGTAAGTTATTGGTTACTGTCAACGACTTTTTGTAACAGGGGTTGCAAAATATAGCTTTTATGAATTGTGATAGAACCAGGGCTGTGGGATCGGAGTCGGAGTCGGAGTTTGACTAATTTGCGCTTGATAGAGTCGGAGTCGCGAAAAACTACGGACTGGAGTCGGAGTCGGAGTTTGTGAAAATGACCATGTAAACAATTTATTTTCAAAGATATCTTTTAAATTACTAATAATAACTATAATATGATTTTTATGTACTATCAAGCAGTGTTGGGATCAAGTCACTACCTTCGAGTCACGAGTCATTTCGAGTCATTGCACATTTTGACTCGAGTCAAGTCAAGTCAATCGATTTTCGAAGGTGACTCGAGTCAAGTCAAGTCACTCGATTTTTGGAGGTGACTCGAGTCAAGTCGAGTCAAGTCAAGTCAAGTCACGAGTCAAGTCACAATTCAAGTCAAGTTGCCTTTTCGAAGTATGAGGCATGATTTCGTAATTGCATTTTTCAAGCTGTCCGAAATACAGATTGAGTGGTCATTGATTTCGAACCGACCAGTGAATATAGAGTTACGCAAGTAGGCGCTGATTCACTCACATGTACGTAGAACTGGTAAACTACGTAAGTAATTGCATAGCCTCAGTTTTCAGTTACCGGTCAAATACAGAATAGAGAATAGAGACGCAATAGATGAGATGCAATATATTACACATTTAGAAATTGATATGATACAATTAGAGCCTGTGCCAGTGGTTGAGGACTATATAAACTATATTCGAATTCAATTCCAATAAAAAAAGAGGTTTGGGTAAGGTAAGAACAGAGAACAGAAATAGACATGTTACTATTTTATTACTTTACTACTATATTTTACGACAATATAAGCTGTAAGCTTCGATCATTTCGTTTTCGGTGAGGATCAGTGAAACACATGATCATTGAATGATTGGTCGCTTTCACGGTTACACCAGCGTTTCGCGAACAAGCCAAACACATATGCAAGATACAGCGATTTTTATCGACACCAATTACTTGAGGACTTGTAATTGACTCGTGAATTTTGCTCCGAGTCACGAGTCAATCCACATTTCTGATACGCTGAGTCAAGTCAAGTCAAGTCATTTTAACAAAGTGACTCGAGTCAAGTCAAGTCATACGAAAAAGGTGACTCGAGTCTGACTCGAGTCAAGTCATGACTCGAGTCATCCCAACACTGCTATCAAGCACTGTTATTAGTAACGATGCAGATCAGGGGCGGCCAGACGGTGCACCGCAGGCCAAATGTGGCCCGCGAGAAGGTTTTGTGTGGCCTGCGAGGTAATTCTCGAAATTAGATATAACATCAGGTAAAATTGTAAGGCCAGCCAAAATTTGATTCGCCTGACCGCGATATTTGATGATGAGTAAAGCATCAGTTTCGACGCATTGGCGCAACCAGGGGCCAGCCACATTCAACGCAGATCTTCGTATTTGACCATGAAGAAGAATATTCCGTAGCAGATTTATTTGACTTGAAATTTTTCTTAGCACTTCGCATGATTTATTGTCACATTTCTTGCATTTAGTATTGGAAACCCTCCTAGAAATTATAAATACGCGTAATCTACAGAATTGAGTCCAACTATACTCGCAATTAGGAGATAACGTGTCGTCCAACACGGGACTTCGCTTGTGCGCTTGAAGCGAGATCGTCGGCGATGAAGCATTTGCGCAAAATGACAGAACCATGTTCACCGATACCGTCGATATTGCTGTGTCTAAAACGCCAAATAATCCTGTCCTACCCAAATGAGCCGATTGCTATAAAGAGGCAACCCCCACTATGTGCAAGTGAGATATTTATTGACCGAGTTCATTCATTAGCTTTGAAAGAAATTCGTGCTTCGCGCGACCACGGCATTAGGCCTACTGCACGCTGTACACGTGTACAGTTGCACACTGAGTTCTCATGACATAATAATTATCAATTTTAAAACGTAGTCATATAAGTCTTGTTTTCAATGTTACCAAATTCGGTTCGTTCCTATCGGGCAACTAAAAATAAGATTATCAACATTCAAGTTGCCCGCGCAATGGTTTGTAAATCTCATACGACCCTCTTGCCCTAAAGGTTGACCAATGGCCACCCCTGACATAGATAGAATTGAACATTGTTTGCAAAATACTATTCAGTTGCATAGAGGTAGAAAGAAGCAATATCCATCTTCGCGATGCAGTCACGAATTGATGTAATTTCTGGAATTATACCATGATATTGTGACAGAGCAAATATATCGCCTGGTTGTAAAATTGATGTAAATATAACCAAACGATGCTTTCCACTTGACAAAACTGAAAATATCTGTGGTGTAGCTTAGCTGCTTGGGTCGAACAAATTATCAAGAAAGACTGCAAGTCCTAGTCCTTGAATACTTGAGTAAGTGCATGCGGTAGACTAGACGTATGCTAGTAGTGAGAGTGTGTGTGGTTGTAATCAGTGCAGTGCATGTGTAATAAGAAAATTATTAAGATGCATCTCTGTATTAGTTGCTGACTCATACACAAGAGCAACACTTCGATTGTTTTATCTACATTTTAATTATACAGTATGGGATGGATGTCGTGTTCGAGTGATTCATCCATATAAGGTTATTAGAGAGTCCCGGTTATGAAAATTGAAATATGAAAACATCAAAGAAATTTAGAAAGGCAATCTTTCATGCATAGTGAATATATCGAGCTGTGCCACAATGAAGCAATTTTGCATACCATCGTTAATCATATGTTAGCATATGTTTAATGGGTATATGATAGTCATTTAACCGTCACTGTGGCATATAATTTTCGAAGTAAATTGGTTATACTGTTGGAGTCGGGGTTGGAGTAGGAGTCGGTATTATTCAAGACTCAGGAGTCGGAGCCGAAGTCGGAGTCGGAGTCGGTTCATTGAAAATGTGTGGAGTCGGAGTTGGAGTCGGTGCTAAAATTAACCGACTCCACAGCCCTGGATAGAACCGACTGAAAAAAATGAAACCCACCGCGGTATACATGTAAGGACACTGATTGTTCGTCTGCAGGACCAAACAACACTTCGTCAGTCCCCCCCCCCAAATGCTAGTCTTGGGCCACCATAGGAGATAGACCAAAATACTCGGTTATATGTTTTTCCGCTACTTATCGACGAGATACGTTGTACTGTTCTGCGAGTGAGCTTATACGTCGCCTAACCGTGCTAAGCGCTAAAATTTTCTATAATTCATGATTGAATCGGTCAATATGATCGGGAATTGCATATAGATTACTATCAATTTTCATCCTCTCTCTGCTCACGTAATTAGATTTACCAGCAGTAGAGCAGAGTGAGGAGTCTTGGATAATGTAGGGACCGTAAATAATAATTAAACATATTCGGCCGGACCGGTTGGTATGATGACTGTTATATGATGTTATTCCGTGACTGTGTGCTATATAAAAAGATATTGAAATGGCCCAAACGTACTAAACTAAAAGACGCACACGATTTAAAATTGGAATCTCATCACTGGCCAATAATTTTTCTCTGTGGGATGACATTTGTCTTGTGGGGTTCATATTTCCAGGACAGGAACATTCGGCGCCAGCTATTTAGGCGCCTTTGGACAATTAAATATATATCGTATGTATTATATATCGAAGTTTTCGGTCGGCAGTCCTTTTCGGTCAAGGTTTTCCCGTTACAGATCGTTGTGGCAAACTTCTCGGAGTCGCATGTTATATGGCCTTAAACTGCATATGTCTTGGTGCGGTAATTGTCGACGCCGAAATGCCCATTTCTATAAATCATACGTATTTTTCTTGGAGGAAGGGTACCCAAGAAACAAGATAGTTGGTCATATTAAATCGCGCACAGCGCGAAAAGTTTTTGAAGAGGTTGCATAAATTGACGAAATAATTTTGGGCCCCCTTCGAGGTCGACCCCCCAATTGAGGGGGGGGGTGGGGTGCGGCAGTTACGGTCCTGTTCGTCTGATTCTGTCAACTATATTTGCAAGCTTATGCATATAGTTTTTCACGTGGCGCATTATCTACTACACCCCTCGTATTGGGAGGCTCGTTGCGCCATAAGAATAAGAATCACCAGAATCTGGAAGATACCGCCCTTGTCTACACATAATGCCCACACGCAATCGATTACTTCTGCTACAGTTGTCGTGTTGACACGGAGACAGACTCGTTTAACAAGAAAAAAATCACAAGGTCTGCCAAGACAGCCCCAATTATTGTTGTTCAGTACGTCAAACGAAATGCGTTCATGTCAATTCTGAATGGCGGCAGGTAGCCTCATCGAGTAGAAGTGTACAGATGCAATACCGCAATCACATGCCATATATATAAATAACCAAACAATCAGTTTAATCCAGTTAATATAGACATGAGTCCTCGGATATAACATTTAGCCGCACCCACTGATAAGCATAATCCATATTCGATAATTACAAACTCTTTTACGATGCTGAGTCCAGCAAAAGCGCGCGTTGATTGATACAGATATAATAATGCAATACCTGTTCGAATCTGGCAATCGTGAACGGCTCACCAACCAGTAGGGCATATGGTGTCGAATTGCTTGAATTTGAACATGCTTATAGAAATTGGCAGAAAATGGATATTTCGTGATTCAAATTTGCAAAATTTTTAATCGATCACTATAATGACTATTCTATATACAAGCAGTCCAATATGGGAACTAAAAAAGATCCGCTTACCATAGGTTACGCGCATTGACCTGCGCGACATTGTCTGTAGTGTCGTGTCCGTACGTAGTGATTTATAATCCTGGTGATATACGTCTTCGTATCAAACTGATTAAAAAATTTCTCATAATTACATTATCTGTGGAAAAATATCGTATCAGTACTGAACCATATCGAAATTCCACGACTATAAGATACAGGTAAATGTTTTCAGGTAGAGTTGGTAATACATTTGGAACCAGTCATCAAAAACGGATGCAAACTACGATATTTCGCTGCGGACACCGAATTCTTGTCAATCGGAAGCAAAAAAATGGAATGGTATCATTAGAAAGGCGGGTCACGCTGAAGGATGAAGAGACCCTCACAGCGGAATCCTCCAATATAAGCAAAACAATGTGATTCATTGTCCTGGTCGATGTAATGTTTTCTGTGTGCCGTGCTATACTCCTTGGTGGGCGCCGATCTTATTTGACCCTCAAAGCATGACTTTCTGGTGTACTAAAAAAGATATATACAGGGTACAAAACATTAAAATAGCAGTGCCATAATCTGCCCAGATGCCCATCATTCTTGGGACAATATTCGAAGTAACCTCGGCGATCGAGAACAGCAGCTTCCGTGATTTTTCGTGACTCATATGTTTTCACTAAAAGTTATGTTACCGAACATAAAACTCATTTTCTGCGCAAAACCTATACTACCCCTCGCTTAATATCCTCCAAAAGCCTTTATTGGTCAATGGAAAGGGAGTCGTTGGATGTACCGTATGACTATAGATTACTCTTCGCGTCACGGATATTGCCGCATTTGGCAAGACCAATCAGGTACGGTTAGCTCAAACCTTTCACACCACGTCACGTTAGTCTGATACCTTCTGGACTATCCACGGTACCTTGTCGATAACAATCAATAAGTTAGAAACCGACAAAGTTTCACGAAAGGGAGATGACTTTTAAAACATTATTAACAACAAGGTTGTCGAAGGTAAGCTACACAAGGCATAATACCATTCGAATTCGACTATCTTGTAAATCTTGGAAGAATTTAACGAGCCCCTGACGGTAGCTCCCGTTCGAATATGGCTCGTAAGAAGCTCCTAGTACGGACGCATTGGGAGCCCAATTATCTCATCGATAGCGTGTTTCTTTTGTAACGGAAAGGCTAGCGCTAACACGTCTATTGCACGCATTCACAGAAGCTCCCCTAAAGTGGAAACAAACGCTTCTATACATAAATATGCATTCGCTCCATTATACGCTTTCGAATTTGTTTTGCATACACTATCTCAGTTA
Organism: Botryllus schlosseri; assembly: GCF_051294905.1. Taxonomy (NCBI): domain Eukaryota; kingdom Metazoa; phylum Chordata; class Ascidiacea; order Stolidobranchia; family Styelidae; genus Botryllus; species Botryllus schlosseri. The sequence goes on along the minus strand of NC_137250.1, from coordinate 18,409,316 downwards.
TAAGCCATCGAAAAGCTACACATAAAACTTGACGAATAAGTTAATGGGAAATGAATTGCTGATTTTGTAACGAGATACGAGGAGTGGCTTAACAGCCGTGAGAATAGTGCTGTCGGACCGAAAAAAAAATCAACTCGCTGCCTGGCGAGTGCCAGCATGAGGTCCGCGTGTCAGTTTTTGGGTCATCCGGTTATAAGCTAACACCATTTCATTACCCTCTTTACTTTCCTGACCAATTTATAGCAACCTGCAAGACAAATGTCTATAATGCAATTGAACACTGGTTTCCATCGAAGGCCGCATCCCCGTAAACCACACTCGCTATCGCATGGTCACAACTCCGTATTATAGAACTATAGCGAGAGCTCCGAGTCGCCGACTTGTAGGAATAGCCCTTCGTTGCATCGTAATGCGCACAAAGATATTGCGTTTGCACTCCAATCCTATCCAACAGCGGGTTAACTAAAGATTATACCAACATCGTGAACATCTACAGACGCGGGGTATCTTGCTCTGGGCATCTAATAACTATACTGTTGCGCTAACATCACTCTCAAACTTGATCTGCAACTGTGACCTGAGAACTATATACAGGGATAGCCTTTAACAGCCTCATACTAACCCCAGATGGGTACCTACAAATCCTGCTAATATACAACGCGAGACCAGACCAAATATTCTATTAGTTTCTGGCACTACGACAAACAAGGCTGTACTCAACAGAAAAGGTCGTAATAATGCAGGCTATCGATCACACAACCAGCATGCTGCTCCTTGGTAATGAAAAAAATCAAGTCCACGAAATTCTGCAGTTACTTCATAAACGCCGTCGACATTGCGATAGATTAAAACTGTTCCGACGACGTGGTGGTAATTGTACCGGGGAGAAGAGTTGCGAAAAGGAGAAAAACTCTATTCTACGCGGCTTGTGCGTTGACTTACGAAAATTTCATTAATAATTAAAGAAAATCTCGGGATGTAAAGTAATCCCGCAAGTTTTCGATTGCTGTTACTCGAATTCGTTCACACTACGATGAACAATATAATTATCTGGTGTTTTATGTATTCGGCGTGATCCTCCATAAGCGTCATGCGAATGATATTTGGTAGGTCATGATCGAATATTTTCGGCGCTCGTGATAAAATGATTTATACCGACCTGATCAGAAAAAAAGATTTCAAGGACCGAAGTGATCAAATGTAATCGTCTCGCGTCGCTTAGTTGTCCGCTTAAGTTTAATGGTTAATAATTGTAGATTCCGGACACAGTCCAGCTTCAGTTTCATCTCTTAATGCAAGATCTGGATTCTAAAAATAGTTTTCATGTCAAACTTAAGTGACTTTCATCTACAAGTTCTTGAATTGACATAAGTAATAGAAATTTAGATAAAATGTTGTGACGTTGTGCTGCTTCATGAGCACACAGTTGCGCTGAATCAATCTGTAGATTTCAAATTAAATATAATCAAAAAATTATAGACTGCTTCCGTGATTCGGTGCCAGTACTTGAGGAAAAATACGGAGTCGAGATCCAGAACTTGATGTTCACGCATTTCACAACAATTCCAAATCTTGATCCTGCACAGTATCAGTCTAGAAACACACTTCAGGAACTAGTATTTTAACCTTCTGAGTTTTCCTGTCAAATTCAATGGCAATTCTATACAGTACTCGCTACCTGCGCTTTTGCTAAACAAGCGACAAAGGCCAATGTTGCGTCGTGACGAAGTGCAGGCTATTCTAGTATCCATATATGCTGTTTTCCATCAAAAATATATCCCAATGTGATAGGTTTCAAGAAATAGCGAGACACCCACGAAATCTACAGTATTACAATATAAGAAGATCTCCGCTTCGTGGAATATTCAAAACATAAACAGATCGAGTGATAGAACCTGGTTTCCGACATATCGTAATGTTACTTTGGAGCAACCCGTGGGAAAATGTATTATAAATTAGGCTGCTTTCACCACGGATAGTAATCCAGGCATACCTCTAGTTGGCAACTTAAAGACGCTCCGAATACATTCAGCATCTTAAAAATCAGCGAAGTGTATTTGAGTATGCCTTCCCAATATATGGCTGACGGACATAATTCTTGTAGAATGCATAAAGTTTGAGACTAATGAGAATGTATATTTATATCGCCATTGTATTTCATATCAAAATGTATCCGTGGTATGTTGACCCGAAAACTCCCCATCGGTGTATTCTTACACTCGATTTACCCACGAGATTTATACCCATAACGAGTTCTTTCGTCGATTCGAATATAGACTTCATCTCTTGTGGTACACGGCGATTGGGGAATTAAATATTCAAGGTTTGCCGCGATAAAGGGAAATTCGAACTGGGCCCATAAATAATTCGGTCTTGCATTTTAAATCTGTCAAATTCTGTAATCGTATCGATGGAATGCTGAGAATCCCGAATATTTTGCAGTGTACGCCTGCTATTATTGAGTTAGCTGTTAGACCGCTCGTGATTTCAAATCGATATGCGGGTGTTTGGTTTAATTTGGCAATGGCTCTTCTCCGTCAACATGTGACGCGTCTAATTCACAGGAGACCTTGTCTTAGCGTCTGTATCACTAATCCGTAGACCGGAGGTTCTCAACATTTCTTTCTTCATTCCCCACAACCTAAAATCCTCCAATCCAACCCTCGCAAATGCTCCACATAATAAAATTTGCCAAGACTTTGTTTAGTAAGGACTTTCTATTGATACAAGTTGAGGTGACCCATGATTAATAGTGACGACCCGTCTAAAGAGAACTAAAGATTTTGGCAGTTGTTCACAAATTTTCTGAATAGACATGAATCCGAGGTCGAGGAAACTAGGTCGTATTTTCATTTAACTTTAGTCATTACGCTTTATCAAACTTTCAGTTCACCAGAGTGATATGCTGGATGTCACGGACAAGCTATTTACTTATTTGAGTGCACCCAATATGCCTGGGACGTCTAACAGTAGACAAAAACAATCGCCTTTTACTGCAACATAGAACTTCTTGTGTATCGGTAACCCGCATAATTCTGCGAAGGCTTATTGCATGTCATGCTGCTCGTGCTAAATGTGTGACCCAAAAATTGGTTATCCATGATTCAAAATGAGTTTTTGGGAACTACACGCCATAAATTAGCTACGCATGCAGTCCAGAGCAGTAAACTTGTAACCGTAATCGTGGTGATATGCATCCGTATGTGTATATACTGTATATATTTATTTTACAAGTGCATCTATTCCTCACCAGAAACCACCGGTTGGGAACTCCGAGGCGCTACCAGAAAAAGTAATTTGTATGGGCAATCAATCTCAGCAACGTAGTGATATCGTATTAAAATTATTGAGATAGCAAACATCCTGACTAGGAACGGGAAAAAGGAATCACTGATTCGAAATCGGATCGAATCTTTTTCATGCCGTATGAACCGAATCATCCATGTCGATTCGAATTTATAGGATTAATCACTTTGTCAGTAAAGCGGTTTTGATTGACACCGGGAAATGAGTTACAAGTGATATAAGTGACTTTATGAGGCGATCTGGCTCTCAGTCAGCGTATTCAATTTGAAGCGGTATTACATACAATTACTTCAATTGTGTTAGCACTCACCGCCCGCATTCAAGAATCATGGCATTCGTACTAACGCTGTTGCTGACATATGCACCCTAATACCCTGAACATGAATGATGAACGTGATGGTGTCGATATAACAGATGCTCCTCGATGATAGCAATTACTCTCGGAAATATAGTGCGAGAGACTGTCACAGCTAGGAATAATGAGGTACAGCGGTGTATTTTAAGAACAGAGCAGCAAAGTAAATAAATCCCTTGGAAGAGAAATGTTTTCTTGGTTTTCCAATCTGGCGAATAAATATTTTCCAGCTCCGGCTACCGCTAGGCCTCCAAAAAGACTGTGTTTCCGCTGCTGGAAGTAATGTGACCGTGACGCTTTAGGTCGTTTAGGTCACATCATTATCTTGTTATTATGTTATACAGGGGCTCCTAAAGCGTGGGTCGCGGAGGGTACAATTTTGGGTCGCAACAGTACCAGAGCGATCTTCTAATATGTGTAATATTTGTTGAATTTATTGCAACAAAAAATTTATTCGCGCTTGGCGCCATTTTGTACGAATAGTTTGTACATGTACAATGTACATGTCCGAGGTCTCTGTTGGGTATACTATAGCCAATAAGTCAGATACGTAAAAAGATGTTACTAATATGGCTTGATCATGAAAATGTGCCTACCTTTATATCACACAAATGGGACTGAATTCAGAACAGATTTGTCCGACATTGGTTTGCCTGGAAAACAACGTCGGACCCCATTGGGATACTTAGTGCAGGGGATGCAGCGCTCAGGCGCTGGAACGAAGTACACAGGTGTTTTGAGGCCAACCCCTTCCGCCATGGAAAACATGAAGACAGGAAGTTTGGCTAGAATGCGGCAGGACAAATGCGGTGGTAAAAAGATCGGCCGAACGTTGGCCAAAATTGACTGTCACTGGTTGGTCAAAACCTTAGATATTGACATGTCCGGTCGTCGGGATGATCGGCAGCGAATAGGCCATCCCTTGCAAGTTAACTGGACAGTAGTACAAATGCAGTACAAATGCGACCCGCAGAAAAATTCCACCACAATTTGACATCGCGTGAGCCAGCTGTGTTTCATAAAGCTGCGTTTCGTACAACTGTTCTCTGCGCGTTTGCTGTCATACATACGGATGCCTGTACGAACGCAGCATACTAGTGTTAAAATGTCTTATTTTTGATGTGTGTGGCTTGAGTCGCGAGATGCCATTCAAACTCGGATTTGGGTCGCGGTCTAAAAAGTGTAAGAGCCACTGTTGCAAAAGTCATCCTCGGGAGAGGCTTCGATTCTTCGATTCACGTACACTTTGCAGTCGGCTTTTATCACAATCCACCAAACGTATAAGAAGTTCGTGCATTATCTAAAAATAGTCCGATTTCATTGAGCTTAAGCCATCTGTTCGTCTCGATTACTCGAAATTCATGCCGGCGACGCCATATTCTGTGATACGATTGTTGATATACAATGATATTTTCAATTCTCTACTAGTTGCTGACAATTACTCCCGGCGAGTGTCAAATATTCGGGTTTATTTCAATACGAATATATCATTCAATTACAATTGCATACTGAAGTTATGTACATGCAAGAGCTGTGTAAAGCGCTTTCAATTTATTTTCAATTGACTAACGTCCCACGGAAATTTTCGATCAATGCAATGTGCCTGTCGACGGCCGCCAACGCATACTAATTAAATTACGTGTCACGGCCGCACAAATTTCCGTCTACGGCCGCAGGTTGCCCACCCCTGGTATAGGCTATTGATCATATGGGACATATGGGACTCATCGCGTTAACTACTGCAACGGGTGCCGTTCAAAGGGTGGAGTATGACTTGGACTTCCTTCCAGGGCACAAACTCTGAAACAACATATTACAAGTTCCGTCTCAATTCATACACTATCCATTACCAATCAAGATCAAACAACCTTATATTCGTTGTAGGCACGAATCCCATTATTTTAAAAGGAAAAGCCGCTATAAAGAATACTGACCCCTGACAGACGCTCCGCTGATTTTGGAATGCACCTTACTTATTCCGGAAAGTAAAGTGTTTTTGCAAAGCAATTGAAAGTCGATGGAGTTTACTTCCTGTCGATGACCCGAACCAACAGATGACGTGAAATGGTTCAAAATAAAATGTATCTCTTTGTGCCACTAAAAGGAGGATATTATTTGCTCCATATGAAACTTTGCTGGCGGAATGTATCTGCAATAGCATAACGTAAGCTATTCTTTTGAAGCATACATAACGTATGAACCTCAACTGTAGCTATACTTGAAATTCAAATTTCTATTCTTGAGATAGCCGTAAATACCTAACCGTTTAACGAGCTATAATTCATCTACTCCCTCGATCAGGTATACTCCTCGATTATATATGCCTGCAGAACAAAGTGCAATATGTGACGAAGCAATTTTACAGAATAAGTAGTTGAATACTTTCACGGTAATGCAATCGTTCGGTGCGGACGGACAAATTAACTCATGTACAGTTGCACCTATAGTTGTGCACTGTACAGTACACATACATAGTACAGTACACAGTAGGGTACAATATATAGTGAATCTGAATAGTTGTACACTGTACAGACATAGGGAGCATCGTCAAAATATTACTAATTAAATAGCGTTGTTGTTCTCTAGTCGTTTCGACTCCGTACACCTCTTCAATGTATCGAGATCATATGGTGTTTTGAAATGATAAATTTTGGCACCATCGCCTCATAATGTTTACGCCCTAAATTTGAAGAAGAACACGTATACCTTTTCCCCGATCCGAGGCTGTACGGTACGTGGATCAAGGACATCCACCCATAAGTATTATAACTTACTTCCCGACGAGTAGATGACGTGCATCATTTTTTTTGGATACATGTCTTGATTAGTCTCAAAATACATCACAAGCGTGTCTTTACTCTTTATGAAAGTTCAAGTAAGACTATGGATAACATCAAGTGTCGGCGTCCAGTTGCGCTTAGTTGACGTTTTAGGGAGCGTGCGGTCTGTAGGCCAATAGATGCGTGAGCTTTGTGCATACTAAGTTACCGCATTGAATGCATCAACGTATTGACCAATTGATTAGTAACTTCCATTGCACATTGTACTCCCAGGGGGATGGTCAGGGACAGTGTGCAACTGTGCATTGTGCGCATACGAAAACTAAATTTCAAACAATATCGTAGGCATTTTATATTTCCAATTTCCATCCGCTAAGGACACACCACGTACAGTGCGATGCAATGAACAGAAAGTAGGATGTCGAAACGGATAACTATGGTCATTTAATCTTTCTTCCAGCATGGCCTAGTGCCATATGCAGCAGTGTTATAATTCAGATGTGACTTCTTTCTCAGACGCTTTCCCTGCTCTTTCATTCGTATCATTGTGTACGTCCTTCATCGGGTCTTCCTCTGGGCTTATTTTGTAAAGAAGCCGTAATAACGAGCAACGCAAAGGGAGAAGGGGCCCAGATCAGTCAGTCATCTGTTGAAATTTTTATCATTTCGAAACACCACAATATATATCTCCGACGTTACGAAACAACATGGTTTACCTATAAAATAAAGTTTACCTATAAAACACCACACCTCAGAAACTGATATATGTCAATTTCACTGCCTTAACCTTCAGCGTATTCGAACGACGCAAATTATATAACCAGCGAATAGAGACTCTCTGCGAAAAAGCAATGCACGTGGTCATCGTTATTGTTGCAACGAGAGAGAGAGAAGCATCTCTTGCGTGACTAGAATCATGAATGTGAATGGACAATGGACATGCCGACGATGCCGTATCTTAGCCTCGGCACCTGTATCGGAGAGATTCATACACAATTACACATATTACACAACGCAGGCTACTCTCCGCGACGGATTCGGTCTGGTGAAGTCGCCTGCCACCCGTTTCTTCGCAGCTAACAAGCGGTCGCACAAATCAATGAGGCAGAAATCGGTAACGTCCCCAATAGTTCACGAAAGGGCGATGGGTCCTTGGATGTTATCACCAACAAGGCGTTCCAGTGTCCAATATGAGCTAGACATCGCACAATACCATCAAATTAAGCCTGCAAATTGACTAATCCGTGTTGGATCTAAATTGGCGATGTCACTGTCGTAGTGTCGACGGTATTCGATAACCATATGAAACCATACGTCGAGCCAATATTCAATGCCCCGGCCAAGTAAAGTCAACAAACTCATATGACAAGTCATACCGACGCAGAGAAGAATACTGTATTGCTTGCTGGAGATACCACCAATTACAACTTGACGGCTACCTATGCGGTTTAACCTGTTGTACACTTTGTGCAGTATCCTATATGTAATTGTCCATTGTCCAACACATTGAGGTGTAGTTTGACGAATTTACCTCTGAATAACTGACCCAGTGGCGAGAAAGCGTAGTCGTATATTGCACAGCTGCAACACCAATGGGTTGTGGATTCGAGTCCGACAGAGGTCGACCCAGAATTCCTATACCTAGGTGTTGGAGGTTTATCTAATCTCCTCGCCATCTCATCCGTGTAAGCGTAAGCGGTGTCTTATAAAAGCCTAGAAGCGGACTGTGCCACAAGTCGACAGCTACTCGACAGCTACGGAATAAAAATGAAGAATATCGGCCTCGTGTAAATGACCACAGTATAGTCGACGAACACCATGAATACAACTAATAAAGCCGACACAATCAGTCCGATTGTCGGATGATTGCTAGTGTAATCAGGCGCCATAACACGTATGTGTTATCTGAAAGGCTACAACGGTACGTAATATTGCGTATTACGTTTATGCGTTAATGTGAATTCTCTTATGGAACGTAGTGGCTATTTACACGCAAGCATATCGGTACTGTAAATGGAAGACAATCGCAAATCTGTATCTTTAGTTTGTTTGCAAGTATTTGTTAAACTACGCTTTCAAGGAATAAAATCGATCTTGCCAGTCTGTCTGCCTGAATACGACCTCAAAGTCTCCAATAATTCCCATAACAACGGACTTATCCCTAACGTTAGCGGCAAATATTGAAAACACTCACTGCGCTTTGGCCAGTAGCGAGTAATCCTCTCCAAAATATCATCCCTGTTCAAGATTGTCTTGTTCGCTTCTTTACCAGGCTCCGGTCTGCCAGATTCCGTCAGCGGATCCATGATCTTGGACAGCATTTGCCATTTGCCCGAAGCCATCTTTGGTGTTTGCGGCTGTGCTTGTAATATGATACTACTTTGCAACTTGGCTGTGAGATAATAGAGAGCGACAATATATTGCAGGCATGGCATATATTACTGAAAAGTATCTTCCCGCCCATCCCCCCGACCTGACCATCGTGACCGAGTAATCACAAGAAGTCGGAAGGAAATTAACGATGCAGTTGATATTCGTCAATATCGTCCCTTTGAACGAGTACCGAAGATAGCAAATATCTGGAAAGGCGCGTGTAGCAATCCAGACAGATATGAAAAGTGTTAACGTACATAGGTGACAAAAATTCTTGAAGACACGTCAAGTTTACGAGACAACACTGCTTCCGTCGTGTATTGTTGCGCCAACAAAATCAAAATACATGCTCGCCTTGACAAGTTGATATCATGAGATTTAATATAGTTCAACTTGGTCAAATCTCATCATGCAATGAGCTATTGGTGAGCTTAATACGTAGTTGCACTAAAATATTCAAATTTTTACCTGCGTCATCAAACCATTCACGAGGGTATATAAACGTTATGCGTCGGTTTATGCTCATATTTGCACATAACAAGTTGATATTGATATCGATATTTTCTTTATGGTTTCAGAATGCACGAAATAATGCCATGACGGATTGGAAATATTACGGAGGGAGCTCTGAGAGATATACAATGTAGATTATACATTATAATTCGTATGACTTTTCTAGCAGGCGGCATTGGGAACTGCTGCTGTTTCTATAGAACGCTCTGGTCAGATAACCTAAGAAACTGGTGTAATTGAAATGAGTTAGAGTGCAATCGTGAATTTTAAATTCAATTACACATACATCCTCGGGTAAACACCAAAATTGCCTTCCAATTTAGCGATATAAACCTAACACCACATAATAATTTAGAAAGCTGTCCTTACGCATTTACCTCCTCCAGATATTAGCCTGCGAGTATATACATAAAAAGTAAGTTTTACAGGTTAAGGAATATCACCAAGTGGCTATTAGTCGATGGAATTAGGACAACCAGATCAAACATCGGGCCAGGATCCGGAAAATACCATTAACAATAACATTTGCGCTATTATTGGAATAAACTCGCTCTGATCCTTTCAAGCGCCAGATCGCACGATCGCTTGTTAGTATTCTCAATGGTTTCTTTTCACTGGTAATTGAAATTTGTAAAGGCGCGCAATAGTAGCCGCAACGAGTCTTAATCAGATTATTTGAAACAAAATGCCAAAATAATTTTACTGTCACTCTGTTCCGTCGGTCAATTGTAGCGTGGGAACGAAATAAGCCAGTCATGAGATATGCGATGATATGCCTTGATTGGAGATTTCACATGAATATCACCAGAATAGGCCAATTCAGCGATGCGCAAAGAACACTGTGCATTGTACAGTGTACAATTGTACATGTACAATGTACATAGTAGTCCGGATTAAGAAAAATAATCAGACACGATCCGGCCCAGACTCCGAATTTCTTTTCTTCACTGCATATTAGATTTTAAGCATGTTCTAAAAACAGGAGATGTAATCACGGTTATCATTGATATGTCAATAATAAACAACGGCAACCACCAATAAACGGCCGTCAACCAACTATGTCGGTGAATAATTTTATTCCAGAACTGGTCATTCTGCATCTATGGTCATCACATGTGAGGTGAGATATACCGAGGGTATAGTGAATGCATCACTTTATTAAATTTGACGAATGCGAATTTCTACCTAAACGGGTCATTGAGGCAAGAGTTGCGAGATCTTTAATTCAAAACCAATCGTTTCTGGAGGTAACCTTAATAATAACCACACATACTACACTACACAAGTGCTTTTCAACCTTTTTGAGAACCATCCGCACTTTCATTTTTGCAAAAAACTCTACCGCACAAACCAACCAATTTATTACACAAAAATAAAATGAAGAGAGTTCACAATATTTTATTCAAATGTCCAACAACGTCTCAAGCCCTCAAGTGTCTCAACAAGAAAACAGCTCCATTTCCGCGTTTAGACCGCTAGTGCACTAAAGTCCGTTTAATAGGCCAAATAATTTATTGTGGGATTTTGTACAGATTTTTGTATAGTTGGGTGGTCAGGTCATTATACCCTCTTTCGAACCAGACTTTTGGTTACGTAGTAATTATAGTGAGCAAACATTAATTTAGTCCAGCTGAAGCTAGAAATAATTGTTCCAAAAGTTACGATTAGTGGTGCGTCCTAAGTCCAACTGTTTTTTTTTACTAGAAACGCGTCACAACGGCAATTTAGGGAGCTACCGTACTTAATATCATATTATCTTTATTTGCATTATTCGACGTCAGAAAAAAATATATGCACAATGTTCATCCGCACCACGTTTGTCATCCGCGCTGCAATTTTGTCATCCGCACAAGTACGTACTATATCACAAGTTGAAAATCACTGCACGACAGTGACTACTGTCTAGTAATCTAGTATTTCGACACTATTACATATTCATTAAACATAACCATTGTTACGGGATAAAGACGTGAGAATAGATAAACGAAGAATTTGGTCCGACATTAATCACGGACAGAAATTGCTCACACCGCAGCCATACCGAAATAAACGAAGCGACAATGAAACGATGGAAGACCAAAGTAGCGGGTGTTATGCACATGAAGTCGTTTCTTGACCAAAGAAAAGCTGCGGACCATCTCAACGGTGTCGAGGATGACCAAAGTGACAACGAGGAAAAAGTGGTCTCCGAAATCTCCAGAAGGTTTTGCTTCGAATCGAGCGATGATAGGAAACTGCGAAAGCAGAGACAGGGGGCGTTGCTCGATCAATTGATGGAAGTCGATATCAACAATATTGTGGATAAGGACGATGACGATATTGCGAATTCGGTAGCGGGTATGGTGACAAGTGTTTTGGATTCAGTTTACTTCAAAGGTAAGTTTACTACAATGTAAATCGCAGATGAGTAGTTGTTTCATTTCGAAATCTATATCCAATTCCTGACATAACCGAAGACCATATTTAACTCTCATTTGATACAATGTCCGAATCCACATTTTTATATTTTCCCTCAACTTGAGTGTTCTAGACTTTCACAACGGCAAACAGACGGAAGGCAGAATCCTCGCACTATAGTGAGTGAAGTTTCACCTCTAGAAAAATACGCTTGAGACGATGGAATGGGAATTATTAGAATTGAATGGTATACCGCGACTACTACTCAGCTTTTAACATTGTCATATACTGTCATATAATGGCCTATCTATAGTTTCATATTTCATTCAAAAATCTGATATATTCAATAGGTGTAATGTGAATTTCTTCAAATTCCTGATTTGTCCACGCACAATATCACAGAAAATTATATAGCATGGAATTACAACTGTGCATGTTCTGGTCCTGCACGCAGTTCATACACGGAAATTGGAAAGCAAAAGCATTCAACAATATACTTGTATTACCTGGAAATGAAACTAATCCAGGGCAATGCGCATGACATTAACTGCTGGCTGTTTCAATGACCACAAACCAAGTGTACCGACGATGCCGCTGATGATCTATAATCTTGAATTCCAGCCATTATATTCTTCGTAATCTTCATCAACGCCATACACATTGCGCTGCAGACAGTCGACTCCATATCTGTTCCCTATTCCAATGTGTTCTACGTCGTCGACAATATCATCATGGGTATATTTATCGGGGAAATTGTGCTGAAATGGTACAGCGGATTCGTCATTTTTTGGAAGGATTACTGGAATATCTTGGATTTCTCTGTGATATTAGTACTACATGTGAGTACCGTTTCAGAAATGCGGGCTAATATATTTGGAATCGTAGTACAGTTTATATCGTTAATTTTGGTAATCAGATCCCAAGGGATGCCTTTCTGTCCTCGGAGCCAGAGTTGTGTCAACAAATACTGATACCCTTTGTGACTCGTGATTTGATTTGACACACACACTGGTTGCGACTTATACAAAATCAAATATTCACCATTTCAAAATATCTCAATATCGCGGTGTATCGATGACAGAGTATCGAAATGTGAAGTAATTTCTTTTGAAGAAACCGCATGAAAATCCAGAGGACTTGAGTAAAAAAAATACAGATGTATTATGTATGCGAGTTGTGAACTTTAAATCATCACACATGTGTGTCGTGTTCACCATGTTCATACTTCATACCTGATCATTAGGGCAATTTTTTTTTTGATATGTCAAAAAAAGTCAAAATTAGGTCAAAATTGTAGCGTTAGGTCAAAAAATGTCAAAATTGTTTAAAAAGTTGAAACTTTTTTGCAACCTGCATTTCGTTTGTATCGTAGATTTTGCACTGTCGGTGAACTTATTATTTGACATTTTACAGCTTGTAGCCTACTTTATAGGCCTACCGTTGTAGACGGCCCATTGTCTGCTCATTGTGAATCATAAACATTCAAATGAAACAAATAGGCTGATGTGGTGTTTGGTCAATGTGCCTCAATATCCTAACTGAAGCAAGACTGCGTGGGCATTGCATGGTTCTTATATCAAGAAACGCATGATGAAAAATTGTGATGTAGATAGCATTTTCAAAATGAAGCAACACGGTGTGTCACCAGCCAAAAAAGCAACAACTGCTGCTGTTGATCGTTCTTTCTTCATCTTTGGCAAGCTACTTAGTAAGGACAGACACTTTCTACCCGAGAATGTAGGAAAGTTTCTTTCGTTGTACTACAACAAATTTTAATTATTTCTACCATAATTCGTGATGTAACTACTGGAATTCTTCATTGGGCCAGATTTCGTCGAAATACTAGTTTTTTCATCTAAAAATATGTCAGGTTTCAAGTCAAAAAAGTGTTTTAGGCCAAAATACTTCATAAGGACAGACAGTTCCAACCAGAAATGAAGATAAGTAGTACAATTTTCACATTAGGTGCGAAAACACCTAATTTGCATGCGTGAGGTCAAAATTCAGTTTTTTTAGGTCAAAAAATGTCAAAATTTTGTTTTGTTAGGTCAAAATCTTCCGTTTTTTAGGTCAAAAAAAAAAAATTGCCCTACTGATCATCAATTGTTGTGTTGATACTTGATATATACGCCTCTACGAGTATACTAGTATACAAAAGATATAGATGGACGGGCAATGGGCATGGGCATCGAGTCAAATATCCATTGTGATGTCATCAAGTACACGATGCCAGCCTTCCCGATGCTACCGATCGAAAATAGGCCCTTAGCGGTAATCCATGTAGTTCCATACCTCCATTTTCCACGATCGATGTGAATTTCTGTTTTAGCTTGGGTCTTGGATGTCATTCTTGAGTAATACACGACTCTTGCGAATACTGCGGATAATAAGAGCATTTCGGAGCTTGAAAACCGTAACATCACTGACGGGTTTGTCAATCGTAGTCGAAACGATTCTACAGGTAAACACCGAATTTAATCTAGATGTGCCTACGTCATGCGATACTGAGCAATGTTGTCTATCTACAGTCAATCCCAGACATGGCCAACATCATGGTTCTGCTGTTCATATTCATGATTGTACTCAGCGTTGTTGGAGTGAAGTTGTTTGGGAAATATGTTCCGGAGTATTTCGGCGATCCGCTCAAGTGCATGTTCTCAATTTTCGTTTGTTTCACGCAGGTAAGCGAAACCGCAACTCGATGTTGAATATACAGCTGGCCTTTCATATATAGCAGTACCTAGTGGTTGGCGATTTTAGCATAGTGACTTCTTATTGTCTGGGGTTACGATACGTCCTCTTTCAAGAGGATTCGTTCTCTTTATTGACTTTTTTGAAAGTGTCCTGGGAGGAAGCCTAAATGTCCTCTTTTTTGATTATTTTGGATAAATATATGGCAAAATTGACATAGACACAGTAAATCAGCACTGAAGTAACGCTCCGGCGGGTATTTTGGGACCTGGGCCGGAAAGTTGACCTTTTTTAAGTCAAACGACTACGAAGTGGGAAAAATTTACCATTTTTTCAGGATTTTCCTCCGGTTTTGCAAGTCTGAAAAAGTGTCCTCTTTTCAGATTTCCAAAATATGATAACCCTATTATTGTCCCAATACAGGCGTAGAGGTAGTTAAGGGATGGTGTGAACCTCTAAAAGGTTCAGGTTCGTGTGAACGCGAACCTTTTTAAAAGGTTCTGTGTGAACACGAACGTGAACCTCATGACGTCACATTGCCAATTCCAACCTATCCTTCAATGAAATGATAGCCTATATTAATGTACACGATACCTAGCGACAACTCGGGCAACATTACGTCACAATGCTGAAATACATATTGACGTTTTAAACGTCACCAAATGTATCAACTGGGGCAATCAAATGATAAAATAATCTCATAAAATCAATATCCTCCGTCGCTTTGCCAACAATTTTGACGAGGACTTACCAGGGAATATAATGAGAAGGAAAGGACGTAGTTAATTTTTTTCCTTGATGTTATTGCGGCATATACACCGACTCATGATACACATACCCACGATCTGCGTATATGCATACCATGAGTACATGATGTGCATATGCTATCGGGAAAGGAAGATGCAGATATAGCTTTGTAGAAGTGTTGGGGTGACTCGAGTCATGACTTGACTCAAGTCAGACTCGAGTCACCTTTTTCGTATGACAGATCGGAAATGTATTCAGCGTTGAGTATTGCTTCATTGATATTGAGCAGAGTGTGAATCGGATTTCTATACTTGCTACCGATATTAACCCATTAACAAGTTACACAGCAGTAGCCAACACCTTAATCGTACCGATTTGGTTTTAATGATTCAGTAAACATATGAAGTCAAGATTGACCCCATACGCCTGCTAGATTGATTAGTTGAATAAGCATCATTCGCTGACTACGCAGCTTATTTCGATCGTGTTGTTTTGTTATTGTTGGTCAAGCTCACAGCAGAGAGTCAATAAATATTTACAGACGGAAAGTTGGATATTTCTAGCAAACTTTTGCAACAAAGCAAGTAAAACCTTGGGAGTGTCAAGGTATATGCTCGTTTAGTGTTGATTTTTTATGCCTATAGTGCCATGCATGGAGTGGCCTGCAGTTGAAATGCAATAAATTTGAACCGACGATGTTGTAATGAAGTGAAAATTGTATTATATGAAAAAAGGTTCACAGTGCAGAACCTACCAAGGTTCTGTTGTGAACGCGAACCTCTAAATTTCCGAGGTTCACACACAGAACGCGAACGTGAACCTCACGTTCACACCATCCCTACTAGTTAGACAGAAACGACGTACACGGATCATTGCTTTTGTACCAAATACTTCCAGAGGTGGTCAGTAACGAAGTACTTCTACTTTTTCGAAGTACTCAAGTAGTTTTCCTCTACTTCTGGTACTTACTCAAGTAGATCTGATTTTTGCTACTTCTACTTCTACTTCATAATATTTTGTGATCTACTTACTTACTTTTCGTTATTTTCAGTTTGTCAAGTAGAAGTAGTTGAATCTTCCAATCAGGAAGATAGCGTGAGGAATTTCGGGGCTGTTTTCACGGAGTACCAACATTTAATTTCCATAAAAGTTGAGTAAAGCCCAGAATTTTCGTCGCGCTTCGCGCACAGTGGATACGGCGTTACCAGTATGATTTCACGAAAGTATCAATGAATATAATTTAGGTAACGGGTTGGCGTGATTCCGTTCACACAGATATCGCTGAGTTCACACCACATTGTCCCCCTTCGCCCATATGAAATAATTCATCGCAGTATATATTGCTCATCATAACGTTTGAAACTGATGTTTCGCAATTTAGCATTTACTTGTCATATCGTAATCTAGCATGTCCATGGCGCTTCCTAATCCGGAAAAGTGGACTCTGACATTTTTGTTAGTTTTAGAGCTGTTTCAGCATACCACCTTTGAAACTTTCTGGACTAAAGGCATGAAAATCGTGTTCCAGTTTTAGAACTAGTATTTATGTTTCATTTTCAATTCCCAGTATCATATACTTTGAGTTACAATTAATATCAGTTCTTTTGTATGGACGACATACATGTTGAAGTATAAAAGCAAGTGTAGTAATACCTTTAAATTCCGGAAATAAAGCTACTCAATATGGCATTTTTACGGTCCACCATATTTTTTATTAAAGTTTACTAATCGCGCAAAGTGTTTACACCGTATCCCATACAACTTCTCCATATTGCTCTTCGACTAAACTACGGACCTTATAATATGGGGGATGGCGCCATACCAAGCTATTTTCTAAAACGTGCTGTTCGAGAAAACAGGATAAGTATCGCATTTTCATATCAATCCAATCATTTTCATCCCATGATGTGGACGAATGCTTATGCTATCGAAAATTGGATACCTGCTGGTATGCATCAATGTGAATCAAGCTCGTCACCTTTCGCATAGCTCCATTTGCACCTTTATACAATCCATGTGAACAAATTAGGATCGTTTTCACAACTACTTACTTACTTGAGTACTTTTAAAGTCAGTCAATTCTACTTCTACTTCAAGTAGTTTTCGGTTGCTTATGGAAGAAGTACTTCTACTCGTACTTGAGTAGATTTTTTTCGTCGCTACTTCTACTTCTACTTGAGTAGCTTTCTTGACTACTTTGACCACCTCTGAATACTTCTCTCTATTTGGTCAGAGGATCGATGGTGATGTCACTAACGGTGGAGCGAGCGAAAATCTTTTGATAGAAACGTAATCATCCTGAAGCTACTTTTGCATTGATTCCAGAAGCATAAATCAAGCTCTGGATAAAACATCACGCACAATGGTCGCGGGGAAAAACAATATACTATCGACGATTGGTATTTACTTTTCCACCCGAGCCACCATCCGTACTGACACTATCAATCCTCGGGTAACAGATGAGAGGCGTTACACAAATGCTGGGAGCCGTGTCTGTCGGTTGTGCTAACACATGTACATCAGTGTAAGGTGGTAATGGTGACATGACTGACATCTTTAGAAGTCTGTAGAGTGGGCACGTTTGATCATTGAGCTAATAATTCAGACATAGCAAAATTCACATGCATTCAGTGCCCCTTTCAAGTAGATCGCAAGTAATCTTAAGTCTTACATATATGCTGTTTGGTAACCGTGGGATCGTTCGTAGATACACAGACACCTTAGTCAAATTCCAGGACGGTTGGATGCAAATATTTCGAAACTTTGAGAAGTATCGAGAGGACGACCAGTTCACTTATGCGAGCGCATGCATTTTCTTCATAATCACAATCTTGACAGCTGCGTTTATTATCGCAAATCTGATGGTGGCCGTAGTCACAACGAATTTGGACCGATGCATGCAGGAGATGAAGGTTCCGTGCGGCTTGCGTGAAATCGTAACGATCAGCGGAGGTGATGCTTTATGATCTGTACCACAGGAAGAGCAGAAGAATGATAGGAACGATCTTTCTAGTCAGTCATTCGACGCCCAGCTGCAGAGCCGGAATAGAAACAATAAAGTGGACACCAGCGAGGGCTCTCAGACATCGGAACCTTCATCGAACACGGTCCCTGTTTTGCATCTACACGAGGTAGGTCCAATTCTGTTGAGTTCGAATGAGAAAGACTCTTGTTCCGATTAACTTATAGGTTAAAATATCTGATTGAGTTCGAAAGAGAAAGGCTGCAGACATGGTCTCCATTTGAAACTGCTGCATCTTTCTATGTAGGCCTACCCGTAGTGATCCAATACCTCATGATAAGACCATCTAAAAGGTCTTCAATATGATATCCAATCTAATCTGTGATGAATGCAGTCATCCCTGATCTAGTCGAGGGAAGCGAAGTAGGCCGTCCTTGCCGTTTCACATTCTCAACTCCTCCACTCTTATGCAGGGTCGTAACTGCCGCACCCCAAACCCCCCAATTGGGGGGGGGGGGCGAGCTCGGAGGGGGCCAAAAATTATTTCATGAATTAGCGATTTCAAGTTGACGAATATCTTTATTATTGGGTACTCTTCCCCCAAGAAAAAATAAGCAACATTTATAGAAATGGGTATATCGGCGTTGGCCATTACCGCGACACGACGCACCAAGACGTATAAAGTTTTAGGCCGTGTAATATGCGACTCCAAGAAGTGTGCCAGAACGATCTGCAGCGAGAAAACCTTGGCCGAAAGGGACTGCCCTTATGCTGACCGAAAACTTCGATATATATACATATATGTTTAATTTTCCATAAACGCCTAAATGGCTGCCGCCCAATGTTTCTGTCCTGGCGATCTGACAGGACAAATGCCATCTCGAGGGAACATCCAGTAAAGAAATACCAATTTGAAATCGTGTACGTATTTTAGTTTCGTGCGTTTTGGCGTTATATATACAAAATATACATATAGGTTTAATTGTCCACAGGGGCCTAAATGACTGGCGCCGGATGTTCCTGTCTTGGCAATTTGAACCTCACAAGACAAATACCATCCCGCAGGGAAAAATTAGATGGCAGTGAAGAAATACCAATTTGAAATCGTGTGAACTTTTAATTTAGTACGTTTGGGCGATTCTATATTTTTTGATATAGCAGACAGGCCACGAAATAACATCATGTAACGAAGTCATACCAACGGGTCCGCCCACCCGAATATGTTTAATTATTATTTACGGGCTCTATAGTTTCGAAGACGCCTCACTCTGCTATACCGGTAAATCTGAGTAGAGAGGAGAAGAAATTCATAGCAATATGTATGCAATTCCCGATCTTGTTGACCGATTTATCATGAATTATCAAAAATTTTCACGCTTGGCGCTGGCTCACGAAACGGTGCCACTATAATTTCGTGGCAAAAGCGAACAACGTGATGGGGGACGGTTTATCACCTTATGGAAGCCCATGACTCACGTTTTTTGGGGGGCCTGACGAAGTGCTGTTTCGTTCTTGCCAACGGGTATTCACCCGGAGATATTTAATTATTATTGAGGGTTCCTACCTTTCCAAACACACCTCACTCAGCTTTACCGGTAAATCAGATGACGTGAGCAGAGAGGGGGTAAAAATTAATAGCAATATATATGCAATTCCCTATCATATTGCCCGATTCAGTCATGAACTATAGGAATTTCTCGCGCTTCGCGCGTTTAGGCTGGAAAAGCTGACTCACAGAACGGACAGCAATGTCGATGACAAGTAGCGGTAAACAGCGTGAGGGGGGTCTGGTGGGCGAAGCCCCCCAGAAGTTAGGTTTATCACCCTATGGGGGGCCCAAGACCAACGTTTTTTTTTGGGGGGGGGGGGCTGACGAAGTGCTGTTACGGCCCTGCTCTTATGTCATCGATATATACTTCATCACACTGTATCCTTGACTTCTTGCCATTGCTGAAAGATTTCCGTTCCTCCGAAATTTCATATAGCATCTCATATATAATTTTAACCTAGCTACACCTGGAAGTCTTGTATTAACAATTGAGCAGTGCTGTTTCGCTTGGGATGCCGCAATTCCGATTAACCCAAATCAATCGCTGTGAACAAATAGTTGAGGCGCGGCGTCAGTCTGGCGCCGCAACTCGCCAACCAGAACGGAGACGACAGTAAGCGCGTTGTATCCTTGGCTGCACACCTGATTTTGTGCTTTATATTCAACAAACGTCCACTCCTCATTTCGTGACAGGTTCTTCGTAAAGCCATCAGACACCATGATCCTAATTACGGGACTCACGTCGAACTGCTACCTCAAAGACCACTGTACAAAAGCGACCTATCCAATTTGACGGCGGAAAAGCTGGAAAACTATCTGTTGGTACTGTTCGCACTCGACCAAAACCTAAAGCAGTATCGACAGATTAGGAAGGAGCTCGACGACGTTCGGAAGACGGTGAAACATTTGAACGAGCAGACGGGTGACGAGACAACGGCCCGGATGCTATTCGGCAAACATTCCGAAGAGCTTAATACGAATAGTGACGTCGGCACATCGGACATGCGACAGCACTCAATAAATGTTTAGCAGGATATAGTAATACTAATTTTCAAACTTGTGCATGAGGACGGCAACGGAAGACTACTTGCCAATGAGCTACTATATAATGTAGATTCGCCTCGTTAGCCCGCATTGTCAACATACCTGCGCTGATAGATAGATAGATAGATGGATGGATGGATGGATGGATGGATGGATGGATGGATGGATGGATGGATGGATGGATGGATGGATGGATGGATGGATGGATGGATGGATGGATGGATGGATGGATGGATGGATGGATGGATGGATGGATGGATGGATGGATGGATGGATGGATGGATGGATGGATGGATGGATGGATGGATGGATGGATGGATGGATGGATGGATGGATGGATGGATGGATGGATGGATGGATGGATGGATGGATGGATGGATGGATGGATGGATGGATGGATGGATGGATGGATGGATGGATGGATGGATGGATGGATGGATGGATGGATGGATGGATGGATGGATGGATGGATGGATGGATGGATGGATGGATGGATGGATGGATGGATGGATGGATGGATGGATGCATGGATGGATGGATGGATGGATGGATGGATGGATGGATGGATGGATGGATGGATGGATGGATGGATGGATGGATGGATGGATGGATGGATGGATGGATAGATAGATAGTCTGTTATTCGTCACATCAATAAATAAAGAAGTATAAAAAACAAATTGCGGTATAGATTGGGAGACGACGAGGGGCCGTTAGGCCTTCAGAGTCAGTCGCCACTCGTGATCGTTAGGCGACGTAAAATTGCATCCAAGTAAGCTACTACACAGAGTACTTGAATACGAGCATAATCACAACTGCTACTAGAATATAGGTAGGGTTACCATATTTTGGAATCGGGGAAGAAGGACACTTTTTCAAAATTTTCAAACCCGGAATTCCGGAGAAAAATCTTGACAAAATGTGAAATTTATCTCACTTCATGGTCGGTTGACTAAGAAAAGGTCATCTTTCCGGATCAGCTCCCGAAATACCCGCCGGAGCTTTACTTCGGTGCTGATTTACGGTAGCCTATCTCACTCCAGTTTGACAGTAAATTTGACCAAAATTCTCAAAAATGAGGACGAAATCTCAAAAAGGAGGACATTTGGGCGTCCTCGGAGGACATTTTCAAAAACCTGAAAAAGGAGGACAAATCCTCCTAAAGGAGGACGTATGGTAACCCTAATATAGGACATATGGCAGTCAGACAACATTCCGACAAGTAATTACAGCAACCCCCACAAAAGAAAAACCACCAACTCCACATGGCCAATGGCCATTGGCCACTCGCATCTAAATTTCCGTTCGGAAATATGAGATATAGAGCACGTGGGTTCTGACAATAGCAATGCGCAGTTTACAATGTGGATATGATGGTTTATTGACTAAATGATGCCAACCACAGGACACACTGGCATATAAGCTGACATTAAAGCTTCATAGGCAGACATTTCAGCATTTGGATTTCGAAGTCAGTTTGCGAAATCATGAATGGTATAGCTAAAGCATCGCCGGCCTTTATACCATCCCCTTGCCACATTTTACTTGTAGCTCAAAGAGTTACGGTGAAGTGATTCATTAGACTGTAGCATGGTAGACAGGTTTTCCAATCTAGTGTGGACCACAAGTACAATAAATGAGCCGCCGTTACATCAAAATACAAGGAAACGCGGATATCCGTTTAACCTTTGAACGGCACTGCCGGAAGACCTCTTACTCCGAGACCAGTGACCTGCAAAATTTAAATAAAATGTGTGACCGCGATAAGGTGAAGCAGCCATCAAATACGGGTACGAATTGACGAAATGTCTATCGATAAAACCAGCATGTTACCAAATAGCATCAAGCAACTTGTAAAGAAGGTCACAGATTTAATTTAAAGTGTTCTACATTTTTGGTGAACAGGGACTTAACAATTGGGACTCGACAAACTATTTGCTCTTGGTAAGCTATTGATATCGCCAAATATATTCGATTACGTAGTTATAAATACGATTATTATAGTGAAAAGTTGTGACGCTTATCGATTGATATGCAGAAGGAAATCATCTACAATTCTACATTTTTCAAATCACACAATAATGGTAACGGCGAAGAGAACGGAAGAACCTTGAACAATGATCCTGATTCTCCCAGAGCGATACCGTTGTCCAGATCGGACTGGCTGCATCGAATAGAGGTAACGAACAACTCGTCCAAATTTGGGCCTCCGAAACAGCAAGAAGTCGTTCGTAGAGCGGAATCGCTGATTTTTACTTTTTCGACGATTTCACCTGAGAATTTGCAACCAAGACCTCTAATAGTAAGATGTGCCATATCGTCCTTATTTATAAGATTTGTCCTCAGTCTGGAGAGCCGGAGCCTACGATACTAAGTATCGTAGGCCCCGGGAGAGCATTGTCTTATAAAAATACATCGCCCTTATTGATTATACTGTCCTTATTTTGATTTTCATCATAGTGTCCTACAATAGTGTGGACACAAGCAAATCTCATGGCTCTCTGCGATTGGTTTACGTCACACCTTCCATTTGGCCAAAGGCAATTTTACGGTAATTTCTGATCGGCTTGTCAAGCTTGAAAATGGATAAAATTGGTACCAATCGAAATTACCACGGTACTGATTGCGAAAATATAAATTTTATTCTGCTCGTGGTCCTGGAACCCCCCAAAATCAGCTTCGAATGTTGCATTGTGACGGAGTTTGGTATTGTAACGCAACAATGCCATCTGGAAGCAGGTAAGGAGCAGCGCAAACAGCAAGCGTATTGGCCATTACTGCGGCGATTTTTTTTTATCTAAAAAAAGGAAAATTTTGACCTAAAAAATTAAAATTTTGACTTTTTTTGACCTAAACAAACTGAATTTTGACCAAATTTTGACCTAACGTATGCAAATTAGGTGTTTTCTCACATAATAGTAAAATTGTACCCCTTATCTTCATTTCTGATTGGAACTGGCTGTCCTAATGAAGTAGTTTGTCTTGAAAAAACGCTTTTGGCTTAGAAACAGGCAAACTTTTACATGAAAAAACTAATATTTTAACGAAATCTGGCCGTATGAAGAATTACAGTAGGTACAATACGTATGGTAGAAATAGTTCAAATTTGTTGTTGTAGTACAACAACAACAACAAGAGATACTTTCCTACATTCTTGGGTATAGAAAGTGCATGTCCTTACTAAGAAGCTTGCCAAGGATGGAGAGAACGTTCAACAGCAGCAGTTGTTGGCTGACAAGACTCAAGTTGTGCGTACACTGCTGGTGACACACCTTGCTTTATTCTGACAATGTTGTCTACATCAC
Organism: Botryllus schlosseri; assembly: GCF_051294905.1. NCBI lineage: Eukaryota > Metazoa > Chordata > Ascidiacea > Stolidobranchia > Styelidae > Botryllus > Botryllus schlosseri. The sequence goes on along the minus strand of NC_137250.1, from coordinate 18,385,295 downwards.
AATTTTTCATCATGCGCTTCTTAATATAAGAATGATGCAATGCCCAAGAACTATTTCTTCAGTTAGGATATTGTGGTACGTAGACAACAACACCACGTCTACCTATTTGTTTTATTTGACCGTTTATGATTCACAATGAGCAGACAATTGACCGTTTACAACGGTAGATCTATAAAGTAGGCTACAAGCTGTAAAATATCAAATGATAAGTTCACCGACAGTGCAAAATCTACGATACAAACGAAATGCAGACGTCAAAAAAAATTGACTTTGTGATCAATTTTGACAAATTTTGACCTAAGCGCTACAATTTTGACATGTAAAAAAAATCGCCCTATAGCCATACGGAAAATTTAAGTATTAAAAAGTATGAGAGTAGCTAACAGTATATTCCTAGCATCGCTTGGTGGTGATGAAATGTCAGTGGAATGACCGGTAGTTCCCAACCTTTTTCGACTCACCGCTCCCTTATCATGCTCGACACAAATTTTCGCCCCCCATATTTACAGATCCGAAAAAGAGGACATATATACGGGAAATTTATTTACCTAACTCTGATCGCTGGTGACTGGGACTAAAAAGCTCATTTTTTCGAGTGGGTGCTAGGAAACCGATTTCCGCGTCTACTTTCCGTTGCGTTGACTTTTGGTTAGTCATCTTTCACGTCATATGCAGAATAAGCCGTCTTCGCGTGCATTTTTGGCCGTGGTAGTTATATATATCTCACTGGACGTTCTAAGAGTTTCGCCCCCCTTTAGTATTTTCACCCCTTGGTTTCTCCAAATCACCCACTGCCGGGGGCAGTATACTCCACGCTGGGGACCCCTGCTCGTGCAAGACTATATCAGGCATCGGTATTTTGGCGTCGGTCTTAAATCCTGCCATGACACCCCAAGAAGTACGGGTTGGGTATGAAGTTTCGGCGCACATGCAACTCCGCGATCAGTAGGCTGATAGAAATAAATTGATAAGTCTTGCGTTCGTGAATTGTATAATCCCCTGTTCTATTCGATGCGGAACGGAAGGAGTGTGTCTGTTTGTGAATCGTGTGGGTAAAGGCTAGAGATGAAATGGCTCGTATCAGAAGTTCTGTTGAAAATGGGACTATGAGAAACTTTATCGAAAGCTCATGGGGTACGAGCGCTAAAAATGTTGAGAAATATTGGTGAAGGGGAACAGGGTCGAAAACTTGGTCTGAAGTCATTATTCTGCAACAGCAATGCGTTGGTAGGGAAGAGCTCGATTGCGAGAATCCTTGCTCTCAGGTGTTTGAGTTTATATTAGGACTCCCCATCCTCAATAGGCGGATGCGGAGCTATCAACGAGCAAATCAGGTATAAAATCCTCATAACCGACGAATGAGCAGAAAATAAATCAACAACAACACAGCTTGACACTTGAACCCACCCTTGGTTGTGTCGACTTTGACTATTCCTCCTGTGCCATACATTGCGAGCCACAGATTTCCGTCTGTATCAATACATTGACCGTCCGGTTCCCCATGCTTTTTCTTGTCAAACGTAACGACAACTGTTGGTTCTGAGATAGCACCGGTGTCTACGTCATACTTGAAGCAGCGTATGTTGTACTGTTGAATATATAACTTGCAACGATTATTTCAGGCAATACCGCAACATTAACCTTAGCTTAGTGATTACATCTCTGCTCTCGCAAATCAGAGGAGCTCCCTGGTTGGATTCCCGTTGGCTACTTACCACCAGTGTTGGGATCAAATCATCACATTCGGGTCACTGCAGATTTTGACTCAAGTTAAGTCAAGTCACCAGTTACGAGTTAGGACCAGTCCTTCGAGGGCAGTGCCTCGAGTCAAGTCAAGTCCTTCAGAACCACTGACTCGAGTCATTTCAACACGGTTAACTACGAAGAACTGGTCATAAGGGAATGGTAAGGGCTGTGGTACAGGAAGGGCATATACGGAATTGAGCTTCCGCCAAATGTTTGTTGGGAGAATTTAGTACCAATCCACTGTGGCAACCATACAGTCTGGAGAAACCGAAAAACTTACTTCAAGGGTATCGATGTAAAACATTCTCGAACAGTCTTGAGTCCAAGCTAACCCATTAGATATCTCAACGTCCACGAGTTGTCTTGTAACTGTTAAGTCGGTTCCAAGTGAGAACAACTCTCCTTGTTTAGGAAAAAATTTCGATGGAGCAGTCTCAAGTCCCATTGTACCTTAGAATACAAGCATCTATGATACTACGAGATACGAGTATAACAATTGTCGTTCCAATTTAGGAAGCATGATACTAAATGCATCGTAATAAATATGCAGGATCAGGGCCGTCAATCACGTTGCTACATACTCGTGATGACTGAGATGGTATTTGAACTAGAGCGGGGCATATGCACAGAAGCCAGATTTTTTTCATTTTTGACTGGAGCTGGATCAGCCTTTTATCTAATACGGCCGGAGTCGAATCGGAGCCGGATCAGTACTTTTTCACAAAGAAAAGGGCAGCCTTGCCCCCTTCCACCCCGGCATCCGTAGTTCAATTTAACAGTTCATGGAAATATACCGCATGCAAAGTTCAAGCTGAAATAATTACTTCAGATTAGGGTTGGGCTTGATCCATGAGTTTTTAACTTCCTTCCACTAACAACCTGTGAATAGATGATTATAAAATCGGAGTTTTTCGGACCGGATCACTGCCATTTCTAAATTCCGACTGAAGACAATCGACAATAATCACAGATCATTGGTTATCAGAGCTGGACGTGGAACCTTAAAACGAATCGAACTTAATGGTACCTACGTACCAGACGAAGCACACCCAGCAAGATTACGCCGACATATCTATACTATTGATACACCAGATATTGTGAAAGTCCCCGAGAATTGGGAGACGGCGGCAGAACGTATTCTACTAGCATCGATCGCTACAAACAGCATCCGGACACATCTACTCTGGCTGTCCGAACATAGCAGAACAGCGCCTTCGCCGATACACCGATGAGGTATAAATAATACGAGTTCGTTGCAGGGATATATTTCTTTCATTCATTAACGTGTTGCCTGTCAATTACCTTTAATTTTTTGTTACCATTAGCTGCCAGTCAGCCCCTACTGATTTAACATTGCAACTATGCTGCGTTTGCCGGAGAGGAATAAGGATATCGCATGCCAGGGTTGTAATGACTCGAGTCATGATTCGACTTGTACTCGAGTCATCGGGCATGACTCGAACCAAGTCATATGACTCGAGACTAGGACGGTCAAGAAAGACATTCATTGTAACTTCGAAGAATACATCGCCTAGGCCAAGGTGGGTGTCAGATTCCATAGACTACTCCTTGTCGCTTCGACATCTTCCTGTCTTTTCATTGTATCGCATTTTGTGGTGTATTGAACGGATAAAATTGCTAATAAACCAATGATGATGATGATGATAATAATAATAGTAAAGTCCCCACATTATTGGTATTTCGTCTATCAGTGTTGATAGTTGGAAAATAGGGCCAGAAACTGTTAGGACTGAGGAAAACTTCGAAATTATGAATGAAAGGCATTCTATATCACTCGAGCAGATTTGAAAAAAGTTGATTGAACCGGATTGAACTCAAAACTTGGACCCGGACTCGAGTCACAACGCTATGACTTGGACTCGACCCTCTACTCACTGACTCGGACTTGACTCTGTGGTGAATTGAAAATGACTCAACTTGACTCGAGTGGAAACCATAAAAGTGATATTGACTTGTGATTCAGAACCTTTTGACTTGGTTACAACTCTGTCGCATACGCATAGTGCGAGTGATGTACACATCATGGTCATACTCACACGTGTAGGGTTGCATTTAAAACAAAAATCCATTTAAAACAAGCATGTTTAAAACAAGGCCCTTGTTTAAAACATGTTTTTTTTAGAGTCACATATATTTAATTGTGACGTCACGGTGGATTATCATTGACAATTGAAAATATAGGATAAATATGGCTCTTTCGACGAAAAGGGTTTCCGACCACTGCCATAAACAGACCAAAAATATATTTAACCAGAATTACACCGTTATGCAGCATTTTTCGGTCGGCGCTAATCCTCATCAGAACACCCATTCCGTACCAATGATCTATATCTACATGCTAAAACTGTTGAAACGACGACGATTTCGAAGGTCCAAGCCATCGTATACGTCGACTATTATGGGTGCAAATTGTCCGTAGGCTCATACTAAGTGGTTTTTCGGACGTTTTTACACAATTACGGCATAATTAGACAACGTTTGAAAAAAACACGACTTTTTTTAAAAAAGCATTTGTTTAAAACACTGTTTAAAACAGAGGTCTCAAACATGCGGCCCACCAGATCATTTTGTGCGGCCCGCGTCGGCATTTTGGATTTTTAATTATTCGACAATATTTAACTGCCATATACCTTTTTTTAGATTTGAGAACTTAAAACTCGCTCTAAAACTACTCCAAAATCCTGAAACTACTCATCAAACTTTACTATCACATCACTTTCAAAAGTTACCATGCGGTGGAAGATCAGCTACATGCGTCACATTACCTGTTCATGATGATAGGACTTGACCCGTTGATAATTAATTCGTGACTGAAAATTGTGATTTGTACTTATACTTCGACGTTTTGTAGAATTACTCGAGCTCGTACTGAATGGGTGATAAAATAAGAACGACTCGAGTTGAGTCGGGTCAAACGGAAAGCCGTGACTTGGTGCACCACAGAGGCAACAAACTATACCAAACTGTTATGGGAAACAGTAATAAATCAAAAGGCCGTAGTTTGCGTTGCGGAGCGTAAGCTATCTAAGTAGGTCGGTATGGCAATCATTGGCTTTCTGCCCCCTCCCCCCTTAATGTGTAGTTAGTTTTTCCTGCGTAGTAATGGTTCTCTTTATCCATGTTATTATCGCCTATTGAAGGCGGCGAGTAAAGTAGCGGTAACCTACGCTCCATTGCTGTAACACCAATCGATTCGTCGCCGACTAGACATTTCTATTACTATGGCACATTAATCGGTCGGCAGCTGTTATTCATCTGTAAATCTAACGCTGATTTAATTTTACTTGGTAATGACATGATCAATATCTTAGTAATCAGGAGTATGCCCTCAACCCGGATCAGGGTGTATTGCTCCAATGCTATGATATCAGGTCAATCGTTGTTAATTTTTTTTAATATAATCTACCAATAATTGTGGCACGTCATATGTCCGCTAGCTGCCAAATTATAACGCGACAGTTTTTACGATGTCATATGAGATGCATTACTTACACTCTCGCATGGTGTCTATAACTGCTTATTGCGACAAACTATGCCAAGTACAACAACAGTTTCATTCAAATATTTGAAAATGTGATATTTTTCGTACCAGGCGGGAATTCACAATAGTAATTCACATTTCAAGATGAGTGCGGTATGCCAGTCTGCAAGGTCCCGTAAAATAAGGCATTGTACTTGAAAATACATTGTATACCCCTATTATTGGTGCTGCGGCCCGCGGCGCAATCAAAAACTGTGAAATTGGCCCGAGACCACATTTAGGTTTGAGACCTCTGGTTTAAAACATGTTTTAAACAAAGCGTTGTAAAACACCGTTTGTTTTAAATGCAACCCTACATACATGCAGGTACGCTGGTACAGTGGTACATATGACTTGCTGTTGTTGTTGTTGTTTGTGGTATTAATGGTGTTTGTCGACTACAGGCCAAATTTCTTCATTTCTATTCCGTAGATGCCGACTTGTAGCATGGCCCACTTCTATAGGCTTTTATATGACACCGCTTACACCAGGGGTGGGCATACTACGGCCCGCGGGCCGCATGCGGCTCGCAACACCGTTCTGTGCGGCCCGCGAGAGTCTGAAGAAACTTTAAAAAAAATATTGATAAAATGCGTACTAAAAATCGAATTAATATGGGGACTTGATTAACTGTTCTTAGTATATTTCACCATGATAATTCTACGACAGTGGTTCTCAAACTGGTGGGCGCGCCCCCCTGGGGGCGTGAAAGCATCTGAAGGGGGCGCGAAGCTGAGCTCAACTGAAAAAATTTCATTGCTCCGTATTTAGTCTCTCATCCATCGTCGTAACCTTCCATGCCATCAAACAACCCGTTGAGTTTGCTAGCATCCTGGTTGCGTTTTGTGATATGACGATAAGGGGGCGCAAAATCTTTCACCATCATAAGGGGAGTTTGAGAACCAATGATCTAAGGTAAATACTAGGGATGGTGTGAACCTCTGAAAGGTTCAGGTTCGTGTGAAAGCGAACCTTTTTGAAAGGTTCTGTGTGAACACGAACGTGAACCTCGTGACGTCACGGGACGTCATTTTGCTAATTTCAGCTCTATCTTTCAATGAAGCGATAACCTATATCAATGTACACGATACCTAGCGACTACTCGGGCCACATAACGCCACAATGCTGAAGTACATATTGGTGTTTTAAACGCCGCTAAATGTATCAACTGAGGCAATCAAAGGATATAATACTCTCATAAAATCAATATCTTCCGTCGCTTTGCCAACAATTTCGACGAGGACTTACGAAGAAATATAAGCTTACGCCTTGAAGGTCTAGGCCAGACCGGACAATGTATTCGGCGTCTGGGTATTACTACATTGATATTGAGCAGAGTGTGAAACGGGTTTTTATACTTGCTACAGATATTACCCCATTAACAAGTTCTACAGCAGTAGCCAACACCTCAATCGCACGGATTTGGTTTTAATGATACAGTAAAGATATGAATTTAAGATTGACCCAGTACGCCTGCTAGATTTTTTGCATCAGAAAACGATATCAATCTCATTGATTGGTTGAATAAGCATCATTCGCTGACCACGTATTCGGCTCGTGATGTTGTGTGATTGCGGCTCAAGCTCGCAGCAGAGTGTCACTAAATATCCAGAAACGGAAAGCTGGATATTTCGAGCAAACTATTGTAACAAAGCAAGTAAAACTTTTGAGATTGTCAAGGTGCATGTTCGTTTAGTATTCATTTTTTATGATGCCAGCGCCATACATAGAGTGGCCCGCAGTTGAAATATAATAAATTTGAACCAAAGATGTTACAATGAAGAGAAAATTGTAATCTATGAAAAAGGTTCACAGTGCAGAACCTACCGAGGTTCTGTTGTGAACGCGAACCTCTAAATTTCCGAGGTTCACACACAGAACACGAACGTGAACCTCGCGTTCACACCATCCCTAGTAAATACTTAATATCACAGCGGGATAGCTGCAACGAGATTGACATAATTTGGATCACGAGTGGGATTTCAGATTGGCCACTCCATTTTTAATTATTTCAGTGTTGTACTTATAAAAGACGATTCGGGCGTGTCTTAGGTAGATTCATTGTCTGTATGCGTAGAATTGGGTATATATATTTTATCTACACATAGTAGAAGCGTGTTTGAAGCTAACATGGTTATGATGCAGTCAGCATTGTGTGTCCGGGAACTGAACCAGAAGGGGACAGATCGCTGCTCACAGATTTCAATTTCAATCCTGTTCTAACAATCGGGCCAACAGACTTTCATCTCTATAGTTTTGACAAATTGGTTATTGAGGTCCGGCAGCCTATGAAATCTCGCCACTATATGTTTCTGACGCGCGTACGATATCATCAAAGCAATGTTTGACTTGTTTTAAATAAGCACATATATTATCTCCATGTCCTCACTATATAATCAAATATCAATATTGCGTTTGGTTTATAATGCCAATTTTATATAGTGCGGCCCGCGAATGGATTCATATGTTGAATGCGGCCCGCGAGCTCAAAAGTTTGCCCACCCCTGGCTTACACGGATGAGATGGCGACATGTCTCGTTTGCAATTAGACAGACCACCCGCCCGTCGCGTTACTTCGGATTGGTTCGAACCAAGTAGGAGACTTATTATGGAATTGCAATGAGCATTGACTGGTAATAATGAAATAATTTGACTGGTATCAAATATAACCCCGAGACGGGCTTCGCGTCAATTACGGGAGAAATCAGGCCGTAAGAATCATTCATTTAACATACAACATAAAATGATTTGGACCTGTACAAGCACAACACATGCCTTTACTGCAACATGAATAAGTCAGCATCTCACCTGCCCAGAAACGACCACGAGGATCGCATTTACCATCGTTGAAGCGGCATTTAACGTTTTCCGTTACTGTCGCCAATGTCTGAATTTGACCCGACTCTTCATCGATGGATAGAAATCTGTGTGAAGCAGCAGCAACAAGCCCGCCCTTTTCTCTTGGTACTACAGCCCCGACGGTGGGATCTAAGAAATGGCATCAACAGTATAAAGTGTAGTAAGGTGACTCAACGACCATGGACCGCAATACACAACACAGCCGGATTTTAATGATATAACTTTAGAAAAATGAGGCCACCTGGTAGCGTGATTGGTTCGGCGAAACTGCGGGTTTTATAATCCAAACGGTGTATTTTTGATTCATCAATATCCACGAAGAGTAGCCTTTGTTTGGTGTCATCCCAATGAGGACCTTCTCCTAACGTGGTGAAGTTTTTCGCTATATTAACTACGTTTGACATGGTAAGAATATTACGAAACTGTACATTGTACAAGGGTATATTACGAAATTGACACTTTTGTTATCCACGGCCAAAAGACTCGAGATTAAAAGCACATTCTGCAATCTGAATCGTAAGTTGCAGCGATGCCGAGCCAGCCGCTCAGCACTCAGCAAGTCGGCATTGGAATCAAGAGATCGTGTATTTCGATCACGAGCTTGAGGCTCTGAGTTGCCTGTCTCTTAGGATTACAAGGACTTTGTGAACTGCCATTAAGATTCCCCGAGTTCGCTGTTTGCAACAGGGGCACCAAAACTGTGATATGCTGCACAATACAGTGTAGCATATTCATAATAGAATCACTCAGATGCTCGCTTTTGCCCAGACCTACACACCAGTGACATGCGTTGAGGTTAATCGTTGGTGGGGCGCTGACCTTTTAGAACCCGAATATTTTCGGCTGATACTCGTCATGGGTAATCGTCAGCAACCAGTATATATGCATATAAATGTATCCAGAACGGTAGGATACAGTTACCGACTAGTTTCTTATCACATTAGCACTCTTCGCACGCAGGCTACACAAAAAAAATACTATATATATCCGCAGTTGAAGGTATAGTAGGTATAGATGGAAAATAGATGACAGATACATCAGTATGGGAATGCATTTGCTCTGCACTACATGTTGACCGTCGCAACTACCCGATTCATACCACACCGTCGCTTTGCGGAACCGATAGCGTATTGTATAACTCAGGGGTCGGGATCTAGTGCGGAGCGGATGAAGAAATTCTCTGGTCCTACTCCGATCCTGTTATTTAAAGCTCTGGTCCGGCTCCGGCCCGACTCCTAGGCCGGATTCTAGAAATGACCATAATACGGCCTGAAAAAAAAGTAGATAATACTTATCTACTCACAGTATGGTATTGAATATTGATTGAAACAATGCAAACAGGACATTAAAAACCCAAGGATCAAACCCAACCCTTATCTGAAGTAATTACGCCAACTTGGACTTAGCATGTGGTTTATTCCATGAACGTTTCACTTCAACTATTGATTCGAGGGTGGAAGAGGGTAAGGCTGTAATATTCTTGGTAAAAAGTACTGATCCGGCTCAGGCAAAAAATGAGAAAATCCGGCTGGATATCCAATCCGGCTCCGGTCCATGCTCCGCCCTATCGGGAACTTTTTTAATCAAAAGCGCCATATTTATCCTAAATTATCCCAAAGAGCTATACATAGATGTTGACTATTGCGTCACAATCGGAGATCGTCACTGATGCACGAAATCAAAATTAACTATACGTGCGGTTCTTCGCGTGCGCCGTATTTTCTTCGTAAACACTGATGTGAGGTTACAACGGACCCACTCACCAAACCGGTTGCTTAACATTTGAGCATCCAACTATAGAGTATAGATAACTAACCTACGGAGGTTAGTTATCTATAATCCGACACAGTGAAAAGCGACTGTTGAGCATGTGACACTTTAGCCTAGCTACGGGGTTCGGGAACCTTTTGCAAGCTACATATTTTTAACTGTCTTTTAAAACTTAAGGCAATTAAGATGGCCAGTCTGTGCTTTCCCTGTGCCTCACCTTTCCTTTCGCGCTATATTTTTGAACAATAAACAAATATAATCCGTGATTTTGTAAGTTGGCTCATGATCATCCATGGAAAATACACGTAATTATTGATGTTATTTTCATTGACGGTGTCACAACTTTCTTTACTCTTCCTGACGACAGGTGAAACACTATACCGCACTTGCCGCCACAACCCTAACCGCACGTCACTGCGACACGCATACATACATCCATATCATCGACCTGCGTCGTGCACCATATGTACCAAGCCGACATAAATCTATGGAATGAACAATGATATGCTTATTCTAATGACTCCAGATCAGTAGCTGCTAGATTTTTCACGTTGTAAGTATGACTCTTCATTCGTACGCAGTTCTACTCTGCTATCACTGGTTTCTTTGCTGATTAAACGTTATTTGACTTCGAAAGAGTATTCGTAATACCGTCATGGCGACAACGCAACATAACTTTCCTAATCGATTACTACTACCAAAATACAGGCTTACAAAGGATAACGAGCCAGACGAATGCAGTCAACGACGGAAGTATGTATAATGCAACGAGTTGGAACGTAACCAAGTATCCGAATGTTACACCGATGGCAAAGCCGTCAGGGACATCTAAACTTCAGAGTCTGAGATATATACCACCTTTAACGATGACTTCTAATGACGTCAGTGGAAATATAAATTACTAACCTACGAAGTTAGTTTAATTATTTAACTAACCTTCGTAATTAGTATTCTATGATCAAATAGGCCTACCAATAAGTCACATACTCCTCACTAACTTCTAGGGATAGATTGTATCGAATCAAAAGTGACTGCCGCTTTGAATCAGATATCAGAATCTGCTCGAATCGAATTGACTCATCAATATTCGATATTTTTATATCAACAGAAAGATACAGCGGGACAACAATCGACAAGCGATTTGCGCAGCGAGAACTGCGTAGAGTAGAGCCTACTAGTGAGGACTGAGGAGCAGCGCAAATCGCAAGCGTATTGGTTATTGTTGCGCAAGCGATTGAGCAATGAGCATTCACACTCTCACTGCGCAATTGCTCCTGAGCTGTGACATTATTCCGAACGGCATTGTTGCGTCACTATACAAAACTTCAGTACAATGCAACATTCGAGCTGATTTTGAGGTGTTCCAGGACCACCAGCACAATGAAATTGATATTGCCGCAATGAGTACCGCGGCAGTTTTCGATTTACACCAATTTTACAAAACTTCCCGCTCGGCAAACCAGTCTAAATAGTGCCGTAAATTGCCTTTGTTCAAATGGAAATTCCTGACGCGGTGAGCCGTGAAATTTGCTTGTGTCCACCTCCACACCATTGTAGGACAGTATGGTAGAGCTATTGCGTAACGAGACCATAATCGTAGCATTGCTAGGGCCGCAATTGAATTTGGATGTGCGACCAACAATTCGCTACTCAAACGATTTGGTATTCTACACATACAAGATATGAGGAAGCTAGAAATTGCCAAGTTTCTGTATCATTGCGGTAACTGCCTCGAAAAATTCAACGACTTGTTAAATTCGGAATCCGAAGCGCGTAGGTAGGGCTACATCGTACGGGCTTCCACGTCGTCTAATCAATTACAAGAGAACACATGTCTCTATCAATTGTGAAGTATATGGGTGGCGAGATAGCGCAGTGGTATAATCCGCGGCTGCAACACCAATGGGTGCGGGTTCGAGTCCGACCGAGGTCGACTTCCGAATTCCGATATCTAAGTGTTGGAGGTTTACCTAGGCTCCTCCTCGCCACCTCATCCGCGTCAGCGGTGTCTTACAAAAAGCCTAGAGGTGGGCCGTGCTATAAGTCGGCAGTTACGGAAAATAAAAAGAATATCGTCCTGGTGTAAATGACCATAGTAGTCGACAAACACCATGAATACCCCAAAACAAACGAGGAGGGTTGGTGCGATGACATGCAAAATAAGGCCAAAAACATGCAAAATAAGGTCAGTCGCATGCGAAATACGGTCAATCGCGACATGTAGATTGCAGAATAAGGTAAGTGGCATAAGAAAAAAGTAGGATTTGGAGTAAGTATTTGGATTTATACGCGGACTGTTAATATTCTACGTGCGACTCACCTCGTAATCGTAATAATCGTCTGATTACATTTTGTTGAAACATCTTCAGATTCAGGATATAGATGGGGAATGTCAATCATGAAATTACTACATATAGGAAAGACATTTTGAATTTATTTTTCATAAGAAAAAAAGAATCGGATTTGTAAATAAAGTGTGGATTTGGATTTATGCGCGGACTTATAATAATATTCTACATGCGACTGACTTCGTAATCAAGATAATCATGATTATCTTTTGATTGAAAAATCTTAAGATTTATGATATAGATAAGGAATTTCAATGTTGAAAGTAGGCTGCTATACAGGAAAGATATTCTGAATTTATTTTTCAAAAAGAAAAAAGTTGGATTTGTAATTGAAGTATAGATTTGGATTTATGCGCGGACTGACCTTATTTTGCATGTCGTGACTGACCTTATTTTGCATGTCGCGACTGACCTTATTTTGCATGTTTTTGACCTTATTTTGCATGTCATCGCACCAACCCTGTAGAAACAAACAAACAAACAATTGTGAAGTATCACAACCGTGAAAATGTGGAGTAGTATTTGATTAATCCGACTGTGCCGCCGAGCATGTCCACATTTACGTCTAAATAAAAACAGTTGTACCGACTATCTACGAGCAGTGGGATGATGAGGTCCATGATTTGGGATGCAGTCAGCCATATTACCTTGTAGAATAAGATCCGCAAATATATAGCATCAAGATTCCTATAAGGTTAGCTGATTCAGTTAACGGATTGTATTTTTTATCGCAATAGCACTCTTCACACACAGGTTATAATTGTTTGCGATTCACGAACGAGACGAAACTGCTACCAACCAGCGATATGTCAATATGGAAGGTTAGGCCACAATTTTGGGTCACAATTTTATCACCAGCACCACTGATCTTTTTGGCAGCGCACTTCGTGGAGTCGCATGTTGGTCAAACTGTCACATGTCTTGGTGTGACCTGGCTCGAAAATGGTCAGAAGTGCCGATGATGCACCCGCAAGTTGCGCACCCCTACACTATAACATCCCAATGAGCTCAAGCGAAACTCTATTAATTGCGAATACAGTTAGACTTATGCAGGGTTGTAATGACTCGAGTCGAGTCATATTCATTAATACTGAAAATTATCCGACTCAACTTGAGTCAAAATGTATTTTGACTCGACTTGTACTCGAGTCATTGCACATGACTTAACCAAGTCATATGACTCGAGACTTGGAAGGCTAAGACAGGCATTTCATCGTGACTTCGAAGAATAGTAAAGTGCCACATTTTTAGTATTTCGTCTAGCAGTACTCGTACACCAAAATTAGGGCCCGAAATTGGTTAGAATGAGTACAATTAGCAAATTGTGAATGAGAGGCATTCGATATGACCTAAGCAGAGTTGTAAAAAATCGGCTAAAGATTACTTGAGCTCGAATCTGAACCGTGAACAAAATGACTTGGACTCGGACTAGAGTCTTAACACTATGACTCGGACACGACCCTCCGCACCAAGACTTACACTCGGACTTGTCTTGGTGGTGAATTAAAATTGACTCGACTTGACTTGACTCGACTCAAAACTTAAAAAGTCAGATTGACTTGTGACTCGGAACATCGTGACTTGGTTACAGCCCTGGACTTATTTCTGTACAATTACGCTCATGTTGTTCGAGAGTGCGTATACTCAGAATAAAACCAAGAAATGTATAGTGACACTAAAGCACGCAATTTGAATAACTCTCCACCAAAAGATTCTTCTTTATGAAGATTGGCGAAATAATTTTGGGCTACCTTCGAGTTTGGCTTGGACAATAAGTAGTCTGAAAATTTTTATATCGCGAATTCCAAAATTCTCAGGATGATGGAAATTATGTGGAAGGTTCTTCGCGGTTCTATAGAACACTGTCTCGCGGATCCCGAAAGGGGTGCAAAAACCAGTTTGGGAGCCACTGATATAGCCGATAGCGGATTGTTGTATTGCGATGCGATTCTCGGTCATCAATCAATGCGGAGGTGCTGGCGGCCTGACATCCATCATATTTGGAATATCGAAATCATCGTGACAACAACTTTCGATTTATGCTGCTTATCATATATTCTGAGCTCGGTTTGTTATCGCAAGTGAGTCATCTTGACTCGTCTCTGCCACACCTATCCTTTCGCCCTATTTGTAAACAATAAATATTCAAATTGCCTCAATTTGGTTGTAAAATTGTTTAAACTTGGCCATTCATGAACATCAGACGAATACTAATTAATTGGAGATCTTCGCATCTTTTATTTGGTAATTTTGACGACAGATGAACCACTGCCTTGCCCTTCCCGGCCGCACGTCCCTGTTTTACCGGACGGAGAATGAAGTTTGAAGATGGCAACAAAAGCCTACCAGCTATACAGACCTGGGCAAAGTGCGGCCTGCGAAGCAAATATGTGCGGCCCGCGGAAGGTTGCTTGGAATTCAAAACATAAAACTTGCTTTTTGAATGACTAAAACCATAGGCTGTATCAAATGAACGGAAAATTCGTTTACTTTGAAGCCTGTTAATTAATATGCCACGATTACGCTGACCAAGTACTTGGCATGCGTAATCCAGATTCAAAATAAAGGCAATATGGTAAAGCGTAGCAATTGAAGTCACAAAAAAATCACTCTTTTCATATATAGTTTAGTTCAGTGGTTCCCAACCTTTTTCATCTCGTGCCTCCCTTGGCCGAAATTTTAGCCAAAATTCCTCCCTCAGGATAAATCTGCCCGATGATTAAAAATGGTCATTTTTACCGCGCAAGCACCTGTTGACTGAGAGAATAAGACGCGCGGTACCGCGCGTTTTTTCTAGCAGTGCTGTAATAACACTTTGTATACCTCCAAAAACCATGGTCTTGGACCCAATTAGGGCTGGGCACAATGATTCGAGTACTCGAATCTGAATCGAGTATTAATTTTAATGATTCGAGTCGAGTAGTATAATTATACGCTTCTCGTCACTGAAAGTTTAAGTACCAACGAGAATTATAGTTTTATACTTTTTTTCACTGGGGAAGCCTTGAAACCTTGATTGACCATGTCGCAGCATACGAGACATAGTACAAAGCTACGAACGTTCCTGGAATAGCATATTTCCAAAGTCGTGATCAAAAAGAAGTGCAATTAAATCGGTATGGTCGAAAAATACCAAAGTATCAATAATGTGACGGATAACAGGCATTTTATCCTTTCTGGTGGCATAAAAGGTACATATTTTACCTTTGACATATTACATTCTGTTGTGACGTCATAATGAGTGATACTCGAATACTCGAAGCGTAATACGTGATTCAGAATCGAATCACTCAGGTTCTCGTTTTTGCCCAGCCCTAGTCCCAATCACACATATTCTGGAAGGCTTGACTCAACAGACCCCCACACTTTCATTTGTGTTTTCGGCTTACCATCTCCGAATCGCAAATACAACTGCCGGAAAAATCAGTATCCATAAATTTACTGTTTTCGCGATTTTTTTTCTCAAGTTTGCTTATGCATTTGGCCAACAACAGTGGTACTGTCTTAAATAGCAGGGTTGACCAGACTCGAGTTTGACTCGTGTCACAATTTTCTGATAACTCGACTTGACTCCAGTCATTTTCTCAAAATACGGAAACGACTCGAGTTCGACTCAGCCATATGACTCAAGACTATAAAACGGCCAAGACCGACATTTCATTGTAATTTCGAAGAACAGTAAAGTGACCACTCTGTTGGAATTTCGTCTATTGATCCTGGTTCTTGACAATGCGACAAGAAACTGTTGACAATGCGACAAGAAACTGCTCAAAGTGAGGAAAATTAGTATATCATAAATCCAAATCATTTAATATCACCAAACAGTGTTGACTTGAGTGTGACTTGGACTCGTACTCGAGTCATGATACCATGACTCGGACTCTACCGTCTGCTCGGTGACTTGGAATCGGACTTGACTCAATGATGAATTGAAAATGACTCGACTTGACTCGAGTCAAAACTATGGAAGTGAGATTGACTTGTGACTAGGAGCATCGTGACTGGGTTACAGCCTTGATATATAACATACGCGTGATCAGATTCCCTGCTGGAGCTCATTGAAATTTAGGACACCCATTACGTTTCGGCAACATTGCACCAAGTTTACCATGTCTTTTTTCGATGGGGTAGCTGTTCACTCAAAATAAAGCAAAGCTAGCGTACTCTTTGACTTGAATCGATGACGTTGGAATATTTTGTCACTGTCTGAAAATGTTGTCTTGAAAATATAAGATAAATACTTTCACTAGAGGTGTTGTTGTAATAGATTCGGCACGACATTTACTCGCTTAGGATATATTTGATTGAGAGGCCGTCGCTGGCCTACAAAATTGTCTTGCGAACTGCAGCACATCTGAACTAGTTAAAAATAAGGAGTGGGGGGATTTGTATGTGAAAAAGAGATTTCAAATAGCATTTGAAGATATACTTCAGGAAACATTTGAAGATATACTTCATGAAACAAAAAACAGCCACAAGGAGCATACGTTCGGATATAACTGATTGACTACATGACAGTTCGAACATGAACAACTTGGGAAATCGTGGAATTCCTCCCTAAAAATTGCAAAATTCCCCCCAAGGGGGGAATTCCTCCCCGGTTGGGAACCACTGGTTTAGTTCAAACCTTCCTTGTTGACATTGTCACAATACGCATTATACGGTATGTGTTTCAATTTGTGACGTGATATGTTTCCAAATCTCTAATTCGTAAAACAAGTCAATCAGTACTCGCAGTTTCTATATGACTCATCATATCTATCACCCTGGCCATAAAGGATTAACGGGCATGCCAGAAAAAGCCGAAAACTGAAATTCAAAGATGGTTTAGGTTTAGAATTTAGCAGTAGGGGTCTCAGCTTTCCCGTGGCCACTTACTGGCCACAGATTTTTCCGTGGCCGGCCACGAATATCTCGTGGCCGGCCATGAAAAAGCGTTGTATCGTGGCCTCCCACAGTGAATATCATGGCCGGCCATACTAAATCATCGTGGCCGGCCACGAGTTCATGGCCAGTTCGTGATTTTGGCTCATCTAGTTGGATGAAAATCCGCCCTTTGCCTCTACTTTGACTATACACGCGTAGATCTTCTTCATTTGCACTACGAATTTGCTGGCAGCTAGGTTTGTAGACGGCTTCCACTAATATCGCACGTACTCAAGTTACATTACCACTTTATTGAGCAGTTCGGGGATTGGTTCGAAATTACCATGGTTTTACACATGTTCACCTTCTGTGTTCGCTGTAGAAATGAATTTAATTCCCCCTGACTATGAAAAATTACTCTGGGTCGGTGCGTTGTAAACTATAACAGTGAAACATGTGTTCCTTGAACTTCCTAGATAGTTGATAGAGTAATGTTAGAGCGTAGCCTACATCTTATTGCTCGATCAGACAAACGACTTTACATTAAAACTACTGTCCACAGCTTTCACGCCAGGTGCTCAACGCACTGGGATTGTGTGGAGGGATAAAAGCGTGGTGTAGACTCGATAGTAATGTTCCCTATAATTTATGAAGAGTCTGCGCACACTCACCAACTTACTGCACAGAGACTCGGAAAACAGTGCGTAACGACTAAAAAAAGGTCATCACTTCGGATTTTTCGTGCGCAACTTAGATTTTCTGTGCGCAGAGACCGTGTCGGTACTGCGCAAGTGCGCATTTGCGCACGTGCGCAGCTTAGAGGGAGCATTGCTCGATAGCATGGCAGTCTCTTCGCTTCTCCATCGTCGAAGCCCATTAGTGATGCAAACGTAGATAGTGCGACTCCCTGCCCCTCCTTCCTTTTCTACGTAAAGAAACCGTCATATTTTTCTTCAAAAAGTTTCGTTTATTCCGTTATTACCAATTTCCCAAAATCGAATGCAATTGAAGATATGATTACAATCATTCACATACAAGTAGTTCAATACAATGTGTCGAATGCATGCTTTTCATATAGAAGACACCCGGGGGCACGAGAGATCAGATGCATTTTTCACAGCGATATTTGCACTGCCTTCAGATGCTAAACCCTAATGAACGATTCGAACTTGTATGTGTCATCAAAATTGCTCCCTGTATATTGTTTGGGGAAACATTCCATTGTTCCTTGCATTAACCACAAATATATCATGAGTAGTCAACACGCAGGCATAGGCAATATAGGCATAGGCATTTTTTCGTCGGTCGATGGTACTACATTTGATGACGCAAAGTATCTGGAGTGATCTATTAGGCCTATTATAACAGTAATTTGATTATAAAGCAGACGCATTTACGTCCTATGACCACCACATCGGTTAGCAGCTTGATCTAACTACGACATGCGATACAAAACGATCCTTGCACCCAAGTAATCATATATCCTCTGGCATGCACGCCATCGATATAGACTGCGACATCCATTTCATTCGTACATGATTTGTTTCAACCTGGAGGAACGGTTCCTAGATGCATAGGCTATATATATATATATATATACAAATTAAATGGGATCGGAAACGTGACCAAAATCGAATTTCTGGGAACAAAGCCTCACATTTTATCATTAGTACCGGCGGTAAGTTAGGCTACATCGCTGACTTTTTCACATATGCAGCAAATCTGAAGTGCGTCAAGTTCAAGTGCTGCTACAGCATGGAAGTATTCATAGATTCATCGACACAATTATCATCGTCCAACAATATGAATGCAGCAAGCTCCATTGATGTTGAGGATAGCGAACGTCGTATGTATAGCAGTACGATGATCAAATATGTATACAACCGTATATCGTGGATTTTTATCATAGACCTTATACAGAAAGGAAGGATTGTATCAGCCCGGCATTATCCATTTCACTGCTATTCAGTTATACGAAAGATAACAAACTATGGCATTGTTTGCAACTACATATCCTATCTATACTGTTGGAAAGAGATATCAGATCGGGGGAAGCGCCGGCCATAGAATGTTAAGTGGATTTCACAGCTTTTCTGCAACTTAAAGAGTATTTTCAACATATTCTTGGTTCTTTTATTCCCTATTTGTTTCTTTCGGGTAATACGTAAGTATTCAAGGAGATATAGTCGAGTCAACTTGAACGTAAATCGAAAAAATTCGGAAGTGAATTAAGAAAAATTCCCAGTGCAGTATTGTACTATTCATAAATTCATCAGGGCAATTCACGAAAGATTTGAAACTGCCTGAACAAATATAGCCTATATGTATAATTTCGCATCTCAGACTTATCCTAAACGATAAACATGGTTGAAAAATGAAGGACATAATCCGCCTCATATTATTTAATCGCAGGTATGCATATTTACAAAATATAACGAACTATACAATCAATTGCTGCTGTACAATGCACAATTGCACATCCTTCCGTAGAAAATCAATATCAGAACGGGGGAAGCACCGGCCACAGCGAGATCCAATCTATTCTGTGGCCGGCCATAGAATGTCATGTGAATTTCACAGCTTTTTTGGAACTTATAGAGATTTTCTGTCATATATTTGGTGTACATTGTTCTTTCCAATTCTATAAATGTTCTTACGATTAGCCGTGACGAGTGTCAGCCGAATATTCGGGTATATTTTTACAAAAAAAAATCAACACTTACCGGTTACCAGTTTTGATACTGTCTTCATTGCTTCTAGCTTTCTATACCTTTATTTCCTATTCCATTTAGTGGATATCCCCACTTTTAATGCATTCTTTTGTGTGTTGTTAATTGATATTTTAGAGACTCTGCATGGTCGTTTCGACTTCTTCCTATCGTTTCATTGTATCGCTATTCTCCTGGTATTTCGGGTGAAAATGCTTTATAAATTGAGCTAAACTCTCGCTCTCACCTAGCTTTATTGACTGCACGCCCATGATAGAACATAATTTATCATACATTTGACCACGATTGGGGCACGGACAGTACTGATATCCAATATTGAGTTGGTATATTACGGCCGGCCATGAAAATTCGTTGTGGCCGGCCATGAAATTCATTCATGGCCGGCCATGAAATCGAGTTTTCCGTGGCCGGCCAAGGAAGTTTCGTGGCCGGCCACAGCGAAATTTCATGGCCGGCCATAAAATTCGCTGTGGCCGGCCATGGAATAGCACTTTTCATGGCCGGCCACGGAAGATTTGTGGCCGGCCACAAAAAAATCCGTGGCCAGTAAGTGGCCACGGGAATGCTGAAAGTCCGTCTCGAATTTAGAGCACTGAATATTCGCATACTGGAGTCATGGATAATCCCATCCTTTAAATTTTTGCCGATCATGTCGCGAGATTGAGGATTTTAATTAAAGTCGGTCTTTTGACAAAAGCACGAAACACTCGGTCAAGGGAGGGCGAAGTTCAGAAAAACTACAAGCTTCGCTCAACATAAAGGCTATATTTAACCTGCACACTGCTCGGAAGGCAGCGACCAAGACAATAAGCTTTGCACTATCACATATTCATTTCAGTGCAGTGGTTCTCGAACTTGGTGACAAGAAAGCATCAAAAGGGTGGCGCAAATCCTAAGTGCATTGAAACAAATTTTCGCGCTCCGCGCGATGTAGCCCCATTTTAGAGTTGTTGCTCTGTGTATGTCCCACTTTGATATTTAATAATTCTCTCATCAACATCCATAATCTTCCGTGCCATCAAACTATCCGTTGGGATTGCTAGCATTCTGGTTGCACTTTTTAATATTTTGTGAAATCATGGTATGTGGGCGCGAAATTGTTCACTATCATAAAGGGAGGTGTGTCTAAAAAAAGTTTGAGAACCATTGTTTTAGAGTCTTAATAAAAGAAATTGGATAGGGGTTTAAAGAGAGCTAAAATGTATCATGTTTAACATTGATTCGAATCATGACAGCTAGTAGTTATTTTTTCAATTAACCGTCACTCTCTCATTACCTAATATCAACACATTCAGTTAGCAGCATTTAACAATGTAATTTAGAAATAAAATTAAAATACGCTGAAGAATATAGCTAGTTTTTTTCACTCGGCCCGCCAACGTATTTAATTTTCTCATTTGGCCCGCGGAGGAAAATAATTGCCCACCCCTGAGCTATAATAAGCTGTTACTGTAGTGTAGAATGTGAATTCGCCCGCATTATCAAAATGCTTTGGCTAATGATCTGTATAGGTATATTTTAAAGCTATAGATAGCATATACAACGCGGCGTGACGGACAGTCGGGCAACCAATGTAACTACCTGATGGATTCTTAAAGAGTGATTGTTCCAGGACAAACGTCGACATTCAAGTGGGCCTACTCCTACCGGCCCACTGCCCACTTCTCAGAGTAGGCTAAAACGGTAATATGCCATGCAGCAATAATGTAATCATTGTATGATATACTTTGTATATATTTTATTTTCCAGAACTGATAGGGTTGATAATCTTATAAAGATCTTCACCAGTACATTTCGATATACCGTAGGAATTATATCCATCGTCATCGTAGAGAAACGTTATCCACGGTATGGAACACTCTCGCGACCCTTCACACCCAAACCTGTGATCTGTGAAACGCAAAGATACGTTTAAAAAAGGCAGACAATTGTCAATGCAGATACAACGCAATATAGACCTATAAGATAGGGTTACCATATTTTGGAATCGGGGAAGGAGGACACTTTTACCAATTCAGAAAAGTTGGTTGATCAAGACTGAAATAAGCCAATTTCGCTATTTTTGCTGTGAAATTTAGTGAGTTGACTAAAAAAAGGTCATCACCTTCATCCAACTCCCAGTTTACCCACTTTTAACTTAAATTTACTGGTGTTGACTAAAAAAAGGTCACTTTCGATCGAACCCCGAATTACCCGCTCGACCGTGTCCGTCTTTGCTATTTAGCGTCATTTATGTCCATTTTCACTCGAATCTGTCCTTTATCCTAGCTGTAAACGCTGTAAAGGAGGACGAATTGCCAAAAAGGAAGATATTTAGGCGTCCTCGGAGGACATTTTCAAAAACCTGGAAAAGGAGGACAAATCGTCCTAAAGGAGGACGTATGTTTACCCTACTATAACAGTGATGTGGGCATTGTCCAGTTGTCCAACAACGTCCTACAGCTGACAATAATGTCATTGCTAACCTTAAACAAAGATCCAGCGTCACCGACCTTGTCCATCTCAGAGCTTCCGGACGTTACGAACAGTTCATCCATACCTGGACCCCCGAAGCAGCACGAAGTTGTTCGCAGCGCTGATGCACTTATAGGCAGCCTTTGAACCTTCTGACCTAACATGAACCCGAACAACCAGAAGCGGGATAAGACACAAATATGTGGATATGGGAATATTGCTGAGTATATTATATATACATATGAATCATGGATCCATATTCCAGTAACAGGATATCATAAAAATGCTGGAAGTATATAGGATAATACTCTATCCCAGGGGTGGCCAACCTTTTTGCCATCCACGGCCGCATTTCGACTACTCATGTAGCCTATGGCCGCATTCCTGGGTATCGTAAGTAGGTAGGTATGAGGGGGGTAGTGGGGCTTAGCTACTCGAGTTTTTGCCCCAGGACGATATCTGGCAGTAAATACTCCTGTACTATCTGAGGGCATTACAATTCTTTATATATCCCTGCCACTTGAAATCATGAATTCGATGACCGGCCATATAGTATGTGCGTCTGTGAGTAGGGACTCTGGCGTTAAGGGTACTCTGTTTTGATCGACAGTCTGAATAAGATTCATCCTGGCACGGTCATATTTAGGGCAATGGAGGAGGAAACGCTCCACGGTTTCTTTGATCCCGCATGATCACAAAGGCCATTCTGATGACATTTAATTCTGTGTAAATGACCGTTCAGCCTAGAGTGACCAGTCTGCAGCCTAAATAGGACTCCAGATTCAGAGGGTATGGTCGTAATGAACTAGCTGGACGCCAAATATCCATGTACAAGTGCCTATGTCCATTTGCGGTGAAGTCCGAGCTAATCTATTTAATCAGATAGGCTTATTATACGCACCTAAATCACGAGATGTCACTGGCCACGTTATGGGATTGCTCATAGTCGCGCGAAGCGCGAAAAGTTTTTCAGACTGCGACTGATGAATTTCGTCATTAAAATTAGTTGCTTCACATATTACTATCAAACATTTACCCATTATCAGCCCATGTGATCAGATTCACCGGTAAAGTTGATGGAGGGAGTGGTTTCGAAAATTTAGGGAAAGTTATAAATTATGATGCATATCTTCGAGTGGGCAGATTGTTATTAGTTACTTTGTTGCATGCTGTTATTTCTTGACCTCTCATCAGGACTGTCGGTATAGTGAGGAGTAGGGCTGGGCACAATAATTCGAGTACTCGAATATGAACCGAGTATTAATTTTATTGATTCGAGTCGAGTAGTAAAAGACTATTTTTTCGAGTACTGAAATAATACGAGGGAGAGAGAGAGAGAGAGAGAGAGAGAGAGAGAGAAAGAAAGAAAGAGAGTCTATATTTTCATCCAACCAAATTACATAAAAAAAAAACCAGACGGCAATGGTGATGGCACAGAAAATATGCATGCACAGTATTCGGTATCAGATTGGAATGATCGATACGACCGTGAAGGTCAACTATAGTCTGATTACACCAGCATCAAACGGGAACACTTGACTCTACAGTCTGGCTGTAAAAATTGTTGGTTTAAAAAGGATCATAAAAAAGAAAAAGTAAACGATGGTAACTAATGATCAATGCAGCAATGTCTAGGCAAGGTAGGACAACAGTGTTAAAATAACGAAAAGAGGTAATTAGGTAGGTCTTTTTTGAATCTATTATAAGGCAATTCACGGATATCTTGTGGTAATTCATTCCAGATGATAGGTCCTGAGTAGACGATGAATCTCTTAGTTAGGTTACTATTGGGTGGGGGCAAGTAGATATTTCTCTTTGATAAAGATCTCGCGTAATGGGAGTGGGCATTTTTAGCAGGTATGAAAAAGTCATCAAACACATGAGGCAAACTATTGGAAAAATATTTGTGCATAACTTTTGATACTCCTCGCAAGAGAAAGTTAATTTACGAACGAGTATTATAGTTTTGATACTATTTTCCACTGGAAGCCTTGGAACCTTGATTGGCCGTGTCGCAGCATACGAGACATAGTACAAAAGCTACGAACGTTACTGGAAATAACACATTTCCGAAGCCATGATCATCCCACAACATTGTCAACAAGTGCAACGAAATCGGTATGGTCCAAAAAATATCAAAGTATCTTTAATGTGACGGATAACAGGCAGTATGTTCTTTGTCGTGGTATAAAAGGTACATATTTGAACTTTGACATTGTACATTCTGTTGTGACGTCATGATTAGTGATACTCGACTCGACTCGAAGCGTATAATACGTGATTCAGAATCGAATCACTCAGGTCCTCGATTTTGCCCAGCCCTGGGGAGGAGGAGGAGCGCATGATTTCGAGTTGGTATTTCTATATGAGGTGCATCATTTTCCTCTGTTGTTCGAAAATGTACTGTGGGGTTCTGAGTATAAAGGGCGCTACTAAATTAAAGTCGAAGAATGAAAACACATTGAATCGCGCATTGCACGAAGAAAATTTAAAGATTAATTAAAATCCCTCAAGAAATCGGGAGTCCATTCGTAAATTCAAATAGCATGTCGACGGCCGCCAACACATACTAATTAAATTACGTGTCCACGCCCGCACAAATTTCCTTCTACGGTCGCAGGTTGGCCACCCCTGCTCTATCCGTTCAGTTACTACGATAGTATAGAATACCTGTCTCTCCATCCACTTTGATGACTCTCCCGCCACCAAACATCGCCACCCACAAATTCCCATCAGCGTCATTGCACTGGCCGTCGGGAGTTCCATCGAGCCATTTATCAAATTGCGCAAAGACCTGCTCGTTACTTATCGAACCATCGGCAACATCGAAACGATATGATTTCATAGTGTACTGAATATAAATATTAGGATGAATATGTTGCTAAATTGGAGCATGCCGCGGCCTGCTGTGCGCGAGTGCTTCTTCACACCATAGTGTCATACAGTGGTGTGGACACAACCAAATCACACGGCTCAGTGAGATTAGGTGCGTCATTCTCTCCAATTGACCAAAAGTAATTACGGCACAATCTAGACTAGTGGTTCTCAACCTGAAAGGCGCGGGAGGCTCTCGGGGAGGGCGCGAGAAATTGACAAAGTCAGTATGAATTCTGACTAAATATGTGTTTTACAACCATTCTGAGAAGACGATTGTTGAAGATGAAACTTATTTCGTATTCAAGAAAGCTCGTCAAATTCAAACTCTAGCAGTCGCGGTCAATGGAGTATAGGCTGATTTCAACTTCATTTGAGCAACTTTTTGATATTCTTTAAAGATTTAGAGCAATTCCCACGTGTAAGTCATTCATTAATTCATAGCTTTGGCAGTAGCCTAAAGCTCGGTGCGCTGTAGTTAATAGCTGGCGAACTGCACTGCCTAAGGCAGACTTAGATGCAATATAGGTTGCCCGGTTTCGCCTCAATCAGGCTACCCTAAATCAACACAATTTAATTCAATTCCAAAACTGATCAAATTTAGCATGGCAGTACAGAACGACGCTGTGCTCTCAGTAGTCACTACCAGCATTGGGATTGGTCTCAGTGCAACCTACCTTGAAATAAATTGATGTCCTGTTCAATGTTTTTTGCTATTTACATACAAGTTTGGGGAAATTTGTCACAAAGGTTAAAGACTCAACAACTGGAATGCGGATTTAAACTTGGCGTAAGACAAACCATATATATACTATTAGATCAGCGATGGGCAACCTGTGGCTATAGAAGGGAATTTGTGCAGCCGTCGACACCTAATTCAATTAGTATGTGTTGGCGGCCGTCGACATGCAAATGCAAATTACGAATTCACTCCCAAATCTTTGAGAGATTTTAATTAATCTTGAAATTTTCTTCGCGCTCCGCGCAATTCAACATAATTCATTTTTTGATTTTAATATAGTAGCACCCTTCTCAATCTGAGCAGGAATCGGAATCGTGTGTTCCTCGCGAAACAAATTTGTTTGGGTTACATTTGGGCAATTTCAATATATTTTCACTATTTCCACTACCGATACAATTGACAATCCTTATGGGAGGTCAAGAAATAACAGCATGGAACAAAGTGACTCATAATAACATGAACCATACCGGTGAATCTGATCACATGGGCTGAGAAAGGATAAATATTTGATAGATGTGATACTGCTACTATTAATTACGGAATTCATTCATAAATCTGAAAAATTTTCACGCCCGGCGCGACAATATGCAATCCCAGCAACTATTCATAACATTGCCACTCGAGATTTCCGTGCGTATACGTATACGTATACAATAGAACGAAAAGTAGAAAAGTCCGAAGTTCCCCGGGAATGGATATGGACAGATTAACATAAGTATTTTGCGTCCAGTTAGTTCACTGCGGCTACACCCTGGAATGCGGCTTTAGGTTACATAAGTAATCGAAATGCGGCCGTGATTAGCAAAATGGTTGCCTACCTCTGTATTAGATGATGTGCTCTTTTTGACATGACGATAAGTGCAGAAGGGGTCAGGGGGGCGCAATTTTTTTTGACCATGGTCAAGGGGGGCGCATGTACAAAAAGGTTGAGAACCGCTGATCTAGACTGTCTTTCCTGGAGTGAAATTTGATAGAATTGGTATCAATCGAAAGCAATATAAAATTTTTTCTGCTCGTGTCCCTGCCCTGGAACCCTGCAGACCAAATTTGCCACTGTGACGCAACAACGCCGCCTTGAACAAAGCAAGTGAGCAGCGGCACGATAAGAGATTTACCGTTGGTGTGTCGATGAAATACATGGTCTGGCCGTCAGGACTCCATGATAACCCGTTGGAGAGTGAAACATTTTCCAGTTTTGTTTCAACGGTTTGATTAGTATCGAGAGTAACTAAAACTCCTCGTTGAGTTGGAGTAGCGTTTGACAGATATCCAGTGCCTGTAGAGAATAATACAAAAATAATATCTATACGTCACATTGAATCGAAGATGTAAATGCTTCGGCGCCGATTGTCATGCTGAGAATATCTTGTGGATATACATGCATTCTTACCTGCCCAGAATCTACCAGCCGGGTCGCATTTACCATCGTTTAGCGTAGTTTGATCGCTATCTTTCTGGACAGTAGCGAGTGTTGCGATCGAATTGTTTGTCTCGTTCAAGTGAAGAAAGCTATGGTACGCAGCTATTGCCAAACCACCGCTCTCTCTCGGCACAGCGGCGCTTACATACGGATCTTGAAGAAATCGGAGATATGGTGTTTGCGTATATCACAATTGCCGCGAATGACGAAAACATACATTGCTCAGGAAGTACTATAGGCGTCTGAAGTTTTCCTGTGTTGTAATCCCATCTGTGAACAGTGACTTTCGGGATATCAACGAACAGCAGGCGCTGGTTCGGTGCGTCCCAGCAGGGCCCCTCGCCGATGCGGCACAGGTTTTTGCAAAGTGTTTCTACTCGAAAGGACATCTGGCGCTTATTACGTAATTAATTTTGTGAAGCCCATACGTTGTAGCTAGTTATTCGGCAACCGGGAGAAAGCTAATCGTCTGATTAAAACTGTTAATCGCGAGGCGTAAAGCTCGATAACATTTCACGCAAGGATTATCCCGAGTCCCTTTGTGAATTTTTAATCCAGCGAAGTAGGTTTGCCACGATGACAGTGTTGAATCAGACGAATGCCAATCTCCTGAATAAGCAAATCTTATGATCTCCGACTATGTTAGACGAGCTTTAGCATACTTACGAATTACCATGATTATATATAACCAGAATAATTTAATAACTTTCGAAATAAGAACCAGACCCTGCAGGAAACGATTTTACAGGATCTTGTTAACGACGGGAGAGTCACTAATATCATCGGAGTCCGCTGGCGCTAAATCCCTGATTCGTCCGTAAATGCGAACAAAGTCACTGCGATCACAATTGGTGGCACAATAAAGCGCATATATACATTATAGCTCAATAACTGACTTCTGTGTAACCTGTACGTACGTCTATTCAGCTTATAGTACCCTGATGGAAGTAGATTATCCCCTGTGGTCTAATCGTGTTTCAATTTCTATAGATATGTATTTACCTGCTCAGACACGAGTTGGCGAAGTGTGGCCGTGTGGGAAGGACAATATTTACGTCCATAACAAAGGCATTTATATGTTATCATTACACGCAGGTTGCCCATCTGACCGCACGCCGATAAGACAGTGTGTAAGAATACGAAAAGTTTTCATTATACGACCGGTTCGAGATAGACGTTCGCATACCGAAAAAATTTGGTACAAGTCATTGTCGAAACGCTTGGTCGGGCTTCGTTAATGACTAATGACTTGACACAATCCCGAGCTTACCCTCGAACCCACTCGCTGCTGAAAACACCAGTCAATTACAGAACTACACGTATTCAGGGTCACAATACCAGCATTCTAGACCTACGGAAACTTTGCACTCAGTTAACCGCTGTATCGGCGTACGCTGGAAGTTACGAAGACGAAGTGATGCGACTGTAGCGTTCTCAAATCCAGATTTCAACACCAGTTTAATAACTGTACCACAGTTACATCGAAATACACAAGACAGGCGGATATCCATTTTAACCTTTGAACTGTACAGCAGGTAAGCCCCGTGCGCCGAGACCAGTGACCTGTAATACGAAAAGAAAAAGTTTGACCGCGATAAAGTGGAACAGTCATCATATTCTGCGACAAATTGACGAAATTTCCATTCGGAAAATCATGATACTACCAAATAGCATCTAAGGCAGATTGAAGGAAGCACATTATTCGTCATTTTTGGGATATCGGTCTCCCCAAACTATTTGCTAATATGAAATCATCGAGCTGTCTATATCTTCAAATTTATTCGAATTGGTAGTATACAGTATATTATATATAATCAAGCTATACTGGTACGGGCAAGGTATAATGAATATAACCTTAAACAGTGATCCTGATTCTCCCAGAGGGATACCGCTGTCCAAATCGGATTGGCTGTATCGAGCAGAGGTAACGAACAACTCGTCCAAGTTTGGGCCTCCGAAACAACACGAAGTCGTTCGCAGAGCCGAATCGCTGATCTTTATCTGGTCCACGATTTCACCTGTGAAAAAGTATAGGCTAGCAAAATTTATAAGGATGGTTAAAAACGAAATTGGGATTTGTATAGGATAGTTAGACAATAGAAATGGTATGAGATTGTGATCGCTATCCGACTATAAACAAAGGGTATGCACCCACTTTTAAGGCTCTGACGGATATATTTCCAAATGATCATATCGGAGATGGATATTATACAGGGTTGTAATGACTCGGCTCGAGTCGGACTCGAGTCACAATTTTTCGTTGACTCGACTTGAGTCACTTTGCGCATTGAATCGACTGGTAATCGAGTCATTGTGCATGACCCGATCCTGTCATATGACTGAAGACATTCTACATGACTTGATTCAAGCCTCTGGTGCGAAGGTCAATACTTGAAAAATAGGCGCAGGAAATGTCTTTTATCTGTTTGCATGAACATGTTAAAAGTGAGGAAATGAGTATATTATGAATGTACGGCCTTCCATATCAAAGGAGAAAAAGTGTTTTGAACCTGACTTGAACTCGATAGTGAACAGTGAACACGATGACTAGGACTCAGAATCAACCGTTTGCTCCCTGACTGCAGTCAGTGGTGGGTTAAAATGACTAGAGTCAAAACTGTACGTGTACTTACGTACACTGTACAGGTAAAATTGACCTGTGCCTCGGAACCTTGTGACTTGATTACAACTCTGTGATTGATTCAAATCACAGAAACCTGCGCTGCAGAATGATAATAATGATTTGAGCTGGCATTCTGACAGTTCGAGTATGTTTTCAACCGCAACTTACTTGAGAAATGTTTGCAATCATGACTAATAAATCAACTATTGTAATAAGTTTCTCCCTATCAAATCATTTGTTTTTATCATTGTTTTTGTTGGGGGTGATAGGATATCGTACAAGCTACGAATGTAAGCCATGCTTTACAAACCAAGCGCGGTAAGAAATGTGAATAAGACACGAGACCAACCTTTAGTTGTGTCGACTTTAAGTATTCCTCCAAGACCAAACATCGCGACCCATAAATTCCCATCTGAGTCAATACAATGACCGTCAGGCAATGCGTGCTTCTCCTTGTCAAATGTAACAACAACTTGTGGTTCTGAGATCGCACCGGTGTCAACGTCGTACTTGAAGCAGCGTACGTTCAACTGTATGCACCATTGAATTTATTGATTATATATAACTGTACTGAAGTGTAACTGCTGATTCACTAACTTTCAGGGTATCGGTGTAAAACATTCTGGACGAGTCCGAAGTCCAGGATAAGCCATTAGAAATGTCGATTTCTGTGAGATGCTTTGAAATCGATAAATCGGTTCCTAGTGAGAATAACTCTCCTTGTTTGGGGATAGGCTGGGCTGGAACATCTTCAAGTCCCATAGTTCCTTAAAAAGAAATATGAACTTGGAGTTATATAACTGCCATTCATGAATCCGCCATCGACACGCACTTAAACGTTAGAAAATCAGAATGATAAAGCAGAGATTTAGGATAGACGAACGACCCGGTCAGGATGTTGTATCGTTATATGTACCAATTTGGGTGCGACACTGAGTACATATTCTATTAAAATATGGTGTAATCAAGAATATTTGGCAATGCCACAGACACTAAAATTTGTATTTGAACCACGAGAACGGATCTACTATTATTTAACATTTTAACTCCACCGTGGTTTTCTTGTCTTCCGCAAAATTCAATTACGTATATTGGTGTCAGAATATGGAATGGCTTACCGTCTGAACTTCGTAATGAGTTTTAAAAAAGCAATATCTTGACTCTCCTCTCTTAGACGACCGCTAAATTGTATTTACAATGCCCAAATGACCACATGGGGGACCTTATTTTACTAATTTAATTTCTAATTTTTCCATGATGCTCTGTTCTGTTTGTCATGCATTTATACATTTGTATTTTTCTTAGTTGATTTAAAGTTTTGAGTGCAGAGGTGGTCAGAGTAGTCAAGAAATCTACTCAAGTAGAAGTAGAAGTAGCGACGAATAAATCTACTCAAGTACGAGTAGAAGTACTTCTTCTTTAAGCAACCTAAAACTACTTGAAGTAGAAGTCGAATTGACTGACTTTAAAAGTACTCAAGTATAAGTAACTAGTTGTGAAAACGATCCTAATTCGTTCACATGGATTGTAAAAAGGTGCAAATTGAGCTATGCGATAGGCGACGAGCTTGATTCAAATTGATGCATACCAGCAGGTATATCCAATTTTCAATAGCGTAAGCATTCGTTCACATCATGGGATGAAAATGATAGTATTGATGTGGAAATGCGATGCGAATCCTCTGTATTCCCGAACAGCACGTTTTCGAAAATAGCATGGTATGGTGCCATTCCCCATATTATAAGGCCCGTAGTTTAGTCGAAGAGCAATACGGAGAAGTTGTATAGGATACGGTGTAAACACTTTGAGCGATTAGTAAACGTTAATAAAAATTATGGTGGACCATAAAAATGCCATATTGTGTAGCTTTATTTCCGGAAATTAAAGGCACTACTACACTTGCTTTTATACTTCAACATGTATGTTATCCAGACAAAACAACTGATAATAATTATAACTCAAAGTATATGATGCTGGGAATTGAAAGTGAATTATAAATACTACTTCTGAAAGCCGAACATGTATTTCATGTTTTTAGTCCAGAAAGTTTCAAAGGTGGTATGCTAAAACAGCTCTAAAACTAAAAAAGTCAGAGTCCACTTTTCCAGATTTGGACACGCCATTGACATGCTGGATTACGATATGATAAGTAAATGCAAGATTGCGAAACATCAGTTCCAAACGCTATGATGAGCCATATATACTGTGATGAATTATTTGATATGGGCGAACGGCGGCAATGTGGTGTGAACGGAACCACGCCAACCCTCTACCTAAATTATATTCACCGATACTTTCGTGAAATCATACCGGCCACTCCGTATCCACTGCGCGCGAAGCGCGACAAAAATTCTGGCCTTTACTAAAATTTTATGAAAATTAAATGTTGATACTCCGTGAAAACAGCCCCGAAGTTCCTCAGACTATCTTCCTGATTGGAAGATTGAACTACTTCTACTTGATAAACTGAAAATAGCGAAAAGTAAGTAAGTAGATCACAAAATATTTCGAAGTAGAAGTAGAAGTAGCGAAAATCAGATCTACTTGAGTAAGTAGCAGAGGTAGAGGATAACTACTTGAGTACTTCGAAAAAGTAGAAATACTTCGTTACTGACCACCTCTGTTTGAGTGTAACGACTTCCGTAGTTAGATGGTTCTGGATTTGGTGGCTAAGCTTTGATGACTTTGTTGTATATATGTATGCGTTTGCATATACTTATCTTTAAATCATATTTCACCCAATCGCATTTTTGGTATGTATGTTATTGATTTGTAGCCTATGGTTGACAAATAATGATTTTCTCTTTCTTTCTCTCTGTTGAGTAAGAACCTTGTGAATTTCGATTGGTGCATTACTAAATTGATAAATAAATCAAAATTGATTTAAAGCCGCCATCATACGGAATCAGCGCTATTGGAGTTTGTCGCCTAACTGATAATATAATAAATCCCGCGGAGTACAATTCCGTGGATGTAGCAGTATTAAAATCTGCCTTTGCCGTAGTCAGACAATCAAGCATCTTACCAGCCCAGAAGCGACCCCGAGGGTCGCATTTGCCGTCGTTAAAGCGGCATTTTACGTTTTCCGTGACCGTCGCCAATGTCCGAATTTGACCCGATTCTTCATCGACGGACACGTATCTATGCGAAGCGGCAGCAACAAGCCCACCTTTCTCTCTTGGGACTACAGCACCAACAGTGGGATCTGCGATAGCGGCATCGGTAAGATGATGAACGATAACACAGTAAAAGAAGTTACTAATTCTAAAACCCATTCCAGGCGGTTCTTAGAACATTTGTTGGAGTTGTTACTCTATTTGCGTTCTAGCAAAGCTTCATGTGGCCTACATTAAAGTTTTGATTGAAATACAGAATGAATTATGTCTTTGTGACTTGACAGTGAACGCTAAAGAGACTTGAGAAGATTCGCCGTTTGGTGGTATAGGTTTCATTTCGACGCCACTAACATCTATCCGTATAACATGATTACAATCAATAACTTCAGTGAATTTGAACATGATAGATTAGTAACAGCATTCCGGCAGTAAGTGTTGTTTATTCGCCGTACGTCCTTCCTAAACTTGTTTATTAATTGGTCGACCCGTTGTGACATACGAATACGACTCTCATGATGGGGATATAGATCTAATATTAATCTCGTATATTTGATGGTGAAACGATTCCGAGTCAGCTCCAAACAAATTTCCGGCATGATTTCGTTAAATGGGATATAGGAGAGACTGGGGAAAAAAGGTTACTTTGCAAGTAGCGCATATTTAACACATGTCTTGTGCATATTTTACCTAGTAGCACGATTGGTTTCGCGAAACTTTTGGTAGCATAATCCCAACGATGTATCTTCGACTCAAAAATATCCACGAATAGCAGTCTCTGGTTGGTGTCATCCCAATGAGGACCTTCTCCCAGCCTAGTAAAGTTATTCGCAAGGTTGATAACGTTTCGCATATAGCTGGTATGCTAAGAATGTAATCAAATTCTATAATTATACCCAGGGTGTATGATTGAACAGATGTTAGTGACACAAAGAACATACCAGTTTTTTTAGCAAGAGAGCATTGTAGTCCTAGGCTAGACTATGAATGACCCCTGAGGTAGAGGTACCTTTTTAGTAGTCGGTAAGGAAATGAGGAAGGCGTACTGAGGCACAAAGCCCCGGCCACGAACTGTGGGGTCACCGATCTCATATCTCATCATTTGCCGAAGCCTATGATACGAATAACACAATCATTTGGATCAGGATCGCAAATAGAAATATTACTCAATCAGCACGAGCACGAGGCATCATCACTGTGACGGTCACAGAGGTCAGTATGGAGCACAGCACCACAGCTGCTCACTGCTCATGCTCACTAGTCACTACACATCACATAACTCCCCAGCCAACAAATATTACCATAAAATTCAATCCTAAACGCTGCAACATCGGAACCGACAAAGCGAAAAATCGCGTAAACCCGCACGACTGCAGTACCGAAAACTTGTCCATCGCAAGATTGCCTTAGTCACACGCAATTTACATTGCGTCTGCGTTTCTTATGAAAGTCATCCATCTCACGCAGATCGCCGATGATATTTGTACATCATTTGAGGTTTGGTTATAAGCTCCTAATTACTAGGACTTATTACAGCCAAACCAAACCGCGGCGACTGTGGTTGAACATTATTCGCAGCTATTTGAGTTACTGGTAAATATGCATTTCGATACCCAATGACAATAAAATAGTCATTGAAATTGAGTGTGATAAATTTCGCAGTTGTGAAGAGCACACTGAGTAGATAATAACAACAATATTTTTATCCATGACATTTCTAGAGACATTGCTAAACAAGCTGCGCTGGTTTTAGACCAATGCCTGTAACGTGGATTGCCCAATGCTCATTGCTCATCTACCAATGCTGTCTGTCCTGATAGCTTGATCACGGAAAGGTGGAAGCTTAGCAATGTCTCTCGAATGCACAACACATTGTTCTGACAGTTGCCTAGCAGTGTTTACTGCGTACATAGTTCAGTGAATATCCACTGTTTTGGTGAATGTTTTACACATAAAACGAAATCAGTTTATTGTACTTAATTCAACAGATGCACTCTTTGCGCTGCTGTCGCTCCAGGCGTAGTATGGATCATTGATATTTTTATCATTCTTTTCTCCTTAGCTATTAACGTTGGTTTTGTTAAAATACGATTCCACGCAGTGTTTATACATTTGTGACGCAACAATTTTATGGGTAGGCTATATGATATTCCCAGTTCCCATCCCCCCTCACAGGCTAATTCTGGCCTGCAGTATTCTTGATCCTACTTTTATTTTTATTTGTACTGTGCGCATACTGCTTAACCAAATAAACATAATTCATTTATCTTCCTCACGAAATTCTGCGAAAACTGACATGTCAAAAATGAAACCGCTGCACAAGATTCGTGCATGAAGGATTAGTATAGCTATGCATCATTGAAATATACATATATTTTAAATCAAATAGACGAATAACGAGAATGTTTGAAATCCAAACTCACAATAACATGACAAATAGTCAACTATGCAGCCGTCAAACACATTTACGATACAGCATTTCTTGGTGTCAACAGTGGCCCAAGTATTGAGAATTGCACTTAATTAGACGAAAACACAAGGGTGTATCGAATATATCACATAAGAGTGAATGCCGACTCCAGCTCATCCTTTAAAAGGCGTTGCGGGTAGCCCTCTCACCCCAAGACCAGTGACCTGCAATATGAAAATGCTTGAACGCTAGAAGAGTGATGAATCGACTAAATTCAAGTACACGAACACACCTAAACTTTGTTACACCGAGATAGTGAAGCATGTCTTACAAGCATCAGGGTTGTAATGACTCGAGTCGCGATTTTTCGGTGACTCGACTCGAAGCAATCTGTGTATTGACCCGACTTGTACTCGAGTCATTGGGCATGACTCGGACCAAGTCATATGAGTCGAGACTCGGATTACCAAGACATGCATTTCATTGTAAGATCGAAGAATATTAAAGTAACCACACTATTGATGTTTCGTCTATCAGTACTGGTACTTGGAAATCCTCCAAAAACTGTTAAAAGGTAGGAAAATTAGTTTATCATCAATGCGAAGCATTTATACTTTAACTAGAAACTGAACAGTCAACATAATGACTTGGATTCGGAATCGAGTCAAACCGCTATGACTTGGACTCGACCCGTTGCTCCCTAACTTGGCTTGACCCGGTGGTGAATTGAAAACGACTCGACTTAAACTATAAAAGTGACACTGACTTGTGACTCGGTTACATCCCTGGTGTACATTTCTGAAACTCGACAACTTGGCTATCACGAAGTATTCGAGTTCTAGCCAATCGATTTTCGTAGATTACCATTAAACTGGTCGCTTTTGCCTTATATGTTAACCAGCAAGTAGTTCATATCAAGAGCTGGCGACGGACAAAATATGATAGATTAGAACCTGCAGTACATCTGAACAGTCAGAGACCCAGTTACGTACATCATACATTGCTTCTAGCAAAATGCAAATGGCATGAAATGTAACGGACCTTGAACAGTGATCCAGATTCTCCCAGCTCCACGCCTTTGTCAAGTTCTGCCTGTTTGTACCGTGCCGACGTAACGAACAATTCGTCCAGATTTGGGCCTCCGAAACAGCATGAAGTCGTTCGTAGAGCTGAATCGCTGATCTTTAGCTTTTCAACGATTTCACCTGCGAATTAGTAACCTAGATCTACACTCAGGGTTGTGATATCGTTATTGTTTATAGATTCGTTTTTTTATTTATTTATTTTCAGTGTCGTGATTGTTTACGATAGCTGGACTACACGGACAAATACTACATATCAACTAGCAATAAGGCTTGAAGTCCATGATTATGGCCGGGTGAAAGTGATGGCCTGTTCCCTTTTTAGTCAGCAGGTTCCTGAATTCCGCGATCAAGGTAAGAGAAGGTGGGGCTCAATGGTAGATCGTGAATAGGTTAAAAACCCTACACGAAGAATAGGCTATACATCTCTTCGATAATTTAGTAGTGTCATATCGGTCGTAATCCTCATGCTCTTTTCGCCTGGGACGGCGACTTCGTGAGATAATGACGACAGTTGTTCAGTTTTGCTAACCTGCGTAAATTTACATCGCTATCTTTCGGTCGTGTTTTCGGTGGGTAATTATTATTTATTGTGCTTAAAATTAGTACACAGCTTGGTTGGAGCAGTTTTTAGTCGCGGTGTATATGCTACTTATGAGCAGAATCACGATTTTACAATTTTTCGGTTGTTTTTGTTCTGAAGAAGTGAGTGGGGCATATTGGGCAAATTTGGTACGGGCAGCACAATGGATCTATTGATATCCAAAGGCAAATTAAAAACAACAACTTGATATCTAGCCACGAATAGTACAATTGAAAGTTTCGCTGCTACAACAGGTCAACTAAGTAAGGGCTTAGTGGGGAGGAGCTGTTTACAGTGTCTAGTCGAGAATCCCTGCTCTCGGCTGTGTGAGTTTATAGTCTGCAGATATGTAATCATCAACCAAGATTTTGCAACAGCATAAGACCAACCATGCCAAACCTGGGCACCCAAACCTACCTTTGGTTGTGTCGACTTTAAGTATCCCCCCTAGGCCATACATAGCGACCCACAGATTTCCGTCAGTGTCAATACAATGACCGTCGGGCTTCTTATGCTTTTCGCTGTCAAATGTAACGACAACTTTCGGTTCCGAGATAGCACCGGTGTCCACGTCGTACTTGAAGCAGCGTATGTTGTACTGTTTACATATAATTTGTAAAGATTATTTCTGAAAATACTGTGACAGTCACCATAGCTCAGTGGTTACACCTCTGGTCTCGCAAACCAGAGGAGGTCCCAGGTTGGATTTCTGTTGGCTGTCACCTAAGAACCCAGCCGCTGGTGAGCTAAAGCAGTGCCTTCCCCAAGCTCGGGTAAATGGGCAGGGTTGTGGCAGGAACACGAACGGCATCATGCAAGCATGAAACTTTAGCCATATCATTGCGCTGATTACTTAGCAGTGTTAGATTAGCACTGTCCCGATGTGGCAAACTTACTTCCAGGGTATCGATGTAAAACATTCTCGAAGCGTCTTGAGTCCAGGCTATACCGTTAGATATATCGATGTCCGCAAGGTGTCTCCTAACTGTTAAGTCGGTGCCAAGTGAGAATAACTCGCCTTGTTTAGGAAGAGGTATTCCTGGAGCAGTCTCAAGTCCCATCGTACCTTAATGTAGGGGAGATGTGGTACCGACGGATAAAAAATTGGAAAATGATCGCTGGCCCAAAAATGTTCCGCCAAAAACAGCATATCTTTTGATGGCTCAGCACTTTGATACAAGCTCTACCTATCGCACACATATACATGAATATCCGTCTTTTCAAAAAATATTTATGAACGTTCAGAATTTGTTGCTCGATCGTATCATCGGTCCCCACCCGGTGGGTCCAATGGCACACGAGCCGGGGACCTAGGAGACATACTCTCAAAAACTCAGATGTGACAACTGTTCTTGCTGTGCATTATAATCTAAGCTACAGCAAGGCAAAGAAGTATGTTTGGTCGCAACCGTCAAAAAATAGAATTAATAATAACTCAAATGTTGTCATAAAATCACGTTTCGATTGAGACTCGAACTTATATATTTGAGGGTACATACATATTGCCCGAAAATCGACATTGTGACTTCAAATACCTCGTTTGGCGATAAAACATCACATGCAATTATTACATGAAGGATTTCTGTACGTAGGCATGTTTCAGTTTTTGCATGATTAGTATGCTTGATCATTTTGCTTGATTTTGCTATTGTATCATCGGTCCCCACCCTACGAATTTTGTACATGAATTGAAAAAGATTCCACTCAAGGAAGGTATTGAATAAAATAATATGTGCCCTTATATAGCCGTAAACTTCACATTAAAAATGATTGCTGGTGTGTTCGTGTTGAAGGTTACAGAGAAAAATGTATGCGTCGATCGAAATTTAGTTTACACCCCCCAAAACAGAAAACATCTGTTAGAAACCCCATAGCTCATGCACATCGAAATTTTTTGTATATGAGGAAAGTTTTTGCCAGCATGCAATTGTAGACAAGCTCACAGAATGTAATCATGGAATAATCATAGAAAATTTTTCAAGTATTTTCGGTCCCACATCTCACCTACAATTGTACATCGATCTACGATACTACGAGTGCGAGGTAGTCAAATTTAATTAAGTACATGTCCTACGTGGGCCGAAACTTCGCTACAATAAGCATCTTACCAGCCCAGAAACGACCGCGTGGGTCGCATTTTCCGTCGTTAAAGCGGCATTTTACGTTTTCCGTAACTGTCGCCAATGTCTGCATTTGACCTGACTCTTCATCGATGGATAGATATCTATGTGAAGCAGCAGCAACAAGCCCACCTTTCTCTCTTGGTACTACAGCCCCGACGGTGGGATCTATAAAAAAAAAGGCAATACATCGATGCACATTGCACAATTTCCACACTTGAGCAATAGTCAGTTGACTCAACGACTAAGCGCAATACATTCCAGGATGGTTATGGTTATATAACTTTTGAAAATTACCTGGTAGCGATATGGGGTCGGCGAAATTGCTGGTTGCATAATCAAACCTATGTATCTTTGATTCATCAATATCCACGAATAGTAACTTTTGTTTAGTATCATCCCAATGGGGACCTTCTCCCAACGCAGTGAAGTTTTTCGCGATATTAACTATGTTTGACATAGTAGGAATTATACTGATCTCTGCATTACGAAACGTAATAATCTCAAAGAACGCAGAAGACGACAGAACAAAAGCGCATTTTGAACTCTGAATAGCTGCTAGTTGCAGTAATAATGTGTCAGCAATTCAGCACCAGTATTCTGCAGCGCACAAGTCGGCATTAAGATTTATAAGTCCTTTATAATGGCCACGATCCAGACGACTGCCAGGCTCACAGGATTGTGAAGACTGCGTGAATTGCCATATGATTTCTTATTTCACTGTTTGCTAGAAGACACCGGCGGGGCATGATAAATTGTAGATGTGCTATACGCCATCTTTTCATTATATCGTAATCGTGTGGTGTTTGAGCCTTGATAATTCAAGTCAATGAAAGGCTGACTGACTGATAGTGATGTCAAACACACATTCATAATACGTATCATTGACCCCTATCTCGCACGGTGCACACTGCATCTTTGTTCCCATATTCCATTCAGTCGGCTTCCAGATGCAATAATTCAAGAGACTCCTGAAGAGCACATATTGTATTTTTCATGGTGCAAGTCTGACGTTTCACCAGTACGTCGTTCTACTCTGTCATCACTGCCGCCTAATTGCGTATTACAGGCTTGTCCTCGAAAATTTTCTTCATATATTCCATATCGCAATCAACGTTTCGACGGTGACAACACAAAATAACTTTCCTGATCTATGAGGCACAAAATGCCGTTACGGCTATTGCAATTTAAGCCTACTACGGATCGCTGCCGCTCGCGACCAGGCATAAGCGTTGCAGCAGGACCTCAGCAATTGACGTAGTGCACACGACGTTGCATTGCTACTTAGAATGACAGATAGCTCGAACTAAACCAATATTTGGTATTGAATCACACGTTTCGACCACAGTACCTTTTAGCACAAGCGGGCGGGTATGTATCGTGATGACACCGCTGTAGATGTCACGATAGGATTGGCAACGTCCCACACCATAACACTTATCTATCCACTACATTCGGCCGTTGCAAACTTGGAAGCCTCGCCAAAACGTGGTGCATATTTTCATCCGCCACTAGCCTGCCGCATAGGCTTGCTTGACATACGACGCTACACCACCGCGATAACTTTAGATTACATCCAACGTGGTCAAACATCAATAAACTCTGCTTACATGCTGAGGAAAGACACCATTAACTCGGTTTTAATACCGACTCGGATTTTCTGGCAGAGCGGAGTAAAACCTACTATGCTTTTTCTGGTTGGTACGAATTTTCACATTCGATTCAATGCACAGTTGCACAGGCAGACATGAGCATTGTTGCAAGTCATGATTCGTAAGTAGCAATTGAATGCCCTTTCTCCTCCCAATAGATTGTCACTTTAACTAGGGTTACCATACGTCCTCCTTTAGGAGGATTTGTCCTAGTTTTTGAGATTTTACCCTCTTTTTAAGAGAATTTTTGTTAAATGTAGGGCAAATCCGACTGAGACACAGTAAATCAGCACTGAAGTAACGCTCCGGCGGCTATTTCGGGAGCTGGACCGGAAAGTTGACTTTTTTCAGTCAACCACCTGACGCGAAAGAAAAACTGCATTTTGGGCACTGATCGAGGAA
Organism: Botryllus schlosseri; assembly: GCF_051294905.1. Classification (NCBI taxonomy): domain Eukaryota; kingdom Metazoa; phylum Chordata; class Ascidiacea; order Stolidobranchia; family Styelidae; genus Botryllus; species Botryllus schlosseri. Next base: position 18,343,961 of record NC_137250.1, on the reverse strand, counting down.
GTTGACCCCTTTTTTAGTCAACCGACCACGAAGAGGTAAAAATATGCCATTTTTCAAGATTTTCCTCTGGGATTCTAAGTTTGAAAATTTTGAAAAAGTGTCCTCCTTGCCCGATTCCAAAATATGGTAACCCTACTTCAACCGTGGGCCAAACGTACATTCGTACTCAAACGGACCAACTCGTGATACAGGCGAACATAGTTGTCAGTAACGCCAGAATATGACCTAGCTAAACTCCACACAGACACTGTAGCACGCAAGTCAGAAATCTTTATTAAATAGAGTGCTCAATTCTTTGCTTACAGGAAGCAAAACATTAGAACGACTACAAGACAGGTGCACTGTACAAAAATTAAAAATCTACACCGTGTTAAACATCTATCTACGCTATACAAATTAAATATTGCATGGAAAAGAGAAAAAGAGTTGAAGTCATCTCACATTAAAACAGTGAATATTTAGATTCCAATAAAAACACGACAGCTGTACCATGAGTGGAATGCAAGCGGAACCAAAGTAAGGATTTACTCATGATTGGTAATACAGCTAATCTAGGATTTAATAAGAGTCGATCGAGCGGCAGTTGAACCTTCGACAATGATTTAAGCAACTATCAACGTAACAGTACTTTGTGAAAAACATTGCACACCGCACCGCTACACGCTTGCGTTGTAGCCACAGGAAAATAGTAATTAAATTGCTACAAGTGAGCTATAATTTAAGCGACGCTACATAATTCTCGAGCATAAGAACTCCGGATATAGGATGGAATTGATTTGCTAGCTTATAATAAGTTAGAAGTGAAGGCAATCAGTATACGATTTGAACATCTTCTATTGCATTTCATGTCGCTACTAAACAGAACTTTGATTATATCAGGTAACGTGACGAACAACGATTACTCCAACAGACTATTTCTCCAAATCTGCACTTGCAGACTAAAAATACCAAAGAATTTCATTTAGGGGTAAAAGTTTTAAGAAATCAATATACGACAATTCTCAGCAACGAAACAAAGTCATGGCTTCACGTCGCAGCACACTAGTTACAAAATGTCCTTCTTTTAAAACGTGCAAATATATTAATTATAGATTAATTTTTCAGATTTTAATCTCACAAACACAGCTATGTGCAAAACGGCGATATAGCAACTACCCATACCGGTAGGGTCTACCAAAAGGTTTGCATTTCGAAACAGTCCCATATCACAGCAATCGCGAGTGAGATGGGAATAAGTCCTCTGAAATCACAGGCAAAAGTATCGACCTCATCCAGCTGACCACGATGACCTTGCATATTGCTCACCACTTACTTCCGTAATTAAGACATCAACGGCTCGATTTCTTTGTTTTCCTGCAAAGCATGAACGGACTCGGTAAGCAAAACGAGAACAGTTATATCAGGCTAGATAGAATTCGCGTTGGTGATAAAACCGGAGGCTTGCAGTAACCCGAAAAAAGAAACTACGTCTCAAGATTAGTTAGGTGTCTAATTCACATATGTATGCATGCGGAGGTCATAAGTGCATCTCAATGGTATATTTTATTTGTACACGAAACAAAACCTTTTCAGGTCCGACACCATCTCTCGTTAAGTAAAAGACAGAATGTTGTAATGCTTATAGAATGGATGCGAAAATATCACATCCACTGTTTGTGGATTAGTCATATGTTAATTAACCAGGATTGCAATAGGTTAAGACAGGCAAAATACGGTCCGGGCCGCGATGGGATTTTGAGCGGCCTTCAGACAGTTTCCCATGATAATGTGACCCGCGGGTCTACATATAGTTACAAGCAAACATTTTCGACCATTCAACACTAACATGACAAAGTTGTTTTCCAATCAAACTGATGTTCACATAAGACTCTACTAAGGGTTTCTGCGTCTGCGTCTGACATGCAGCAGAACTTGTTGACAACTTTGATCCACCACAAATGTCTCATTGACTTCAACAGCTATTGAAGTACCGGTACATTGAATTCATTAAATGCTGTTTTTGGTCTCTATGCTTTAAACCAGGGGTGTCAAACATCCTGCCTGTCAGACGATTTCATCCGGCCCATGAAGCAATTCTGAGTGGATTGAAAAATGTTCATATTATCCAGCACAGCATTTGTAACAAGTGTGGTGATTTTTTGTAGGAAATGCTTCCAATAAATACTCCCTCCACACAGCAAATGTTGAGCATGTTCATAGGCCACATTAAAAACGTCCGACCGCGGTGTTACGGCTTCACTTTAGTTACCAATAGAAAAAAGTCGTTGACATTGACACCCAATTATAAGGAAGCTAAAGATTGCGCACTCAGTTCAGGGCTTGATGGAAAATGGACTAAATCCAGTTATTCACAGAAGCAAAAACTCCAATGCATAACCGTTATATGCATGCTAAATAGATAATACACAAACTAATAATTCAAATATCTGTGGTCGCACTGCTGCAGCCTATAGCTTCTGACCCAAAAGGCACCCGGCCTCCAGAGTAACCTGAATCGCGATTTAATAGAATATAATAAACCAAATCAAATCACAATGCCCGCGTTTACATTAAAATCTTTTGTATTCCTCACAGATTATGACTAAAAAGGAAGCATAGAAATATATCAACTTTTATCGTCTTTAGCACCTGTTTTAGAGATTCATAACTATACTCGACCGGCCAATCATCGCAATTTGTCAATTCCACTGTTTGCGAACAAAGGTATGGCTAGAATAGAACCCATATGATCCATGATATGATTAAAATGTAACATACTCTCATGTATATATGCCTGATAATAAAGTATTCGAGTGAAAATCAGGGGCATGAGGTAACATTTTGGAATCAGTTGTGGGTCAGGCCGGTGAAAGAGTTGACGGTTTGAGTCCGGCCCGAGACCCAATTTGAGTTTGACACCCTGCTTTAAACACAAAGTTTACATCAAATACGATTAATTCCTTGATTTGGTGGATAAATACGCGATTAATGTATCGATTCAGGATTCCGGCCCGCAAGCACTTCATTTTCCCATATCAGGCCGGCCGACTGAAGAAGTAGCCCGCCTCTGGGCCAGTGTGACAAGAGCCAAAACAGGCAGATGTGGGCAAAGTAGTCAGCATTGCTACTCAAGTAGAAGTAATCCGTACATTAAAACTACTTCAAGTGAAAGTAAAAAAGTAAGGTCTGAAAAGTCCTGAGTATGCAGTTTTAAAAAGTAGATTTGATCAAAGGGTCACATACTTTGAGCAGTTTATCCAAGGCGGCAAGATCTATCTTTGCGACTGACATAAAATATCTAGCCACACGAATAGATAGTACATTCTTCGGAATTATATTCAGTTACCTTGATACGGGGGCCATATCATAAGGTTCTTACGACAATTTCCTTCATAAAGTGATGGAAGCGTATCGCTCCACTACGCTTGACTTTACAAAATCAAAGTGCAAAAAATAAGTGAAGATTCTTCAAAAGTAAAACGTTGAATAACACACCAACGACTACAGAACTTTAGAGCGGAAATACAGAATAACATGAGGTACTTCGCCAAAGTACTTAAGTACATGATTACGAAAACAATAGAACGTTTACTTGGTCTTGTCCGAATCATCAGAGTCCGAGTCACTGAAATTGTTGTTGCCTGCCGCAGTTAGTCCACTCTCGTCAATAACGTCAACAAGATCCACGCTGTCATATCGTAAGAGCACCGTCACAAAAACACACGCCAGTGAAATAAATACTTAATATTATACGAAATTCAGCAGGCCCTTAAAGCAATTATCAACACGCCGAAACACGATAACGTCCATCCTAGTTTGACGGAAATGAAATTATTGATCCCTCCAGCGTCTTTCAGCTGCGTGAGGCATCTTCTCGGTGACAAAATTTTGAATAAGCCTCGACAGCCGCATAATAAATTCCGACGATTGAACAGAATATTCGACAGGCCTAATCGTGACCCTCAATTTCACCGTGAAACAGCTATTCATTCTCAAAGCAGGCTCGAAAACAGGACCATAACACTCATTATATATATCTAAAGATAATTATTGAAGATCGCATTCATATCACCAGGGAATGCAACAAACTCACTCATGAATTATTAGTGGATAAATCAAAGAAATCGGATTATTATTACAGCGGCTCGCCACGAAACTGAACAAAATTCTTATTTTGAATACATATCTTGTGCGACCGTAACTGCAACCCAAGCTCAAAAAGGGGCACAACTATTTGTAGATCAACATAAAACAGAGTCTCTCGAGGCAGATACACGAAGAAATGCAGATTTGGAATATTGGGTGTCACAAAAAGGGAGTGCATGTGTCAGTAATTACAGTACCTTCGAGTACTGGTAGTAACAATCTGGAAAGTCACAATATTTTGCTTGATTATAATCGTCAGTGCAACTATCAAAGTAAAGTCCAACTGCATTTGCTTGAGAATTACCCCCACCTACATTATCCGACTATGTGTTTTGTATGCAAGATCAATTAGTTCTGCAGGATTGATCACTGCAGAGGATGGCTATAGGTTTTATAACTTGCAAAAATGAAGGGGCCACATTACGTACATATTACAATCTCACTCAAATGAATTGTGCCAAACTTACAAGGTTTCAAAATTTACAAGTAACCCAACTGATTTCGCTCGAAAATCGGTGGAAGTAATTGAATGACAAAATTCCCTCAAGTTATAAGATAAAGTAAAAGTCTTCTTTGCATGGGATATGTTAGTGTGTATGTAATTTTTTACAGATCCTGTACAAGATGTCTATACAGTAGTAATGGGAATGCGTGAAGTAGAAGGTATGCTACGGGCCACCCACAGAATTTGTGTTGATCAACATATGGGAGGGGGACATAGATCAGCGTGTTTTAGGTAGGACTAACATAGTGCTGTTGAAACCCCAGTAAAAAAGGACAGTGCGAACTATTGAAAATGGACCAAGCTTTGCAACAAAACAAAGAGCACTGTGTTTCATCTTCAGCATTGGACAAAAGAGACCCAAATACGCATCGAGCTACCTTCAAATTTCAAGAAGACAGACATATCACACAAGTTTACCAAATGAACATAAATTGACATCAGTATTTGCAGTGAAGTGAACGGATGTCCAAGCCGGAATAAAGTTGGATGCACAGGCCAGAATCAAAAGTGGCTTCAAAAACACTATAGGTGATAACGCCATTCATCTAGTCAGAGGCCGAACGCTAATCCGTAACCACCATCCAAAATCCAAATAATCCAAACCTCGAAGACAGCTTTGACATATCGGCGGTCGGCAGTCGGTTTTGCTCTGGAAACAGCCATGGCTTGTGATGCAGATTGTGCTTGGCTTTCCAACCAGGATACCTCTTCGCAGCTTTGTGAATCCTCTGGATAGCCTGAAATGGTCGGCGGCTTACTTCACAATCAATCCTATCTATATGTATCAGCACGATAGCTTCAAGGAACAACTATGCGCACAATATCATGTATCACTGTCTGCACAGTGTCCCATATTTATGATTTTCCGGCTGTTGTGGTTGTAACATTGTTAACACTATCAGTAAGATTCCTAAGTTAGTTTATTAGTATATCCACATTACAGCAACCGTCTTAACAAACTGCCGAAGTAATTGTTAATGCTGTTGAAGTAGAAGTAGTTTTGTGATATATGCCCAATTACAAATGGAGTTGTCCCAAATGCTAGCAGAATCAAAAGATGATATTCAATTTCAAGATAAATTTTACAGTTTTCGCCAATGTACCACCGTTATTATGCTCATCTCTGTTGGGACACCAGTGACCTTACAATGTTGCTGATGAATACAGCGGGCCCTGATAGCTACTTGAAAATCCAATCCAATACAACCTCAAGAGGCATAACAAATAACATTTCCAATGATAATATTCAATCTAGACTAGTAGTTCTCAATCTGTATTGACACGCCACCCTTGATTATAGTGGAAATTTCCGCGCCCCCTCTTATCGCCATATCAAAAATCATGAAAAAGAATATCCAGAATATTTCCATTCCCAACGCCTAGTTTGATGGCGTGGATGGTTATGACTTCCGAGAAACTTCTCAAAAACGAAATTCTGAGAGCAACGCAGTCATTATGAGCTGAACGTAAATCGTGCATAATGCAGAAGAAGTCTGAGTTTAAAATTGTGTCAAATACAATCATGCGCAATAGTAGCAGGTGCTCTTAGAAAAGTATACGGAGGGCAAGACGTATTTGCACTGTGGGTATGCAGACCTAGAAAAGACTATGATCAGTCGATTACCCAGTTAAGAGGTATTGTATACGACAGTTGAAAGCGGATGAGAAATATCTCAGGATAGCGCAAGACGTGTATCAAGAGAGTGTATCTGCAGTCAAATGTGCCGTAGGGCAGGTCTAGACATTTGTCTTGAACCCGTGGGCGCTTCCTGAACAGGAGCAAAAGTTCGGAGATTTTCATGATTTTGAGTGTTCCAGATTCATCATTCCATTCACCACAAACATCTTAATATTGCGCATTACATTGCGCATAGGCCTTCTGTGAAAAAAATTAACAAAAAATGATGCTTCAATTTCATTTCAATAGTCCGAATGCAAACACATACTAAGGAAATATCATATATCCGGCCGATTTCTCAATGGAAATATCAGTGAAATCACCGACAATAGCAGCGGAACAAAACAGTCAGCTGTCGATGAATCAGGCCACGTGGACAGCGCAACATAAATTCCGCCCAACCAAACCAATAGGCACGAAGGCGTGTCATCTTTCAAGGAACTGATGCGTTTACAATGACATGTTGTACAAATATTTACTTTGCCTGATAATAAAGCCATTTTCCAACAAATCGCAGCTTAGACACACCACGACGTTGCGCTTTGGCCCCTTACTGAAGATGAATGCACTAAGTTACCCACAATAAATGTGCTCAAGAATATTTTGTTCATAGTGATGTCAGCTTTCACAATCATGAAATGGCCACAACTAGTATTGGCCCGCCGTGGGTACGATATTACATAAAATCTCACAACATGCCAATTTACCAGTCCGTAAATACCAGCGTCTTAAAAATGGCAAGCTTACAACACATCAGTTTACCCGCTTTCAAACCAAACCGAGCGTATCCGACGGCTATTGATTTCAACGACACGGTCGCATAGAGTCAATGACAAGGGGTAGCTGACATATGACAAAACTAGACGCTGTTGGCAACCACGGTGAGGTAATTATATTCAATAACGGCTGTAGCAGTTACTGGACACGTACTATATGGTAATATAAGCCATAGCCTTGCCGTGCAGTATTGATTGATGAATAAATGGACACAGAGATGCTATTTATGACCATGTTCTTGAATGCGCAAATTGGCATATTCCAACAACCCTATCTGCCGATGAATTTATATTCACACCTCTTCACACCAGTGAGCAATATCGTATTTTTATCTGTGTTTAAAGTAGCCTATATATCAAGACTAGAGCCTTTGTCCATTTTTACTTGAAAATTGCCTGTAAGATGTGTCATTACATGGCACAACTTGGCAGTACAAAATTAAGATCAAGAGTATGGAACAAAAGTTAGTGCCAAAATATAATAACACCTGAATAAACCATCGCATTTTATAACTGTAAAGCACGGGCAAAGTGATAAGGTACAGTAGTCAGGAATCGGATTACGCAAGGCGAAAATAAACTACAAAGTAATAAAAGTTCTAAATTATTCATCACAATGCCAAGATGGACCAAGTGGGATAAACTTTGATACATTCCCCTTTTTAGTGAAGTCGCACGCTTGCTAACGCAAAATACAAAAAATACTATTAGACCGTTGTGGGAGTTTACTCAAATCAGACACATCTTCCCTAATGTAATGAAAACACCAGCAGCTTCTCACACAGGCTTAGAATTATTAATGGTATTTGGGGCAACGTAGAACATTATAGCACAAACGTAGATCATCACCTTGGGATAAGACGATTGACATAAACTACAAGCTTTCATCATGTGAAAATTGTGAAATTGCCAATACAACTGCCAGCATTAATCTGCTGGCAATGTCAAGAAATCTATACCTGTAGCCTGCATAAAATAAAACGAGAATCTTACCTTAGGCGTAAAAAGCTGTGTTATTGTGTTAACAACCCACTTTGGTAGTGACCCTAAAAATAAAACTAGCATTACCGTACCAATCTCAAAGCTGAAGAAACGTAGGTGAGGAACAGAGAACTTTATAGCAGCAAATTGCAAATTGAATTAATCCTGTGATTACTTATATACAGTAAAGTGAAATTATATTTAGTATCTTTCGAGCCGCGTAGTTTTGCTACGATGTACGATACCACAATAGTATACCTCAATTTGGCCATGTACCTTAGGGCTAGGGGCCGTTTGACACAAGCAAAATCATTGCTTTATACTCAAAACTTTGCCTGATGAGCCAGGCTAAACATACTGTAACAGGCCCACTTCAAATCATCCCTCAACCCCACAAAACTTAACTAGATAGAGTATTCAGATTTATGAAGCTTTTTAAGTACGGTATTATGACTTTGCAATGACCACTGACCAGGTCATCACAGGGTGATCACATCATTCACCCTAACAACAATATGCTTTACATATGATTTGCATTGAAAATGAATGAAGAACGCAATTTGCCATACCTCGAGGATCGAACTGGGTAAGATATGTGAATTCAGTCTTGCCGCCTGGAAGTGGCTTTATATGATACCCTGTCAGAATTGATATTGCACGAACCATGCCACTCTTTGGAGGATAGTCCTGAGAACAAGCCAAAAAAGAATAGCTGGAAGACTGCTACTGCATTCATGAGAAAGTATACAGATATTGTATCTAGATCGTACGCAAAGAAGTCCTTTAAATGATGCCATATGAAAATCACAAAACAGAAGTCTTATTCAGAGTCTGAGACACATCCTGTTATGAAGTAAGGCATAATAGCAAGGAAAACAACAGCCTCAAGTTACATAAATAGTGTATCAAGACAGCATATGAAGCCTTAAGCTAGGCATGCATTGATTGTATGGAGTTGCACGTAAAACTTCAAGGACTCAATTCATGATTACAGTACTCAAATACACGATTTACCTTGTGGCTCACAGATCTGTTGATCATGATATATTCCACAGGGTCTCTCATATTGGGATAAGCGATCCACGAGCATAGAAAAACACAGTCTCTGTTTTTGATAGGGGTTGGACATTTCACTGCAGAAAAAATGAAACTATAACAGTTCATACATTCCATAATAGCATGCCATACAAGTAATCAATAATTATGGAATAATACCCTACTTGAAACAAATGATACATAGTACTTATTGTAGGCTACATAATATGTATTATAATATCAAGATATCATTCATAATTATAGACAATTAGAATCGGAGATTAGAATTGCATCAGGAGACAAATGAAGATAATAGCGACCAAATAATCAATCTGAATACCAGTATCAAGAGATAAGTATTGATTAATCCACCTTGTTGAACCAGGTTCAAACCGATTTTACAGTCTCACTGTATTAAAGCCAGGAGTGAAATTGTATAGGGTCATCACTCAAAACAAGGAATTAACTAGGCTACAGGATCAAGGATGATTAAATCTGACAAAATATTCTGACACCTATCAAGGAATACAGAAGAGTCAAAATACCCAGTGGGATAATGAGGCATTAGTTTATAATTCCCTAAAGACATGAATATCAAGCATTCAATCCTCTCAATGGCAAATCAGCATCCTAAACACCAGAGAGTCGAGACCATTTGAAATAATAAGAGTGTTTTTAACTCAACAATCATTAATTATTAGCGTAACAAAATGATGAAGTTCATGCCAAATAACCATAAGGTAAAGTATGAATATATCATAAATTCGTACTGGCAACAGTAAATTAATGCTCAACTTGCAACACCGGCACTTGGCACAGTACAAATACCCAGCACTTTTGAGATAACATTTAAAAACAAATTTCCCAATGTGATGTAAAACATGTTCTTTATTACACATACTACATACACATTAATCTCTCCATCTGTCTTTGAGAGTATTAATTTTCACACACAGCTCAGCGAGACACATTTTTCACGTTCAAATCCTCGAAAATCAACGACATTGACCTAGCAGGGCTACTTCAATAATATTTTTTATTCATTTAGCTTTTTGCGGCGATTTGATCAAAATTCGAGGTCACTGGTTAAAAAAGCGTTACACACCAACTGGTAGATGTGAGGCTATGAGTTTGAAAATTTTGATTTTTTTTATAAAAATGGATTTTTTTTCAAATTTTATCGTCAACCCCATGAAACTGTTAAGTCGTCTAAAGCAGAACAATTTTTGCTCACTTCCAATCGGTAGAAGCGAAGTTATCGCAGTTGAAAATTTTGGACTTGCAAAACTAATCCCAGAATTATTATTGAAAAACTCAAATAACTCAACTTCCACGGGTTGAAATTGTGTCAAATTTGTCTTGCATCGATTTTGTAGAAATCTGAACGATTGCGTAGCAGGCAGTGACATTTTTTCAATTTTTTTTACTTTAAATTTAAAATTTTCAGCTACTAGCTACTAGCTTCACATGTAGGCCACTAGTTTGGAATTGAGCATTTTTAGCCCACCTAACAATTTATCGAATAGTCACCAAAGTTTTAACAACCATAGTAGCTACCTGGTAATTATAACACAGAATCGCACCTGCATAGTATCCGACAGAATTATTCACACATAACTTGCAGATATCCATCATTTCTATCATGTCTTTATCCCACTGTCTTCGGTAGTCGGTATCATGTACAACATCAAACACAGTGGCTGCGCTCACATCAGCAAACGTGGAAGAAGCCTGAATAGATGAATTCGATTGTAATAGTATCTCAGCAGCAATCTGATTAGCATATTCAACTCAAACTGCAATTTGCTTCGGAATATAAGACCACAATAAACCGTGTTATGCAATAGCTGTGCTACAGCAGGCCCATAGCCAGCCGAGGGAAAAGAGGGTAAGAAGATACAAAAGAGGGGAGAGGCGGTGTACATTGAAAACAGATTATGTTCTAAGTATATACTAATAGATTAATCGTGTTAAATTTATATGTGCAAATGTCAACGTAACAAGGATCACAAACAAATTTCGGCACTCTAGTGATAACTGATTACTGATTATGCAGGTATAATCTATTATGCGGAATGGTTAATTAGGCTTAAAAAGATATTATACAACAACAGAGTCAAGAAACAATGTGAGCAACATGGGAATGCATTCAGAACAGGGGATCAGGGGATAAGCAGATTACTCTTTTCAAGAGAAAAATAAGGGTATTTAAAAGGGGGCGGGGACGAGGTTGGAAATGGTGTCGAGCCGTCTTTGATTACACCCACCTGGATCACAGGCGTTGGAATGGGTATGATTTCAGGTGCGGTACTCAAAAATTTCATATGCCAGCTATGTGGAAGAACAGTAGGCCTACACATTTGTTAGAAGATCATCATCATCATCATTGGTTGATTAGCAATTTTATCAGTTCAATACACCACAAAAAAATGCGATACAATGAAAAGACAGGAAGGTGTCGAAGCGACAAGGAGCAGTCTATGGAATCTGACACCCACCTTGGCCTAGGCGATGTTAAGAGGAGGCATGCACACTGAATGAAAGTAAAGAAGATAGTATAGAAAAAGAAAGCGACAATAAATAGGGCGGCATGTCATGGGAAGCGAGATCGATAGGTCAGTCGTGGTGATGGGACACTTGCCTTGCGAATATGAAACAAATAAACATGAATTTAATATTTAAAACTGGCCATTTAAAATATAAATATAAAACAGGGAACGTACATTCAAATACGGTATCAAAAACGATATGCAAATACAGTTATACTAAATACCAAACATTGTTGCGATCATGCAAACTTAAATAAATAGGATTAAATATAAGAATGGGCACAAAAATAAAATCAATACACTTACCCTCATCAATTTAATGTCGGAATTTGATAACGCCTTGGTGCAGACACGGATGCCCTTTTTACTATAAACTTCTTGCCATCCTTTATCTTCCTTGCATAAGTGCTTGAATTCATCAAAGCTTCGGTCGTCAGCTGGTAAAACCACATCGGCGTCGCCCATTCTATTATATCCCTCAATGTTGATCTTAAATCTCAGATTGGTGCACTCGGCTCAAGTCAAATTTAGGCTTACACTAAAATGATATATAATATCAAGATATAATAGGCCTATCTGCCAGACCTGGACATTTTCAAGATACACCACTAAACACTACAAACACATTATTAACTCCGTACGTATAGTCAACTTTAGACACACATTCAACAACGCTAAGTTTATTCATTTCGATTCATGCTATCAACTAAAATACATCACGCGCATGAGTATAGTAATGTGAAGCAAAATAAGCCTTGTCTCGGTAGGCGGTGAGCAAATTTCATTATTTTCCCATCAGCTGCAGATCAATTCACACGGTAGAGCCCAATATTCCTACAATATTCCGGGGCGACTGTATCGTATACGTAGCATGTCTGTGAGGTAGCATTGCCAGCGCATTTATTCTCTGTGTACTGTAATTTCAAGGTATGCTATCGAATGGTATTACAATCAATACTACTCAAGTTACATAAAAAACAATCAACCAGTATCTTGGAAACACGTCAATTCAACTCAATCACTTTTTAACTTCTCACTTCTTAACAATTCCTTATTCCCGGCGCTGTGCGATTGGCGCTGGCGCATAATATTATGACGTTTCGCAATAAACAGAATCCAAACAAGGTGTTTATATAATGCGAAGCTATGCTTCCCCCTATCGGATGCAGGGTCGTAACTGCCGCACACAAAACCACAAAATGGGAGACATTCATACACTTGGGGGCGCCAGAACCTCGTCCTAGTGATCCACTGTTTACAGTGGATACCAATATAAACGTCGTCTTCATTTGTTGTATTTTGATATCCTAGCTAGCTTGTGGCTATTGCAATAGAAAATGTCGACGGATTATTCTTCATGGACGGTGCACGATCTCAAAAAAGAGCTGGGCATTAGGAATGCTCGGACATGTGGCAGGAAAGCGGAACTTATAGAAAGGTAGTTATGAAAGTCATTTATTTATACATGTGGTTGTATATAGAGCTAGTTTTGATCAGATATGACGCCGTGAGAATGGTACAATCTAAGTTCATTTAGTTACATGGTGCAATACGCAACTATATTTGAAAAAGTGCAGATTAAGACCGAACTAAGCTGTAGCATGTGAGCTTGCCTCTAGAGGCTGCTACGTAAGTTGAGAAGCTATGGATTTTCCAACTGGTAATGACACTCTGGATCAATGTTACTTTTTGCATTGCAGGCTGCTCGCTTATGACAGGAATGATGATTTTGGTAGAGCGTCGTACGTCAGGAGTACAGAGTTACTAGAGTGGCCCAAATTTGGTTATGAACCAGTGAATTTTGAATTAATTCCACCACTCTCAGGATGCTCTATTGAGGCGTATTTTATTAAATTTGGGAGAAAGGAAGGATCAAAGACAGTGAAATCGTTGGAAAAAGGAAAAGTGATGTTAGAAGGGATGTGCGTGAAGGCCTGCTCAGCTTTATTGATTGAGACTTTACACTATTTCACTGCCATTGTTAAAGCATCGATGAAGAGGCATGTCAGTTATTGGAGCAAGATATGTTGTAAGAACAGTGGGGAACTCCTGTTCAGTGAATGTGAATGCCCAGGAGGAAGCGGTCCAAATGCAACTTGCAAGCATTTATCATGTCTTGCTCTGATGTTGCTGGACTATAAGCAGTCAAAGACTGTTCAAATTTCAAAGGCATGCACAGAAACATCGCAAACGTTCCATCATCCTTCTCAAAGAAGTTCAGGTATTACTTTATAGTTTATATACATGAAGGTTAATAACTTTCGTATGTTTTCATTTAGGTAAAACTTACAAAATCAGTGACATTTTTGGGAACTCAATTTCGCCGAATGAAAACTCTTCCAATAGCAAATTCACCGACTTTGTACGTAGCAAGACAATCAATCATTGCAAGACCTCAGGAACAGCGATATCTTTCAAATATATATTTGAGAGAGCAGACATGCATGCTGCAATGATTGATCACCATTATTTAGAAAGGCCATTCGGGGAGTACTGCATTGATCAAGCTCTTGCTGTAAGTATGATATTTCTCACGTCAATGCTTAATCCCAATTATGTTGATAAATTTTAAGTGCCCACCAGAGAAAGCTGTAGAAATATTTGAGGCGACAATCAAGCAACGTCAATCCCCTCGGTGGTATTTTGAAAGGAAGTGGCGCTTAACAGCATCAAGATTTGGAGAAATCCTATCCGCTACTGATCGACGTGACATGTGGAAATTGTGCGAATCGATGTACAACAATAGTGATTTAAGATCACATGCCATTATACATGGGAGTTCGTATGAAACAGCCGCGATAGATGCCTTCTCCCATTTGTCCGGTCGAAAAACCTCGAGGTCTGGACTCATAATACATCCAGAATTTCCATATATTGCAGCAACACCTGATGGTCTGGTTCTCCCTGATAGTGTGTTGGAGGTCAAGTGCCCCTACACGGCAAGGGATGAGCTAATAACACCCGGAAAACTTTTTCCATATTTGGTGACTGCCGCAGATGGCTATCATTTGAAGAAAAATCATAAATGGTATGCCCAAGTACAAGGCCAAATGGCTTGCACTGAGAAAAAACTGTGTTATTTTGTAATATATACATTTCGTGATGTCCACATTGAGTATATAGAGTTTGACCCAGAATTTGTTACCAAATTTATGATTCCCAAGCTGCAAAATTTCTACGAAATGTATTGGAGTCCTTTTTTGGTGGTCAAGATTGCATCACCGCAAGATGAAAAACTGCTGAATGCAATGTGGCATTAATAAAATATTTTTCCGAGCTAAAGCTGTTTCTGCCGTTGTGTTGATTATTGTTATTTCCAAATTCCATGTTACTTTCTGGTGATTATGTTGGCTACATTTTAATTACCTATATATTGGGAGTTTTCTTGTATCTCGTTTAGTAAATTAAAATCCAACTTGCGTCTAGGTAGTAATACGCGCTCAGTACAGTCATCATATCCAAAAGAGTGATATTTAGGTTTATTATGGCGGGATCTAATATTAAAGTGGAAATAAGAACATCCATGCATTACTGAGAGTAAACAATCATCAACACTGACCAACTCTACTTAATCAAACACAAATTAATAAAAGCATCAAACGCTGTTATATCAAACTATGCCTTTCCTAAAATTTACTATCATGAAGCAGATAAAGACTATTTCATTTCCCAAATGCAGGAGATTGTAAGGCAATACATTATAAATGATTTTGAATGTCTTTGCATAACCAATAACCCTTTCAACGTGCACACGTTTTGAGGAGATCGCGCAATCATCTAGCCGCTGTTCCTGAGAGAGCCGAGTCATGCCTTTCATCAAAGTAGGGGTGTTGATTTTTACATCGAATGGTGCAAACAAATCTTGCACTAGGAATCCTTTATCAGCCATGATACTGTCGCCTTTTTCAAACATTGTTCTGGCGTCGGCCAGCAAAGTAGATTCCTCAATAATGCTGCGGTCACTAACGGATCCACCATAGCAGTCACTTATGAAGGAAACAGCACCCTTGGGTGTAATACCTATTAATACTTTCATGGTATTCCTATTCTTGTAAGTTGAGAATGTAATGGACTGTGCATGGATGTCAGATGGCTTCTCAATTGGGATTTCTGTAGAGTCAATAATTACTCTTGTTGATGGATAGAGTTTTTTAAAATCATCTGGCATGGTATCCAATATCACTTGTTTTGAAGGCCAAATCGGTAAGTTTGACAATAGACTGTACATATGCTTGATCCAAGCATTAATGATGCGGGAAACTGTTGCTTCTGAGACATGAAACATGTAGCCCAGCAGTTGATGATCGAGAGCTTGTCGTAACTTGATCAGTGTCATAAAAACTTGTTCTTCATTTGAAAGCAATGTACAGGTGTACTCCAATCGATGCAAATCGTACATTACAATGTCCTTAAAAAACAGAAACTATTCGATGTCATCAAATCCAGTGAAGTACTGCACTGCTTTCTGGTCATCCTTGATATTTTGTAAACTGAAAGTTGGCATCGAAGCACCCAGTTGGCACTGAATGCCCACATGTTCCGAGTCTGTTGTCAATTCCTGGTCGCTATGTGTTCCGGAATAAATTATTTCAGTAGGCTCTGGTTTGAATGGGTTTGAATTGTTCGTCTTCCTGGCAGTTTTTTGTGGTGCTTTTTTATCATGTTCAAAGACACTTGGCACTGCCTCCTTTTTCAGTCTTTTAAGTTTCATTTTCGGCTCATAATCGCTCGGAAGAAAATGACCATAGCAAACAATATCTTTACTCAAATCAGGCGTCCAAAGTTGTTTCGTTTTTGGGTCAGATCTCTTAACTGCTACTGTCCATTTCCTGCACTGGTGACGTAGGAAATAAATGGCCACCTCTCCGATTCTTGCAACCAGGTACACAGCAATATCGTGGCATGTTATAACGTAGATCGATGATAATACAAATATGTCGTATTATCGCTACAGAGGCCAATTCACATTCGTTTCACGCATTTTGTCCATGCCAATATATGTTATCGGTAGGGTAACTTAAACTTTGTTCCGGGAGATGAATTATACCTTTTCTGAATCTAATAGTCATGTATTTTACACCCACACTAGAGACAACTCATTTCGAGGTACACAAGTTACTCTAAAATCCACCTAAATATGTCGTATTATCGCCACAAAGGCCAATTAACATTCGTTTCACGCAACTCGACCATGCCAATATATGTTATCGGTAGAGTAACTTAAACTTTGTTCCGGGAGATGACTTATACCTTTTCTGAATCTGATAGTCATCTATTTTACACCCAAACTAGATCGAACTTATTTCAAGGTACACAGGTAACCATAAAATCCAACTGAATACGTCGGATCTGATCGCTACAAAGGGCAATGCACAATCGCTTCACGCAATTTGACTATGTGAATATATCCTATCGGTAGGGTGACTTATACTTTATTCCGAAAGATAAGTTATACCTATTCTGAATCTAGTACCCATATATTTTACGCCCAGACTGCGGACAAGTCATTTCGAGGTACACAACTCTTTGCAAAATTCAACTAAATAAGTGTGATATGATCGCATATTGAGACAAACCACAATTGCTTCACACGATTTGACCATGTCAATATATTTTATCGGTAGAGTAACTTATACCTTGTTCCGGAAGATAAGTTATACCTTTACTGAACTTTCATCGAGGCGAGTCCCGAAAGGCTGGCTTTCGAAAAGTATAGTCGATTCATATTTGAATGCCATGGTCAACCGCACAAATTTGTGTGCTGGACGAAAAAAAAAATTGCGCAGTACCGTGTGATGTCACCAGGAGTATTATTGACGGAAGAGATTTTTAAAAATTTCATCGTCGACTCGAAAATAATGACGGCGAAGTGTGCGACCTGTTGCTGTTTCCACTGATATGGGAAGATCACTTTATACTCATTTCATTTTCAAAGGCAAATAGCTAAATTGCGATTATAAACTCCCTGGCTGATCACAAATTATCAAGTTGTTTGGTATCGAAGTTGAAAAGCAATTTCAAGGGTTTTTTTCTCCGGAAATTCAAAATTGACGGACTCCAATTCGAAATGAAATGTTTGGTAAAGCAGACCGACGGAATGAGCTGCGGCGTTTGCGTTTGCTTGGCTGCCAACGCTCTGTGCAAGGGGATATTGCCACCGAGATTACCAGATATGATGCGTAGTAGGATCGAAATCATCTTTTTCGTCTTTGCTAATTCAACACAGTCTCCACTCCTTTAATGAAGGCTGATAAGCATGGAGTCCTCACTAAAGCATATCCGGCATTGAAAAACACCCGAAATACATGCCGGTTTGATGCTGTGACAAAGTCACTATGTCACATTTTGAAGGAGACGAATTCGTTGATGTCGTTCAAACCAGGCAATAAATATGCCGAATTATCGAAGCTGGTAATGACAAGACAGGAGATTGCTGATGATTTTTATGACTTATCGGTTAAAGAAGCATGCGATTTCTGCGATTTCGTGTTTGGCGATCAGTTGGATTCTGAAGAGTTTCTATCATCTCCTTACGTATCAACTGCCTTGGAATGTTTCAACTAGGGATGGTGTGAACGTAAGGTTCACGTTCGCGTTCTGTGTGTGAACCTCGGAAATTTAGAGGTTCACGTTCACAAACGAACCTCGGTAGGTTCTGCACTGTGAACCTTTTTCATATATTACAATTCTCACATCATTATAACATATATTTGGTTGAAATTTATTGCATTTCAACTGCGGACCACTCTATGCATCGCGCTGGCAGCATGAAAAATCATTACTAAACGAGCTTTGTTACAAAAGTTTGCTCGAAATATCCAGATTTACGTTTGTGAATATTTAGCGACTCTCTGCCAAGAGCTTGACCCGTAATCACACAACATCAAGAGCGAGATAACCTATATGTACGTAGTCGGCGAATGATGCTTATTCAACCAACCAATGAAATTGATATCGTTGTCTGATGTACGGGGTCAATCTTGATTTCATATGTTTATTATATCATAAAAACCATATTCATGCGATTGGGATGTTGGGTACTGCTGTATAACTTGTTAAAGGGTTAATATCGGTAGCAAGTGTTTCTGTACTGTATACAGAAACCCGTTTTATACTCTGCTTAATATCATCGTAGCAATACTCAGACACCGAATACATTGTCCGGTCTGGCCGGGACCGTTAAGGCGTAAGCTTATATTCCCTTCCAAGTCATCGTCGAAATTGTTGGCAAATTGACGGAAGATAATGATTTTTTGGGATTACTATATCATTTGATTATCCCAATTGATACATTTGGCGATGTTTAAAACGGCAATGTACTTCAGTATTGTGGCATTATGTGGTCCGGGTCCTCGTTAGGTATCGTGTACATTAATATAGGCTATCACTTCACATAAATGTAAGGTTGGAATTAGCAATATGACGTCACGTGACGTCATGAGGTTCACGTTCGCGTTCACACAGAACCTTTCAAAAAGGTTCGCGTTCACACGAACCAGAACCTTTCAGAGGTTCACACCATCCCTAGTTTCAACTGCGTACCATTCGTGAGCGTCGAACGTGAATCTCAATGCTGCAGCTGTGGTAATTCAATTTATAAGCAGAATAATCGAAGAATAGATCTGATGCTCCCAGTACCCAGTTCTTGCACAAGCATACAAACTTGTTTGGACCATTTCAAAAACGAAATCGATTTCAGACATTGCAGCGTTTGCAACTCCGCCAATAACTTGGTCAGAATTAGTTTGACGTCGATCTCTAAAGTTCTAATCATTTCGTTGGCAAGACAATCAACTGGCACCTCAACAGCCGCTACGCCAATTCAAATTGACGAAAAGATCAAAGTATTGCTTCAAGATGGTAGTACCCGTACATATACTTTGAAATCCGCAATAACTTATAAAAGTTGCAATGATGCTGGTGGTCACTGGATGTCGTACTCGTTCAATTGCCTTGGGGGGGGGGGGGCTATATGTTTCAACGACTATCAGGTACATTTCGTGGGCGTCAAAGAAGCCTTCGATTTCATCAGAGCAAATGGGCAAATATTGTTCTACGCAGCTTTATTATAAAAAAATCTGTCGACCATTCTTTCATTTTCGTTGATAATAAAAATTATTGTTTTCACACCTGAACATCGGTCATCACTCATAACTATTGTTTTTATTGAAAGTATATGACGATTGCAATCAGAAAAGGTATAACTCATCTTCCGGAACAAAGTTAAACTTACCCTACCGATAAGATATGTTGATATGGTCAAATTGCATGAAACGCTGTTAATTGCCCACTGAGGCGATCAGATCCGACATATTTAGGTAGATTTTAGGGTTACTTGTGTACCTCGAAATAAGTTCTCTCCCGTTTGAGTGTAAAGTAGACGACTAAGAGATTCAGAAAAGGTATAACTCATCTTCCGGAACAAAGTATAAGTTACCCTACCGATAGGATATATTGACATGGTCAAATTGCGTTAAGCGATTCTGAATTGCCCTTTGTAGCGATCAGATCCGACATATTTAGGTGGATTTTAGGGTTAATTGTGTACCTCAAAATAAGTTCTCTCCAGTTTGGGTGTAAAGTAGACGACTATGAGATTCAGAAAAGGTATAACTCATCTTCCGGAGCAAAGTATAAGTTACCCTACCGATAATATATATTGGCATGGTCGAGTTGCGTGAAACGAATGTGAATTGGCCTCTGTAGCGATAATACGACATATTTAGGTGGATTTTAGAGTAACTTGTGTACCTCGAAATGAGTTGTCTCTAGTGTGGGTGTAAAATAGATGACTATTAGATTCAGAAAAGGTATAACTTATCTTCCGGAACAAAGTATAAGTTACCCTACCGATAAAATATATTGACAGGGTCAAATTGATCGAAGCAATGGTGTATTGTTGCGAATGCGATCACATCACAGAAATTTTGGTGGACATTTACTGGTACTTATGCATCTGGAAATAAGCTATCTCATTTTGGTATGTAGTTTATACCACTATTGAATCCAGAAAAGGTATTAACTCATCCTCCCGGAGGTAGTTCGGTAAAAATGGTAGTGGTAGGTCATATCTTTTATCCGCTTTGGAAATTTCATACAAGTATTCGGCCCAGATGACAGCAGTAAATTCCATCACACCATGGAAAACTGAATGATCATGATTCCATCACACCATGATCACACAAATCGAAGGATATTTACTAAATGTGACATGTAACAACATGAACGGTTGTATCACCATACTGATGAAACAATGGCGTATCCGGATATGGTATCCAGATTTGGACACTGACACATGATAAAACGTATATAGAACTCTGTCCATACCAAATTTTATGCAGATCTGTCGCAGAAAACGTGTCCAAAACAGACAACTATGATTTATCGCAGGTATCATTTCAACCAAATACAATACGCAAGACGATGATACCATAGCAATTTACGCTGTAAATTGCTATGATGATACCATTTCAATTATCGCTACCGCATCAAAACGCAGAAACGGTCTGTAGTCGAAACTTGTCAAAATTATAATGGAACCGAATTTCAGCGAATTCTACCGTCAAGTTCGAGTCGAATTTCATCACTACTTTTAAGAGACATTGCGCGAGTATCATCACCTAACCAATATTTGTCGAAAAATAGCACATGGCCGTCTGATTTAAGATGTCACCATTTCAATTCTCGATACGGCATCAAAATGTAGACACGTTCACGAGTCGAAGCTTGTCCTGAAGCATGTTCGAACTAATTTTCATCGAATTTTACCGTCTTGTTCCGGTTGAAATTAGAAAGTAGTTTCAAAAGAATCCGTGCGATTATCACCTGGCCAACGTCTTTCGCAAAATTACACGTATAGCTCTCGGATTAAAGACGCCGATATTTCAATCATAGACAAGTGCTCCACTTTTAACCACGTTCAGGAGTCGAGTCTTGTCCCAAAGCATAATCGAACCGAGTTTTAGCCAATTCTATCGTCTAGTTCGAGTCGAATTTCATCTCTACTTTTCAGAGAAATTGCGCGAGTATCATCACTCCGCCAATGTTTGTCGAAAAATAGCACGTGGCCGTCTGATTTAAGATGTCACCATTTCAATTCTCGATACGGCATCAAGATGTAGACAGGTTCACGAGTCGAAGCTTGTCCTGAAGCATGTTCGAACTAAGTTTCATCGAATTTTACCGTCTTGTTCCGGTTAAAATTAGAGTGTAGTTTCAAAAGAATCCGTGCGATTATCACCTTGCCAGTTGCCAACGTCTTTCGCAAAATTACACGTATAGCTCTCGGATTAAAGACGCCGATATTTCAATCATAGACAAGTGCTCCACTTTTAACCACGTTCAGGAGTCGAGGCTTGTCCCAAAGCATAATCGAACCGAGTTTTAGCCAATTCTATCGTCTAGTTCGAGTCGAATTTTATCTCTACTTTTTAGAGAAATTGCGCGAGTATCATCACCTGGCCAACGTCTTTCGCAAAATTACACGTATAGCTCTCGGATTAAAGACGCCGATATTTCTATCATAGACAAGTGCTCCACTTTTAACCACGTTCAGGAGTCGAGGCTTGTCCCAAAGCATAATCGAACCGAGTTTTAAACAATTCTACCGTCTAGTTCGAGTCGAATTTCATCTCTACTTTTCGGAGAAATTGCGCGAGTATCATCACTCCGCCAATGTTTGTCGAAAAATAGCACATGGCCGTCTGATTTAAGATGTCACGATTTCAATTATCGATACGGCATCAAAACGTAGACACGTTCACCAGTCGAAGCTTGTTCTTATTATTATTATTATTATTGATGAAAAGATGAGTGACGCTTTTCGCCTGTAAGGCCAGGTGCGTCACGGACTAGAATGAGCGATTTACCAAAATATGGGCAATAACCGATTTACAAGTAAGTGCCACAAGATATAACAAATTCTGCAACATGGGATAACATTTCGGGGATGATCAGCAGATTTTCGAGTGTTGCAGTGATTTTGAGCTCGCACGCCCTGTCGATTAAAAAGTTCCGATGAAAATCATATCGATTGCAGTGCAGCAAAAAATGCTCGACTGTTTCAGGTACTTTACAATGGTCGCATAGGGCGGTGTCGCTACATCCAATTTTATATAAATGCGCTTTCAGGCGGCAATGGCCTGAACGAAGCCGAAATATTATTCGTTCGTAAAGCCTATGTCGATGCATCGATGGAAAGTGGCCATCAGTCAATGATCTATGGAAATTTCGATAGTGACCTCCACGCTCATTTCGTTGATATTCGGCGTTCCAGGTCGCTCTACAGTATTGACGTACTTTGGCTTTCGCCTCAGCGTGGCTAATTTTGTCTGGAAGCGTGTGAGAAGGGGAATTTTCGATATTGGTTCTGGCAGCTTGCCAAGCCAATTTATGAGCTAACTCATTACCACCGATATCAGCATGCCCCGGTACCCAGGCCAGGACAACAATGGCGCCTTTCTGGACCACTTGATTCAGCAAGCGACCACATTCAAATATAACATTCTGCGTTTGCGGTGCCTGCAGGTTGGTCATAG
Source organism: Botryllus schlosseri (assembly GCF_051294905.1). Lineage (NCBI taxonomy): Eukaryota > Metazoa > Chordata > Ascidiacea > Stolidobranchia > Styelidae > Botryllus > Botryllus schlosseri. Next base: position 18,320,775 of record NC_137250.1, on the reverse strand, counting down.
CGGATAGCACGCTCAGACTGTCCGATAGAATCAGATATGTATGTTGGTATGAGCCATTCTGGCAGATCCATTTTAGAGCGTGGAGAATAGCTTGTGCTTCTATGGAGAAGATTGACTTAAGAGTGGAGCACGACTGGGAAAAGTTTATCATCAGCGACGGGATGGTAAAGGCAAAACCGGCTCCCTCTGCTGATTTGGAGCCGTCAGTGTATATTTCAGTGGCATCCCTATATCGTTCGAATATGAAGTCCAGGACTATGGGTTTATGTGACAGAGGTGCGATTTCTTTTTTAATGATTTTTGCAAGGTCTAAATCAATATTAGGTGATTGAATCTGCCATGGAGGCAAATTTGGAAGACTTTTTCTTTCCAAGACAAGGTTATTCAGAGACTCGACATTGGTGGCGATGTTGAAGGTAATGAATTTTGGGTTCATGAGGCTATATATCTCCTGCCAAGAGTCTTCAAGCACTCCTAATGTTGGGTGTTCGTGAGCCTGGTAACCTCTAAGGTGGCAGCGATAGTTAAGGCTAAGCTGTTTGTGGCGCAGATGGAGAGGAAGCTCGTCACATGATGCTTCCAGTGCACAAATGGGGGTGCTACGCATTGCTCCACAGCAGAGGCGGAGAGCTTGGTTTCGTATGGTGCGTAACTTGTCCAGATACTTTTTTTGGGGCGAAGTAATATGCTGGTAACCCATAGTCAATCAGTGAGCGTATCAGCGCCCTGAAAAGTTGCAGCAATGGTTTTTTACTCGCTCCCCATGCGGTACCAGTCACGACTCTGATTAGATTCAGTCTGTTGGAGCACTTTTTGGAAATCGTATCGATATGTTGCTTATAGTTAAGCAATTTGTCAAACGTGATACCCAAATATTTGTAGGTGTCGACAAATTCAAGTTCATGGTCACCAGTTTTCAAGATGAGTGGAGGAATTTTCCTTTTCTTCGTGAACAGCATGCCTACGGTCTTTGCCTTGCTGATGGTAAATCCCCATCTGGAACACCAGTCGCTTATTACATCGAGTGATGATTGAATGGAAGACAAGAGGGGCTGGATAAGAAGACCGCTATCCCAAACAGCGCAGTCATCGCAAACAGCAAAGGGCTGAGAACGCTTCCCTGTGGTATACCGTTCTGCAGTACATAGCTGTCGGAAAGAGTGTTTCCTACGGTCACCTGGAAGGTTCTGTCAGAAAGGAAATTTGTAATCCATCGGTGCATGTGTCCGCGTATACCGAGCTGGTATAGTTTGTATAGAAGTGCGTGGCGCCACACCATATCGTAGGCTCGACTTATGTCTAAGAAGACCGCTACCACCGATCGCTGGTGATGGATATTCTTGTAAATCGTGTCGTGGAGACGCAGTATGTGGTCCAGGGTGCTTCGACCACGCCTTGTTCTGAATCATGTTCGAACTAAGTTTCATCGAATTTTACCGTCTTGTTCCGGTTGAAATTAAAGTGTAGTTTCAAAAGAATCCGTGCGATTATCACCTGGCCTACGTCTTTCGCAAAATTACATGTATAGCTAAATCCAGGATAAAAGACGCCGATATTTCTATCATAGACAAGTGCTCCACTTTTAACGACGTTCAGGAGTCGAGGCTTGTCCCAAGGCATAATCGAACCGAGTTTTAGCCAATTCTATCGTCTAGTTCGAGTCGAATTTCATCTCTACTTTTCAGAAAAATGGCGGATCATGCACTAATTATCCTCTGGTCATCGCAGTAGAACAGATTCGAAGGGCTCTGGATGGATTGAATCTTTTTAAGATATATTACTGGCACCAAGAAGTATGCAGGCAATCCAGAGTCCATAATAGATCTGATGAGTGAACGGTAGACACACAAAAGAGTCTTCTAGCTGGCTCCCCAACTCGCGCCATTTGTCTAGGATAGAAATATCAGCGTCTTTTATCAGAGAGCTACACGCGTAATATTCCAAAAGACATTGTTTGTCTATTAACAATTATGAACATTTGGGTCACTTGCGGCCCGCACAATAATCTTTGTAAGGTCTTTCCGCCTTTTTTACGTCCTTTTTTTGGTATTTGATAATGACATCGTTCTGGAGTTCGGCTCTCTCTTCCTCTGGGATTTTCAAGGCGATGTATTTACAGCGGTATCGGCGACAAGGTGCCCAGAAAAACATCCGACACATAGAAACATGGCGGGGCCAAGACTCGAACCAGTACCAATTTCATATCCAAGTAGACCCGAATTTTGACCTGAAAAAGACGGTAGAATTCGACTAAACTTAATTCTATTATGCTTCGGGACAAGCCTCGACTCCTGAATGTGATTAAAAGTGGAGCACTTGTCTATGATAGAAATATCGGCGTCTTTAATCCGAGAGCTATACGTGTAATTTTGCGAAAGACGTTGGCCAGGTGATAATCGCACGGATTCTTTTGAAACTACACTCTAATTTCAACCGGAACAAGACGGTAGAATTCGATGAAACTTAGTTCGAACATGATTCAGGACAAGCTTCGACTCGTGTACGTGTCTACGTTTTGATGCCGTATCGATAATTTAAATGGTGACATCTTAAATCAGACGGCCATGTGCTAATTTTCGACAAACATTGGCGGAGTGATGATACTCGCGCAATTTCTCTGAAAAGTAGAGATGAAATTCGACTCGAACTAGACGGTAGAATTGGCTAAAACTAGGTTCGATTATGCTTTGGGACAAGACTCGACTCCTGTACGTGGTTAAAAGTGGAGCACTTGTATATAATAGAAATATCGGCGTCTTTAATCCGAGAGCTATACGTGTAATTTTGCGAAAGACGTTGGCCAGGTGATGATACTCGCGCAATTTCTCTGAAAAGTAGAGATGAAATTCGACTCGAACTAGACGGTAGAATTGGCTAAAACTCGGTTCGATTATGCTTTGGGACAAGACTCGACTCCTGTACGTGGTTAAAAGTGGAGCACTTGTCTATAATAGAAATATCGGCGTCTTTAATCCGAGAGCTATACGTGTAATTTTGCGAAAGACGTTGGCCAGGTGATGATACTCGCGCAATTTCTCTGAAAAGTAGAGATGAAATTCGACTCGAACTAGACGGTAGAATTGGCTAAAATTCGGTTCGATTATGCTTTGGGGCAAGCCTCGACTCCTGTACGTATGGTTAAAAGTGGAGCACTTGTCTATAATAGAAATATCGGCGTCTTTAATCCGAGAGCTATACGTGTAGTTTTGCGAAAGACGTTGGCCAGGTGATGATACTCGCGCAATTTCTCTGAAAAGTAGAGATGAAATTCGACTCGAACTAGACGGTAGAATTGGCTAAAACTCGGTTCGATTATGCTTTGGGACAAGCCTCGAATCCTGTACGTGGTTAAAAGTGGAGCACTTGTCTATAATAGAAATATCGGCGTCTTTAATCCGAGAGCTATACGTGTAATTTTGCGAAAGACGTTGGCCAGGTGATGATACTCGCGCAATTTCTCTGAAAAGTAGAGATGAAATTCGACTCGAACTAGACGGTAGAATTGGCTAAAACTCGGTTCGATTATGCTTTGGGACAAGCCTCGACTCCTGAACGTGGTTAAAAGTGGAGCACTTGTATATAATAGAAATATCGGCGTCTTTAATCCGAGAGCTATACGTGTAATTTTGCGAAAGACGTTGGCCAGGTGATGATACTCGCGCTATTTCTCTGAAAAGTAGAGATGAAATTCGACCCGAACTAGACGGTAGAATTGGCGAAAACTCGGTTCGATTATGCTTTGGGACAAGCCTCGACTCCTGCACGTGGTTAAAGGTGGAGCACTTGTCTATAATAGAAATATCGCCGTCTTTAATCCGAGAGCTATACGTGTAATTTTGCGAAAGACGTTGGCCAGGTGATGATACTCGCGCAATTTCTCTGAAAAGTAGAGATGAAATTCAACTCGAACTGGACGGTAGAATTGGCTAAAACTCGGTTCGATTATGCTTTGGGACAAGACTCGAATCCTGTACGTGGTTAAAAGTGGAGCACTTGTATATGATAGAAATATCGGCGTCTTTAATCCGAGAACTATACGTGTAATTTCGCGAAAGACGTTGGCCAAGTGATGATACTCGCGAAATTTCTCTGAAAAGTAGAGATGAAATTCGACTCGAACTAGACGGTAGAATTGTCTATACCTCGGTTCGATTATGCTTTGGGACAAGCCTCGAATCCTGTACGTGGTTAAAAGTGGAGCACTTGTCTATAATAGAAATATCGGCGTCTTTAATCCAAGAGCTATACGTGTAATTTTGCGAAAGACGTTGGCCAGGTGATGATACTCCGCAATTTCTCTGAAAAGTAGAGATGAAATTCGACTCGAACTAGACTGTAGAATTGGCTAAAACTCGGTTCGATTATGCTTTGGGACAAGCCTCGACTCCTGAACGTGGTTAAAAGTGGAGCACTTGTCTATGATAGAAATATCAGCGTCTTTAATCCGAGAGCTATACGTGTAATTTTGCGAAAGACGTTGGTCAGGTGATGATACTCGCGCAATTTCTCTGAAAAGTAGAGATGAAATTCGACTCGAACTAGACGGTAGAATTGGCTAAAACTAGGTTCGATTATGCTTTGGGACAAGACTCGACTCCTGTACGTGGTTAAAAGTGGAGCACTTGTCTATAATAGAAATATCGGCGTCTTTAATCCGAGAGCTATACGTGTAATTTTGCGAAAGACGTTAACCAGGTGATGATACTCGCGCAATTTCTCTGAAAAGTAGAGATGAAATTCGACTCGAACTAGACGGTAGAATTGGCTAAAACTCGGTTCGATTATGCTTTGGGACAAGCCTCGACTCCTGAACGTGGTTAAAAGTGGAGCACTTGTCTATGATAGAAATATCGGCGTCTTTAATCCGAGAGCTATACGTGTAACTTTGCGAAAGACGTTGGCCAGATGATGATACTCGCGCAATTTCTCTGAAAAGTAGAGATGAAATTGGACTCGAACTAGACGTTAGAATTGGCTAAAACTCGGTTCGGTTATGCTTTGGGACAAGCCTCGACTCCTGAACGTGGTTAAAAGTGGAGCACTTGTATATGATAGAAATATCGGCGTCTTTAATCCGAGAGCTATACGTGTAATTTTGCGAAAGACGTTGGCCAGGTGATGATACTCGCGCAATTTCTCTGAAAAGTAAAGATGAAATTCGACTTGAACTAGACGGTAGAATTGGCTAAAACTAGGTTCGATTATGCTTTGGGACAAGACTCGAATCCTGTACGTGGTTAAAAGTGGAGCACTTGTATATAATAGAAATATCGGCGTCTTTAATCCGAGAGCTATACGTGTAATTTTGCGAAAGACGTTAACCCGGTAATGATACTCGCGCAATTTCTCTGAAAAGTAGAGATGAAATTCGACTCGAACTAGACGGTAGAATTGGCTAAAACTCGGTTCGATTATGCTTTGGGACAAGACTCGACTCCTGTACGTGGTTAAAAGTGGAGCACTTGTCTATAATAGAAATATCGGCGTCTTTAATCCGAGAGCTATACGTGTAATTTTGCGAAAGACGTTAACCAGGTGATGATACTCGCGCAATTTCTCTGAAAAGTAGAGATGAAATTCGACTCGAACTAGACGGTAGAATTGGCTAAAACTCGGTTCGATTATGCTTTGGGACAAGCCTCGACTCCTGAACGTGGTTAAAAGTGGAGCACTTGTCTATGATAGAAATATCGGCGTCTTTAATCCGAGAGCTATACGTGTAACTTTGCGAAAGACGTTTGCCAGGTGATGATACTCGCGCAATTTCTCTGAAAAGTAGAGATGAAATTCGACTCGAACTAGACGTTCGAATTGGCTAAAACTCGGTTCGATTATGCTTTGGGACAAGCCTCACTCCTGAACGTGGTTAAAAGTGGAGCACTTGTATATGATAGAAATATCGGCGTCTTTAATCCGAGAGCTATACGTGTAATTTTGCGAAAGACGTTGGCCAGGTGATGATACTCCGCAATTTCTCTGAAAAGTAGAGATGAAATTCGACTCGAACTAGACGGTAGAATTGGCTAAAACTCGGTTCGATTATGCTTTGGGACAAGCCTCGACTCCTGAACGTGGTTAAAAGTGGAGCACTTGTATATAATAGAAATATCGGCGTCTTTAATCCGAGAGCTATACGCAGGCCGTGTTATTTTTGGCATATGCCAAAACTGCCAAAAATAACTTATTTTTGGCACTTTTTGATTTTTATTTTTGGCAGTTTTGGCATCGTCCTCTAAATAGATAGTTTCAGCCTTGAATTAGTCACAAAAACGCTTTACTTGGGCTAGTTTGTCAAAAGACAACACAAAATGTGCAGCATCCACGTATAATCAGTGCCAACGAACAATAAGAAGAAGAAAAAACCTAACGATTTCATAAGTTAATAATATCAAACGAAACCACAAAATGTGCAGATCCATCGGAATTGGTGCCAATAAGCAAAAAAAAAGGAAAGAAAAGCCTAACAAACACGCTCGGCAGCTGATTGTTACGGCTGTTGAATAGACTTAAATCGTTTGCTCTGTAATAGTGCTTCCAAACTCAAGTCAACTAAGTTTCTCCTAAATTCATTTCTCACCCAGCGAATCTGGGAAATATCGGCTTCAACAGTAGCCGTTTAAGGAAAGAATGTTGCCAGTCATCCACAAAAGGTTTTCAGAGCTTCAAAATCTTTGGAGGGCCGAACCGCCTTCCATGCATCATGAAAAGAGATCACTTCGCCAGTAGGCTACCATCGATCTCATCGCGGAAAGAATTTTCTTCCCGGTCCTTTTCCAGGAGTTTCCTGTGTTGTCTCTCAACACATTCTATTTAGTAGCCCGACTATCATTTCTCCTTCAGTCTACCGATATATTTTTGGAGGGCTTTTGTCACTTCAGGTGGCTTTAATATTACCAACTCGCATGGAAGAGTCCTGGGAAGGTTAGCTTGTTTAAGAACATTGACGTAACAAGACTGTCTGGCAAAACAAGACTATGCAGCTCAGAAATAGCTAGACAGTTTGTTGCGTCACAATGTTCAAATTGATCACAATGCAAAAATCGTGGTTGATTTTGGGGGTTCCAGTTCCATGAGCAGAATATAATTTATATTTTAATAATCAGTACTGCGGCAGCTTCTCATTGATACCCGTTGTATCAAATTTGCCTTTGGACAAATGGAAAGTATGACGTAAACCAAATGCAGTCAGCCGTTCAATCTCGCTGTGCCCACACCATTTAGGACACCATGCTTTCACCCCTAATGGGTGGGTTGGACCCAGATTAAGAAACCTGCCTATCACAAACGCTCTTCTCGCTTGTAACGCAGTCCTGTTAACACAACACCATGAACGAAATTCACTATTTGGCAGGCCGTGTTATTTTTGGCATATGCCAAAAATTGCTTATTTTTGGCATTTTCAAATTTTTATTTTTGGCAGTTTTGGCATCTGGCTCCTGAAATGCCAAAAATAACACGGCCTGGCTATACGTGTAATTTTGCGAAAGACGTTGGCCAGGTGATGATACTCGCGCTATTTCTCTGAAAAGTAGAGATGAAATTCGACTCGAACTAGACGGTAGAATTGGCGAAAACTCGGTTCGATTATGCTTTGGGACAAGCCTCGACTCCTGCACGTGGTTAAAGGTGGAGCACTTGTCTATAAAAGAAATATCGCCGTCTTTAATCCGAGAGCTATACGTGTAATTTTGCGAAAGACGTTGGCCAGGTGATGATACTCGCGCAATTTCTCTGAAAAGTAGGGATGAAATTCAACTCGAACTAGACGGTAGAATTGGCTAAAACTCGGTTCGATTATGCTTTGGGACAAGACTCGAATCCTGTACGTGGTTAAAAGTGGAGCACTTGTCTATAATAGAAATATCGGCGTCTTTAATCCGAGAGCTATACGTGTAATTTCGCGAAAGACGTTGGCCAAGTGATGATACTCGCGAAATTTCTCTGAAAAGTAGAGATGAAATTCGACTCGAACTAGACGGTAGAATTGGCTATACCTCGGTTCGATTATGCTTTGGGACAAGCCTCGAATCCTGTACGTGGTTAAAAGTGGAGCACTTGTCTATAATAGAAATATCGGCGTCTTTAATCCAAGAGCTATACGTGTAACTTTGCGAAAGACGTTGGCCAGGTGATGATACTCGCGCAATTTCTCTGAAAAGTAGAGATGAAATTCGACTCGAACTAGACGTTAGAATTGGCTAAAACTCGGTTCGATTATGCTTTGGGACAAGCCTCACTCCTGAACGTGGTTAAAAGTGGAGCACTTGTATATGATAGAAATATCGACGTCTTTAATCCGAGAGCTATACGTGTAATTTTGCGAAAGACGTTGGCCAGGTGATGATACTCGCGCAATTTCTCTGAAAAGTAGAGATGAAATTCGACTCGAACTAGACGGTAGAATTGGCTAAAACTAGGTTCGATTATGCTTTGGGACAAGACTCGAATCCTGTACGTGGTTAAAAGTGGAGCACTTGTATATAATGGAAATGTCGGCGTCTTTAATCCGAGAGCTATACGTGTAATTTTGCGAAAGACGTTGGCCAGCTGATGATACTCGCGCAATTTCTCTGAAAAGTAGAGATGAAATTCGACTTGAACTAGACGGTAGAATTGGCTAAAACTAGGTTCGATTATGCTTTGGGACAAGACTCGACTCCTGTACGCGGTTAAAAGTGGAGCACTTGTCTATAATAGAAATATCGGCGTCTTTAATCCGAGAGCTATACGTGTAATTTTGCGAAAGACGTTGGCCAGGTTATGATACTCGCGCAATTTCTCTGAAAAGTAGAGATGAAATTCGACTCGAACTAGACGGTAGAATTGGCTAAAACTAGGTTCGATTATGCTTTGGGACAAGACTCGACTCCTGTACGTGGTTAAAAGTGGAGCACTTGTCTATAATAGAAATATCGGCGTCTTTAATCCGAGAGCTATACGTGTAATTTTGCGAAAGACGTTGGCCAGGTGATAATCGCACGGATTCTTTTGAAACTACACTCTAATTTCAACCGGAACAAGACGGTAGAATTCGATGAAACTTAGTTCGAACATGATTCACGACAAGCTTCGACTCGTGTACTTGTCTACGTTTTGATGCCGTATCGATAATTTAAATGGTGACATCTTAAATCAGACGGCCATGTGCTAATTTTCGACAAACATTGGCGGAGTGATGATACTCGCGCAATTTCTCTAAAAAGTAGAGATGAAATTCGACTCGAACTAGACGGTAGAATTGGCTAAAACTCGGTTCGATTATGGTTTGGGACAAGACTCGACTCCTGTACGTGGTTAAAAGTGGAGCACTTGTCTATAATAGAAATATCGGCGTCTTTAATCCGAGAGCTATACGTGTAATTTTGCGAAAGACGTTGGCCAGGTGATGATACTCGCGCAATTTTTCTGAAAAGTAGAGATGAAATTCGACTCGAACTAGACGGTGGAATTGGCTAAATCTCGGTTCGATTATGCTTTGGGACAAGACTCGACTCCTGTACGTGGTTAAAAGTGGAGCACTTGTCTATAATAGAAATATCGGCGTCTTTAATCCGAGAGCTATACGTGTAATTTTGCGAAAGACGTTGGCCATGGTGATGATACTCGCGCAATTTCTCTGAAAAGTAGAGATGAAATTCGACTCGAACTAGACTGTAGAATTGGCTAAAACTAGGTTCGATTATGCTTTGGGACAAGACTCGACTCCTGTACGTGGTTAAAAGTGGAGCACTTGTCTATAATAGAAATATCGGCGTCTTTAATCCGAGAGCTATACGTGTAATTTTGCGAAAGACGTTAACCAGGTGATGATACTCGCGCAATTTCTCTGAAAAGTAGAGATGAAATTCGACTCGAACTAGACGGTAGAATTGGCTAAAACTCGGTTCGATTATGGTTTTGGACAAGACTCGACTCCTGTACGTGGTTAAAAGTGGAGCACTTGTCTATAATAGAAATATCGGCGTCTTTAATCCGAGAGCTATACGTGTAATTTTGCGAAAGACGTTTATCAGGTGATGATACTCGCGCAATTTCTCTGAAAAGTAGAGATGAAATTCGACTCGAACTAGACGGTAGAATTGGCTAAAACTCGGTTCGATTATGGTTTTGGACAAGACTCGACTCCTGAACGTGGTTAAAAGTGGAGCACTTGTATATAATAGAAATATCGGCGTCTTTAATCCGAGAGCTATACGCAGGCCGTGTTATTTTTGGCATATGCCAAAACTGCCAAAAATAACTTATTTTTGGCACTTTTTGATTTTTATTTTTGGCAGTTTTGGCATCGTCCTCTAAATAGATAGTTTCAGCCTTGAATTAGTCACAAAAACGCTTTACTTGGGCTAGTTTGTCAAAAGACAACACAAAATGTGCAGCATCCACGTATAATCAGTGCCAACGAACAATAAGAAGAAGAAAAAACCTAACGATTTCATAAGTTAATAATATCAAACGAAACCACAAAATGTGCAGATCCATCGGAATTGGTGCCAATAAGCAAAAAAAAAGGAAAGAAAAGCCTAACAAACACGCTCGGCAGCTGATTGTTACGGCTGTTGAATAGACTTAAATCGTTTGCTCTGTAATAGTGCTTCCAAACTCAAGTCAACTAAGTTTCTCCTAAATTCATTTCTCACCCAGCGAATCTGGGAAATATCGGCTTCAACAGTAGCCGTTTAAGGAAAGAATGTTGCCAGTCATCCACAAAAGGTTTTCAGAGCTTCAAAATCTTTGGAGGGCCGAACCGCCTTCCATGCATCATGAAAAGAGATCACTTCGCCAGTAGGCTACCATCGATCTCATCGCGGAAAGAATTTTCTTCCCGGTCCTTTTCCAGGAGTTTCCTGTGTTGTCTCTCAACACATTCTATTTAGTAGCCCGACTATCATTTCTCCTTCAGTCTACCGATATATTTTTGGAGGGCTTTTGTCACTTCAGGTGGCTTTAATATTACCAACTCGCATGGAAGAGTCCTGGGAAGGTTAGCTTGTTTAAGAACATTGACGTAACAAGACTGTCTGGCAAAACAAGACTATGCAGCTCAGAAATAGCTAGACAGTTTGTTGCGTCACAATGTTCAAATTGATCACAATGCAAAAATCGTGGTTGATTTTGGGGGTTCCAGTTCCATGAGCAGAATATAATTTATATTTTAATAATCAGTACTGCGGCAGCTTCTCATTGATACCCGTTGTATCAAATTTGCCTTTGGACAAATGGAAAGTATGACGTAAACCAAATGCAGTCAGCCGTTCAATCTCGCTGTGCCCACACCATTTAGGACACCATGCTTTCACCCCTAATGGGTGGGTTGGACCCAGATTAAGAAACCTGCCTATCACAAACGCTCTTCTCGCTTGTAACGCAGTCCTGTTAACACAACACCATGAACGAAATTCACTATTTGGCAGGCCGTGTTATTTTTGGCATATGCCAAAAATTGCTTATTTTTGGCATTTTCAAATTTTTATTTTTGGCAGTTTTGGCATCTGGCTCCTGAAATGCCAAAAATAACACGGCCTGGCTATACGTGTAATTTTGCGAAAGACGTTGGCCAGGTGATGATACTCGCGCTATTTCTCTGAAAAGTAGAGATGAAATTCGACTCGAACTAGACGGTAGAATTGGCGAAAACTCGGTTCGATTATGCTTTGGGACAAGCCTCGACTCCTGCACGTGGTTAAAGGTGGAGCACTTGTCTATAAAAGAAATATCGCCGTCTTTAATCCGAGAGCTATACGTGTAATTTTGCGAAAGACGTTGGCCAGGTGATGATACTCGCGCAATTTCTCTGAAAAGTAGGGATGAAATTCAACTCGAACTAGACGGTAGAATTGGCTAAAACTCGGTTCGATTATGCTTTGGGACAAGACTCGAATCCTGTACGTGGTTAAAAGTGGAGCACTTGTCTATAATAGAAATATCGGCGTCTTTAATCCGAGAGCTATACGTGTAATTTCGCGAAAGACGTTGGCCAAGTGATGATACTCGCGAAATTTCTCTGAAAAGTAGAGATGAAATTCGACTCGAACTAGACGGTAGAATTGGCTATACCTCGGTTCGATTATGCTTTGGGACAAGCCTCGAATCCTGTACGTGGTTAAAAGTGGAGCACTTGTCTATAATAGAAATATCGGCGTCTTTAATCCAAGAGCTATACGTGTAACTTTGCGAAAGACGTTGGCCAGGTGATGATACTCGCGCAATTTCTCTGAAAAGTAGAGATGAAATTCGACTCGAACTAGACGTTAGAATTGGCTAAAACTCGGTTCGATTATGCTTTGGGACAAGCCTCACTCCTGAACGTGGTTAAAAGTGGAGCACTTGTATATGATAGAAATATCGGCGTCTTTAATCCGAGAGCTATACGTGTAATTTTGCGAAAGACGTTGGCCAGGTGATGATACTCGCGCAATTTCTCTGAAAAGTAGAGATGAAATTCGACTCGAACTAGACGGTAGAATTGGCTAAAACTAGGTTCGATTATGCTTTGGGACAAGACTCGAATCCTGTACGTGGTTAAAAGTGGAGCACTTGTATATAATGGAAATGTCGGCGTCTTTAATCCGAGAGCTATACGTGTAATTTTGCGAAAGACGTTGGCCAGCTGATGATACTCGCGCAATTTCTCTGAAAAGTAGAGATGAAATTCGACTTGAACTAGACGGTAGAATTGGCTAAAACTAGGTTCGATTATGCTTTGGGACAAGACTCGACTCCTGTACGCGGTTAAAAGTGGAGCACTTGTCTATAATAGAAATATCGGCGTCTTTAATCCGAGAGCTATACGTGTAATTTTGCGAAAGACGTTGGCCAGGTTATGATACTCGCGCAATTTCTCTGAAAAGTAGAGATGAAATTCGACTCGAACTAGACGGTAGAATTGGCTAAAACTAGGTTCGATTATGCTTTGGGACAAGACTCGACTCCTGTACGTGGTTAAAAGTGGAGCACTTGTCTATAATAGAAATATCGGCGTCTTTAATCCGAGAGCTATACGTGTAATTTTGCGAAAGACGTTGGCCAGGTGATAATCGCACGGATTCTTTTGAAACTACACTCTAATTTCAACCGGAACAAGACGGTAGAATTCGATGAAACTTAGTTCGAACATGATTCACGACAAGCTTCGACTCGTGTACCTGTCTACGTTTTGATGCCGTATCGATAATTTAAATGGTGACATCTTAAATCAGACGGCCATGTGCTAATTTTCGACAAACATTGGCGGAGTGATGATACTCGCGCAATTTCTCTAAAAAGTAGAGATGAAATTCGACTCGAACTAGACGGTAGAATTGGCTAAAACTCGGTTCGATTATGGTTTGGGACAAGACTCGACTCCTGTACGTGGTTAAAAGTGGAGCACTTGTCTATAATAGAAATATCGGCGTCTTTAATCCGAGAGCTATACGTGTAATTTTGCGAAAGACGTTGGCCAGGTGATGATACTCGCGCAATTTTTCTGAAAAGTAGAGATGAAATTCGACTCGAACTAGACGGTGGAATTGGCTAAATCTCGGTTCGATTATGCTTTGGGACAAGACTCGACTCCTGTACGTGGTTAAAAGTGGAGCACTTGTCTATAATAGAAATATCGGCGTCTTTAATCCGAGAGCTATACGTGTAATTTTGCGAAAGACGTTGGCCATGGTGATGATACTCGCGCAATTTCTCTGAAAAGTAGAGATGAAATTCGACTCGAACTAGACTGTAGAATTGGCTAAAACTAGGTTCGATTATGCTTTGGGACAAGACTCGACTCCTGTACGTGGTTAAAAGTGGAGCACTTGTCTATAATAGAAATATCGGCGTCTTTAATCCGAGAGCTATACGTGTAATTTTGCGAAAGACGTTTATCAGGTGATGATACTCGCGCAATTTCTCTGAAAAGTAGAGATGAAATTCGACTCGAACTAGACGGTAGAATTGGCTAAAACTCGGTTCGATTATGGTTTTGGACAAGACTCGACTCCTGTACGTGGTTAAAAGTGGAGCACTTGTCTATAATAGAAATATCGGCGTCTTTAATCCGAGAGCTATACGTGTAATTTTGCGAAAGACGTTGGCCAGGTGATGATACTTGCGCAATTTTTCTGAAAAGTAGAGATGAAATTCGACTCGAACTAGACGGTGGAATTGACTAAATCTCGGTTCGATTATGCTTTGGGACAAGACTCGACTCCTGTACGTGGTTAAAAATGGAGCACTTGTCTATAATAGAAATATCGGCGTCTTTAATCCGAGAGCTATACGTGTAATTTTGCGAAAGACGTTGGCCATGGTGATGATACTCGCGCAATTTCTCTGAAAAGTAGAGATGAAATTCGACTCGAACTAGACGGTAGAATTGGCTAAAACTAGGTTCAATTATGCTTTGGGACAAGACTCGACTCCTGTACGTGGTTAAAAGTGGAGCACTTGTCTATAATAGAAATATCGGCGTCTTTAATCCGAGAGCTATACGTGTAATTTTGCGAAAGACGTTGGCCAGGTGATAATCGCACGGATTCTTTTGAAACTACACTCTAATTTCAACCGGAACAAGACGGTAGAATTCGATGAAACTTAGTTCGAACATGATTCACGACAAGCTTCGACTCGTGTACCTGTCTACGTTTTGATGCCGTATCGATAATTTAAATGGTGACATCTTAAATCAGACGGCCATGTGCTAATTTTCGACAAACATTGGCGGAGTGATGATACTCGCGCAATTTCTCTAAAAAGTAGAGATGAAATTCGACTCGAACTAGACGGTAGCATTGGCTAAAACTCGGTTCGATTATGGTTTGGGACAAGACTCGACTCCTGTACGTGGTTAAAAGTGGAGCATTTGTCTATAATAGAAATATCGGCGTCTTTAATCCGAGAGCTATACGTGTAATTTTGCGAAAGACGTTGGCCAGGTGATGATACTCGCGCAATTTTTCTAAAAAGTAGAGATGAAATTCGACTCGAACTAGACGGTGGAATTGGCTAAATCTCGGTTCGATTATGCTTTGGGACAAGACTCGAATCCTGTACGTGGTTAAAAGTGGAGCACTTGTCTATAATAGAAATATCGGCGTCTTTAATCCGAGAGCTATACGTGTAATTTCGCGAAAGACGTTGGCCAAGTGATGATACTCGCGAAATTTCTCTGAAAAGTAGAGATGAAATTCGACTCGAACTAGACGGTAGAATTGGCTATACCTCGGTTCGATTATGCTTTGGGACAAGCCTCGAATCCTGTACGTGGTTAAAAGTGGAGCACTTGTCTATAATAGAAATATCGGCGTCTTTAATCCAAGAGCTATACGTGTAATTTTGCGAAAGACGTTGGCCAGGTGATGATACTCCGCAATATCTCTGAAAAGTAGAGATGAAATTCGACTCGAACTAGACTGTAGAATTGGCTTAAACTCGGTTCGATTATGCTTTGGGACAAGACTCGAATCCTGTACGTCAAGGGTCGGCAACCTACGGCCCGCGGGCCGGATCCGGCCCGCCAAGCGAAATCGTCCGGCCCGCGACGAAATAACTAGTTACCACGAGAATACGGCCCGCCGTTTCGTAATGAGTTCCAATCTGCAGTGCATCACTGCTTGGAAAGAATGCGGCATTGCTCCGATATAAAGTATCCTACGTCGTATTAGTCTATTGTTACGCCATAAAACTGGGGGGAAGGCGGCCGACTAGTAGCCTATCTCGTACTAAAAGTAGGAGATGGAGAATGTCTGTGGAGTAGACTAGACCAGTGCTTATCAAGCGGATGTATCGCGCAACCGAGGGTATACCATACTTTTTCAAGGGTTTGCCACTCAGATAGGGTGCGACAATAAAGGTGCCGTTCCTCTGCTCAGGCGCAATGACAAAATCTCAAACTTTCCCTGTTTCATTATAGATAACTAGCATCCGTAGGTTAGTCATCAGTAGTTTAATTCACCAGAAGACATTTTACGCCTAGACAACAAACCTGAATAGTGTTTTGGACACAATGGTGACAGATGATTTTGTCTCACTAACTGAATCACCGACAGTTAGCCTACCTCAGATATTACTAGAAGCAGAGCATCAATATGGCGATGTCTTGTATATCTGCCATGTTCGCACATTAAGTCGAGAAGCTATATGCTTGCACGAGTGTATGAACTGAGAAATGAAATAGCAACTTTCCTTGAAAATACAAACATAGCCGACTCATAATCTTAGCATCGAAAATGGGTATCTAATCTAGCTTTCGTAGTACATTTAACGTCACATCTAAGCAAATTGAATTTGCAGCTTCAGGGGGAAACAACTAAATGTAAATAGGCTACACGAGATGTTGAGACGCATTCGAAACAAAACTGTGACCCTGGGAATGTCAACAGTACAAAGAAAATTATGCTCACTTTCCTATAATGGAGGAGAGTAAACCTCGTACCAGCACTATTCATTTGTAACTGTGATATACGAAATTTAATTACTGAATTTCCACCTGCTTTTCCGACATTCGTTCTGTACAAAATAAATTCTGACTACCCAGTGCTCCGTTTAATGTGGACGCCAAAACCATTGCCAGAAAATTTCAAATGGGCCCATTTGAAATGCGATGCAGTTGAATTGAATGACAAATTTCATACAACGAGCATATTGCTGAATGACTTTGACAAAGAGTACGTTCTTGAAATGGGTCTTCATCCCAGCTTGACCAACAATGCAAAAGAAATGGCATCGACTTTTGTTTTCAACAATGAAATTCACGAAGAGCAAGCTAAGATCACGTATTCCAACGCCCATTTAGAATATGGTCTGATTCTTGCTTCATCTGACTTGTTACCAGAAGTTGAAAACCTTTCACAAAGCAAGCTACGCCAAGTGTCACATTTTTTTTGCGTTGTTGAAGTGTAAATACATGTGTTTTGCTCTTTTTGTGATTTGTATGATGGAGATTGCAGCATTGTAGGGTAATATACCGACGTGAGCGATAAATATAGTAGCCTATTAAGAAAAATTCCGGCCCGCCAAAATGTTGTACACTCGAAATTTGGCCCGTGACTAGCAAAAGGTTGCCGACCCCTGCTGTACGTGGTTAAAAGTGGAGCACTTGTCTATAATAGAAATATCGGCGTCTTTAATCCGAGAGCTATACGTGTAATTTCGCGAAAGACGTTGGCCAAGTGATGATACTCGCGAAATTTCTCTGAAAAGTAGAGATGAAATTCGACTCGAACTAGACGGTAGAATTGGCTATACCTCGGTTCGATTATGCTTTGGGACAAGCCTCGAATCCTGTACGTGGTTAAAAGTGGAGCACTTGTCTATAATAGAAATATCGGCGTCTTTAATCCAAGAGCTATACGTGTAACTTTGCGAAAGACGTTGGCCAGGTGATGATACTCGCGCAATTTCTCTGAAAAGTAGAGATGAAATTCGACTCGAACTAGACGTTAGAATTGGCTAAAACTCGGTTCGATTATGCTTTGGGACAAGCCTCACTCCTGAACGTGGTTAAAAGTGGAGCACTTGTATATGATAGAAATATCGGCGTCTTTAATCCGAGAGCTATACGTGTAATTTTGCGAAAGACGTTGGCCAGGTGATGATACTCGCGCAATTTCTCTGAAAAGTAGAGATGAAATTCGACTCGAACTAGACGGTAGAATTGGCTAAAACTAGGTTCGATTATGCTTTGGGACAAGACTCGAATCCTGTACGTGGTTAAAAGTGGAGCACTTGTATATAATGGAAATGTCGGCGTCTTTAATCCGAGAGCTATACGTGTAATTTTGCGAAAGACGTTGGCCAGCTGATGATACTCGCGCAATTTCTCTGAAAAGTAGAGATGAAATTCGACTTGAACTAGACGGTAGAATTGGCTAAAACTAGGTTCGATTATGCTTTGGGACAAGACTCGACTCCTGTACGTGGTTAAAAGTGGAGCACTTGTCTATAATAGAAATATCGGCGTCTTTAATCCGAGAGCTATACGTGTAATTTTGCGAAAGACGTTGGCCAGGTTATGATACTCGCGCAATTTCTCTGAAAAGTAGAGATGAAATTCGACTCGAACTAGACGGTAGAATTGGCTAAAACTAGGTTCGATTATGCTTTGGGACAAGACTCGACTCCTGTACGTGGTTAAAAGTGGAGCACTTGTCTATAATAGAAATATCGGCGTCTTTAATCCGAGAGCTATACGTGTAATTTTGCGAAAGACGTTGGCCAGGTGATAATCGCACGGATTCTTTTGAAACTACACTCTAATTTCAACCGGAACAAGACGGTAGAATTCGATGAAACTTAGTTCGAACATGATTCACGACAAGCTTCGACTCGTGTACCTGTCTACGTTTTGATGCCGTATCGATAATTTAAATGGTGACATCTTAAATCAGACGGCCATGTGCTAATTTTCGACAAACATTGGCGGAGTGATGATACTCGCGCAATTTCTCTAAAAAGTAGAGATGAAATTCGACTCGAACTAGACGGTAGAATTGGCTAAAACTCGGTTCGATTATGGTTTGGGACAAGACTCAACTCCTGTACGTGGTTAAAAGTGGAGCACTTGTCTATAATAGAAATATCGGCGTCTTTAATCCGAGAGCTATACGTGTAATTTTGCGAAAGACGTTGGCCAGGTGATGATACTCGCGCAATTTTTCTGAAAAGTAGAGATGAAATTCGACTCGAACTAGACGGTGGAATTGGCTAAATCTCGGTTCGATTATGCTTTGGGACAAGACTCGACTCCTGTACGTGGTTAAAAGTGGAGCACTTGTCTATAATAGAAATATCGGCGTCTTTAATCCGAGAGCTATACGTGTAATTTTGCGAAAGACGTTGGCCATGGTGATGATACTCGCGCAATTTCTCTGAAAAGTAGAGATGAAATTCGACCCGAACTAGACGGTAGAATTGGCTAAAACTAGGTTCGATTATGCTTTGGGACAAGACTCGACTCCTGTACGTGGTTAAAAGTGGAGCACTTGTCTATAATAGAAATATCGGCGTCTTTAATCCGAGAGCTATACGTGTAATTTTGCGAAAGACGTTAACCAGGTGATGATACTCGCGCAATTTCTCTGAAAAGTAGAGATGAAATTCGACTCGAACTAGACGGTAGAATTGGCTAAAACTCGGTTCGATTATGGTTTTGGACAAGACTCGACTCCTGTACGTGGTTAAAAGTGGAGCACTTGTCTATAATAGAAATATCGGCGTCTTTAATCCGAGAGCTATACGTGTAATTTTGCGAAAGACGTTGGCCAGGTGATGATACTCGCGCAATTTTTCTGAAAAGTAGAGATGAAATTCGACTCGAACTAGACGGTGGAATTGGCTAAATCTCGGTTCGATTATGCTTTGGGACAAGACTCGACTCCTGTACGTGGTTAAAAGTGGAGCACTTGTCTATAATAGAAATATCGGCGTCTTTAATCCGAGAGCTATACGTGTAATTTTGCGAAAGACGTTGGCCATGGTGATGATACTCGCGCAATTTCTCTGAAAAGTAGAGATGAAATTCGACTCGAACTAGACGGTAGAATTGGCTAAAACTAGGTTCAATTATGCTTTGGGACAAGACTCGACTCCTGTACGTGGTTAAAAGTGGAGCACTTGTCTATAATAGAAATATCGGCGTCTTTAATCCGAGAGCTATACGTGTAATTTTGCGAAAGACGTTGGCCAGGTTATGATACTCGCGCAATTTCTCTGAAAAGTAGAGATGAAATTCGACTCGAACTAGACGGTAGAATTGGCTAAAACTCGGTTCGATTATGCTTTGGGACAAGACTCGACTCCTGTACGTGGTTAAAAGTGGAGCACTTGTCTATAATAGAAATATCGGCGTCTTTAATCCGAGAGCTATACGTGTAATTTTGCGAAAGACGTTGGCCAGGTGATAATCGCACGGATTATTTTGAAACTACACTCTAATTTCAACCGGAACAAGACGGTAGAATTCGATGAAACTTAGTTCGAACATGATTCACGACAAGCTTCGACTCGTGTACCTGTCTACGTTTTGATGCCGTATCGATAATTTAAATGGTGACATCTTAAATCAGACGGCCATGTGCTAATTTTCGACAAACATTGGCGGAGTGATGATACTCGCGCAATTTCTCTAAAAAGTAGAGATGAAATTCGACTCGAACTAGACGGTAGCATTGGCTAAAACTCGGTTCGATTATGGTTTGGGACTAGACTCGACTCCTGTACGTGGTTAAAAGTGGAGCACTTGTCTATAATAGAAATATCGGCGTCTTTAATCCGAGAGCTATACGTGTAATTTTGCGAAAGACGTTGGCCAGGTGATGATACTCGCGCAATTTTTCTGAAAAGTAGAGATGAAATTCGACTCGAACTAGACGGTGGAATTGGCTAAATCTCGGTTCGATTATGCTTTGGGACAAGACTCGAATCCTGTACGTGGTTAAAAGTGGAGCACTTGTCTATAATAGAAATATCGGCGTCTTTAATCCGAGAGCTATACGTGTAATTTCGCGAAAGACGTTGGCCAAGTGATGATACTCGCGAAATTTCTCTGAAAAGTAGAGATGAAATTCGACTCGAACTAGACGGTAGAATTGGCTATACCTCGGTTCGATTATGCTTTGGGACAAGCCTCGAATCCAGTACGTGGTTAAAAGTGGAGCACTTGTCTATAATAGAAATATCGGCGTCTTTAATCCAAGAGCTATACGTGTAATTTTGCGAAAGACGTTGGCCAGGTGATGATACTCCGCAATTTCTCTGAAAAGTAGAGATGAAATTCGACTCGAACTAGACTGTAGAATTGGCTTAAACTCGGTTCGATTATGCTTTGGGACAAGCCTCGACTCCTGAACGTGGTTAAAAGTGGAGCACTTGTCTATGATAGAAATATCAGCGTCTTTAATCCGAGAGCAATACGTGTAATTTTGCGAAAGACGTTGGTCAGGTGATGATACTCGCGCAATTTCTCTGAAAAGTAGAGATGAAATTCGACTCGAACTAGACGGTAGAATTGGCTAAAACTAGGTTCGATTATGCTTTGGGACAAGACTCGACTCCTGTACGTGGTTAAAAGTGGAGCACTTGTCTATAATAGAAATATCGGCGTCTTTAATCCGAGAGCTATACGTGTAATTTTGCGAAAGACGTTAACCAGGTGATGATACTCGCGCAATTTCTCTGAAAAGTAGAGATGAAATTCGACTCGAACTAGACGGTAGAATTGGCTAAAACTCGGTTCGATTATGCTTTGGGACAAGCCTCGACTCCTGAACGTGGTTAAAAGTGAAGCACTTGTCTATGATAGAAATATCGGCGTCTTTAATCCGAGAGCTATACGTGTAATTTTGCGAAAGACGTTGGCCAGGTGATGATACTCGCGCAATTTCTCTGAAAAGTAGAGATGAAATTCGACTCGAACTAGACGGTAGAATTGGCTAAAACTAGGTTCGATTATGCTTTGGGACAAGACTCGAATCCTGTACGTGGTTAAAAGTGGAGCACTTGTATATAATAGAAATGTCGGCGTCTTTAATCCGAGAGCTATACGTGTAATTTTGCGAAAGACGTTGGCCAGCTGATGATACTCGCGCAATTTCTCTGAAAAGTAGAGATGAAATTCGACTTGAACTAGACGGTAGAATTGGCTAAAACTAGGTTCGATTATGCTTTGGGACAAGACTCGACTCCTGTACGTGGTTAAAAGTGGAGCACTTGTCTATAATAGAAATATCGGCGTCTTTAATCCGAGAGCTATACGTGTAATTTTGCGAAAGACGTTGGCCAGGTTATGATACTCGCGCAATTTCTCTGAAAAGTAGAGATGAAATTCGACTCGAACTAGACGGTAGAATTGGCTAAAACTAGGTTCGATTATGCTTTGGGACAAGACTCGACTCCTGTACGTGGTTAAAAGTGGAGCACTTGTCTATAATAGAAATATCGGCGTCTTTAATCCGAGAGCTATACGTGTAATTTTGCGAAAGACGTTGGCCAGGTGATAATCGCACGGATTCTTTTGAAACTACACTCTAATTTCAACCGGAACAAGACGGTAGAATTCGATGAAACTTAGTTCGAACATGATTCACGACAAGCTTCGACTCGTGTACCTGTCTACGTTTTGATGCCGTATCGATAATTTAAATGGTGACATCTTAAATCAGACGGCCATGTGCTAATTTTCGACAAACATTGGCGGAGTGATGATACTCGCGCAATTTCTCTAAAAAGTAGAGATGAAATTCGACTCGAACTAGACGGTAGAATTGGCTAAAACTCGGTTCGATTATGGTTTGGGACAAGACTCGACTCCTGTACGTGGTTAAAAGTGGAGCACTTGTCTATAATAGAAATATCGGCGTCTTTAATCCGAGAGCTATACGTGTAATTTTGCGAAAGACGTTGGCCAGGTGATGATACTCGCGCAATTTTTCTGAAAAGTAGAGATGAAATTCGACTCGAACTAGACGGTGGAATTGGCTAAATCTCGGTTCGATTATGCTTTGGGACAAGACTCGACTCCTGTACGTGGTTAAAAGTGGAGCACTTGTCTATAATAGAAATATCGGCGTCTTTAATCCGAGAGCTATACGTGTAATTTTGCGAAAGACGTTGGCCATGGTGATGATACTCGCGCAATTTCTCTAAAAAGTAGAGATGAAATTCGACTCGAACTAGACTGTAGAATTGGCTAAAACTAGGTTCGATTATGCTTTGGGACAAGACTCGACTCCTGTACGTGGTTAAAAGTGGAGCACTTGTCTATAATAGAAATATCGGCGTCTTTAATCCGAGAGCTATACGTGTAATTTTGCGAAAGACGTTTATCAGGTGATGATACTCGCGCAATTTCTCTGAAAAGTAGAGATGAAATTCGACTCGAACTAGACGGTAGAATTGGCTAAAACTCGGTTCGATTATGGTTTTGGACAAGACTCGACTCCTGTACGTGGTTAAAAGTGGAGCACTTGTCTATAATAGAAATATCGGCGTCTTTAATCCGAGAGCTATACGTGTAATTTTGCGAAAGACGTTGGCCAGGTGATGATACTTGCGCAATTTTTCTGAAAAGTAGAGATGAAATTCGACTCGAACTAGACGGTGGAATTGACTAAATCTCGGTTCGATTATGCTTTGGGACAAGACTCGACTCCTGTACGTGGTTAAAAGTGGAGCACTTGTCTATAATAGAAATATCGGCGTCTTTAATCCGAGAGCTATACGTGTAATTTTGCGAAAGACGTTGGCCATGGTGATGATACTCGCGCAATTTCTCTGAAAAGTAGAGATGAAATTCGACTCGAACTAGACGGTAGAATTGGCTAAAACTAGGTTCAATTATGCTTTGGGACAAGACTCGACTCCTGTACGTGGTTAAAAGTGGAGCACTTGTCTATAATAGAAATATCGGCGTCTTTAATCCGAGAGCTATACGTGTAATTTTGCGAAAGACGTTGGCCAGGTGATAATCGCACGGATTCTTTTGAAACTACACTCTAATTTCAACCGGAACAAGACGGTAGAATTCGATGAAACTTAGTTCGAACATGATTCACGACAAGCTTCGACTCGTGTACCTGTCTACGTTTTGATGCCGTATCGATAATTTAAATGGTGACATCTTAAATCAGACGGCCATGTGCTAATTTTCGACAAACATTGGCGGAGTGATGATACTCGCGCAATTTCTCTAAAAAGTAGAGATGAAATTCGACTCGAACTAGACGGTAGCATTGGCTAAAACTCGGTTCGATTATGGTTTGGGACAAGACTCGACTCCTGTACGTGGTTAAAAGTGGAGCATTTGTCTATAATAGAAATATCGGCGTCTTTAATCCGAGAGCTATACGTGTAATTTTGCGAAAGACGTTGGCCAGGTGATGATACTCGCGCAATTTTTCTGAAAAGTAGAGATGAAATTCGACTCGAACTAGACGGTGGAATTGGCTAAATCTCGGTTCGATTATGCTTTGGGACAAGACTCGAATCCTGTACGTGGTTAAAAGTGGAGCACTTGTCTATAATAGAAATATCGGCGTCTTTATTCCGAGAGCTATACGTGTAATTTCGCGAAAGACGTTGGCCAAGTGATGATACTCGCGAAATTTCTCTGAAAAGTAGAGATGAAATTCGACTCGAACTAGACGGTAGAATTGGCTATACCTCGGTTCGATTATGCTTTGGGACAAGCCTCGAATCCTGTACGTGGTTAAAAGTGGAGCACTTGTCTATAATAGAAATATCGGCGTCTTTAATCCAAGAGCTATACGTGTAATTTTGCGAAAGACGTTGGCCAGGTGATGATACTCCGCAATTTCTCTGAAAAGTAGAGATGAAATTCGACTCGAACTAGACTGTAGAATTGGCTTAAACTCGGTTCGATTATGCTTTGGGACAAGACTCGAATCCTGTACGTGGTTAAAAGTGGAGCACTTGTCTATAATAGAAATAACGGCGTCTTTAATCCGAGAGCTATACGTGTAATTTCGCGAAAGACGTTGGCCAAGTGATGATACTCGCGAAATTTCTCTGAAAAGTAGAGATGAAATTCGACTCGAACTAGACGGTAGAATTGGCTATACCTCGGTTCGATTATGCTTTGGGACAAGCCTCGAATCCTGTACGTGGTTAAAAGTGGAGCACTTGTCTATAATAGAAATATCGGCGTCTTTAATCCAAGAGCTATACGTGTAACTTTGCGAAAGACGTTGGCCAGGTGATGATACTCGCGCAATTTCTCTGAAAAGTAGAGATGAAATTCGACTCGAACTAGACGTTAGAATTGGCTAAAACTCGGTTCGATTATGCTTTGGGACAAGCCTCACTCCTGAACGTGGTTAAAAGTGGAGCACTTGTATATGATAGAAATATCGGCGTCTTTAATCCGAGAGCTATACGTGTAATTTTGCGAAAGACGTTGGCCAGGTGATGATACTCGCGCAATTTTTCTGAAAAGTAGAGATGAAATTCGACTCGAACTAGACGGTGGAATTGGCTAAAACTAGGTTCGATTATGCTTTGGGACAAGACTCGAATCCTGTACGTGGTTAAAAGTGGAGCACTTGTATATAATGGAAATGTCGGCGTCTTTAATCCGAGAGCTATACGTGTAATTTTGCGAAAGACGTTGGCCAGCTGATGATACTCGCGCAATTTCTCTGAAAAGTAGAGATGAAATTCGACTTGAACTAGACGGTAGAATTGGCTAAAACTAGGTTCGATTATGCTTTGGGACAAGACTCGACTCCTGTACGTGGTTAAAAGTGGAGCACTTGTCTATAATAGAAATATCGGCGTCTTTAATCCGAGAGCTATACGTGTAATTTTGCGAAAGACGTTGGCCAGGTTATGATACTCGCGCAATTTCTCTGAAAAGTAGAGATGAAATTCGACTCGAACTAGACGGTAGAATTGGCTAAAACTAGGTTCGATTATGCTTTGGGACAAGACTCGACTCCTGTACGTGGTTAAAAGTGGAGCACTTGTCTATAATAGAAATATCGGCGTCTTTAATCCGAGAGCTATACGTGTAATTTTGCGAAAGACGTTGGCCAGGTGATAATCGCACGGATTCTTTTGAAACTACACTCTAATTTCAACCGGAACAAGACGGTAGAATTCGATGAAACTTAGTTCGAACATGATTCACGACAAGCTTCGACTCGTGTACCTGTCTACGTTTTGATGCCGTATCGATAATTTAAATGGTGACATCTTAAATCAGACGGCCATGTGCTAATTTTCGACAAACATTGGCGGAGTGATGATACTCGCGCAATTTCTCTAAAAAGTAGAGATGAAATTCGACTCGAACTAGACGGTAGAATTGGCTAAAACTCGGTTCGATTATGGTTTGGGACAAGACTCGACTCCTGTACGTGGTTAAAAGTGGAGCACTTGTCTATAATAGAAATATCGGCGTCTTTAATCCGAGAGCTATACGTGTAATTTTGCGAAAGACGTTGGCCAGGTGATGATACTCGCGCAATTTTTCTGAAAAGTAGAGATGAAATTCGACTCGAACTAGACGGTGGAATTGGCTAAATCTCGGTTCGATTATGCTTTGGGACAAGACTCGACTCCTGTACGTGGTTAAAAGTGGAGCACTTGTCTATAATAGAAATATCGGCGTCTTTAATCCGAGAGCTATACGTGTAATTTTGCGAAAGACGTTGGCCATGGTGATGATACTCGCGCAATTTCTCTGAAAAGTAGAGATGAAATTCGACTCGAACTAGACGGTAGAATTGGCTAAAACTAGGTTCGATTATGCTTTGGGACAAGACTCGACTCCTGTACGTGGTTAAAAGTGGAGCACTTGTCTATAATAGAAATATCGGCGTCTTTAATCCGAGAGCTATACGTGTAATTTTGCGAAAGACGTTTATCAGGTGATGATACTCGCGCAATTTCTCTGAAAAGTAGAGATGAAATTCGACTCGAACTAGACGGTAGAATTGGCTAAAACTCGGTTCGATTATGGTTTTGGACAAGACTCGACTCCTGTACGTGGTTAAAAGTGGAGCACTTGTCTATAATAGAAATATCGGCGTCTTTAATCCGAGAGCTATACGTGTAATTTTGCGAAAGACGTTGGCCAGGTGATGATACTCGCGCAATTTTTCTGAAAAGTAGAGATGAAATTCGACTCGAACTAGACGGTGGAATTGGCTAAATCTCGGTTCGATTATGCTTTGGGACAAGACTCGACTCCTGTACGTGGTTAAAAGTGGAGCACTTGTCTATAATAGAAATATCGGCGTCTTTAATCCGAGAGCTATACGTGTAATTTTGCGAAAGACGTTGGCCATGGTGATGATACTCGCGCAATTTCTCTGAAAAGTAGAGATGAAATTCGACTCGAACTAGACGGTAGAATTGGCTAAAACTAGGTTCAATTATGCTTTGGGACAAGACTCGACTCCTGTACGTGGTTAAAAGTGGAGCACTTGTCTATAATAGAAATATCGGCGTCTTTAATCCGAGAGCTATACGTGTAATTTTGCGAAAGACGTTGGCCAGGTTATGATACTCGCGCAATTTCTCTGAAAAGTAGAGATGAAATTCGACTCGAACTAGACGGTAGAATTGGCTAAAACTCGGTTCGATTATGCTTTGGGACAAGACTCGACTCCTGTACGTGGTTAAAAGTGGAGCACTTGTCTATAATAGAAATATCGGCGTCTTTAATCCGAGAGCTATACGTGTAATTTTGCGAAAGACGTTGGCCAGGTGATAATCGCACGGATTCTTTTGAAACTACACTCTAATTTCAACCGGAACAAGACGGTAGAATTCGATGAAACTTAGTTCGAACATGATTCACGACAAGCTTCGACTCGTGTACCTGTCTACGTTTTGATGCCGTATCGATAATTTAAATGGTGACATCTTAAATCAGACGGCCATGTGCTAATTTTCGACAAACATTGGCGGAGTGATGATACTCGCGCAATTTCTCTAAAAAGTAGAGATGAAATTCGACTCGAACTAGACGGTAGCATTGGCTAAAACTCGGTTCGATTATGGTTTGGGACTAGACTCGACTCCTGTACGTGGTTAAAAGTGGAGCACTTGTCTATAATAGAAATATCGGCGTCTTTAATCCGAGAGCTATACGTGTAATTTTGCGAAAGACGTTGGCCAGGTGATGATACTCGCGCAATTTTTCTGAAAAGTAGAGATGAAATTCGACTCGAACTAGACGGTGGAATTGGCTAAATCTCGGTTCGATTATGCTTTGGGACAAGACTCGAATCCTGTACGTGGTTAAAAGTGGAGCACTTGTCTATAATAGAAATATCGGCGTCTTTAATCCGAGAGCTATACGTGTAATTTCGCGAAAGACGTTGGCCAAGTGATGATACTCGCGAAATTTCTCTGAAAAGTAGAGATGAAATTCGACTCGAACTAGACGGTAGAATTGGCTATACCTCGGTTCGATTATGCTTTGGGACAAGCCTCGAATCCTGTACGTGGTTAAAAGTGGAGCACTTGTCTATAATAGAAATATCGGCGTCTTTAATCCAAGAGCTATACGTGTAATTTTGCGAAAGACGTTGGCCAGGTGATGATACTCCGCAATTTCTCTGAAAAGTAGAGATGAAATTCGACTCGAACTAGACTGTAGAATTGGCTTAAACTCGGTTCGATTATGCTTTGGGACAAGCCTCGACTCCTGAACGTGGTTAAAAGTGGAGCACTTGTCTATGATAGAAATATCAGCGTCTTTAATCCGAGAGCTATACGTGTAATTTTGCGAAAGACGTTGGTCAGGTGATGATACTCGCGCAATTTCTCTGAAAAGTAGAGATGAAATTCGACTCGAACTAGACGGTAGAATTGGCTAAAACTAGGTTCGATTATGCTTTGGGACAAGACTCGACTCCTGTACGTGGTTAAAAGTGGAGCACTTGTCTATAATAGAAATATCGGCGTCTTTAATCCGAGAGCTATACGTGTAATTTTGCGAAAGACGTTAACCAGGTGATGATACTCGCGCAATTTCTCTGAAAAGTAGAGATGAAATTCGACTCGAACTAGACGGTAGAATTGGCTAAAACTCGGTTCGATTATGCTTTGGGACAAGCCTCGACTCCTGAACGTGGTTAAAAGTGAAGCACTTGTCTATGATAGAAATATCGGCGTCTTTAATCCGAGAGCTATACGTGTAACTTTGCGAAAGACGTTGGCCAGGTGATGATACTCGCGCAATTTCTCTGAAAAGTAGAGATGAAATTGGACTCGAACTAGACGTTAGAATTGGCTAAAACTCGGTTCGGTTATGCTTTGGGACAAGCCTCGACTCCTGAACGTGGTTAAAAGTGGAGCACTTGTATATGATAGAAATATCGGCGTCTTTAATCCGAGAGCTATACGTGTAATTTTGCGAAAGACGTTGGCCAGGTGATGATACTCGCGCAATTTCTCTGAAAAGTAAAGATGAAATTCGACTTGAACTAGACGGTAGAATTGGCTAAAACTAGGTTCGATTATGCTTTGGGACAAGACTCGAATCCTGTACGTGGTTAAAAGTGGAGCACTTGTATATAATGGAAATATCGGCGTCTTTAATCCGAGAGCTATACGTGTAATTTTGCGAAAGACGTTAACCAGGTGATGATACTCGCGCAATTTCTCTGAAAAGTAGAGATGAAATTCGACTCGAACTAGACGGTAGAATTGGCTAAAACTCGGTTCGATTATGCTTTGGGACAAGCCTCGACTCCTGAACGTGGTTAAAAGTGGAGCACTTGTCTATGATAGAAATATCGGCGTCTTTAATCCGAGAGCTATACGTGTAACTTTGCGAAAGACGTTGGCCAGGTGATGATACTCGTGCAATTTCTCTGAAAAGTAGAGATGAAATTCGAATCGAACTAGACGTTAGAATTGGCTAAAACTCGGTTCGATTATGCTTTGGGACAAGCCTCACTCCTGAACGTGGTTAAAAGTGGAGCACTTGTATATGATAGAAATATCGGCGTCTTTAATCCGAGAGCTATACGTGTAATTTTGCGAAAGACGTTGGCCAGGTGATGATACTCGCGCAATTTCTCTGAAAAGTAGAGATGAAATTCGACTCGAACTAGACGGTAGAATTGGCTAAAACTAGGTTCGATTATGCTTTGGGACAAGACTCGAATCCTGTACGTGGTTAAAAGTGGAGCACTTGTATATAATGGAAATGTCGGCGTCTTTAATCCGAGAGCTATACGTGTAATTTTGCGAAAGACGTTGGCCAGCTGATGATACTCGCGCAATTTCTCTGAAAAGTAGAGATGAAATTCGACTTGAACTAGACGGTAGAATTGGCTAAAACTAGGTTCGATTTTGCTTTGGGACAAGACTCGACTCCTGTACGTGGTTAAAAGTGGAGCACTTGTCTATAATAGAAATATCGGCGTCTTTAATCCGAGAGCTATACGTGTAATTTTGCGAAAGACGTTGGCCAGGTTATGATACTCGCGCAATTTCTCTGAAAAGTAGAGATGAAATTCGACTCGAACTAGACGGTAGAATTGGCTAAAACTAGGTTCGATTATGCTTTGGGACAAGACTCGACTCCTGTACGTGGTTAAAAGTGGAGCACTTGTCTATAATAGAAATATCGGCGTCTTTAATCCGAGAGCTATACGTGTAATTTTGCGAAAGACGTTGGCCAGGTGATAATCGCACGGATTCTTTTGAAACTACACTCTAATTTCAACCGGAACAAGACGGTAGAATTCGATGAAACTTAGTTCGAACATGATTCACGACAAGCTTCGACTCGTGTACCTGTCTACGTTTTGATGCCGTATCGATAATTTAAATGGTGACATCTTAAATCAGACGGCCATGTGCTAATTTTCGACAAACATTGGCGGAGTGATGATACTCGCGCAATTTCTCTAAAAAGTAGAGATGAAATTCGACTCGAACTAGACGGTAGAATTGGCTAAAACTCGGTTCGATTATGGTTTGGGACAAGAGTCGACTCCTGTACGTGGTTAAAAGTGGAGCACTTGTCTATAATAGAAATATCGGCGTCTTTAATCCGAGAGCTATACGTGTAATTTTGCGAAAGACGTTGGCCAGGTGATGATACTCGCGCAATTTTTCTGAAAAGTAGAGATGAAATTCGACTCGAACTAGACGGTGGAATTGGCTAAATCTCGGTTCGATTATGCTTTGGGACAAGACTCGACTCCTGTACGTGGTTAAAAGTGGAGCACTTGTCTATAATAGAAATATCGGCGTCTTTAATCCGAGAGCTATACGTGTAATTTTGCGAAAGACGTTGGCCATGGTGATGATACTCGCGCAATTTCTCTGAAAAGTAGAGATGAAATTCGACTCGAACTAGACGGTAGAATTGGCTAAAACTAGGTTCGATTATGCTTTGGGACAAGACTCGACTCCTGTACGTGGTTAAAAGTGGAGCACTTGTCTATAATAGAAATATCGGCGTCTTTAATCCGAGAGCTATACGTGTAATTTTGCGAAAGACGTTAACCAGGTGATGATACTCGCGCAATTTCTCTGAAAAGTAGAGATGAAATTCGACTCGAACTAGACGGTGGAATTGGCTAAATCTCGGTTCGATTATGCTTTGGGACAAGACTCGACTCCTGTACGTGGTTAAAAGTGGAGCACTTGTCTATAATAGAAATATCGGCGTCTTTAATCCGAGAGCTATACGTGTAATTTTGCGAAAGACGTTGGCCATGGTGATGATACTCGCGCAATTTCTCTGAAAAGTAGAGATGAAATTCGACTCGAACTAGACGGTAGAATTGGCTAAAACTAGGTTCGATTATGCTTTGGGACAAGACTCGACTCCTGTACGTGGTTAAAAGTGGAGCACTTGTCTATAATAGAAATATCGGCGTCTTTAATCCGAGAGCTATACGTGTAATTTTGCGAAAGACGTTAACCAGGTGATGATACTCGCGCAATTTCTCTGAAAAGTAGAGATGAAATTCGACTCGAACTAGACGGTAGAATTGGCTAAAACTCGGTTCGATTATGCTTTGGGACAAGCCTCGACTCCTGAACGTGGTTAAAAGTGGAGCACTTGTCTATGATAGAAATATCGGCGTCTTTAATCCGAGAGCTATACGTGTAACTTTGCGAAAGACGTTGGCCAGATGATGATACTCGCGCAATTTCTCTGAAAAGTAGAGATGAAATTGGACTCGAACTAG
This sequence comes from Botryllus schlosseri, assembly GCF_051294905.1. Taxonomy (NCBI): domain Eukaryota; kingdom Metazoa; phylum Chordata; class Ascidiacea; order Stolidobranchia; family Styelidae; genus Botryllus; species Botryllus schlosseri. Next base: position 18,289,117 of record NC_137250.1, on the reverse strand, counting down.
ACGTTAGAATTGGCTAAAACTCGGTTCGGTTATGCTTTGGGACAAGCCTCGACTCCTGAACGTGGTTAAAAGTGGAGCACTTGTATATGATAGAAATATCGGCGTCTTTAATCCGAGAGCTATACGTGTAATTTTGCGAAAGACGTTGGCCACGTGATGATACTCGCGCAATTTCTCTGAAAAGTAAAGATGAAATTCGACTTGAACTAGACGGTAGAATTGGCTAAAACTAGGTTCGATTATGCTTTGGGACAAGACTCGAATCCTGTACGTGGTTAAAAGTGGAGCACTTGTATATAATAGAAATATCGGCGTCTTTAATCCGAGAGCTATACGTGTAATTTTGCGAAAGACGTTAACCCGGTAATGATACTCGCGCAATTTCTCTGAAAAGTAGAGATGAAATTCGACTCGAACTAGACGGTAGAATTGGCTAAAACTCGGTTCGATTATGCTTTGGGACAAGACTCGACTCCTGTACGTGGTTAAAAGTGGAGCACTTGTTTATAATAGAAATATCGGCGTCTTTAATCCGAGAGCTATACGTGTAATTTTGCGAAAAACGTTAACCAGGTGATGATACTCGCGCAATTTCTCTGAAAAGTAGAGATGAAATTCGACTCGAACTAGACGGTAGAATTGGCTAAAACTCGGTTCGATTATGCTTTGGGACAAGCCTCGACTCCTGAACGTGGTTAAAAGTGGAGCACTTGTCTATGATAGAAATATCGGCGTCTTTAATCCGAGAGCTATACGTGTAACTTTGCGAAAGACGTTGGCCAGGTGATGATACTCGCGCAATTTCTCTGAAAAGTAGAGATGAAATTCGACTCGAACTAGACGTTAGAATTGGCTAAAACTCGGTTCGATTATGCTTTGGGACAAGCCTCACTCCTGAACGTGGTTAAAAGTGGAGCACTTGTATATGATATAAATATCGGCGTCTTTAATCCGAGAGCTATACCTGTAATTTTGCGAAAGACGTTGGCCTGGAGATGATACTCGCGCAATTTCTCTGAAAAGTAGAGATGAAATTCGACTCGAACTAGACGGTAGAATTGGCTAAAACTAGGTTCGATTATGCTTTGGGACAAGACTCGAATCCTGTACGTGGTTAAAAGTGGAGCACTTGTATATAATGGAAATGTCGGCGTCTTTAATCCGAGAGCTATACGTGTAATTTTGCGAAAGACGTTGGCCAGCTGATGATACTCGCGCAATTTCTCTGAAAAGTAGAGATGAAATTCGACTTGAACTAGACGGTAGAATTGGCTAAAACTCGGTTCGATTATGCTTTGGGACAAGACTCGACTCCTGTACGTGGTTAAAAGTGGAGCACTTGTCTATAATAGAAATATCGGCGTCTTTAATCCGAGAGCTATACGTGTAATTTTGCGAAAGACGTTGGCCAGGTTATGATACTCGCGCAATTTCTCTGAAAAGTAGAGATGAAATTCGACTCGAACTAGACGGTAGAATTGGCTAAAACTAGGTTCGATTATGCTTTGGGACAAGACTCGACTCCTGTACGTGGTTAAAAGTGGAGCACTTGTCTATAATAGAAATATCGGCGTCTTTAATCCGAGAGCTATACGTGTAATTTTGCGAAAGACGTTGGCCAGGTGATGATACTCGCGCAATTTTTCTGAAAAGTAGAGATGAAATTCGACCCGAACTAGACGGTGGAATTGGCTAAATCTCGGTTCGATTATGCTTTGGGACAAGACTCGACTCCTGTACGTGGTTAAAAGTGGAGCACTTGTCTATAATAGAAATATCGGCGTCTTTAATTCGAGAGCTATACATGTAATTTTGCGAAAGACGTTGGCCATGGTGATGATACTCGCGCAATTTCTCTGAAAAGTAGAGATGAAATTCGACTCGAACTAGACGGTAGAATTGGCTAAAACTAGGTTCGATTATGCTTTGGGACAAGACTCGACTCCTGTACGTGGTTAAAAGTGGAGCACTTGTCTATAATAGAAATATCGGCGTCTTTAATCCGAGAGCTATACGTGTAATTTTGCGAAAGACGTTTATCAGGTGATGATACTCGCGCAATTTCTCTGAAAAGTAGAGATGAAATTCGACTCGAACTAGACGGTAGAATTGGCTAAAACTCGGTTCGATTATGGTTTTGGACAAGACTCGACTCCTGTACGTGGTTAAAAGTGGAGCACTTGTCTATAATAGAAATATCGGCGTCTTTAATCCGAGAGCTATACGTGTAATTTTGCGAAAGACGTTGGCCAGGTGATGATACTCGCGCAATTTTTCTGAAAAGTAGAGATGAAATTCGACTCGAACTAGACGGTGGAATTGGCTAAATCTCGGTTCGATTATGCTTTGGGACAAGACTCGACTCCTGTACGTGGTTAAAAGTGGAGCACTTGTCTATAATAGAAATATCGGCGTCTTTAATCCGAGAGCTATACGTGTAATTTTGCGAAAGACGTTGGCCATGGTGATGATACTCGCGCAATTTCTCTGAAAAGTAGAGATGAAATTCGACTCGAACTAGACGGTAGAATTGGCTAAAACTAGGTTCAATTTTGCTTTGGGACAAGACTCGACTCCTGTACGTGGTTAAAAGTGGAGCACTTGTCTATAATAGAAATATCGGCGTCTTTAATCCGAGAGCTATACGTGTAATTTTGCGAAAGACGTTGGCCAGGTTATGATACTCGCGCAATTTCTCTGAAAAGTAGAGATGAAATTCGACTCGAACTAGACGGTAGAATTGGCTAAAGCTAGGTTCGATTATGCTTTGGGACAAGACTCGACTCCTGTACGTGGTTAAAAGTGGAGCACTTGTCTATAATAGAAATATCGGCGTCTTTAATCCGAGAGCTATACGTGTAATTTTGCGAAAGACGTTGGCCAGGTGATAATCGCACGGATTCTTTTGAAACTACACTCTAATTTCAACCGGAACAAGACGGTAGAATTCGATGAAACTTAGTTCGAACATGATTCACGACAAGCTTCGACTCGTGTACCTGTCTACGTTTTGATGCCGTATCGATAATTTAAATGGTGACATCTTAAATCAGACGGCCATGTGCTAATTTTCGACAAACATTGGCGGAGTGATGATACTCGCGCAATTTCTCTAAAAAGTAGAGATGAAATTCGACTCGAACTAGACGGTAGCATTGGCTAAAACTCGGTTCGATTATGGTTTGGGACAAGACTCGACTCCTGTACGTGGTTAAAAGTGGAGCACTTGTCTATAATAGAAATATCGGCGTCTTTAATCCGAGAGCTATACGTGTAATTTTGCGAAAGACGTTGGCCAGGTGATGATACTCGCGCAATTTTTCTGAAAAGTAGAGATGAAATTCGACTCGAACTAGACGGTGGAATTGGCTAAATCTCGGTTCGATTATGCTTTGGGACAAGACTCGAATCCTGTACGTGGTTAAAAGTGTAGCACTTGTCTATAATAGAAATATCGGCGTCTTTAATCCGAGAGCTATACGTGTAATTTCGCGAAAGACGTTGGCCAAGTGATGATACTCCGCAATTTCTCTGAAAAGTAGAGATGAAATTCGACTCGAACTAGACTGTAGAATTGGCTTAAACTCGGTTCGATTATGCTTTGGGACAAGCCTCGACTCCTGAACGTGGTTAAAAGTGGAGCACTTGTCTATGATAGAAATATCAGCGTCTTTAATCCGAGAGCTATACGTGTAATTTTGCGAAAGACGTTGGTCAGGTGATGATACTCGCGCAATTTCTCTGAAAAGTAGAGATGAAATTCGACTCGAACTAGACGGTAGAATTGGCTAAAACTAGGTTCGATTATGCTTTGGGACAAGACTCGACTCCTGTACGTGGGTAAAAGTGGAGCACTTGTCTATAATAGAAATATCGGCGTCTTTAATCCGAGAGCTATACGTGTAATTTTGCGAAAGACGTTAACCAGGTGATGATACTCGCGCAATTTCTCTGAAAAGTAGAGATGAAATTCGACTCGAACTAGACGGTAGAATTGGCTAAAACTCGGTTCGATTAAGCTTTGGGACAAGCCTCGACTCCTGAACGTGGTTAAAAGTGGAGCACTTGTCTATGATAGAAATATCGGCGTCTTTAATCCGAGAGCTATACGTGTAACTTTGCGAAAGACGTTGGCCAGATGATGATACTCGCGCAATTTCTCTGAAAAGTAGAGATGAAATTGGACTCGAACTAGACGTTAGAATTGGCTAAAACTCGGTTGGGTTATGCTTTGGGACAAGCCTCGACTCCTGAACGTGGTTAAAAGTGGAGCACTTGTATATGATAGAAATATCGGCGTCTTTAATCCGAGAGCTATACGTGTAATTTTGCGAAAGACGTTGGCCAGGTGATGATACTCGCGCAATTTCTCTGAAAAGTAAAGATGAAATTCGACTTGAACTAGACGGTAGAATTGGCTAAAACTAGGTTCGATTATGCTTTGGGACAAGACTCGAATCCTGTACGTGGTTAAAAGTGGAGCACTTGTATATAATGGAAATATCGGCGTCTTTAATCCGAGAGCTATACGTGTAATTTTGCGAAAGACGTTAACCAGGTGATGATACTCGCGCAATTTCTCTGAAAAGTAGAGATGAAATTCGACTCGAACTAGACGGTAGAATTGGCTAAAACTCGGTTCGATTATGCTTTGGGACAAGCCTCGACTCCTGAACGTGGTTAAAAGTGGAGCACTTGTCTATGATAGAAATATCGGCGTCTTTAATCCGAGAGCTATACGTGTAACTTTGCGAAAGACGTTGGCCAGGTGATGATACTCGCGCAATTTCTCTGAAAAGTAGAGATGAAATTCGACTCGAACTAGACGGTAGAATTGGCTAAAACTAGGTTCGATTATGCTTTGGGACAAGACTCGAATCCTGTACGTGGTTAAAAGTGGAGCACTTGTATATAATGGAAATGTCGGCGTCTTTAATCCGAGAGCTATACGTGTAATTTTGCGAAAGACGTTGGCCAGCTGATGATACTCGCGCAATTTCTCTGAAAAGTAGAGATGAAATTCGACTTGAACTAGACGGTAGAATTGGCTAAAACTAGGTTCGATTTTGCTTTGGGACAAGACTCGACTCCTGTACGTGGTTAAAAGTGGAGCACTTGTCTATAATAGAAATATCGGCGTCTTTAATCCGAGAGCTATACGTGTAATTTTGCGAAAGACGTTGGCCAGGTTATGATACTCGCGCAATTTCTCTGAAAAGTAGAGATGAAATTCGACTCGAACTAGACGGTAGAATTGGCTAAAACTAGGTTCGAATATGCTTTGGGACAAGACTCGACTCCTGTACGTGGTTAAAAGTGGAGCACTTGTCTATAATAGAAATATCGGCGTCTTTAATCCGAGAGCTATACGTGTAATTTTGCGAAAGACGTTGGCCAGGTGATAATCGCACGGATTCTTTTGAAACTACACTCTAATTTCAACCGGAACAAGACGGTAGAATTCGATGAAACTTAGTTCGAACATGATTCACGACAAGCTTCGACTCGTGTACCTGTCTACGTTTTGATGCCGTATCGATAATTTAAATGGTGACATCTTAAATCAGACGGCCATGTGCTAATTTTCGACAAACATTGGCGGAGTGATGATACTCGCGCAATTTCTCTAAAAAGTAGAGATGAAATTCGACTCGAACTAGACGGTAGAATTGGCTAAAACTCGGTTCGATTATGGTTTGGGACAAGACTCGACTCCTGTACGTGGTTAAAAGTGGAGCACTTGTCTATAATAGAAATATCGGCGTCTTTAATCCGAGAGCTATACGTGTAATTTTGCGAAAGACGTTGGCCAGGTGATGATACTCGCGCAATTTTTCTGAAAAGTAGAGATGAAATTCGACTCGAACTAGACGGTGGAATTGGCTAAATCTCGGTTCGATTATGCTTTGGGACAAGACTCGACTCCTGTACGTGGTTAAAAGTGGAGCACTTGTCTATAATAGAAATATCGGCGTCTTTAATCCGAGAGCTATACGTGTAATTTTGCGAAAGACGTTGGCCATGGTGATGATACTCGCGCAATTTCTCTGAAAAGTAGAGATGAAATTCGACTCGAACTAGACGGTAGAATTGGCTAAAACTAGGTTCGATTATGCTTTGGGACAAGACTCGACTCCTGTACGTGGTTAAAATTGGAGCACTTGTCTATAATAGAAATATCGGCGTCTTTAATCCGAGAGCTATACGTGTAATTTTGCGAAAGACGTTAACCAGGTGATGATACTCGCGCAATTTCTCTGAAAAGTAGAGATGAAATTCGACTCGAACTAGACGGTGGAATTGGCTAAATCTCGGTTCGATTATGCTTTGGGACAAGACTCGACTCCTGTACGTGGTTAAAAGTGGAGCACTTGTCTATAATAGAAATATCGGCGTCTTTAATCCGAGAGCTATACGTGTAATTTTGCGAAAGACGTTGGCCATGGTGATGATACTCGCGCAATTTCTCTGAAAAGTAGAGATGAAATTCGACTCGAACTAGACGGTAGAATTGGCTAAAACTAGGTTCGATTATGCTTTGGGACAAGACTCGACTCCTGTACGTGGTTAAAAGTGGAGCACTTGTCTATAATAGAAATATCGGCGTCTTTAATCCGAGAGCTATACGTGTAATTTTGCGAAAGACGTTGGCCAGGTGATAATCGCACGGATTCTTTTGAAACTACACTCTAATTTCAACCGGAACAAGACGGTAGAATTCGATGAAACTCAGTTCGAACATGATTCACGACAAGATTCGACTCGTGTACCTGTCTACGTTTTGATGCCGTATCGATAATTTAAATGGTGACATCTTAAATCAGACGGCCATGTGCTAATTTTCGACAAACATTGGCGGAGTGATGATACTCGCGCAATTTCTCTAAAAAGTAGAGATGAAATTCGACTCGAACTAGACGGTAGAATTGGCTAAAACTCGGTTCGATTATGGTTTGGGACAAGACTCGACTCCTGTACGTGGTTAAAAGTGGAGCACTTGTCTATAATAGAAATATCGGCGTCTTTAATCCGAGAGCTATACGTGTAATTTTGCGAAAGACGTTGGCCAGGTGATGATACTCGCGCAATTTTTCTGAAAAGTAGAGATGAAATTCGACTCGAACTAGACGGTGGAATTGGCTAAATCTCGGTTCGATTATGCTTTGGGACAAGACTCGACTCCTGTACGTGGTTAAAAGTGGAGCACTTGTCTATAATAGAAATATCGGCGTCTTTAATCCGAGAGCTATACGTGTAATTTTGCGAAAGACGTTGGCCATGGTGATGATACTCGCGCAATTTCTCTGAAAAGTAGAGATGAAATTCGACTCGAACTAGACGGTAGAATTGGCTAAAACTAGGTTCGATTATGCTTTGGGACAAGACTCGACTCCTGTACGTGGTTAAAAGTGGAGCACTTGTCTATAATAGAAATATCGGCGTCTTTAATCCGAGAGCTATACGTGTAATTTTGCGAAAGACGTTAACCAGGTGATGATACTCGCGCAATTTCTCTGAAAAGTAGAGATGAAATTCGACTCGAACTAGACGGTAGAATTGGCTAAAACTCGGTTCGATTATGCTTTGGGACAAGCCTCGACTCCTGAACGTGGTTAAAAGTGGAGCACTTGTCTATGATAGAAATATCGGCGTCTTTAATCCGAGAGCTATACGTGTAACTTTGCGAAAGACGTTGGCCAGATGATGATACTCGCGCAATTTCTCTGAAAAGTAGAGATGAAATTGGACTCGAACTAGACGTTAGAATTGGCTAAAACTCGGTTCGGTTATGCTTTGGGACAAGCCTCGACTCCTGAACGTGGTTAAAAGTGGAGCACTTGTATATGATAGAAATATCGGCGTCTTTAATCCGAGAGCTATACGTGTAATTTTGCGAAAGACGTTGGCCAGGTGATGATACTCGCGCAATTTCTCTGAAAAGTAAAGATGAAATTCGACTTGAACTAGACGGTAGAATTGGCTAAAACTAGGTTCGATTATGCTTTGGGACAAGACTCGAATCCTGTACGTGGTTAAAAGTGGAGCACTTGTATATAATAGAAATATCGGCGTCTTTAATCCGAGAGCTATACGTGTAATTTTGCGAAAGACGTTAACCCGGTAATGATACTCGCGCAATTTCTCTGAAAAGTAGAGATGAAATTCGACTTGAACTAGACGGTAGAATTGGCTAAAACTAGGTTCGATTATGCTTTGGGACAAGACTCGACTCCTGTACGTGGTTAAAAGTGGAGCACTTGTCTATAATAGAAATATCGGCGTCTTTAATCCGAGAGCTATACGTGTAATTTTGCGAAAGACGTTGGCCAGGTTATGATACTCGCGCAATTTCTCTGAAAAGTAGAGATGAAATTCGACTCGAACTAGACGGTAGAATTGGCTAAAACTAGGTTCGATTATGCTTTGGGACAAGACTCGACTCCTGTACGTGGTTAAAAGTGGAGCACTTGTCTATAATAGAAATATCGGCGTCTTTAATCCGAGAGCTATACGTGTAATTTTGCGAAAGACGTTGGCCATGGTGATGATACTCGCGCAATTTCTCTGAAAAGTAGAGATGAAATTCGACTCGAACTAGACGGTAGAATTGGCTAAAACTAGGTTCAATTATGCTTTGGGACAAGACTCGACTCCTGTACGTGGTTAAAAGTGGAGCACTTGTCTATAATAGAAATATCTGCGTCTTTAATCCGAGAGCTATACGTGTAATTTTGCGAAAGACGTTGGCCAGGTTATGATACTCGCGCAATTTCTCTGAAAAGTAGAGATGAAATTCGACTCGAACTAGACGGTAGAATTGGCTAAAACTAGGTTCGATTATGCTTTGGAACAAGACTCGACTCCTGTACGTGGTTAAAAGTGGAGCACTTGTCTATAATAGAAATATCGGCGTCTTTAATCCGAGAGCTATACGTGTAATTTTGCGAAAGACGTTGGCCAGGTGATAATCGCACGGATTCTTTTGAAACTACACTCTAATTTCAACCGGAACAAGACGGTAGAATTCGATGAAACTTAGTTCGAACATGATTCACGACAAGCTTCGACTCGTGTACCTGTCTACGTTTTGATGCCGTATCGATAATTTAAATGGTGACATCTTAAATCAGACGGCCATGTGCTAATTTGCGACAAACATTGGCGGAGTGATGATACTCGCGCAATTTCTCTAAAAAGTAGAGATGAAATTCGACTCGAACTAGACGGTAGAATTGGCTAAAACTCGGTTCGATTATGGTTTGGGACAAGACTCGACTCCTGTACGTGGTTAAAAGTGGAGCACTTGTCTATAATAGAAATATCGGCGTCTTTAATCCGAGAGCTATACGTGTAATTTTGCGAAAGACGTTGGCCAGGTGATGATACTCGCGCAATTTTTCTGAAAAGTAGAGATGAAATTCGACTCGAACTAGACGGTGGAATTGGCTAAATCTCGGTTCGATTATGCTTTGGGACAAGACTCGACTGCTGTACGTGGTTAAAAGTGGAGCACTTGTCTATAATAGAAATATCGGCGTCTTTAATCCGAGAGCTATACGTGTAATTTTGCGAAAGACGTTGGCCATGGTGATGATACTCGCGCAATTTCTCTGAAAAGTAGAGATGAAATTCGACTCGAACTAGACGGTAGAATTGGCTAAAACTAGGTTCGATTATGCTTTGGGACAAGACTCGACTCCTGTACGTGGTTAAAAGTGGAACACTTGTCTATAATAGAAATATCGGCGTCTTTAATCCGAGAGCTATACGTGTAATTTTGCGAAAGACTTTAACCAGGTGATGATACTCGCGCAATTTCTCTGAAAAGTAGAGATGAAATTCGACTCGAACTAGACGGTAGAATTGGCTAAAACTCGGTTCGATTATGCTTTGGGACAAGCCTCGACTCCTGAACGTGGTTAAAAGTGGAGCACTTGTCTATGATAGAAATATCGGCGTCTTTAATCCGAGAGCTATACGTGTTATTATTATTATTATTATTATTGGAAGAAGAAAAAGAGTGGCGCCTATCACCGTTAGGTCTTGTGCGCCACGACAGTACTCAATTTTAATATATAGCAGCAATTCAAATATATCGATTACAACTCAGCACATATTCTACCACGTATTTCAAAATGCTTGGATTCGTTAGTAAGTTGACGAGGCGAAATGGAATATTTATACAAACACAAGCACGACGCAGGAACGTTCTATGAAATTCATGCGAGGGGCATTTCATTATAAAGTGCTCAACCGTCTCAGGTTCATTGCAGGAGCTACAATGTGGTGAAGGCGCGATTCCAATCCTAAACAAGTGTGCGTTCAGTCCACAATGACCTGAGCGCAGTCGAAATAATATTCGGTCACTAATGCGATTTTCAAGAGGTGGTGTACTATGATGAAGGGATTCACGAAAAAGTTTGAAATGAGAGCCTTTATCTTCTTCGAGGTAATGTTGGTTCCAAATTTGCTTGCAATATTTCTGTATGACTTGCTTAGCTTCATGCCTTGTCAAAACTGTATTTGTAGGATTCCGCCCTTCGGATGACGTTGCTGCGGACTTTGCTAATTGGTCTGCCGCCTCGTTGCCTTTAATATCGACGTGTGCTGGTATCCAAACGAAGGTAATATGTATTTTCTGGAATTCAAGCTCAAGTAGATTAGTTGAAATTTCATTTGATAACTTACTCATCCTTCGGAAACGGGCTTTTTGTAGATGCTGCAGTGCACTGCAACTGTCCGACAGTAGTAAATATCTCTTGACATACGAGCCGTTTTGTAAAATCCACTTCAGTGCTTCGGAGATAGCAGTTAGTTCAGCTGTGAAGCTTGACGAATAGAAGGAACATCGTTTGGTTATCGACACGTGGTTTGGGATATACACTGCACATCCTGTTCCAAAGTCGTTTTTTGAGCCATCCGTATAAATATGGTCGTATCCAATGTATTTTTCTGTTATATATGAAATGGAATCCGACCGTAACTGTTCAAATGAGGTATTGGACCGCTTGAAATGCAGTAGATGAAAATCTACGCAGGGAACAGGAATTTTCCATGGTTGCACAGTTGTGTGTCGATACGTATCTATTGTGAAATGTTTGAGCAAGTCGATTTTTGATAGAAGGTTGAAGGTTCGAAATTTTGGATTTGTCAAACTGTATATTTCATGCCAGGTATCATCTAATAATTCCTTTGCTGGATTGTTGTTGGCGGAATGGGCAAGAAGAAAACAGCGATAATTAAGGCAGAGGTGTAAATGGCGGGTGTTAAGCGGCATCTCGTTACATTCGGCTTCTAAAGCGCAAATTGGAGTGCTTCGCATTGCACCGCAACAGAGCCTCAGAGCTTGATTATGTATTATATTCAGTCTATCCAAATGTTTCTTCGCTGCAAAAAAGTATGCTGGCATCGCGTAATCGATTGTACTCCTAATCATCGCTCGATACAATTGTAACAAAGAAGATCGACTTGCCCCCCAAGAAGTACCGGTTAGGAGTCGTATCATATTCAACCGCTTCGTGCATTTCGAGGCAATATTTTCAATGTGATATTTGTATGTTAGTCTTCTATCAAATGTGACTCCTAAATACTTCGCTTTTTCTTCAAATCTTAACGGAACTCCACCGAAATCGAGCGTATGATGACCAACTCTAATTTTTCTGGTGAATATCACTGCAATTGACTTGTCAGTAGAGATCTTGAAACCCCACTCGGAGCACCAATTGTGTATCACGTCTAATGATTTTTGAACTTCCGCTACTGCGTTAGTTATTGACAACTCACTGTCCCATACTGCACAGTCGTCAGCAAAAAGACCATTTCCCACCTGTAATAAGGGCGCCAAATCATTTATCATCACTGCAAAGAGTATGGGGCTTATAGCGCTTCCTTGCGGAAGACCATTTTCAAGTTGAAATGGGGTGGATAGCGAAGAACCAATGCGAACCGAGAACGATCTGTCACTAAGAAAATCTGATATCCATTTCAGCATCCTCCCATGTATGCCGAGGGCAGACAATTTATAGAGCAAACCATTTCGCCATACCATATCGTAGGCCTTTTCGATGTCGAGAAAAACTGCAACTACTGATCTCTGATTGTTCAGTGCCTTATATATGGTGTCATGTAGGCGAAGTATATGGTCTAGGGTACTGCGATCGTGCCGAAAACCAGACTGGGAGTGATGAAGAAGATTGTTCGTCTCAAGAAACCACCGAAGTCTATTTACTATCATCACTTCCATAACCTTACAAAGATGGCTGGACAATGAGATGGGGCGATACGATCCCGCTTCAGACGGATCCTTTTGCGGTTTTAGGATAGGAACGACGACAGCATGTTTCCAGGATTTAGGTAATTTTCCATCTCTCCATGAAATGTTATATAGCTTAAGAAGTTCGGTCTGGGCTGACGCCGAAAGATTTTGCAGCATTTGATAATTTATGGAATCATGCCCAGGAGAAGAGATTTTCCGACTCTGTATGGCCTCCCTAAGTTCCGACATCTGAAACGGCAAATTGATTGGATCTTCCAGATTCACATTGAAAGGTAGACACGATGTAATATGCTGGTCACGTTGACACTTGGAAAGGAGGAAATTTGAACCGTAGTTATCGGATCTGCTTATGGTAGCGAAGTGCTCGCCAATTATTTCAGCTTTTGACTTGTCTTCGGTGTGATCTATTCCATTTACTCGGATATCAGGAATTTGGTGATGCGCTGTTGTACCAGCGATGCTACGAATAACCCGCCATACGCGATTTAAACGTGATTTATTATTCAGCGAAGAACAGAAGGACTCCCAGCAAAGACGTTTTGCTTCGAGTATAGTTCTTCTGCATGCGGATCTGGCCTTTTTGAAGTTTATAACGTCTATTATATCAAATGTGCGCTTCATTCGTAAATATGCTGCTCTTTTCCTCCGAATCCTTCTCTCACATTCGGGACTCCACCAAGGGACAGATTTCTTGTCCATATTCTTTGTCTTTGGTATTGATTGATTCGCTGCTGTCTTTATGCATTTTGTTAGAATAGTATTTGCAGACTCCACCTCTCGTTGATCGGAAAGATCGATCATTTCATCTGCAATTCGAGAAAACTTCTTCCAATTTGCTTTCTTGAGAGACCACGATGGTGGTCGATAAAAAGAAGATATCGCCGAGTTTGTCATATACTTCGTGAATACTACGAAATGATCACTTCCTAGCAGCGACGAAGATATTTCAGTTTGGCATCTCGCGGCTATATCTTGAGTAGCGAGTGTTAAATCTAGCAACGACCAACGATTGACAGCATTGCTCGCGAGATTGATATGTGTTGGAGTTGAAGAGTTCAACATGACTAAGTTTGCGTGATCGAGGACATTAAAAAGTTTAGTCCCTCGTTGGTTCGTTTGGTAACTCCACGACCAATGATGTGCATTGAAGTCGCCAAAGACAATGGATTTTGGTGGTAACGTCTCGAAAATGCTCGCATCACTGTCGCGTAAGCGGCAGTCGGGTGGGATGTACACATTGTACAGTGATAGGCCATGAAGCTTCACACAAAGTACTTCGATGTCAGTTGTAGCAACTGCTTCGATGCTGGAGTTATGTGAAGATTTAATAAAGATCGCCAATCCACCGGAATGAAGGGATTTGTCCTTTCTGTGACAGTGATATCCTGGAAATTTAATAGAGTATTTTTCGATAAGGTGTGTTTCCTGGAGAATTATCGCATCTGGAGCCCGTTCCAGAGTCGTGAGAAGGTGTTTTAGTTCGTGATGCTTCCTATATAATCCTCTACAATTCCACTGTAAAAAGTTTAGTCCTATATTATCCATCGTTTGTGGGATTTGTCATCGGATTGGTGTCATTGATATCGTGGAAGGGTTCGAAAATATTTCTCATCGTGACAACATCTGCCTGTCGACCGAGATATTTCAAAGAAACTTTGGATACTATATTGTATACATCGCACTCCGTGTCTGATTTGCAGGCCGCCAATGTAAGCTTCACTATTTCAGCCAGTAGTGCGATCAGATGGATCGGATCAATATACGCTAACGAAGATTGCTTATTTGGTTCCAAATCAGGATGATTGTTTAGGTCGTTGCTTTCAATGTCTTTGTTTATGTGATTAGAGGTTGTTTGTAGCGGAATCTTCCTGATGGTGGCTCGGTGACTTGGGTTGTTAATTGTTAGTCGTTGATTGACGACACGCGTTGCGCTATCCTGCACCGCTTCACTGTAAAGACGCGTAGCTTGTGTTTCGGAATCGAGTATTGATTTAGCTTCGGAGTGAGTAACCTTGGAACGTTCCTTTATGATTTGTAATTTCGCCTGTTCTTTGTACACCGGGCACCCGCCATAAGCAGCACTGTGTGGTTGTTTACAATTAATGCAACATAAATCTTTGGTACACTTATCAACCTCGTGATCACGACCCCCACATTTTGAACAGCATTGTTTCCCACGACAGTTCTCTTTTGTGTGGCCATATCTATTGCATCCAAAACATCTGACCGGTGGCGGGTTATAAGGTTTGGTACGGAACCGTAGGTATGAAAAATGCACATAGTCCGGGAATGTCTCAGATGTGAAACATAACAAAATCGAGAGACTGCTCTCATATTTTCCATCTACTTTGCGCTTTAGCCGTTTAGCGAAATTGACGCCAATTTCATAGAACTCTTTCAAGATCTCTTCTTCTGTGATATCCAGCGGAACACCGGATATCACTGCTCGTGCTCCGTAAGGTTTGACACCAAATAATGAGGTTTTGACTTCGATCAGGTTGGAGTCCTTTCCTATTTGATCTATAGTGAGAAGTTTATCAGCCTGCTCTTTGGTTTTACAAGTTACAACTAGATCTCCAGAAGGCAATCTACGTATTTTTCCAAAATTGCCAATGTTTATCTTAAGTGCCTCACATACCTTTGTAGGATGTTGGTGTCCCATGCGTGTTCCATCAGACCCCGATAGCAGCACGTCAAGTTGTTGACTTGTTGCTTTTTGGCTATTAGATTCCTGTTCCTTCCCAACTGCATTATCCATCAGTGCAAATTTCTTGGCAGGTATTTTGCTTCTTACTTCGCACCACTCCCCATCCCCGCATTCTTCCTCAGAAGAATTGAAGGTAGTTGAAGACTTCCTCTTTGCGGAGGAACTTGTCTCCATATCCATATCTGGCTACGCCAAAGCGTAAATTGCTAGTAAGACACTTGTCTTGATTACCCACTCTGCTAAGCTTAAATGAACTGAAACGACGATGCGTCCGCACGCTACGACGTCTCTGAGCGAAAGAGCTATACGTGTAATTTTGCGAAAGACGTTGGCCAGATGATGATACTCGCGCAATTTCTCTGAAAAGTAGAGATGAAATTGGACTCGAACTAGACGTTAGAATTGGCTAAAACTCGGTTCGGTTATGCTTTGGGACAAGCCTCGACTCCTGAACGTGGTTAAAAGTGGAGCACTTGTATATGATAGAAATATCGGCGTCTTTAATCCGAGAGCTATACGTGTAATTTTGCGAAAGACGTTGGCCAGGTGATGATACTCGCGCAATTTCTCTGAAAAGTAAAGATGAAATTCGACTTGAACTAGACGGTAGAATTGGCTAAAACTAGGTTCGATTATGCTTTGGGACAAGACTCGACTCCTGTACGTGGTTAAAAGTGGAGCACTTGTCTATAATAGAAATATCGGCGTCTTTAATCCGAGAGCTATACGTGTAATTTTGCGAAAGACGTTGGCCATGGTGATGATACTCGCGCAATTTCTCTGAAAAGTAGAGATGAAATTCGACTCGAACTAGACGGTAGAATTGGCTAAAACTAGGTTCGATTATGCTTTGGGACAAGACTCGACTCCTGTACGTGGTTAAAAGTGGAGCACTTGTCTATAATAGAAATATCGGCGTCTTTAATCCGAGAGCTATACGTGTAATTTTGCGAAAGACGTTGGCCAGGTGATGATACTCGCGCAATTTTTCTGAAAAGTAGAGTTGAAATTCGACTCGAACTAGACGGTGGAATTGGCTAAATCTCGGTTCGATTATGCTTTGGGACAAGACTCGACTCCTGTACGTGGTTAAAAGTGGAGCACTTGTCTATAATAGAAATATCGGCGTCTTTAATCCGAGAGCTATACGTGTAATTTTGCGAAAGACGTTGGCCATGGTGATGATACTCGCGCAATTTCTCTGAAAAGTAGAGATGAAATTCGACTCGAACTAGACGGTAGAATTGGCTAAAACTAGGTTCAATTATGCTTTGGGACAAGACTCGACTCCTGTACGTGGTTAAAAGTGGAGCACTTGTCTATAATAGAAATATCGGCGTCTTTAATCCGAGAGCTATACGTGTAATTTTGCGAAAGACGTTGGCCAGGTGATAATCGCACGGATTCTTTTGAAACTACACTCTAATTTCAACCGGAACAAGACGGTAGAATTCGATGAAACTTAGTTCGAACATGATTCACGACAAGCTTCGACTCGTGTACCTGTCTACGTTTTGATGCCGTATCGATAATTTAAATGGTGACATCTTAAATCAGACGGCCATGTGCTAATTTTCGACAAACATTGGCGGAGTGATGATACTCGCGCAATTTCTCTAAAAAGTAGAGATGAAATTCGACTCGAACTAGACGGTAGAATTGGCTAAAACTCGGTTCGATTATGGTTTGGGACAAGACTCGACTCCTGTACGTGGTTAAAAGTGGAGCACTTGTCTATAATGAAATATCGGCGTCCTTAATCCGAGAGCTATACGTGTAATTTTGCGAAAGACGTTGGCCAGGTGATGATACTCGCGCAATTTTTCTGAAAAGTAGAGATGAAATTCGACTCGAACTAGACGGTGGAATTGGCTAAATCTCGGTTCGATTATGCTTTGGGACAAGACTCGACTCCTGTACGTGGTTAAAAGTGGAGCACTTGTCTATAATAGAAATATCGGCGTCTTTAATCCGAGAGCTATACGTGTAATTTTGCGAAAGACGTTGGCCAGGTGATGATACTCGCGCAATTTCTCTGAAAAGTAGAGATGAAATTCGACTCGAACTAGACGGTAGAATTGGCTAAAACTAGGTTCGATTATGCTTTGGGACAAGACTCGAATCCTGTACGTGGTTAAAAGTGGAGCACTTGTATATAATGGAAATGTCGGCGTCTTTAATCCGAGAGCTATACGTGTAATTTTGCGAAAGACGTTGGCCAGCTGATGATACTCGCGCAATTTCTCTGAAAAGTAGAGATGAAATTCGACTTGAACTAGACGGTAGAATTGGCTAAAACTAGGTTCGATTATGCTTTGGGACAAGACTCGACTCCTGTACGTGGTTAAAAGTGGAGCACTTGTCTATAATAGAAATATCGGCGTCTTTAATCCGAGAGCTATACGTGTAATTTTGCGAAAGACGTTGGCCAGGTGATGATACTCGCGCAATTTTTCTGAAAAGTAGAGATGAAATTCGACTCGAACTAGACGGTGGAATTGGCTAAATCTCGGTTCGATTATGCTTTGGGACAAGACTCGACTCCTGTACGTGGTTAAAAGTGGAGCACTTGTCTATAATAGAAATATCGGCGTCTTTAATCCGAGAGCTATACGTGTAATTTTGCGAAAGACGTTGGCCATGGTGATGATACTCGCGCAATTTCTCTGAAAAGTAGAGATGAAATTCGACTCGAACTAGACGGTAGAATTGGCTAAAACTAGGTTCGATTATGCTTTGGGACAAGACTCGACTCCTGTACGTGGTTAAAAGTGGAGCACTTGTCTATAATAGAAATATCGGCGTCTTTAATCCGAGAGCTATACGTGTAATTTTGCGAAAGACGTTGGCCAGGTGATGATACTCGCGCAATTTTTCTGAAAAGTAGAGATGAAATTCGACTCGAACTAGACGGTGGAATTGGCTAAATCTCGGTTCGATTATGCTTTGGGACAAGACTCGACTCCTGTACGTGGTTAAAAGTGGAGCACTTGTCTATAATAGAAATATCGGCGTCTTTAATCCGAGAGCTATACGTGTAATTTTGCGAAAGACGTTGGCCATGGTGATGATACTCGCGCAATTTCTCTGAAAAGTAGAGATGAAATTCGACTCGAACTAGACGGTAGAATTGGCTAAAACTAGGTTCAATTATGCTTTGGGACAAGACTCGACTCCTGTACGTGGTTAAAAGTGGAGCACTTGTCTATAATAGAAATATCGGCGTCTTTAATCCGAGAGCTATACGTGTAATTTTGCGAAAGACGTTGGCCAGGTTATGATACTCGCGCAATTTCTCTGAAAAGTAGAGATGAAATTCGACTCGAACTAGACGGTAGAATTGGCTAAAACTAGGTTCGATTATGCTTTGGGACAAGACTCGACTCCTGTACGTGGTTAAAAGTGGAGCACTTGTCTATAATAGAAATATCGGCGTCTTTAATCCGAGAGCTATACGTGTAATTTTGCGAAAGACGTTGGCCAGGTGATAATCGCACGGATTCTTTTGAAACTACACTCTAATTTCAACCGGAACAAGACGGTAGAATTCGATGAAACTTAGTTCGAACATGATTCACGACAAGCTTCGACTCGTGTACCTGTCTACGTTTTGATGCCGTATCGATAATTTAAATGGTGACATCTTAAATCAGACGGCCATGTGCTAATTTTCGACAAACATTGGCGGAGTGATGATACTCGCGCAATTTCTCTAAAAAGTAGAGATGAAATTCGACTCGAACTAGACGGTAGAATTGGCTAAAACTCGGTTCGATTATGGTTTGGGACAAGACTTGACTCCTGTACGTGGTTAAAAGTGGAGCACTTGTCTATAATAGAAATATCGGCGTCTTTAATCCGAGAGCTATACGTGTAATTTTGCGAAAGACGTTGGCCAGGTGATGATACTCGCGCAATTTTTCTGAAAAGTAGAGATGAAATTCGACTCGAACTAGACGGTGGAATTGGCTAAATCTCGGTTCGATTATGCTTTGGGACAAGACTCGACTCCTGTACGTGATTAAAAGTGGAGCACTTGTCTATAATAGAAATATCGGCGTCTTTAATCCGAGAGCTATACGTGTAATTTTGCGAAAGACGTTGGCCATGGTGATGATACTCGCGCAATTTCTCTGAAAAGTAGAGATGAAATTCGACTCGAACTAGACGGTAGAATTGGCTAAAACTAGGTTCGATTATGCTTTGGGACAAGACTCGACTCCTGTACGTGGTTAAAAGTGGAGCACTTGTCTATAATAGAAATATCGGCGTCTTTAATCCGAGAGCTATACGTGTAATTTTGCGAAAGACGTTTATCAGGTGATGATACTCGCGCAATTTCTCTGAAAAGTAGAGATGAAATTCGACTCGAACTAGACGGTAGAATTGGCTAAAACTCGGTTCGATTATGGTTTGGGACAAGAATCGACTCCTGTACGTGGTTAAAAGTGGAGCACTTGTCTATAATAGAAATATCGGCGTCTTTAATCCGAGAGCTATACGTGTAATTTTGCGAAAGACGTTGGCCAGGTGATGATAATCGCGCAATTTTTCTGAAAAGTAGAGATGAAATTCGACTCGAACGAGACGGTGGAATTGGCTAAATCTCGGTTCGATTATGCTTTGGGACAAGACTCGACTCCCGTACGTGGTTAAAAGTGGAGCACTTGTCTATAATAGAAATATCGGCGTCTTTAATCCGAGAGCTATACGTGTAATTTTGCGAAAGACGTTGGCCATGGTGATGATACTCGCGCAATTTCTCTGAAAAGTAGAGATGAAATTCGACTCGAACTAGACGGTAGAATTGGCTAAAACTAGGTTCAATTATGCTTTGGGACAAGACTCGACTCCTGTACGTGGTTAAAAGTGGAGCACTTGTCTATAATAGAAATATCGGCGTCTTTAATCCGAGAGCTATACGTGTAATTTTGCGAAAGACGTTTATCAGGTGATGATACTCGCGCAATTTCTCTGAAAAGTAGAGATGAAATTCGACTCGAACTAGACGGTAGAATTGGCTAAAACTCGGTTCGATTATGCTTTGGGACAAGCCTCGACTCCTGAACATGGTTAAAAGTGGAGCACTTGTATATAATAGAAATATCGGCGTCTTTAATCCGAGAGCTATACGTGTAATTTTGCGAAAGACGTTGGCCAGGTGATGATACTCGCGCAATTTCTCTGAAAAGTAGAGATGAAATTCGACTCGAACTAGACGGTAGAATTGGCTAAAACTAGGTTCGATTATGCTTTGGGACAAGACTCGACTCCTGTACGTGATTAAAAGTGGAGCACTTGTATATAATAGAAATATCGGCGTCTTTAATCCGAGAGCTATACGTGTAATTTTGCGAAAGACGTTGGCCAGGTGATGATACTCGCGCAATTTTTCTGAAAAGTAGAGATGAAATTCGACTCGAACTAGACGGTAGAATTGGCTAAAACTCGGTTCGATTATTTTTTGGGACAAGCCTCGACTCCTGTACGTGGTTAAAAGTGGAGCACTTGTCTATAATAGAAATATCGGCGTCTTTAATCCGAGAGCTATACGTGTAATTTTGCGAAAGACGTTGGCCACGTGATGATACTCGCGCAATTTCTCTGAAAAGTAGAGATGAAATTCGACTCGAACTAGACGGTAGAATTGGCTAAAACTAGGTTCGATTATGCTTTGGGACAAGAATCGACTCCTGTACGTGGTTAAAAGTGGAGCACTTGTCTATAATAGAAATATCGGCGTCTTTAATCCGAGAGCTATACGTGTAATTTTGCGAAAGACGTTAACCCGGTGATGATACTCGCGCAATTTCCCTGAAAAGTAGAGATGAAATTCGACTCGAACTAGACGGTAGAATTGGCTAAAACTCGGTTCGATTATGCTTTGGGACAAGACTCGACTCCTGTACGTGGTTAAAAGTGGAGCACTTGTCTATAATAGAAATATCGGCGTCTTAAATCCGAGAGCTATACGTGTAATTTTGCGAAAGACGTTGGCCAGCTGATGATACTCGCGCAATTTCTCTGAAAAGTAGAGATGAAATTCGACTAGAACTAGACGGTAGAATTGGCTAAAACTAGGTTCGATTATGCTTTGGGACAAGACTCGAATCCTGTACGTGGTTAAAAGTGGAGCACTTGTATATGATAGAAATATCGGCGTCTTTAATCCGAGAGCTATACGTGTAATTTTGCGAAAGACGTTGGCCAGGTGATGATACTCGCGCAATTTCTCTGAAAAGTAGAGATGAAATTCGACTCGAACTAGACGGTAGAATTGGCTAAAACTAGGTTCGATTATGCTTTGGGACAAGACTCGAATCCTGTACGTGGTTAAAAGTGGAGCACTTGTATATAATGGAAATGTCGGCGTCCTTAATCCGAGAGCTATACGTGTAATTTTGCGAAAGACGTTGGCCAGCTGATGATACTCGCGCAATTTCTCTGAAAAGTAGAGATGAAATTCGACTCGAACTAGACGGTAGAATTGGCTAAAACTAGGTTCGATTATGCTTTGGGACAAGACTCGACTCCTGTACGTGGTTAAAAGTGGAGCACTTGTCTATAATAGAAATATCGGCGTCTTTAATCCGAGAGCTATACGTGTAATTTTGCGAAAGACGTTGGCCAAGTGATGATACTCGCGCAATTTCTCTGAAAAGTAGAGATGAAATTCGACTCGAACTAGACGGTAGAATTGGCTAAAACTAGGTTCGATTATGCTTTGGGACAAGACTCGAATCCTGTACGTGGTTAAAAGTGGAGCACTTGTATATAATGGAAATGTCGGCGTCCTTAATCCGAGAGCTATACGTGTAATTTTGCGAAAGACGTTGGCCAGCTGATGATACTCGCGCAATTTCTCTGAAAAGTAGAGATGAAATTCGACTCGAACTAGATGGTAGAATTGGCTAAAACTCGGTTCGATTATGCTTTGGGACAAGCCTCGACTCCTGAACGTGGTTAAAAGTGGAGCACTTGTCTATGATAGAAATATCGGCGTCTTTAATCCGAGAGCTATACGTGTAACTTTGCGAAAGACGTTGGCCAGGTGATGATACTCGCGCAATTTCTCTGAAAAGTAGAGATGAAGTTCGACTCGAACTAGACGTTAGAATTGGCTGAAACTCGGTTCGATTATGCTTTGTGACAAGCCTCGACTCCTGAACGTGGTTAAAAGTGGAGCACTTGTATATGATAGAAATATCGGCGTCTTTAATCCGAGAGCTATACGTGTAATTTTGCGAAAGACGTTGGCCAGGTGATGATACTCGCGCAATTTCTCTGAAAAGTAGAGATGAAATTCGACTTGAACTAGACGGTAGAATTGGCTAAAACTAGGTTCGATTATGCTTTGGGACAAGACTCGACTCCTGTACGTGGTTAAAAGTGGAGCACTTGTCTATAATAGAAATATCGGCGTCTTTAATCCGAGAGCTATACGTGTAATTTTGCGAAAGACGTTAACCCGGTGATGATACTCGCGCAATTTGTCTGAAAAGTAGAGATGAAATTCGACTCGAACTAGACGGTAGAATTGGCTAAAACTCGGTTCGATTATGCTTTGGGACAAGCCTCGACTCCTGTACGTGGTTAAAAGTGGAGCACTTGTCTATAATAGAAATATCGTTGTCTTTAATCCGAGAGCTATACGTGTAATTTTGCGAAAGACGTTGGCCAGCTGATGATACTCGCGCAATTTCTCTGAAAAGTAGAGATGAAATTCGACTAGAACTAGACGGTAGAATTGGCTAAAACTAGGTTCGATTATGCTTTGGGACAAGACTCGAATCCTGTACGTGGTTAAAAGTGGAGCACTTGTATATGATAGAAATATCGGCGTCTTTAATCCGAGAGCTATACGTGTAATTTTGCGAAAGACGTTGGCCAGGTGATGATACTCGCGCAATTTCTCTGAAAAGTAGAGATGAAATTCGACTCGAACTAGACGGTAGAATTGGCTAAAACTAGGTTCGATTATGCTTTGGGACAAGACTCGAATCCTGTACGTGGTTAAAAGTGGAGCACTTGTATATAATGGAAATGTCGGCGTCCTTAATCCGAGAGCTATACGTGTAATTTTGCGAAAGACGTTGGCCAGCTGATGATACTCGCGCAATTTCTCTGAAAAGTAGAGATGAAATTCGACTCGAACTAGACGGTAGAATTGGCTAAAACTAGGTTCGATTATGCTTTGGGACAAGACTCGACTCCTGTACGTGGTTAAAAGTGGAGCACTTGTCTATAATAGAAATATCGGCGTCTTTAATCCGAGAGCTATACGTGTAATTTTGCGAAAGACGTTGGCCAGGTTATGATACTCGCGCAATTTCTCTGAAAAGTAGAGATGAAATTCGACTCGAACTAGACGGTAGAATTGGCTAAAACTAGGTTCGATTATGCTTTGGGACAAGACTCGACTCCTGTACGTGGTTAAAAGTGGAGCACTTGTCTATAATAGAAATATCGGCGTCTTTAATCCGAGAGCTATACGTGTAATTATGCGAAAGACGTTGGCCAGGTGATAATCGCACGGATTCTTTTGAAACTACACTCTAATTTCAACCGGAACAAGACGGTAGAATTCGATGAAACTTAGTTCGAACATGATTCACGACAAGCTTCGACTCGTGTACCTGTCTACGTTTTGATGCCGTATCCATAATTTAAATGGTGACATCTTAAATCAGACGGCCATGTGCTAATTTTCGACAAACATTGGCGGAGTGATGATACTCGCGCAATTTCTCTAAAAAGTAGAGATGAAATTCGACTCGAACTAGACGGTAGAATTGGCTAAAACTCGGTTCGATTATGGTTTGGGACAAGACTCGACTCCTGTACGTGGTTAAAAGTGGAGCACTTGTCTATAATAGAAATATCGGCGTCTTTAATCCGAGAGCTATACGTGTAATTTTGCGAAAGACGTTGGCCAGGTGATGATACTCGCGCAATTTTTCTGAAAAGTAGAGATGAAATTCGACTCGAACTAGACGGTGGAATTGGCTAAATCTCGGTTCGATTATGCTTTGGGACAAGACTCGACTCCTGTACGTGGTTAAAAGTGGAGCACTTGTCTATAATAGAAATATCGGCGTCTTTAATCCGAGAGCTATACGTGTAATTTTGCGAAAGACGTTGGCCATGGTGATGATACTCGCGCAATTTCTCTGAAAAGTAGAGATGAAATTCGACTCGAACTAGACGGTAGAATTGGCTAAAACTAGGTTCGATTATGCTTTGGGACAAGACTCGACTCCTGTACGTGGTTAAAAGTGGAGCACTTGTCTATAATAGAAATATCGGCGTCTTTAATCCGAGAGCTATACGTGTAATTTTGCGAAAGACGTTTATCAGGTGATGATACTCGCGCAATTTCTCTGAAAAGTAGAGATGAAATTCGACTCGAACTAGACGGTAGAATTGGCTAAAACTCGGTTCGATTATGGTTTGGGACAAGACTCGACTCCTGTACGTGGTTAAAAGTGGAGCACTTGTCTATAAAAGAAATATCGGCGTCTTTAATCCGAGAGCTATACGTGTAATTTTGCGAAAGACGTTGGCCAGGTGATGATACTCGCGCAATTTTTCTGAAAAGTAGAGATGAAATTCGACTCGAACTAGACGGTGGAATTGGCTAAATCTCGGTTCGATTATGCTTTGGGACAAGACTCGACTCCTGTACGTTGTTAAAAGTGGAGCACTTGTCTATAATAGAAATATCGGCGTCTTTAATCCGAGAGCTATACGTGTAATTTTGCGAAAGACGTTGGCCATGGTGATGATACTCGCGCAATTTCTCTGAAAAGTAGAGATGAAATTCGACTTGAACTAGACGGTAGAATTGGCTAAAACTAGGTTCGATTATGCTTTGGGACAAGACTCGACTCCTGGTCGTGGTTAAAAGTGGAGCACTTGTCTATAATAGAAATATCGTTGTCTTTAATCCGAGAGCTATACGTGTAATTTTGCGAAAGACGTTGGCCAGCTGATGATACTCGCGCAATTTCTCTGAAAAGTAGAGATGAAATTCGACTAGAACTAGACGGTAGAATTGGCTAAAACTAGGTTCGATTATGCTTTGGGACAAGACTCGAATCCTGTACGTGGTTAAAAGTGGAGCACTTGTATATGATAGAAATATCGGCGTCTTTAATCCGAGAGCTATACGTGTAATTTTGCGAAAGACGTTGGCCAAGTGATGATACTCGCGCAATTTCTCTGAAAAGTAGAGATGAAATTCGACTCGAACTAGACGGTAGAATTGGCTAAAACTAGGTTCGATTATGCTTTGGGACAAGACTCGAATCCTGTACGTGGTTAAAAGTGGAGCACTTGTATATAATGGAAATGTCGGCGTCCTTAATCCGAGAGCTATACGTGTAATTTTGCGAAAGACGTTGGCCAGCTGATGATACTCGCGCAATTTCTCTGAAAAGTAGAGATGAAATTCGACTCGAACTAGACGGTAGAATTGGCTAAAACTAGGTTCGATTATGCTTTGGGACAAGACTCGACTCCTGTACGTGGTTAAAAGTGGAGCACTTGTCTATAATAGAAATATCGGCGTCTTTAATCCGAGAGCTATACGTGTAATTTTGCGAAAGACGTTGGCCAGGTTATGATACTCGCGCAATTTCTCTGAAAAGTAGAGATGAAATTCGACTCGAACTAGACGGTAGAATTGGCTAAAACTAGGTTCGATTATGCTTTGGGACAAGACTCGACTCCTGTACGTGGTTAAAAGTGGAGCACTTGTCTATAATAGAAATATCGGCGTCTTTAATCCGAGAGCTATACGTGTAATTTTGCGAAAGACGTTGGCCAGGTGATAATCGCACGGATTCTTTTGAAACTACACTCTAATTTCAACCGGAACAAGACGGTAGAATTCGATGAAACTTAGTTCGAACATGATTCACGACAAGCTTCGCTCGTGTACCTGTCTACGTTTTGATGCCGTATCCATAATTTAAATGGTGACATCTTAAATCAGACGGCCATGTGCTAATTTTCGACAAACATTGGCGGAGTGATGATACTCGCGCAATTTCTCTAAAAAGTAGAGATGAAATTCGACTCGAACTAGACGGTAGAATTGGCTAAAACTAGGTTCGATTATGCTTTGGGACAAGACTCGAATCCTGTACGTGGTTAAAAGTGGAGCACTTGTATATAATGGAAATGTCGGCGTCCTTAATCCGAGAGCTATACGTGTAATTTTGCGAAAGACGTTGGCCAGCTGATGATACTCGCGCAATTTCTCTGAAAAGTAGAGATGAAATTCGACTCGAACTAGACGGTAGAATTGGCTAAAACTAGGTTCGATTATGCTTTGGGACAAGACTCGACTCCTGTACGTGGTTAAAAGTGGAGCACTTGTCTATAATAGAAATATCGGCGTCTTTAATCCGAGAGCTATACGTGTAATTTTGCGAAAGACGTTGGCCAAGTGATGATACTCGCGCAATTTCTCTGAAAAGTAGAGATGAAATTCGACTCGAACTAGACGGTAGAATTGGCTAAAACTAGGTTCGATTATGCTTTGGGACAAGACTCGAATCCTGTACGTGGTTAAAAGTGGAGCACTTGTATATAATGGAAATGTCGGCGTCCTTAATCCGAGAGCTATACGTGTAATTTTGCGAAAGACGTTGGCCAGCTGATGATACTCGCGCAATTTCTCTGAAAAGTAGAGATGAAATTCGACTCGAACTAGATGGTAGAATTGGCTAAAACTCGGTTCGATTATGCTTTGGGACAAGCCTCGACTCCTGAACGTGGTTAAAAGTGGAGCACTTGTCTATGATAGAAATATCGGCGTCTTTAATCCGAGAGCTATACGTGTAACTTTGCGAAAGACGTTGGCCAGGTGATGATACTCGCGCAATTTCTCTGAAAAGTAGAGATGAAGTTCGACTCGAACTAGACGTTAGAATTGGCTGAAACTCGGTTCGATTATGCTTTGTGACAAGCCTCGACTCCTGAACGTGGTTAAAAGTGGAGCACTTGTATATGATAGAAATATCGGCGTCTTTAATCCGAGAGCTATACGTGTAATTTTGCGAAAGACGTTGGCCAGGTGATGATACTCGCGCAATTTCTCTGAAAAGTAGAGATGAAATTCGACTTGAACTAGACGGTAGAATTGGCTAAAACTAGGTTCGATTATGCTTTGGGACAAGACTCGACTCCTGTACGTGGTTAAAAGTGGAGCACTTGTCTATAATAGAAATATCGGCGTCTTTAATCCGAGAGCTATACGTGTAATTTTGCGAAAGACGTTAACCCGGTGATGATACTCGCGCAATTTGTCTGAAAAGTAGAGATGAAATTCGACTCGAACTAGACGGTAGAATTGGCTAAAACTCGGTTCGATTATGCTTTGGGACAAGCCTCGACTCCTGTACGTGGTTAAAAGTGGAGCACTTGTCTATAATAGAAATATCGTTGTCTTTAATCCGAGAGCTATACGTGTAATTTTGCGAAAGACGTTGGCCAGCTGATGATACTCGCGCAATTTCTCTGAAAAGTAGAGATGAAATTCGACTAGAACTAGACGGTAGAATTGGCTAAAACTAGGTTCGATTATGCTTTGGGACAAGACTCGAATCCTGTACGTGGTTAAAAGTGGAGCACTTGTATATGATAGAAATATCGGCGTCTTTAATCCGAGAGCTATACGTGTAATTTTGCGAAAGACGTTGGCCAGGTGATGATACTCGCGCAATTTCTCTGAAAAGTAGAGATGAAATTCGACTCGAACTAGACGGTAGAATTGGCTAAAACTAGGTTCGATTATGCTTTGGGACAAGACTCGAATCCTGTACGTGGTTAAAAGTGGAGCACTTGTATATAATGGAAATGTCGGCGTCCTTAATCCGAGAGCTATACGTGTAATTTTGCGAAAGACGTTGGCCAGCTGATGATACTCGCGCAATTTCTCTGAAAAGTAGAGATGAAATTCGACTCGAACTAGACGGTAGAATTGGCTAAAACTAGGTTCGATTATGCTTTGGGACAAGACTCGACTCCTGTACGTGGTTAAAAGTGGAGCACTTGTCTATAATAGAAATATCGGCGTCTTTAATCCGAGAGCTATACGTGTAATTTTGCGAAAGACGTTGGCCAGGTTATGATACTCGCGCAATTTCTCTGAAAAGTAGAGATGAAATTCGACTCGAACTAGACGGTAGAATTGGCTAAAACTAGGTTCGATTATGCTTTGGGACAAGACTCGACTCCTGTACGTGGTTAAAAGTGGAGCACTTGTCTATAATAGAAATATCGGCGTCTTTAATCCGAGAGCTATACGTGTAATTATGCGAAAGACGTTGGCCAGGTGATAATCGCACGGATTCTTTTGAAACTACACTCTAATTTCAACCGGAACAAGACGGTAGAATTCGATGAAACTTAGTTCGAACATGATTCACGACAAGCTTCGACTCGTGTACCTGTCTACGTTTTGATGCCGTATCCATAATTTAAATGGTGACATCTTAAATCAGACGGCCATGTGCTAATTTTCGACAAACATTGGCGGAGTGATGATACTCGCGCAATTTCTCTAAAAAGTAGAGATGAAATTCGACTCGAACTAGACGGTAGAATTGGCTAAAACTCGGTTCGATTATGGTTTGGGACAAGACTCGACTCCTGTACGTGGTTAAAAGTGGAGCACTTGTCTATAATAGAAATATCGGCGTCTTTAATCCGAGAGCTATACGTGTAATTTTGCGAAAGACGTTGGCCAGGTGATGATACTCGCGCAATTTTTCTGAAAAGTAGAGATGAAATTCGACTCGAACTAGACGGTGGAATTGGCTAAATCTCGGTTCGATTATGCTTTGGGACAAGACTCGACTCCTGTACGTGGTTAAAAGTGGAGCACTTGTCTATAATAGAAATATCGGCGTCTTTAATCCGAGAGCTATACGTGTAATTTTGCGAAAGACGTTGGCCATGGTGATGATACTCGCGCAATTTCTCTGAAAAGTAGAGATGAAATTCGACTCGAACTAGACGGTAGAATTGGCTAAAACTAGGTTCGATTATGCTTTGGGACAAGACTCGACTCCTGTACGTGGTTAAAAGTGGAGCACTTGTCTATAATAGAAATATCGGCGTCTTTAATCCGAGAGCTATACGTGTAATTTTGCGAAAGACGTTTATCAGGTGATGATACTCGCGCAATTTCTCTGAAAAGTAGAGATGAAATTCGACTCGAACTAGACGGTAGAATTGGCTAAAACTCGGTTCGATTATGGTTTGGGACAAGACTCGACTCCTGTACGTGGTTAAAAGTGGAGCACTTGTCTATAAAAGAAATATCGGCGTCTTTAATCCGAGAGCTATACGTGTAATTTTGCGAAAGACGTTGGCCAGGTGATGATACTCGCGCAATTTTTCTGAAAAGTAGAGATGAAATTCGACTCGAACTAGACGGTGGAATTGGCTAAATCTCGGTTCGATTATGCTTTGGGACAAGACTCGACTCCTGTACGTTGTTAAAAGTGGAGCACTTGTCTATAATAGAAATATCGGCGTCTTTAATCCGAGAGCTATACGTGTAATTTTGCGAAAGACGTTGGCCATGGTGATGATACTCGCGCAATTTCTCTGAAAAGTAGAGATGAAATTCGACTTGAACTAGACGGTAGAATTGGCTAAAACTAGGTTCGATTATGCTTTGGGACAAGACTCGACTCCTGGTCGTGGTTAAAAGTGGAGCACTTGTCTATAATAGAAATATCGTTGTCTTTAATCCGAGAGCTATACGTGTAATTTTGCGAAAGACGTTGGCCAGCTGATGATACTCGCGCAATTTCTCTGAAAAGTAGAGATGAAATTCGACTAGAACTAGACGGTAGAATTGGCTAAAACTAGGTTCGATTATGCTTTGGGACAAGACTCGAATCCTGTACGTGGTTAAAAGTGGAGCACTTGTATATGATAGAAATATCGGCGTCTTTAATCCGAGAGCTATACGTGTAATTTTGCGAAAGACGTTGGCCAAGTGATGATACTCGCGCAATTTCTCTGAAAAGTAGAGATGAAATTCGACTCGAACTAGACGGTAGAATTGGCTAAAACTAGGTTCGATTATGCTTTGGGACAAGACTCGAATCCTGTACGTGGTTAAAAGTGGAGCACTTGTATATAATGGAAATGTCGGCGTCCTTAATCCGAGAGCTATACGTGTAATTTTGCGAAAGACGTTGGCCAGCTGATGATACTCGCGCAATTTCTCTGAAAAGTAGAGATGAAATTCGACTCGAACTAGACGGTAGAATTGGCTAAAACTAGGTTCGATTATGCTTTGGGACAAGACTCGACTCCTGTACGTGGTTAAAAGTGGAGCACTTGTCTATAATAGAAATATCGGCGTCTTTAATCCGAGAGCTATACGTGTAATTTTGCGAAAGACGTTGGCCAGGTTATGATACTCGCGCAATTTCTCTGAAAAGTAGAGATGAAATTCGACTCGAACTAGACGGTAGAATTGGCTAAAACTAGGTTCGATTATGCTTTGGGACAAGACTCGACTCCTGTACGTGGTTAAAAGTGGAGCACTTGTCTATAATAGAAATATCGGCGTCTTTAATCCGAGAGCTATACGTGTAATTTTGCGAAAGACGTTGGCCAGGTGATAATCGCACGGATTCTTTTGAAACTACACTCTAATTTCAACCGGAACAAGACGGTAGAATTCGATGAAACTTAGTTCGAACATGATTCACGACAAGCTTCGCTCGTGTACCTGTCTACGTTTTGATGCCGTATCCATAATTTAAATGGTGACATCTTAAATCAGACGGCCATGTGCTAATTTTCGACAAACATTGGCGGAGTGATGATACTCGCGCAATTTCTCTAAAAAGTAGAGATGAAATTCGACTCGAACTAGACGGTAGAATTGGCTAAAACTCGGTTCGATTATGGTTTGGGACAAGACTCGACTCCTGTACGTGGTTAAAAGTGGAGCACTTGTCTATAATAGAAATATCGGCGTCTTTAATCCGAGAGCTATACGTGTAATTTTGCGAAAGACGTTGGCCAGGTGATGATACTCGCGCAATTTTTCTGAAAAGTAGAGATGAAATTCGACTCGAACTAGACGGTGGAATTGGCTAAATCTCGGTTCGATTATGCTTTGGGACAAGACTCGACTCCTGTACGTGGTTAAAAGTGGAGCACTTGTCTATAATAGAAATATCGGCGTCTTTAATCCGAGAGCTATACGTGTAATTTTGCGAAAGACGTTGGCCATGGTGATGATACTCGCGCAATTTCTCTGAAAAGTAGAGATGAAATTCGACTCGAACTAGACGGTAGAATTGGCTAAAACTAGGTTCGATTATGCTTTGGGACAAGACTCGACTCCTGTACGTGGTTAAAAGTGGAGCACTTGTCTATAATAGAAATATCGGCGTCTTTAATCCGAGAGCTATACGTGTAATTTTGCGAAAGACGTTTATCAGGTGATGATACTCGCGCAATTTCTCTGAAAAGTAGAGATGAAATTCGACTCGAACTAGACGGTAGAATTGGCTAAAACTCGGTTCGATTATGGTTTGGGACAAGACTCGACTCCTGTACGTGGTTAAAAGTGGAGCACTTGTCTATAAAAGAAATATCGGCGTCTTTAATCCGAGAGCTATACGTGTAATTTTGCGAAAGACGTTGGCCAGGTGATGATACTCGCGCAATTTTTCTGAAAAGTAGAGATGAAATTCGACTCGAACTAGACGGTGGAATTGGCTAAATCTCGGTTCGATTATGCTTTGGGACAAGACTCGACTCCTGTACGTTGTTAAAAGTGGAGCACTTGTCTATAATAGAAATATCGGCGTCTTTAATCCGAGAGCTATACGTGTAATTTTGCGAAAGACGTTGGCCATGGTGATGATACTCGCGCAATTTCTCTGAAAAGTAGAGATGAAATTCGACTTGAACTAGACGGTAGAATTGGCTAAAACTAGGTTCGATTATGCTTTGGGACAAGACTCGACTCCTGGTCGTGGTTAAAAGTGGAGCACTTGTCTATAATAGAAATATCGGCGTCTTTAATCCGAGAGCTATACGTGTAATTTTGCGAAAGACGTTGGCCAGGTTATGATACTCGCGCAATTTCTCTGAAAAGTAGAGATGAAATTCGACTCGAACTAGACGGTAGAATTGGCTAAAACTAGGTTCGATTATGTTTTGGGACAAGACTCGACTCCTGTACGTGGTTAAAAGTGGAGCACTTGTCTATAATAGAAATATCGGCGTCTTTAATCCGAGAGCTATACGTGTAATTTTGCGAAAGACGTTGGCCATGGTGATGATACTCGCGCAATTTCTCTGAAAAGTAGAGATGAAATTCGACTTGAACTAGACGGTAGAATTGGCTAAAACTAGGTTCGATTATGCTTTGGGACAAGACTCGACTCCTGTACGTGGTTAAAAGTGGAGCACTTGTCTATAATAGAAATATCGGCGTCTTTAATCCGAGAGCTATACGTGTAATTTTGCGAAAGACGTTGGCCAGGTTATGATACTCGCGCAATTTCTCTGAAAAGTAGAGATGAAATTCGACTCGAACTAGACGGTAGAATTGGCTAAAACTAGGTTCGATTATGCTTTGGGACAAGACTCGACTCCTGTACGTGGTTAAAAGTGGAGCACTTGTCTATAATAGAAATATCGGCGTCTTTAATCCGAGAGCTATACGTGTAATTTTGCGAAAGACGTTGGCCAGGTGATGATACTCGCGCAATTTTTCTGAAAAGTAGAGATGAAATTCGACTCGAACTAGACGGTGGAATTGGCTAAATCTCGGTTCGATTATGCTTTGGGACAAGACTCGACTCCTGTACGTGGTTAAAAGTGGAGCACTTGTCTATAATAGAAATATCGGCGTCTTTAATCCGAGAGCTATACGTGTAATTTTGCGAAAGACGTTGGCCATGGTGATGATACTCGCGCAATTTCTCTGAAAAGTAGAGATGAAATTCGACTCGAACTAGACGGTAGAATTGGCTAAAACTAGGTTCAATTATGCTTTGGGACAAGACTCGACTCCTGTACGTGGTTAAAAGTGGAGCACTTGTCTATAATAGAAATATCGGCGTCTTTAATCCGAGAGCTATACGTGTAATTTTGCGAAAGACGTTGGCCAGGTTATGATACTCGCGGAATTTCTCTGAAAAGTAGAGATGAAATTCGACTCGAACTAGACGGTAGAATTGGCTAAAACTAGGTTCGATTATGCTTTGGGACAAGACTCGACTCCTGTACGTGGTTAAAAGTGGAGCACTTGTCTATAATAGAAATATCGGCGTCTTTAATCCGAGAGCTATACGTGTAATTTTGCGAAAGACGCTGGCCAGGTGATAATCGCACGGATTCTTTTGAAACTACACTCTAATTTCAACCGGAACAAGACGGTAGAATTCGATGAAACTTAGTTCGAACATGATTCACGACAAGCTTCGACTCGTGTACCTGTCTACGTTTTGATGCCGTATCGATAATTTAAATGGTGACATCTTAAATCAGACGGCCATGTGCTAATTTTCGACAAACATTGGCGGAGTGATGATACTCGCGCAATTTCTCTAAAAAGTAGAGATGAAATTCGACTCGAACTAGACGGTAGAATTGGCTAAAACTCGGTTCGATTATGGTTTGGGACAAGACTCGACTCCTGTACGTGGTTAAAATTGGAGCACTTGTCTATAATAGAAATATCGGCGTCTTTAATCCGAGAGCTATACGTGTAATTTTGCGAAAGACGTTGGCCAGGTGATGATACTCGCGCAATTTTTCTGAAAAGTAGAGATGAAATTCGACTCGAACTAGACGGTGGAATTGGCTAAATCTCGGTTCGATTATGCTTTGGGACAAGACTCGAATCCTGTACGTGGTTAAAAGTGGAGCACTTGTCTATAATAGAAATATCGGCGTCTTTAATCCGAGAGCTATACGTGTAATTTTGCGAAAGACGTTTATCAGGTGATGATACTCGCGCAATTTCTCTGAAAAGTAGAGACGAAATTCGACTCGAACTAGACGGTAGAATTGGCTAAAACTCGGTTCGATTATGGTTTGGGACAAGACTCGACTCCTGTACGTGGTTAAAAGTGGAGCACTTGTCTATAATAGAAATATCGGCGTCTTTAATCCGAGAGCTATACGTGTAATTTTGCGAAAGACGTTGGCCAGGTGATGATACTCGCGCAATTTTTCTGAAAAGTAGAGATGAAATTCGACTCGAACTAGACGGTGGAATTGGCTAAATCTCGGTCGATTATGCTTTGGGACAAGACTCGACTCCTGTACGTGGTTAAAAGTGGAGCACTTGTCTATAATGGAAATATCGGCGTCTTTAATCCGAGAGCTATACGTGTAATTTTGCGAAAGACGTTGGCCATGGTGATGATACTCGCGCAATTTCTCTGAAAAGTAGAGATGAAATTCGACTCGAACTAGACGGTAGAATTGGCTAAAACTAGGTTCAATTATGCTTTGGGACAAGACTCGACTCCTGTACGTGGTTAAAAGTGGAGCACTTGTCTATAATAGAAATATCGGCGTCTTTAATCCGAGAGCTATACGTGTAATTTTGCGAAAGACGTTTATCAGGTGATGATACTCGCGCAATTTCTCTGAAAAGTAGAGATGAAATTCGACTCGAACTAGACGGTAGAATTGGCTAAAACTCGGTTCGATTATGCTTTGGGACAAGGATCGACTCCTGAACGTGGTTAAAAGTGGAGCACTTGTATATAATAGAAATATCGGCGTCTTTAATCCGAGAGCTATACGTGTAATTTTGCGAAAGACGTTGGCCAGGTGATGATACTCCCGCAATTTCTCTGAAAAGTAGAGATGAAATTCGACTCGAACTAGACGGTAGAATTGGCTAAAACTCGGTTCGATTATGCTTTGGGACAAGCCTCGACTCCTGAACGTGGTTAAAAGTGGAGCACTTGTGTATAATAGAAATATCGGCGTCTTTAATCCGAGAGCTATACGTGTAATTTTGCGAAAGACGTTGGCCAGGTGATGATACTCGCGCAATTTCTCTGAAAAGTAGAGATGAAATTCGACTCGAACTAGACGGTAGAATTGGCTAAAACTAGGTTCGATTATGCTTTGGGACAAGACTCGACTCCTGTACGTGATTAAAAGTGGAGCACTTGTCTATAATAGAAATATCGGCGTCTTTAATCCGAGAGCTATACGTGTAATTTTGCGAAAGACGTTGGCCACGTGATGATACTCGCGCAATTTCTCTGAAAAGTAGAGATGAAATTCGACTCGAACTAGACGGTAGAATTGGCTAAAACTAGGTTCGATTATGCTTTGGGACAAGAATCGACTCCTGTACGTGGTTAAAAGTGGAGCACTTGTCTATAATAGAAATATCGGCGTCTTTAATCCGAGAGCTATACGTGTAATTTTGCGAAAGACGTTAACCCGGTGATGATACTCGCGCAATTTCCCTGAAAAGTAGAGATGAAATTCGACTCGAACTAGACGGTAGAATTGGCTAAAACTCGGTTCGATTATGCTTTGGGACAAGACTCGACTCCTGTACGTGGTTAAAAGTGGAGCACTTGTCTATAATAGAAATATCGGCGTCTTAAATCCGAGAGCTATACGTGTAATTTTGCGAAAGACGTTAACCAGGTGATGATACTCGCGCAATTTCTCTGAAAAGTAGAGATGAAATTCGACTCGAACTAGATGGTAGAATTGGCTAAAACTCGGCTCGATTATGCTTTGGGACAAGCCTCGACTCCTGAACGTGGTTAAAAGTGGAGCACTTGTCTATGATAGAAATATCGGCGTCTTTAATCCGAGAGCTATACGTGTAACTTTGCGAAAGACGTTGGCCAGGTGATGATACTCGCGCAATTTCTCTGAAAAGTAGAGATGAAGTTCGACTCGAACTAGACGTTAGAATTGGCTGAAACTCGGTTCGGTTATGCTTTGTGACAAGCCTCGACTCCTGAACGTGGTTAAAAGTGGAGCACTTGTATATGATAGAAATATCGGCGTCTTTAATCCGAGAGCTATACGTGTAATTTTGCGAAAGACGTTGGCCAGGTGATGATACTCGCGCAATTTCTCTGAAAAGTAGAGATGAAATTCGACTCGAACTAGACGGTAGAATTGGCTAAAACTAGGTTCGATTATGCTTTGGGACAAGACTCGAATCCTGTACGTGGTTAAAAGTGGAGCACTTGTATATAATAGAAATATCGGCGTCTTTAATCCGAGAGCTATACGTGTAATTTTGCGAAAGACGGCCAGCTGATGATACTCGCGCAATTTCTCTGAAAAGTAGAGATGAAATTCGACTTGAACTAGACGGTAGAATTGGCTAAAACTAGGTTCGATTATGCTTTGGGACAAGACTCGACTCCTGTACGTGGTTAAAAGTGGAGCACTTGTCTATAATAGAAATATCGGCGTCTTTAATCCGAGAGCTATACGTGTAATTTTGCGAAAGACGTTAACCCGGTGATGATACTCGCGCAATTTCTCTGAAAAGTAGAGATGAAATTCGACTCGAACTAGACGGTAGAATTGGCTAAAACTCGGTTCGATTATGCTTTGGGACAAGCCTCGACTCCTGTACGTGGTTAAAAGTGGAGCACTTGTCTATAATAGAAATATCGTTGTCTTTAATCCGAGAGCTATACGTGTAATTTTGCGAAAGACGTTGGCCAGCTGATGATACTCGCGCAATTTCTCTGAAAAGTAGAGATGAAATTCGACTAGAACTAGACGGTAGAATTGGCTAAAACTAGGTTCGATTATGCTTTGGGACAAGACTCGAATCCTGTACGTGGTTAAAAGTGGAGCACTTGTATATAATAGAAATATCGGCGTCTTTAATCCGAGAGCTATACGTGTAATTTTGCGAAAGACGTTAACCCGGTAATGATACTCGCGCAATTTCCCTGAAAAGTAGAGATGAAATTCGACTCGAACTAGACGGTAGAATTGGCTAAAACTCGGTTCGATTATGCTTTGGGACAAGACTCGACTCCTGTACGTGGTTAAAAGTGGAGCACTTGTCTATAATAGAAATATCGGCGTCTTTAATCCGAGAGCTATACGTGTAACTTTGCGAAAGACGTTGGCCAGGTGATGATACTCGCGCAATTTCTCTGAAAAGTAGAGATGAAATTCGACTCGAACTAGACGTTAGAATTGGCTAAAACTCGGTTCGATTATGTTTTGGGACAAGCCTCACTCCTGAACGTGGTTAAAAGTGGAGCACTTGTATATGATAGAAATATCGGCGTCTTTAATCCGAGAGCTATACGTGTAATTTTGCGAAAGACGTTGGCCAGGTGATGATACTCGCGCAATTTCTCTGAAAAGTAGAGATGAAATTCGACTCGAACTAGACGGTAGAATTGGCTAAAACTAGGTTCGATTATGCTTTGGGACAAGACTCGAATCCTGTACGTGGTTAAAAGTGGAGCACTTGTATATAATGGAAATGTCGGCGTCCTTAATCCGAGAGCTGTACGTGTAATTTTGCGAAAGACGTTGGCCAGCTGATGATACTCGCGCAATTTCTCTGAAAAGTAGAGATGAAATTCG
The DNA here is from genome assembly GCF_051294905.1 of Botryllus schlosseri. Lineage (NCBI taxonomy): Eukaryota > Metazoa > Chordata > Ascidiacea > Stolidobranchia > Styelidae > Botryllus > Botryllus schlosseri. Next base: position 18,251,519 of record NC_137250.1, on the reverse strand, counting down.
ACTTGAACTAGACGGTAGAATTGGCTAAAACTAGGTTCGATTATGCTTTGGGACAAGACTCGACTCCTGTACGTGGTTAAAAGTGGAGCACTTGTCTATAATAGAAATATCGGCGTCTTTAATCCGAGAGCTATACGTGTAATTTTGCGAAAGACGTTGGCCAGGTTATGATACTCGCGCAATTTCTCTGAAAAGTAGAGATGAAATTCGACTCGAACTAGACGGTAGAATTGGCTAAAACTAGGTTCGATTATGCTTTGGGACAAGACTCGACTCCTGTACGTGGTTAAAAGTGGAGCACTTGTCTATAATAGAAATATCGGCGTCTTTAATCCGAGAGCTATACGTGTAATTTTGCGAAAGACGTTGGCCATGGTGATGATACTCGCGCAATTTCTCTGAAAAGTAGAGATGAAATTCGACTCGAACTAGACGGTAGAATTGGCTAAAACTAGGTTCAATTATGCTTTGGGACAAGCCTCGAATCCTGTACGTGGTTAAAAGTGGAGCACTTGTCTATAATAGAAATATCGGCGTCTTTAATCCGAGAGCTATACGTGTAATTTTGCGAAAGACGTTGGCCAGGTTATGATACTCGCGCAATTTCTCTGAAAAGTAGAGATGAAATTCGACTCGAACTAGACGGTAGAATTGGCTAAAACTAGGTTCGATTATGCTTTGGGACAAGACTCGACTCCTGTACGTGGTTAAAAGTGGAGCACTTGTCTATGATAGAAATATCGGCGTCTTTAATCCGAGAGCTATACGTGTAATTTTGCGAAAGACGTTGGCCAGGTGATAATCGCACGGATTCTTTTGAAACTACACTCTAATTTCAACCGGAACAAGACGGTAGAATTCGATGAAACTTAGTTCGAACATGATTCACGACAAGCTTCGACTCGTGTACCTGTCTACGTTTTGATGCCGTATCGATAATTTAAATGGTGACATCTTAAATCAGACGGCCATGTGCTAATTTTCGACAAACATTGGCGGAGTGATGATACTCGCGCAATTTGTCTAAAAAGTAGAGATGAAATTCGACTCGAACTAGACGGTAGAATTGGCTAAAACTCGGTTCGATTATGGTTTGGGACAAGACTCGACTCCTGTACGTGGTTAAAAGTGGAGCACTTGTCTATAATAGAAATATCGGCGTCTTTAATCCGAGAGCTATACGTGTAATTTTGCGAAAGACGTTGGCCAGGTGATGATACTCGCGCAATTTTTCTGAAAAGTAGAGATGAAATTCGACTCGAACTAGACGGTGGAATTGGCTAAATCTCGGTTCGATTATGCTTTGGGACAAGACTCGACTCCTGTACGTGGTTAAAAGTGGAGCACTTGTCTATAATAGAAATATCGGCGTCTTTAATCCGAGAGCTATACGTGTAATTTTGCGAAAGACGTTGGCCATGGTGATGATACTCGCGCAATTTCTCTGAAAAGTAGAGATGAAATTCGACTCGAACTAGACGGTAGAATTGGCTAAAACTAGGTTCGATTATGCTTTGGGACAAGACTCGACTCCTGTACGTGGTTAAAAGTGGAGCACTTTTCTATAATAGAAATATCGGCGTCTTTAATCCGAGAGCTATACGTGTAATTTTGCGAAAGACGTTTATCAGGTGATGATACTCGCGCAATTTCTCTGAAAAGTAGAGATGAAATTCGACTCGAACTAGACGGTAGAATTGGCTAAAACTCGGTTCGATTATGGTTTGGGACAAGACTCGACTCCTGTACGTGGTTAAAAGTGGAGCACTTGTCTATAATAGAAATATCGGCGTCTTTAATCCGAGAGCTATACGTGTAATTTTGCGAAAGACGTTGGCCAGGTGATGATACTCGCGCAATTTTTCTGAAAAGTAGAGATGAAATTCGACTCGAACTAGACGGTGGAATTGGCTAAATCTCGGTTCGATTATGCTTTGGGACAAGACTCGACTCCTGTACGTTGTTAAAAGTGGAGCACTTGTCTATAATAGAAATATCGGCGTCTTTAATCCGAGAGCTATACGTGTAATTTTGCGAAAGACGTTGGCCATGGTGATGATACTCGCGCAATTTCTCTGAAAAGTAGAGATGAAATTCGACTCGAACTAGACGGTAGAATTGGCTAAAACTAGGTTCAATTATGCTTTGGGACAAGCCTCGAATCCTGTACGTGGTTAAAAGTGGAGCACTTGTCTATAATAGAAATATCGGCGTCTTTAATCCGAGAGCTATACGTGTAATTTTGCGAAAGACGTTGGCCAGGTTATGATACTCGCGCAATTTCTCTGAAAAGTAGAGATGAAATTCGACTCGAACTAGACGGTAGAATTGGCTAAAACTAGGTTCGATTATGCTTTGGGACAAGACTCGACTCCTGTACGTGGTTAAAAGTGGAGCACTTGTCTATAATAGAAATATCGACGTCTTTAATCCGAGAGCTATACGTGTAATTTTGCGAAAGACGTTGGCCAGGTGATAATCGCACGGATTCTTTTGAAACTTCACTCTAATTTCAACCGGAACAAGACGGTAGAATTCGATGAAACTTAGTTCGAACATGATTCACGACAAGCTTCGACTCGTGTACCTGTCTACGTTTTGATGCCGTATCGATAATTTAAATGGTGACATCTTAAATCAGACGGCCATGTGCTAATTTTCGACAAACATTGGCGGAGTGATGATACTCGCGCAATTTCTCTAAAAAGTAGAGATGAAATTCGACTCGAACTAGACGGTAGAATTGGCTAAAACTCGGTTCGATTATGGTTTGGGACAAGACTCGACTCCTGTACGTGGTTAAAAGTGGAGCACTTGTCTATAATAGAAATATCGGCGTCTTTAATCCGAGAGCTATACGTGTAATTTTGCGAAAGACGTTGGCCAGGTGATGATACTAGCGCAATTTTTCTGAAAAGTAGAGATGAAATTCGACTCGAACTAGACGTTGGAATTGGCTAAATCTCGGTTCGATTATGCTTTGGGACAAGACTCGACTCCTGTACGTGGTTAAAAGTGGAGCACTTGTCTATAATAGAAATATCGGCGTCTTTAATCCGAGAGCTATACGTGTAATTTTGCGAAAGACGTTGGCCATGGTGATGATACTCGCGCAATTTCTCTGAAAAGTAGAGATGAAATTCGACTCGAACTAGACGGTAGAATTGGCTAAAACTAGGTTCGATGATGCTTTGGGACAAGACTCGACTCCTGTACGTGGTTAAAAGTGGAGCACTTGTCTATAATAGAAATATCGGCGTCTTTAATCCGAGAGCTATACGTGTAATTTTGCGAAAGACGTTGGCCAGGTGATGATACTCGCGCAATTTTTCTGAAAAGTAGAGATGAAATTCGACTCGAACTAGACGGTGGAATTGGCTAAATCTCGGTTCGATTATGCTTTGGGACAAGACTCGACTCCTGTACGTGGTTAAAAGTGGAGCACTTGTCTATAATAGAAATATCGGCGTCTTTAATCCGAGAGCTATACGTGTAATTTTGCGAAAGACGTTGGCCATGGTGATGATACTCGCGCAATTTCTCTGAAAAGTAGAGATGAAATTCGACTCGAACTAGACGGTAGAATTGGCTAAAACTAGGTTCAATTATGCTTTGGGACAAGACTCGACTCCTGTACGTGGTTAAAAGTGGAGCACTTGTCTATAATAGAAATATCGGCGTCTTTAATCCGAGAGCTATACGTGTAATTTTGCGAAAGACGTTGGCCAGGTTATGATACTCGCGCAATTTCTCTGAAAAGTAGAGATGAAATTCGACTCGAACTAGACGGTAGAATTGGCTAAAACTAGGTTCGATTATGCTTTGGGACAAGACTCGACTCCTGTACGTGGTTAAAAGTGGAGCACTTGTCTATAATAGAAATATCGGCGTCTTTAATCCGAGAGCTATACGTGTAATTTTGCGAAAGACGTTGGCCAGGTGATAATCGCACGGATTCTTTTGAAACTACACTCTAATTTCAACCGGAACAAGACGGTAGAATTCGATGAAACTTAGTTCGAACAGTATTCACGACAAGCTTCGACTCGTGTACCTGTCTACGTTTTGATGCCGTATCGATAATTTAAATGGTGACATCTTAAATCAGACGGCCATGTGCTAATTTTCGACAAACATTGGCGGAGTGATGATACTCGCGCAATTTCTCTAAAAAGTAGAGATGAAATTCGACTCGAACTAGACGGTAGAATTGGCTAAAACTCGGTTCGATTATGGTTTGGGACAAGACTCGACTCCTGTACGTGGTTAAAAGTGGAGCACTTGTCTATAATAGAAATATCGGCGTCTTTAATCCGAGAGCTATACGTGTAATTTTGCGAAAGACGTTGGCCAGGTGATGATACTCGCGCAATTTTTCTGAAAAGTAGAGATGAAATTCGACTCGAACTAGACGGTGGAATTGGCTAAATCTCGGTTCGATTATGCTTTGGGACAAGACTCGACTCCTGTACGTGGTTAAAAGTGGAGCACTTGTCTATAATAGAAATATCGGCGTCTTTAATCCGAGAGCTATACGTGTAATTTTGCGAACGACGTTGGCCATGGTGATGATACTCGCGCAATTTCTCTGAAAAGTAGAGATGAAATTCGACTCGAACTAGACGGTAGAATTGGCTAAAACTAGGTTCGATTATGCTTTGGGACAAGACTCGACTCCTGTACGTGGTTAAAAGTGGAGCACTTGTCTATAATAGAAATATCGGCGTCTTTAATCCGAGAGCTATACGTGTAATTTTGCGAAAGACGTTTATCAGGTGATGATACTCGCGCAATTTCTCTGAAAAGTAGAGATGAAATTCGACTCGAACTAGACGGTAGAATTGGCTAAAACTCGGTTCGATTATGGTTTGGGACAAGACTCGACTCCTGTACGTGGTTAAAAGTGGAGCACTTGTCTATAATAGAAATATCGGCGTCTTTAATCCGAGAGCTATACGTGTAATTTTGCGAAAGACGTTGGCCAGGTGATGATACTCGCGCAATTTTTCTGAAAAGTAGAGATGAAATTCGACTCGAACTAGACGGTGGAAGTGGCTAAATCTCGGTTCGATTATGCTTTGGGACAAGACTCGACTCCTGTACGTGGTTAAAAGTGGAGCACTTGTCTATAATAGAGATATCGGCGTCTTTAATCCGAGAGCTATACGTGTAATTTTGCGAAAGACGTTGGCCATGGTGATGATACTCGCGCAATTTCTCTGAAAAGTAGAGATGAAATTCGACTCGAACTAGACGGTAGAATTGGCTAAAACTCGGTTCGATTATTTTTTGGGACAAGCCTCGACTCCTGTACGTGGTTAAAAGTGGAGCACTTGTCTATAATAGAAATATCGGCGTCTTTAATCCGAGAGCTATACGTGTAATTTTGCGAAAGACGTTGGCCACGTGATGATACTCGCGCAATTTCTCTGAAAAGTAGAGATGAAATTCGACTCGAACTAGACGGTAGAATTGGCTAAAACTAGGTTCGATTATGCTTTGGGACAAGAATCGACTCCTGTACGTGGTTAAAAGTGGAGCACTTGTCTATAATAGAAATATCGGCGTCTTTAATCCGAGAGCTATACGTGTAATTTTGCGGAAGAAGTTAACCCGGTGATGATACTCGCGCAATTTCCCTGAAAAGTAGAGATGAAATTCGACTCGAACTAGACGGTAGAATTGGCTAAAACTCGGTTCGATTATGCTTTGGGACAAGACTCGACTCCTGTACGTGGTTAAAAGTGGAGCACTTGTCTATAATAGAAATATCGGCGTCTTAAATCCGAGAGCTATACGTGTAATTTTGCGAAAGACGTTAACCAGGTGATGATACTCGCGCAATTTCTCTGAAAAGTAGAGATGAAATTCGACTCGAACTAGATGGTAGAATTGGCTAAAACTCGGTTCGATTATGCTTTGGGACAAGCCTCGACTCCTGAACGTGGTTAAAAGTGGAGCACTTGTCTATAATAGAGATATCGGCGTCTTTAATCCGAGAGCTATACGTGTAATTTTGCGAAAGACGTTGGCCATGGTGGTGATACTCGCGCAATTTCTCTGAAAAGTAGAGATGAAATTCGACTCGAACTAGACGGTAGAATTGGCTAAAACTAGGTTCAATTATGCTTTGGGACAAGACTCGACTCCTGTACGTGGTTAAAAGTGGAGCACTTGTCTATAATAGAAATATCGGCGTCTTTAATCCGAGAGCTATACGTGTAATTTTGCGAAAGACGTTTATCAGGTGATGATACTCGCGCAATTTCTCTGAAAAGTAGAGATGAAATTCGACTCGAACTAGACGGTAGAATTGGCTAAAACTCGGTTCAATTATGCTTTGGGACAAGTCTCGACTCCTGAACGTGGTTAAAAGTGGAGCACTTGTATATAATAGAAATATCGGCGTCTTTAATCCGAGAGCTATACGTGTAATTTTGCGAAAGACGTTGGCCAGGTGATGATACTCGCGCAATTTCTCTGAAAAGTAGAGATGAAATTCGACTCGAACTAGACGGTAGAATTGGCTAAAACTAGGTTGTTCGATTATGCTTTGGGACAAGACTCGACTCCTGTACGTGATTAAAAGTGGAGCACTTGTATATAATAGAAATATCGGCGTCTTTAATCCGAGAGCTATACGTTTAATTTTGCGAAAGACGTTGGCCACGTGATGATACTCGCGCAATTTTTCTGAAAAGTAGAGATGAAATTCGACTCGAACTAGACGGTAGAATTGGCTAAAACTCGGTTCGATTATTTTTTGGGACAAGCCTCGACTCCTGTACGTGGTTAAAAGTGGAGCACTTGTCTATAATAGAAATATCGGCGTCTTTAATCCGAGAGCTATACGTGTAATTTTGCGAAAGACGTTGGCCACGTGATGATACTCGCGCAATTTCTCTGAAAAGTAGAGATGAAATTCGACTCGAACTAGACGGTAGAATTGGCTAAAACTAGGTTCGATTATGCTTTGGGACAAGAATCGACTCCTGTACGTGGTTAAAAGTGGAGCACTTGTCTATAATAGAAATATCGGCGTGTTTAATCCGAGAGCTATACGTGTAATTTTGCGAAAGACGTTAACCCGGTGATGATACTCGCGCAATTTCCCTGAAAAGTAGAGATGAAATTCGACTCGAACTAGACGGTAGAATTGGCTAAAACTCGGTTCGATTATGCTTTGGGACAAGACTCGACTCCTGTACGTGGTTAAAAGTGGAGCACTTGTCTATAATAGAAATATCGGCGTCTTAAATCCGAGAGCTATACGTGTAATTTTGCGAAAGACGTTAACCAGGTGATGATACTCGCGCAATTTCTCTGAAAAGTAGAGATGAAATTCGACTCGAACTAGATGGTAGAATTGGCTAAAACTCGGTTCGATTATGCTTTGGGACAAGCCTCGACTCCTGAACGTGGTTAAAAGTGGAGCACTTGTCTATGATAGAAATATCGGCGTCTTTAATCCGAGAGCTATACGTGTAACTTTGCGAAAGACGTTGGCCAGGTGATGATACTCGCGCAATTTCTCTGAAAAGTAGAGATGAAGTTCGACTCGAACTAGACGTTAGAATTGGCTGAAACTCGGTTCGGTTATGCTTTGTGACAAGCCTCGACTCCTGAACGTGGTTAAAAGTGGAGCACTTGTATATGATAGAAATGTCGGCGTCTTTAATCCGAGAGCTATACGTGTAATTTTGCGAAAGACGTTGGCCAGGTGATGATACTCGCGCAATTTCTCTGAAAAGTAGAGATGAAATTCGACTCGAACTAGACGGTAGAATTGGCTAAAACTAGGTTCGATTATGCTTTGGGACAAGACTCGAATCCTGTACGTGGTTAAAAGTGGAGCACTTGTATATAATAGAAATATCGGCGTCTTTAATCCGAGAGCTATACGTGTAATTTTGCGAAAGACGTTGGCCAGCTGATGATACTCGCGCAATTTCTCTGAAAAGTAGAGATGAAATTCGACTTGAACTAGACGGTAGAATTGGCTAAAACTAGGTTCGATTATGCTTTGGGACAAGACTCGACTCCTGTACGTGGTTAAAAGTGGAGCACTTGTCTATAATAGAAATATCGGCGTCTTTAATCCGAGAGCTATACGTGTAATTTTGCGAAAGACGTTAACCCGGTGATGATACTCGCGCAATTTCTCTGAAAAGTAGAGATGAAATTCGACTCGAACTAGACGGTAGAATTGGCTAAAACTCGGTTCGATTATGCTTTGGGACAAGCCTCGACTCCTGTACGTGGTTAAAAGTGGAGCACTTGTCTATAATAGAAATATCGTTGTCTTTAATCCGAGAGCTATACGTGTAATTTTGCGAAAGACGTTGGCCAGCTGATGATACTCGCGCAATTTCTCTGAAAAGTAGAGATGAAATTCGACTAGAACTAGACGGTAGAATTGGCTAAAACTAGGTTCGATTATGCTTTGGGACAAGACTCGAATCCTGTACGTGGTTAAAAGTGGAGCACTTGTATATAATAGAAATATCGGCGTCTTTAATCCGAGAGCTATACGTGTAATTTTGCGAAAGACGTTAACCCGGTAATGATACTCGCGCAATTTCCCTGAAAAGTAGAGATGAAATTCGACTCGAACTAGACGGTAGAATTGGCTAAAAGTCGGTTCGATTATGCTTTGGGACAAGACTCGACTCCTGTACGTGGTTAAAAGTGGAGCACTTGTCTATAATAGAAATATCGGCGTCTTTAATCCGAGAGCTATACGTGTAATTTTGCGAAAGACGTTACCCAGGTGATGATACTCGCGCAATTTCTCTGAAAAGTAGAGATGAAATTCGACTCGAACTAGACGGTAGAATTGGCTAAAACTCGGTTCGATTATGCTTTGGGACAAGCCTCGACTCCTGAACGTGGTTAAAAGTGGAGCACTTGTCTATGATAGAAATATCGGCGTCTTTAATCCGAGAGCTATACGTGTAACTTTGCGAAAGACGTTGGCCAGGTGATGATACTCGCGCAATTTCTCTGAAAAGTAGAGATGAAATTCGACTCGAACTAGACGTTAGAATTGGCTAAAACTCGGTTCGATTATGCTTTGGGACAAGCCTCACTCCTGAACGTGGTTAAAAGTGGAGCACTTGTATATGATAGAAATATCGGCGTCTTTAATCCGAGAGCTATACGTGTAATTTTGCGAAAGACGTTGGCCAGGTGATGATACTCGCGCAATTTCTCTGAAAAGTAGAGATGAAATTCGACTCGAACTAGACGGTAGAATTGGCTAAAACTAGGTTCGATTATGCTTTGGGACAAGACTCGAATCCTGTACGTGGTTAAAAGTGGAGCACTTGTATATAATGGAAATGTCGGCGTCTTTAATCCGAGAGCTATACGTGTAATTTTGCGAAAGACGTTGGCCAGCTGATGATACTCGCGCAATTTCTCTGAAAAGTAGAGATGAAATTCGACTTGAACTAGACGGTAGAATTGGCTAAAACTAGGTTCGATTATGCTTTGGGACAAGACTCGACTCCTGTACGTGGTTAAAAGTGGAGCATTTGTCTATAATAGAAATATCGGCGTCTTTAATCCGAGAGCTATACGTGTAATTTTGCGAAAGACGTTGGCCAGGTTATGATACTCGCGCAATTTCTCTGAAAAGTAGAGATGAAATTCGACTCGAACTAGACGGTAGAATTGGCTAAAACTAGGTTCGATTATGCTTTGGGACAAGACTCGACTCCTGTACGTGGTTAAAAGTGGAGCACTTGTCTATAATAGAAATATCGGCGTCTCTAATCCGAGAGCTATACGTGTAATTTTGCGAAAGACGTTGGCCAGGTGATAATCGCACGGATTCTTTTGAAACTACACTCTAATTTCAACCGGAACAAGACGGTAGAATTCGATGAAACTTAGTTCGAACATGATTCACGACAAGCTTCGACTCGTGTACCTGTCTACGTTTTGATGCCGTATCGATAATTTAAATGGTGACATCTTAAATCAGACGGCCATGTGCTAATTTTCGACAAACATTGGCGGAGTGATGATACTCGCGCAATTTCTCTAAAAAGTAGAGATGAAATTCGACTCGAACTAGACGGTAGAATTGGCTAAAACTCGGTTCGATTATGGTTTGGGACAAGACTCGACTCCTGTACGTGGTTAAAAGTGGAGCACTTGTCTATAATAGAAATATCGGCGTCTTTAATCCGAGAGCTATACGTGTAATTTTGCGAAAGACGTTGGCCAGGTGATGATACTCGCGCAATTTTTCTGAAAAGTAGAGATGAAATTCGACTCGAACTAGACGGTGGAATTGGCTAAATCTCGGTTCGATTATGCTTTGGGACAAGACTCGACTCCTGTACGTTGTTAAAAGTGGAGCACTTGTCTATAATAGAAATATCGGCGTCTTTAATCCGAGAGCTATACGTGTAATTTTGCGAAAGACGTTGGCCATGGTGATGATACTCGCGCAATTTCTCTGAAAAGTAGAGATGAAATTCGACTCGAACTAGACGGTAGAATTGGCTAAAACTAGGTTCGATTATGCTTTGGGACAAGACTCGACTCCTGTACGTGGTTAAAAGTGGAGCACTTGTCTATAATAGAAATATCGGCGTCTTTAATCCGAGAGCTATACGTGTAATTTTGCGAAAGACGTTTATCAGGTGATGATACTCGCGCAATTTCTCTGAAAAGTAGAGATGAAATTCGACTCGAACTAGACGGTAGAATTGGCTAAAACTCGGTTCGATTATGGTTTGGGACAAGACTCGACTCCTGTACGTGGTTAAAAGTGGAGCACTTGTCTATAATAGAAATATCGGCGTCTTTAATCCGAGAGCTATACGTGTAATTTTGCGAAAGACGTTGGCCAGGTGATGATACTCGCGCAATTTTTCTGAAAAGTAGAGATGAAATTCGACTCGAACTAGACGGTGGAATTGGCTAAATCTCGGTTCGATTATGCTTTGGGACAAGACTCGACTCCTGTACGTGGTTAAAAGTGGAGCACTTGTCTATAATAGAAATATCGGCGTCTTTAATCCGAGAGCTATACGTGTAATTTTGCGAAAGACGTTGGCCATGGTGATGATACTCGCGCAATTTCTCTGAAAAGTAGAGATGAAATTCGACTCGAACTAGACGGTAGAATTGGCTAAAACTAGGTTCAATTATGCTTTGGGACAAGCCTCGAATCCTGTACGTGGTTAAAAGTGGAGCACTTGTCTATAATAGAAATATCGGCGTCTTTAATCCGAGAGCTATACGTGTAATTTTGCGAAAGACGTTGGCCAGGTTATGATACTCGCGCAATTTCTCTGAAAAGTAGAGATGAAATTCGACTCGAACTAGACGGTAGAATTGGCTAAAACTAGGTTCGATTATGCTTTGGGACAAGACTCGACTCCTGTACGTGGTTAAAAGTGGAGCACTTGTCTATAATAGAAATATCGGCGTCTTTAATCCGAGAGCTATACGTGTAATTTTGCGAAAGACGTTGGCCAGGTGATAATCGCACGGATTCTTTTGAAACTACACTCTAATTTCAACCGGAACAAGACGGTAGAATTCGATGAAACTTAGTTCGAACATGATTCACGACAAGCTTCGACTCGTGTACCTGTCTACGTTTTGATGCCGTATCGATAATTTAAATGGTGACATCTTAAATCAGACGGCCATGTGCTAATTTTCGACAAACATTGGCGGAGTGATGATACTCGCGCAATTTGTCTAAAAAGTAGAGATGAAATTCGACTCGAACTAGACGGTAGAATTGGCTAAAACTCGGTTCGATTATGGTTTGGGACAAGACTCGACTCCTGTACGTGGTTAAAAGTGGAGCACTTGTCTATAATAGAAATATCGGCGTCTTTAATCCGAGAGCTATACGTGTAATTTTGCGAAAGACGTTGGCCAGGTGATGATACTCGCGCAATTTTTCTGAAAAGTAGAGATGAAATTCGACTCGAACTAGACGGTGGAATTGGCAAAATCTCGGTTCGATTATGCTTTGGGACAAGACTCGACTCCTGTACGTGGTTAAAAGTGGAGCACTTGTCTATAATAGAAATATCGGCGTCTTTAATCCGAGAGCTATACGTGTAATTTTGCGAAAGACGTTGGCCATGGTGATGATACTCGCGCAATTTCTCTGAAAAGTAGAGATGAAATTCGACTCGAACTAGACGGTAGAATTGGCTAAAACTAGGTTCGATTATGCTTTGGGACAAGACTCGACTCCTGTACGTGGTTAAAAGTGGAGCACTTGTCTATAATAGAAATATCGGCGTCTTTAATCCGAGAGCTATACGTGTAATTTTGCGAAAGACGTTTATCAGGTGATGATACTCGCGCAATTTCTCTGAAAAGTAGAGATGAAATTCGACTCGAACTAGACGGTAGAATTGGCTAAAACTCGGTTCGAATATGGTTTGGGACAAGACTCGACTCCTGTCCGTGGTTAAAAGTGGAGCACTTGTCTATAATAGAAATATCGGCGTCTTTAATCCGAGAGCTATACGTGTAATTTTGCGAAAGACGTTGGCCAGGTGATGATACTCGCGCAATTTTTCTGAAAAGTAGAGATGAAATTCGACTCGAACTAGACGGTAGAATTGGCTAAAACTCGGTTCGATTATTTTTTGGGACAAGCCTCGACTCCTGTACGTGGTTAAAAGTGGAGCACTTGTCTATAATAAAAATATCGGCGTCTTTAATCCGAGAGCTATACGTGTAATTTTGCGAAAGACGTTGGCCACGCGATGATACTCGCGCAATTTCTCTGAAAAGTAGAGATGAAATTCGACTCGAACTAGACGGTAGAATTGGCTAAAACTAGGTTCGATTATGCTTTGGGACAAGAATCGACTCCTGTACGTGGTTAAAAGTGGAGCACTTGTCTATAATAGAAATATCGGCGTCTTTAATCCGAGAGCTATACGTGTAATTTTGCGAAAGACGTTAACCCGGTGATGATACTCGCGCAATTTCCCTGAAAAGTAGAGATGAAATTCGACTCGAACTAGACGGTAGAATTGGCTAAAACTCGGTTCGATTATGCTTTGGGACAAGACTCGACTCCTGTACGTGGTTAAAAGTGGAGCACTTGTCTATAATAGAAATATCGGCGTCTTAAATCCGAGAGCTATACGTGTAATTTTGCGAAAGACGTTAACCAGGTGATGATACTCGCGCAATTTCTCTGAAAAGTAGAGATGAAATTCGACTCGAACTAGATGGTAGAATTGGCTAAAACTCGGTTCGATTATGCTTTGGGACAAGCCTCGACTCCTGAACGTGGTTAAAAGTGGAGCACTTGTCTATGATAGAAATATCGGCGTCTTCAATCCGAGAGCTATACGTGTAACTTTGCGAAAGACGTTGGCCAGGTGATGATACTCGCGCAATTTCTCTGAAAAGTAGAGATGAAGTTCGACTCGAACTAGACGTTAGAATTGGCTGAAACTCGGTTCGGTTATGCTTTGTGACAAGCCTCGACTCCTGAACGTGGTTAAAAGTGGAGCACTTGTATATGATAGAAATATCGGCGTCTTTAATCCGAGAGCTATACGTGTAATTTTGCGAAAGACGTTGGCCAGGTGATGATACTCGCGCAATTTCTCTGAAAAGTAGAGATGAAATTCGACTCGAACTAGACGGTAGAATTGGCTAAAACTAGGTTCGATTATGCTTTGGGACAAGACTCGAATCCTGTACGTGGTTAAAAGTGGAGCACTTGTATATAATAGAAATATCGGCGTCTTTAATCCGAGAGCTATACGTGTAATTTTGCGAAAGACGTTGGCCAGGTGATGATACTCGCGCAATTTCTCTGAAAAGTAGAGATGAAATTCGACTTGAACTAGACGGTAGAATTGGCTAAAACTAGGTTCGATTATGCTTTGGGACAAGACTCGACTCCTGTACGTGGTTAAAAGTGGAGCACTTGTCTATAATAGAAATATCGGCGTCTTTAATCCGAGAGCTATACGTGTAATTTTGCGAAAGACGTTAACCCGGTGATGATACTCGCGCAATTTCTCTGAAAAGTAGAGATGAAATTCGACTCGAACTAGACGGTAGAATTGGCTAAAACTCGGTTCGATTATGCTTTGGGACAAGCCTCGACTCCTGTACGTGGTTAAAAGTGGAGCACTTGTCTATAAAAGAAATATCGTTGTCTTTAATCCGAGAGCGATACGTGTAATTTTGCGAAAGACGTTGGCCAGGTGATGATACTCGCGCAATTTCTCTGAAAAGTAGAGATGAAATTCGACTCGAACTAGACGGTAGAATTGGCTAAAACTCGGTTCGATTATGCTTTCGGACAAGCCTCGACTCCTGAACGTGGTTAAAAGTGGAGCACTTGTCTATGATAGAAATATCGGCGTCTTTAATCCGAGAGCTATACGTGTAACTTTGCGGAAGACGTTGGTCAGGTGATGATACTCGCGCAATTTCTCTGAAAAGTAGAGATGAAATTCGACTCGAACTAGACGGTAGAATTGGCTAAAATTCGGTTCGATTATGCTTTGGGACAAGCCTCGACTCCTGTACGTGGTTAAAAGTGGAGCACTTGTTTATAATAGAAATATCGGCGTCTTTAATCCGAGAGCTATACGTGTAATTTTGCGAAAGACGTTGGCCAGGTGATGATACTCGCGCAATTTCTCTGAAAAGTAGAGATGAAATTCGACTCGAACTAGACGGTAGAATTGGCTAAAACTCGGTTCGGTTATGCTTTGGGACAAGACTCGACTCCTGAACGTGGTTAAAAGTGGAGCACTTGTTTATAATAGAAATATCGGCGTCTTTAATCCGAGAGCTATACGTGTAATTTTGCGAAAGACGTTTATCAGGTGATGATACTCGCGCAATTTCTCTGAAAAGTAGAGATGAAATTCGACTCGAACTAGACGGTAGAATTGGCTAAAACTCGGTTCGAATATGGTTTGGGACAAGACTCGACTCCTGTACGTGGTTAAAAGTGGAGCACTTGTCTATAATAGAAATATCGGCGTCTTTAATCCGAGAGCTATACGTGTAATTTTGCGAAAGACGTTGGCCAGGTGATGATACTCGCGCAATTTTTCTGAAAAGTAGAGATGAAATTCGACTCGAACTAGACGGTGGAATTGGCTAAATCTCGGTTCGATTATGCTTTGGGACAAGACTCGACTCCTGTACGTGGTTAAAAGTGGAGCACTTGTCTATAATAGAAATATCGGCGTCTTTAATCCGAGACCTATACGTGTAATTTTGCGAAAGACGTTGGCCATGGTGATGATACTCGCGCAATTTCTCTGAAAAGTAGAGATGAAATTCGACTCGAACTAGACGGTAGAATTGGCTAAAACTAGGTTCAATTATGCTTTGGGACAAGACTCGACTCCTGTACGTGGTTAAAAGTGGAGCACTTGTCTATAATAGAAATATTGGCGTCTTTAATCCGAGAGCTATACGTGTAATTTTGCGAAAGACGTTTATCAGGTGATGATACTCGCGCAATTTCTCTGAAAAGTAGAGATGAAATTCGACTCGAACTAGACGGTAGAATTGGCTAAAACTCGGTTCGATTATGCTTTGGGACAAGCCTCGACTCCTGAACGTGGTTAAAAGTGGAGCACTTGTATATAATAGAAATATCGGCGTCTTTAATCCAAGAGCTATACGTGTAATTTTGCGAAAGACGTTGGCCAGGTGATGATACTCGCGCAATTTCTCTGAAAAGTAGAGATGAAATTCGACTCGAACTAGACGGTAGAATTGGCTAAAACTAGGTTCGATTATGCTTTGGGACAAGACTCGACTCCTGTACGTGATTAAAAGTGGAGCAATTGTATATAATAGAAATATCGGCGTCTTTAATCCGAGAGCTATACGTGTAATTTTGCGAAAGACGTTGGCCAGGTGATGATACTCGCGCAATTTTTCTGAAAAGTAGAGATGAAATTCGACTCGAACTAGACGGTAGAATTGGCTAAAACTCGGTTCGATTATTTTTTGGGACAAGCCTCGACTCCTGTACGTGGTTAAAAGTGGAGCACTTGTCTATAATAAAAATATCGGCGTCTTTAATCCGAGAGCTATACGTGTAATTTTGCGAAAGACGTTGGCCACGCGATGATACTCGCGCAATTTCTCTGAAAAGTAGAGATGAAATTCGACTCGAACTAGACGGTAGAATTGGCTAAAACTAGGTTCGATTATGCTTTGGGACAAGAATCGACTCCTGTACGTGGTTAAAAGTGGAGCACTTGTCTATAATAGAAATATCGGCGTCTTTAATCCGAGAGCTATACGTGTAATTTTGCGAAAGACGTTAACCCGGTGATGATACTCGCGCAATTTCCCTGAAAAGTAGAGATGAAATTCGACTCGAACTAGACGGTAGAATTGGCTAAAACTCGGTTCGATTATGCTTTGGGACAAGACTCGACTCCTGTACGTGGTTAAAAGTGGAGCACTTGTCTATAATAGAAATATCGGCGTCTTAAATCCGAGAGCTATACGTGTAATTTTGCGAAAGACGTTAACCAGGTGATGATACTCGCGCAATTTCTCTGAAAAGTAGAGATGAAATTCGACTCGAACTAGATGGTAGAATTGGCTAAAACTCGGTTCGATTATGCTTTGGGACAAGCCTCACTCCTGAACGTGGTTAAAAGTGGAGCACTTGTATATGATAGAAATATCGGCGTCTTTAATCCGAGAGCTATACGTGTAATTTTGCGAAAGACGTTGGCCAGGTGATGATACTCGCGCAATTTCTCTGAAAAGTAGAGATGAAATTCGACTCGAACTAGACGGTAGAATTGGCTAAAACTAGGTTCGATTATGCTTTGGGACAAGACTCGAATCCTGTACGTGGTTAAAAGTGGAGCACTTGTATATAATGGAAATGTCGGCGTCTTTAATCCGAGAGCTATACGTGTAATTTTGCGAAAGACGTTGGCCAGCTGATGATACTCGCGCAATTTCTCTGAAAAGTAGAGATGAAATTCGACTTGAACTAGACGGTAGAATTGGCTAAAACTAGGTTCGATTATGCTTTGGGACAAGACTCGACTCCTGTACGTGGTTAAAAGTGGAGCATTTGTCTATAATAGAAATATCGGCGTCTTTAATCCGAGAGCTATACGTGTAATTTTGCGAAAGACGTTGGCCAGGTTATGATACTCGCGCAATTTCTCTGAAAAGTAGAGATGAAATTCGACTCGAACTAGACGGTAGAATTGGCTAAAACTAGGTTCGATTATGCTTTGGGACAAGACTCGACTCCTGTACGTGGTTAAAAGTGGAGCACTTGTCTATAATAGAAATATCGGCGTCTCTAATCCGAGAGCTATACGTGTAATTTTGCGAAAGACGTTGGCCAGGTGATAATCGCACGGATTCTTTTGAAACTACACTCTAATTTCAACCGGAACAAGACGGTAGAATTCGATGAAACTTAGTTCGAACATGATTCACGACAAGCTTCGACTCGTGTACCTGTCTACGTTTTGATGCCGTATCGATAATTTAAATGGTGACATCTTAAATCAGACGGCCATGTGCTAATTTTCGACAAACATTGGCGGAGTGATGATACTCGCGCAATTTCTCTAAAAAGTAGAGATGAAATTCGACTCGAACTAGACGGTAGAATTGGCTAAAACTCGGTTCGATTATGGTTTGGGACAAGACTCGACTCCTGTACGTGGTTAAAAGTGGAGCACTTGTCTATAATAGAAATATCGGCGTCTTTAATCCGAGAGCTATACGTGTAATTTTGCGAAAGACGTTGGCCAGGTGATGATACTCGCGCAATTTTTCTGAAAAGTAGAGATGAAATTCGACTCGAACTAGACGGTGGAATTGGCTAAATCTCGGTTCGATTATGCTTTGGGACAAGACTCGACTCCTGTACGTTGTTAAAAGTGGAGCACTTGTCTATAATAGAAATATCGGCGTCTTTAATCCGAGAGCTATACGTGTAATTTTGCGAAAGACGTTGGCCATGGTGATGATACTCGCGCAATTTCTCTGAAAAGTAGAGATGAAATTCGACTCGAACTAGACGGTAGAATTGGCTAAAACTAGGTTCGATTATGCTTTGGGACAAGACTCGACTCCTGTACGTGGTTAAAAGTGGAGCACTTGTCTATAATAGAAATATCGGCGTCTTTAATCCGAGAGCTATACGTGTAATTTTGCGAAAGACGTTTATCAGGTGATGATACTCGCGCAATTTCTCTGAAAAGTAGAGATGAAATTCGACTCGAACTAGACGGTAGAATTGGCTAAAACTCGGTTCGATTATGGTTTGGGACAAGACTCGACTCCTGTACGTGGTTAAAAGTGGAGCACTTGTCTATAATAGAAATATCGGCGTCTTTAATCCGAGAGCTATACGTGTAATTTTGCGAAAGACGTTGGCCAGGTGATGATACTCGCGCAATTTTTCTGAAAAGTAGAGATGAAATTCGACTCGAACTAGACGGTGGAATTGGCTAAATCTCGGTTCGATTATGCTTTGGGACAAGACTCGACTCCTGTACGTGGTTAAAAGTGGAGCACTTGTCTATAATAGAAATATCGGCGTCTTTAATCCGAGAGCTATACGTGTAATTTTGCGAAAGACGTTGGCCATGGTGATGATACTCGCGCAATTTCTCTGAAAAGTAGAGATGAAATTCGACTCGAACTAGACGGTAGAATTGGCTAAAACTAGGTTCAATTATGCTTTGGGACAAGCCTCGAATCCTGTACGTGGTTAAAAGTGGAGCACTTGTCTATAATAGAAATATCGGCGTCTTTAATCCGAGAGCTATACGTGTAATTTTGCGAAAGACGTTGGCCAGGTTATGATACTCGCGCAATTTCTCTGAAAAGTAGAGATGAAATTCGACTCGAACTAGACGGTAGAATTGGCTAAAACTAGGTTCGATTATGCTTTGGGACAAGACTCGACTCCTGTACGTGGTTAAAAGTGGAGCACTTGTCTATAATAGAAATATCGGCGTCTTTAATCCGAGAGCTATACGTGTAATTTTGCGAAAGACGTTGGCCAGGTGATAATCGCACGGATTCTTTTGAAACTACACTCTAATTTCAACCGGAACAAGACGGTAGAATTCGATGAAACTTAGTTCGAACATGATTCACGACAAGCTTCGACTCGTGTACCTGTCTACGTTTTGATGCCGTATCGATAATTTAAATGGTGACATCTTAAATCAGACGGCCATGTGCTAATTTTCGACAAACATTGGCGGAGTGATGATACTCGCGCAATTTGTCTAAAAAGTAGAGATGAAATTCGACTCGAACTAGACGGTAGAATTGGCTAAAACTCGGTTCGATTATGGTTTGGGACAAGACTCGACTCCTGTACGTGGTTAAAAGTGGAGCACTTGTCTATAATAGAAATATCGGCGTCTTTAATCCGAGAGCTATACGTGTAATTTTGCGAAAGACGTTGGCCAGGTGATGATACTCGCGCAATTTTTCTGAAAAGTAGAGATGAAATTCGACTCGAACTAGACGGTGGAATTGGCAAAATCTCGGTTCGATTATGCTTTGGGACAAGACTCGACTCCTGTACGTGGTTAAAAGTGGAGCACTTGTCTATAATAGAAATATCGGCGTCTTTAATCCGAGAGCTATACGTGTAATTTTGCGAAAGACGTTGGCCATGGTGATGATACTCGCGCAATTTCTCTGAAAAGTAGAGATGAAATTCGACTCGAACTAGACGGTAGAATTGGCTAAAACTAGGTTCGATTATGCTTTGGGACAAGACTCGACTCCTGTACGTGGTTAAAAGTGGAGCACTTGTCTATAATAGAAATATCGGCGTCTTTAATCCGAGAGCTATACGTGTAATTTTGCGAAAGACGTTTATCAGGTGATGATACTCGCGCAATTTCTCTGAAAAGTAGAGATGAAATTCGACTCGAACTAGACGGTAGAATTGGCTAAAACTCGGTTCGAATATGGTTTGGGACAAGACTCGACTCCTGTACGTGGTTAAAAGTGGAGCACTTGTCTATAATAGAAATATCGGCGTCTTTAATCCGAGAGCTATACGTGTAATTTTGCGAAAGACGTTGGCCAGGTGATGATACTCGCGCAATTTTTCTGAAAAGTAGAGATGAAATTCGACTCGAACTAGACGGTGGAATTGGCTAAATCTCGGTTCGATTATGCTTTGGGACAAGACTCGACTCCTGTACGTGGTTAAAAGTGGAGCACTTGTCTATAATAGAAATATCGGCGTCTTTAATCCGAGACCTATACGTGTAATTTTGCGAAAGACGTTGGCCATGGTGATGATACTCGCGCAATTTCTCTGAAAAGTAGAGATGAAATTCGACTCGAACTAGACGGTAGAATTGGCTAAAACTAGGTTCAATTATGCTTTGGGACAAGACTCGACTCCTGTACGTGGTTAAAAGTGGAGCACTTGTCTATAATAGAAATATTGGCGTCTTTAATCCGAGAGCTATACGTGTAATTTTGCGAAAGACGTTTATCAGGTGATGATACTCGCGCAATTTCTCTGAAAAGTAGAGATGAAATTCGACTCGAACTAGACGGTAGAATTGGCTAAAACTCGGTTCGATTATGCTTTGGGACAAGCCTCGACTCCTGAACGTGGTTAAAAGTGGAGCACTTGTATATAATAGAAATATCGGCGTCTTTAATCCAAGAGCTATACGTGTAATTTTGCGAAAGACGTTGGCCAGGTGATGATACTCGCGCAATTTCTCTGAAAAGTAGAGATGAAATTCGACTCGAACTAGACGGTAGAATTGGCTAAAACTAGGTTCGATTATGCTTTGGGACAAGACTCGACTCCTGTACGTGATTAAAAGTGGAGCAATTGTATATAATAGAAATATCGGCGTCTTTAATCCGAGAGCTATACGTGTAATTTTGCGAAAGACGTTGGCCAGGTGATGATACTCGCGCAATTTTTCTGAAAAGTAGAGATGAAATTCGACTCGAACTAGACGGTAGAATTGGCTAAAACTCGGTTCGATTATTTTTTGGGACAAGCCTCGACTCCTGTACGTGGTTAAAAGTGGAGCACTTGTCTATAATAAAAATATCGGCGTCTTTAATCCGAGAGCTATACGTGTAATTTTGCGAAAGACGTTGGCCACGCGATGATACTCGCGCAATTTCTCTGAAAAGTAGAGATGAAATTCGACTCGAACTAGACGGTAGAATTGGCTAAAACTAGGTTCGATTATGCTTTGGGACAAGAATCGACTCCTGTACGTGGTTAAAAGTGGAGCACTTGTCTATAATAGAAATATCGGCGTCTTTAATCCGAGAGCTATACGTGTAATTTTGCGAAAGACGTTAACCCGGTGATGATACTCGCGCAATTTCCCTGAAAAGTAGAGATGAAATTCGACTCGAACTAGACGGTAGAATTGGCTAAAACTCGGTTCGATTATGCTTTGGGACAAGACTCGACTCCTGTACGTGGTTAAAAGTGGAGCACTTGTCTATAATAGAAATATCGGCGTCTTAAATCCGAGAGCTATACGTGTAATTTTGCGAAAGACGTTAACCAGGTGATGATACTCGCGCAATTTCTCTGAAAAGTAGAGATGAAATTCGACTCGAACTAGATGGTAGAATTGGCTAAAACTCGGTTCGATTATGCTTTGGGACAAGCCTCGACTCCTGAACGTGGTTAAAAGTGGAGCACTTGTCTATGATAGAAATATCGGCGTCTTCAATCCGAGAGCTATACGTGTAACTTTGCGAAAGACGTTGGCCAGGTGATGATACTCGCGCAATTTCTCTGAAAAGTAGAGATGAAGTTCGACTCGAACTAGACGTTAGAATTGGCTGAAACTCGGTTCGGTTATGCTTTGTGACAAGCCTCGACTCCTGAACGTGGTTAAAAGTGGAGCACTTGTATATGATAGAAATATCGGCGTCTTTAATCCGAGAGCTATACGTGTAATTTTGCGAAAGACGTTGGCCAGGTGATGATACTCGCGCAATTTCTCTGAAAAGTAGAGATGAAATTCGACTCGAACTAGACGGTAGAATTGGCTAAAACTAGGTTCGATTATGCTTTGGGACAAGACTCGAATCCTGTACGTGGTTAAAAGTGGAGCACTTGTATATAATAGAAATATCGGCGTCTTTAATCCGAGAGCTATACGTGTAATTTTGCGAAAGACGTTGGCCAGGTGATGATACTCGCGCAATTTCTCTGAAAAGTAGAGATGAAATTCGACTTGAACTAGACGGTAGAATTGGCTAAAACTAGGTTCGATTATGCTTTGGGACAAGACTCGACTCCTGTACGTGGTTAAAAGTGGAGCACTTGTCTATAATAGAAATATCGGCGTCTTTAATCCGAGAGCTATACGTGTAATTTTGCGAAAGACGTTAACCCGGTGATGATACTCGCGCAATTTCTCTGAAAAGTAGAGATGAAATTCGACTCGAACTAGACGGTAGAATTGGCTAAAACTCGGTTCGATTATGCTTTGGGACAAGCCTCGACTCCTGTACGTGGTTAAAAGTGGAGCACTTGTCTATAAAAGAAATATCGTTGTCTTTAATCCGAGAGCGATACGTGTAATTTTGCGAAAGACGTTGGCCAGGTGATGATACTCGCGCAATTTCTCTGAAAAGTAGAGATGAAATTCGACTCGAACTAGACGGTAGAATTGGCTAAAACTCGGTTCGATTATGCTTTCGGACAAGCCTCGACTCCTGAACGTGGTTAAAAGTGGAGCACTTGTCTATGATAGAAATATCGGCGTCTTTAATCCGAGAGCTATACGTGTAACTTTGCGGAAGACGTTGGTCAGGTGATGATACTCGCGCAATTTCTCTGAAAAGTAGAGATGAAATTCGACTCGAACTAGACGGTAGAATTGGCTAAAATTCGGTTCGATTATGCTTTGGGACAAGCCTCGACTCCTGTACGTGGTTAAAAGTGGAGCACTTGTTTATAATAGAAATATCGGCGTCTTTAATCCGAGAGCTATACGTGTAATTTTGCGAAAGACGTTGGCCAGGTGATGATACTCGCGCAATTTCTCTGAAAAGTAGAGATGAAATTCGACTCGAACTAGACGGTAGAATTGGCTAAAACTCGGTTCGGTTATGCTTTGGGACAAGACTCGACTCCTGAACGTGGTTAAAAGTGGAGCACTTGTTTATAATAGAAATATCGGCGTCTTTAATCCGAGAGCTATACGTGTAATTTTGCGAAAGACGTTTATCAGGTGATGATACTCGCGCAATTTCTCTGAAAAGTAGAGATGAAATTCGACTCGAACTAGACGGTAGAATTGGCTAAAACTCGGTTCGAATATGGTTTGGGACAAGACTCGACTCCTGTACGTGGTTAAAAGTGGAGCACTTGTCTATAATAGAAATATCGGCGTCTTTAATCCGAGAGCTATACGTGTAATTTTGCGAAAGACGTTGGCCAGGTGATGATACTCGCGCAATTTTTCTGAAAAGTAGAGATGAAATTCGACTCGAACTAGACGGTGGAATTGGCTAAATCTCGGTTCGATTATGCTTTGGGACAAGACTCGACTCCTGTACGTGGTTAAAAGTGGAGCACTTGTCTATAATAGAAATATCGGCGTCTTTAATCCGAGACCTATACGTGTAATTTTGCGAAAGACGTTGGCCATGGTGATGATACTCGCGCAATTTCTCTGAAAAGTAGAGATGAAATTCGACTCGAACTAGACGGTAGAATTGGCTAAAACTAGGTTCAATTATGCTTTGGGACAAGACTCGACTCCTGTACGTGGTTAAAAGTGGAGCACTTGTCTATAATAGAAATATTGGCGTCTTTAATCCGAGAGCTATACGTGTAATTTTGCGAAAGACGTTTATCAGGTGATGATACTCGCGCAATTTCTCTGAAAAGTAGAGATGAAATTCGACTCGAACTAGACGGTAGAATTGGCTAAAACTCGGTTCGATTATGCTTTGGGACAAGCCTCGACTCCTGAACGTGGTTAAAAGTGGAGCACTTGTATATAATAGAAATATCGGCGTCTTTAATCCAAGAGCTATACGTGTAATTTTGCGAAAGACGTTGGCCAGGTGATGATACTCGCGCAATTTCTCTGAAAAGTAGAGATGAAATTCGACTCGAACTAGACGGTAGAATTGGCTAAAACTAGGTTCGATTATGCTTTGGGACAAGACTCGACTCCTGTACGTGATTAAAAGTGGAGCAATTGTATATAATAGAAATATCGGCGTCTTTAATCCGAGAGCTATACGTGTAATTTTGCGAAAGACGTTGGCCAGGTGATGATACTCGCGCAATTTTTCTGAAAAGTAGAGATGAAATTCGACTCGAACTAGACGGTAGAATTGGCTAAAACTCGGTTCGATTATTTTTTGGGACAAGCCTCGACTCCTGTACGTGGTTAAAAGTGGAGCACTTGTCTATAATAAAAATATCGGCGTCTTTAATCCGAGAGCTATACGTGTAATTTTGCGAAAGACGTTGGCCACGCGATGATACTCGCGCAATTTCTCTGAAAAGTAGAGATGAAATTCGACTCGAACTAGACGGTAGAATTGGCTAAAACTAGGTTCGATTATGCTTTGGGACAAGAATCGACTCCTGTACGTGGTTAAAAGTGGAGCACTTGTCTATAATAGAAATATCGGCGTCTTTAATCCGAGAGCTATACGTGTAATTTTGCGAAAGACGTTAACCCGGTGATGATACTCGCGCAATTTCCCTGAAAAGTAGAGATGAAATTCGACTCGAACTAGACGGTAGAATTGGCTAAAACTCGGTTCGATTATGCTTTGGGACAAGACTCGACTCCTGTACGTGGTTAAAAGTGGAGCACTTGTCTATAATAGAAATATCGGCGTCTTAAATCCGAGAGCTATACGTGTAATTTTGCGAAAGACGTTAACCAGGTGATGATACTCGCGCAATTTCTCTGAAAAGTAGAGATGAAATTCGACTCGAACTAGATGGTAGAATTGGCTAAAACTCGGTTCGATTATGCTTTGGGACAAGCCTCGACTCCTGAACGTGGTTAAAAGTGGAGCACTTGTCTATGATAGAAATATCGGCGTCTTCAATCCGAGAGCTATACGTGTAACTTTGCGAAAGACGTTGGCCAGGTGATGATACTCGCGCAATTTCTCTGAAAAGTAGAGATGAAGTTCGACTCGAACTAGACGTTAGAATTGGCTGAAACTCGGTTCGGTTATGCTTTGTGACAAGCCTCGACTCCTGAACGTGGTTAAAAGTGGAGCACTTGTATATGATAGAAATATCGGCGTCTTTAATCCGAGAGCTATACGTGTAATTTTGCGAAAGACGTTGGCCAGGTGATGATACTCGCGCAATTTCTCTGAAAAGTAGAGATGAAATTCGACTCGAACTAGACGGTAGAATTGGCTAAAACTAGGTTCGATTATGCTTTGGGACAAGACTCGAATCCTGTACGTGGTTAAAAGTGGAGCACTTGTATATAATAGAAATATCGGCGTCTTTAATCCGAGAGCTATACGTGTAATTTTGCGAAAGACGTTGGCCAGGTGATGATACTCGCGCAATTTCTCTGAAAAGTAGAGATGAAATTCGACTTGAACTAGACGGTAGAATTGGCTAAAACTAGGTTCGATTATGCTTTGGGACAAGACTCGACTCCTGTACGTGGTTAAAAGTGGAGCACTTGTCTATAATAGAAATATCGGCGTCTTTAATCCGAGAGCTATACGTGTAATTTTGCGAAAGACGTTAACCCGGTGATGATACTCGCGCAATTTCTCTGAAAAGTAGAGATGAAATTCGACTCGAACTAGACGGTAGAATTGGCTAAACCTCGGTTCGATTATGCTTT
Source organism: Botryllus schlosseri (assembly GCF_051294905.1). NCBI lineage: Eukaryota > Metazoa > Chordata > Ascidiacea > Stolidobranchia > Styelidae > Botryllus > Botryllus schlosseri. The sequence goes on along the minus strand of NC_137250.1, from coordinate 18,225,657 downwards.
GGGACAAGCCTCGACTCCTGTACGTGGTTAAAAGTGGAGCACTTGTCTATAAAAGAAATATCGTTGTCTTTAATCCGAGAGCGATACGTGTAATTTTGCGAAAGACGTTGGCCAGGTGATGATACTCGCGCAATTTCTCTGAAAAGTAGAGATGAAATTCGACTCGAACTAGACGGTAGAATTGGCTAAAACTCGGTTCGATTATGCTTTCGGACAAGCCTCGACTCCTGAACGTGGTTAAAAGTGGAGCACTTGTCTATGATAGAAATATCGGCGTCTTTAATCCGAGAGCTATACGTGTAACTTTGCGGAAGACGTTGGTCAGGTGATGATACTCGCGCAATTTCTCTGAAAAGTAGAGATGAAATTCGACTCGAACTAGACGGTAGAATTGGCTAAAATTCGGTTCGATTATGCTTTGGGACAAGCCTCGACTCCTGTACGTGGTTAAAAGTGGAGCACTTGTTTATAATAGAAATATCGGCGTCTTTAATCCGAGAGCTATACGTGTAATTTTGCGAAAGACGTTGGACAGGTGATGATACTCGCGCAATTTCTCTGAAAAGTAGAGATGAAATTCGACTCGAACTAGACGGTAGAATTGGCTAAAACTCGGTTCGGTTATGCTTTGGGACAAGACTCGACTCCTGAACGTGGTTAAAAGTGGAGCACTTGTATATGATAGAAATATCGACGTCTTTAATCCGAGAGCTATACGTGTAATTTTGCGAAAGACGTTGGCCTGGTGATAATCGCACGGATTTTTTTGAAACTACACTCTAATTTCAACCGGAACAAGACGGTAGAATTCGATGAAACTTATTTCGAACATGATTCAAGACAAGCTTCGACTCGTGTACGTGTCTACGTTTTGATGCCGTATCGATAATTTAAATGGTGACATCTTAAATCAGACGGCCGTGTGCTTATTTTCGACAAACATTGGCGGAGTGAGGATTCTCGCGCAATTTCTCTGAAAAGTAGAGATGAAATTCGACTCGAACTAGACGGTAGAATTGGCTAAAACTCGGTTCGATTATGCTTTGGTAAAAGCCTCGACTCCTGTACGTGGTTAAAAGTGGAGCACTTGTCTATAATAGAAATATCGGCGTCTTTAACCCTTTTAAAATCTGATTCCGTATACGGAATCGGTCAACTTCATCTGGCCCTATCTTGATTTGTCTGCGTCCTATAGGCTTCATTTGTGTTTGTAGGGAAAGCTAGCAATCTTCTGAGTTATATGATACCTAATTCGAAGGTATAAAGCATGACAATTTTCGAGCACCGACGATCTAACATCAGGAGTTTGGTCGAAAATACCCCTGCAGAAAAAAGTGGTTATCACCAAAAATTTCCAGATATTTTCCGAGTGGAAAATCTAGTCAGACATTCTGCCAGAACATCAGAAGTCGACTTGTACGGCGTTCTGTGTAATTTTTCACCGTTTCAAACATCAAAACTAGTTCTTGGGAGTATTCTGAAGGGGTTTAGTAATTGTGGTCACGCTTCGGTGATTTTCAAGAACATAGTTAAGTTCGTGACCGAATATGAGTCATAAACTGGTTTACTATGCCTGCAAAAGGTTGGATACGACAAGAGAAAGTATACCACGTTGTTTCATGCCATTAACTGGGCGGTAGGGCTCCTATTCGGTATTGATATTGAACTTGACCATTATGACCACTCACTGACCACGCCCATATGTAAATTTTTCATGTATTTTTGATTTTTCGATATCTGGCGAGCCGCGCGGTTTACAGCCATGGTTGACGGCTTGTTCGAAACTAGGCAACGGTGGCTACGCACTGATGCATCATTTTTGACTCTCTGACGCTATCTTGGGGGTCAGTCTTGAAAAATGAGAAAGAGAAAGAGATTTTTTAGAGAAAAAGTTTGTTTATTTAGTCTTATAAAAAAACCTAGACATGTCTTGGGGTGTCGATCGAAGACGGAAACGGTATAGGGATATAGTCCGCCCACTTCTAAAATGAAACAGCCCAGATTGAAGTCTTGCTGAGGTCACGGTATGAATTTGAAAAGTGATGGTCAGTTTCGCGAAAAATGACCAGATTTCAAAAGGGTTAATCCGAGAGCTATACGTGTAATTTTGCGAAAGACGTTGGCCAGGTGATGATACTCGCGCAATTTCTCTGAAAAGTAGAGATGAAATTCGACTCGAACTAAACGGTAGAATTGGCTAAAACTAGGTTCGATTATGCTTTGAGACAAGACTCGACTCCTGTACGTGGTTAAAAGTGGAGCACTTGTATATAATAGAAATATCGGCGTCTTTAATCCGAGAGCTATACGTGTAATTTTGCGAAAGACGTTGGCCAGGTGATGATACTCGCGTAATTTCTCTGAAAAGTAGAGATGAAATTCGACTCGAACTAGACGGTAGAATTGGCTAAAACTCGGTTCGATTATGCTTTGGGACAAGCCTCGACTCCTGTACGTGGTTAAAAGTGGAGCACTTGTCTATAATAGAAATATCGGCGTCTTTAATCCGAGAGCTATACGTGTAATTTTGAGAAAGACGTTGGCCAGGTGATGATGCTCGCGCAATTTCTCTGAAAAGTAGAGATGAAATTCGACTCGAACTAGACGGTAGAATTGGCTAAAACTCGGTTCGATTATGCATTGGGACAAGCCTTGACTCCTGTACGTGGTTAAAAGTGGAGCACTTGTTTATAATAGAAATATCGGCGTCTTTAATCCGAGAGCTATACGTGTAATTTTGCGAAAGACGTTGGCCAGGTGATGATACTCGCGCAATTTCTCTGAAAAGTAGAGATGAAATTCGACTCGAACTAGACGGTAGAATTGGCTAAAACTCGGTTCGATTATGCTTTGGGACAAGCCTCGACTCCTATACGTGGTTAAAAGTGGAGCACTTGTTTATAATAGAAATATCGGCGTCTTTAATCCGAGAGCTATATGTGTAATTTTGCGAAAGACGTTGGCCAGGTGATGATACTCGCGCAATTTCTCTGAAAAGTAGAGATGAAATTCGACTCGAACTAGACCGCAGAATTGGCTAAAACTCGGTTCGGTTATGCTTTGGGACAAGCCTCGACTCCTGAACGTGGTTAAAAGTGGAGCACTTGTATATGATAGAAATATCGGCGTCTTTAATACGAGAGCTATACGTGTAATTTTGCGAAAGACGTTGGCCAGGTGATGATACTCGCGCAATTTCTCTGAAAAGTAGAGATGAAATTCGACTCGAACTTGACGGTAGACGTCGCTGAAATTCGGTTCCATTATAATTTGGGACAAGTTTCGACTACAGACCGTTTCTGCGTTTTGATGCGGTAGCGATAATTGAAATGGTATCATCGTCTTGCGTATTGTATTTGGTTGAAACGATACTTGCGATAAATCATAGTTGTCTGTTTTGGACACTTTCTGCGACAGATCTGCATGAAATTTGGTATGGACAGAGTTTTATATACGTTTTATCATGTGTCAGTGTCCAAATCCGGATACCATATATGGATACGCCATTGTTTCATCAGTATGGTGATACAACCGTTTATGTTATTACATGTCAAATTTAGTAGGTACCCTTCGATTTATGTGATAGAATTTTGTGTGATAACTTCACTCTGGTGCGCCGAAACGGGTGTTCGCGTGGGAGAAAGTGCCTCAAGCCATTGAGTCACTCGGCTCCGACGGCTAGACGCCGTAGACGGCTAGATGGTTTTCAGCGTAACCGGAGTGGATCCGGATTCTGAATTTGCTTTGACAGTCGGGTAGCAGGATTTTTCTATTCAACGTTCAAATAGCATAGCATTATTTTGGCAGCAGTTTTTTGGATTACCCAGAATTGGAAATTCATAAGACTTTCAAATTGCCGCCTGGAGCCGTAATGGATTCGGATTCCAAAATTTGGGATGGCCAAGAATCAAAATATCTGCAAAATCACGCGAAAGTGGCGTGTGACAAAAGGAAAAACATTCGATCATAGCAACGATGTAAATTGCTATGATTCGATGGTGGCAATTACGGTGACATATCACTCCATAAGAGTAAGACATCAATAAAATTGATAGTAGATAAATTATACCATAAAATGAAACAATAATCGAATTTGATTCCTCACAAATATATTTTCGGCATTTTGACGAAAGTTGTTGGATAAGAAAAAGATGTATTCAAGATACGTTTCCGCACAAGATATGCATTAACACAATTTTGAGATAATTAGGATAACAAAAAGATATCCGAACATGTCCTGAATATATCTCGTGTTTGCTGGGTGCAGCTTAGAGGTAACATTGGTTACCAATCTTACCATATGTCCTTTTTTGAGGACTTGTCGTCGTTTTTCAATAAATTGAAAGTGTCCTCGGAGGACGCCTAAATGTCCGGAAACAGGACTAATGACTTTTTTGTCAACAGCACAGAGGTACCGTAAAAAGTGGGTAATTCGGGAGCTTTCAGAGTTTTTGAAAAGTGTCTTATTTTTTGGAGCTAAAAATTCTACATAATAGTCTTTTACTTTGTGTTACAGGCACAAAATCCGAATTATTAGTCGTGAATTCCCGTGACAACATATCCGTTGAGATCGGTGGTCAACATATTTCCAACGCTGAAAGTGCCAAATACCTTGGCGTTTTGATGAATTCGGCGATATCCTGGAGCCGAAAGAGTCATATATTCTCACACACGATTACTAAGACAACAATTTTCGAAAATATGTGGCCTGTACGCCACCTTTAGTCACTGCCTGTCGATTTGGGTTCGGTTTGATGCACTGTAACTGTGCAGTCAGTTCAGTAAGAATCCAATTGATCCACTACAAAAACTACAGCATCGGATTCTCTGTACCATTGCCAAGGCGCCTCAAAGGGGCCTGAATGTTAGGGTTACCATACGTCCTCCTTTAGGAGGATTTGTCCTCCTTTTTCAGGTTTTTGAAAATGTCCTCCGAGGACGCCCAAATGTCCTCCTTTTTGAGATTTAGTCCTCTTTTTAGAGAATTTTGGTGAAATTTATTGGGAAATTGGAGTGAGATACCGTAAATCAGCACCGAAGTAAAGCTCCGGCCGGTATTTCGGGAGCTGAGCCGGAGAGATGACCTTTTTTTAGTGTGAAGTGAGAAAAATTTACCATTTTCTCAAGATTTCACTCCGGAATTCTAGGTTTTAAAATTTTGAAAAAGTGTCCGCCTTTCCCGATTTTAAAATATGATAAGCCTGCTGAATGTGCAACTGTCAAATCGCTAAGTACTCAAAAGATTTAGTGTCCTTAGAAGAAGTTAGAAATTGCCAAGTTGATGATCAGCTCCATTGAGGCCACTGTCCCACGAATTTTAACTACTTCGCATCGGAACCAAAAGCGCAAGTACAACACACGCGCGTTATCTTCGTCGCCCAACTTCCATATCATCAGAACGAAATACAAGAAAACCCATCGCTCCATCAAGTATGCTCGCCTAGACCTCAAGTGTGGAACAGTATCTCGCCGGTTATCAGACAGTCGTCGAGCATGTCCAAATTCAAGTCGAAATACACGTAACTTCTGCTGAATGATTACTAGTCAGCCATCAAGATTACCTGACGACGACCTGGCATATGTACCTCGCGTACCGTGATACATTCATTATTGTCGCTTCCTTTCGTGTCATTTCTTTTCATTCAATGTGCAATGTGCATGCCTCTTATTTACATGCTATAGAGGCGAAGGTCTTGTGCGCAGTCTTGTGGTGTTCTGTACTGATCAAAATTTCAATAAATGACTGCCTGCTTGACTGATCTGGCGTTGCCCATTCCCGACTTTCAAATAACTCAAACAAGCCCAGTTCGCATATCATAAAAACGCACACGTTTAAATCTTTTCAAAGCGCAAACAAGAGAGTAAAAAACGCACAATCAATCCTTCGTTGATTGTACGCGCGCGATAATATAAACCGGACAGCGCAATGGATAAAACACGGTACAAAAAAGAGCGCGACAAAACATCACAAGTTCACAAAGACAGTTGACGAGTTGACACCGCAGTTAAACATGAACCATACGTTCGTTCTTATCATCGTCGAAATCGCTGGCGTAGTCCACAAGGTTCGAATCGCTTTTAGACAAACTCCGCCGCACATCACTCTGCTCGTATTCGCAACCGGTATGAAAAAACACCCCGTCTCCGACAGTAGATACAGATGGTGATCTGGTAGCTAACGGACTCAAAGACGGCGACAGCGCAGGCGATAAAGCCGGCGATGTAAAACTTGACTCGTGACTGATAGGTGTCCTGGGCAGCGAACATACAGACAATCCTTGCTGGCTGGAATTAATCGAAGGCGACATGCGTCCAAATACGGGTACATTAAAAGCTACTTGCGACCGACTCGAATTGTACACATTGCTACATCTTTGTGTTTCGGGGGTTTTAGGGTACATTCCGGGTAAGTAGGAAGGTTGTGGCGCGTGTGTGTTTAAGTATTGTGGGTGTGGATGGTAGGGCATGTTACCTACACTGCCTCGTTGCATGCGGTTTGTAATTATAGGTACCGGGGCGACTAGATCGTTCCGTTGCTCAGCCACTGATGTGATTAAAGGGGGTGGTCCGTTTGAGTCAAAAGAAGGGGGTAAGGTTAAATCTTTCATTACGAAAGTGTTGTGATTACCGGATCGAACCGCGGTTTCGCGTTCGTCGATGCGTTTCGCTTCTGAAAAGACTTTTGCGATTGTTGCGAATTCTGGGACCCAGTCGGGTATCCTACCCCTACGCCCGTACCCCGAATCAGCCCCGTCGCTGCCTCGTTTGCTGTTGAAGCTGCTTTTGTTCGAGTCCGAGCTGACCGAGGGTTTGAATTTCGAGTCGTTTTTGGAGTGCGAGGATTCGGCCCCCGGGTGGGGGTAGCCTGGCATTTCTTGGATGCTGAGGGGCTCTTCACCAGCGCCTTCGTTGTCGAATATGTGAATGCTCTCGACGCTCGGGGTGCGTACATGGTTGGGGCCGTCACTGATGTCCGAGCCGCAGTCCATGTCCTGAAGATAAGAGTGTGGTATGGTTATTTGGGGAACGTCATCGTTGGCAGTAAAGTCGTGAGGACTTGTACTTTTTCGCAGTACTCGAAAACTTGCGCTACTTGAGTAGTTATGATTTTACACTTGAGTAGAAATTTAGGTTACTTCGACTTCAATTTGAGCACCAAAGATTTTAATTATTCCCTTATTTGAAAAAACCTGAGCCAATCTTACTTTTTGTATCCCGGAATCCAAAACCTGCTTTTTGGTCCTGCCCTGGTTGGAAACTTTCTTCCTAATCTTGACTTTGGCATTGCCTGACCCGTACGTGCTGGTGGTGTCCGACATTGAATTGATGCGGTCCACCTCTCTGTCGACGTCGATCTGATAATTCATAACATAAAGCGAGTGAAATCCGAGAAATCGCGGAAAGCTCAAAGTTAAGCAAAAGCCGCATTTTCACCCAAAACATGGCATGAGGCAATCTATCACAACCACTGTGAGAAAGTTTTATAACTCTTACGTCTTCGTCCTGCTCCGACCCTCTACCGCTGGACAGCGAATGCCTGACCGCGGCGTTGTGGAACTGCAGCATTTGCTTGCCCGCGTGTCCGTTTTGCGTGAGGTTGGACCGATTGGCGGCATGTAGTTTTTCTTGCGCCACGGGATGTTTTACCCCGTTTCCGGTTTTTACTTTTCCGTTTTCAGGCTTGTGGTTCTGTGTTGTAGCAGGATAAATGAGCTGAAGCCAAACGCTGCTTTCGAATGGGTAGCAATACGGATGGATGGATAGATATTTAGACGGAGTTACAAGCTTTAATTTTCCGCGTATGACTGTTACACCTCCCCCCCCCCCCAGGTGGCACGCCTGTTTCAATTAAAAAGACATGAAAATGTCAAAAATTACTACTTTTTGCTTAGAAAACTACTGACTAAGGATAAGAATCTATCCAGAAACGGCTCTTGAATCTAGAACACTTGGAAATGTCCAAAGCCTCAATACTGGAATTTACATAAAATAGGGTTACCATATTTTGGGATCCGGAAAGGCGAACAGTGTTTCCAAATCACAAAAGTTAGATCACGAGACTAGAAAACTGCCGATTCTAGAACTATTACGGGAAATATTGTTTTGTTGACCAAAAAAAAATTTTGTTTTTCCGACTCGACCCACTTTATACCAACACTGCTGCGGTGTGGACTAGAAAAAAGGTCATTTTCAAGTCCTAGTCCTGAAAGACCCGCCCAAACATCCGTATCGCAGATTTCACGTCATTTATGGCGTTTTTTAGTTGTGTCTGTCCATGAGCTTGTCTCTGAAAGCGATAAAGAAAGTCGAACTCCCAAAAAGGAGTACATTTAGACGTCCTCGGAGGACATTTTCGATTTCCTGTAAAAAGAGGACAAATCCTCCTAGGATATATGGTAACCCTACATAAAACCAGGGTACTCGATCAAGCACTGCAAATAGATGTGATAAATTTTCGAGCAATCGGAATAACGCCTGGTAATGCCATGAAATTAATGTTAATAAAAATCCCACCTGTTTTTCTGCGGATTGATGCTTACGAACGCCGTTTCCAACAGGAGCTGCATGGTTTCGCGTCACCATATTCTTCGTGTCGTTAAACTCTGCCGTGTTACCCGTTCCTTGAGATGGCGAGTCCTCTTGGCTGCTAGATAACAATCCGAGAGACGATGTTAAACAAAAGGAAATTAGCCTCTAAAACACAACGTCTCACCTTTGAGCCTTTTTATTCCTGCGAATTCTCATGCAGACCACGGCAACCACTATCAACGCCACCACTGCTATCACGCTGAACACGATAGCTAGTACTTGCGCCTCCATTGCGATGGCCGGGGCTCCTAAAAAGTAAAGTAACGTGATTGCAAATGGATCACAAGTGTTGCGAAAAAGGTAGTTCCAAGGCACAATTCCTAAAAGCATAATCAAAACGTATTGCAACATTCATTCTAGGTCACCTTCGATTTCAATGGTGACAAAGATCTGGGCGGACCGCCGTCCAGACGTGGCGGTGATCGTGACCACGTGACTGGCCCCGCTGGCTATCTTCCGCCTCAAAGTGATGACCCCTGTAGACGCGTCGATTACAAAGTACTGCTCGTCGTCAATCTCGTACGTAATATCGCCATCAGCACCACCGTCTGCGTCAGTGGCATTAACCTGAACAAAGAAATATTAATATCATTTTTGCTGAACCTCCAAGAGTCTATTGAACATTTTTGTACACACACATAAAAAGCGAATGCACCCAAAAACATTTATGGCATTACCTGACCAACGACGTATCCGACTTCGGCGCCGTAAGGCACCTTGAATGTGACAGGGCCGGTCACCTCGGCCGCAAACACCGGAGGAAACTCATCGACCGACTTCACCTCGAAATTGACCCGCATGTACGACGAGGTCCTTCTCCCAGCCCTGGACAGTCGGGAGCCCCCCGAAAGGCGGTTTTCCGCTTTCACGTCAAACGAATATTTCCGGCACTCTTCGTAATCCAGTCTGAAAAACAATTTTTTGTAAGATATTATCAAACTGAAAATAGAGAGCAGCCAGAGATGGTCATTAACGAGACCTTTCTACTTTTTTGGGATGTTACCAGTGTATTATAAATGAACAGATTGCAGGGATCTCTTTGCCTCGATGCCATATTTTTTGATACCATTGTTGATATACAATGTTGTTTCAATTCTCGACTAGTTGCTACGATTACTCCTGACGGGTGTCAACCGAAAATATTGGGGTTTATTTCAAAATGAATATACTATTCAATTGTACAATATATGTATAATATTAGAAGAGCTTCTTGGAGGTACAGAACTTCAATATACAATTGAATAGTATATTCATATTGAAATGAACCCGAATATTTTCGACTGACACTCGTCAGGGGTAATCGTCAGCAACTAGTAGAGAATTGGAAAGAACATTGTATATCAACAATCGTACCACAAAATATGACGTCACCAGCATGAAAGAGAGAGCGTTCAATGTACTATTTTTAGGTGGTACACGAACTCCTTTTGTTGACTTTTTGAGTCGACTTTTATCAAAATACACCAACCAAAACTCCGTCAACAAAAGGAGTTCGTGTACCACCTAAAAATAGTACATTGAACGCTCTCTCTTTCATGCTGGTGACGTCATATTTTGTGGTACGATTGTTGATATACAATGTTCTTTCCAATTCTCTACTAGTTGCTGACGATTACCCCTGACGAGTGTCAGCCGAAAATATTCAGGTTCATTTCAATATGAATATACTATTCAATTGTATAATATTATGATGAAAGCAATGGAGACAATATCATAGCATATCGTGTCAGTATGGACATGAGTTGTGGTATACGGAACATGGTGAACTCGGCACTTGGAATTTGGTATATATAAATGCATTCGTGTTAGGGGTAAGGTTCGTGGTAGCTTGACCTATTCAAAAGGCCATGAAAATACTGAGCAATCATAACATCAAGACCAATCACTTACCGGCGCCTTGTCTTTATTTCGCCGGTAACAGGAACGACGTAAAACATCTGGTCAGCCGGAACGCACGATTGGCCCGAAGCCATGGCGCTCTGCGCGTTCATTATGGTGTAGACCACCTCACCGTAGACACCGCCGTCCTCGTCGATACCAGGCAGGATGAATACGGTCTGATTCGCGTCCACGGTTTCGGAGACTCTTTTCTGAAATGCAAATTGAAGATGGAACGATTGGAAGACAATCATGCGTGCCAATAAGGTTGCACCAAAATGACGAATAAAATTGCAATCTAGTTTTTATAACAATAATCGTCGGATTACATTTTCATCTGCCCAACACACTCAGAGAATGTCTACAAATTGGTGGCATTTATGAAAATATATTCAGTTCAGGATGATACAGGAATTAATTCATCCGGCTGTCATGACAATTGCAGTCGGAAAGTGACGTTTAGCATACCCCAAAGTACTTTCTAAATGGTAAAATTTAGGTTGTTTTGCCTAAAAAATGTCCCGTACAAGTGGAAGTGGTCTGAACGCACCGGGACTTGAGTAAGTACTACAAATAGGCCAACCATTTTGAGTACTCATAAAATGCACAAGTACTCCATTACTGACGACTTCTGTCGATTAAAATGGCAAATATACCGGAATGTCACGGACATCAAATTCTCGTTTCAGAATGGCAAATAAAAATCATAAATTGGAAATACTTACAAAGCCAGTATTGAGCGAGAAGTACGGAGAAAACTCATTCACGTCCAGTACATGAATAGTAACAGGTACCACCGACGATTTTGAAGTCCGTACGTCCCTATCGTCCCACACTTGCACCGAAAGGTAGTAGGCTGATATCTTCTCGTAGTCCAATTGCTAAAGGCAGGACAGTTGATGAATACACACCAAAACAGGCACAGTAACATCAGGACCACTTACTATTGCTGATATTAAAGCGCACCCTTGAGAAGGCGGATCGCATTCCACGATTTCAAACGCGGAATTGACATTGCCCGTCGTGATTTTGAACATCAGATTGGAAGTGCTGTCAAGATCTTCGGCAAACACCTGAAACGGTTATCGGCAAAGTGTTATCGATGGTGACACCATAAAATAACTGGTCTGATCAAAAAGAGGCCTAAAAATTTTTTGAAGGAATCAAGTTTACTGCCTTCAATACTTCCGCTTTCGGTATCTTTACAGGTCGAAACATGACAACTTGTGCATTCTGTAAGCAGTTTCACAGTTTTGCCCGTTACCGGCAACCTACTAACAGACGTTTTCAAACCTTGGTTTAAAGCAAAGTTCGTGTTCAAAACACGTGAATATGACCCCAACAACGTACGCATCGACATGTTCTCAATTTGACCCGAAGCTCAAATGAGGTTGAAGCAAGATTTCACTTGTCAAGGGCTCGCCAGTCCCATAGAGTAGTATAGTCACTTGTTCAAAATCTGCTGGACCCTTGTTTAAACTCAAGATAACCGCATCAATCTGATTTGAACTTGAACAAAACTTGAACTCAAGTTCAAACAAAGGCTCAATTTGAACTCCAGTTTAAGCGAACGCTCGACTCGAACTCAAGTTCAAACGATAGCTCAACTTGAACTTAAGTTCAAACAAAGGCTCAATTTGAACTCCAGTTTCAAGGAACGCTCAACTTGAACTCAAGTTCAAACGATAGCTCATCTTGAACTAAAGTTCAAGAAACATGACCAAGAACCTGTTCAGTGCTCATCTCGAAGGATCTTCAAATTTGAACGTCAGCGCAACACGACTCCAGGTTCAAAACACACTGTAGCATGCCGTTAGCACACTTGAAAAATACATACCATCAAAACCGCCTCCCCTGACGCGTCCTCCGGTATACTGGCGCTGTATGAAGACTGGTTGAACATCGGCCTGTTGTCGTTCACATCCAACACTGTCACCGAGACAACAGCAGTGCTGCAAAGTAAAAATCTCACAACCTTTGTCCAATATATCGAATACTTTGATACGCACCTGGACTTTTGCGGATGTCCTTGATCATAAGCGGTCACAGTGAGAGAATAAGAAGGTGTTGTTTCTCTGTCGAGTTCATCGGCCAAGCGTATCTCTCCTATCGTGCTGCCGCCGTCCAAAGCCGTGAGGGTGTTGATCTTGAACGCGTTATCTTCATTACCGCTGGTAATTCTGGAGAAAAGACAACGTTCAGGGCGACTGTGGGATTTAATCTGAGATTCTAGGTGAGATAAAAAACGTAGGGTGTTGCGACCTAGTCATACATATGGACCAATGTCTCGCCGGTTATCAACTGCGGAATGCTGCAGTGGGGTTTGTAACAAAGTGGAGACCATTTCCTAACTATTCATGTTTTAACGGTACACATCTAATCACTGGGGCTACTTAAAATCAAGTGCCTAAGTAATACATATACAGATAAGCGGGAGGTTCGACATAACAGAGTCATCAAAGCCGAGCCAGCCACGCCAGAAGCATCTTACTACAGAGGTCATTGCTAGCATCTTTTCATTTAGTCAACGTCTTGTCTAGCTACAGAGCTCAGGTCAGGTTAAGTAACGCTGACATTATGCAATGCTTACTCGTAGTACACGTCACGGTTTGGATCTGCGAAATCTGCGTCTGTCGCAGAAACGTTGATAACACGAGCGTTCCTGTCAGCCCCTTCGCTAACAGACGCTGTATACGACTCGGAATTGAACAACGGTGAATGATCGTTGATATCTTCGACCTGAAAACAGAAAGGTTGCTAATACTTTTTCGAAACACACAGAACTATTACGAGACTACCTCGATGCGTACTGGCACGGTGCGACTCAAAGGCGGAGACCCTCCATCGGTTGCCTCGATGATGAGATTATAAATGGACGAATGCGGGTCGTACTTTAGTGTTAGATTTGTGTAAATGACACCTGCAAAAGAGAAGTGGAAATTATGTCAAAGTCCTTTGAGTACAGTGTTCAATAATGGTGGGATGAAGCCAGAGGTGGTCAAAGTGGGTCAGTGTTGGTGCTCAAGTAGAAGTAGAAGTAAACATAGGATTAGGACGTTGTATTTTTTGTCCTTGATGTTTTTTTGCGGCATGTACACCGACTATTGATTGATGTGCATAGGCCGCTGGACAAGGAAGTTGCAGACATAGCCTTGTGCGGCTTTCTAAGTCTTGCACCACCCCTCCACGCTATTCCGGCAATGCCGAGTGCCTAGCGGGGAAGCCATGGATACTATTCAGGTCTCACCACTTCTACTCGACTGCTGACGCTGACTATTTCGACCACCCCTGCTGTGGACACAGTGGACCGCCACAAAAAGTCAAGATTGTGTCCGTGCTGTGAACTAAATAGCAAGATACGAACATTGACAAAACATCACCTGAGATCGGATTGATGTAAAATGCATTCTTAGCTGGAATTGCGTCCACGATGGAATAGCGTAGAATGGAATTCACTCCAGAGTCGGCGTCGCGGGCTACAATCTTCACCACCTCAATATCGACGGCCGACATTTCATCCAACGAAGCCTATGAGTGTAATAAAATGGACATATTATACTTTTGACTATTTCTTCTCCAATCTCATGAAGAAGAAGCACAACTATATCGGTCAGGGTGGTTCAAAACGCAACAAGATTGTGATAAAATGAAGAGTCAAAATGACTTGGCAGAAGCCCACACTTTGATAGCTCAACTGTGAACAATTTCCCGACATAGCATATCGACTTATGTCCACACTCAATGTACCTGATACGCTTTCTTGTCAAAAACCGGAGTGTTGTCGTTTATGTCCAAAATATTCAATTCGAGTCGTTTTTCGTCGATATGAAGACCGTCGCTAGCTTGAACGACGAGCACCGCGGTTGTCATGGTCTCGTAATCGAGAGATTTCGCCAAATGGATTCTACCGCTGTCACTGAGAAGCCAAAAAATTTATCGCCATTTGAAAATTGTAGACATTGGCAATCGCGATAGCTTGAGGTGGCTAGAATAGTCATGGTTGGTGCTCAAGTTAATGTGAACGTAGCGATCTTTAAGTAAGTAAAAATGCAAGGATTCTAGGCTTAGTTTTGTTTAAAAAACTGAGAGCCGTGACATAGAAGTAAAAGTAGGTACTCTCAAAGAGAAGTAAGCAATCTCAAAAAGAGCAATTACTTCGTTACCGACCACCTCTGCTTGTAATTGGGTTGAAATTTGTGGAGTACACCTATACCTACTGCAGTACAGACGCTTGACTACTTTGACCACCGCATTAGCTAGTGCGGCACACTCATTACTCACCCATTTATTGTGAAATAATCGTTATCATTGTCCTTGCCAGGCGAAAACCGAAACACCACGTTCCCGGCGTCAGGGTCGTTTGCCGTGGCGGTGGTGATCAATTTTCCGACCTCCGCATTTTCGCTAACGGTCAACCCCTCGGACGGACCCAGCAGTAGCGTGGGCCTGTGGTCGTTTTTGTCTACGACCGTGATTTTCAACACGCAACGGCTGGTTTGGCGGGGAGTGCCGTTGTCGTGGGCCCACACCGTCAGCTTGTACTCGTCGTGGATCTGAAATAAATAATATAATGATAGTACTTCCACTTCAACGAAATGAGCTTTTAATTGAGCATGGCCAGGTACGATCAAGCCAAGCTCTAGTGGGCTAAGTGAAGAGACAACATAATACCCTATTTGATAACCTGAATTGCTTCCAAGTCACTATTATGAGTAATGTGATTACAGATTTTATTGACACCATCACCGTTACCAATTCCTAATGACACGAAAGGTCTTTGATAGCCAACACGCATTCCGCGGCTTCAACACGGTATTTATATCTGACCTGCCTGCCCAAAAGGTCAGTGACAACTAGCAAAAATGAGCTCAGTATCATTACCTCTCTATCCAAGGTCAGCGCGGTGGTCACGATACCGGTGACAGGATCAATGTGGAATGATTCGTCCGTGTTCCCGGAACCCATGTAATATCGGATCTCTTTGTTCTGTCCTTCGTCAATGTCAGAGGCCCGCACCTGAAAAAATAATTCATTGTTTAATGGGTCTCGAATTTGATGCCCTTTTCACACGGAAGCATTCGAATCAAAGGTCAAACTCACACATCTGCTGAATGAGACACGATATTGCTAAAGGTTCGCACTTTCATATCATTTTCAGCGCTACATTCTCTGATCAGAGATGTTCAGCAACTGAGTAACTGAGCCTCTGCCGGTCAATCAAAGTTACAAACATTTCTGCAAGCTCCCCCAATGAATTGTAACACAAATAGCACAGCCCAGGGTGTCAAGGTCCCATAAAATCACAGCTATAAACATCCAATACCTGTATCACGAACAACCCGGCGTCTTCCTTCTCGAAAGTGGAAGTGACGTAACGGTCTGGCTCAAACACAGGAGCGTTATCGTTGTAATCGGTCAGCAATATCGAAACCATAGTGTAAGCGACGGTGTCCGCGGCACTGAAAGATTCTCCGGTAGCTCGAACCACCAACGCCAAGCTGCAAAAGTAAAATGTCTTCAAATTACAAACAGATTCAACTTGACTTAAAATCACACACTCACCGAGGCGCGGTCTCGAAATCCAGCAGTTCAGGCTTGCGGACTGTAATGTTTCCGTACGAGTTTATAGCAAATATTCCGCGATCGTTTCCAGAATGGAATTGATAGGATACAGATATCGAGATATCGTTCGGCACGGCTTCGATCTGAAACACGCAACAACGTTAACGCTGGCCACATGTCATCCACAAATATCATGGTGAATCTCTCACATTACTGTTTTTCTGGCAAATAATGGTTCTCTAATAAAGTTCCAGAATGTTTAGTACAGTAAACAACGAACACACAATATGTACAATATATACAACAGTTTGACAATGTCTCAAGTAATACGAAAATCATCATTTTCAACAGGTCCCTCCCGATTAGAGTCAGTTGCAAAGCCAAGAGTAAATCAAACACAACGTGACAAGAAAACACAACGGATTACAAAGTCAGAACAATCCGTTACCTTTACGACTTCTGCATTTTTCTTCGCACCTTCTGATAAGTGCACGTCGTATGTTGGTTTGACAAACTGCAATCTCGCAGCATTAGAAGCCGAGAAAGGAACTAGAAACAATAACGGAACATTAGCTGAAAGTAACACACGAAGAGAGGTGTAAGCTTCATTTCTTACCAACATTGATGGTGACTACGGCAATAGACGCTAAAGGTGGACTGCCACCATCGCTAGCTTCGATATCGAGGTAATACGTGTAACCTCCGGTCAACGATTTTGTAGTCCGTAACTTTCCGTTCGAGTCAACTGCAAAGGTGTTGTTCCACGCTGCGTCGAATGGCTCAGAACGGCCACCAGAGATTCTGAAATTCAACGTAGCCCACCATTATTATTTCGGTTTCCAAATTTATGAGTTACTCCGAAAAGTATATGGTAGTTTTATAACAGTTTGAATTAGAGAATCAGAATAAAAACGGGTTGCGGCCATATCATTTTACTGCCCGTCAGATTATTTAATGTGTTTCTTTATCAATTTCATAATCTCGAAACATTACACTAGCCGAAGTTAGTTACGAAAAGAAATTGAAAACACTTGCCGCGACTTGACAGCATATTTTCCAAACCATCAAAAGAACATGAATTTCAAACCAGCCAAGTTTTATATTCGTTGAATGTATATATGTATGTAGTTACTACTGCCTGTACGTAAAACTATTAGAGTCCTAGGAAAAATTAAATGTACTTCCAAACACCTGCAGTTCAATCAAGATTGTAGTGCTTGCCTACATATGACAAGTACATATTCCAATATCCAATAATATCATAGTTTACCTGTACGTAATCGTGGCGTTTTCCCCGTTGTCCTCATCTTCGGCTGACAGTGTGGCTACAGTTGATCCAACCGGCGTGTTCTGACTCACGTTTTTCACAGTAAGACCCGTATCGAAAGTGGGCCGGTGATCGTTAACATCGAGCACTGTCACCGTGACAGTCACGGAGGAATTTCTGGGCCCGAAAGGCCCCGAGTCGGTGGCGCAAACCACAAACCGATGACTCTGCGCTTTTTCGCGGTCGAGGGAGGCGGCCGTTGTGATGGCGCCGGTGTCTGGGTCGATGGCAAAGAGACCTAAAAGTGAGATTTTATTTTTTGATATTTTATTTTTATTGATTTTTGATACCAACATACTGGAATGACTGTTTTCACAAGATTTTGTTCACAAAGTGATTTTTTAAAAAATTTGTAACACATGAATATTTTTGAGACTACCTACACACGCTACTAAGAAGACTATATTTTCATAATTCATTTTTGCCGAGTTTCAATCCGTTTATAGAAACATGGGTTATTAACATGGGGTCCACGGACTAGTTCTAGGGAGCAGACTGTAGCAGCAAGAAGATTTTCAGGTTTTCGGAATGATAATGGAATTAGAATTATAGCTAAAAAGTTTTTTCCAAATTGCATTAGAGTCAGAATTACTGATCTCGCAAAATCTTGGAAATTGAATCATTCTAATGAGCACGAGAATAGCAAATGACAGTAATCTTGGCTCTTTTCGCGCTATACAGTTCACCTGAAACATTTACAGGAAAACCAGGAAGCAGAATAGAGCATAGACGCATTTCATAAATTAGATTAGAATTAGATTACCGTCATTTCGCTCTAATTAGTTCGAATTAGTCAACTAGAAATACTGACGTCGAAACCACAACTATAAAACCGTCCTTCTTTTCAAGTGATGATCTCTTTTTCAGTCATCAGATAGCTTTTAAGACAACAACACTAGACTTTAGTCAGCAGATTCCCTAATTTCATGGTGAGGGGGTCCACGCAACCACCCATAAAGATTTAAGGATCCACGCTAGAAAAAAGGTCAATAAGCACTGCATTAAGTCAACAAAACCCCGCCTCTTATAAATAGGAACAGCAAAATCTGCTAAATTATTAAGAAATATTTGCTGCATTCATACAAATATTAAAATGTTGTACGTCTGAAACAATTTGACGACCATAAGACGATAGCTCAATTGTTATATGTTTTCAATATGCTTGTTAGTGAGTGCAATGGGCTTTCATTAGGGTGCCTTGGGGTTGACTTTTATCAAAATACGCCAACCGAGTCCGTACCTACAGAAAGAGTTTGTGTACCATCTAAAAATATTACGTTAAGCTAAACCGCTCTTTTAGCCCTGATTAATCGGAATTCCATGTCAATGAGTCATATTTTGTGATACGATTTTTGATACACAACGTTCTTCCCAATTCTCTGCTAGTTGCTGACGATTTCCCCTGATGAGTGCCGACCGAAAACATTCGGGTTCATTTCAATATGAATATACTATTCCACTATTTCCATCACGTAAACAGTCCTATGCTTTGCAATAAGGTGAAAGTGGAAACATTAATAATCTTGATTATAGCAATAGCAGACTGCTATGTTGTCTATTTAAACACAATCCTTTCATCCAGATGCCGCACATATGCACCTGTGTCATATACGTCAGCGTATTATCTACCAGAACAAGCGCAGCAAATATTACATCGTCACCACCGAAATTACATAGGATTATCCCGGAACTCGATGTATGTGATGTAACTGATAACCTTCAACGCTGATATTCCGGGGTTGATCAAAATCTCGGCATAACGACTGATATTATAAACCGAATCCATTTTGACAGAAAATTACGGCGCTGAGTTGCAGCTAGAGGTTCTGTTTGAATGAATGTCAAATGTATTGTTGAATGTTTTAAAATCATGCCCTTTGGCAACGCTCAGATTCGTGAGCCAGCTTACATCACAAGCACCGCTGCCTATATATCGACTTTCGGCAATCACGACTAAATGCTGGGTATTGCTTTCAGGACGAATTTCATTGCAGTATAATACATTTAACTCAGTGGCTCCCAACCATTTTGTTGACCCCTTTAGACAAATTATTATTTCTGCGGACCCCTGCCTGATTTTGTCTGAAACTCAATTTACATACTATCGACTATTGAAATAATTACGCTACTAAACTTGCCAAATTGTTGGGAATTCTTAATAGGTCCAGATTCTCGTTAAAATAAAGTTTCGTCATGTGAAAATTTGTCAGTTTTCAAGTCAAAAAGAATTTTCGGGCCAAATTACTTCGTAATGACTGCCAGTTCCAACCAGAAATGAATATAAGTAGGACAGTTCGAACATTATGCGGGGAAACGCCTAATTTAAATACTCGAGGGCAAAATTTTGTCAAAATTAAGTTTTTGAAGGTCAAAAAATGGTAAAATTTCCATTTCTTAGGTCAAAATCCTCCGTTTTTTAGCTAAAAAAACGCCCTAGTTATAAGTTACAGTTCGAATTTTGGCGAAAAACAGGGAGGAAAAATACCTTCGGTACGTATGGACGAAGATTCGCTTTGCTGTTGCGGGGCCGGGTCGATTGAATACGTCACCAATCCGTTAACGCCGATATCTGCATCGTCAGCGTGGACATCGATCACAAATTGTTCCCTGCGAATGAAATAGGTTCATCGAAGCGCAAAATCACGAAACAAGCGTCGAATGAATGAAGAATTGTAACTAAATTTTTCATTGATAAAATAATACGGTTGGTGTGAAGGCGGGCATTCTCGATACCCGAAAAATTCTACTTTCACTAATCGAAACGAATGATTACAATTGATACTCGAATTGGATTCAAGTATTCGAATTGTGCGTTATGAAATCAATTTCAAGGTAATTCAACTTACGGATCCAACTCTTCGCTGATCTCGGCTTGGTATGAAACCTCGGTAAATTTCGGGTCGTTGTCGTTAAAATCGACGACGGCCACATCCAAATAAGCTTCGTTCTTTCTGGTGTCCGCTCCGTTATCGCACGCGGCTATCGTCAACCGGTAAGAGGCGATTTTTTCCCGATCTAAATTTCCGCTCGTCCAAACTTGTCCAGATATAGAATCAATAGTAAAGGCGTCGTCTGTATTACCATCTGCAATGTTATGTGGATTTGACGTTAGCAGCAAAAAACAATGTAGAAATCGAGAATATAAGCCAGAACGGGGTAGTTTTGAGTGACATATTCGATCAGCGATGAACTACTCTATTCTGTACGGTCCTCAAAATTGGCTATTGCTGCATGCAGTACACGAACGTTTCCCAACTTTGTTAAACTTTGCACAAATTTCCATCATCTCTATGCTGACGAAATCATGATAATGTCCTGGCAATACAATCGCCTAATCGCAGGGTTGTAATCAAGTCATGAGGCTCCGACTCACAGGTCAATCTTACTTTCATTGTTTTGAATTGAGTCAAGTCGAGTCATTTTTAATTCACCAGCGAGTCAAGTCCGAGTCCAAGTCAGCGAGCAGAGGGCCGAGTCAGAGTTATCGTATTATAACTCGAGTCCGAGTCCAAGTCATTGCGTTGACTGCACAGTTTCAAGTTAAAGTCTCGTTAAAACCACTTTTTATAAAACTCTGTTAATTGTGATATCGAATTGTTCGCATTTAAAGTATACTTGTTTTACTCAGTTTTAGCAGTTTCTGGTTGCATTTTCAAGTATCAGTACCAACAGGCGATATCACAACAGCGTGGTTACTTTACTGTTTTTGAAAATTACAATTAAATTTCGGTCTTGGCCGCCTTGGACTCGAGTCATATGACTTGGTCCGAGTCGTGCGCAATGACTCGAGTCGAGTCAATCCGTATTTTGAGAAAATGACTCGAGTCAAGTCGAGTCATCAGAAAATCGCGACTCGAGTCAGACTCGAGGCAAGTCATGACTCGAGTCATTACAACCCTGCCTTATCGTGATCGAAGAAGGCAGTTTTGAAATCAAACTTGCCTTCAGCACAATTACATTATCTGTGGTTTTTACTAACATAAATATGCAAGCAAATTCAGAGAGGTGAAGTTTAGCGGCGGAGTAGCATCGTATATATACACCATATCATTATTTATACATCACATACACACAATGTGAGATTGCAAGCTTTTTTCTATCATTTCCTATGCAGCAGTCTGTAAGCATCGCAAACTTACCGGTGATGCTGAAAGTGATATTTCCATTGTCACCGCTGTCTGGATCAGTGGCCAAAGCCGTGTAAACGTATGTGGGGCCGTTTTCATTTTCCGGAATTGACACCGTCGCCAGAATAGGTTCGGTAGAGCTGTCGGCAGCATCGTTATCAAATGCGAACTGAGGCGCGTTATCGTTTACGTCCAAAACGGAAATTTCAACGGTACACCAAGCATACAGAGACGGAAAGGCACCGTCATGTGCATACACTGAAATTATAGGATTTTAATGAAAAATCAGCAAAATATTACTACTAAAAGCCCAGATTTCAATCGCGAGACAAGGCAAGTTGGAGGTCTAAAATATACCACGGGGCGACATGCGAAAATGTCAAATTTCCGAACTTTTATTTACAGTTTCTCGTAAGGTTGAGTTTTTAATCAATGGACAATTGGACATTGATGCTAAAGTGCTCGGCTCCAAGCATCCAACGTATTTTCACCTTTCCAAATTAGGTCTTTATAATCACAGATTAGCACTATAAGTACAGCCTACCCAGGCCTAGGTAAGTCTGCCGATCCGTTCTCGCATAAAAGTGCTTGAAGTGTGGCCCAAAACTAGACTTTTTACTCGACAAAATTAAGTATGTGAAAATAAGCATTTCTGCATCAAAACTGTTGAATCACACGTAGCATACTAACAAAACTATTTGAGTAAGTAATGCAAGTACTAAGAAAAACTAAATAAACTTTGTTATGATAACTTCGTGGTTTAAGGACGGAGATAAAGACATGCTGAGCTTAATAAGGGGACAGTGGGGCTAAAAAGTTAGAGAAACTCGGATGTAGATTGTGACTTTGCAATGTAATGCTATAGCATGGCGTGTACTTGACAGTACGATTTTCTAAATGGCCGACAGCTGGTACGTTTTGGTCACTATAGTTGACCTTTAATGACTAATTCCAAATTTACTGTCATTGGAGACATAGTTAGTTACTTTTATGAGACTTTTTATCAGCACGTAGCAATATAAGCTTTCAACGATTACAGGTCGTGAGTTTCTCAATAATAACGATTGTAAAGAAGTATAAAATGATTGTTGGATATACGACACGACATTTACAAACATGCGGACAGAGTAAAGGCGTTTTCATGTCGATTTCCTGTTATTTTATGTTAATCCGTTGCTATTCTAGTCGGCAAGCCGCGTTATGACCGCAATTCCAGATTACAGGCAAATGATAAGTGATGAAGCGAGAAACGTAATCGCTACCAACAAGGTTTTAAAAGATATTTCAAGCATGAAATGTGCGAAAAATGTATTTCACGAAGGCCCTCACCGATTACAACGTAAGAATCAATGGTTTCTCTATCCAATTCCTTCCTGGAAGTGATAACGCCGGTGTTGTGGTTGATAGAAAATGTCGCGGTTTGATCGTGCAGTACATAGGTGACCGCTCCATTAACGCCTGCAATGTAACAAACGTGAAAACGGACATTTATCGAACAACTAACTACCTGCAATCTACCTGAGTCTCCATCCGTCGCATTAACCCGTGAGACAAGGCTGCCGACTTCCGCGTTTTCGTACACCTCGGCCGAGTAGACGCGTTGCGTGAATTCCGGGCTTTGATCGTTGATGTCGATAACGTGGACGGCGACAAGCTGGAAATCAAAGGTCTATATTGATATATGTGCAGCAGAAATGCCAGTGGTGAATTCTGGGTCGGAGGTAAAAGATTGTCCGATTCCAAGTCATTGTTTTAACTGTTCGATCTCGCGTTAAAAAGTCTTGTTAAACCCCCTTTTTACAACTCTGCTTGGTGATATCGAATGCTTCACATTCATGATATACAAATTTTCCTCGCTTTTAACAGTTTCTGGTCGCATTTTCAAGTACCAGTAGTGATAGAGAAAATACCTATAGTGCGGTAACTTTACTATTCTTCCAAAGTACAATGAAATATCGGTATGGGCTGTTTGAGTCTCAAGTCATGCGAACCCAAGTACTAGTCGAGTCAACGCACAGATCAACTCAAGTCGAGCCGAGTCATTTTCGGTATTTTGAGAGGATCGAGTCAAGTCGAGTCACCAAATAACCGTGACTCGAGTCATTGTAACCCTTCATATTACAGCTGGAATCGCTAATTAGTGCAGCACATACAAACTTCATTCGTCGTGTTGCTGAGCATTTGTCATATTCAGAGATATTGATAGAGGTATAATCACACCGACCTGGTACGATGTAAGAGGATCCAGGGCCGCCGCGTCCGTGGCACTGACGTTCAGATAATGAGACTCGGCCGATTCGAAGTCCAACTTTGCAATCAGCGAGATAAGACCTGAAATACATAGAGATGTGAGGAGAAAGCCAGCAAATTGCAATTTTGCATCTGATAAACATCGCCGTAACCGCCGTGAAAAGCACACGCGGTTTGATCCCAAATAAAATTACATGTAATATGACGATTACACAAATTTTTACATTACCGTTTTTAAATTGACACTAATCTCGTAAAAGAATCAGTATTGTGGATTCCGCACTTGAATGGACGTACATTAAATGTATATCTTGGTGTATTATACGGCATATTATATTACTGGGATTGCATCTGTATCTGACATTCTGAAGGTATACACATTTGACAATTCTTCTTGGGATGGTCATGAAATTGAAATTATCTTGTTAATGAGCCTAAGAAGTCATGGAAAACAACATAAATTCAGCCAGATAATCCATGAACTAATCAGTTTTGTAAAAGAATCGATTTAGCACACGTTTTAGCCAACATGTTTCCAAAATATGCACTAACTCCATGCTAAAATGTACACATTTTACACTGGCGATCGACAATCCTAGTTTAAACCTGATTCTAATACTCCTCACAACCTGACAATGTCAATAATTACCAATTGACCATAATAACAACATTGATATAATAATCTCATCATATCATCTCTACTGCAGGGTGCTGTAGACAAGGGCTAGTAAAATATAAAGGGATATGAAAAAAGAATTAAAAGTAAGTGAAGTATGAGCACTACTACTATGGTGTAGTTTGAATGCATGTGGCTATAAATAAAATATTTTTGATTTTCAAGACAAGATAGCGTAATGGTTGAGCGTCCGGCTTCTTGATCGGTAGGTCGTGGGTTCGATTCCCGGCCGGGTCAGACCAAAGACCTGATTAGTAACACTGGTATCCATGGCTTCCCTGCTTGGCGCTCATGCATTACTGGGATAGCATGGAGGGGTGGTGCATGACTTAGAAAGCCGTAAAGGCTATATCTGCGCTTCCTTGTCCAGCGGCATATGCACATCATGCACTCATGGTATGCATATGCGCAGATCGTGTGTATGTGTATCATGAGTCGGTGTATATGCCGCAAAAACATCAAGGACAAAAATAAACTACGTCCTTTCCTTTCCTTCCTTCCTTTCATACTTGAAAACATTTAGCGAGTCTGATATTACGATTCTTAATCTTACTGAGGGCACTTATGATATGAAAAAACATATAGCACTTTACAATCACCTGTCTTCGGATCGATCTGAAAATTTCGAGCGTTGCTGTCAGTGTCCGACCACTGCCGGCTTATACCGTAAATGATATGTCCGTTCGCCCCTAAATCTCCGTCTTCGGCGGTGACATACAGCAGCGGAAATCCGATTGGCTCGTCCTTTAACGTAAACAAATTACATGACATGACAGTGCAGTTTTACGAGGGGTGAATTTACCACCTGCTCAATTATTGTGAGTGCTCTTAACTTAATTAATCACGGAGACTACACTGATGGCTCACTCAAGCCATAAAAGATGTAATCAGTCAGTTAAACTGTTATAGCCGCAAATTGCATTTATTATAACAGGTCATTTTAAACACTTAATTTGATATGATGCCCATATTGATGATTGTAATAGCAATGTGATTCTATCAGAAAAAACAGAGAATGACTGACGGTGTTTCAACATATTTAGGGACTCTTTTTTAACAGACAGATTAGCTACTACCAGAGATGAACAATGGGAATTTGATTTGACACATGATACAAAATTAATCCTAGATTTAGATTTGAACTAGGATTTGAATGACAAATTCGTAACAATATTTGGATTTGAAAATGAAAAAATGGTTCATCTCTGGCGACGTCGCCAGGAATTCACACCAATTTGAAAGGGTCACCGAACACGAACCTCAAAAATGTGTATTTCGTTCCGCGAAACTATAGCCGGCACGATATCGTTTACATCTTGAACGGTGATAACGACGGAGACAGAACTTGACTTTGGTTCGGACACTGAACCGTCTGTTGCCTGAAAATCGATAGAAAGCACGTGTAAAATAAGTTATCCGTCCCATAAAGTCCAACTAAAACTAGTGTCACATACAAATACATATGCCTTCACACAAAGAGTAATATTTTATCAACAAAATATACAGTTTATAGTTCATTTCCAACGCAGGAGTCTCAAGTTCTCGGTTAGCTGTATCTCAGCATCGAAAAACATGTCGCACTCGGCTACGAATATTCATGTAACGACATTCATGTCAAGAATGGCCATCGAGCCTCGCTCTCACATGTAAAATAAGGAAATTATTTAAGACGACGTAGATTGAATGCATAATATAGTTTCGAGCTTGCGGGCAGCGATAAATTCAGCGATACTCACTTTTAAAATCAGAATATACTGCGGAATATCTTCTCTGTCTAGAACAACGGCAGTGTATAGTTCTCCGGTCTGCTCGTCGATACGGAATGCAGACGCAGAATACGAGCCTGGCGACATTGAATTTCCAGTTTGGCTTGTTATCTCGTAGCGTAGCCGTCCGTTTTGCCCGATATCGTAGTCAGTAGCGGTTATTTTTCCGATCTGGATGGAGGTAAGGTGGATCACCATAAAAACCAATTATTCAAGGCAGAAGTAACAAACTCACCTTTGTATCAAGATTGCTGTCTTCCCGGACTGTCAGGGTGAATGTGGCCGCGGAAAAAGTGGGCGAGTAATCGTTGGTGTCTTGTACGTTGATCTGAGCCTCGAAAGTCCGCAAATCTGCGCTGTCCAGCGAGTTCTCGGCGGTCACCTGAATGGATATGTCTCGGGTAAGCTAACGTAAACTAAGTAAGCGAAGTAAAGCCCAAATTTCCATCGTCTCTATGATAAAAATCACTGGAAAGTTACTAGAGTCATTACTCGAGTCATTACAACCCTGGAATGATCACCTTTAAATTGAACTGCGCGTAGTCCTCGTAGGTAGGCTTCTTCAAAACGACCAGCGACCCGTTCGTTTGGTCGACGAAGAAATGATCGTCAGAGTTTCCTTCCGAAATGTAAAAATTGACCAGTTCGATTTTTCCGGTTTCCCGTTTTGCCCTGCGCGTTAAACGGAAAATTTTAGTCATCTGTTCGTATTTTGGAGAAAAATTCACCGACCTGTTCGATCGAGAAACGGTATGTCCAAACCTGTGACAAAAGAAATGAGTTTTATTTGTCAACCGTGCATATCAATAATATAAGTAACAAAACGTAATCGGGTGCAATGTATAACACAGATACGCAATATGTAGATGGGAGGTTCAATCTCACACAGTCACCAAAGCCAAGCCATTCAGGCAAGGGGTATCTTACTACGGAAGCTTAAGCTACTATAAAGTAACTTTATGTAACATAACATGCTCACCGTCCCAGTATATCGCCAGGGCGAGTGTTGACGGGTGGGAAAAACGCGTATTTGGTTTCGGAAAACTGCGAAGGATTCGAAAACTCATCGACCACTATCACCTGGGCAAAAAAAATTGCAGTTACGAGAATATGTCAGCAAAAGACAACCGCGATCCGTGTGACTTACTTGCAAATCGATCGAAGACAATTTCCGATTAGTGCCTCGATCTCTTGCCTCGACTGTCAAGTCGTATCTGGTATCCTGAAGGTAGTGAAAATATTCCTTGTTATATCGATGCTTAAATTGATAATTTATAGGCTTCGTAGCACCTAGAGATGGTCAAAACAATCACAGGCAATGCTTTTACAACAAAGTACTCAGAGCAGAAGTAGAAAACAGGTGTTAGTTTTAAAAATGAGTCCCTTGTAGTCACATTAGATTATCTTAAGGCTACGTAGAGAGAGAGAGAGTCAAATTCCAAATCCAATTACCCCCATAAAACCACTGAATGCCTCTGCTAGTTAAAGTTATGCACTCACCAGGTCTAATTCATTCCGAAAGCTGACCTGTCCACCGTCGCCGTCAATTTCGAACAGATCTTTACGCCCGGTAGTGATAGCGTATTCAATGACGCCATTCGGCCCGCTGTCGTTGTCGACAGCTTCGAGAACAGATACGAGATGACCTGAAAATTGAAATCGTTAGTTCCGAAATCTTATAAGAATACACTCTTCTAAATGCTGGCGATTACCCCTGATGGATATATTCGGGTTTATTTCAATATGAATATACTATTCAATTGTACGGTATATTAAATTCTTATCGGAATCAATTACTTCCAGATTTCTTTTGCAGCACGGCCAGCACCGGTGAGAAAGTGTACAGGAAATTCGGCGCATTATCATTCTCGTCTTCGACAAAGATCCGCACGGGCGTCGCAGACAGCAACGGCGCACTGCTAGTGTCTCTCGCTTCCGCAACAAGAATATAGCTCGACACGGTTTCCCGATCTATCTCTGCCGTAGTGGTGATGATACCTGCGGAAGATTGCACGAAAATATGATTTCCGAGTATTTTATAATATCCATACGGTAACAAAGGACTGATTTTTTGCCGATGATTACATATGCGAGTGGTTTTTAACCCAGGTGTATGTAGACTGGTTTTAATGGGCCCATGATAGACCAGTTCACAAATTCCTTTTTTTTGTTAATTTCAAAATGCTACACGCAAAATTTGGCTCAATTCCAACCATTAGACGCATTACGACGAGAGGAGAAAATATTTGATTTATCAAATAGAAAATAATTTTTTTAATTTTACAGACTGCCCCTCATGAAAGTGTTAGGTTGTGAAAAGGAAAAAACAGTGCATAACAAATTTAGCGGAATTCCAACCCGTAGAAGAGAAGTTATGGGTTTTGTTTCTTTGTTTTGAGGGATTCATGGTGTGTGTCGACTACTTTGGTCATTTACACCAGGCCAATTTTCTTCATCTTTATTTCGTAGCTGCGGATTTGCAGCACGGCCCACTTCTACGCTTTTATAAGACACCGCTTACACGGATGAG
Organism: Botryllus schlosseri; assembly: GCF_051294905.1. NCBI lineage: Eukaryota > Metazoa > Chordata > Ascidiacea > Stolidobranchia > Styelidae > Botryllus > Botryllus schlosseri. The sequence continues at coordinate 18,196,952 of NC_137250.1, read as the reverse complement.
ACGGCGAGGAGGAGCCTAGATAAACCTCCAACACTTAGGTAGGAATTCTGGAGGAAGTTATTGGTGCAGAAAATTTTAGATTTGTAAAAAATTGTATTACGGTGTGAAATTCTTTCAATATTAATGATCGAACTACCTACCGTAAATACTATTTTTTCAAATCCAAAATCTTCTACACCAATAATTTCCCGTCTACAGGTTGGAATTGATTGTAATCTGCTATGCATAGTTTTATAGACAACCAAACGGTAACGTGGTAATGTGTTTAAAAACATGCGCAATCTCACTTACCTTTATCACTATCAATTCGGAAAGTATCCGACGGATTAGCCAAAGAAAACTTGAGAATACCATTGCTACCAATATCCGCATCAGTAGCGATAACGGTGCCAACAACGGTGCCTGAATATAAGACAGGTATAACTTAATCAAACACATCGCTAATCAAGTATTCTCACAAACCTATATCCACGTTTTCCTTCACAGTAAATTGAGTCGTATGAGGGTCAAAATACGGCAAATTATCGTTCACATCCGTAACCGTAATTTCGACTGTCGCCATAGCGATGCAAGGTACGGAAAACCGGTGAGCTTGTGTACTTTCTGCTGCAATCTAAATCGAAGAGCGTAAGGTTAACGTTAAGTCAGATTAGAAATACAAAATTTATCGATTCTTACTTGAAATACATGGCGATCCTTAGTTTCGCGGTCCAGTTTCGAAGTCAAATATAATTCGCCGTTAGGGAATACGGCAAAACTGTACGAGTCCACATTTGGGACAATGCGGAACATGACCTTTTCCGACGTCGACATAGTGATGTTATAAAACCTATTGCATAGAGAAATATATTATTACAATATATCAAATGCTGTCAGCTGTTTTTGGTGCAACACACGGCCACGTGGAAGAAGGGTTTTGAAATCCAGCTAGTCAATAACGAAGTCCTTCCACTTTTTGGGAGTACTCAAGCATGTATTATTGGACTTGTTCTATTTACTAAAGTGATTATGTTTTGAGAGTAATTCCAGTTCTATATAAATGATTGTTAGGCAAACTACCTACTTTTCAAATTTCTGACTTTGTAAAGTAGAAAGTTTTGTGACAACTATACCGTATGGTGGTTTTGACAAACCTAATTTTAGAATATGAGGCTACCGTATCTAAATTTACATTCAGCTCCACGCACCCTACTCAGAAAACAGTAAATAGCAGAAATATTATGATAAAATGCCTTTCTGCAATTCACTCAAGTACCCGCTGTAGAAACTCACCCCACTGACAAGGATAAGTCCTCAGGTACGGACACCTCCATGATATCGGAGTAAAATCGGGGACAACTGTTGTCATCTTCCAGCACTTCAATGAGAATCGTCGCTGTCGCGCTCAGAGATGGTGTACCTTGATCTGTAGCTTCCACAGTAACGCTGCGAATGTAGGAGTAATTACAACCAGGAATCAGAGTGTGCATCACTCCGAGTAGGTATTGAATGCATGCCTATGCTTTTTCAGATTCGTAACTAGCCTTCTTAGACTCTGTAAATCGTGAGATGCAACAAAAATAGATATTGAAGTAAAACGTGTATCACAGTATAAACTGTGTGCCTGAGGTAATAAAAATACTAGTGCCGATGGTTTATGGCTATGCAGATGCAGAATACATATTACAAAAGCAAACTTGGCAAAGATTGGAAAACCATATACTCTCATTAAATTCCTAGACAATATGTAGCCTACACAATACAATTCAAGGTAAAGTGAACATTGAAGAATGATGTATAACCAGGCCGTGGCTAGGAGATCTTGCAGTTTCAGCTTTGTATTGAAATTACATGAACTTACATCCGCTGCGTTGATAAGATTTAGAGGTCATTACAGTGCGAGGAGTGCATGATACGAGAGGATCTCCATGTTAATTAGTACATTAAAAGTCTCCCGCTGCAGACAGATTTAATGCATGCGGTTCGTTAGCAAGACGAGAAAGGACGTAAACATGGAATCTAATCACTTTCGCCTTGAAATAACCCAAGACTGAAGCACCAACAAAACAACATACCTATAATTTGTGCTGGCACTAGTAAGAGGTTTCCGTATGGATATCACCCCCGAATGCGAATCGATCGAAAAATATTCCTGTCCATGCTTTAAAGTGTGCTCAATCTGAGAAGACAAATTCAAAACAGTGAAACAACATATATGTTTTTACAGTGGTTACAAAAATCATGGTTTTCATATAAAGTAGTCAGCAAAAGTAGTCAGTGTAGCTACTCAAGTAGAGGTAGAAGTAATGACATCAATTTCTACTCAATTACACAAAGAAACGATTACCTAGACATGTCAAGACTATTACTCACAAGTGGAAGTAGATAATTAAGCTATGGAAAGTAGGCAACTCCAGCAAGTAGCTTCAAAAAGCAGATTTTGTCGAGGGATTGAATACTTTCAGCAGTTAATCTACCGCGAACGCAAGATAAATGATACCGCAAATATTCGAAAAGAAATTCAGTAACCGTGATACACGGGTTATTTTGCCCGATGGTATGACAATTTTACTCATGAAGGAGACGCAAACATACCCCGATATTACTTTCTAGCTAACAGAATCCAAAGTCGAAAAATCAAAAAGACATACCACAGAATTTTGACCTTCGTCCGGGTCAAATCCATCTACCGCATAAATTTCGGTTGTCACCGGCAGCGAGTGCGGAATAGTCACGACGTCAAAGATTCCAGGCAACGGGTCTTGCAGATAGACGGGATGCAATATCGGAGTGTTATCATTCACATCTTCGATAGTAACGGTTACATCACAGAATCCGTAAATCGGCGGGCTTTGAGCTGACGCCACCACCTGATCGAATGCGGACGTTGTTTTATTTCAAATGGATCGGAACACGCGATAAAAAGTTCTTACTTGTAACTTGACAACTGAAAATATCTCTCTGTCTATGTTAGAATCGAGCAAAATTTGTCCTTTTTCACGGTCGATGGTAAACCATTCAGATACGGGCGGATCATTTCTCAAGTGATAAGAGACTTTGGCGTTACCTGCAAAATCAAATGGATGTATTGTAACTAGACGAAGGTAGTAGGTTCCTCAATAATATCAAGTCGATATCACACATTGAAAGCCTTTTTAGTTTTTTTTTTCATTTACAAGCGTAACAATGGCTATAAACTTATTCAAATTAATGCTGTGAAGATTTGAAAACGCGCTTTAGAGCCAAATGTCATATCTTTTTGAATATCTGCTGAATATATTGGGTTCATTGGTTCAGTTCCGTTCGGTTTATTAGCAATCGGTATCAGTTCCATACACCACAAAAATGCGATACAATGAAAAGATAGGAAGGTGTCGAAACGGCTTGGAGTAATCTTAGGAATCAGACACCCACCTTGGCCTGGGCGATGTAAAGAGGAGGCATGCACACTGAATGAAAAGTAACAGAAGATAGTTTAGAAAAAGCAAGCGACAAAAAATGGGGTGGTATGTCATGGAGGGCGAGATCGATAGGTCAGGTCGTGGTCCGGTAATCTTGAGGACGGACTAGTAGTGGAGTTGCTAATTGCCTGCAATTTCTTCTAAATCAATACTAGCCAGTCTTCAGGATTACCGGACCACGACCTAACATCGACCTCGCCCTCCGCCACATGCCACCTCATTTTGTCGCTTGCGTCTTATATTCTCTGCATTACTTTTCATTCAGTATGCATGCCTCCTTTTACTTCGCCTAGGCTAAGCTGGGTGTCTGATCTTAAAGGCTACTCCAAGTTGTTTCGACACCTTCCTATCTTTTCATTGTATCGCAGTCTTGTGATGTTTTGAAACGATGAAAATATAATAAACCTGATTGATTGATTGTTTCATTGGTATCGGCTCAAAATCGAATATATATGTTATTTAATAATATATTTATATAGATAGAAACCCAAATTCGTATGAATATATTAGTTAACAGTATATTAAAGTTCAGTAGCCCCAATTATCCGTTGATATATACAGGGAAAAAAAGTGTGTCAGAAGTGGGATTCGAACCCACGCCTCCATTCGGAGACCAGAATTCTCAGGCCGTCTATCGACGGAAGAGCAGCGCTCTTGAGTCTGGCGCCTTAGACCACTCGGCCATCCTGACGATACAGAACGACCACGAATGGAGAGTTTTATTATCTCGAGCTCTTTTCTCTCTCCTAATAATTCTCTCGAATTTAAATGGGCGGCTATCAGAGTTAGGAATACGTACGAAATCATTTTAGTTAGTCTATCAACAATATGAAGTTATTGATTCGTGTAGTTCTGAAGTTATGTACCTCATTTGTTTTTTTTTCAATTGCGACGCACGTACCTCGTAATAACGCAAAAGATATAAAGTTCTTTCCGTGAACAACTAGTAGCCGATACGATACACATACACAGGCTCCGCAATATCCTTAAAGTCCAGCCAGAACGCAGAATAGCTAGCTTTTCGGAACCACGCTAACCAACATACAATGAGACAAATTATGCTATTACATCTAAGCATAATATTGGATAACACACCAATGCTGTGAGACGGAGTTACATGACCACGAAGCGTTATGAAGATAGGTTTCTAACCCAGAAACGGGGATATGAAATACAATATACTTGAAAAACGTGGTTTAGCGTAGGCATACTTCTAAAATGCATCGCATTTATCGTGTAAAATGAAAGGGTACAATTTTATCCTTCCAAAAACAACATTGTATCGCAGTCTTGCAATTATGAATTTTTCAGCAATAAATTGAATTAAATTAAAGATAATATTGCGAGATTCCGATTTCAGACACTACTTCAAGTCGTTTCGGCACCTTCCTATCTTTTCATTGCATCGCAATCTTCTGGTGTTTTGTTAAATCACGAAATTAGTAATAAACTGAAGACGATGTTGACGGCAATTCCATTTTGTTCAAAATTACGTGACCCCGACGTGATTTGAACACGCAACCTTCCGATCTGGAGTCAGACGCGCTACCGTTGCGCCACGGAGTCGTACGTCCGGCGCACGCATTAAAAGCACAAAACCACGGCCAATTATCGTAAAAATGCTAAATACACTAATATATTAATCCCAGCTTTCAGAATAGGATGACCCCGACGTGATTTGAACACGCAACCTTCTGATCTGGAGTCAGACGCGCTACCGTTGCGCCACGGAGTCGTACGTCCGGCGCACGCATTAAAAGCACAAAAGCACGGCCAATTATCGTAAAAATGCTAAATACACTAATATATTAATCCCAGCTTTCAGAATAGGATGACCCCGACGTGATTTGAACACGCAACCTTCTGATCTGGAGTCAGACGCGCTACCGTTGCGCCACGGAGTCGTACGTCCGGAGCACGCATTAAAAGCACATAACCACGGCTAATTATCGTAAAAATGCTAAATACACAAATATAATAATCCCAGCTTTCAGAATAGGATGACCCCGACGTGATTCGAACACGCAACCTTCTGATCTGGAGTCAGACGCGCTACCGTTGCGCCACGGAGTCGTACGTCCGGCGCACGCATTAAAAGCAATTAACCACGGCCAACTATCGTAAAAATGCTAAATACACAAATATATTACTCCCAGCTTTCAGAATAGGATGACCCCGACGTGATTTGAACACGCAACCTTCTGATCTGGAGTCAGACGCGCTACCGTTGCGCCACGGAGTCGTACGTCCGGAGCACGCATTAAAAGCACATAACCACGGCTAATTATCGTAAAAATGCTAAATACACAAATATATTAATCCCAGCTTTCAGAATAGGATGACCCCGACGTGATTCGAACACGCAACCTTCTGATCTGGAGTCAGACGCGCTACCGTTGCGCCACGGAGTCGTACGTTCGGAGCACGCAATAAAAGCAAATACACACGGCCAACTATCGTAAAAATGCTAAATACACAAATATATTACTCCCAGCTTTCAGAATAGGATGACCCCGACGTGATTCGAACACGCAACCTTCTGATCTGGAGTCAGACGCGCTACCGTTGCGCCACGGAGTCGTACGTCCGTACCTAGCATTAAGAGTACTCAATGCCCGTCTGACTATCGTTAATAGGAAAAGATACTACCATATAATTTCAAGCTTTAAAAAGACTATGACCCCGACGTGATTTGAACACGCAACCTTCTGATCTGGAGTCAGACGCGCTACCGTTGCGCCACGGAGTCACGGTAAAGCAGCGACCCTCATTCCGTGCAAGTACCGATTGCGTGTTTGCACGATAGGTACTTGACACCACTGATATAGAAATAAATTCTACTAACACAGCGAGCAGATAACATTGTATCAACAGGGTGGTTAACACACGAGGATGCACGCGAGCGTAGCAAATTATGCGACAAGTGTTGTTGATATTGCAGTATAGAAGTAGGCTACAGGTGGAGATTATCATCATCATCATTGGTTTATTAGCAATTTTATCAGTTCAATACACCACAAAAATGCGATACAATGAAAAGACAGGAAGATGTCGAAGCGACAAGGAGTAGTCTATGGAATCTGACACCCACCTTGGCCTAGGCGATGTAAAGAGGAGGCATGCACACTGAATGAAAGTAAAGAAGATGGTATAGAAAAAGAATGCGACAAGAAATAGGGCGGCATGTCATGGGAAGCGAGATCGATAGGTCAGTCGCGGTCCGGTAATCTTGAGGATGGACTGTATTTATTTAGTAGTAATTGCTTGTATTTCGACTTGAATTTGGACATGCTCGTCGACTGTCGGATGGCCGGCGGGATACTGTTCCACACATCAGGTCCGGCATATTTGATGGAGCGATGATCTTTTCGGTCGATCATATGATATTTGGACGACGTGGACGCGCGTGTGTTGTACTTGTGCGCTTTTGATTCAGAGGTAAAGAAGTCATTGAAATATTCGGGGCAACGACCGCAGTGAAACTGATACATAAACTTGGCGATTTCTAGTTTCCGCATATCTTCTATGTTTAGGACGCCGAATCTCTTCAGCAGCGACTTATTGGATGGGCAGCCAGGACCCTTTGGGGCCCTAGCTATGATTCGGAGTACTTTATGGCGACGCCGTAAATTTCTACTAGGGTACAATTAAAGGTATAGATTTCCGAGTAAGTGAAAAAACATGTATTATAATCCCACTTCTGCCTAAAAAACTGGAACCTGGTGAGTAGAAGTGAGTATAGTTTAAAAACAGGAGCCCTTGAGTTCAACTTGAGTACTCCGAAGAGTAGAAATACTTCGTTACTGGCCATCTCTGGTCACAAGCATAGAAAATTATGCCCCGAAGTGTAAGTCCGAGTGTAATAATTACAAACGTGCGCATTATCAGGTGACGCAGCGTACTGAATATGATTGGTTTTACGCTACGCCATTATAGACAATATCACGCATACATAGAAGCAAGCGATTTCCTAGATGAGTATTGTCAATCTGTGCTTCGCTGATACTGGGAGCATATTAATACAAGAACAGGGTTTTTAGCATAAGCGCGCGACTGATCTCATAAAGTCTTATATCCGCTAACACAAGATTTTTCATCAGTAGCGAGAACGAGAAAGAACGGTCAACGGCCGCAGTTGTTGGCTGGCCCTGGCAACACTGAAGTTGTGCGTACACTGCTGATGACACACCGCGTTGCTTCATTCTGACAATGCTGTCCGCATCACAAATTTTCATCATGCACCATTTTTCGCACACTGCATTTCGTTGGTTTTGTAGAGGTGGCACTGTCGGCGAAGTGATCATTTGACATTTTACACCTTGCAGCATACTGTTTAGGCCTACTGTTGTAGACGGCCCAGGTTATTAGAGAGAGCATTGCATATCAATTTCCAATTCTCTACTAGTTGCTGACGATTACCCCTGACGAGTTTCAGCCGAAAATATTCGGGTTCATATCGATATGAATATACCACTCAATTGGTATATTGAAGTTCTGTGCCTCCAAGAAGTTATTGAAAGCGAAGAAAAGTAGTATAAAACATAATCACTTCACTAATCTCTTCAAGAACTGCATATATCAACAAGGCACGTATGTCACAAAAAGCAACCAACCTTCCGCGGACGCCAACACTTCACCGACAAGACTTCCAGACGACCAATCTTCGCGGGCAGTAAAGAAATATTCGGTCTGCGTAAACTCAGGCCCGCCAACAGATCCGGCTGTGCTGTTGATGATACTGATGGTAACCGTGGCGGGTGACGGTGAAGTTTCGCCCCCGCCGTCTACAGCGCTGATCGCGAGTTCGACAGTAAGGTCTCCGCGCGATTGCAGTGGCCTGGCGATAGTTACATCTCCTGCGATTATATAAGGATAGGCTTGGCAAGGTCGAGAATAGATAGTACGGTAGCCTATGTGACAAATAAGCTATCGCTAAACGTATGCACGAGGGCTGTTTAAAAGTAACCTTTTTTTCTTCGAATTTCACTGGCTACCCCTGGAAATTAATAGGTTTTGGCTCAATTCCAACCAGCAGAATTAGAGTTAAAGCTGCACAACTTTTTCCAAATTAGACTAGACTTAGACTTATAGCTTCATCTTTTCCCCAAATTAGATTAGTATTAGAATTACAGCTACACAGTTTTTGTAAACTTGATTAGAATTAGAATTACTGAATTTGCTTAAGCTAGGGCATTGAATCAAGTTAAGTTCATATAAAATGATAGGCCAGTCGCATGAGCGAATGTCTGTACAGCAAGCTTGGCTCGTTTCGCACTGTACAATTTTCCTGCAGCATTTTAAGGAAAAACAGAAATTAGAGCTATAACTATCTAGTTGTTCCAGTCTGCTACTACCAGACCATATCTCACCTGTCCTGCTATCGAACGCAAACAATCCAAGCCCATTCCCGGACAGTAGCCTGTACGAAACGACCCCGAATCCTGATCCGTCTCCGGACGCATCATCTGCGTCTGTAGCCACAACAGTGTCGACTAAATCACCAACGCTAGATGTAGCGGCGTGTAAACTGGCAAAGTAATCCGCCGGGTGGAAGCGCGGAGCGTTGTCGTTCACGTCTATCACGACGATTGTGACGCGGGCGAACGCGTGTTGTCCGGCCTGTAGATCGTAGAATGACATCGGTATTAGATACAAGATTGGCCGTGCTACAAGCCGGCAGACACGGAATCATCATCAAGAATATCGGACTGGTGTAAACCGATCGTTGCAATCGAAAAACACCGTGAATATCACAAACAACAACAACAGGTTTGGTTGACTGGAAAATCTTCAGCTATTTCTAAATTAGACTAGAATTAGAATTATAGCTACACACGTTTTGCAAATCATACTAGAATTATAATTACATCTACATTTTTCCCCAAAATTAGATGTATAATTAAAATTATAGCTACACATGATTTTCCAAATTATATTATAATTACAAATATAGCTATACAGTTCCTATCCAAATTACACTAGAATTAGAATTATATCAACAGTTTTTCTTCTGAACTAGATTATAATTAGAATTATAGCTGAAGTATTTTCCAAATCAAACTAGCAGTAGAATTATATCTACCGTACATTTTTCCAAATTAGATTAGAATTTGAATTATAGCTATACAGCTTTTTTTCAAATTAGATTATAATTACAACTCTAGCTACACTGTTTTTTCAGATCAGATTAGAATTAGACCTACACGTTTTTTTCAAAATTAGATTAAATGGAAACCCAACTCATTTCCTGACCGCCTCTGAATATATTGTCAAATCTTTACACAAAACACATACCTTGTCCACGGCTTTAACGCGGAAATTGTAGCCCGCATTGGTTTCTCTGTCCAGCGAGCTTTTCACGCATAGGTTACCGTTCGTGCGATCTAGCGATATTTCCGTAGGTATGGGATCGCCGCCAGCGAATGTGTATTCGATTTGTCCGTCCAAATTCGGATAATCCGGGTCGATGGCTGTTACCTAAATGATAAAACGGTCTCTTTACATAACTTAACCACGATATCGTATGTTTAATAGAGTATGCGCGCAAAAATGCTGTGTGAATCACGTAGATCCGACACATCCGCACTATAAAGCACAGTACGACCCTACAATAAACACAAAATCGCGCACCACAATAGCGGCTGTGTTTGCCCATATAGTACAACAGTTCAGATGTTCCTTTCGTGGTAGCGATGTCAATACAAAAAACGCGTGGGTAATGGCTCGAAGATTGGATCATGGAGCCAACTGAGTCACCAGAGTTGGATTAGTCCAGACGCGCAAATTAGTCGGATTAGTGTCGATTGGCAATTACGGCGAGCTTGCTACGCGAAACTGAAAATTCGCGGACGAGATTAGGCGTTTATGGGAAGGACAACTTTATTTTCCGAATGGAAAGAACAACCCGCCATGACCCGGCAGTGCTGATAAAAACATACTCTGCCAAGGCATAGCTCAAAAACTATAATCGAGTATATCGCGTGTACTGTACACGGTAATGACTTAGCTGTGTATGTGTTGTGTATATTGGATATATCAGTTTATACCATCGCATTTACAACGTATCTAAACTGAGTACCGGTAGCAGACAGCATGTAATTGTAAAATCTCTACTGTACGACACAATATCACTGTGAGTGTGACGCCACAACTGTTGACAGCTCTCACGTGATGATGGCGTACCAATCACAATCTACAAGCATATCTAAGATACAATATAACAATAATGTTCCACTTCTGTTTCACAGTTTTCAGTTTGAATAGATTTTTGTAGGTACAGAAACTTCAATATACAATTGAATAGTCTGGGGTAATCGTTAGCAACTAGTAGAGAATTGGAAAGAACATTGTATATCAACAATCGTATCACTAACTATGACATCACCGGCATGAAATTTCGGATAATTGAGGCGAGATCGCTTAAGCGCAATGTATTATTTTTGGATGGTATATATAATTTTTTAGGCAGATAGTTCGAATTGTACCCGAGTAAAAATTCACGATTATATACTTCTACTTCTACATCTACCCGAGTACCAAAGATGCCAAACTCTGGCCGCATCTGTATGCCGCCGCAAATATGACACCATCCCTGTAGCAAGCCAATTCAAAATCGGTACATGCACATTGCACAATGGAACATCCTATAACCACAATACAATTGAACAGAATAATCATTTGCGAACTGGGAGCTGTGAACTTATCAGTTTGAATGTATCTAGTCACGAGTTCGTCAAACTAGAAATGGAACCGACACGGCAGGCTTGGTCAATTATTGTGGCGAATCGAGAAATTAATCTACCGCCGACTCATTAACAAGAAATTGTCAAACAATGGAATCCACTATATTGCCGCGACAAATACGGCGGTTAAAAACGCACACAGAAGCGGATTGAGTTTAACCGACGCTTCTGGCATGAAAGGAAATACGGATTTGGGCGTTTCGGAGAAATATCGTCCAATGTGCAACGGCTGAGGGTGGGATTTATCGACATCTGTATATTAATTTTGAATTTTACCCGTAGACTATATTTGATCTCCCAAATTCTAGTTTTCAAAATTACATACTTGAGTTCAAATCTACTTTTCTTACTCCTCTCAAGTAGTTTTGACGTGTATTTGAAATCGCTAATTCTACTTGCAATCGATTAGAAATGTTATACTTTTTTCCGCTTCTGAGTGGCAATGCTGATTACTTCGGCCACTGTAAACATGATAATCACCACCATAACATGGTAAGGAATATTTTCATGATTCACGCAGTGTTTACCAACAATATCACGCACGTAAACGACATAATCCCAGAACGCCGTATCAACCAACTGCGCCTCGCCATCCAATTTAAGTGTCTTTGATGTAAAGCGCAAATAATGACACGCGATACCGCGGTTCAGGTTTTAGGGTCACGGTATACGTTAGCGACGCGAGTGCCATTGCCAAATCGGCTCGTAGACCTATTAAACTAAGGTCAGCAACGCGAAATTGGTCGGTATATACCTGAATTGGCACTGTAAACTCCCAACACGCATGTATGGCAAGTGCCGATGGCCGCGTAATTGATACGCTTATCAAATTGAATTTATTGATGGTCCGGTTTGAAGAGAGTATAAAAACGGATAGGGCAACAGCTAACTTATTCGGATGTAAATAATGTGGCGATGACGTAATTTTCACGATGTAATTGTGACGTCATTAATCACAACACGACTCGCGTAACGAAAAACAACAGTCGTGTTCGAATGGGTTAAAATTGAAAGCGATTTCATGACCGCACTTGAGCGGTCTCAAACGGCGCGGGAAGGGCCCATTCAAACTAAAATAAAACGGAGCGAGGTGTCGATTGAAATTAACTCTAGGATTGGCGGTTGTGACGAGGCTAGAATTCAGCTCAAGTGTACTGATTTACTGTTTAAGAGCGGCTGTGTTGCCGGAAACTACATTGGTAGCTTTTGGCTTGGAATATGTGCGAAATTGACCATGGTAATAAGACATCAGAGCACCTTCAATTGCCTGTTTGACTCTTTTTCACACAAATACGTGATAACAATAGCTCTGAGCGCGCAAATTATTGCAGCTGTTATACAACAGTCCGATACGGAACTACTGAATTTTAAAGTAAGCACACGGTTCACACTTCACCAAGTACACTGACACATTGCAGCATAAAGCATACAGGACCAGGGGCCCAGCCAGAATCGAAATTTGGAGGCTGCTAACATTTTTGAATACCGACGCGATATCACAGATAGTCTGTGACGTAACAAATTGATTGAATGTTGTATTCGATTTATACCGCGGTATAAGTCGGATGCGGGTTCAGGTTTCGTGAGCAATGGGTGGCCTGGCCACGCACTTATATCAGGGGTGGTACACGGGTGGAAATACACATTCTTTTCGCTAAGAGAGGTACTCTGACCACTTCTGATTACAGCCATATGTACTATTGTGCACTATCATACGATTGATAAGACATGAGATTGATGTATATACGGCCAGCATACAGATTACAGATGCATCACCGCAAAAATGGAATGCGGAGCGGATACACGGTCAAACGGGCAATCAACATCCAGCTCTTGTTTATTCAACACCGCGATCAGCAGATAACCCAAATCGTGTAACCGGTTATCAACAATTAATCTCGACCGGAGCCGAAACCGCACGAGACAGAATAACACACTGGCACAGAACGTTCACAATACTTCCAGCGAACTGCGGATTAAAGAGCGCGAACCAGCGTGCGTTTCCAGTGACGAATTCTCCGTTAAAGCCCGGAGGACATGCGTTTCGCGTTTTGATTCAGTGTGGAGATGCGAAATGGCGACATTACGCTGTTTTCGAAACATTGCTTGCGTAACTGGAAAGCGCAGCACTCGCCTATTGAAATACTCCATACCGCGCGAACTATTGTGATCATCAGTACTCAGTATACTTAATCTATTGCACCCTCAAACTACTTGCATCAATTACATTGACGGCGATCGCAATATACGGTCATGGTGTATTCTTCTATGGCAGTGTTTCTCAAACTTTTAAGACCCCGTACCCCTTGAGCTGTCATGAAATGTTTCTCATACCCCCTATCCAGGATCGAAGCAGCCCTTCGTCAAGCCACCCTCAAAGGCGGGTCTTGGGCCCCCCCATAGGGCTTTCAGCACCACTGATGTGGATTTCAGGGAAGGAGACATTTCTATGACTGACGACTTTACTATCGACGGTTTCGCAGATGTGCTCTGATTTTAGGGTCTAAATGTTAAAAGTCGGTGCACCTAAATGTCTTGGCGTGCTCTGGGTCGGAAATTACAGTCAGCGCCGAAATTCTGGAGTGTGATAGTCCCGTCCCAGTAGGTTTCACAGCCCCGGACTAAAGCACCCAATGGCCCAAAGGCACCAATCTGTCACAATTGCGAAAAATTTGTAGACTCGTTTCTGTAACTAATGTTGTATCTTTTATGAAGCCTACTATTATTTTGTCGGAGGGAATGGCATACCCAAATTTCAAGCAAGGGTGCTCGTGAAAGGGAATCGCGCGAAACGCGAAGAAAATATTCGAGTTGAAGGAATCCGACCAATAATATTCCATTATATGTTAATGAGCAAAGTAATATCGAGGTAATTAAATGGCGTATAATTGCAAACTGCATCTCGAACCCCCTACATCGGTGCTCCGTACCTCCAAGGTGTCTGTGGACCCATGTTTCAGAACCGCTGTTCTATGGTGACTCCTTGAGCGTGTATTTTTGTGCAGTACAGCGACAATAATAAGAGCTCGAAAGATGATGTTTTACCAAAGACTACGTACCATACTGTACATGGTAAAATCGTACTGTGTCGCCGGAAAACTGATTCCAAGGCGTCAACACCGCTTATCATAATGAGTCGAGTATAATCGCGGCAAAAACTGCTGCCAACACAAATGCGGATTATCGGGCGGAGTCATAATGACTGATACGTCGATATTTTGGATTAGCCTACACGAGATGACATGCAGGGTTTTAAGGCGGTGGTATACGCAATACACGTTACACATACTCGGTGAATGTACCACGCATATAATGCAACTGTTTCTATAATAATAATTATCATAATGGCCTTGTCCACAAGTGCGGAACTGAGCAAATGCATTCTTCACAAATTACATTGGCACTGGATTAATTACACAACAAGAATTGACTAGAATGATTTGCTGCACATACCAAGCACAGCATGAATTCAGCACTGCTAACTGCCATCTACAAGGTGTAAAAGACTCGCGTTTAAATTCCAATGTCTAAAATTAGCTTGAATAAATAATAATAATGGGCGAAATGAACTTGCAAGGCACGAATAAGTAAGAACGGCCACCTGGCGAGTCGTATAATCATTTATGCGTAATAAAACAAGCTGATCTCATTCATTGCCAAAGATTGCGGAGTGATTATTAAATAACGCGTCGGTAATGACTGAACAAAGAGCGTAATCAAAGAACTGCCGATGGTTAAGAATGGCGCGGTCTAAAATTAATCCTTTCGACGCTTGTGGCATTACAAGGCTCGTGCGGGTGACCTGTAATATGTGCCGCGCCTATAGAATATACGGACTGAATACGCGGAATTGGTCTTGAAATAACGTCGTATGCAGCATTTTACTTGTTGCAATGTTGGTATGTAAATTGTAATTTTAGCAACGTACTTTGTTTTTAGTTAAATTTCGTAACAAAAACCATCGCTGTCACCAGGGCAAAATGTTCTACTATTATCGGCATTGTATTTAATCATATTAATTCACTGCACCCTTATAGTTGGATAAAATTTGAAATGAAGGCGTCTTTGGAAAAAATGTGTAACAAACCATAGATTAGGTTTGCCATTGTACGTACCCCATCAAATACCTCGCCGTGAATTCACCAAAAGCTATGTTAAATCTAACGAAAATCCGCGATTATATCAGATATTATGTATATACGCTATACGTAAGGACATCACAATGCCAATATCGCCGAATGTCATCAAGGCATGAATTTTGCGAATTCCAAATCAATTAAGACATATAGTAGTGATAATAGCTCCCGGGCTCAGAAATTTCCTGTATTGAAAGTCCACTTGAGCGGCGCGCGCCGGACATGTTGCTCTATTCTGTTATTGTGTTGAAGACACTCCGCCATCTATGATTGATGATCATTTAAAACAAGACAGATATTATTATTATTATGAGTCCTGATCTGTAGACTTACAGCACGGCGCACTTTCGTTCTGCGCTTTTTGAAAGACACGATTTTCAATTTTTACGCGATTTTCAAATGTTTTGAGGCATTACCGGATATTACACTTGTATCTGGGTAAGACACGAAATGAATAGGTGTTGTATTTGAAAAATATGAATTGAATTAATCAATTTCATCAGGAATGTCTATAGTTGACATGACAGCAAAATCAACGTGATTATAGGGGGCTCGTAACGACAGATTCGAAAAATCCAACACAGCTGACTTATTATAATCTTTCAGGCCTATAGAAATTTCAAAATAGAATCAGCTGAATGTCATAACGAATCAATGTCAACACAGCACCGGCGTAAGCGTCTTAGACCAGGTGTCGGCATACGTTCTGGATTCCTAAGGGTATATAACGGGACAGTTTCATAACAGACCGAAACATCGCTAGAAAACCGCGGTATTGATAGAGCTTTCGAAATTGCTGGTATAGCGCAAAGGGATTATTCGATTTGTATTAACATTTTGAATAAACATAAAGGGAAAAGTGTCACTCATACAGGCGTGTAATAACTCTTCAATGTCTCTCGCACAAAAATAGTTATGGGATTGAAAGAAAAATTGGATTTCGAAAGAAGGTTTCAAAGTTGTAAGGATGGTATGCTAATGTAATTATAGTAGTGGAATATTACGAAGTCCCAGTTTTTCTGAATTAGATTAGAATTACAATTACAGCTACAAACTAGAATTATAGCGACAGATTTTTTTCCAAATTACATTACAATTACTGAATCCGCGAATATCTGGTTCATATCAAATCATGAGAATCGCAAATGTCGGTGTAGCAAGCTTGGCTCGTTTCGCATCAAATAGTTCTGTCGTATTTACAGGAAAAGCAGAAATTAGATTAGAAAACATTTCACAAATTACATAAGAATTAGATCAGCGGCATTTCGTTCTAATTAGCCTGGCTGGAATTATAGTTGTCCAAATCTGCTGGGTGCAACAATGAATCTGATAAACCTGGAAAATTTTTGGGCTGTGCAAACTTTGTACTCTTTACAGCACACACATTTATTACAAATTGAGGACATTATTCCGATTTTTCACAAATTTTCATACAGTCGTGTATATGATTTACATGATAACCGACCATAGTTCTCTGCACCCACATTTTAAATTAAACACAATAAAAAATATGACTAATTAGCCCAAAACCGTTTCTGACACGTCCGGATTAGGTTAATTATTTTCAACACAATAGGATTACGGTACGCCTATGCGGGAAATAGACGGAAAATGAATACGGAATTATGCGACACCAAACCAGAGCATTAAAACCTAAAACCAGAGATGGAATCTCACGATAAAAAATGGCTGCCGATCAGTCAACTCTTTACGATTTGACAGGACGTAAACAAATATATTCGATGACACATTGTTTGACACACGCTTTGATAGGCGATATCAAATGTAAATATCCACAATTCCTTGTCAAACTTGAGTTACTCAAGATTTGTGAGTAATGGGTTTGATATGAATTTAATGCAGGAGAGACTATTAATACTACTTCAGCACACATTCATGCAGCTATTTAACCTTACAATAGATACTAGCGTATAAAACGGCCATCGTTTTGACGGATACAATTGACGGATGCATATTGTACATGCATAGAAAAACTGGGATTTGCGTCTATCACATTTCAGGCGATATTATCAACTGTAACAGTACAAGACCACCCAATTTTCGGCGTATGGCTAAGCCTTGAATCGAAGATTAAAATTCCACTTCACAGCAGACTTGGACGAGTATATAATTCTAATTAGAGCTAAATGACGGTAACCTAGTTCTAATCTAATTTGTGAAATGTTTCTATGCTGCAATTTAAATTCTAATCTAATTTCTGGTTTTCATGAAAATGCTGCAGGAGAATTACGCAGTGCGAAACGAGACAAGCTCGCTGCACACAAGTGCACAGACATTTGCTATCCTCATACGAGTTCGTGATAATGAACTCTGATTTGAAATGAACTAAAATTCATCCAGTGCCCAAGTTTTTGCGAATTCAGTAGTACTCATTCTAATCTAATTTGGAAAAATATGTGCAACTAGAATTCTAATTTTAATTCGGTTCGGAAAAAAATCCGTGTAGTTAGAATTCTAATTATAGTCTAATTTGGAAAAAAATGTGTAGTATTAATTCTAATTCTAAGCTAATTTGGAAAAAATCTGTGCAGCTATGATTCTTGTTTTGAGTCAATTCGGGGAAAAAATCTGTGCAGTTAGAATTCTAATTCTAGTCTAATTTGGAAAAAAATGTGCAGTGTTAATTCTAATTATAAACTAATTTTGAAAAAATCTGTGCAGCTATAATTCTTGTTTTAAGTCATTTCGGGAAAACAAATCTGCGTAGTTATAATTCTAATTCTAGTCTAATTTGGAAAAAAATGTGCAGTATTAATTTTATTCTAAACTAATTTTGAAAAAATCTGTGCAGCTATAATTCTTGTTTTAAGTCATTCGTAAAAAAAATCTGTGTAGTTCTAATTCTAATTCTAGTCTAATTTGAAAAAAAGGTGTAGTTTTAATTCTAATTCTAATCTAATTTGTAAAATTTGGAACTTTGAACAGCAGCAACAACAATATTGTGAAACTGTAATCAATTCCAGCATTTCAAAATGCTTTATTAAGCCTTTTTCCGAAGTTTCAAATCAGATCGCAGGCAGCGTTGGTGACCCGTGGCCTAGAATATTTGTTTTCTTACTTTTAATAGCTACTTCTACTGCTACACGAGTAGAATTAGTAGCAATGGCTATTGGCTACTGTGACCACCATTCAGGGAGCAGGTGATGATCAATGCTGACATTGCGCTACACAGCCTCCCGAGGTGCCCTACCACATGTAGAGGTTATCCATCAAACCATTGGCACAAGACATAACACTGTGACCGCGTACTCTATGACGTGGCCTGGGGGGCGAATTAGCCGTTATGCATCATACATTCCGATGATTGTTCGCGGCGCGTAAGTCGGATTTACAGACATCCGAGTTTTGATAATTCCTTCGGACGATGTCGGACAAATGGTATTGTGTGACGTTTTCCGATTTTGCGCAATCGCTAATCCGGATTACGCAAAGGAGCAGTTTTTCGGTGCGAGCCCAGGGTTTAAAATCCGACATGGCCCTGACAAGAATGCCATCGTGTTTTCTAGTTTATGATCACACCACGCGGAAAATACGACTTTCGTTACAAGCCCCTATATCTAATTATACTGATAATATGGTAGTAGCCAGAGCAAGAATCATTGCATCATTGCAGATTGACAGAGGTCGTGTCATTTTCAATCGGACACTTTCATATCACCAAATACGGCCTTCTTGGCAGGAGAGGGATAACCACTAGGGATGGTGTGAACGTGAGGTTCACGTTCACGTTCTGTGTGTGAACCTCGGAAATTTTGAGGTTCGCGTTCACAACAGAACCTTGGTAGGTTCTGCACTGTGAACCTTCTTCATATATATTACAATTTTTTGTTCATTACAACTTATTTGGTTCAAATTTATTGCATTTCAACTGCGGACCACTCTATGCATGGCGCTGGCAGCGTGAACAATCAACACTAAATGAGCATTCACTTTAACAATCTAAAAGATTTTACTTGCTTTGTTACAAAAGTTTGCTCGAAATAACCAGCTTTCCGTTTGTCAATATTTAGTGACTCTCTACTGTGAGCTTGATCGGCAATCACATAACATCAAGAGCGAAATACATTAGTCAGCGAATGATGCTTATTCAATTAATATCGTTTTCTGATGTAAAAATATAGCAGGCGTACGGATTGGTCAATTTTGACTAAAAATGTTTATTACTGTATCATAAAAACCAAATCCGTGCGATTGGGGTGTTGGCTACTTATGTATAACTTGTTAATGGGGTAATATCGGTAGCAAGTATAGACACCCGTTTTACACTCTGCTCAATATCCATGACTCGAGATGCCGAATACATTTTCTGGTCTGGCCTAAACCGTTAAGGCGTAAGCTTACATTCCCTGGTAAGTCCTCGTCGAAATTGTTGCAAAGTGACAGAAGATATTGATTTGTGAGATTATTTTATCATTTGATTGCCTCAGTTGATACATTTAGCGACGTTTAAAGCGTCAATATGTACTTCCGCATTGTGGCCCGAGTCGTCGCTAGGTATCGTGTACAATAATATAGGCCATCACTTCATTGAAATATTGGGTTGAAATTAGCAATAGGACGTCACGTGACGTCATGAGGTTCACGTTCGCGTTCACACTGAACCTTTCAAAAAGGTTCGCGTTCACACGAACCTGAACCTTTCAGAGGTTCACACCATCCCTAATTACCACCATTGCCAGCAGCGTTGCCACGACTTTATTTCTCAGATTTGTCCTTATTTTGAATGATATGACACCACTACATTGTATTAATTTGTCAAATTTCGCTTTATGTTTGAATTGTGTCTTTATTTTGTCCTTATTCTCTGCATGTTTAAAGTTTATCCTTATTTTCGACAATGAGGCCGCGATTACGGTTGGGCAAAATACTTTTGTAGTCATTACTATACTAATTTCGCGTTTTGTTGGGCTGTCCCTAGTTTGGTATCCATGTTAATGGCAATCCTGATTACAAAGATGCGGCCTATGGCGTCTACCAAGCTAGGAAATCGGCCAGCGACCGCTTTTGAGTTTGATATTACTGGTCTAAACGCCGAAAAATACGACATAACAGCTACACCATCATCCCGTGAAACATGATTACCTCACTAACGACGCGCAGTCTCGATCACATGCCAGATAAAACGATAGCTGCAGAATGCAGATGTATTTTAGCACGACCAAGAGGACACAATAATCGCCACAGAGAAAGCGTTAGCATTCAAATTCGTATCCACCGCAACAAGCGAAACGCACGAGATATCCGCGATCAGACTGCTATTTCACGCAGTAAATGAGCACGAAGGTATTTCGCAGATTATCGCTGCAGGGGGTGGTGGCACGTGCTGTGTTCAGAAAATAACTGCGTTTTCCTACACTGACCGCTTCCAGAATGTATCATAAGTATTTCTAATAGGCGGTTTACGAAGTGGTAGTCGGCATGAAATAGATAATGTTATACTTGACTGAAAATCGTTATTATATCCACGGCAGGGTTTAGCTATTCGCTGGCAACCGCTGGTGGTCAAATGTCATCGTTGGTACTCAGGTAGTCGAAATACCGTCGTAAAATTCTACTCAAGTACAATTACAAGTAGATATATCCAATTAGGTTTGCAGTATTGCAGAGCTTCTTGGAGGTACAGAATAAACCCGAATCTTTTCGGCTGACACTGTCAGGGGTAATCGTCGGTAGCTAGTGGAGAATTTGGAATCCATATCATCCAATTGAATATTGAGTAGAATCCCACGGGTGACTAATACAGCGATACAGCGTACTACAAAAACACGGTACTATAAAACCAATTCGGCCGCGAATATATACCATACACGACCGATTTCACGATATGTGCCCAAGCGCAAATATTAAGGTCGTAAATTTCTGTCACACACTAGTACCGGTCAGTAAAGGTAAGGAGTAAAGCAAAAATATGACGGGAAGTCTTAAAACTAGCCGTTAACCCAAATGCAAGAGATTTACGCTAGGAGCCGGCCGTTTCGAGCGTGCCAGCCCACACACAGCATCTGACACGGGGCCCCGCAAAACATCAAAGATACAAAGTATTGAATGGTCCGCAGCGATTGGATTCTGGCGGCAAACTCAATAACCTTTTTATAGCCGGCGAAATGAATTTTATGTTGTTTGCGTAGTTGTTACAATTTTGCGATGCTTGGTCTTAAGATTGGTGACACGTGAGGTGGACGCAATGCGACGGGTTGAGTGAGGCTACAGGATCACGTAAGCAGAACCGGCCCGTGTATACGTGGGCGTAATTATTCAAAATGTTGGCCTCGGTGAGTGTAATTTGGGGTGAAAAATACACGAATTACCAACTCTAGATACTGGTTGCATTTTTCAACGAACCAAGTCGTGCGAATATCGAATCAGACGATGCGAAGCGAATCTATAAGAATATTCACCCAGTTCCTTTGCATTCTCTCGTTAGGCAATCAGGTTTTGATTGGTGGCTCTCAATAACGATATTAACTGAACTACGCGGTTAAATCAAGCGATCAAAGAACCCATAAACGTGAAGCGATACGATATAACTAATACAATTACACATTCGCTGATTCAATACCATTGGTAAAGACAATGTATGTATTTTCGTTCAGTAATTAAAATAATGGCAGTCTACCATCCGGACACCGAATAACCCCGAATACCGCGTTATTCGGCCAAAATACTCGGGAGCGAAAAAAAAAAGAAAAACTTGGACGTAAAAAACTACGGTTAATTCGGACAACTATCCGCTTAATCCGGACACATGGTCGCAATTATTATCGTTATCGTAGGCCCCAATACGACACAGTAAACAGTAGCCTACTTCGTTTGTCTCGACACAAGATGAGTGATTATGGTGAAACCAAGTCGAGTATACAACACATCAGTATTTTAAATGTGCTGTCTGCCTTTACGCATGACCATTGACCATTGACCAATGACCATTGACCATGCATAACGAACAGTTGGTATTCCGCGCAATTCCGACAAAGCCGTTTGTCCGTCGAATTCGGCCAAAAGCGAGTGGAGTCAAAGTATCCGAATTGAGCTGGGTCGACTGGTCTTTAAATAGTGGTTGGCTTGGCCGTGGCTTTGAGATACCCATTCGAATTGGGTTTAACTCGATTTTACTGATTCCTACCCGTGAGAGAGAGAGAGAGAGAGAATTTATTCGTCGAGCCTCAAATACAACTATAACTACGTAATAATAATGCATTAATTACTATCATTTGCGCATTTATCTAGTCGCAACAGCGAAAGTACCAGTCATATGGTTTCGTTATATACAAAAGTAAACAATTGCGTCAATGTCGCCCTTAACGGAGCCACAAACTCCCGGATTATTATTTTACTCCAAGAAAAATTCCCATCCCATGTACGACTCCAGCCTTATCAGACTCACAAATCACCGGCCATTGAAACTGTTCCATTCGGTATGGAACATTATACCGAACAAATTGCGACATGGGAGATCGCAGATAGCCCTTCCGCATGCCTACGGGGTATCGTACGCACGGAACATCACAAACACATCGCTTTATCGTGCTGTAATCGGGAATACTCCAGTAAAGATAACAAATCCTCGATGCATTGGATACGGAAAGCGCGTGTATAATATTTTCGTTTGTATTTCACAATTTCGTTGATAGATTAAGTGAAAAAACGTCAGGTTTGCTAGATATTACAAGACGCACGTGTAGCGGTACTCCATGTCTTTGATAGATTAATCAAGATTGTGTTATGCTGAAAAAATTCATGGTAATCCGAAATCTATTTGACTCTGTGCAGTGCTCAAATTAGGAATCTAATTCCTGGCATCGGAACCGCTCATTGACAGACCACTTCGCGTGTCGCTACTTCGCATTGAGAGGCACAAAAGATGAAATAACTCGCCCGCCCCAAAATAAACTAACCGAAATGGGGTCAATCATCGGGAAAGCATTTGTTGGCACAAGGATTATTGTTAAGCAGAAAGCAATTTTGATTTTATCGGCGTACTGAACAGCTCAAGTATCGCACAATGGGACACTTAGTCTTAGCGGGATTGATGTTGTCGGAAGCGTGGGCATTTGATTTCCGATATGTTGGATTTATTGATTCGGGAGGGAATATAAACCGAACATAAAAGCTCACTCACAAATCGTAACTTGAAAACAAATGCATACGACAACGCTTCAGTAATATCTAACAAGACCACTCGCGGAATGACCAGGAGACTATACAATACTCACATGTTTTAACCAAACATTTCACACACATATTTGTATATCAACGTATCTTGTGTAACGATTGTTGATAGACAATGTTCCCTCCAATTCTCTACTACTAGTTGCGACGATTACCCCTGACGAGTATCAGCCGAAAATATTCGGGTTCATTTCAATATGAATATACCAATCAATTATATAACTTCACGAATCGCAGGACACTTTGAGAACAATGACTACACAAGTCAAGAAACGGGCATACAGATTCATGTCAGGAAGTCACATAAATTTTTACGCGCATAATTAGTCACCGCCTGGTTACGCGCGAAGACCACATCTTCACAACGGCTCCTGACGTAATACGTATTATCCGACAGCACCCATAACACGATCTCCGCGCCGGGCGGCCGGTGGGAAATGTATCGAATTGGCTAAAATTGATTTGTACAGCCCTTGTGTGCGCTAATCCACTCGACCGGAGACGGTGTTGTCGCCGGTAAATCTCTGCGCACACATCTTCGAGGAGCGATCGATATTATGACCTCATGAGAGTAGTCGCTTTAATAGGCGATGCAAACAAATAAACGGTAGACACTCGAGAAGGATACCATAGCACCGAGATGTAGGATCTGTAACTTTCTAGTCACTTTTTGTAAGGGGCTTAATCTGAGTCACAAGAGCTATACATCGGACTGGATACATTTAGCCCGCGGATATACGCTGTAGTAGGTTACCTTACATATCCACCCGAACATACTTTATTACCAGGACAAGTAGGCTACTAATACATACAGACACGCATAAAAGGTGGCACTAACTCTACGATTATACCGTGGCAAACAAGGTACCGGTAGTTGTCGTTTTGGGTATTCATGGTGTTTCATTTTACACCAGGCTGATATTCCTTATTATGATTCCGGATTTGCTGACTTATGGCTCGGCCGACTATCGTCCTAGGCTCTTTCTACGACACCACTTACAAGGTAGTAGTACCCCATTAAACGTATATATTCGGAGGGGCGTTGATAGAAGTGAACAGCTGTTACTAGAACAGGGGGCACCAAACTGGGGTTCGAGGACGAACTGGGGCCCGTGCAGTTTGAAAGGGTCGCAGTAAGAATTTCTTTAATGATTGTCATTCGGTAACAGAACTTTATCAGGTGTAAAGCCTGATTTATTAATATTCGTTAGTTAGCGAAATATTTTCAACATTATAGCTGCACACTGTTAATGTACAGTTATGCTGTACTAGAAAAAAACCATTTAAAAAGCTTTTAAACATTAGGTTATGTTTTAAAATATTACATTCCATCACTATTAGTTAGTTTTATTTTTCGATAATATAGATGGTTTTACGTGGTTTTTGTGACATCTTAAAGCATGTACCTATAATATTAGCGAATCGAATCTTTCCTATAGCATTATTTGATATTTTAGGACCGCGAAATACCAGGATAATTGCAAAGGCATTTTTGATAAGTTCGGAAACCACTGAACTAGAAGGACAATTTCGGAATAATGAAGTAGTTGTACGAAAACAAAATTGGGCTGAGATGGGCCTATGATGCACTATATATACTCAAGCATAAAAGTCCCTGCATTGGGGCATGACAGAAATGAACACAGTTCGCAAAATTCCTATACCCACACAGCCAGCGGCAATAATTTGTCATACGTTGCGAAAATGCAATATCCAACATAACCGACCTGTTTATTACGCAACCACACGAAGTTATGAAACACACGGGGAAACAATCCGCCGTGTGCAGCCCGCCAGCTGCATCGCACCTTTCACCGAACCGTAAACCGCGCCGCGTAAACACAAAGAAGCCAAAATGTACCATCGCGAAATCTTAACACAGATGGGTAAGCGTGGGACCATCCGCAGTGTGGTCGATAAAAACAAAACTCAAATTGCGGTCGAATGTCGTCGCAATTCCTGTGCAGAGTTGGCGAAAGACACACTACGACAGGATTCTTAACCTGTAGTCAATAGACCACATTGGGGCCCGGACTAGATTTAAGGGGACCACGAAAGCCCCGTAGACAAACACCAATGGGTTGCAACACCAATGTGACTCCAGAATCCCTTCCTAAGTGTTGGAGGTTTATCTGGGATCCGCCTCGCCATCTCATCCGCGTAAGCGGTGTCTTATAAAAAGCTCAGAAGTGGGCCGTGCTACAATTCGGCAGCTACGGAATAAAAATGAAGAAAATTGGCCTGGTGCTGTCTTACAAAAGTCAAGGATGAATGTGAACAGTGCCACAAGTTGACAGATCAGGAATCATAATTAGGAATATCGGCCAGGTGTAATGACATTACGCTTGCAGTCGAATCGCCCTGAATACCATAAAAACTTGGTACGCGCCAGATCAGCACTGATTGTTTCTGTTGCAACGAATGCTGCAAAAACACGTAGAAAGAAGAACAACAAATCGTTCCAAGTTCACGTTATGTAGCCAATACCGCAAGTCACAAACGACTGTTTCACCACAACGTTGTCTATCGCGGAAACAGCTTTTCTCGACTATTCTACGGACTTGATTTGAGCAGAGATAAAATACTCTTTCGACACCTCCTAGTCACGAACACTGCAGGCGTCGAAAGCGATTGCAATGTTAACGAAAATCGTGTATTTCTACGATTACCACCATATCGCAGGACGCAAATCGGATGAAAGGCACTTTCTGGTACAAAATCTTGCTTTCACGCCATTTCAAAGGGTAAAATCAAGTCAAATACACCAATTCTTATCGATATATATCACAGGGTTGGTGTTATTTGGGTGAAAAGGCCTGATTTGCACGGGTGCAGGATCCTGCTACCTGCTCCATGGCTGAAATTTGAAAAATAGACATTAATTCCCACCCGTATGGCGGAAAACTGGTAAATACATCAATTTTCCAGCGTTAATTTTCCAGGCATTAACAGTGTGCCTTTCGCTAATCTTAGAACGCGCGCAAAAGTAATTAAGGACGGCTGCAGTAACGTTAAGGTTAAACACAATGTGACGTCATAAAGATTGTGACAGATCGCTGATTTTGCCGTTACGCTGCGAAACGAGAATGTATCATTGATACCGCACACCGTCGCGACAAAGCAAACCGCCATAGCAGGAAACAAACGGATTATTTCTGTGACAAAGAGGAGTTATTGCGCGAAATAGGATAAAGTGGAATTACTGGATTGACGTGACGAATGCTGGTGGGTACAAGTCAGGAGGCTGAGATTATTGCGATTGATAACATTCGCGTATCTAACATATCTGCTGTAAATCCTTGGTCTTTATGCGGTAAATATTCCCAGGCGGATCGAATTCTACGTTATGAGCGTCATAATGAATTATTATTATGTGGCAACATGGCTCGGACAATGGCAATATTGCTTGAATGGTGGGCAATCATGGTCCGCGTGGGTGATAATATATCACTACCGATATGACGTAGGCCTACAGGTGATGGGTAAGTCATTATCGGCTTTGCTAAAATGATGCCCTTTCGCAAGTAAGATGAATATCGCATATAAATACGGTATTGCGATTATTGAAGAGCTTCTTGGAGGTTCAGAACTTCAATATACAATTGAAAAGAATATTCATATTGAGCTGTTGCTAGTTGGTGACAATTACCCCTGATGCGTGTCAGCCGAAAATATTCGGGTTTATTTCAATATCAATATGCTATTCCATTGCGGTCAGTAGACACTACGCCATAAGTCCATCAAATCCCGTGGGCGTCACTGGTCAAAACAGACGGGTATTATAAGCTGAGCAGATAAAGAGATATATGGGTTTTTCGGAAAATGCTTAGTATTAGAATTCAGCATTACTTTTCAACAAACGCTTGCATTTGCATGCAAATTTTATGTGCACTTGAATATTGCGCAAAGTTTGGTTATTAACCGGGGTTCAGACGAACCCTATTTGTTCACTAGGGGTGTTCAAAAATGACTTTTTTTCTCAAATTGTACTGGCTACTTTATAAAATTGTTAGGTTAACTGATTTAAGCCTACACACCAAATTTGGTTCAATTCCAATCAGTAGCCGCATTGCTACAGGAGAACAAAGTTTTCATTTATTATACAAAAAATAATATAAAAAATTTCAAAATTTTCTGTTCACCCCATGAAAGTGTTACTGTAGGTTGTCTATAAAAACAATGTCCACCAAATTTGACTCAATTCCAACCAGTGGAAGTGAAGTTATTGCCGTCGAAAAATTTGGATTTGAATAAAATAGCATTTACGGTGGTCAATTCTTTAATTATTTATTATAGTAAATACTATTTTATTCAAATCCAAATTTTTCGACAGCAATAACTTCACTTTCACTGGTTGGAATTGAGTCAAATTTGGTGAACATCGTTTCTATAGACAACCTAACACATCCATGGGGTGAACAGAAAATTTAGAATTTTTTATATATTATTATTATATGATATATAGCAGGGGTCACCAACGTGGTGCCCACGGGCACCAGGTAGCCCGCGAGGAACAGATGAGTAGCCCGCGAGACTGTTTTAAAAATAGATCGAATAGAAGCATTTACCAATATTCGTCAGATTATTACCAGCGAGCTTTTAAATATATAGATTGATTGATTTAGCTATTCTTGTTTAAATCACATTGACATGTAGCTTACAAGTGTCAATACATAATTAACACTTAAAATGATGATATCAAATTTCCGCAATTACAATTAGTAATATACCAACATGTAATAGAATCACAAGATATCGAAGACGTAGGATGCGGCTCACTGCCCATACAGGCGACATGACGGAATGCCATCCAAGGTCTTCTTGGAATGGCGGGGGGTTCCGTTATGGTAGCTCGACGTCCTGGACAATGCCAAAGTAGTAAACAACATTAATATTCGGTAGCAGATAGCAGTGAAGTACTAGCAGATTTTCAATATGTGTATGTCCATTACGTATTGCATCTTTTGACAAAGCTTATTTCTCTTACACTCAACGCAGTTTAGCACCATATTTCTAACTTTCCGTAATCGATGCTGCTGTCAGGTATATTGAAATCTGTTGTGTCTGGATGCTGAACAGGATAAAATTGAAATTGTAACACTGCAAAATGACCTCCACCTCAAAGCCCACAAGGCTGCAGCAAACTTTTGGTGCCTTGTTGACTTGGAAAAGTACAGTGGTGTATGTGCACTGTGCAGCAGCTATGGCGGTTGCAAGCGTGTTTGGTTCAACTTATCGTTGCGAATCAGCCTTTGCGGACATGAACTTAATCAAAAACAAATACAGAACAGAACTCACTAACGCACATAGGGAACACTAACTCAGAGTTGAAAGGTCAAGTTACATACCACAGTACAGCGCACTAGTTGATTGCATGCAATGTCAGGCCTGCCACTGACTGATATAGAGACAGAGAACATGATGTCCAGTCTAAAGTGTGACATGATTTATTTTAAAACTTGAGTCGACTGTTGCTGTATAATTTATATAAACATGGTGCGAAGTAATTCGTGATTTCTCAAAAGGTCGTAGTGCTTAGCTAGTTAAAATGAGATGTGTTGATTTAGAAGACTCTCGTAGAAGTCTTACCGCAATGTGATTCCTGCCCAGTGTTATGAATATCAAAGCGGAAATTCAATCTGGCACGGGTAAACGACGGGAGTAAATGGTAGCCCGTCACTGCAATCAGTACACAAAAGTAGCCCTTGGTTGCAAAAAGGTTGGTGACCCCTGATATATAGAAACTTTGTTCTCCTGTAGCAATGCGGCAACTGATTGGAATTGAACCAAATTTGGTGTGTAGGCCTCAATTAGGTAACCTAACAATTTTATGAAGTAGCCAATACAATTTGAGAAAAAAAGTCATTTTTGAACACCCCTAGTGTTCACTCAGCCTGTTTGAGGATTGGTCGGAGTTCAACACAACATATATGGTATGTATCACCCATCCGGCCGGAAATACATCCCATGGATATGGTATAACCGTGGTGTATATAGTGGGGCTACGAAACATCACTGTGCTTTGGTAAATTTGCAGTAATGTCACGATCGCGCTTGGCTGTAATCGGGCTTAAAACGACTCCACTAAATGCAACGTAGAATGAACTGAGCAACTTCGACAAATAATTCCGCGACATAATAGCCCATCAAAGGCGCAAAGGTATGATAACCGCATTCTGAAGCGCCTAGCTTCATAGTCTTAAAGCATATTCTCCCTCTCAAAGCAGCGATTATTAGAAATATTTTCCCCATCAAGTATGACATCGAAAAGGCGATATTACTGATTCGAAACTTCGAGAGTCAGGCAAAAGCTCTCTAGAGTTCAGTAGCATAAAAAGCCAGCCAGCTCTCTCAATGTAGCACGCACTCGAAGTGCCATTATACCTTATCGAGTGGGGCAGCGTCGCAACAGCAAGCCAGGCGCGACTTGATGGGCGTTAATCGAAAAAAATATGGCCGCCGCAACGCATTACCGCGACCCGGGGGTGAGATTGTGATTACCGACAACATTACGGCCGGCCTGGTAAACAAGCACAGGCGCCCCGGTCGAAAAGGTAACGCAATCAGATAAGGTTTAATACAGACGCAGGTCGCGGCGATAATCGACGCGGGTTGAGTCAGCGTGCCGACCGAAGAACTGTGCAAGTGTGCAAACAAGCCAGCCTCGACGGATTAATGACATCATCATTTATAGTGTAAAAGGGGTGATGTTCGCGATGAAAAATACAACACAATACAATACATTAGCGGGGTGTTCGGAATTTGTTTTGTGTTGCGTTATGAATGGTGTAAAGTAAACAGTGTTATAGTCCGCTTGAGGCTCGCATACTAGCCGTGGTCAAAGTAGTTCTCTTTGGTGCTCGATTGGAAGTAGAAATAAACCTCCACTTAAGTACAAGTACATGATTATATAACGATTTCCATGAATGTAATAAAGTAATTATTCTAGGAATGGTTCTGACCAATAAACTAAAAACAATTGAATAGTATATCATATTGAAATATGAATAATACGAATACGATATAATACAATATGAATGTACTATTCAATTGTATATTGAAGTTCTGTACCTCCGAGAAACTGTTCCGTGTAATAAATGGCCCGGAGATATCGTAACTCACTATCTGGTGTTTATCGAAAATCGTAATCAGATCCGCATTGTGACTAATAAATATGATAATGACAGTATGCCTTCTGTATCGAAGAATGGGGAATGGGGATATAGGCTACTATACTAGATGGAGTAACACGGCTACATGGGCACCAGTTTCGTGTAATGTGACGTATACTATATTCAAGCGTCACAAAAAATATGTGACGTCACGTTACTGTTAAAAATATTCTGCCACGACTTTCCATACAGGCCAAGTACACGGATGCATCTCCTCTCGTAGTGATGAATATAACTAGAAAATTGGAAGTCGATATGGCAATTGTACAGTTGGTGGATTGAATTTCAAGGAGAATTTCGTATGTCTTATCGTCTCCATATCAACTAAAACGCTGCACACAACAATGAACCGGAGTTTTGACTCGAAACGCCATTCAAGGCTTCTTGGAAGTAGGCGCATTGTAGGGATTACATCCCGCAGATTCATAGCTCTTGAGCACTTTCTACTTGAGAACATAGCCAGAGATCTCACGTACAATAACATTTCTCGCAAGGTATAAACTACTTAGCGATCACTTCATACGAAACGGATTCGGCGATAGTCATGTCAATAACAGCCCGGACTGTATTATACGTTCAGCGCTTTATCAACATCTGAGAGAATATCTCACGTCAGGCAGAGAATACACGGTGCTGAATTCCGGGCAACTATATTATATCAACAGCGGTTTGCAACTATGTACGCTATCGCTGATAAAAGCCGAAGAATAACTCACTTTAATAGCGTGTTTCGAAATGGCAAAGACTAATATTGTACCGGTTGCCGTGTATTTGCATAAGCGCGCACCGTACGCCGTACAAATATTTGTTTGCCAAATAACATATCCCTATTGCCTATTTATTCGCTCTAAACTTTTAGACAGGCTCTAAAGTCCGGCACCGACAAAACAGTTCATTGATTACAAATCGGTAAATACTACTAGATCCGATATTCATATGAAGTCGAACATAGCATGTCCGCATAACTCCGTACCGTCATATCCCATTACGAAAGGAAGTAAATACAGAAACTGTCAAGGGGTTGATTTTGATGGGACGACAGTACATGACCCCCACTACGGATTGAAATATATCGCATAGCCTATCACATATGTTATCTCCACACCAATTTACTCATCTATTCGCAATAAAAAGGTGGCTATCCTGTATATAATAATTATTATTTGTACTGTAAAAGTTTGGTGGCGCTTATCATCTGTAATGGTTTGGTTGGGCCACGGTCTGTAATACCATGTCACAAAATATGTTGGAAATTAACTGAAAGATGCTATATATATCCGGCAATAATACAAAATTATCCACAACTATAACCGCACACCCATCATTTCAAACCGAAAGGCTATGTCTCATATGATACTTGAATTACGTATCACCTCCATAGGTTGATTTTGAATAATTCTGCATATGGTCCTGATGGGATTTGTAGTATCATTGATGTACATTGTACATACGTAAACAGTATAGTATAGCAATTGTAAGGGCCAAATAGTGCCGCGCGACTAAACTCCAATGCATCAGTCAACCGGGGCGGCAAATCCATCAACTCATCAGGCCTTGTTAGTCAAGGATTAACTTAATCTATGATTAATCACGAGTGACGCGACGGCAATTTGGCAATCCGAGTACAAACGCTTTTCGCCCGACCTTCTCAGTTTAGACACAACAGAATCGTGACGTACTGTAGCTCTGATGAAAAATGGCCGCGAGAAGCAGTAACGAGGGGCTGGTGGAATGAATTTATGAGATTAAAAAAATCTGATAGGGCGACCGCAAGAGACAAATCGCTGTCAAGGTATGTGTCATTTCTCCAGAGATGTTGGCGTAGGAGATTACACGGGGTCAATTACGGAGGGCGCGCTGATGAACCGCGACGGGGCGTTAACAAACATCCGAGTCATACTAAAGATCTCTGCACAGGCGGAAACGAAAATAACTGCAGACCAGAGGCTTTATAGGGAGATTAGTGACGGTGTATCAACAGATTAAGGCGTTGAAACGTTACAATCATTGGCATCATCAATGTTCACAAAGATACCAGCCGTGTATGTGCCGAAATCTAACTGCTACCTCGATACTATACTTGACCTAACAATAAGAATGCACGGGCTTAACCTTCTACAACTATCTTGTTACTAATTCTCAACAACGTATTTTTAGAGACCATGCTACCGTAAGTAATAAAAATTGGTGGACTAAGGTCCACCAAAGGGTCAGTTTACATTGTCCAATGCTCGTGTATCAATAGGCGCGATATATCTATGACAGTCGGAATATAGACTGGGCATCGAGAAAATAGGAAGGCAGATCTTAATGTGCAAAAAAAATCGCGGCGTTGATAAGCACAACTTACAGTTACATATAGGCTATGCGATATAGAACCACCCTAACATAGAATCAGCACCGAATAATATGTATAATTTGTAGATATTGGAAGAATCTTGGAGGCCTTCAGAATACACTCGAATGATATATTCATATTGAAATAAACCTGAATATTTTCGTCAGACACTCGTCAGGGCTATGTAGTTATGTAGAGTGTTCAGCTGTTCGTTTGTAAGCTTGAAAGTAGAGGAGAAAGTACATCAGCGCCATACATTCAGTGCGACGCTTAACGTAATCACAATTTCAAGATTAAAATGTTCAAACTTGCGATTTCATGCTAGTTTTACAAATAGTTGTTGATTTTTCCCATGGATCGAGTTGATCGCGGGCCAACAATAATTCCTACCTTCTCGTACGAAAAAACTACCCGGCAACGCACGAAACTTTCATATACGCCGGCGCGTAAATAAAGATAGTCCGACGCCAAGCTTTTCAAGTACGGTCGGTAAGAAAGTCCAAGAAATCATTCACGGTCCAACGCAAGAACAAACGACGGCTGAAACGCGTCACAGATAATCGCCGCGATTTGATGGGTTTCAGTATTCCCGCAAAGAAATCTGCTAAGCGTTTTGTCGCCGCCAGCTAACGGCTTTGCTGCTTGGCATGGCGAGGCTAGTTTGCATTGTCGCTGCAGCGTACGCGGAGTGATCACAGCTTGTGACTTTTCAAGTCAGCTGGCTTTTACAGTCAACTCAACACTTAACAACATGCAGCGCGCAATGTTTATAAAAAAGGTTCTGCGTGACATGTAGCTATAAAATCGGTCGTTGCCATTCCATCTTTACATTCTATAGTTACACAATATACACAGTTCTCCTGTAGCATTTTCAGGAAAACAAAAAATTTGCTTAGATTCATAATCAGAACATAGAAACATTAGACACAATCAGATTATCGGTATTTCGAGCTAATTATTTCAATTGAACAACTATATAGGATTATCTAGTCCAAGTTTTAAGGGTCCATGACAGGTCAGTTTTATTTCAATGTCATGATGTGTATGAGTATTTAGTTGCATGAGAGACGGTTCAGAATACCTGTTCACGACTCTTCAACCAAAAGTAACTATACACTGTACGAAAACGAAATAAAAGTATTAATACACGGATACGGTCGTCTGGAAATCTCCCTATCGAAGACAAGCACTAAATTTATTTCATACTTTATTAAATTAGCGACCAGCAAATACGGGAAATTCGGCCGTCCGACGCAGGCGGTGTAAACCAACTGCCAATTAAGTATCAAGATTAGCTACACGTACCACGGCGCCTCACCGCAGCCGACTTGTCCGGTTGATAAGGAGCGCACAATAGTATTCGAAATTGCAAGATTTGCTACTACGCGTGCAGCACTTGAGCAACGCTAGTATATGATTGCTACTGTCAGAACCTTTTCCGGTGATTGTTTACCGAACTTTGACTATACGCATCTCGCAGCGATAAGATCTACGGAATTTCGTAAAAAGGCCCGAAAATTCAGATACACACAATGCCTTCACGAACGATTATGACGGATTCCCCGTGAACATAAAGGATTACAGACATTACGACATGATCTCAAGTTCGTGGGCAAACAAAACAGGCCCGTGAAATGGCGAAAGTGTGATTCATCTTTCTTTTCTGGGACGACACAATCGGTATGGTTGTGTCGTTTGAATTTCGAGGGGTAGCCCTACGTAACAAATCATACGTTGATAACCTGATGCTCGTATTGAAACGGATGTCAGAAATAACACATTTCCACCGAAACAATCCCCTGTTTATAATAGGAAAGTTTCCAGAATGTACAGAAGTTCAATATATTGTATACCAACGATCTTATCACTCAATTCTCTACAAGTTACTGACGAATACCCCTGACGAGTGTCAGCCGAAAATATTCGGGCTCATTTCAATATGAATATACCATTCAATAGTATATTGAAGTTCTGTACCTCCTATAAGCCTTCAAATATGTTATTCAATACGAAAATTGTTATTTGGTTTGCCGATTCATGATAAAAGCGAGCGCATGATGATTTCAGCTCACATATCAGCAGTGCATGAATTGGATTTCGTGTGTCTTCACCTAATCACCATTTTACAAAATGTACAACTATTATCAAAATTCAAATATACTGCCCGACATGGATGCATATAGCCAGAATTGTGATGCAACCTACCTGGGTGAAGTATGACACGGGTTTATCATGTGAATATGCAACACATGATCAAATATTTGACTTTAACACAGATAGCGAAACCACAAAAATTCGATGGGTAAATCTGTCTGAAAAATTACGCCTCACATTCGTCAGTAAATATTATGTCGAAATTATCGGTACTACTGAAATACGACGCTATCATCCTTGCACAATGCACACTGCGTCACACGCACACATATTAATTGGTGAAAAATTCCGTTCAAATCAGAGCGATAGAAAGACGAGTTCATGCACTTGCACGAGAATGACTATTTGTGTCGCTGTGAAATTGGATTGCGTTCGGAGAAAAGCTATATGCGTTTTTAGATCCGTGAGAGATCAAGTCCATAAAAATCCAACGTTACTGTATCGTCAGTTATATTTACGAAACAAATGATTGCCAAAACAGTAACGTGTTGAATAGCCAAGTTCTCAGTATAAATTTATGTACTGGAGTATTTGGTTGCATTAAGGATCGGATCACGATATAACAAACTTCGAAAGACGTGGTTATTGATCATTAAGAGCTCTTTATGTCGTCGCAAGTTGAGATCCCAATACATATAAGGCATTGAATTTGCTAACGTTTGATGTGTAGGCTGCCGCGACTCAGTCACTACCAGTCTAGTATTCAATTTTCCCACATTATCGGTGTCAACACCGTGAATAGTGCCGCGCCCTTTACGCATGGACACCGTGACAATCGTGCAGGTGCATATTGAAACGATTTTGAAGAGGCTAAAATCGTAGGTTCGTAAATATAACGGGGTGTTATTGGGGTCAAGTCGATATTGTCGCCAAAATACTCCCGGTTAAGTGGATACAGAAATGCATCAGCAACGTCTGCGCAGCTCAACACCTGGTTGTGTTGCGGGTGAGCGTGAATACAAATTCAAGACAAATTATTGTGTCACAAATAGTATGAAGTTTGTGTCAAAACGTTGAGAGTCTTCTCGTTAAAAAGCGGGGCACACCCACCCAAGAACTATACACACGGATTTACAGTTAAACGCAATATACCTAGCCCACCTCGTTATCTGTGATCCGCTTGACCACAATTACCAATTTTAATCTTGAGAACGGAAGATTGTCACAACAATCGCAAAGAAATTCCAGTGGAAATTGCTGTGTCTTTCAAGAAATTGTGGTACGACTGTTTATTGAAAGTCGGAAGAAAATAATTGGATAAGTGTAAAAAAGCAGCGTGCTACTACACATAACGATAACCTGCGGATTGTGGTTTGAAGACTACACCAAAATGCTGATACATATCAATTCAGGGAAGAAGAGATTAAGCCTGATGACCTCGATGCTTACAGTTGGAACATATACGCAGTAAGGGTAAGGGCCTTGTAATAATGACAAATTCAATTGCCTCTTCAAATCTGCGATGATGCTGTGTCTGTCATAGATTTAAAAACCCTTCACACTGCATATAGACTTCACACCAAAAACAAATCAGTATTCAAAGTATATTGTTTTCATCTGTCTATCTCACGCGATGCTCCTATGCTAGCTTGATTTGAGCTAACGACGATCACATATCTCTACAACCTTTCATTACTTTCCCCTGTAGCTTTCTGTACACAGAAATTCCACATAAAGACCACAAACTTGAAGGAAGCACTGTCGCTCGCCGATGTCTTCGGACACGCTTCTTGTGTAAGCAGTGCTTTCAAATCGCGGCGCGGAGTCGTTGGCGTTGCCGACAGTCACGACAAGGGTCGTGGATGAATTATATCTGGGAGTACCAAAGTCTATCGCCGTTACGGTCAAGAATACTTCGGCAGCTATTTCGTGGTCGAGATATTTCCTGTAAGCCAAAAAAGTACTGATGATGGTGGGAGGAAATACATAAAATACGGCAAATCTCGAGATTATGTAAGGATGTAAGTCCAAGAATTAAAATATACTGACTACGAGATCACAGTAAAAAAAAATAACGGCGTACATACTACATTATGGGAATGGGATTGCATCATGAGGTAAAGACGTTCATATGCAAAGTTGTGCAAAACATACCAAGCTAAACTTCAAACTTTGCTACCAACTTACTACCAGATCCAATATGAGCAGTGAGCACTTGAGCAGTTATTATATTCAGTCCCAACCTTGCACATGGCCAGGGCTGGGGATGAGAGGTGTTCAAAGTTATTGCTGATAAGGAAGTATAGTATTGATGTGAAATTATGTATCAGCGCAATTGAAGAGTTTGAAACGTAGGCTATACTCAATTAGCATTTCGAAAAGGTATTGTCTTGGACTACGCGTCCATGTCAACTATCCATAACACACGAATAACTTTTGAAGTTAGCAAGATGCATACTTTTAGACAATATCTACTTGATTTATTGGAAAAGTGGAGGCAATCCGCTTACGGCCACCTCAGCGGTGCAATCTTTTTACGGGACGCTTTCGATTTCATTTTTACGATTGTTCGTCGTCCGTAATCCCAACAGTTTTCTTGGAAAATACATTATCTTGCTATCGTATTATAGGTATCATCTCGAGTGTCTACTTTTGAAGGAGGAATCTCGTGGTCAAGTCCGGTGCATTCTGCAAATTTTCTAACAGATAATACTATACGGTTATGTCACGTTTAAAGGTAAGCAGCCTTACTTTCGTGTAGGTTACATTGTTACAGACACAGTAACAATAGCATAGATAAGAGTGGTGCAAATTGGCAGTACACTGCTCAAGACGTTGATCAAACATTTTCAATGAAACAATTGTGGATTCGAACTGGTTTCAGCCGTTCTCCATTTCCAAATCGGCAAACTCACAATTATCGCGATCATTACAGGATTAACGAGCATTGTCAACGAAACAAAAGTCACGACTGAAACTCAACGGGCAGGAGTATTTTCAAGTTATATTCCACTGCCATAGTGTCAATTAGCGGTTTTGATTATAACTATGAAAGAAGAACCTCACTCATGCATGATATAATTTGACCTGGTGACCAAACCGCACGACACAGAGTCAGTTTAATGAGCAGAATTGAGAGCAGAAAAGCATAATAACAGTTGCATAACCACAACATAATATAAATTAAAATGTCCGCTAAAGTTATAATCAAGAAATACACGTTGGAACAGCAAAGTAGTTCTGA
Organism: Botryllus schlosseri; assembly: GCF_051294905.1. Taxonomy (NCBI): domain Eukaryota; kingdom Metazoa; phylum Chordata; class Ascidiacea; order Stolidobranchia; family Styelidae; genus Botryllus; species Botryllus schlosseri. The sequence goes on along the minus strand of NC_137250.1, from coordinate 18,158,596 downwards.
CGACGCGTATCCTATTTATAATCCCGGGATAATTCAGATTTTAATATACGGCACGTTATCATCATGACTTGCTCCTAATTATGGGTAAATTTGGGAGTGTTAACTTAATTATTTCATTTATACGGTATGTCTCTTGCTGTGGCCATTTTACACGGGGCCAAGCTCGACCGATATCTGTAGAAATATCGGGCCCACTGACTACATCTACCCCACAACTGTTTCAAGTAGGCGGGTCTTCAGTACTGTTGATTTGGTTTATGAGGACTATAGGAGATCAGTTCTTGAAAACGCTCAAAAGATGAATTTCCGGGACTGAAATATACGCCTGCTGTACCAGAACTGGAAGTACTAGTGTCTTACTCAGCTGAGGTTTGATTTTGAATTAATAAAGTTTATCGGAATATATTTTTCTTATTACTGTCACTAATTAGAAATGTCAGTAGTAAAATGCCATTTTTCATATCGGCAGAATATATCGGTTTAAATATGTCATATCAGCCCGAAATTTTGATAACAGTCGGGGTCAACTTGTAGAATGTGAGGTATGCGTTGCAGCGAGCGAGCAGTTTTGACAAAATTTATTTTGCGATACATTAGTGCAAATTCTGCTATGGTATATCGGTATCATTGATACCATCTCGCAGACGTGCAAACAAAAAAGCTTAACATCGTCCATATATTCCGTGTAACGGCAATCATGATTAGCCGGAATTCGGTGCACGGGAATCCATTCAGGGTCGCTGTGCAACAGTAAGCCTAATTACGGAACAACTCAAATTTGTTTGACACCGTATCGAATTTTTTATAGCAATTCTCTATTTAGAGTCCTCCGAGGTTTGATTTTCGGAGATAATTAATCCAAAACCCGAAATATTCACGATTGCAGCGTGTCATCAAAGCGTGGATACACAGCCAGGAGAAAAGCACCTCTCGTTCTCAATTCGAGGGTTGAATCACATAATTATCACGAAGCCCCGCGATTAATCATAGACGAATTACACCATCAAAATACAACAGATGCCTATTAGTCGATAGTGATGGTTCCAATATTGTAATCAAAGACATGAGCTATAAAGTGAACGTACCAGTACAAGTCGATAATAATGGCATACAGTGTCGAAACGATTATAGGAAGGCGACAAAAAGCATAAAAGAAATATTTGAGTTGTTTTCCGGTGATGAATAAACGTGTCTATACATCGGGGTGTATAGCGGGCCTACTCACGTATGGTTACTACTTACTACTGTGAAAAGGATAATTTTTATTGTATTGAAACACCTGAAGGGTGCCGACATTTTCTCTTTAGAGCGGCATATTGACGCCACACACTCGCGTCTTAAACAATAGAATTACGCGTCCTCAAGTTACACCGCTCCAGTAACTTAGTAAGCAAGAAAAATTATACTAGGTCTTCAGTAACTCGATAACGAGAAACAAAATTCGTTCGCAACACTCATGGTAACTTATAGTACGGTCGATGCCATCGGTGTTTACGCGCTAACACTGCTTATAACGGTCCAATTTGGTACGCGCTAGTACATAATTTGATTTCCATTGATGTATTGACTTAATGTTAAACATGGTGTTCTCGCGTGACCGAAATTGGTCTCAGAATTACTGAGTATATTGAGTGATAACAATAATACAGCGGTATGCGTATTGAGACCTCCTTCATGAGTGGAGTTTGAAAGCGTACGGGCCAAAAACAATTCTCTACTATGTTAAACTTTTCGCAGGTATGCGCCGGACAATGGCGCAGCATTCCATACGAAAGCGTATTGATTTCTGACTTAGTAACGTACTGTGGTAATGTGGAAACAGTTTTACTGTAAACGCAAAGACAGTTTGTGTGTAATCTGTCAAAACTGCCGCGAAAAGCAATGTATATGAATTCGGCTGCTACATCAAGCAGAATACCCGATTATAGCTTGAGACATATCAGCAATTGTTGTGTGGAATGTCGGAGATAACAAATGCCAAATGCTGACCACATTTGCCAAAGTAAAATCCAACTCTAAGAATATACAGCATGATCTATAGCCGCGTCATGTAGATTAATACTCTGTTATATCAACCTTTTAACCCACCTACAGTAACAAAAGTCGAAGCGTAGGCGTATTTCGTTGGTTTCACAGTGTAACGGACCTGGGAATACTCCTCGGAGGCTCGCTTTTGCTACAAGGAGTCGAATCCAAAACGTCCGGATGTGCTGGGTTTTATATCGCTCATGAAATGACTATGCAATAACTATGTAGGAGTATACAGGATGCCAGATGAAACCAGGAATATAGTTTTGAGATGAGTATAATAAAATATTTCAATCAATCCTTATTGAAAGCTGATATAAACCTCACATATGGAGTCTGTTGGGATTTGTGATATTCAAGCGACTTGGAAAGTTTATTCAATCATAATTTGGAACGTAACGCAACGAAAACTTTAACTGCGTCCGTTGACGTAGCCAGCAAGCGAACAGCATGTATGTTTGATTGTTTACAATAGCATCGTATCATCGTCAAAAAATATCGTCCCTCCAACGCCCAATTTTCACTCCGACTACGCCTATTGATGTCAAATTGTTGGCAAAAATCCATTTTCCGGTGATATTCATACCCAAATGTGTCGACGGAAGCGTTACGCGTTATTATTACATTCATCACCACCTATCTGTGTGGATTTTTGGCACTCGTTCATGTCAAATCGACGGCGCGTATTTTCAATACACGACCGCGGATTTCAAGGAATGCAGCTACATAATCCGCTTTGATATCATAGAAGGCTTCCCAATTTCTACATAATTAGTATGATGATACGTTCGAGAAAAGTTGGTGTTTATCACTAGCCTGCTGTTGATATTTACACAAGACAGACCGCGGTTGCACGATGATTGAGGTAGATTTGAACTAAACTGGGGGGGGGGGGCGCGGGGTCCATGGCGGTAAAATGACCAAAGACACGACGAATAGAGGCAATCCTTGAAAATATATTTAGTTACCGGGATGCATGAGTTCTTTCGCCCAGTTTTCATAACCATTTCACTCGCTGAAGCGACCGAAGACCACCAGTGGTACAAAAGAGCCTTGATTGACAACACAGCGACATTCGCGAATAGGAAGTGGCTTCGCGGTTAGTTAGTTTCTGTTCACGATAATCAGTTTGATTTCTCGAGATCAAACTCATCTATTTACCACTAATGGTGACGGGATCCGTAAATTATCCCGGCATTCCGTCTAAATTAGGCTGTTCCGTGTGTTCGGGGCGATGGCTTTCTCCCGCGTTTAATGAGACGTCTCGCAAGTCACAGAATTAGATCAGGCGCTTGAAACGCGGACAAACGCGCCTTCCGGCGTAAATCTTTATTAAACGAACGTAGGCCTATTAAACATTGTGTACTCCGAAACATAGTTCAAGATAACAGTCGAATTCCAATTCCTAATTACACTTTGATAATGTGGACGTGTTTTACAATGTCAAGACACTGTGCGCATTGTTTACTTGAAGGCGCAAAAACTAATTTTGCCAGAAAGGGAGTCTATTGCTACCAACAAAACAAAGCTGTCATTAGAACACCAAAACTGTTGAGTAACATCAACAAATCTTACAACTTCAAACATAGCGATCAGGCGATGGCGAATTTTTGTGTAAAAACCAGGTTTGTCGAAATAAACGATGCGTTTACATATCCGGAACCCCCCTTTCCTGTACCACAGACGTGGACAACGAGATAATTGTAGTTGTATAAATAGACTGATAAGAGCGAAATGTCGGTAATTTAATTCTAATCTAATTTGTGAAAATGTTTTACTTCTGCTACAGGAAAACTGTATACTGTGTATTAGTGTATAGTGCAAAACGAGCCGAGCTTGCTGTACAGACATTTGCAATCGGGGTATTCAAATTTTTTTTTCTGAAATCATACTGGCTACTTGATAAAATTGTTTGGTTACCTAATTTAAGCCTTCACACCAAATTTGATTCAATTCCAGCCAGTAGACGCGTCGCTACAGGAGAACAAAGTTTCTACTTATTATATAAAAATAAATTAACAAAAATTTCAAAATTCAAACAAATTCATGGCGTGAACAGAAAATTTTCAATTTATTTAATATTTATTTTTATATAATAAATCGAAACTTTCTTCTCCTGTAGCAATGCGGCTACTGGCTGGAATTGAACCAAATTTGGTGTGTGGGCTTAAATTAGGTAACCAAACAACTTTATCAAGTAGCCAGTATGATTTGAGAAAAAAAGTCATTTTTGAATACCCCTAATTTGCAATCCTCATGCTCACGACAATGAACTTTGACTCGATATGATGAGCATGATTCAATTTCCAAGTTATCACGAATTCAGTAATTCTAATTCTAATGCATTGCTATTATTCCAATTCCAGTCTACTTTGGAAAAGATAGTGTAGCTATAATAATAATAATTCCAATCTAATTTCGAAAATCTGAAAATGTTCTCGACTTCTCGTTGTCAAACTCTGCCCCTATGATTGTTTGCTACGCGATTGAACCGCAACTGCTTTCCTTACCAGCTGCCAGGAGTTATGCTACTCAGGTGCGAGTATATAATTGTGGATGTTCAACATACAATTTCCATGACTGGGTATATTGTTAGTGTCTTTGTAAACCCAATCCATTTAAAAATAAAAATGCGAATTGGTAACCTTTAAACGGTGGAAATACACCACAAAGGCAACACGTTATAATTGCACACCGCGCAACACTATGTCAGCAATGTGCACATAAGATATAACACGAATCATTTGGTGAACCTATGATACAGCCAAGCGAGATAACCATATCAAGCCGGATTTGATGACAAAATTATACGTTCCCGCACGTAGATCACTCGCGTATTACATACCGGGCGATTTTTATCTCATGGCAAAACAATAACAACGGCCGACGCGTACAAGTGTTTTCATAATTAAACGCCTCTTTAGCCTTGGGCCATGCTCTTTAGGAAAGGCAGCACGCGGCCACCGTCAAGCCGCATGTTTTATTCTTTAGAAAGTATAGTTAAGTGAAATGTCTAACTGCCGGAAGCACTACGCGAAATCTATAAACCATTAATTATGACTGTAGAAAAATCAGACATAAAGCGAGTTACTAAATAGTAAATTAAAAACTGGAAATGCTATTAATATTCAGGAAAAATGATATTAATATTAAGTAGCTATTTCCAAGTTCGTAAAAAAGTAAGTATTCCAAGCCTAGTTTCACAAAAAAATCTGAATAATCTCCGGAAGCCTCTTTCGTCGAAGAAGTCATATTTACCTTAGCCTATGTTTTTAATTGTCAATGTCGATAAAGGGCTATGTTTTAATCATGTTTGTTTTAAATGCAACCCTACGTATATTGTGTTTCGATATCACACTCAAAATCAGAACACCCCACAATCGCCGAAGATAATCAGCTTGATTCAGCTATATTTAATCTAGAAGTCAGCGTTATAACGTTATTCGCGCACGGCATTCCCATTTCTCTATCAACCGCCGTAATATAACCCCGGTCGTGATATGCTAACGGCCCGACCACAAAGCACGCGTCTGCCAGGCAATTTATAGCGAAGCGATTACGACTGTGTGCCGGAAAGTCTATCAGTCCGCACTCCAGCTGTGATAACCCGTAGATAGAATGGGCCTTGTTTACCGATGTCAATCAATCGAATTTGTTCAGAAGCGGTGTCACGAAAATCAACCATACAATAGAGCGCACTATATATTATATAATGACGAAGCACCAGTACAATAAGCGGTAAAGCATTGCGGTTATGAGCAGCAAACTGCCCAATTAAACAAATTAGATCGAAATGTCGGTAATTTAATTCTAATCTAATTTGGAAAATCTGGATATATTGTAGATGTCCAAGCCAGCAACGATGGCTACTTTTACCATATCTGGTTATAAGTCATAACAACCCTACCGATATGTGCCATACGTAGGCCAGGGCCGACCTAGATCTAGACCTAGATCAAAATTGCAAGATAATAACTTACGCAGTTGTGACGAGTCCGCTTTGCGAGTTGAGGGTGAACCAATCGCTGTGAGCGGAAGGATCCAGCACGAATTCAAATTCCTGATTTCGTCCTGCGTCTGCGTCTTCGGCGGACAGGTGATATACGAACGTTCCTGGGTACAAAATGGGACGTTAATGTCGTAAGGTGATAATATTGGAATATCACAGATCACACAGTATTGTAAATAGCACACACAGCATTGTAATTAGTAATTACTGTCTCATTCTTATACGTAACGTTTTCAAAATGCACATCTAATAGATGCTGGTTTATTTGTGCGTCATCAGAGCCTACCTATTATCATGCCATTCACAAGGTATCAATAACTACGGCGCCATTCACACTAGCCCTGTACGACTTCAATTTTGATGCAGATAACCAAAGTGTCGATATATAGCACGGTTGTTATCGATGACAAAGGCTAGCAAAAGTTATTGTTTGTAATGTATAATTTAGGGGTTTAGGCGATATTGGGTTTTGACTAGGGCTGGACAAAATGGACTCGGGTCAAGTATTCGGCCTGTCCCGCCAGTAAATGCTATAAACACCGCGTGAACAAGTGTTCAGAATTACCAACAAACCAGGTTTCTAGCGAAAAATATCCAGTCATGGTATATATCCTTATCAACGCAACGCAGCCTCAAATTTGGAATTTCAAATTCCAATTTCACGATGCGTCTTATATTAAATCATGTCACGAAAGGTTACTCTCTATATAGAATCGGATACGATTTGTTTTCGAAAGCACCTAGTTCCTATCGCCATCACTATCGGCACCCGTATAAAATTCATCTCACTGTTTTTACGAAACAGTACATTAATTTGCATCAAAGGACACCGAAAAAGTCCCGCCGCAGTCCTAAATCATCGCCGATTTCAGACGGAAATTTCACGACCAAATTACCGCCGGAAGCCAACAAAGGCAGGAGATAGTTCGGAATTAGGCGGTGGACGTGACGAATTCGCCCGCGTAGACGCTCGCGGTAGGAAATAAAAACGCACGCAAGTCGAAAAGCGTAGCTCGGGGCGGTGCGAAAATGAGTTGTCTACAGTTGAGTCATTTTCGCCTACGGACCTGACTTGTACAAACTCCTGGATTTTCAAAATGCTCGAATAGAACTATCGAACTAGAACTAACATTTAAAAATCCGCACGAATTCATTCGTTTCTACTAAATCGGCCACGTTAACACCAAGAAATATCGGAGATAGAATCGGCATTTCAGAAAGACGGGGTTTAGAGTTTGAAACGGGACGGGGTTCGACCCCCAAAAATAGATGTTCTATATATTTTTTTCCTTGATGTTTTAGCGGCATTACACCGACTCATGATATACATCCCACGATCTGGACAAGGAGGGTGCAGATATAGCCTTGTAAGGCTTTTCAAGTCTTGCACCATCCCTCCATGCTATCCCGGTAATGCTGAGAGACAAGCGGGGAAGTCAAGTCATATGGATACCAGTGTTATTAATCAGGTCTTCGGTCTGACCCCGGCCGCAGGATTTAATCCACGACCTACCGACCAAGAAGTTCATCAAACCCCACCCCTAACTAAACGGATGTTAGTAGTGACGACTCTGAGGTAGCAATAACTGCAAGAACATTACACAACAGAACACCGGTACGACCATTCACTCCAAACGACGGCACATGTCTTCTATAGTTGTTCGGCAACAAAAATTATAACTATTAAAAAGAATAGTTAGTTGGCCGTTAAGTAGTTATCATATTTTGGGATCGGGAAAGAAGGACATTTTTTCAAAATTATCAAACTTAGAATACTAAAGTAAAATCCGGAAAAAATGGTAAATTTTTCCGGACTTTGTGGTGGGTTGACTAAAAAAAAGGTCAACTTTGCGGCTCAACTCCAAAAATACAAATTTTCTTTCACAAAAACAGGTCACTTTCGTGCGAACCACGAATTTCCTATTTAGCGTCATTTATGCCCATTTTCACTCGAATCCATCCACTATCTTAGCCCTAAAAGCTGTAAAGGAGGACGAATTCCCAAAACGGAGGGCATTTAGGCGTCCTCGGAGGACATTTTCAAAATTCTGAAAAAGGAGGACGTATGGTAACCCTACGTCAAGTATCTAGATTAGTTACTCCTCGCCATCTGATCCGTGTAAGCGGTGTCTTAAAAAGCCAGCAAGCGGGCCGTGCTACAAGTCGGCAGATATCGAAACAAATATTGAATATCGGCCTGGTTTAACTGACAATTGTAGTTGAAAAACATATAAATATCACAAACAACAAGATTGGTAGCGCGCACAATTGTACACTATGTACGCGTCTGCCACGGACGACTCACCGGGGAAGCTTTCTTCGCTCACAATCGCGCTGTATTCGTCCTGATCGAACAGCGGCGCGTTGTCGTTGATATCTTCGATTTCAATCGTAAGTCTTTCGACTGCGTATCTCGGCGGGCTGAAAAAGCACAGCGTGAAATTGGGTTGGGTATTCCGGCAATTGAACATGGGACTTACTTTCCGAAGTCGGTGGCGTTGAGAACGATGTCGTAGAACGCCGTTTCTTCGCGGTCTAACTTCTGTTGCACTCGCACCAAGTACACCACGTTGTTTTCGGTGAGTAATCCAAATCTGAACGGATGGAAAAATAAAATGAAACGTAGTTTAAGGCACACAGCTGTCGCAACAACTAGGTCATACGTGATCGTTGGTATACTCAAGTAGTAGGAAAAGGAACGTTTTCAAAGTCAATTTCTATCAAGTACACAAGTAGAACTTAGTGATTCCAATGTCAAGAAGTATTCTAGGCCTAGTTTTGCGTACACAACAGCATGGTACTGAAAGACTCATACCCGTAAAACGGGGTAACTTTGGACACTAAGCAGTAAAACATTTGGATGGTCATTGATGGAAAAGGGTTGCCGCTGGATGTCCATTGTCCAATTATATTTCATGAGTCAACAGTACCGCAATAAAAGGTGGATTCGTTTCACTACCAGATCAACTTGACCCAACATTGATAAATTAATGGCGGTGGTCAATTTCATCACAGTTGATTCTTACATCCAAACATTGATAGCATGTGAGTCATAGATTCAAAACTTGGCTGCAGATAGCTTAAAGTAGTCTTAATCTAGGGCACAAATCTCATCAGGCTCCTCTTAGTTAGATCAACATAAGAAAACGTGATGTCAAAAGTTACCCTCTCATATTTTATCAGAACGGGGTAACTTTGCATAGTGGAAAATGTGATATTTGGAGCTCTGGAAAGTGTCTGCTTCATCTATATACTTGGACAGATTGTATCCGGAATAAAGTTAATAGATGTATTCTAGCTTGACCACGTATGACATTGACTCGATCGATGATGATAATTACGTTGGCGGACGTTGATCGACGTTGGTGAATCGGAAAATAACGATACCCGTCAAAAGATCAAAATATACGTCGATATCACGCCACGTACTCAGCTCATCAAAAAGACACAATTTCTTGCTGTCAGCCTTTCATTATAGCTGTGACGTCACGTGTTTAGCGAAGACGCATGCAATTATTACTTAAAATCGGTCGCGACGTTCAAGTGATGTCTCACTTGGCGAACCACCATCGAGAACTCAACGTTGACTCAACAAAGAAACCATGGCATAGGACGAAGCGAATGTAACACTGTTTTGTTATTGTCGCTAATCGTATTGAACAGGTAAAACTTGGTTCTGGTACCAACATAAGATTCGTGATGATACAAACATCTCACACCACAATAATAAGGCTTCATTAAATTAACCAAAACAAAACTCACTTTCTTGGACACGCCCCCCTTTATGATAGTGAATAATTTCGCGCCCCCTTATTGTCATATCACAAAATGCAACGAGAATGCCGGCAATACCAACGGATAGTTTATGGCATGGTAGGCTATGGATATTGATGAGAGAGTTCTCAAATATGAAATTCGGACTTTTCACACGGCAATAACTATGAATTATACGTAAATCGCGCCCAGCGCGCAATTTTTTTTCAGTTGATCGCTGCTTCGCCCCCCCCCCCCCCCCCCCTTCAGATGCTTTCACGCCCCCCAGTTTGAGAACCACTGATCTAGACTAATTAGTGCGAAATGCCGGTAACCTAATAGTCTAATTTCAGGCTTTTCTGTAAATGCTGCAGGAGAACTGTATAGCGCGAAACCACCCAATCTTGCTGTACAGCCATTTGCTATTATCATGCTCATGATAATGTACTGTGATTTGATACAAACTGAAGTTATTCAATATCCAAGTTTTCAGTAATTCAGTAATTATAATAGCAACGTAATTAGCAAAAAAATCTTCAACTATGATTTTAATTATAACCTAATTTGAAAAAGCTGAGAATATTCTAGTTCAAGTCTAGATTGATCCACAATACATTCCGATATCCGACACAATAAAAATGACACGATTCGACAAGTAATGGCAGGCGCAATGACAGTAACAAACCCTCAAGGAAATCAACAATAGGACAGAAACATAGAATATATAATTAGCGCAACACGACATGCGTCGGGGATTATCTCTACCAACGACAGAACGATAATGATTATGATCCGCATGATCCGCGGACGCAGTATTGACGCGAAATGTCGCGGTAAGAATCGACTTGACCCCGCGTTACCGTAGTCCAGTGGTTCTCAACCTTTTTGACCTCGCGGCACACTTTGAAAATTAAAAATAGTTCGCGGCACACTACCACAGTGGTTCCGAACTCTTTTGGCTTACGGCACAGGCAAACTACCAGAATGCGTATAGCAGCAACCATTCTTACAGAGGTGGTCACTGACGAAGCACTGCTACCCCTTCGGAGCACACAAGTAGGCTTTTCTCTGCTTAAGTTTTCTTTTATCTCTGCGGACATGCCACAAAACGTCTATCATTTTGACATGGGAATCGTTTTCAATTCTTCCCATTTTTTTTTTACAATTTTATTGCAGGCCGAAGAAGAGCTTCTTTCGTTTCCGTGTGAGGTTTTGAATTATCAGCTATTACCTCTGTTACCACATAACTGGCCTGCTGAGATCTCGTTTAAACTTCAGGTTCAGCTTAATTTCATAGGATTGACTTGACCATGAAGTCTGCCTACCACCGCATTGTCGATGTAGCGATTGTAGCCTAATTAACCGTAGCATCGAAGAGTCCAATCACGATCGCCATTAACAAATACAGAGGCGTAGAGGTGCATTATACAATATACATGGATGCCAAACGCATTTCCCCGCAGATTACGTAATAGCACCTGTGGGGATAGTATAGCCTACCTCAATAGTGTTACTGGCAGCCACCCGCAGTTCAATTGTTGTTCCAACGAATCGGGATAATAAACCTCAGCGGCGGGGAAATTTGTTTCTGATACAATTTGATCAACTTTACTTCCCAATTCTCGAATTTGTTGCCTGCAACATAACATTGCGCACTGAGCCTACGTTTTACCTGCAGCGTTGGCACGCTAGGCCCACCTAACACTCACAATGTGAATGGTTATGTTAGCAATTCCAATTTGTAAACGTGAACATCACTTCCAAATGAGTTCATTTCTCGATGGCGAGAATGCCTTCCTAGGTGTTGGTGATTTATATGGGCTCCTACTTGTCCTACGATCTGCAAAAGCAGTGTCTTACAAAAAGTGGGCCGTACTATAAATTGGCATCTCAGGAATCAAAATATGTAATATCGGCATGGTGTAAAATGATCATCGATGACGAAGACATGGCAAGAATACGACTACAAATAGAAACATAAAAAGGTCATCAACCTGCGTCATGTCCCTGTTCTGCCTATGGTTCTAATGTGAGACAAGTAAAAGGGGACCTCGACCACACCTCAATATCACGGTCTAATTACCGGAGTTTAGTTATCGCCGTCCTAAATGCTACTATGTGGACAAACTAGCATATCACACCCGTCATTGACGGTGGAGGCCCCAGCAGTTTGATTCATGGCAGTGCAGTAGCAAGTTACAAAGCGTTGCAGATTTATTAAATTTTCCGCCCCTATACGTTGTTGTGCTCAGAGCGTCTTTACTGCAATAAAAAGCCCAGAGAAAGACCCAATCCATGACCTAATGGGGATGCCAAATTGAAATACTAGATTGAGATACCGTAACTACGGTCGACTCGGCATCCTTATATCTGTTCACTGCATCGGTTGGTGCATCGCGTGTCTTGATCGATTAAATTCAATAGAAAATCAACAATGTCCCACTCAAAATTGGGATTTTTGTTATACTTCGACATAATTTACCACATTTGCTCGCGGCACACCTGAGCAGCCCAATTGGCACACTAGTGTGCCGCGGCACACCGGTTGAGAACCACTGCCGTAGTCAATTAGCCGACCAAGGCAGGTATCAAATGCAGTTGCGAAAGAGGATTTCATGCGGCTAGAAACCAAGTTCAACATAGGTCTACGGTGACGTCACAATATCAGTCGTGTCATACTGTTGAATTTACTTCGGCCTGCGAAAAATTTGCTCCTTGCGACTGGTGATATTGTGGTGTCATTTTTAAGTATGTTAAATATGATGGCTTTTAGTCTTTTCTGGCACATGGTACCAATGAAGCGGTCAATAACGAAGTAATCCTACTTCTTCGAAGTAGTCAATCCAACTCAACATCATATGCGGCCAATAGTCGGTCAGCATCCCGTACTATGCTAACATTACGATTTTAAGTTCAGACGCGATATTGTTTGAGCAGTACTCACCGGCCATCTCCTCCAGTTAGGGTCACATTAAATTTTTCGACATCACCAACGTCAGGATCGGAAACAGATATTCGAGCGATGTAGTCTCCAATGTCCGCGCCTTCTGAAACCTGAATGAAGCGATGCAAGATTGCTGTGAACTAGTTCGCTCGAACCGAAATTACGATAGGATCTTAGCTACACAGGTATACACGTACACGCCGTTACTTGTGAACAGAACAGCAAGTCTCCATTGTTGTACTAACAACTTGTTGACACATTATAACATTTACAAGAATCTGAATTCGATGCAGTCAAGAATAATACTGATCGAAATAACTTTTTAGTAATGGAGTTTGTGAAGTCACCATTGCGTTATGTCAAACTGTCCACAGAAATAAACTTCGACATACGGTTAAGAATTCAGTCCACGAACTTAGCATCAAAATGATACATGATATATAGCACAGTGATTGCCTACCTTTTTGTAAATAAATAATCTGTGGACCCTTTGAACCCTGGAATAAGTTCCCTTCTCACTCTAATGTCATAGACACCGTTACTACAGGCCAACTGAAGTACAACCCCGGTTAAGATACCATAAACAACCAGAAATCGGACAAAACCACGCTTTTTGACTACAAAAATGGCCAAAACTTCCAATAATATGGTAACACGAGATGCAAAAAAAATGGCCAACATTACCAGGTCTCGTAGTTCCCCGGTATTGCCTTGTGGGGTTCCGGAGCAACGATATAGCCTACGAAAACAAGGTCAGAATCATCTGATGAGAGCTTACTTTGCCTTCCTCTGCTGCGAGATAGAAAATCGCGATCGTTGGCTGATTATCATTGACATCCAAAACTTCCACGACGACCACTGTCGATCCGACTTGTGGCTAAAAGATGAATAGTTGATTTGTTATTATTGCCACGGTTTACCTGCTACGGCAATGATGAAACTATTCTATCATCAATTCATTTGCATGTCCTACCACATTTGTAGGCTTACACGCAGTTTTCCTTTGCGCAGGGAATTCCAATTTACGAGTTTGAAGTCATTGAAGTCGTTTGAACCCACCTATACCCTCTCCAACCACTAGAGCAGACTAGGATAGTCGTAAAGTAGAGCCTCGCTTCATAAGCGGCGCGAACTAGTGTTGGTAAATGAACACAAATCAGTGCAGTTCATTCAAATAGCCTCAAACTGCCTCCAAAGACCGTTCAGTTTCGAGCGAAATACAGTAATTACCTGTAAACGCCGGCTTCGCGTCATGTAGGCGCTAAAGCTGGCCGTGACTCAAAGCTTCGCAATTACGATACAAGCTTCGCTTGTATTTACGACAAAATGTCAGCGAGTACGTACACGACGCGTATGAATTCCAAACCGCCAACTGTATTCCATTTATGATACTATCACGAATGAGGGTGATGACATCATTACGGAACTACCAAACAATCCCACATCAGATGTTCGGATTATGTGACTTCTCTTTCAGCATCAATAGAGTCTGGATTATTGCGATTTTTGACACGGTCATTACGTAATCTCAAGCGAAAGATCGTGTGAATTTGTCTGATATTTAACGTACTTGTACTCCGCCATCTGTGGCGAGCACAGTCAGACTGTGCTCTGTCGCGGTCTCCGAGTCTAACTTCTTGTTGATGTAGATAGAGCCGGAGGCTGAATTTATCTTGAACAGTTCTTCGGGGTCGGACTTCGTGCGATCGATGCTGCAAAACAGTGATTTGATGAAATCCGGAGTTGCTCAGTATCGCGTTACTTCTACTCCTTCTGAGTACTCATGTAGACTTCGAACACTGGCATTACGTACTCAACGTTCTGTTTTAGTCTACTACTTACACTTATACCGAACAGTTTCGTAACAATTCGTAACTTCTTTCGTTACCTGTAAGTCACATCTCCGTTAACGCCAGCGTCACGGTCGGTTGCTTTCACTGTTATTACGTCAGTTCCGGGCGGATCGCCTTCCGAAATCGAAGCGTTGTACAACGCGCTGTCGAATATCGGGCTATTGTCGTTGCTATCTGACACCGACACATTTACTGTGATCGTGCCGGTGTTGGGCGTCGGCGTTCCGCCGTCGTAAGCCTCCACTTCCACGATGTGAAAAGGCGTGTTTTCCCTGTCGAGTTTTTGAATAACTACAAGCTCCGCGACGCGGGTGTTGCCGTCCTGCAATACTCTGGTTTTAATCTCGAAATATTCGTCCGTGCCCACAAGCCGGTAGCCCTAAAACAGAGAAGTTATCAATTCAAGACACGACAAGATGACCAACAATTTTTAATTGTTACAAAACGAGGCAATTATGATCGCTGATATACAGTTACATTATCGATCCGTTATTGCACATTTAACGGAGGCGCATCTTCCTCTTGCACAGATCCAAATTAGTAACCAAATTGTCACAAATGCAAGCAATCGTGATGGCTGATACAGTCACATTATCTGGCAGCAGGTACATAGGTGCATCTTGGGCTATCGCAGAGCCAAGCAAATTCTATATACAATGGTATATGTTTTAACAAAACTGTTACAAATGCAAGCAATATGGCTGACATACAACTACATTATCAGGTCGTACTTGCACATTTAACGGAGGTGCATCTTCGTCTTGCGCGGAGCCAAGACTGTAGTCGCTCCCCACGCTGGCCAATTCTGAAACTTCCAAGGTTACGTGGCTTTGCGCGAACATCGGCGAGTTGTCGTTGACATCAAGAACGTTTACAGTGATCTGGACACATTCGAGCATTGTCGTACGGGGAATTAAGACTCGTTTATGCACCGGGAAACTTACAACATAGGAGTTTTCAATATCTTGGAAGTCGAACAGTGTAAAACGATACTGCTGGATGTGCTCTCTGTCTAACGATTCCTTAGTCACGATTCTACCGACCTGGAGTTGACTTGTGTCGAAAGCTTTGAATGCGTCTTCAGACTGTAATAAAACGTTTGATTCCGCGTGAAATGTACGAGATTAATATGGGTACTGGGTAGCTTGTAACAGGGGCGTTTCACGAATGGACTGGACATGGAACAGGGGACTTGGGAACAATCAAGGACATAGTCACGGAGCATAAAGCGCTCTTCCATCTATATTTTTGCATTAGAACATTGCGACGTGATATCCATTTGGTTGTAATTTAATCAGTTATGTCCAGTCCAAACTATTGATGTAATGATTAAACCAATACCGCTTTACCCATTTATAAATGTGACATATTTTCCACCAGATTGTTACCATAAATTCAGCTACGCGCTACATACCCCTTCGGCCTCAATAAAACTTCGTCCATCGCCCAATTCACCGACGACAGTACCAGGAGGTAAATTTTCAGAAATATTGTACGATAGAGGCGTAGATGCTGCACTTGAATATCCGGATATATGTAAAAATATTGTTATTAAAAATAGTCTTTTCATAGTTTTGCAATTTCTTCGACAGTAATCCGTGTTCTTTCGCCATCGGAAGCGCTTTCTATTCCAGTTCGTAACGTCTTCAAACATATTGTATATTGAAAAATTACAAGGATCCGCTATAATGCCCAGTGTTTAATCCAATTTGCGTATTTCCAAGCATATAATATCCATCTCTTGAAGATCCGACGCTGTACCGGTAAGTAACGGAATCTCCAATATCCAAGAAGAACTCTAACAAAAAATTACTGCAACCGAATTTCTTAGATTGATAAAATTAGTTGATGTAGCAGTAGCAATGTCATATTCACCATCAGATCAATAGAATATTACTTCACACATTTTCCAATCGAGATACGGTGTCCTATTCCACGTTATTAGACTGAATCCTGGCTTCGTGACCATTACTATAATTAAAACTACAATTGCTATTTACCATTCTCGTGGTTGCTACTACTGATTACGTCACAAAGACCCTGCGATCAGCTGATACCAAACAGTGCGACTCGCAAAACACCCCGACAGACTGAATTTCAGCGATATATTTTATACCCCGAGGCTGGGCACGACGCTCTATATCGTACGAGTACAATAATACAATGAAGCTGAAGTTGTTAGAATGTTTACATGAGACTACTTGCTCGCATCCGAGCAAAAATTCGCTGGCACATGAGCATCACCTAGAGGCAGTCATGGATTGGTGATCGTCGTTACTCAGTTTCGCTTTATTATGAATGGAAACATTCGGTACTTTCAATATTGAGGTTGGGAGAGTAGCTCTATGTGAACTATGCCGAGATGTTGTCATATTTAGATAACTATTTAGATAACTGCGACTGTCAAAACTGGTGGGGAAACTTCCACATAGCAAATGGTTTAATTGAAATTGTATTTTACTTTCTATTTAATTTTGGTTACTGCTTGAATACGTGCACACTGCACACTATGAATAAATTTACACATTGACTAATTTTAATAACACCTGTCTCACATGACCACCTAGATGAGTAAGTTTCTTTCATCCATATCGCACCGTCAAAATAGCGATATCCCATCAGCTACTGGACACTGTCGTTAGTTTATTGATGCAATAACGTTATTATAAATTTTGTATTGTATTGTCTATTATCTTATTCTGGGAAGCATGCACCAATATGTTCTCATCCCCATCGATATGTTCAGAACCGAATAATCTATGCAATATCTCTGGACAGTTTCAAATGTGTTCCCGTACATAGATTTGGAAATGACCATTCATGCGCACTGCTTCATCAACATTAGGGTTAGGGTTACCATATTTTGGAGTCGGCAAAGCAGGACACTTTTTCAAAATTTTCACACTCAGAATTGTGGAGTTAAATTCGAAAAAAAAATAATAAAATTTTTCTCGACTTTGTGGTTGGCTGACTAAAAATGATTAAAAAAAGGTCAACTATATAAAAGGTCGTCACTCTCGTTCGAACCACGAATTTCCTATTTAGCGTCATTTATGCCCATTCTCATTAGAATCTGTCTTCTATGTTAGGTCTGGAACCTGAAAAGGAGGACGAATTGCCAAAAAGGAGGACATTTAGGCGTCATCGGAGGACATTTTCAAAAACCTGAAAAAATAGGACAAATCCTCCTAAAGGAGGACGTATGGTAACCCTATTCAACATCATCATTTTATTAAAATTATTATCAAATCAATACACCAATTACAAGATAGCGATATCATGAAAAGATAGGAAGGTACCGAAACGACTTGGGGTAGTATTTTAATCAGACACCCAACTTGGCATAGCTACAGCATGCAAATAAGAGGCATGCACAGTGCACACAGGATTCAAGAAAGGATAATATAAAAGCGACGAAAATGAATGCGGCAATTGCGGCATGTGTCGGTAGGCGAGGTCAATATGTCATATTGTGGTCCGGTGATCTTGAGGGCTGACTGGCGAATCATTTTCAGGATGTCCGTGAAACGTTCAAATTTGCAGAATGGTTGATAACTGGGGCGATTTTTTTGACATAAAAAACGAAATAATTTGACCTAAAAAATAATAATACACTTTTCTTGACATTAAAAAACTTAATTTTGACTAAATTTTGACCTTACGTATTTAAATTAGGTGTTTTCCCACAAAATATTAGAATTTTACTACTTATCTTCAATTCTGGTTGGAACTGTCTGTCATAACCAGGGCCGGCCAACCCATGGTTTTGACTGGCCCGCGAGGTAATTTCCGAAATTAGTAATATTATCAAAAATGGACTGCACAGATTGTGAACTCGCAAGGCCAACCAAAAATTTGATTAGTCTGACCACAACACTCGAGATGTGATGTCTAAAATATCAGTTCCGACGCATGGTCAGATCCATGAGCCAGTCACATTTTCATAGATCTTTGTACACTACAATAAAGCAAAATAATTTGCGATATATTTAGCAAAAGCAAAAATTTTCTACACGCTTCTCGCAACATGTTGTCACTTGATTTCTTGCTTTTAATATTCTTACCCCTCTGTGAAAATGAAAGAACGCCTAATGTATCAGATTGAGTCTAACTATATTCGCGATTACGAGACAATGTGTCGTTCAACATATGCGACCTTGCGTTTGCGCTCGCAGAAAGACCGTCGACTATGAAACCTAGGCACAAAATGATTGACGCATGTTGGTCGAAGCTTTCGATATCGATATATCCATTGTCCAAGCGCCGAATAGACCAGTTATTGCAAACTGAGCCCAACGATATACAGCAGTCGCGCAATATAGTCAAGTGACAATATTATTGACCTATGAACTCCGAAAGATTTTCGCGCCTCGCGCGGCTAGTGACCCGTGTAATAGTTCTTCAATCGAATGTGGCACTTTGGCTGAAAAGGTTGGCCTCCCCTGGTCATAACGAAGTAGTTGGGCCTGAGTTAACTTTTTGACTTAAAAACTGACAAATTTTTACATCAAAAAACATTATTTTAACTAAATCTGGACCTATGAAGAATAGCAGTGGTTACATCACGCATTACGGGAGAGCTAATTAAAATTTCTTGTAGAACTTCCCTCATTCTCGAGAAGAAAGTGTCTGTACTTACCAAGTAGCTTGCCAAGAATGAAGAAAGAACGTTCAACAGTAGCAGTTGTTAGCTTGGCAACACGGAAGTTGTGTGTGCAGTACACTGTACACTGTACAGTACACGGCTGGAGACACACCGTATTGCTTCATCGTGACAATTTTGTCTACATCACAATTTTTCATCATGCGCTTGTTGATACAAAAACCAATGCCCATTGCCCACGCAGATTTCCGTCAGTTAGGATATTGCGGTACGTTGAGCATAACACCATGCGAACCTATTTGTTTCATTTGGCCGTTTATGATTCACAATGAGAAGACAATGGGCCGCCTACAACGGTAGGCCGATAAATTGGGCTGCAAGCTGTAAAATATCAATGATAAGCTAACCCAGAGTGCAAACATCTACGATACAAACGAAATGCAGGTTGCAAAAATATTTTGACCTTGTAAACAATTTTGACATTTTTTGACCTAACGCTACAATTTTGACAAAATTTAGACTTTTTTTGACATGTCAAAAAAATCGCCCTATTGATAACCGAATTTGTATTTTTTGTAATTAGAGAATTCACGAGGCAGCTTTGCTTCATAACTCACATGAACAGAATGGCCGTCAGAGATGAAATATTCTACTGTGCAAAACTCATTTTAATTGCCAAATTGCCCAGAGCCTACTGATACAAACATACTGATGTTTAGAGATGTTTTGTTGGGGTTTTAGAAAACCCAGAATAACTTCAAGATGAGCTGCTAGATGGAAATTACCATGTTGGACGTTAGATGTTCACTAAAAATATGTTTCTCAATTTAGGTGTCATAGCCTATATGCTGCGATCATACCCAAAGGTGTCGTCGGAAGCGTTGCGCGTTATTATCACATTCACCACCACCTATCTTCGCGGAAATGGATTCGCGGCACTCGTTCATATATCAAATAGACGGCGTCGATTTTGAAGACACGACCGTGTATTCAAGAAATTTAGCTGCAAAATTCTCCCTTGAAATAAGAAAAGTATTCCCAATTTCTACATAAATAGTAGGCTATGATGTTATTTTCAAGAATGGTCATTTTGTTACTGTTTATCACTTTCTTATACAGTGGATATTTGCACAGGACAGATTACGATTGCACGATAATAGAGCTTAATTTAAGCTAAAACTTTGGGGGTCAGTGACGGTCCAAAAGGGGTCCGCGAAGGCAAAAAGGTTGAGAACCATTGCTCTAGTTTATGATTAAATAGGACCCTTCGTGATATTCCAAGTCGGTCTGATATAGCATACTCCACACGGATAGACCTTCTTGTAACTGGAATAATTGCTAGTTCGTTACAAGGTTTTGGTCCGAGTGTGATTTACAATGTGTCGATGAGTTGAATGCCGGAACTAACTTGTTGGTCTCTGACCGAGTTTTAGACGAGAATGAGTCACAGTCGTAAGCAACCAGCAGAATCACATTTGCTGCGTACCCTACTCGTTGTGTAAGGCTATATAAAGCATAAACCCGAGACTTAGCTTTCCAGAATTCTAAAACAATAAAGTGTGGTATTACGTTGTTCATCATTGTGATGTACTTAGCCTTCACACTCAGGCCTACTTCAATAAGCTTTTGCTGACGTAACAGGCGATCTCAAACAGATGTTAAACAAAACACGATTTGCCATCATCATTTCACGGGAGTGATTGTGATGAGTGACCGGTTCGTTTGTCGAGGTTCGATTTTCCAGCGGTGCACGCGATTCATTGCATCTAATTTCCATTGCGCAAATAGCGCAATGCCTACTCTGTCGTGATAGCGTCAACCGAGGAAATATGCAGATGCCGTCAGGCAGGACTGCAGATCACACTGTCGTTGAGAGAAAGGTGAAACCAGTCGGTGAGTGGATTTCATTGAGGAAATATTCTATTTGAGCATTTCTTAACGCGTCGCTACAGGTAAACTTCTAAATGACAATGATAGCGGAGTAGACCAGCTGGGATACCTCGTTTATGCTCAGGCGTTAGCGAAATTGCTGCATGGATGCAGCCCACCGGTATCAATCGGATTATTTGGACCATGGGGTATAGGAAAAACATTTCTGCTCAAGCATGTGCAAGGTATCTCTTAACACTTGAATATCTCAAGAACGTGGTATGGACTTATGTTGTTTCCAAGGCTTACTGCGGAAATACGAGCAACAAGACAATTACGATGTTAGTGGTGTTGGCAATCTCTCTGCGGGTAACTACACCGAGGTTGACTGTGCAGCAGATTACTCAACTGGAAACCCAGTTATCGAGAAAAAGCCGCTAAATCGAACAAGAAATAGAAACATACGACGTGCTTGTGTTAACCATTTCTTGGCAGTTGTGGCTTCTCTTGTGTTCACAGCCGCTTGCGTTGTTTTGCTGGTACTAATCTACTCATCTAACCCTGGTGATGGGTCTGAAGAATCAGTAAGTGCTGTAGGTTCAGTACAAGGTGAGATGAGAGCCGTGTTTATTTCTGTGACCAGTCATGCGTGACGGTAATGTTTTCCAGCCACAATCAGGACCTTGTCAGGTCGGATGTCACCGGGTGGTAACCAGCCTAGTCCTAATTTGTTCTCATGTAAGGATGTTCACAACGACCAATGACCATGCAGTCACTTTAGGAGTGTTCTTGTTTTCAGCCAATAAGGATGGCGCCGCTTTCAAGGGAAACACGACTGGGCGGATTCGGTCTGCCACGAAAATTACGACGGAACTAGCGCACGTCGTGATAAGCCAGAATCTTCGCATGTACCTAATATTTCTGCTACTGCTGCTGACTGCTGCAGTTTTGGGCTTATTCTGCTGTTGTATTACAAACACAAATTCAAAATGCTGGTCACGATTTTGCGGCAATTATAAACTGATTTTGTACGCCGCCTTCACCAGACTTCCAGCTGTTCCGGGTTAGTGGATACCGCCTGCGAATTAAGGAGTTGCCACTAGCAAGTATTTTTGCGTCAGGTTCAAGGCTGTCTCTTTTTGCAGTTGCAGACGCATCTGAGTGGTTTGAAGCCAACAACCCATACATGGTTGCTTATTTCAACGACGAACGCGCCCGCTTATCGTATGATCCCGGCGATCAAGATAACATCAGAAGTGTCCATATTAGCTCAAATGAACCGAACAGGTATGGAAGGCAGGCATCTGAATTTTGGTTTTGCAGAATTGGGTTTCAAACGCATATCTGGAATTAGTTTATTACCCCTTTTAAAGGCACATGCTAATCAAGGATCTTTCCTTATTCCACCTTTCTATTTCAAAGCAGCAAGTCTCTACCCATGATGCTGCTCATCTCGTATTGGCACCCAAACCGTGATAGCCATACCATGATGATGGTGATTTTGTTTTTAGGTTGCCGAAGAGATACATATTCGTTAACTATCATGCTTGGCAATATGCGGGAAGTGATACGTTATGGGCCGGGATAGTCACCAAACTGTCGGACGCTATCGAGAGTACATTCGGCAGCGTATGTGTCCGCGTATTCAGGATGCTTCATGTAAGACTTGTACTTTCATTTCCGAACCTATAAATATATTTTCGTATCGAGTGTATTCATTGGATGAAAGATGGTCAGTCATCAAATACTTCTACTTTCTCCGAGTACTCAAGTAGGTTTGCGTACTTGTAGGCCTACTATACTTACTGAAGTGGTAATCTGTTTTTAGACTCCTTCCCCCTTCTACTTAGTAGATCTTTTCAGACGACATTTGCTGTCTCTACTTGTCCTTTAAATTGCTACATGAGTAGCAACGCTGACTACTTTGACCCCCCTTCGCGCCGGATACGCCTGGCTGCGTTTGCCCGTGTCATGCCACGGAACTACGTGTCTTTGATGTCACGTCACTGCTGACATGTTTCTACCTTACGATTTTACCCTTCTTTCATCACAGAAGTGGAATCGGATCGTGTACATTGGAGCCCAAAAATTAATATACATTTGATATCTTTGAATACATCGACTCCGCTTAAATCGGACAACGGTTTACTGGGGCAGCCGCTATATTTAGCCAAAGTGCTCAGGAACAGAACAAAAGCACGTAAATATCTCCTGGTAATTCGGACAGTTCTCGGTTTATTTGGGACACAGGCTCACAATTCCTATCGTCATCATGGCACAATAAACAGTACTAAGTTTTAACACAAGATGAGGGATTGTACTGAAACAATGACTATCCGTGCGGTAACAATTGACAATGAACACATACAAGGCTTTATAGTGGCCTGTAATTAGGGTTGCATTTAACACAAATGATGTTTTAAAACACCTTGTTTAAAGATGTTTTGAACAGTGTTTTAAAAAATGCCGTTTTATATGAAACAATTTTTTAAAGATGTATAATAATGCCATAATTGTGTAAATACTTGAAAGAAACATGTATGAGCTTACCAATGATTTGCACCCGATAAAGTCGACGTATACGATAAGGTATGGACGGAACCCTCGAAATCGTCGTCGTTTCAACAGTTATAGCACGTAGTTATAGATAGATCATTGGTACGTAATGGATGTTCTAATGATGATGATGACGGCCGACCGTTAATATGCTGCATAACAATGTAGACCGGGTCAAAGATGTTTTTGGTAAACAGGGGTTTGAAGCCTTTTGACGTCAAAGAGGCCACATACCTATCTTTTCAATTGTCAAGGCCATTCCACTTTGACGTCACAACAAAAATAATGACGTCACAACAAAAATAATCCTGACTTCATGGCTAAAGGAAACTTGAAAAAACAACAACAATAAAACACGTTTTAAACAAGGGCCATGTTCTTAAATATATTTTTGCTTAAAATGTAACCCTTCTTATAATTGGGTACAATTGCGTGCATCTTGTAGAACAGATACATACAGAAAAGTTTAGCAGAGATAGCGAAATTGCTAACTAAAAGTAAACGAGAAAAATAAAGAAACCTCCTTGACAGTTTGGCAGTTATTTGCTTCGGTGGGAATGCCGAAAAGTGCTATTTGAACCCTATATGCGTGGGTTACACAGTAATCCAATACAGTATTTGTTGAATGGTTTGGTATCGAAAATCATGCAACTAATCTGAAGTTATAACTAATGTGCGTTTTATGCGATCTGTGCCAATGCTGCAGTATAGCGCAGCTGCAATTCATTTATTACGCAACAGTACCGTCTTTTGAATACGTTGTGGTCCTTTACTTGTGACCATGGAGCAAACACAATTGATTTCCCGCTTAACTCGGACAAAGCCGTTTTTCTGCTCAATTCGGTCAAAAGTTAGCAGGGCCAAACTGTCCTAATTAAGCTGAGTCGACTGTATACAGTCGTGTGGTTATTCGGCCCGATTTCAACCGAGATATCTACTGCAGTCGGACCAAACTCGAAAAGCGCGACCTGATTTCACCTCTGCTTCCGTCTGTGACCAAACGCTATAGGATTATACGGGTATAGTCGGTGTGAATATCTCTGACCGCTTACTTGTCAGATTTTCTGAAAATGATATGTGATATTTTCAAAAATAATGCATCTTGCGATGTAAGTAGTGGTAGCGGTGTCAAAACACTGGGAAATCTCTGTCAATCGATAAAGGGGAAATCGATGACGGTGTCTTTCGTATGTCAGATTCGACAGTGATTTGATGGTGACTACGCCATTAAAGCATATTTGCCCCCGCATCTGGCGATATGAATAATCGATTTGTAATTGGTGCACCTCACGGAATTGATAACTGTCAAGTACGGGTGCTGGTTCATGTCATAAAGAATTGATGAACCGTTGCTCCATCTATTGCTACCGCTTATCAATGCCAAAACCCGATTGTTTCTTCAATCATTGCGAATATATTTTCGAAAGAACTTGGAACGACAAGGCACCCTACAGATGATACGATAGCAGTGTTAAAAATAATTTTATAGATTTCATCATTTCGAAACATCACAAGCCGTCAGACTGACGATTCTATCAATCCGCCAACTCGGTCTATATGCGCACTGTGCAATAAAATCCACCCAACTTAAAAGCCATCACCACTGCCACCCACCAGCACTGTACCATTCATGCGCGAAGAAGTATAGCCTACCAATTTTGAATGGTGTGCGATCCACAAAATGGCCTTACAAATTTCGAATAACAGTCTTGTAGGTTTGAGTTGAGCTGAAGTTTGGTAAGGGGAGGGACAAAATGACTAAAATATGTTTAACTGCACGTGAATCGTTATGACAAAATTTTGTTAATAAGTAATAAGATAATAACTAATATTATTATAAATATTTTATTGATAAATTAGAAAAATGTTCCACATGGTTAATTCGTCATGTTGAATTCGCCACATGTTGAATTCTTCATTATTATTATTATAAAAGTAAAGCCACCGACCACTATCGACTGTATAGTCAATAGCTTGTAGCAGAGATCACGTGTTCCTATCCCTCGAAACACTTCAGGTGGAGAGGCCTTCCAAATCAGGACCCATAAAAATCGGAGGCCCCGGATCCGAAGACCCGCGATGCCTGTACGTCCGGTTCAAGTTTCCCCGAGATCGCCCGTGGACTGACCAATCCCTACACCAATATGTGTTGTTTGTAGTCCAAGAATACGGCGTCGTAACAGAGTGCTTCCGTTACGAGTGGCTGTGGTGGTACGTGCGGTACTCCACCGACAAAGAAGCTGAGTACGCAGAGGCTGCTCTGAAGCTGGATAATTTGGAAGTGCGCAGAAAACGACCGAAATTAGGCGACGGTCTACTAAACAATTTGCCCTCTGCTGATGAGAGCAGCGAAGTGCAGAGGCCGTTAGTTGGAAATTCGTCGACATCGCCCGATGAAATACCGATGAATGAACTAAATTCAAGCCAAGATCGACGATTTAGATCCATGCCTTCTCGAGAGATCAGTACCAATCATCGCGATTCGATTGATAGCGAGACACCACAGTCTTGCGGTTGCAGGTTGGAGAAGAAGTGCCGTTTTCTCACTCACTTTCGGAAGCACCCAAAGACTGTGTGTTGTGGGTGTCCGTATTTGTATTGCTGGTTCTTCTTTGCGGTGTCGGCGCTGCTGTTGCCTGTCACGATGCTGATACTGGCGGACCATCTCGGATTGGGGATTTTGAAGGTATGGGAATGCAGAGGCGGTCAGTGACGTACTGAAATATATTTGCCTGCACTTGCAGTGCTTATAAGTATACTCGAATGGTTATGTTTTTCCACTGATTTCACTACTAACTGGAACAGTTCTTTATGCAAAACTATACTTACTTTTCAGACATTGTGTATTGAAAGGAAGAAAGTAGCCTCGGCACAAGTTTTCATCACTTTTCTGACGTGAAACGTCATATAAAACGTGTGAAACACAATAGTCCGTGCTTCGCCATGACTAAATGGGCCGGTGTTAGTCATTTTGTGTCAGTCTCGAAGATATATTCTTCAATGCCGAATGTATCCACCTCCAAATAGCTGCTAAGAGTATGCGACCCCTTGACCAAAACTAATACTTGAAAATACTTAGCCGAGTACTTTTCTGGTCGCTATGGTTTTCTGCTTTCACTTGAAATGTTTTTGACATGTCTTGGAAATTGCTACTTTATGCAATTTAAGGCGTTGCTTCGACTTAGTAGCCACTCATGACCGTTTGGACCACCCGTGATAGAAAAGGAGCCGGCCAGGAACGGAGTACGTCTAATTTTTGGAGTACTCAAGTATACGTTTCGCCTATTGGCACTAATTACTGACGTGGTTTTAGTTTATTTCTACTTCAGTATTTTGGGCAAAACTGCGCCTGGAATACTTACGTTGTACTTACTTGGAAATCGCTAATTCTACTTGTGTTGTACATGAGTAAAAATTTACGACGTTACTTGTTCTTCTACTTGAGTACCAATGATTGCTACTTCGATGACATCTACTAATGATATTATTATGTTTGGCATGATATCAGAGCACGAGAGTGATACCGGTCGAGGTGCAGATATTTTCGTGGTTGCCCGCATTGCTTGGAGTCCTGGTGGTGGTGCTGCGATTCTGCTGGGCGATGTGCCATTCTCAAACTAACAGAATTAGGAAATCGTTGGCCGGGTCTGCCGGGAACATGAAGAACGCCCTTGGTTTCATGAACGAAGTGAAAAAAGAGGTAGTTGATCTATTGATATATCATTTGTAGTGAGAGGTGCGTCGTTTTCATCCTAAATTCCAGTGAAGAGGTATCGTCTTGTATCAAACGCAGTCATTTTACGATCTTCACTTCTTAGGTTATGATCATGTCGGAGCTTATCGATTGCGTTCGGTACACACACGGACTGGATTACAAGATTGTATTGACGATAGACGATTTGGACCGGTGTCCCTCCGACAAGGTATGCGCATCCAATAGCTGTAAGCCTACAACGTATACTGTGAATTTATGTGTGGAAAATCACAGCTGTACCATGCTCCCGTGGATACGAATGGAACCCAGCGATCGAAGGCCAACCGGATAATAGCGATTAAATACTTGTACAGCCTGTTTAGTGTTAAAGTTGAAACGTCCAACGTGATCGAATAACGCGCATTATTCCGTTTCATTGCTATAAGCTCTTCTTCCACACACTTGCGGATTTTTTGGCTGTGTCCGATGACCAAGTCCCGAACCCATTTGCGGCATCTTGGCATGTCACAGCCGTCATCCTTGAAGGTACGACGAACTCACTCACTTTGAGCAATTTGATTAAATGTTAGCCAGTCCACAGCTGGTAACTGGCAAAGAAGTTTATCGAGGCGAGGCTCATGCGATTTATAAAAGGAATCGATCTTCCTCACTTCATTTTGGCTAATCTTACTTTGACGCTTAAGATTGTGTCATGTATGATTTAATTACTATCTATCATGTGTACGGACCTTTGCTAGACCCTGAAGCTTTCAAAACGTGTCGACACAAGTTGCATTTGGCTTTTTCTGTAGATTTACGAAACAAAATTTTTGCCACACATCTGATTTTCTCTTCGCACTGATCTTCGAAATTCGCTGTTATCCCCGCCTGTATTTCACCTCCACAGCACCGTATTTGTAACGCTCCGATATTCAGTTACACTGCTACGATCCGTAGACTACAACGGAAGTGATTGTATAGTTCATTGGTAGGCCATAGTTCGCTTTAGTATCACATAATTGTGAATTGTTTACGACAATAAGCCGAGTTTGTTACACAGATTTATTACCTTTATTACCAAAATGCGAAATATGGCACTACGTAAGCCTTGGTAGATGCTGTTTACAAATCCCGGGATTGCATCGGGCTCAATCCCGGGAGCGGGATTGCTTCAAATCTCGGGATTTCCCGGGGTCCCAACGCTAGTACATAGTGATTACTCCAAAAAGTACAAGTACTTCTATACTGGCTATACCTCTGCGTATACCTTATCCGCACATTACGCAGTGGTGGAGTTGGCAAACACACGAATTTCGTTTACCTTACAACATGCGATTAGTGTTGATCCAGGCCCGCATGTTCCGTCTATTTCCAGGTCAAATCGGTGTTGGAGGCGGTGAATATTCTGTTGAGCGATCGCTCCTCGCCCTTTCTCTGTCTGATCGCGGTGGATTCGAGGGTGGCTGTCAAGTGCATCGAGCGAGACATGGGAGACGTGTTGATAGAAGCGAATCTAACAGGACACGAGTACCTCAAAAAGATTATAAATCTACCTTTTTGCTTGCCAGAGGTGCGCGTTTACAATTTGTATATTGGAAAGTATAGTTTCCCGTCAAAGTAGCCATGCAGGTTGGGAAAGGCAAAATGTGTAGCACAATTCCGTGACTTCACCGATCCAAGGAAAATGTGGAATTAACGGTGTTCAGACCGTCAATTCTGATGGGGCGAGAGATATCTTGAATGTATTTTTCATTTCTGAATTTGAATCTCGTGCCTTAGTAGTGGTTAGCAGTACGTGCGACTAAGCGATTACACTCTCGACGTAGTGTGTTAAATTTGTGTAGCCGGTTTTAACCACGGCTTTGAGTGCAGGTCATTCCGATGGCACTTTCCAGTTCGTAATTAGGCCTCTATACCTCCGTTCCAGATGGTGTCGATGACTTGAATGGGTCCGTCAAGCAGAATCATTTAGAAATGTGTGGGAATCACCCGCTTAGAGTGTAGTGGATCCGTGCCCAGTTTGCCAACCTGTCTGAAATCCGAGTTTTTTTTCCACAGGTGTCGAATAAAGCAAAGAAAAAGTATTTCGGCGGTGTCATAGATTCCGCTGACGAAACGCAACTGCTTAGGAAGGAAACAAGACGTAACCAGGAATCCTTGACATCTCGTCCCGAAGGTGGAGACAATGTAGTGCAAATTGACAACTGTAGCTTAGGGTTCGTACTCTGTAAATACTCTTCGATTATTTTCACTCGCCCACACCGATATTACCGCCTTTAGACGTACAAAGAGTAATGATATCAGTGAACGTTCGGGATGGGAATCTCCAACCACGTCCACAGATCTTCGAGAAACTCACATAGACGGCAAGAAACATTCGCACGCGCGAAAGCCCGTTAACGAAAGCACGAGCCGGGTGTGGTTTCGGGACTATTCCGAGTTTCTATTCCACTGCAGGTGAGGACGCCTGTATAGTTTAGACCAGCAGTTCCCAACGTGGGCGACATCGCCCTCCAGTGGACGAAAACAAGGAGCGAAAATACCTTGGTGGCGAAACTTTTAGAACGTCCAGTGACGTATATTTAATTAACACGGCCAAAGATGAAGGTGAAGGTGTTATATACTGCATATGACGCGAAAGTTGACAAAAAACGGTCAACTCAACGGAAAGTAGACGCGGAAACCGGTTTTCCTTCTTGTTTTAATCAATTCACCAGCGATCAGAGTTAGGTGAATAAATTTCCCGGTTATGTTTCGTCTTTTTCGGATACGTAAATATGAGGGAGGCGAAAATTTGGGTCGCGCTTGATAAGAGGCCGGTGAGTCGAAGAAGGTTGGAAACCACTGGTTTATACTCAGGCCTTGAACACTTGTAGACGGAGGCGGTCAACAACGACATCCTTCTGCTTATTTACAGTACCCGAGAAGGTATACTTATTCTTAGAGTACTTTCACTTCTACATCAACAGTTTTGTAGGCAGAACTTACTTAGTTTTAATGCTTTTCATTTTGAACACCAGAAAATGGTGTTAGCATGAATTTTGTGAGTGAAGTTGTCAGAACCGTGTGAAATAGCCCTTGGACGCGGTATAGCTTTATGTATTCGAATCTTGCAAATATTTGTACTGTCATTCGTCGTCTTACGTCTGCCGCCACGTTACATAGTGCAGTTCGAAAGCAGCCAATCCAGGATCAAATGATAAAAGCATACCACCCCTCGACCAAATATACGTTTTAAAGCCGCTGAATACTTGTCAGACGTTTCACTTACTGCGTCCACTTGAAGTAGTTTCGACATTTATTGGAAATCGCTAGTTTCGCTACCTTCACTTCGCTGTACATCTACTTCTACTAGAGTAGCAGGCCTGAGTATTTCTTTCAGGCTGATCTTGAATGGTGACGGTGAGGCTGGCAAGTTCATACACGATCATTTGTGCGGTAATCCGAGGAACATGAAAAGAATCTTCAACGTGCTCTCTCTCACGACTCATCTGATGGAATGTATTGAGGAGCGGGTGAGTAGTAACAAATGTCCGAGAATATACATTACGCGCAGTGAACTGAAGAGCTTCGAAATGTAAGTTTCCGAGCACCGTCAAAGATAGTTCCGTAAATGGCTTGACATTTGCATATGATTTGAAGTGTTCCTAATTTACTTTGCGTAGTGTTTCTACCCTGCATTTTATATAGAACATGTATGAGTAGGGTTGATAAAATTAGTCTTTGACGATACTCAGATCAGTTTATTATAATTTTATCAGATCAATACACCACAGGATTTCGATACAATAAAAAAGATAGGGAGGTGTCGACTGTCGACACGACTTGGAGTAGTCTTTGAAATCAGACACCCACCTGGGCCTAGGCGAAGTAAATAAGAGGCATGCATGCTGAATGAAAAGTAATAGAAGTTAACATAGAATGACAAGCGACAAAATGAGATAGCATGTGACGGAATGCGAGGTTGATAAATCAGATCGTGGCCCATTTATCTTGAGCCCTGGCCGGTATTAATACTAAGTACAGGTAGAAGTAAGGCCGAAAACCTTCGCTCAATCACGGGATGTATATATTTTCAACGCATTACAAATTAGAAAGGGTACTTGTGTACAACGCCGGTGATTTAAGTTGCGATCATGTTGAACCCTTTGCGTCGTGCGCATATCGATATATAGTCTCCATCATTATCGTTTGCTGTCAGAGAGAAAGAGCCGAAGTGATGACGTGGCATCGAGAGGGCGACACGCATCAGCTACACTCGCCACAAACCCGTCGCACCTCGATTCTGAACACAGACTTAAGTCCCAAGAAAAAAGGTGAAGTCTACGCCTGCCTGGCAGACGTGTATAACTAGAAAATTTTCAACTTTTCCATATTGGCTTAGAAATCGAAATATAGCTACACAGTTTTCCTTAATTAGACAAGAATTCGAATTTTACTTAGACTAGAATTATAGCTACATAGTGTTTTCCAATTTAGATTAGAAAACTTGGACATTGAATGAAGTTCAGCTCATATTAATTTATAGTTCATTCTTATGAGCATGAGAATAGCAAATGTCCGTACAGCAAGCTTGGCTCGTTTCACAGTCTTCCTGTAGCATTTACAGGAACACCAGAAATTCGATTAGATCTAAAATTAAGGCGTAGAAATATGTCATAAATTAGATTAGAATTAGAGTTAAGAAACAGTTTACAATTTCGATTAAAATTAGATTACCGGCATTTCGCTGCAATTAGTCTAGAATTATCCAATCGTCTACTGCCTGGAGCTCTCGCCTGTTGTTACACCCTGTTTCCTCACGTGTAGCCTCGACCTTCGGCCGGTACGCCAGAGACGCGGAAGACCTCGTGAAGTGGATCGTGGCGGCCGATCAGTGGCCGTACCGGATCAGTTATATTCTGCAAGTGGTGGAAGACTTGGACAACAAACGACACGCGGGTATCGACGAAGACGCTGTGATAGGCGAGTCTTGTACGCTGGCGGAAGTTTATGAGTAAGTTGAATTAGGAATGCGGGCGCTATAGCTTTCGCGTGTGTCCAACAGAGGTGGTCGAAGTATTGTTGGCGTTGTTACTTGACTCCAACAAATGGCGTGAATTTATACTAGATTATAAGTAGAAGTAGCGATTTCCAGGATATATCGGAACTGCATCAAGTGGAAGTAGAAAATGAACGGTATGGAAAGTACTCGAATAAGTAGTTTCAAAAAGTATTGGTTTAGGGCTCGCGTACTTTTAGCAGTTACCCCAAGATGGCTTCTTTCGAAGTAGCAAGATATGGATACTCGCGACTATCAGATAATAACTCCGAAATCCTACTCGGATACTGCAAAGTAGAGGTATTTACTACCTACCACCTCTTAATTTGACGGTAATATACATTTACGTTCCGTTAGTTTCAAATGGTGAAATGTTTTCAATACGGCCCTTTTCCCACAACCGGCGGGACATATATATGTAATTGATTCAATCTTATCCTAAAACTACTTTCTACATTTCGAAACCCAAATTAAAAAAATAAGTAACTATAGTTTGGCCTAAACCAGGGGTCGCCTACTCAAAACCGCTCGTAGGTCAATTTTCAAGTTATGTATAGTGTGAGCGGGCGGCAAGAATACAATATCGAGACAAAATAGGCCACACCGTTTAGCAACCACGTTTTTAAATCTTTACGTCAGCACAACGCTGTGCTCTCTAAGCTAACATGGGCGAGAGGAATATTTTCCGCAAAAGAAATAATATTTTACTAAAGAAATACAAATACAAAAAGTATCATGATCATCACTTTTATTTTGAACTATGAGCTGCGCACGATATATCTGACAACACTTTTCAGCGACTAAGTCATCGATATTGGGTCTAGCGAGACACGGTACTAGCTAAGTCTCGCAATGCTTGATGTTACCGACAAGCCTCCAGTCGTTTTCTAAGCCTCTCGATCTTGGCAGTGTCTTGGGCATGCACGTCAAGGAAATATGCTCATTCATATCAGCTGATTC
This sequence comes from Botryllus schlosseri, assembly GCF_051294905.1. Classification (NCBI taxonomy): domain Eukaryota; kingdom Metazoa; phylum Chordata; class Ascidiacea; order Stolidobranchia; family Styelidae; genus Botryllus; species Botryllus schlosseri. The sequence continues at coordinate 18,125,286 of NC_137250.1, read as the reverse complement.
ACCCTCGATGGAATGCTGTTGCAATCGGTGAAGCCGTTTCAGCTATTGAAGAGTAGTGATGTTGGGACTGTTCAACCAGAAGTGTAAATAGGCTACTCTAAAAACATAACCGCATGAGTAAGTTATAAGTAGTAGCCTATAAGTAGGCAAAACCTACTTCAGCAGACTCCGAAAAAGTAGAAATACTCTGTTACTGCCCACCACCTCTGAGTTTACATCGAAAAACCTAACAGCGAAACGAAAAACAAAAACAATTACGTTTTAAATTCTACCATCTCTTTCCAGGAAGTATGTGGAGCCAGAAATCGAGAAATATCCAGGTTCCGTATCGATGCTTACACTTGACGGCGATCGGACGTTGCTGCGTAGTTTCCTGCACGGATCTAAATCCCTCACGCGGGGTCGCATATCTTCCATGTTTCACATTACCGTAAATTTAGACCAGTCGCTTCGTAACGGAATATCGCGACAACGGGCCATGCCTAAGTCGGCTCTGGTGACGACGTGCTGCTGCCGAGCGACTACAATGTATTGACTTGCATCGGCCGCGTTTTGATTGTGATGGGTATTACTGATTGTTGTGTTTCTTGCTGGGTTCCCTTCGCGTGCAGACTTGGACAGCTAGATAGTTCTAGTTGTGTAATTTAACTAAATTAGAGCGAAATGCCAGTAGTATCATTCTAATATAATTTGTGAAATGTTTCTATGCTCTAGTTTTAATTCCAATTTCTGGTTTTCCCGAAAATGCGACAGAGAACTGCATAGTGCGAAACGAGCCAAGCTGGCTGTACTGACATTTCCCATTCTCATGCTTATCAGAATGATCTCTGATTTCATAGGAATTGAGCTTCACTCAATGCCCCAGTTTTCGCGAGTTCGGTAATTCTGATTCTAATCTAATTTGGAAAAGCCGAAAATTCACAAGTTTCCAAAGTCCGTCAAGTGGCCAGTGACGAAGTCATTCTACTTTTTGAAATACTTGAGAGGTTTCTTTTCAACATAGGTTTCATTTCAACAACGTTGGTGTAGAGGCGCCCCTTTTTAAATCTTTCCACTGTTTGCTGCATTTATTTACTGTACTCATTACCTCTTATGGTTCGATTGGTCAATTATTTATTGGATTACACTGTGTCGTTTACACTGTGTCTTTATTGTTGTTTTAGGCCTATTCCACACAGTGTGCGTGACCGGAAGGTTAAAGACTCTTCCTAGAAATTTTGCTCCGGTTAAAACACAATTACCTTCTTGAAAAGTTCGCTCCCTGTGACTCACGTCATTGTTGAATTATTTTCCTGTCGACTTCGCCTAGCCATGCATACACTGCCAGATTGTTGATGTTAATATCCAATCATATTAGCTTTCAATTAGGCGAGTCACTTTGAACACACCTAAAGGGTGGATTGCGCAGACTCAGATTGAAAAGTAATCAGCGAGCAAGGCCACCTGGTGGCTTATTGCACAGATGCGGATTCATCAGTGAGTTATCTTATCGCGGATCACTGACGCAAAATAACGCAAATGACTATACGTTGGCATAACGCCTGGGGTGCGTTCGTACTTTGTCGCCACTAGGATATCGGGTCTGGGGTATGTCGGGACTGCGTTACCACTTGGACATCTTGTTTGGGCTGTGTTTGGACTATGTTGCAACTTGGACATAGTGTCTGAGGCGTACTAGGACTATGCTACCACTCGAAAATCGTGTATATTGTATGTTTAGACGGTCTCGCCACTCGGACATCATGTCGGGTGTATGCTCATACAATCTCGGACATAATGTCTGGGGTATATTCGGACTGTCTCGCCACTCGGACACCATGTCTTGGGTATGTTCGGACTGATCTTCGAGACATGTCGGGGCATAGGAGAGCCGATGAACCTTCTTACACACCTCGCTCAGCGGTTTAAATATGGCAGATTAAAATTATCCTATTAGTATCTAGTCGTCATCAGTACAACGGAAGCAGGTTGATTACTGACGTTTAGTCGATGATCAGCATATAATGTACATTGTACATTGTACATGTACAGTACAACCACAGGTGGTCAAAGTAGTCAAGAAAGCTACTCGAGTAGAAGTAGAAATACCGACGAAAGAATCTACTCAAGTACGAGTAGAAGTAATTCTTTATTAAGCAACCTAAAACTACTTGAAGTAGAAGTAGAATTAACTGACTTCCTTTCGTAACTAAACATTTTTTTACAGCCAGACTGTTCTGAGTCAAGTGTACCTGTTTGATGCTGGTGTGATCAGACTAGATGACCTTCACGGTCTTATCGATCATTCCTATCTAATACCGAATACTGTGCACGCATATTTTCTGTACCACCATCACTGCCGTTTGTTATGTATTTTGGTTCGATGAAAATAAAGACTCTCTCTCTCTCTCTCTCTAACTGACTTTAAGTCTCCTCAAGCAAGTAAGTAGTTTTGAAAACGATCGTAATTCGTTCGCATGGACTGAAAAGCTGCAAATGGAGCTATGCGGAAGGTGTAGAGAGCTTGATTCATATTGATGCATTCAGGAGGTGTCAATTTTTGACAGCATGACCATTCGTCCCCATCATGGGATGAAAATGATAGCATTGATATGGAAATGCGATACTAATCCTCTGTTTACTCGAACACCCCGTTTTTGGAATATCATGGCATGGCACCCACCCAAAAATTATAAGGCCCCTAGTTTAGTCGAAGAGCAATACCGAGAAGTTGTGTTGGACACGGCTTTAACACTTTGCGCGATTAGTATACGTTAATTAAAATATGGCAGATCGCAAAGATGTCATATAGTGTATAGCTTTATTATCGGAAAATATAAGGCAATAATACGCTTGCTTTTATACTTCAAAATGTATATTATGTTTTCTATACAATAGAACTGAAACTATAATTAGAACTCAACGTATAATGCTCGTAATTGAAAGAAAAATACAAATACTACTTCTAAAAAGCGGAAAATATATTTCATGTCTTTTGTCAAGAAAGTTTCAACGGTGGTATGGTAAAACAGGTCTAACGTTAAAAAAGTCTAAGTCCACTTTTCCAGATTAGGATGCGTCATGGGCTGCTAGGTGTAATAGGTTATTGCTAGATTGCGAAACGATAGTTTCCAACGTTATGGGGTGCCATACTTACTTAGATGAAATATTTGGTATAGGCGACAATGCGGAGTGAACGGAACCACGCAACCCGGTATCTAAATTATATTCAGCGATGCTTTCGTTAGAACATATTGTCACTCAATATCTACTGTGCGCGAAGCGCAACGAAAATTCTGGGTAGTAGGCTACATGACTTTTATGAAAATTAAATGTTGGTACTACGTGAAAACAGTCCCGAAATTCCTTAGGCTATCTTTCTTATTGGGGGGTTAAACTACTTCTACTTGACAAACTGAAAATAGCGAAAAGTTAGTAAGTCGATCACAAAATATTACGAAGTAGAAATAAAAGTAGCGAGAAAAAAAATCTACTCGAGTAAGTACCAGAAGTAGAAGAAAACTACTTGAGTACTTCGAAAAAGTAGAAGTACTTCGCTACTGACCACCTCTGTGTACAACCCACCCTTAAGTTTGTTAATCACTACAGTATTCACCTATGGAGCACTGGCTATGAATCCTGTGGAATCTACGCATTATAAGGGATTAGTGAAATGCTCAACATATTCTATACAATGTTGTACCCCAGAATAATGAAATCCGACTTTTCGAACGCTAAGTCCCGACAATATATCAGCTCGCAAATATAAACTATAATACTACTTTGCATTTCAATAAATTAATCGGCATATTTTCCAATTTAATGTGCGGTGGATTAGGAATTGGGAGTGCATAGCTTTTGCTGCTGATAAATACTGGCGAAGAATTACGACATGATGTACAATATGATTGATATATATTTTTCTCATATTTTCAGACGAAGTGATTATTACTCAAAAATCCAACCATGTGATATAAGGTAACTATAATGACAAATTTTTACACGGCTAACCAAAATACTACTTACTTAAAAGAAGTACCGGCTAATGGACTGAATTGTGACGGTCTTACTGAAACTCGTTGATACTTTTAGAAACCGATTATTGAAATTATGTCAATTCATATTGACTCTTTCTAAATATGTTAACAACAGGCGAAATAGCAACTTGACCGTTGTTACCAATGAGCCTGGAAAAGGTATCAACTTTGATGCTTTCTGTTGAATCACATATGTTACATTTTTCGAATCTCAGTTACCCGCACTTCCGTAGCATCCAATTAGAATCTCTACTTTAAACAGACTACTTAATGTGGAACCTTATTGGCCCACCCGCACAAAAGTAAAGGCTTAAAAAATGTCAGCCTCACGGCGACAACGCCACATCGTCAAAATATTACACGGAAATATCAATCTTCATGCTCTTCTCTGATCACGTCGTCTTCCCAGTCCGTAGGCGATACCTCCAATCCTTGCTGCATGAATGCTGTGAAGGCATCCATTCCTGGTATTCTGAATTTTCGGTGAACCATGGGGTAGTACACGGCCGGCGATAAAACCATGAGCGCGATCCCGTAGACGTATGCGAGTTGCGGGTCCGTAACGAGAGGCACCAGCACCAGGAAAATGGCGAAAAGGACAACCAGCACAGGAATTGCGATTGGCACCTGAATAGAAGAAATGTAGTGCGTTAGTGCTACGATTAGGAGTCTTATTCTAGGTATTACGGATACAGCATCTTGATCAGACCCCAGCATGAACCTGATCTGATAGAGTTCCTGGTGATATTAGTGTTGGGATGGAGTCACTGTACCTTCAAGCCAATTTAGAGCAGCAATAACTTTTTGGAAACAAGAAATGGTGAATATTTCCGGGAGAACATATGGGGTGGGTATCAATGTCGACAGTGGTATTTTGTCTTCAATTTTGTTTTCGTAAAATTATAATAATGATTAACCAACTAGAATACTAGATGTACGAATGTTATTTGCAGGTTAATACGAGCTCCTCCTCGCTAATCAATAAATACCACCTTCCAACAGTGCGAAATGTATTAGGCCTACTCTTGTGGGTTCAATATGGCCACTGGTGGCTAAATAGCAGTGGAGAATTATGAATGAGTTCGTAGACGCGTGTTCTAAATCGTGAAAACTAGGTCGACTTGTAGGCTATGGCTAGAGAAAATTATCCTTGTTATATAAACATACAGACAGCGACAATGATTTCGCTGACAAGACTGAAAACAGTACCGTTCGCATTATATATATTACTTACTCTGTATGGCCTTGGTATGTTAGGATACTTTCTGCGAAGAATAAGTACAGCAGCCGCACATAATCCGTAAAAGATCCAAGCTACAAAACTCATGATGCTGATGAGTGTGTCGAAATCTCCCGGAAGTATGAGAATCAAAATCATAGCCACTTGCACGATGATCGCTGGTGCTGGAGTAGTGTGAGCTACGCTGACCATCGAAAACAGCTGCATGAGAACAAAATGGGAAATTCATCACTAGGACGATTTTCTGACATGTCAAAATAAGTCAACATTGTAGCGTTAGAAAAAAAATGTCAATTTTGTCTACAAACTCAAAAATTGCATTTAATTTGTATCGTAGATCTTTACACTGTCGGTGAACTTATGATTTGACATTTTACATCTTGTAGGCCTACCGTTGTAGACGGCCCATCGTCTGCTCATTGTGAATCATAAACGGTCAAATGTTGACCTGGTGTTGTGCTCAACGTACCGCAATATCCTAACTGGAGCAAGACTGCGTGTGTCACGCTGTGTCACCAGCAGAGGTGGTCAAAGTAGTCAAGAAAGCTACTGAAGTAGAAGTAGTAGTAGCGACGAAAAAAATCTACTCAAGTACGAGTAGAAGTACTTCTTCCATGAGCAACCTAAAACTACTTGAAGTAGAAGTAGAATTGACTGACTTTAAATCTACTCAAGTAAGTAAGTAAGTAGTTGTGCAAACGATCCTAATTCGTTCACATGGATTGTCAAAAGGTGCAAATTGAACTATGCGAAAGGTGCCGAGCTCGATTCATATTGATATTGATGCATACCAGGAGGTATCCAATTTTCGACAGCATAAGCAATAAGCATTCTTCCCCATCATGGGATGAAAATGATAGTATTGATAAGGAAATGCGATACTAATCCTCTGTTTTATCGAACAGCACGTTTTAGAAAACATCATGGTATATGACACCCTCTCCCATATCAGAAGGCCCGTAGTTTAGTCAAAGAGCAATACGGAGAATTTGTATAGGATACGGTGTAAACATTTTGCGCGATTAGTAAACGTTAATAAAAAAATATGGTGGACCGTAAAAATGCCATATTGTGTAGCTTTATTTCCGGTAATTAAAAGCATTACTACACTTGTTTTTATACTTCAACATGTATGACCTCCAGACAAACAAACTGATATTCATTAGATATCTAAGTATATGATGCTGGAAATTGAAAGTGAAATATAAATACTACTTCTAAAAGCGGAACATGTATTTGATGTCTTTAGTCCAGAAAGTTTCGAAGGTGGTATGCTAAATCAGCTCTAAAACTAAAAAAAAAGTCTGAGTCCACTTTTCCAGATTAGTATGCGCCATGGACAAGCCAGATTACGATATGATAAGTAAATGCTAGATTGCGAAACATCAGTTCTAATCGTTGTGATGAGCACTATAAACTGTGATGAAATATTTCATATGGGCGAAGGGCGACAATGTAGTGTGAACAGAACCAAGCCAGCCCGCTACCTAAATTATATTCATCGATACGTCCGTGAAATCATACTGGTTACTCCGTATCTACTGCGCGCCAAGCGCGACGAAAATTCTGAGCTTTACTCAACTTTTATGAAAATTAAATGTTCGTACTCCGTGGAAACAGCCCCGAAATTCCTCAGGCTATCTTCCTGATTGGAGGATTGAACTACTTCTACTTGACAAACTGAAAATAGCGAAAAGTAAGTAAGTAGATCACAAAATATTACGAAGTAGAAGTAGAGGTAGCGAAAATCAGATCTACTTGAGTAAGTACCAGAAGTAGAAGAAAACTACTTGAGTACTTCGAAAAAGTAGAAGTACTTCGTTACTGACCACCTCTGGTCACCAGCAGTGTACGCACAACTTCAGTGTTGTCAGCCAGTAACTGCTGCTGTTGCACGTTCTTTTTCCATTCTTAGCAATCTACTTACTAAGGACAGACACTTTCTACCGGAGAATGTGAGAAGGTATCCTTCGTTGCACTACAACAAATTGTAATTATTTCTACCATAATGCGTCATGTAACTACTGGAATTCTTCCTAGGTCCAGATTTCGTTTTTCATATAAAAATCTGTCAGTTTCAAAGTCAAAAAGTTTTTTTCAGGCCAAACTGCTTCGTCAGGACAGACAGTTCCAACCAGAAATCAAGATAAGTAGTACAATTCTAACATAATGTGCGAAAACACCTAATTTACATAGCCTACATGAGAGCAAAATTTTGTCAAATTTACGTTTTTTAAGGTAAAAATGTCAAAATTAAGTTTTTGAAGTAAAAATCTTCCGTTTTCTAGGTAAAAAAATCGTCCTATTCCTCACAATCAATCTCGTGACACAGCCTGACATAGTGCGATGATTACCGATTAGGGATAGACAAAATCGAGTCACAGCTGATTCGGATCAGATTCTGACAATTTGGCTCGAATCGGAAAACCACTTCTCAATACTATTTTATTGATTGACATTTACTGGAGGCATTAGCCATTGGATACGAAATATTGCTCCCTGTATGGGGGAAATATATAGTCTTTTTGAAAGCGTATGAGGCGCTGAAGGTTGGAGGTATTCGTTTGCCTGATTGAAAAGCCAAGTAATAATCCCATTCCCAGGGATTGATTAACGTTGATGCTTTGTTATTGAAATGTATCGCTATAATTCATCATTCCTAACTGTTTGTATCAGATGTTTGAGATATAGGCCTACTGGAGGAGAATATGTATAATCCACACCTTCGCGTTCATCATTAAAGTTAAGGAAACATCATTAGCATGAATGAACGAACACATTGAGTTTTAATGGAAGTATGGTGTTGAAAGGATCATGAAATCGCTTCATACAAATGGTACAGTTACAGCATATTTCGGGAGCTGTCAATATACACCGCTTCCGTTTTGACAACAATGTCGTCATCCCTTTTGATGCGATTCAACATGTATGATTCGATACGTACGGCATGAAATTAATTCGATTCGAATCAGTATTTCATTTTGCCCAACCCTAGCGGTGATGTGCATGTATGCCCATGCACATCAGTGTTATGGGTCAATATTTTGAAAAGAGGACGAAATAGCTACAGCAAATATTTGATAATATCATGTAAACGTGAAATGAATGAGAAGCTATCTTGACACTTTTTAATATGACGCCATATCGAGCCAAAAGCTTTAAAATCCAATAGACTCCCGACTGTCGCACATCACTTCCATATCGAAATCTTCTCATTAAAATAGGTAGCCTATAACATATATATGACATGTTTGCAGAGGCTTTCATTCCGAATAGCGAGTTGAAAACATTGCTCGCCATACCAGTGAGCCGTCGAAACTATAACGTCAAAACAGTGAGTTACATAATAACGAGTGTTCCATGTACGGATTGTACGCAATACAGTTGTATCGTCACAGACTCTCAATTTCCTGTCACTCCGTGGTGTTACTGATTATTTAGCACCCGTCGTTAGATCTGATTATGAATTTCGAAACGTCCTGACTATAGTTGTTATTCGGAATTCAATGTTTGAATGGTCCTGCCGAAAAAGATAAAGATCTATGATGGAGTTGGAAATTTTTAGCGTGTTTTTCAGCGTGACTCCTGTTGATGCTCCTAGAAAGTTGAAATACTTCAGCCTCACCGTGATGACATAATTGGAAGCTATGTATCTTTATTACGATAATTTTGCTTCCTGCTGTAAAATCCTTGTGTGGGTGTTGATGTAAGGAATCTAGAATGAAATATAATTGACCCGCCAGACATTCTGCACATTTCATGCGGCCCGCTATTGCACGAAGATTCATCAATGACTCGCTTATATCACACTCTCCGTTTCGGCACCCGCCGTTGTGCCAAGACGCAGTTTTCATGCGATGTCAATGTTGAAAATACGTCAGGAAAATCAATCTACATACCTGGGGCAGATGCTCCCTCCTTGAGGCTGCGAATAGGACCCGCCCCCCGGTAAGAAGGGAGCCATTCAACGACCCGAACACCGAGAGCGACACTAACACAGGCATCGTCCAAGCGAAACTTGGGAATACCCTCGATGCGAAAGTGACCGCGACTGCTTTGGAAGAAAGCATGTCCGCTGGCGTCAAAACTGCAAAAATAAGTGCAGCATTGATTTCGGAAGGTTTCGGGAATTCTCGTCATCATTCGGACTCATTTCTTCATGTACTCTCTATTTAGTATGATATTTATTATTTACATGCTCATGGGTGCCAGATGTGGTCAGTAACAAAGTTCTGTTAAGTTTTCGGAATACTCAGGTAGATTTTGACTACTAGCACTACTTACTCAAGTGGTTATGTTTCAGGAATATCCCGCTTCTACTCAACAATTTGTAAGAAAAACTAATTACTTCTTACTATATCTGGGCATGGATCGGTGTCGGATTGGATATCCGGCCGGATTTTCTCATTTATGGCCACAGCCGGATCGGAGTCGGATCAAGACTTTTTATATTACGACCAGAATTGTCATTGATGAGCATGGCTGTTGTAACTACAATCTAAATTCAAGGCGGTCAGTAATACACCACATTTGAACATATTTACGTGTTAGACAATATTGTGTCTTAATGCACAATATGGTATCTAGATCAACATCTAGTATTGAGCATTTGACTCGACATCATGCATTGGTACACATAATATTGGGAACACATTAAATATGTTGAAATGTGGTGTCTAGCTGCACGCCTTGAATTTAGAGTGTTGTAAACACCGATCACACTTGTGTAGTGTGTTAGTTTCAATACCTCTGAGATTTTAATGTCGCGTTTCTTTTGTTGTAATATATCATTCATCCCGTACCGTATGATATACTGTTTTTGTAGTTAGTTGTAGTTGTAAGTTAGTTTTGACTTGCGCAAATCGCTACATCTACTCGTAATTGAGTAGAAATTTATGAAATTACTTCTACCTCTACTTGACCACCACCGGTGGACACACGAAGAGATATAAAGACAGGGGAACTTCTATTATACAAACGTCCACTTTTGCGCAGAGGTGGTCAAAGTAGTCAAGAAAGCTACTCAAGTAGAAGTAGAAGTAGCGACGAAAAAATCTACTCAAGTACGAGTAGAAGTACTTCTTCCACAAGCTACCTAAAACTACTTGAAGTAGAAGTAGAATTGACTGACTTTAAATCTACTCAAGTAAGTAAGTAGTTTTGAAAACCGTCTTAATTTGTACGCATGGACTGTCAAAAGCTGCAAATTGAGCTATGCGGAAGGAGCAGAGAGCTTGATTCGTATTGATGCATCCCAGGAGGTATCAATTTCAGCCAGAATAAGCATTCTTTCGCATATCATGGGATGCAAATTATAGTATTGATATGAAAATGCGATACCAACCCTTTGTTTACTAGAAGACCCCGTTTTAGGGAATATCATGGCATGGCACCCTACCCCTATATATAAGGTCCCAAGTTTAGGCGAAGAGCAATACGGAGAAGATGTATCGGATACGGTTTCAACACTTTGCGTGATTAGTATACGTTAATAACAAACATTGTGGATCGTAAAATTTATATTTAGTGTAGCTTTATTTTAGGAAAATAGAGGCATTACTACACATGCTTCAACATGTATGTACTGCAGACAAAAGAACTGAAAATAATTAGAACTCAAAGTATGATACTCGGAATTCTAAAAATCGAAAAATATATTTCATGTCTTTTGCCTATAAAGCTTCAAAAGTGATCTGTTAAAACAGGTGTAACGTTCAAAAAAGCCGGATTTCCAGAATAGCAGGACACGTCATGGGCTGCTAGATTACAATATGATAGGTAATTGCTATATTGCGAAATGGTATTTCCAGATGTTATGGTGGGCCATATTTACTGTGAAGAAATATTTGATATCGGCGAGAATGCAGTGTGGGCGGAACCAAGCAATCCAGTACCTAAATTATATTCACTGATACTTTCGTGAAAACATATTTGTCACTCCATAACTACTGTGCGCGAAGCGCAACAAATTTTGTTAGATTTAATTGACTTTTATGAATATTCAACGATGGCACTCCGTGAAAACAGCCCCGAAATTCCTCAGGTCAATTTCGTATTGGGGGATTAAACTACTTCTACTTGACAAACTGAAAATAGCGAAAGGTAAGTAAGTAGATCACAAAATATTACGAAGTAGAAGTAGAGATAGCGAAAATCAGATCTACTTGAGTAAGTACCAGAAGTAAAAATGCCATATTGTGTAGCTTTATTTCCGGCAATTAAAAGCATTACTACACTTGCTTTTATACTTCAACATGTATGACCTCCAGACAAACAAACTGATATTCATTAGATCTCTAAGTATATGATGCTGGAAATTGAAAGTGAAATATAAATACTACTTCTAAAAGCGGAACATGTATTTGATGTCTTTAGTCCAGAAAGTTTCGAAGGTGGTATGCTAAATCAGCTCTAAAACTAAAAAAAAAGTCTGAGTCCACTTTTCCAGATTAGTATGCGCCATGGGCAAGCCAGATTACGATATGCTAAGTAAATGCTAGATTGCGAAACATCAGTTTCAATCGTTGTGATGAGCACTATAAACTGTGATGAAATATTTCATATGGGCGAAGGGCGACAATGTAGTGTGAACAGAACCAAGCCAGCCCGCTACCTAAATTATATTCACCGATACGTCCGTGAAATCATACTGGTTACTCCGTATCTACTGCGCGCCAAGCGCGACGAAAATTCTGAGCTTTACTCAACTTTTATGAAAATTAAATGTTCGTACTCCGTGGAAACAGCCCCGAAATTCCTCAGGCTATCTTCCTGATTGGAGGATGGAACTACTTCTACTTGACAAACTGAAAATAGCGAAAAGTAAGTAAGTAGATCACAAAATATTACGAAGTAGAAGTAGAAGTAGAGAAAATCAGATCTACTTGAGTAAGTACCAGAAGTAGAGGAAAACTACTTGAGTACTTCCAAAAAGTAGAAGTACTTCGTTACTGACCACCTCTGCTTTTGCGTAATGACGTCATCCACCATGCTGGGCATCTGGTGCCGCCACTAAATATTACCATTTTACTCACCTGACAGGTAAGCGATGTTGACCATGATGTAGAAAAGCGTGACGACGATCATCGAAATGATGATGCTTCTCGGCAATGTTTTTCCTACATCCTTTACTTCTTCAGTTATATAGTTCAATTTGTTCCATCCGTTATAGGAAAAGAGCCCCTTTGAAACATTTCACCAGCTGAAACTACCGGAACTTAAAAGTTAAGGTATATCCAAGTCTGCAATTGTAATCAGCTGGTAATCCGCGCCTGCACAGAACTCACGAAATTATGCATCGCCTTTGCGGTGATAGTTTAAGTAATATTCTCATTAATAGTCATGGAGAAGTGAGCAGTGAGCACTGATCAGCTGTGACAATCTCACATACGGGGAAGCCGAAAAAGGCTCTCATGACCTAAATGTATGTCGTGTTACGAATGGAATGTGAATGAATATAATACGATAAATATCCATCGCTGTTACATATTCGTTAACATGAAAGTTACCCATTGTGCAGATCATATTTCGAATGATTAAAAACCGACTAATATTATGTTATTTTGTTGAGGTCGAAAATTAGCCTACTATTTCGAGAATCCCTCTGGTAAAACAGAACATCAAGGTTTACGTTTTAGACCTGTGTGATGATACAGCTTCCAAAAATAAATTGGTGAATAGATTTTGTTCTGATGGATAAGATGAGTAATCACTGGGACAAGTTTTTGCAACTTTTGCGAATTTTTTTTACAGCTTCTGGCAGCTTCCTAAATACCCAGAAGTTATGTAGTATGGTGTTTTAAGCTGTTTGGAGGATTCATATATTGCAACTTTTTGCAACTTTTCTCCATTATTTTCATGCAACTTTTTGTAACTTTTTCGATTTATCAAGAAACATTTAGCAACTTTTTTCGATTTTTCATTTTTTCTGAAAATATTTGGCACTATATGTAAATAAATCGCTTGATTATTTGACTGTCGTTTAAATTTGAGGTCGTTTCTGATTTGACGTACATTCAGACAAGATCGCCGACAATTATACTGGGTAAAGTTTTTCAAGCTATTAATTTTGTTGAAGTCGCCAACACTGAGTTTTGCTACAATGCCTTGGATACGGATCGATTCGAGTATCTCATACCTTAATAATTTGAAGGAACTTGTCCATAAATGCAACTTTTTAGTGCAACTTTGTGAAAAATAAATGCAACTTATTACTGCAACTTTTGTGAAAAATAAATGCAACTTTCCACGGATTTGACTGCAACAAAAACTTGCCCTAGTAATCACTCTTTATTGGAACGTCAATTATATTTTGAATGCATATGGGCATGGACACCAATCACTAGTACCAGAAAATGCCGAGAGAAAAATATCGCGAAGGCTTAACATGACGATGTCATATAGGTCAGTTCTGTGAACTCACGACTGAAATCAACCTGTGATATATAAATATCATATATAGCCTATCTTTCGAGCTAATTAATTATTGAAGCTATACACAAATCCAGTACTTCATATCATGCAGCAATTGATTTTATGTGGATATACCTACACGGACATTTGTGGACAATACACGAGAGTCAGCCGTAAGCCATTCACGCAGTGTTGGTTTACTTTGTGCTAATCACATTTATGTAACAGGAATTAAGCACGATGCGATGGGCAAACTCAGGGATTGTTTGCTCGTTACGTTGAATACATAATGCACGTATACTCCAACCTACCTGATAAAACGCCAACCCCACTTGCCCGGCTGTAATACCCGCTAACACGTCGGGATCGAATGCATTTTGGAAATTAGTAATCCCGACAGGGTCACCCATTCCCAACCTTGTGAATCCAGCGATAACTATAGTCAGCATGCCGATAAATTTCGCTACAGTGAATACGATCTGCACTTTGGTGGCAGACTTGACACTGACGTAATTCACCAAGCCTAGAAATAAGACACTGGCTGCAGCCGCGAATTTAATCGCCGAATCTGGCGGGTCGCATCCAGGATAGAATGGCGTCGACAGGTATGTTCCGAACACTATTGCTTTTGCTGCATCCGAAGCTGGAGATATGATAATCAAAAAGCAGAGGGTGTACATGAAGGCAAACGGGCCGCCATATCCAACATTGAGGTACGCAAATTCTGCACCGGATTCGCGTATAGTAGTTCCCAGTTCGGCGTAACAGAGCGCTGCTAACGCTGAAAACAGACCGCACGCAATCCACAGAATAAGACTGACACCAACGCTCCCATTTGTTCCAGCTAATACTCCAACGGGTGATACGAAAATCCCGGATCCAACAACGCTTCCTGCTATTACAGCTACTCCACCCCAGAGTCCTATTTGCTTTTTTAGTTCGAATCTATCCTCCTTTCCTGATTTGCTAGGCGAGCTGGCGATTGATGATGTCTCCCAAGACTTAGGCATGGCTTAGTTACTATGCAATGTTTACACGTGAAAAGGATATTAATGAGAGTTTTTTTTCTACAAAATGAGGCAGGTGAAAGGGGTTGGCACTGCAAATGTTTGATATCCAACTCGCCTAAACATTCACTTCTCTTCGAAACTATAACCAGCCTTACCATTCTCTCCATTCAGGGATAGTTCATAGCCATATAAGCTTACCATATTTTATGACTTCAAAAAGTGATGCAGTGCATCATGTCTACAGTTGCAAGATGATTCCTGATAATAGTCTTAGAAAAAGAACGGATATCTTATATCTATCATCAACATGCTATCTCCCGAGCATAAAAAGTATACCGACGTAATGAGTAGCTGTGGTAATAAAATTTCCTCAATCAGATTTGTCCGCACAGCGATTAGCAAACATTACCCAATAATGCTGATGTTTGCTTTAAGCATTTCGCGACAACATATCGTTTCAGTAATAATCGTTCCGTCGCAATGTATCCTGTTGATGGCATGCCGATTGTCCAAGTAGCGCAGCTAGAGGAATTTACCGCGTATATGAGATTGAAGTGACTTCTTTTTAATTTCGTTTAGATAAAGATGAATGGTCAAGGTTCGCGTGAACCGAACACGAATCGAGAACTGAATGCTCACGGTCATCTCAAACGTGATATGTCGATGATATCTGTTAAAATGCCTTTTTCCTCTTTCAAAGCTTTTCACGTGATTCTCTTTCAGTAACACTACCATGTAATGCCACTACACATGACTAATGACTATATCCAAAGCAGTGATCCCAGAAGGCCAGGTTTTGACAAAATATCAATGCCGGAGTGAAGTTATTGACAATGCCTAATGAATTGCCCCCTTTGCAAACTCATATTCGCGAATCTCACGGCAAATATTTCATAACTACAGCAAGTTAACTAACTACAGCAATTGAAGGTCACAATTATAAAGATAAATAAACACGTAGGCGGAAAGCTACTACAGAATAACGGCTGAAGTGCACAATAGCGCCCCTAAACTTCACATGGAGAAATAACAAAAGTGGGGTATCAATCAACACATGTGTGTGAATACGATCGCTTCAAGACAGACAGATCGACTCGCGTTAAGATGCTATCAATACCCAGCTAGATTACTAGGGTGATATAGAATTAAAATCTATATAAATATGCAGGTGAACTTGCAATTGCAGGACGTATTTGCTCGCAGAGGCAATGGGAGATTGTAAAACAAAGCCGTCTGCCATACAGGATATCATATCGCCATCAAGTTTTTCTGAAATACATATGATTTTGCTATCAATCTTGATGCTCTGATCTGATAACGTCGTCTTCCCAATCCGTAGGCGATACCTCCAGCGCTTGCTGCATGAATGCTGTGAAGGCGTCCATTCCTGGTATTCTGAATTTTCGATGAACCATGATGTAGTACACGAATGGCGACAGAACCATGAGTGCGGCGCCATAGGCGTATTCAAGTTTCGGCCCTGTCACGAGAGGCACCAGCACCAGGAATATAGCGAAGAGGACTACAATCACGGGAATCGCAATCGGTACCTGAGAAAACGGAATTGTTTTAGTACGAGGAAGTGCTGCTGCAAAAATTCTTTATCAAATAAATCAAAATATTTTACTAAGAACTTCGGGTGAGGCTATATAATCGACAAAAACGTTTAGTCACAAATACTAATCAAACAGAATTTATCGTAATTGTGATGATTTTCCCCGGGACTATCAATCGGGCATGTCGGTTTCATTTGCATTTGCAGAATGAGTATTCAGTTGCATAATACATAGCCTACAACGAAAAAGACACGATGCGGTCCTTTATGCCATGGACTTGAAAACATGCTGATAAAGTTGACCGATTTTGCTGTAAATGAACTGGTAAATTATAGAGAGCAGTGGTTTCCAACGTGGGCAATATTACTCCCCAGTGGGCGATTTTGAGAAACGGGATGGGGGTTGGGCGAAAACAACAAAGGAAGCGAAAACTTACGAACGGGGAAAATGTTAGAACGTTCAGTCAGGTACATTTAACTAACCGGACACCGGCATAAAATACACATGAAAACGGGTTATTTTGGAGCTGTAGCGAAAGTTGACTAAAAAAGTTAAACTCGCCACAAACTATATCCTCAGATACCGGGATTTATGGGATCGTATACAGAGATAAACAGAACACGTCCGAATACTTATACATATATCGGATTTGCAGTGAATTAATCAGGTATATATACACCGAATTTGTATTCGCCAACCTCAGTGAAATATTTTCCAGTGGTATGTAATGTGTATGACTTACTCTGTATGGCCTCCGTAAGTTGGGGTGCCTTTTACGGAGAACCAGCACCGCAGCCGCGCATAAACCGTAAAAGATCCAAGCCATGAAACTCTGGATACTGATGAGTGTGTCGATATCTCCCGGTAGTATGAGAATTAAAACCATGGTCACTTGTACGATAATCGCCGGTGCTGGAGTCGTGTGAGCTACGCTGACCATCGAGAACAGCTGAGAACGAAATTTGTAAAATTTTGAAACTATCATTCGGCACATTGCACACATCTGATTATAAAGCTATGACTGCTTTACGTCCCTATAAATAAAATTCATAGTGCAATGATCATTATAACCAATGAGTCATGATGTCATAAAGTCCTATATAAGTAAAGGAGTTGGGCGATTAATGTAGTTTACCATATGACTTTAAATATTTAAACTCTATTTACTAATAATTAGGGCGATTTTGTTTGACATGTCAAAAAAAGTCAAAATCAGGTCAAAAAATGTCAAAATTGTTTACCAAGTTAAAACTTTTCTGCAACCTGCATTTCGTTTGTATCGTAGATTTTGCACTGTCGGTGAACTTATCATTTGACATTTTACAGCTTGTAGTCTACTTTATAGGCTTGCCGTTGTAGACGGCCCATTATCTGCTCATTGTGAATCATAAACATTCAAATGAAACAAATAGGTTGGCATGGTGTTATGCTCAACGTACCGCAATACCCAACTAAAGCACGACTGCGTTGGCATTGCATAGTTATTATATCAAGAAGTGCACGATGAAAAATTGTAGACACCATTGCCAGAATGAAGCAACGCGGTTTGTCACCAGCAGCGTACGCACAACTTCAGTGTTGTCAGCCAACAACTGCTGCTATTGAACGTTCTTCCTCCATTCTTGGCAAGCTACTTACTTAGGACAGACACTTTATACTCGAGATTGTAGAAAAGTATCTTTCGTTGTACTACAAATTTTTAATTATTTCTGCCATAACGCGTAATGTAACTACTGGAATTCTTAATAGGGCCAGATTTCGTTGAAATATTTGTTTTTCATGGAAGTTTTTGAGGCAAAAAGGTTTCTCTCAGGCCAAACTACTATGTAAGGACATACAGTTCCAACCAGAAATGAAGATAAGTAGTACAATTATAACATTATGTGGGAAAACACCTAGTTTGCAAACGTTAGGTCAAATTTGGTCA
Organism: Botryllus schlosseri; assembly: GCF_051294905.1. Lineage (NCBI taxonomy): Eukaryota > Metazoa > Chordata > Ascidiacea > Stolidobranchia > Styelidae > Botryllus > Botryllus schlosseri. The sequence goes on along the minus strand of NC_137250.1, from coordinate 18,107,125 downwards.
AAATTAAAATTTTTAAGGTAAAAAAATGTCAAAATTTTGATTTTTTCTTGCGCTTTTAGGTAAAACAAAATCGCCTACTAATAATGTATAAACCATGCCCTCTTGAAATTTTCATATAAGGTCACGCTCCACCAAGTATACCTTCAATCTAGTTTAATCCTAGCTCAAAATGTTTCACTTCAAACGAATGTAACGCATGTATGCATGCGATACCTTAATCGCAACTTAGACAGTTGCCCAATGTATACCTGGGGTAGATACTCCCTCCTTGAGGCGGCGAATAACAGCCGTCCTCCAGTAAGAAGTGAGCCGTTCAGCGATCCGAACACTGAGAGCGACACTAAGACAGGCATCGTCCACGCAACACTTGGGAACACCCTCGATGCGAAAGTGACAGCGACTGCTTTGGACGAAAGCATGTCCGCTGGCGTTAAGACTGCGGAAAGAAATACAATGTCTAGTTAGCAACATCTCGTCGTCAATCGCATCAGAGCAAAACAAAGCAAAACAAAACATTAGTCATTGTCAGGCTGAGAATCACGTTGGGTCTACAAATATTTCCACTCTACTAACCTGACAGGTAAGCGATGTTGACCATGATATAAAAGATTGTTACCGAGGTCATGGAAATGATGATGCTCCTCGGCAGTGTCTTTCCTACGTCTTTTATTTCCTCTGTTATGTAGTTGAGTTTGTTCCACCCGTTGTAGGAAAACAGCCCCTTAGGAAATTTTAACAGTTGAATCAGCTAATCGTAAGAAGTTTGCATTTGTAATCAGTGCCCATTCAGTAAAGTTGTGTAGCATTGTCGAGGTGAGAGTAAATAAATGAATGCTCTGGAGTGTTTGAAATGCGCGTTAAGCTTAATCCATAATTCTTGATGTCGGCCAAGCATATCGGTGAAGGTCCTTGATATCGGTATCGGCTCAAAATTGCGATATCAAGTGACACTAACTGTTCGATGGTTGATTATTCCGTCTTACAAATGATTCGAGACATCGAATCGGGTTCAACGTCTTTGTGTAAATCTGTGTTTTTATGAGAGCAATCATAGCAACATATTGTGGTAGCCTACATGTAGGCCATGCTGTAGTGCACTAACTGATAGCAACTTGGGATACTGGTTAATCTTTAAGGGCTGTCTCTAACGGAATGCATAGCGGGCTAACCAATATAATGACTCAATCATGCTACTGTTTTTATGACGACATTAGCAATAAAACATGCACCAATTCTCTTTGAGTCTGTTGGAAATTGCCGCTATACAGTACAAGTGTCAGGGTAAGTAGGTTTGTGAAGCTTCTTCCCGCGACCAACTGCTCGATCGTGAGCCCGTGAAAAATCTCAATTGTTCGCAATCAAACAGAAGTTGGCTGCCCAACTTCTGTCTGGATTTTATGAACTAAAACCATTATATTAGGCGGAAAAGAGTCGACGAGGATTTCATTTCATCCGAATTACCTTGCATGTTGACGATATATGACCAATTTAACACCTGGTCACCAGAGATGGTCAAAGTAGTCAAGAAAGCTACTCAAGTAGAAGTAGAAGTAGTGACATAAAAATCTACTCAAGAACAAGTAGAAGTACTTCTTTCATGAGCAAATTAAAACTGCTTGAGGTAGAAGTAGAATTGACCGACTTTAAATCTACTCAAGTAAGTAAGAAGTTGTGAAAACGATCGTAATTCGTTCGCATGGACTGTCAAAAGCTGCAAATGGAGCTACGCGAAATGTATAGAGAGCTTGATTCATATTGATGCATGCCAGGAGGTATAAATTTTCGGCATAATAAGCAGTCGTCCACATTTATTTTAATTTCATTTTTTATTTATTAGTTATCGACTGTGAAAATTGCTCCTGTCCCGGGTGGCTCGGCTCTGAAGACTATGTCATATCGAGCCTCCCGTCTACCTTGCATGTCACATTTCACTGTTACATTTTTGTAGTGTTATGTTGATATGTAATGTATACGAATAAAGATTCTCTCTCTCTCTCTCTCTCTCATGGGATGTAAATGATACCATTGATATGGAAATGCAATACTAATTCTTTGTTTAATCGAATACCCTGTTTTAGAGAATATCATGGCATGGCGCCCTTCCCATATTATAAGGCCCCCAATTCAGTCGAAGAGCAATACGGAGAAGTTGTGTCGGATACGGCTTTAACACTTTGCGCGATTAGTATATGTTAATTAAAAATATGGCAGATCGTAAAAATGCTATACAGTGTAGCTATGTTTTCGGAAAATATAAGGCATTACTACACTTGCTTTTATATTTCCACATGTATGTTTTCCAGACAGAAGAACTGAAACTATAATCAGAACTCTGCGTATAATACTCGTAATTGATAGAAAAATACAAATACTAGGCTACTTCTAAAAAGCGAAGAATGTATTCCATGCCTTTTGTCCAGCAAGTTTCAACGGTGGTCTGCCAAAACAGGTCTTGAGCTCTAACGTTAAAAAAGTCTAAGTCCACTTTTCCAGATTAGGACACGTCATGGACTGCTAGGCAGTGTTGGGATGACTCGAGTCATGACTTGACTCGAGTCAGACTCGGGTCAACTTTTTCGCATGACTTGACTTGACTCGAGTCACTTTGCAAAAATGACTTGACTTGACTCTGTGCTTCAGAAATGTGGATTGACTCGTGACTCGGAGCAAAATTTACGAGTCAATATCAAGTCATCTAGTAAACGGTGTCGATTAAGTCGCTGCATCTTTTTGATGTTCGGATTGTTCGCGATACGCCGGTGTGTCAATTGTGAGAGCAATCAGTCATTCACTGATTGTACTTTTCACTGAGCCTTCATTGTTACATCGCAAAAAAATGGATCGAAAACGAAATTATCACAGATGACGTTTAAGTACTAGCTGTAGAATAATCTAATAGCAACGTATCTCTGTTTGTTAGACGACTCTTGTATGATTTGAATCGAACGAATATAGTTTATGCGTTTGAAATCTCACGGATGTGTGGATGGGCAGTGTATTGTACCATATCAATTTGTTTCAACTTCTCGGCGCTTCGTATTCAAACCACTATTTTGGCTCACGTATTTTATTTGCAGCTCTCAGCGTGCCAGCGCGATACAACGCTTTTTTGCACGTATATTTAACTTAATACTCGTTATTTGATTCGAGGTATATCACCAATCAATCTGTCATTCACACAGCTAGCAAAATGTATTGACTTTGAATCATTACTCATACTTCGAAAATTCAATTTGACTTGAATTGTGACTTGACTCGTGACTTGACTTGACTTGACTCGACTTGACTCGAGTCACCTCCAAAAAACGAGTGACTTGACTTGACTCGAGTCACCTTCGAAAATCGATTGACTTGACTTGACTCGAGTCAAAATGTGCAATGACTCGAGATGACTCGTGACTCGAAGATAGTGACTTGATCCCAACACTGCTGCTAGGTATAGGTTGTTGCTAGATTGCAAAACGATAGTTTCAAACTTTATGGGGGGCCATACTTAGTGTGATGAAATATTTGGTAGGCTATAGGCGACCATGAGGTGTGATCGGAACCAACCCGGTATCTAAATTATATTCAGCGATACTTTCGTTATTACATATTTGTCAGTTCAAATCTACTGTGCTCGAAGCGCAACGAAAATTCTGGGTATAACATGACTTTTATGAAAATTAAATGTTGGTACTACGTGAAAACAAACCCAAAATCCCCTATAGGCTATCTTTCTTATTGAAGGATTAGACTACATCTACTTGACAAACTGAAAATAGCGAAAAGTGAGTAAGTATTTTACAAAATATTACGAAGTAGAAGTAGCGAATATAAGATCTACTTGAGTGTGTGCCAGAGGTAGAGGAAAACTACTTGAGTACTTCGAAAAAGTAAAAGTACTTCGTCACTGACCACCTCTGCTGGTCACACACCATTACTGGGGATAGGGGCTAATTCAATGGAGACGAGGGACATGTTAGTGTACTATATCCTTTTTGATCGAAGCCACTTTTGTCAATTGCGATAAACCAACTCAACGCCTGTTCGCTTGTTACATTGAACACATTGCATGCATATTCTTGTGGTAAAAAAACATACCTGATAAAACGCCAACACAACTTGACCTGCAGTTATACCCGATAGCACAGTCGGGTCGAAACCGTTTTGGAAATTATTAATCCCAATCGGTTCGCCCATTCCCAACCTTATAAATCCGGCAATCACTATGGTTAACATGCCGATAAATTTCGCTACAGTGAATACGATCTGTACTCCGGTAGCGGATCTCACACTGACGTAGTTTACAGTTCCGAGAAATAACGCACTCGCCACCGCCGCGCATTTTATTGCCGTGACCGGTGGGTCACATCCAGGATAGAATGGCGTCGCTAGATATGTTCCAAATACCATTGCCTTTGCTGCGTCGGCGGCGGGAGATATGAATATCAAAAAGCAGAGGGTATACATGAACGCGACGGGTCCGCCGTATCCAGCATTGAGGTACGCGAATTCTGCGCCCGATTCGCGGATCGTCGTTCCCAGCTCGACGTAACATAACGCTGCCAATGCGGAAAACAGACCGCACGCGACCCACAGCAGAAGGCTCACGCCAACGCTGCCGTTGGTACCGGCTAACACTCCAACGGGCGATACGAAAATGCCCGATCCGACCACGGTACCAGCTATAACGGCTACTCCCCCCCAAAGCCCGATTTGTTTCTTCAATTCAAATTTTTCTTCCTTTCCCGATTCGCCAGGCGAGCTGGAAAGAGATGACGTATCCGAAGAAATGGGCATGGTTTGCTTTCAATAAGATGCTCAGAACATATGAAAACCAACGCAATGTTTTATCTGGGAAAGGAACATATTAAGGACGAAAATTTGCGGAAAAATGCTCGCAATTATAACATACAGCGTGTAAATACACTAATATCCCAAACACCTGAACCCTTCATTGCATTCGTGGGTTGCTCACATACTTTCAAAACCGCTGCGTACTACCAATCCTCTTACTATACAACGGATATCTACAATTGTGCATTCCTCGGATCGCGCACAAAAGATTGCACAATACGCTGAAAAGAATGGCAAATGTTCCTCTGTGGGATTTGTTCGTGCAGCTATTAGCAAACATTGCCCAAAGCCGTTTTTGTTCGAGTGAGATTTAATCTTATTGATGCCAATTGTCCGACGTCCGACTGTCCAATGCCAACTGTCCAACGCAGTTAAAATATACAATGTCTATATATACTCGAAAATGTCAACGCCACTCAATTTTATTCTGAAGAGTTTATATGGGCATATGCATATTGCATATATGCAATTTCACTGACTACCGGTAGACAAACCGACATTCCAACCGAAATGAAGTAAATAAATACGATAGATAGAAAGATTGATTGACATCTCAGAAATATGATGTGAACTCGTCAAAAAGTCAACTGTGTGACGAAGGCCAATATCTTTCTTCCCATATCCAAGCATCTATGCTATTTACCAATGAAATCAGCGCAGACTGGAGTCCACGTCTTTAATGTTAAAGGTCACACTTGTCGGTTGTTATGGTCAAGTATAGATTTCGGGAACGCAGTAAGCGCATGCCACAATATGTAGATGGTAGGTGGTAGATGATCACAACCATAGGCTTAGCCAGCGGTCAAATGGGTCATCCCCCCAAATGTTTCTTTTTGAGTAGATGTATTCTGTTATGTTCGTGCATTTTACGTTGGTATCGTTTGTTCCTTATTTGTCTAGGATTAGTATTTACCGCCAATCATTATTTCCTCGTGTGTCGTGCTTCGTATTTATACCCTGCGTTCTGTTGTCTACTCGTCTTTCGTTTAACTGCACTCTGGATAGTGGATAGTGGAGTATTTGGTTGTATTAAGTTAAGCATCGGCTTACTGGACGCTGGGCGGTGCGAAACCCTCGTGGTACAACCGATACTTCCAATCACTTGCACACCTAGGAGAAGTATGGCCATCAGGCCTTCATGCTCCGACCCGGGATCTGTGTCAGCTTGCCTGGCCAGTATCCCAGTCACAAGTATGGTGGCGGCGGGACAAGCCTCCGCAGACGCCCCCAGCCAAAGTCTGCTTGTGACAGCCGTTTGAACCTAAAATGGTAGAGAAAACTATTGAAGGGAAAAATGGCAACACGAAGCAACCTGAAGGGAGCTCTCGGGTACTTTCTACCCAAGAGTGACCTATTACGGCGCTTGTGGCAATAGTTACCATGGTGAAATCCCATGGGGCTGCCACAAGCGTAACGGGGTGGAGGTTTACTGCGGTTCCTCCAGGTTACCAATAAAAAAAAATAGTGTCGCGTGTCGTAAAGTAATTCTGCTGTATAATATACTGATTTCATATTGCAACCTCGTCGTATTGAGTTATTGTTCGAACAAGATCAAGAACATAGCATATCCAATTTCGCGTTTAGCGGAATATATATTATCAGTATATTTTTTAATTGGTGAGTACCCGTTTCTCAATAAATAAAAATGGAACAATAGGCCTAAATATAAGTAAGCATGATGAACAGAATTGTATCTAAATGTATTCGTATTTGCTAACTGTGGTTGTGGGACTATTGTGAACCTGCCTTTCGGCGCCACAAAGCCACACCAAAGCAGATAAAGTTTTAGCCAACACGAAGTGCGAGTAGCTGATTAGCTTAAGTAGCGTGCGTGTGAAGAGTGCTAGCTAGGCATGGTGTGAACGCAAGGTTCAAGCTCGCATTCTGTGTGTTAACCTCGGCAATTTAGAGGTTGACGTTCACAAACGAGCCTTGTAAACCTTTTTCATATATTACAATTTTTCACGTCATTATAACATCTTTGTATGAAATTCTTTGCATTACAACTTCAGGCCACTCTATGCATGGCGCTGACAGCATGCAAAAAAGCAACACCAAACGAGCATGCATCTTGCCAATCTCAGATATTTTAGTAGCTTTGATACAAAAGTTTGCTACAAATATTCCGCTTTCCGTTTGTGAATATTTAGTGACTCTCTGCTGCGAGCTTGACCCGTAATCACACAACATCAAGAACGAATGCAGGTAGGAAGCGAATTATGCTTATTCAACCAATCAATGAACTTGATATGAAGAATACATCGTAGTCTAATGTAAAAAGTCTATAGCAGGCGTACGGTATCCATCTTGATTTGATATGTTCATTGTATCATAAAAACCAAATTATTGCGATTGGGGTTTTGGCCACTGTATAACTTAATTATGGTGCAATATCCGTAGCAAGCATATAGAAACCCGTTTTACACTCTGCTCAATATCAATGGAGCATGAAGCGATAGCCAGATGCCTAATACATTGTTCGGTTTGGTCTCTAAGCAGTTAAGGCGTAAGCTTATATTGCCTTGCGAGTCCTCGTTGAAATAGTTGGCGAGCGACGGAAAATGATGATTTTATGGGATTATTATAGTATTTGATTGCTCCAGTTGATACATTTAGTGACTTTCAAAAAGTCAGCATGTACTTCAGAATTGTGGCATAATGTGTTCTGAGTCATCGCTAGGTATCGTTGACATCAGGGGTGACCAACGCTGTGCCCGCGGGTGACTGGTCGCCCGCCCGAGAGAACCAAATGAGTGGCCCGCGGTCTCATTAGCAAATATTCAAATGAGAGATTTGAAAGTTGAAGCCGAGAAGGGTTTTATACAAACAGCAGTTGGATAGGGGTCAGTCGACCCTTAGGAACATATGAACGCAGCTTACGATCGGGACTTTGCTCGTTCACGCGGAGGCTGACAAGGAATCCAGTTAATATTCCCGAGTCTCGACGAGGGTATTGGGATTGGCCCTTTGGCAAACACGCTGGTGAGAGTCCCGGTGAGTGCGAGTTATCTGTTATTGGTAAGTGGTAGAAACTCTGCCCAGTGCTCTAGCCTAAATGTGAAAAAATCCAACATAGTACGGATGAACACTGAACAGCGGGAGTATCTGGTAGCCCGTCGCATTGATTGGCAGGTCTACCCAAAAAGGAGCTATTGGTTTCATAAAGGTCGGTGACCCCTGGTGTACAATAATATGTCATTTCAATGAAATGTAGGGTTGGAATTAGGAATATGACGTCTCATGACGTCATGGGTTCACGTTCTCGTTCACACATACCCTTTTAAAAAGGTTCGCGGTCGTGATAAGAAACATGTCCCCAAATGAATCAGCTAACCTTGTGGGTTTATATATTTGTAAATGTGACTCAGTCTAAAGAGGTCAGTGCTTCACTAACTATATGAACCTAGCCGCACGTCACTGAGCAATATGATACGACCTAGCTAGTGTCGAAAAGTCTGCTGTGTGGCGAATGCCAATATCCTTCTCATATGGTATATTGTCGTGCCGTTTGACTGGAAATACTCTATATTTCCATAACACATGACATCTTTCAAATAAAATCAGCGCTGACAGGCTGAGGCCACATCCATAATGTTGACTGCTACACTTGTCCGTTGTTATGGGTAGGTACGCAGTAGGGAATAGTCTGAGCGCATGACAGAATGATGGTAGACGATCAGAACAGCCGTCGACAAACATAAAGGAATAATAACTATATACAATATAATAAACATAATAATCTAACGTTGGTCGCAGACAACAATTGATGAAAGTCTTTTCTGATATTAGTCATTATGATTTTCGTTTCCCAGGCTATCTTTCCAGTCCGTGGGCGATATTTCCAATGCTCTTTGGATAAACGACGTAAAATAGTCTATTCCAGGTATACGGTATTTTTTGTATATCATCGGGTAATACACTATCACCGCTACGATCATCAGAATAAATCCATAGACGTAATCCAACTTGGGATCCGTCACGAACGGCATGAGAACAAGAAACACCGCGAAAACCACCACGATGACAGGGATTACGATGGGTACCTATAAATATAAAAAGACAGGTGAAGATATCGTGCCAGCAATTTCGCAACGGGTTAACAAGTAGAGAGTCGCAGACGCTCCACCACATAAATTTATTTATTTAACTGGCGTGGAATGGCGATATAGTTGCGATTTTCGTTTAGGTGCAGTTCCATTACGGTGGCTCTCTAAAGAAAATAACTACGGCAAATTTTTTTCTCGATTTGATATTTGATATGGGACCTCATCATATTTAGAATGCAGTGCCCCTTTTATTCGTCTGCACAACAATGGGATACACGCTGGGGATAACCTCCTACCTACAACAATCCTATCATATTGCAAGGTAACACCAAAAACTATTCAACTGAAATTCCTAATTTTACTGAACACACTTGAATAAGTTTTTGGTAAGTATAGTTCTTGCTGAAGGCGTTTTGGCAGATGGTCGTCAGTGGTCGCAACTCATGTAAGAATAGGCTACCTTACCGTACATCAGCTGTTAGTTGCGCGATCATCCAGGGTTGTAACCAAGTCACAAAGCTCCGAGTCACAAGTCCATCCCGCTTTTAAAGTTTTGACTCGAGTCAAGTCGAGTCATTTTCAACTCACCACCGAGTCAAGTCCGAGTCCAAGTCATCGAGCAGAGGGTCGAGTTCGAGTCATGATATTATGACTCGAGTCCAAGTCCAAGTCATTGGGTTGACTGCTGAGTTTCCAGTTAAAATCTTGTTAAACCCGCTTTTATAACTCTGTTTGGTGATATCGAATGGTTAGCATTTATAATATACTAATTTTCCTCACTTTGAACAGTTTCTGGTCGCATTTTTAAGTACCAGTACCAATAGACGAAATCCCGATAGGGTTGTTACTTCACTGTTCTTCGAAATTACAATGAAATGTCGGTCTTGACCGTCTGAGTCTATGGAGTCATATGACTTGGTTCGAGTCACGAGCAATGACTCGAGTACAAGTCGAGTCAATACACAGATTGACTCGAGTCGTGTCGAGTCATTTCCGTATTTTGAGAAAGCGACTCGAGTCAAGTCGAGTCATCAGAAAATCGTGACTCGAGTCTGACTCAAGTTGAGTCATGACTCGAGTCATTACAACCCTGCGATCATCTATCATGTTCAATTGCACACTATCTATTGGCCCTTGAGATAGGCCTACTCTTGGTAGCCTCTCTTGAGCATTCGTCCACGGCAATTTTAGTATTGTGAAATCCAAATACTGTTTCATATAGTTGTGCGACATGTACAAATCCAGAAGTCAAAATCTGGTATAACATCGAGCATATAACTTTTAACTAATATTACCACAAAGTCAGCTGAGTGGTATAAAAAATCAACTGCATTCAATCCTTCATATATAAATCCAAGTAAAAAACATAATTGGCTGTACGCGTGTGGCCATTTCAGGGATGTATATTGCCTATCATCCTGATCCTATACGACATCTGCAAGGTTTGAGAATATCGTTTAATGTTCAAATCGTAAGTAACGCGATGGAATTTATTCTTAAAGAGTCCCGCATCTGTCCGCACGAGATGTACTCTTAGGCCTAGCATGTACGTCATAGGTAATACACACGTGATTATGAATTGCACTTACTCTGTAGGGCCGGTGTAAGTGCGGATACTTTCGACGAAGCACGAGTACCGCAGCACCACACAAGCCATAAAAAATCCAAGCGGTAGATGTTGTGATGCTGAGAAGCGTATCAAAGTCACCAAGGACGATCAATATCATAGACATCGTCACTTGCAGTAGGATAGCTGGTCCGGGAGTTTTGTGGGCCACATGCAGCATGGAGATGATCTGAAAAGCGTAGTTGTGGACAGCTAATAGTCTACAAATATTGGCTAGAAGTGAGTCCAGAAGCAAATCACGGATTTGAAATCAGTATGACATATAGAACGAAGTTAACATCTGCTTATCTAGATTTACAATGACAATAGGGCTATTAGCTATTCTGGATATTTACGTCATGTGCTGTCTCAGGTCAAAATTAAACTGAAACTGGATCAAAGCTTATTATGATCGCAGCTGTGATAATGAAATGCAAATCTATGTATAGTCTAGTTCTAAGTTGACGTCGTCACGGTACAGCCAAAGTATCAACTGTGAATGAGTTTGAGGCGTTTGCTACACTGCTTCTAAACTGTTGGACTTATACTGAGAAGGTTTGTAACACGGATAGCCGATAGCCTTGATGTGGAGCCATAGTGACTCCGAGTCTCCGGTTCTCAATGGCAGTCATGCGTACGGTGTGGTCTGCTTAAACGGAAAACGGATTTGTATTGCTCTGCTTTTGAAGCTGTTGCTGTAATATCGAGCCTACATTCGTTGCAATACATCCGTCGAATTTGCAAAGTATCTGGAACCAGTAGCACCTGGAGGATAGTATAGCCAACCTCGTCTGTCAGTTGATAGATGGATCAACGACAGAACAGCTACACGTGGTTGCTTTTGCATAGCTTGTAGCCACTGCTGTAGCTCAATTTCCCTGGTTCATACGTCTTGATTTACAGTTGCAGTCATTGTATAAAACTTCGGTGCGTGTTAGTGTTTATGTGCAATTATTGTTCATACCTGTGGGAGTTGCTCTCGTCTAGCGGCAGCAAATACAATCCTGCCACTGGTGAGAATACCGCCATTGACTGCACCCAGAACCGAGATCGACACGAACAGAGGCATGATCCATTGATATTCCGGAAATACGTTCGATGCAAATGTGACGGCCACTGCCTTTGATGAAATCATTTCTGCCGGTGTCAGAACTGCAAGTGTATAAAATTCATGAGTTAACTACTTTTGCCTTCCCATCCCATGCAAATGAGCTATTTTAGAAATTTACTTAAAGACACTATTTACTTTCAACTTCGCATTACATAAGAAGTCGGCTCGGTTAACATGATCTGTTGATGGGACGTTGGCTACCTCATACGTATACGCTAAGCACGTGAGTAGCAAGTAGGCTACATATATCGGCGAGGATATTTTTCCAGAAGAAATGTGTTCTATAGAGTGGTAGTAATCATACGACCTTACAGTTCCAAAATAGGTAAGCCAACATTGTGAAGTTTACGACAATAACGAAACGTAATAACATCTGGGTGAAAACTTATGGCGGTATAGGGTCGCTAAAGGGCACCTAAATATCTGTAGGACGACGTTTATGTCACCACGGTACATAAAGTTTTCCAGTCACAGACCTCTACAGGAAATATACAGCTCATGATCCCATTAATGATTAGCATTGACAACTATTGGTCAAATGGTCAATGATGCGCCGTGGTTCTCCTGGCATCCAAAAAGTTTCCATGGTATAGAATAAAAGTTACCTATGACTTGCCAGTTTACTAAGGTGATCGTGATGTATGATGTCGGTTGAAGCTCACTAGGTCCGACTGGTCGACCTCCTTCAATCCCCGCCCATCCTTGGTACAGCATTTACGATTCTAACAGTTCTTAGAATTGCCAACGAGACATCGTATAGGTTGACATTCACGATTTTGGTATTGCAGGTCGAGTTTTTAACGAACTTATTCAGCACTGAGGGTTCGAATTAGGGATGGTGTGAACGCGAACCTTTTGGAAAGGTTCTGTGTGAACGCGAACGTGAACCTCGTGACGTCATATTGCTAATTTCAACCCTATATTTCAATGAAGTGATAGCCTATATTAATGTACACAATACCTAGCCACGACTCGTGCGGCATAATGCCACAATGCTGAAGTACATTGACGTTTTGAACGTCGCTAAATGTATCAACTGAGGCAATCAAATGATCAATAACTTCCGGCGCTTTGCCAACAATTTCGATGAGGACTTGCCAGGGAATATAAGATTATGCCTTAACGGTCTAGGCCAGACCGGACAATGTCTTCGGCGTCCGAGTATTGCTATACATGGGTATTAAGCAGAGCTGCAAAACAGGTCACTATACTTGCTACCGATATTACCCCATTAATAAGTTATACAGCAGTAGCCAACACCCTAGTTGCACGGATTTGCTTATTATGATACAGTAAACATATGAAGTCAAGATTGACCTGTACGCCTGTTAGATTTTTTCATCAGAAAACGATATCAACCTCACTAATTGGTTGAATAAGCATCATTCGCTGACTATATGTAGTGTATTCACACACGGAAAGCTGGATATTTCGAGCAAACTTTTGTAACAAGGCAAGTAAAATTTTTGAGATTGTCAAGGTGCATGCTCGTTTAGTGTTGATTGTTTATGCTGCCAGCGCCATGCATAGAGTGGTTCGCAGTTGAAATGCAATAAATGTGAACCAAAGATGTTATAATGAAGTGAAAATTGTAATATGTGAAAAAGGTTCACAGTGCAGAACCTATCAAGGTTCTGTTGTGAACGCGAACCTCAAAATTTCCGAGGTTCACACACAGAACGCGAACGTGAACCTCACGTTCACACCATCCTTAGTTCGAATCATCCAGTGAAAGCGATGACAAAGTCACATTCTGGCGACTGCGCATGATATTGTACACAATTGTTGTAATGTATTAACTATAAGTGGATCTTGGATGAGTGTATAACGGAGTCGGAAGAAAATTCTACTGAAAACATAGAAGGCAAACGTTGTTCATGGTGGTACACATATCTTGTTGGGCTTACAAATTTGGCCTCGAAGATATGTGAGTATTATTGCATATTCCAATGACTTCCACAGAGCACCTGCGAACCGCTGGTTCAAAATACTAAACAATGATCATGAATTATATGACTCGCATTTTCGTTGCTACGAACAACTTTAATAGCACATACCAATGTGTTTTGAAGGGTTTTGCAGCTGCTACGCAATATAATCGTCCAATGAGAATCAAAATCCCATCGTCTTTGATAGTTAGAAACACGTACCCTCATAAAGCAAATCTATCCAATTACCTGATAAATACGCGACGTTAACAGCGATATAGAAAGCCGTGACAATACACAAAGATGTCATGATTGCTCTCGGAAGGGTCTTCCCAACATCTTTAACCTCTTCGCTCATTGTATTCAGCTTGTTCCATCCACCGTAGGAAAATAATCCCTTGAAACAGAAAAGCCTGGTTTCATTGTTTCATTGGCCACAAATTGTCATCTCACTTCTATGCGGTTTCATTCACACTTTAGTTTTAGCATCGCAAAGTAATATCGATGTTAGCTTCAATTCAAGGCGGTGCGGCGCTTTTCGTTCAAATATCGTGACGTCTGACATTTTCAATGACAATGAACTCGTAAGTAAAGTCGATCAGCATGTGGGAACATTTTAGGAATCGAGTTTGCAGCTAAATGGAGAGATCATTATTCTGATATATACATATCTTCTCAGAATGCAAAATGCATAAAGGGAAGAACTATGCTGTTTGTGGTATTCATGGTGTTTATCGACTACAATGGGCATGTACACCAGGCCGATATGTTCCTTATTTTGGATTCCGCAACTGCCAACTTGTAGCATGTCCCACTTCTAGGCCTTTTCTAGACACCGCCCTTACGCGGATGATATTGCGAGGAGGAACCAAGATAAACCTCCAACACTTAGGTAGGAACTCTGCAGTCGACCTCGGTCGGACTTGAACCCACAACCCAATGTTGTTGCAGCTGTGGATTATACCACTACGCTATCTCACCACATAGGGAAGCACTATAGTATCATTGCTACAACGGGTCGGTTCCATGACTAAAAATTGTCTTTGTGGCTGAATTCATTCGAATTTCTTCTTTTACATTCGGTTTGAAATGTTTTTATGTAACACGCGAAAGGGGACCATAAAACGGCAAATCTGGTATTTGGTCAACAGAGTATATAACATATTGCGAAGTTCAAATTACACTCACAGCTAATAATTACCTACATCTCAATTTCGACGCTATACTTTGTTTGATGTACGCAATGCACATATTTAAAAGCATAGTTTAAACCAGGGGTCTCCAACACGCGGCCCGCGGGCCGCATGCGGCCCGCCAAGTCATATTCTGCGGCCCGCGACCTGATTTGAGATTTCAGAAAAAAACTAAGAAAACCAATTTGAAATGCTAAAATTGACTACAGTCTCAACTTGTTTTGTGTTGTTTCAAAATAAGCTATTCTCCTGTGTCCAACATCACTATTCGTCACTAGCCAAAACGGCTCTGGTGATGGCAACAGCATTCCATCGAGGGAGAATCAGCTGATATGAATGGGCATATTGCCTTGACTTGCAATGGCCCAAACACCGCCAAGACCAAGACGCATAGAAAACGGCTCAGGGCAGTGGTTTACAAACTGGGGAACGCGAAAGCATCAGAAGGGGAGGCGGAGCTGCGCTCAACTGAAAATTTTTTCGCGCTTCGCGCGATTTACCTCTAATTCATCGTTATTGCTCTGTGTATAGGCCGGAATTCATCTTATAGAGCTCTCTCATCATCAATCATAACCTTCCATGCCATCAAACTAGCCGTTGGGATTGCTAGCTTCCTGGTTGCATTTTGTGATATGACGATTTTTCAGTATCATAAAGGGGGGCGTGTCTAAAAAAGTTAGAGAACCACTGGCTTAGGGCTTTCCCACAAGATCAAACTTTACGTGGAGATGGTATGTCAGCTAGTAACGGATCTCCCTAGTCCCAATATCGACTCCTTAGTCGCTGAAAAGCGTTTCCACGTATCGTGCACAGCTCACAGTTCAAAATAGCTCAGCGTCGTACTGACGTAGAGTTTTAGAACGTGGTTGCCTATTTTAGATCGATATCGAATTCATGCGGCCCGCGGCCTCTACGAAATTTGAAAAGTGGCCCGCGACCCGTTTTGAGTTGGCGACCCCTGGTTTAAACAGTATACTACAAGTGCACAACATAAATTCTGAATCCATGCAACGGCCAAACATGATTCAATCAATATTTACGCGTGGAGCCAAACCTGCAACTGCGCCCATACCTGATAAAAAGCCAAAGCGATCTGTCCAGCTGTGATGCCTTGCAGGACCGTAGGATCGAAAGCATTTTGAAAATTGTATATTCCCACCGGGTCGCCCATTCCCAATCTTGTAAATCCAGCGACTATGATGATCAACAGTCCAATAAATTTAGCTACCGTGAATATAACTTGTATTCTCGCCGACGCCCTAACGCTCGTGTAGTTGATCAGGCCTAGGGTTAAAACGCCTAAAAACGCCGCTAACTTGACGGCCAAAACCGGAGGGTCGCAGCCGGGATAGAACGGCGCTAAAAGGTAGGTTCCGAACACAGTGGACGACGCTGCTAGATTAGCAGGAGAAATCGCAAATATGGTACAGACCACGAACATGAATGCCACCGGCCCGCCGTAACTTGCGTTGAGATACGCGAATTCAGCTCCCGATTCCCGAATCGTGGTGCCAAGCTCAGCGTAACATAGCGCAGTTAAAGCTGAAAAGAGTCCACAAGCTATCCACATGACCAGACTGATTCCAACGCTCTGATTTGACTGCTCCAGCACCCCCGCGGGCGACACGAATATCCCCGATCCCACGATGCAACCGGCTACTATTGACACCCCTCTCCATATTCCGATTTTCTTCATTAATTCAAATTTCTGATTGCTGTCGTTAGACAGACCCGCAATCGATGATTTCCCAGCACCTACAGCGGCCATTGCGCGTAACAGGTCTGCGTTTGCGGAGTGCATACAATCATTGTTTTATCGATGTGCTGATGAAGTATATCAAATTCTTACAATGAGTCATATGTATTTGTATATATGTCATTGGGTTGAACTCGTAGATGCAACGGCCGTGCTCTCTACTGTTCCCCGGGACAGTTGCAGTAGCGATGCATGATGCATTTACGTTTTATGTACGAAGGTGGTCGGTACTTCTACTTCTGTTTGCATTTGCGTGATAACAGTAATTTGAACCACGCCACAAATATCGGGAAGAGAAAATTACTGCACCCTTTGTACAATAATGCAATAAATAGATAAAATCACCTAAACGAATTCCCAAAAATCGAGTCGAAAACCATACTGTGTGACAGGTCTGATGGTGTTAAATATAACTAGCACCTTAAATCAGTGGCTCTCAACCGGTGTGTGGCAACTCAACTCTCGCAACTTTGATCACGGGCAAGATAGCATAGTGGTAAGCGTCGGCGCCATACAGGCAGGCGGCCCTGGTTCTATTCCCCCCGTCGGAGTTTATTCTGGGCTCCTTGACCCCCGTGTCGTTGTTCTTACAGTGACAAAAAAGCCCAGTAAAAAGCACCCGATAAAAAAAGAAAAAGTGCAAGAAATAGCTTGTAAAAAGACCCGATGAAGAAAGAATAACATCGCGGAAGACTGTGACATCGGGCACTAGGTAGAGGTGGATGCTAATTCAAGAGACCCCAACTGGGTTGGTCATTCGACATCCCCCTATCTGTTTATAACATCGCACTGTGTGTCTTGCATATAGCATTGTACATTGTGTGTGTGTGTCTTGGGCGGACTAAAATCTGTCCATTGATTGATCTCACTAACGCCAACTACTGACCAAGAGACTATGGGACAATATTAGACTGTAATACTGTTCCGGTGAATTGACCTAAGCTAAATCATCCGACAATTAATCACTTCAAACTGCTGGTTATTGCCTTATCATTCTCGCGGTTTGAGGTGAGCCGCAAATGTCACAAGCGATCCACAGTACAAATTATAGCACTAAATCGAGCACTATACCAGATATAGCGTTTCTGAGAAAACCTGTCGAATATAGATCTATAGCTAACAGACAATTACGATATTAGTGAATTTGAAATCCCGTTATCACATTAGAAGTCTGCGGTTTTCTGCATTGATATACGATGGGACATAGATTAAATATTTTCGCCATAATAATCTACCTAAAATCGTGATAGTCTCGTATAGGCATGTGATATTTCCTTCCGCATCAATGCGTGTTAAATCCATTTAAAATCCATTCAATAACCTCGTAACTAAGCGATGGGTATATGCGGTATTATACTGTAGATATATACCTAGGGAACTTAGTTATCTATAGTTAGATAAATCTACCAAAGCCGCATCTAGGTATTTTTTACTCGGTCCTGACCTATTGAAACTATGGTGTATCCCCATTTCACGCGCTACTTTTTGGCGATTTTGGTGTATATTCCGCTAAAATTAGCACGAATCTCAGATATGCGTGAAAAAGCTGTGCATGTCACTTTGTCATAACGACAGGCCTATTTAGATTAATGAGATCTTGGAAAATTCAATATATATAGGACTATAGATGGAAGCTTGCAGCTGTTATGAAGCATATTCATGCACACCGCAAAATTGTTCGACGAATCGTTCAGAGAAAGAGCATCTTCTTAGTTAGTTCTTAGTTAATTACAAAACTATTATTGTATTTTTTTGTCGATATAGTGTTATTAAGGTGGAATATCAAGTGTTTTGCCACAAACATCGAGTGATAACGCACATACACTCGGTACATACTCAAGGGAGTACACTTGTGGAAAATGACGATGCGGGAGTACATATAGTTACTGTGATCATGTGGTCATGTGATCATTAGGGCAAGTTTTTGCAACTGTTTTTACAGCTTCCCAAATACTCGGAATATATCTAGGATAATGTTCTAAGCTGTTTGGAGGAATTTTATAAAGCAAATTTTTGCAAATTTTTCTATTTTTCCATGCATTTTTTTGTGCAACTTTTATCAAGTATTGTCCAAAATGTAATGGAGTGATTTTAAAAAAACAGGTTACAAAATTATTTCTAGCATGGTTCTCACTTTGATTCGATTAATAATGTGCTATTTGAAGGATTAGCTACATCTCGATGTTACCAATGACGCAACAGTTGGCTTGCAAGCTAGAAGCTTAACAACTCCAGCCAAGCACGACAGTGCATGAACTATCTGTAAATCGATCGCTTCATTAATTCACTGTCGTTTAAATATGTGGTTCTATCCCATTTCATGGACGTATACAGGCGAGACCGCCGAAAATTACATTTTCGCTGGGTCATCTTTTCACGCTATGGAATTTGTTAAAGTAGCCAACACTGAGTTTTGCTGCAATGTCTTCAGTCAAGTTTGCAGACCTAGGATGTTTAGGTTATGGTGTATGACTTTTTTATGTCCGCATTGCGCTATTTTCTTGCTGCGCACCGGAAAAAAAGTAATTTTCGACGGTGTCGCTGGGCCGTCCGTGAAGTGGGAAAGTACCGAATTTGACAGCTCTATGGGAGCTGACAGCGAAATGCTGTCATGCAGATTTGAAGCCTAAAGAACATAAAAGTCTATGCATGATCGTTTGAATAGTGAAGAAAGAAACGAAACAAGCATATTCCCTGCAAATCTTAAACTGTTGGGCTATACAACGGAACCTTTCAAGTATCACATACCCTAATAATTCTACAGGATTATAAATGCTTTATTTTACTGGAACTTTTGTTAAAATTAAGTGCAACTTTCTCACGATTTTAGTGCACCAAAAACTTGCCCTATGATGATAACATTCCCACGTGTCATGTCAGTCTTTACGGAGTGACGTTGCGAATTGACGACCACGGGATGATCCTGCCCTCGCAAGGACACCTCCTCTGATATGAGCCAATATTTTGTAACCTTCGACAGTTCATGCTCATTGAGCCATATAATTAATTTGTATGGAGCCGCTCGTAAACATAGTGACGCAAGTCGCACATTAATTAATGACAAGGGTTTGCCGACGTCAATCTCAATTTGACGTGCTCCGAAATTGTATGAATTGTCATCTGTTATCCGCAGTTGATGATCCATACGGACGGTTCAAAACTAAGTTTCCACGAAGCCGGTGAATATAAAGGTTACCACCTCATGGAGCGATTCCAGAGTTTTCAATGTTTTAAGTGTAATGACTATGTTCACACGTCTATGTCCCGTGTCAGGCAAGGTGCTATTTAGCCGGGAGAGGTCATTGATTGCGGACTTTCGGCAGGATACTAGACGAATGATGTCTATAGAGTTTGTGAATCTATAAGCCTCAACGCCTTGCTTCATTTTATGCCAACGACGATTACCTGCGATTGTGAGCAAAAGGCCCGAGCTGGAGCGACAGTTAGGTCTCTTCTGACTGTAATTTTAGGCTTGGGGTAGAGCGCAATTTGTAATCAGACCTTTGCCGATTGGAAACCGTTCATCAGCATATCAAAATTTGGAACACCTACAAATTCGCACGCTGTGTGACTATTCAAATCATACGAAGAGCCACCGGATTGATGGCAGCGTCACGGATGATATGTAGTTATAACGACGCTTAGAAGGTTATTATATATTAAATGAATTATCCATCCTTGTGCTTCACATATAATTGTATATCTGATTCCTTCTAAAATCGAATAAATTTCAGTAATGTATGAACTGCCGAGTGTCCATATGACTCTGACGCGCGCGAAGCTGTCTCGTATTATAGATCAAATGTAAAAATGAACTATATACCCACATTTAAGTAACTACAAGTTGACCCCGACACTTGTTTACTATTGGCTATTAATTTGCAAAAACGGTTAGATATTGCCATGCCGTGAAGCGTATCAAAGTCACCAAGATTGATCAGAATCATGAACATCGTCAGTTGCAGTATAGGATCGCTGGTCCAGGTGTTTTGTGCGTAACGTGCAGCATGGACATGACCTAAAAAGTGCAATTGTTGACATACAATAGTTTAATATTCGCTAGCAGTGCGGTAAAGAGGATTAAATCGACGATGTAAAATCACTATTACACAGAGAATCGAATTCACATCTGATGAACTGTATTTACAACGACCGTATAGGGCTATCATCTATGGCAGTGCTTTTCAATTATTTTGAACTCCATTCGCATCTTTTTTTTGCAAAAAAAGTTTTTCCGCACAAACCTACCGAAAATTTTCTCGCGAGTAAATCAAAAGAGCAAATAAATTTACGATACTGTGTGTGCGACTCTTCAGCTCAATCAAACTTGAAAGTACATAGCAATTCAATAACCTTAATGCCGTGGTTCTTAAACATTCGAAACCGCGACGAAAAACTGAGTTTTCATGCCATCTCACGACCCATATTTTTATATTATAATAGTTATGCTACGATTTTACGGGCATGTATGACAACAACACAACAGCTCTACAAAACATGTCTGACACACATAATACCAATTTGGGGTGAATTATTTTCCTCTGCGCATCGCAATTGTACTACTGTCTGTACTCAGGTTGCGAGGACGGGACAATTTGGTGCCGACCATTTCGACGACCGAGCATAGTGACTTTGATCGTACTAACGCCAATTGCAGACCGATATACTGAGACAAAATTAGACTCAGTAATTATTGTACCGGCTATAATTGACATAAAATCATCTGCAAATTAATCATTTTAAACTGTTGGTTAAAGCCTTATCATTCCAGTGGTTTGAGGTGTGCCGCAAATGTCACCAGCGATCCACAGTACAAATTATAGTCAAACAGTAACCTATATCTATTACACCAGATACAGCTTTTCAGAGAAAACCTGTCAAATATAGCTCCAGCTAACAGACAATTACTACAATGGAATTAAAAAACCCGTTATCACACTAGAAGTCTGCGATTCCTTGCATTGAGATATGATGAGACATCGATTGCATATTTTCGCCATAATAATATACCTAAAATCCAAATGGTACATTCTACCGATATAGTTAGTTTACGGTTAACTAACTGTTTACTGAATAATTCTAGATCTAATTCTATTTCCAGTTGAGCATTTGAAAAAAAAAAGTTGTATATAGAACAACCAGAAAACACGTGTCGTCGCTTGGAGTGAATCTTCATGCCTGTTTTCTGCTATGTCATGTTTTTCAGCCATTGCTAGCTCAGAGCCATCACTATTATCAGTGGCGTCACTAAGGGTGGGTTTTGGGGGTCGGCACCCCTCCCATTTCAAACTCGAATCCCTGTTCTTTTGAAATGCATTAATATTATTATTATTATTTAGTACACTATTTCTAGTTCTAGTTCTAGAAAGTTAGAAGTTTGAGTTCTAGTTCTAGTTTTGCATCTTGAAAAGGTTATACAAGTCTGCTCGCAAGCCTGAAATATTAAACAATTCACCAAAACAGCATCTCTATATTTTCTACTAGATCGGAGCTGTTGGAATTTGATATCGGTATCTAACGAGCCACTTTTTTGCCGTGTTGTAAAATCAGATTTTATACCGGTGTAATCCGCTAAAATTGTCACGAATGCAAGATATGCGAGAAAATGCTGTGCACATCACTTTGTCAAGCTCACGCAACACTTTGTAGCAAGATGCTTTCTGAGTAGTATTTGTCGGGTTTGCCGGAAAAGCTAATTCTATAAGTATATGCGCTTATGATATGTGTCCTTAACGTTAGGCCTATTTAGATTGATGAGATCGTGGAAAATCAAGCCCATGTGCTAGTTTGCAGCTGCGATCAATCCTATGTCATAGATGCAGAGGAATTGTCTAATGATTCGTTCCGAGAAATAGAATACGTTCTTTATACATTTGTTTGCATTCCAGGTACGCTACTTAGATTTTGTACGACGCCAGTGTATTGCTAATATATGCACTGCAAGTCTATACTCACTAATCGTATAAGTAAGTATATAGGCAGGGTTGCCATCGACATGGACCCAAAAATAAGGACACTCCAAAAATTAGATTAGCATTAAAAAGGGCTTCTGCGCATTACGAAGCCGTGCCATATCTTTTTGCCTGAAACAATCCGCTCCTGCAATTCCTTGTTATTAGAACGTGTTTCGTGGGTCTAACGACAGCTCAGGTCTAGGTTTCCCTTTGCTTGTAGCTGGGATTTGACTGCAATTTCACCAAGTTGTGATTAGAGGCGTCAACCGAAAAGGAAAAAAGGCTGTACTTGTACACCAAGTTCAGACAAAAGCAATTTTGAGCGTATGGAGCAAGAACTCCAGTAACAATGCTTCTTGACCGAAGCAAACTTCTTTGCGATGTTGGAATCGGGCAATATTGCTCCGAACAATTGCGATGTGCAGTCGTTCGTGAGGATGATTGCTAGTGTTTGACAGTATGGAATGGCTAGGAACCCTCAGCAGCAGCTGCCTTGTGGTCCGCGGTCGTCGGTGCTGATTGACTTGTGTGAAAAATATTCAGCGACTGGCTCGACATTATGACACACTTCTTGTGTTTTGGGTATCAATGTGAGTTGAAATAGCAATCTTTCCTATGGCCTCCAGGTTAATGTCACAATTGAAGATATTGCAATGCGTGAAACACTCACCCTTCAAGCTTCGTTTGATACCTTTGAATTCTCTCTCATATAGCCGCCACGAAATATGTTTTTATGCTTGCTCATTATGACTAATTACTAATCAGATTTAGCCTTATTTGTAGCTAAAACTGTATGTGCAATATAATTTAGGTGAATTTATAAATGATTTATAGCTTTAATACTTTTTAACCCAAGTGTGGACTTCACTGTGCCCTTTTTCACAAGGACATTTCTTAGAAATAATGACAGTTGAGTTTTCTAAGATCTGGATCATCAAAATAAGGACAAATCTTAGAAATAAGGACGGTATGGCAACCCTGCCTTTGTTTGGTGATATGTCGATCACAGTAACTACTGTCGCACACGGGGTGCTTTGCACATTGTGCACGCTTTCTAATGCGTATGGGGGCAATCGGTGAAGTCGCGACTAATTTTAGCCATACCTTGTTTTCCCTGTAAGAAACTCATTCTATGTGTTATCTCGAGATTGTTTTAGCGGTAGCTCGATGTCCAAAGGCCAAGTAGGGGGATTGCGAATTTTTCATTTTCATATAGGAAAATATATAGTTGTGTCATCACAGCCTTTGTGGAGTGACCTTTGCGAATCGGCAACCATCAGATGATTTCGCCTCCCTTACATGGACCCATTTCTTGTCTGAGCCAATATTTTGTCACCTTCGGGAGTATACATGTATCTTGAACTGCGGAATCAAGTATACAGCAAAGGACGACCAAAAGTTGCTGTAACTGCTCCTAACGTAAGGAGAGTTATTGAAACCACTTTTAATTGAACTCAAATCCCACGACCGATCCTGACTAATGATGATCCGTTGATGAAGGTTGAAGTGATATCTTCGAATGAACGACGTAACAAATGAATGTCCCAAATACAGCAATTGAAACTGGGTCGTGGAATTAGGTTTTAAAATAGTGGTCGCCTGCGGTTAGAGTTAGATAAAGAGACAAGCCTGCATGATTAAAACACAGGTTAGTGACTATAGCGACCACACATGACGCAACGTAAGCAACAACGTACATACAGCAAACAAACTAAACTAAAGATGCGACGCCCAATCAGCATATATATAAAGGACAGAACACGCGGCGCCTCATTAACTAATGATAATAATCACCACACTAAACGAACTAGACTACACTAAACTAACACTGCAGAATACTGCAGTAACAGTTGCTAACTTGTATGAATACGCCCGTAAACTTATGACGAAAATCGCGCATTAATGTCTAAGGCTTGCTGACGCTGTAATCCCAACTTTGCATGCTCCGAAATTGCTTAAATTATCATCAGTTATCCGCAGTTGATGATCCATTTGAACTGTTCAAAACAAAGCCTTCGCGAAACCGGTTAATATGAAGGTTACATAACTACCTAATGGAGAGATTCCAAAATTTTAAATGTTTTAAGTGTGATAACTATATGTTCACATTTCTATATCTTCTGTCGGGTAAGGTACTATTTAGCCTTGAGAAAGCATTGATTGCAGTACTTCCACAGGCTACCAAAGCAGCGATATCCATAGATTTTGTAAATCTTCAAGCCTCAACGCCTTGCTTCATCCTACGCCAAGGACGATTACTACCCGACAGTGTGCAAACCGTCCGTGCTGAAGCGGCAATTAGCTCTCTTCTGAATGTAATTTAGGGTTCGGGGCGGAGCGTAAATTGTAATGACACCTTTTGCGGGAGGGAGAACCGTTCCTCAGAATATCAAAATTTTGAACGCCTTCACATTAGCACGTAGTGTGACGGTTCAAATCACACAAAGTTCCGTTTCATTCGCGGAAGCGACAGGGTAAATAATATATGCATTATGATGAAGCGTAGAAGGCTATTATATAATAATCATTATGCAAGGATATTATATATTAATCATTATCCATGTTCTTGTACTTCGTACGTAATTGTAATTATGATTCCTTCTCAAAATAGGATAGATTTCGAGAGTGTGTGGACTGTCCAGTTTGCAACATTGGATTGTAATGCGCTCGAAGCTCACCGTATTGATAGGCCTATAACTTGGAAATGAACTATATCTCTGCATTCAAATGATTACATGTTGACCTAAATGCTTGCTCTATATGCCCCATGATGATTTCTGATAAGATAGCTATATTTTGACGCGAAATAGTTCGATTCAAAGAAATATCTATCATTTACATTTAATAAAAATAAAAC
Organism: Botryllus schlosseri; assembly: GCF_051294905.1. Classification (NCBI taxonomy): domain Eukaryota; kingdom Metazoa; phylum Chordata; class Ascidiacea; order Stolidobranchia; family Styelidae; genus Botryllus; species Botryllus schlosseri. The sequence goes on along the minus strand of NC_137250.1, from coordinate 18,081,835 downwards.
GGTATTGGTCGATGTTGCATTCGTCGTCGTCTGTAGAATGACATCATTTTCGAATCGCGAAACGGCAGCAGTGTACACATGTCAGGAATGCGTTCAAGTGCGGTTTCCTGCGTAAATTAGAAAATATATCTTGTCATGCACTTTATCCCGGAACTCTGTTCGCAAATCGCAAATTGAACATTCACAAGCCGACATTTTCAAACATACACACACTCCCTCTCCCAAGTATTTTTCTGTGATATTTCGGTATCAAAAATCTGCTATCGGATCTATAGTAACTTGAGTAATCGCTTTTAAAATAGCATTTACACGTATTTGATCGTTTTTCTTGACATCAAATTTTAAAGTCGTTTTTATATGGGCCAGGAGGGGTGTGCGACCCTTACGATACGCAGGCCAGATATAAATAACGCAGCGACACCGCGTGTATCACGCCGTGTTCCTTGTAGCTGCAAAGGCGCTTCGTATTGGGAGTTGGTAAGGATGTTGGTGAGACTTACCATGCCTACAAAGATGTTCTTTATCAGACTACACATAGCAATCGAGAGTAGCGGAAGAAAACTTGCAATGAGAGAAAACAATCTCAGGTTATTCAATAACTTTTGTCAGACAAGATTCATGTGTCAAATTAGCATATGTATATTTCAGTGATTTTAGTGTGTTCTTGACCATTCTCTCAGCTCACTTGAGTTTATCTCAAACGTGCCAGACTACAAGTTAAATTAGAAACCCATTGTGATTGTTTCGCTGTTCGTGGTGTTTCGTCTGCTATGGTCGTATACACAAGGCTGATATTTTAAACCTCCGACACTGAGGTAGAAAATCTGGAGTCGACCTCGGTCGGATTCGAACTCGCAACCCATTCGTGTTGCAGCTGTGGAACGTACCATTACGCTATCTCGCTACATAAGAAACCAATTTCTTGACGACCTGCAAAATATTCATTTACGGACCGCAAGCTGCGCACCTCTGATGTCGGCTGTGCTCTGCACATCTGTACTTTACCAGCTTACACTTTGGGTGGTTGGAGGAGTAATCAGTGCATATTGAATACATGTTTGTGGACCAATCTTTGTATCACTATTTGCACAGTACACATTGGTCGATGTATGCAGGTCGTGTCCTTTACTGCGGCCTGGCGGTTCAGATCACAGTTGCTACAAGAATAACTCTCTCTCTCTCTCTCTCTCTTTAGTATAATTTTATAAACGTTAATTATACCAATGCTCTGCAAATCATGATGTAAAATTTCGCAATGATGGATACCTTTTACATGACTCATAATTCTCAGACGCTTGATGGCGCTACCACTCTTACTATAAGGTCGATTCCAGCCACGTTTAAAGGCTGAAGCGAATCCATCAGTCCGCTTGACTTGCGATTGACCCCATCCCATATCGTAGTTTTTCTTGTTTCCTTTTATATAAATCATGCTGTTGCTGCCTGAAAATATCCCCCACATCGTGACACTTGCAACCTTGCAACTCATGTTGCATTCCTACAATTGCGTAGGCTATATGACGGATATACTGACCTTATTTCGCACATGCTAGGAATTTCACAGTTTAAAGCAGCCTCGACGCTATGGAGCGGTATTTCTGCAGTTGTTTTTGCCGTTTTAATGTCACACTTTACGTGACATTCTTCTACGAAGAGGTGTGATGTGACGGGATTGACGCATTACGCGACAACCGATTATGTTCTCGAAGTAGGTAATTATACGTGTCGACACGCGTCCCTGCCAGTTGCCCTTCGATATTGAACGGATTTGACACGATTTCACATTGTCTTATTGCAAATCGAATTCCTTCAACTTCACAGAGAAGGCGTGATGTTGCATTTCTAATTCTGGACGTTTCATAGGCTCGCAATAAATCGAAATCTTGGTGTTCTAGATCTCGGTAGAGATGGTTGCTACTCAGGCAGGATGCCTTCTTAAATGCCTTTTTAAAAACCCTCGAAATCGTCGTCAGTTCAGCAGCTATAGCAAGTATAGATCATTGGTACGGATTAGGTGTTCTGATGATGACGACCGCCGACCGTAACATGCTGCATAACGATACAGTCCTGGTTAGAGATATTTTTGGTCCATTTATGACAGTGGTCGGAAGCATTTTTCGTCGAAGGATCCCTATTTATCCTATATACAATTACAGATTCGTAACGTCATGGCTAAAAAACAATAAACAAAAAACACACACACTAAAACATGTTTCAAACAAGGGCCATGTTTTAAACACGGCTGTTTTAAACTGATTTTAGTTTTAAACGGGACCCTATTTATAACCGTGTATTGGTTTGAACGTCATATTTCTCTTCAATTGCCTACTATACAAATTTTACTATCGTACACATATCAAGAGATTAATATACTCAAAATTGAAATTTGATTCGATATCCTTCTTAAGCTTTGAAAGTCCGACGATCATTGCCCGGCGGTTTATTTACATTACCGAGGCCACACGAGTGAGCAGAAAGAACACGAGAAAACATTACCCGATGAATAACATTAGTTGCAATGAATTCACTACAAACATAATGATGTCAGAATTTCGAATTTAATGAAAAGATTGCGTTTGCATCCTCCAGACATCCATTATTGGCACAGTTATTGACACGAGAAGAGTATTTTGCATTACCGGATCGCATGACATGCCGACATCAAGTCTAGCTCGAGAAAAGTAATGAAAGCCATGCCGATTCAAATCAGCGCAGGACGTAAAACGGGTCATGTGTCAGCGCGTTTAATATAGGCCTACTGGTGGCAACAATGTGAAGTTTGTCGACGGGGCTAAATTAAAGAAAATTAGGCGGCACAGAAACTTTTCATTCCGGTGTCGAATTGGTCATACTGTAATTACACTGATTTAACTCTAGTCTGTCAGAGACCTTGCGATTTCGTAGAATTTTCATGTGCGCTGGATCGTGAAAAGAAGTAGGCCATCGCTCTCTCGTGTTTCTAAAAATCTTACTTCTACCGAATCTATAAAAGCCGACGCTGCGGCCGTCCATCTCATACAGACACTGGATTTAGTTAAGTACGGACCAAGTCTACAGATAGTCCGAGCATCAAAATGGATCGTAATATGTACGCGTGCCGCAAACGAATCTCTGAAGACAATGAATGTGGAAGACGCTCATCGGCGGTAAACAATCTCTCGAATCGAAAAGACAGAACGAGCAAAGTTTCGAGCTCAAAACGCACAAGAACCAGTTTGAAGCTAACCGACAATTTGTTGGGGGCTATCACAGAAGCTTCGGATATCGAGGAAAAGAAAAATGAAGTATCGATATCCTCGTTTAAAGGCAAACCGAATCATGTCGTCAATCGAAGATTTAACAGACTTGTAGTCAAGAAAAATCGAAGATCACGTTCGGCAACGATGATGATTCCGGCATTACCTGCTATCGACGAATCAGACGAAATGTCGTTCTAAATCTTCAGAAGCATCACAACGGCGCTGGTCGCCATCTTATCCGCAGTTCAATTTTTATATGTTTGAAAGTGAAATTTCATATATTATCTTTGTGCAATACATCGATCGATTTTTCTACAAATCCCTTCGATTGTTTTGATATCACAATCAGTCAACAGATGAAGTATAGGCAGCAGTAGTACGATAAAATCAGTATATGGAGTATAAGAAGTTCTCTCCAGGCACGCAAGACATGTTTACTAGGAGAACATATGGTAAATGACAAGGTCACACTGAACTTAGCGTATCACAGCAGGATGCGCATTAGCGTAAGAATTTGCATCAGTAACATGTAATACCGGTGTTGTTTTTCATCGGGAATCTAGGAGGCTCTCAATGTCCTTAAGAAAGATGATTAGTTCGGAATTGAGAGTCTTATTTACATCGGACACAGCAATGATGTGCTAAGTGGACAAAAACGTTGATATTCATCGCTAAGCTACCAATAGCTGCGATTTATTTGGAGAATCGCTTTAACAAAGAGGTTACACTTGGCTATAGAAACTAGCTCCAGATTACCGCTGGTTGCTGGTATCGGTTCGGCTCGCTAATTATAAATATCCTATGATAATTGTTAGGTTGAATCGTAGATAATTATACCAACGTCACCTGGCAATTATTCCCGATCTGGCGAGCTCGATATTATATCGCAAACTGATATCAAAACGCGTGTTCGAAGATATATGATCCGCTAGGGAAATATGGTTAGGTAGGAAATGAAAGTTATATGTAAATCAGACACGTTTCGTCAGGGAGTCATTGTAGCACAGGGTCATCCATTGTCAAGTGTGTGTACTGCTGATTTAACTTCATCAGTAGGTTTAAAATCTACACAATAAATCATTGGGTCTGATATCGCACACCTGCACTGATATAAAAGTTTCCACTAGCTATCCCAAACTCGATAGAGGCCATCTACCGCAGTATCCATAAAACGGATCGGGATTTCATCATATTCGCCAACTGGACAATTACACGCTGATCTGTCCGATACCTACGTTCGTCCAGCATTTGCACCCCGCAAAGTCAAATTTACAGTGTTTGTCGTAGCGCGTTTATAATGTCGAGGTAATCGTGATAATTCAAATATTACATGATGGTACTCGTTAATATGTTCAGATTAGAGATATTCCCAATAACTGTAGAGCATAGATACTCAATTGACGGAACGTGGTCCTACTGCGGACCAGTGAAGAGTTGGATCCAAACCCCGGGCAGACAGGCGGGAGAGGTGACCTTAATTTTTATAGTCATCACGTCACAAGTACCATTAAGGTCGAATAAAAAACAGTGTGCGCGGTTTTGGTTGCTAGGCGGGAGAGTTGACCTTTTGTAATGTTCACCACAAGTATAGCTAAGCGGAAACAGTCGGTGAGATTCCTGCCGGATCTAAGAGAATTGCAGTCTTTTGGATATGGACCTTTGCTAGCAATATTTCGGTATCCCTGCTGTAGAGACAGAAGCAGAGATATTGATAAATCTGGAGGCTCAAGTGATTCACAATGTATGTTCACTAAAAGTTCATAAACAATCCGCTTACCGATGTAATTGCTACAATCTTAATCCGTCATTGCATGTAATACTGACAAGAATCAATGCATACCAGACTGAACATCGCTATACGGTGGAAGTGAGATTAGTCCAGCCCCCTCGCTGTGCTATATTGCTGTAAGGTAAAAGGAGTGTTACTCCGCGCCTGATGCTGGAATGCGCAATTACTTTAGCGGTGTTGATAATTTCATTTGCTGTTGTCAATGCAACAGAAAACAACTCATGTATAGCTCACTGCATACTCATATTGTATGATCGTTAAATACATACATATATCATACGCGTATCCTGAGTTTAATAACAATTTTAGGGCTATCCGTTTTATCACAAATCAAGTCCTTAAAGATAATGCAATATCCGACGTAATATTTGCAAGTTATTTGATCCTGTCTTGAGAACAATATAGGATTACTGTTGATTCTTGGTAGTTTTGATAATTGCACCGGACATGCCACCCCTGTTTTTTTTCACCCAGATATGTTATTTTTAGCATCACCTGGGTTTCTGGGTTTTTGTCATTGAAATCTTTTTTTTTTTCAACATCGTTTTAGTCAGGTCAGTTTTACGCCTGGAAATGAGTTTTGAGATTTTTAAGATCATAATATTCAGTTGGCCATTGTCGATGGATTTCGCTGTTATTGTAACAACATAGTTACGAGAGACTGTTTCACTACTAAAATGAGAGGCCTTGGCGTGATGCGATGGATCTTCATTAAATAGAAACTTCCAGGTCGCAGAAAGTTAGTCGGAGGCGTTGATTATCATTTGTCAGCACATTCGAATACACTCTGAATTCTGTGTCATTATCCCAGGTAAAAGTTGTTGACCCAGGATTAATCAATCGAAAGCTACTTTCAAATTGGTCAGGTCCAAACTGGTCCGGTCACTTCACTGAAAATTCACGGATCTCACCCGAAGATATAGGGAATGGATGGCATTGTTACAAACTTTCACAGCGGTACGATATAATCGATACACTATCAAGTATTGACGACGCGCACCAATTGTTTCATAGCTTTGCGTCGGGAGAAAAACAATATATTTTTGAGAAATATGCATTGTTAACCAAGCAAAATGTATAGTATATGGACTGTTAGAAATTCAATATCAAAGGCTTTTATGACTGCATGACTGTATAATTGATGACTGTCAGGATACAGTTCCACAGCTATCTCATATAAATTTGATTGAAATATAGGATCTGTTTTTTTCTTGGTTTATTTGGCCTCCACATCTGTTTTTTTCCGAAACATCCCAGTGGCATCCCTGAATTGCACACAAGGCTACGGCACGGTATTACGACCGCAGCGCCGGATACATTCATCAAGCGCATACATACGATCTTAGAAATTAGAATATTCTATGACAAATACGATCTAACATGGACTCTTTCTCCTTATATTGCTGCTATGGGCATTGCCAAACATCCAGTGGGTTTCATCCTGTTGTTCCGGCACCTTCTGGTGCTAAATAGAAATATACAACGTAATGAGGTATTCTACTGATTATTCAATCAGTTATGCTGGTCTTCCGGTATGGAATTATGTGGAAACCGCGCGGCATGTATGATAAATCATCCCGTATTGACTTTCTAACAATATACAGCTCTCCTATCTGGTATCCAACACCCAAAATTTGAGAAACATTCAACATAAAACCAAGTGATCCCGGCGTGATTTTAACACGCAACCTTCTGATCAGGACTCAGACGCGCTACCGTTGCGTCACGGAGTCATACGGCCGATAGGCGCATTGAAGGTTCATACCTACGCCCGATTATATTACCAAATAAGTAAAATCTTTCAAAATGATATGACCCCGACGCAACCTTCTGATCTGGAGTCAGACGGCTACCGTTGCGCCACGGAGTCGTCCGTCCGTCCGTCCGGTGTATTGCAGTGTAAGTATACATACCACTATCTGGTTATCGCAAAAATACAATATACTATCAGATGTAGATTAGTTTCACAGCCTCGTGACCCTGACATAAATTGAACAGTGAACACGCAACCTTTTGATCTAGAGACGGACGCGCCACTGCCGTGCCACGGATTCGCAGATCCGACGTTCACGGTGCCCTGCATAAGCCCATACAGGACGGAAGTATGGACCGCGTTATAAAGCAACTGCTCAGAAATCATAACCCTATATGTCGAAACAACATCATTACTAAACAAGAAACAAATCTCACCCCATCCGTATTGCCATTTAATTATCATTACCTTTTGGAGCCATCTCAATGTAGTTAAATCTTCTAATGCTAATCCATCAAATGAACACTCGCAAATTTGATTGGCAAATTTGATTTGTTTTGTTTTAAGGGGAAAGAACATAAAAGAAAAAAAGAACCCTAAAGTGAAACATGACCATTCGATAACATGAGAAAAGACACTCGTCATCATAACTACGAAAACAATTTCCTCTCAAACTTCATACCCTTATACGAAATGATGTCATAACGGCCTACAGTGACGTTCGGCGTTCACCATTTTCTGCGCGAGGCTATGGCAAGCGTTTCCATCAAATCTCGCCACAAATTCTCCCGGGCTGCCGTGATGACAAACAACTTTCACTTTGATCGGGCACGGGTTGAAGGTGCAGTATCCTACGCACCTAAACAATGGATAAGATCGCAATCCCCTGTATTGGCGTCGATGGAACGCGATACTACAGGAATGGTTAAAATGCCGTAATTCCCGTCTGATAATTTCGGCCCACTCATTGGATTTAACAATCCCTGCATCAAAGCAATTTACGAAAGACTCCCAATCGGAGTGGGGGATTGTGAATACAGAAAACCTACGGGGATTCTGTCCTGTGCAGATGCTGTCGGCGGAGTCATCACGTACATCACGTACCGTCTCTTTATCTTTACAGGATGCAGAAGGCTCTTTCGCAGAAGAATGGTTTCTTTCTGGAATATTTTTCTTTTTCAACAAAGTTGCCCTTTTCTCTAAAATCCTTCCTTTGTTTCGGTTCCATCGATATCGGAGATATTTCCGTTCGTTCTTTTTCTCCGCCTTTGTTAGATGATGGGAACCCTTATAATCGTGGACGACCGAATGCCAAATCGAGTTGGCGTTGATATCCTGAAGGGTATTATTTGACAGAAGCTCAGCCATCCAATTATCAGTCAAGGTCCTCTTGGAAGGCATTTTTATCTATTATATAGTGAAAGTAAAGGAGTCCTGCCGTGCATAATAATATTAGAATTGGTTAGTACAATTCGTAAATAATTCAAATCACAATCATAAATTATTTGGGTCGGTTGTGACGTTTGTACATATGTCCATCCTCTTACAATCCTGGACACTCCCGACTACACTGTTTAACTAAGACGCAACGAACCATTTTAACCATTGTAGAACGAGTGGTAGCATGAACCAATCACACAGAGTGCGAGATAATCCAATGTACAAGCAATCTACTGATAACAGAGTTCATACCTATGTAGCGAATCGAGCACCAAACAGAGCGTAATACGACTGCATCCCCACCCTAGCTAGTTATCTCAGTAACTGCGTTGGCACCGATGTCATTCGTCTCATGTATACTGCACAGTAGTATAATGCATACCACGATCGCTACTAACGAATGCGGAGGCGGGTTGGAATGCATGCTTTTAAACGGCTTCTCGTGACGTGAAGCACGCGCGAGGATAGCCTAGTCAGCCATATACCTCAAATGTCCTACTGGCCACCAGACACAGTTCATTCGGTACCTACATAACGGTAAAACTTAGTGGCGGAGACTATTGTTAACTGCGGTCATTTGATAAACTCTACTTTACTCTGTTCTCATATTCTTCGTCGGTAACAGAAAGCTGTGCTACCTACTAGCCTACATTTAAACAGCAGTGTGAGTATTGGGAAAGCTACCTAACAATCGGTAACGCGGATGACAACTTTCGACATACGATATTTTAAATGTGAATGCCACTTCGAAAGTAGTTGATTTCTCGCCGATGATGTGGTAGAAAACCTGGATTGGAAAACTGCCGTGTCATACAGGCGGTGCCACGTCTGCTTTCTCAACGATCAATCTAGACTAGCGTTGGGACCCCGGAAATCCCGATCCCGGGATCCCGGGATTTGAAGCAATCCCGATCCCGGGATTGATCCCAATGAAATTCCGGGATTTGTAAACAGCATTTTCCAAGGCTTACGTAGCGCCACATCTCTTATTTCGGTAATAAAGCAATGTCACAAACTCTGCTAATTGTCTAAAACAATTCACAATTATTTGATATTAAAGCCAACTATGTCATAACAATGATTTACACAATCACTTTCGTCGTAGTCTACGAATCGTAGCAGTGTAACTGAGCATCGGAAAGTCACAAGGACGGTGCTGTGGAGGTGAAATACAGGTCGAATAATAGCGAATTTCGAAGATGTCAATGCGAAGAAAAAATTACATGTTTGGCGACACTGTTCGTTTTATAAATCTACAGAAAAAGCCAAATGCAACTTGTGTCAAGACGTTTTGAAAGCTTCAGTGTCTATCACAAAGGGAGTGATAACGCATTTAAGGTCCGTAAAAATGATAGTAATTAAACCATGCATGATTCAATCGGACACGTCAAAGAAAGATCAGCCAAAAATGAAAATGAAGAAGATCGATTCCTATAAAATAAATCGCATAAGCCTCGCCTCGATGAACTTCTTAACCAGTTAATTGCTGTGGACGGGTTAACATTTATTCAATTACCCAAAGTGAGTGAATTCGTCGGGTCTTCAAGGCTTATTGGCTATGACTTGTCAAGATGTCGCAAACGGGTTTGTGACTTGGTGATCGAGCACAGCAAATAAATCCGTAAGTGTGTGGAAGAAGAGCTTATGGCAATGAAACGCAACATTGGACGTTTTTCGATCACGTTTGACGAATCAACTTCTACACGAAACAGGCGGTACATGAATTTAAACGCTCATTATCCGGGTGGCCTTCGGTCGCTGGGTTTCATTCGTATTCACGGGAGCATGTTTCTGCATCAATACTACAAGGAATAAATGTTGTGTGTGTAGCTTGTATGTGTATTTTACTATACCTTGCTAATCCCGGGAAATCCCGGGATTGAGAAGCGCAAATCCCGTGAAATCCCGATCCCGGGATTTCAAATTTGATCCCGAAGTCCCAACCCTAATCAAGACACTGTGCAAGCGTGCACGTTTCGACGCGGCACTCCAATCCTATGAGTGCCGATTTTACAGGCGTCGAATCCCGTCTTCTCTGCTAAATCTGCTAATGGAAGGATTAGGAAAACGTTGCGTATCTGTCTTCTATTTAACTCAATACATAAAGCGATCCAAATTAAGAAGAATGCGGATGCGGTTTTGCTTGGTCTACATAAGACGATGCTTGAACAAGCGAGATTAGCAGTAATGATTGCGCGTCCGATAGTCGACGAATGAAGAGAGCAAGCCACAATAACGCGATCACGGACGGCGCAACAAGTAAAGTAACCAATGAAATCAAACCGAACAATAAGAGTTGTCGATTAGAAAAACGAAATACAAATAAAGGCCAGTTGAATTACAAACTGATTCACTTAAAACATGACTCGTCAGAACAGTGCAAGGCTTGCGATGTTTCGGGTACAGTTCCGCATACAGCAGTTGTGAATAGGGTTTTAATGATAGTAGTTACGATTAGCGCATCAAGGGTCACCAACTCCCGGGCCGCATGTGGCCGGTCAGGTAATATTATGCGGCTTGCGGCTGCTGTGAGATCGCGGAGAAACACGTGAAAATGTATATTGAAATGTTTAGAGTAAATTCAGTTTCGCAAGATCATAATAATATCTCCTCATACGCCCATCCTATCACTCTATATATCAAATATGACCTTGTCGATAAAATGGCTGCCTGTTCTCAATGGTGAACTGTCTGCTAGTCAAAGACGGTCTACTTTTTCGAAACACTCGTGTAGGTTTGGCTTCCTTGCGCTTGTTAATCACGTGGTTATTTTTTTAGACCAGTTCCATTTTTACTTCGCAGTTTTGAGAGTTTGGGCAGCATTAGGCCGCAGGAACAAAACGTGGACAGTCTTGACGCAGGAAATGTTTGATTACGTAACGCATCTTTTCCCCGAATATCAGTAAATGTCACAAAATGAATGTTAATAAATTCGTGTCTCGTTCACGGTTTTTTGAACGCCAATATTGAATTAGATAGAATGCTGGTCACAGTGTCCTCCGTCTGTCCTACGCATTAAATGTACAAACCATTGTCTGGTTATGGTGAAATACGAATAAGGTCTGGTGAACAAAACGTTGTGACCCCGACGTGATTTCAACACGCAACCTTTTGATCTGGAGTCAGACGCGCTACCGTTGCGCCACCGAGTGGCAAACCCGTCATGCGCATCGAGGTTATTTCACCCTCTAGTTACTGCAAAAATGCATTTATGCTTTCGATAAAATCAACCTTCTAAAACTTCGCCCCGCGACGGGTTTGGTCGTGCGCTCGCAACACATTCAAATGTTGAACGTACTATGACAAATTGAACATAGAAGCCGAGTACGCTGTTTGTTGGACTTGTACTGCTGGTAATTTTAATTCCACACCCATGTCATTTGTTTCACCTTTTCAAACACGAATTGAAAATCATTTCACTAATTAACGGCAAGGTCGCTGTATTACTTGGTTGTCAAGATTTTCAAGCGTCTAATAGATTCCGGGGTGCTTGTGTCTGTAGCTATAATTTATACCGTAACTAATGTAAATGAATGTGAAATAATGCCCCGTTTAACCAATACGGTACAGGAGCAACCAGCCATTATATTGTGTCCTAATGTAGAAATAGGGTTATATGTAGTTGTCATATACTTACTTTTTACGATGGGGATTTCGAAAAGTATAAAGTAGTTTTGGGATAAGTTTGCAACACTTTTATGAGTATAATTGTCATTCGAATATCGGGAAATACCCGGTGTATCATGGTAACTGAATACATTTTAGCAGATTATGTCTATTTATAGTGATCACTCGATCAAATCTGCTTTTAGAATCTGCTAATGTCAGTACTTTTCATATCCTTCACTTTCTACTAATTCTTGAAGTAGTTTTAGCATGCCTTCGAAGTTTTGCTTCAAATTCAATGTAAACTCACTACTTCGTTTCAACTTCTACTTGAGTATAGGTAGGCTGACTATGTTGTCTGAGTTTGACCGCCTCTGATTCGTAACATATAACAAGGAACCGGAGTATGATAGTGACAGCATGTTATACGGCTGCGTCGCTTTAAAATTTTCTATATGACCTATTCGCATTTGAGATAAGATCACCAAACGTATACTGACAGGGAAATTAATTCCTCCCACTAAGTTTTTGCGTGAGACTGTTGGCCAAAACGGAAATCGTGATCGTGCAACATCTGCGCTTCATCCACATCATTGTAACCTATCAAGAGGGTTGATTTTATGATGGTTCTGTAAGGATCGGTTGTTTTTCATCGTGTGAAACTTTAAGTCAAACAGTACCAAGAATACAGTGCTTAATTACCACTATGTGGCTTTCGTACATATGCTTAATGATCCGCACTGTATTGTCAGCATATTGATCTCTCACGCAACGCACTTCGACGGTACTTGTTATATCGTAATCAACGCAAGCTGCGTAGTAGCGTAACCCTTCATGATACAAGATTGTACGATAGTGCATGTTTCGATGCAAAAGTGGTTTTCACTGGAAATTCACCATCAAATATTGAACGAAATAAAAAAATAGATAATTTTTTACTACGGTAAAGAAGTGACTATGGCAAATGTTATTTGATTTGTTTTAGACGCCGATAGATTGAAATATTTTGATGAAGCTTTGGTGTTGGGCCATGGCCATGACCCCACGATGAAAACGCGTCCCTTTGATCTGGAGGTGCGACACGCATTACGCAGAAGAATATTACGCACGTATTGGTATAGTTCGATAAAGTACATAGTCTTCAAAATGACATGACCCCGCCGTGATTTGAAGACGCAACCTTCTGATCTGGAGTCAGAGGCGCTACCGTTGCGCCACGGAGTTGGGCGAGCTGTAAGGGTATTAAAAGTAGATATACATGCCCGATTATAATGCCAAATAAGCTGAAAATTATCAAAACGATGTGACCCCGACGTGATTTGAACACGCAACCTCCTGATTTGGAGTCAGACGCGCTACCGTTGCGCCACGGAGTCGTACGTCCGACCGATGTGTTGAAAGTAAATACGACCATCTGGTTAACGCAAGAACATAATATACTGTCAGATGTAGGTTAGCTTTCAAAAATTCACGACCACAACGTGATTTGAACACGCAACCTTCCGATCTGGAATCAGAGGCGCTACCGTTGCTCCACGGAGTCGGGCGAGATGTCAGTGTATTGAAAGTAGATATACATGCTCGATTATAATGCCAAATAAGCTGAAAAATTTCAAAACGACGTGACTCCGACGTGATTAGAAGACGCAACCTTCTGATCTGGAGTCAGACGCGCTACGGTTGCACCACGGAGTCGAACGTCCGACCGCTGTATTGAAAGTACATACCACCATCTGGTTATCGCAAAAACACAATATGCTGTCAGATGAAATTCACGACCCCGACGTGAATTGAACACGCAAACGTCTGATCTGGCGTCAGAAGTGCTACCGTTGCGCCACGAAGTCGTTCATCCGCCATTTAAGTGAGAGTAGAGTAGCCTGCGTAATTAAAGAGGGCGCAACTTCCCAACCTCAATGAGAAAGCACGCAATCTTTAGAACTTCAAAGTATGTATTGAAGGATTTTCATGTTCGATTCGGGTCCAAGTGGAAATATTCTGCCATATAATTCAACTTGATTTGCGAAATGATATTGTACCCATATCCTAAGCCCAGCTTTCCCCAGTAGGTGGGTTGGAGCGCGGCAGCTATCCGTCCTTGGTGTTTCCCTGCTGCAGCACCAATGGGTAACGGGTTGAAGTGACCAAACATCAAAAGAACTTATGAAAGCCACATAATCTGAGTGACCGATTGCAAATATACAACACACATAGGATATTGTCTCGTGCAGATGGCAGTGGAGCCATCAGATGCATGTAGGCCTACTCATTTTATTGCTGGATGCTGGTTCTACGTCAAACGCTGATGGGCGAGATAGCATAGTGGTATAATCCACAGCTACTGCACCAATGGATTGTGGGTTCGGGTCCGACCGAGGTCAACTCCAGAATTCCTACCTACGTGTTGGTAGGCTAGGCTCTTCCTCGCCATCTCATCCGCGTAATCAGTGTCTTACAAATAGCCTAGAAATGGGCCGTGCTACAAGTCGGCAGATACGGTATCAAAAATAACGAATATCGGCCTGATGTAAATGACCATAGTAGTCGACAAACACCATATATACCACAAACAAACTGTACGCTGATGCTGTAGCAAAGTTACACCCAGCCCGCTGGTACAAACTTGGCTTCACAGCTGCTGGATTCTTGCGACTTGCGTGCGAGATTAATTCTTCTGTATTACAGTATGTGTAATGTGTATAGAACTATGCATATATTGTGTGTCTTTAGCTGATGAAAATATTAGTACCGATGATTAGTATTATATGCCCATTTTCTGCTGCGAGCAATAACCGGGACCTCAGGATCTGATAACGTAATTCAAACAAATGTACATTTACAAGTACACACGCAACTGCTGGATAACGTTCAAACAATAAGGTTTGCGAGTATTATTTTTGCTTATCTCTGCCGGGTTTCTGGGCCAGGGAAAGTCATTATGTTGTGCTCAACTGTGCTCTTCTATTCATTCAGGCACTGATAAGGATGTAGAAATGGCGTAAACGAAATTACCATCAGGAAGATCACGGTGGGATAATAATTCACAGTCGTTCACAGCATATAAGACAAATGATAAGATTGAAATCCGATATGTCATTTACAGCATGTTATAACGGAATGGTTCTAGTGTACCAGAGTCGATTAAACTTTATTCTACAGATAGTTCAATTGTTTATGTGGCAATATCACCAGTCGTATGTGGGCAAGGAAAGTTTTACTCTTATCAATGAGTTCTTGCGTAATTGAGAGTCTAAACTGAATGGAAATCGTGAGCGCGCAACACCTGCCTCTGCGTCCCTTCTCACCATTGTAACTGATCAACAGGGTTGATTGGATAGTGGTGCTGTAAATATCGGTTGGTTTTTCATCGTGTGAAACTTGATCATGTCAAACACTACAAGAAGCGTACAGTGCATAATTACCACCATGTTGCAATCGAACGGATGTTTCGAGATCCGCACCTTATTGTGTTCATATTTACGTCTCAGGCAACGCCTTCCGACGCACTCAACGTAATCTGGGTACCAGCGTGACTCTGTATGGTATAGGATTGTAGGATTGCGCAATTAGCATGTTTCGTGGCAAAATCCGCTTTCTATCGAAATCAATCATAGCCGGGCGTGTATTGAAGCTGCCAACAGCGCGATCACTGCTTTGAAAAGTATAGGATAAGGCAACTTTAAAAAATGAAGAGAATTATCGAACCGCAATATAGACCAACATAACTTATGCAGGACATTGGGTAAGATTTTTTTATTATCATTCTGGGAAGGACTATTAGGAATAGCAATATACCTCTCCGGCGTGGTCTCATGGCTGCAGGAAATGCTGATTTTTCAAACTTGCAAATAACTTAGTAAAGCAATATTACGAAACTAAAATATAGCAACTGTTCCTATCCTCGTGTCGAAGAGTAATCCACACGCGCGTCAAAGGCTTTGATCTTGAAACTAAAGTTTCAGAATAGAGATGCTCTACCCAATCCAGCGGTAATTTTGTGATGCTCACTTTTAATCAGCAGCTTTGCAACTGGCAAAGGCAATTCTAAAAATATCCTCTCAACTATACCTGTTCGACAACTAAAAGTCTTACAATGCACCACACAATCTTCGTCAAAAATTCACACGTTGCGCATCATCTTATACTTCCGCTGACCGCATCCGGTAACGTATCGCAGCAATTATGTATTCACAGTCATATACTTCTCTACCATAGTAGAAGTGTGTAATGGTTCATGAAAACGCTAAACAGATGTGTTCAACATAGTTGCAAAAAATGCCAGCGAGTTCCTGATTTCCTTTAATTATTTAAGGGTGCATGGCTTGAAATGATTTTTACTTTTTGTAAAGGTCAAAGGATATTTAGGAAATGTGAATGTAATTCGATCTGAGTACTGTAGACACACCTCAGCAACAAGGAGACCATATTTACGCCTACTTCACATGACACACAACGTATCGTCTGATATCAGGCCACAATGAAGTCTTCTTGATTTCACATCCGAGAGTGCGATGCGTGAATTGTGAACTGTTTTACTGTAAACGAAATGTTATTTATGATAATACACAGCTCGCTTCGAATATGACCATAATCAACAAATATTAGTGGCACAAGTTATGAACAAATGATTCATTCTTAATTTCTGCTACTCCGAAATAGGAAAGATATAATGGTTACACATTATACATGGTGCTGCTAGGATAAGACTACGTTCAGGTATGGTATCATTATTGCCATCATAACTAACGCGCCGATTTTAAATTGGATATCTAGTAATTCCTAACTATATGCCATTTCCCTGGATTGAGTAAACCGTCTCCTTGCAAAGACAGGATGAAAGTCAAACAAAATAACATATCATCATGACATGTGTTACGAACGATTATTGACTTATACCAGTTGCAGTTAAATCCTTGGAAAGTTGCATTTATTTATTTATTTTTGAAGAAAGTTGCAAAAGTTGCATTTTGACCACATTTTGCTCGGTTGACTAAAAAAAGGGGGAGGGGGGCAATTTTCCGGCTCAGCTCCCGAAATACCCGTAAAATCGTTACTTCGGTGCTGTTTTACGATGTTTCAGTCGAATTTGGCCGTGTATTTCACCAAAATCGAAAATACTTTCATGAAAAATCGAAAAAGTTGCAAAATGTTGCAAAAAGTTGCATGAAAAAATGGACAAAAGTTGCAAAAAGTTGCACTATAAGATTCCTTCAAACAGCTTAAAACAGCATTCTACATATCTTACGAGTATTTAGGAAGCTGCCGGAAGCTGTAAAAAAAGTTGCAAACGTTGCAAAAACTTGCCCTAGTCATTACATTTTGCAAGCTGTGTGAAAGACAGATCAATTGATAATTTATCTTGAATAAAATAACGAATATCTAGATAAATATACATGCAAAAAGACGTTGTCTCCCTGACGTACACGTAGAACTGCTAATAAAATACGTGAGTAACTTCACAGCTCCATGCTACAGTCAGTTATCATCAGCCAAAATATAGGACCTTATACGAAGGTTCGAGAAGTTGAAACAAATTGATATGGTGCAATAGCCTACACTACCCATCTACACATCCGTGATAATATTAACGCACAAATTATATTTGTTCGATTTAAATCATACAAGAGGGTTGGTAACTGTGAGCACTGCGCAACGTAGGCCTGAGCATTGAGCCGTCTAAGAAACAGAGACACATTGCTATTTAGTTCAATCTTCTACTACTACTACCACAGCGTAAGCTGTGATCGTTTAGTTTGCGGTCAATTTATTTGTGGTCTAACAATTGAGGATCAGTGTAACGTACAATCAGTGAATGACTGGTTGCTCTCACAAGGGACACCGGCGTATCTCGAACAATCCGGACATACACAAGATACA
This sequence comes from Botryllus schlosseri, assembly GCF_051294905.1. Lineage (NCBI taxonomy): Eukaryota > Metazoa > Chordata > Ascidiacea > Stolidobranchia > Styelidae > Botryllus > Botryllus schlosseri. The sequence continues at coordinate 18,064,131 of NC_137250.1, read as the reverse complement.
GTGATTTATTCGACACCGTTTACTTGATGACTTGAAATTGACTCGCAAATTTTGCTCGAGTCACGAGTCAATGCACATTTTTGAAGCTCCGAGTCAAGTCAAGACAAGTCATTTTTCCAAAGTGACTCGATTCAAGTCAAGTCATACGAAAAAGATGACTCGAGTCATCCCAACCCTGGTTATGCCAGATATGTGCTATTACATGAGCTCGTCTTCAGCAGCTGTATGTTTATGGCTCAGCAAAATGCGTCAGAGACCATATTTGACCTACAAATGTTTTGTACTAGACAATATCTTTTACATAGTTGCTTTGAACCGAATCTTGCTGTTCATGCCAGAAGATGTCATTCCTCATTCGTGACGTTAGAATTCCATCTCTAGCTGTAACATTTTTGTAAACGGAGTTTATGACGTCCCGCATAGCATAAATGTATCGAAAATAATAGGGACCTTTTCTTGCGAGGTATAATTGCACATATTAAGGATAGATGCCATATCGAGTTGTTTGAAGTTGTTTTTCTGCTTCAGAAGTACTGTTCTGCGAAGCTGTATGAAGTGACGACTTTGACGCATTACGTGACAACTGATTATGTGCTGTAAGTAGGTAATTATACGTGAACGACCTCAGTCCTTGCCAAAAGACGTCCACAAGAACTAGAATTTGCACAATTCCAGACATCTTTTGATTTTGCATTTAATTCATTCGAGTTTGCAGAGAGGGCATTTAAGGCTGCAAACGACGACAGTTAGTCCTGTCCTCTTATCCATTGCACATCAGGCAACAACATTCCACTCAGGTCTGATTGCGGGGTTATATAACATAAGGCTTCTGATATCGATGTATATACTTTATCTCCATAGAGTACAAATAGACAACAAACTGTACAATCGGTTGGATATTAGGAATGTTCTCAAGTAGCTAGCTAGATGATTCTCTTTGTGTCGTAGGTGGCGCAAGTCGATAGAGACATATTATGATGATGACACAGGAAGATTTATCATCACTGTGTCTTTTCCGAGGTAAATAATAAATGACATGGTTGATGACACAGGATGTAAAACAAATCATAAATAGAAGTGCATTGCGATTACCGATCTCAACAGCGTATAGTTTGCTGGCGAGGTCAAATTATGGAAAATTGACCGGTACAGAAACTTTTCATTCCGGTGTCGAACTGGAGATACTGCAATTAAACTGATTTATCTAGTCCAGTGGTTCCCAACCTTTTTCGACCCATCGCCCCCTTTTCAAGGTCAACACCGATCATCGCCCCCCAAATTTTGTGCACCGATAATTGGGCATACAGGCTGTAATCACCGGCGGGTTGACTAAAAAAAAAAAAAAAAAAAAAAGGTCATCTTTCTCTGCTCAGAGCTGAAAATAACGTTTTTTCTCTCCGAATGGCTAGGTGGATGACTAAAAAAAAAAAAAAAAAAAAAAAAAAAAGGTCAGCCGTTTTGACGCGTCATCGCCCCCCTATCGCCCCCTTCGCTATTTTCGCCCCCCGTCGCCCCCTTTGTCCATTTTCGCCCCCCTATCGCCCCCTTCGTAATTTTCGCCCCCCTAGATCGCCAAATCGCCCCCTGGGGGGCGATATCGCCCACGTTGGGAACCACTGATCTAGTCTGATTAAGTCATGGCGGCTTAGCAATTTCGCGCAATTAACCTGTGTGCTGTTCGAAAGAAGTCGCCTACTTCTCTCGCAGTGTTTTAATAATCCTATTTCTCTCGAATATATAAAGGTCAATGTCGCGGCCGCATGCTTCATATCAAAACGGATCTACCTAAGTCTACAAGTCTACAAGTTTTCAAAGCATCGAAATAGATCGTAATATGTACGCGTGCCGTAAACGAAATTCCGATGACAAACAATCTGGAAGAAGCGCATCGGTTGTTAACAATCTCTGGAATATGAAAGACAGAAAAACCAGCGTCTATAGTTCAAAACGCACGAGGACAAGTTTGAAGCAAACTGTCAACTCGCTGGGTGCGATTGCGGAAGCTTCTGTTAACGAGGAAGAGAAAAATGAAGCCGCAACACCATCATTTCAAGACAAACCGAATCATGTCGTCAATCGCAGAAGTAACAGGCTTGCAGTTAAGAAAAATCGAAGATCGCCGTTGTTATCGATGATGATTCCCGCGTTGCCGGCGATCGACGAATTTGACGAAAAGTCATTCTAAATTTTAACAAACTTAAACAGAGTGCTGGTCGCTTTATTTCGGTATTTTTTCCACTGTTCAATTTTTGTATGTTTGAAAGTGCAATTTCGTAGTCCTTTTGTGCAATATATTTGACTATATTTTTACAAAACTTTTGAATTGTGTTGGTGTGACGATAAAACAACAGAAGGAAGACGTGAACTAAGTTGTATAGAAAGCATCAGTTTTGTCAGCTTCATAAGAATAGTAAATTCGGATTCAAATCAGTAAAACAGCAAGAAATGGTTGGGCCAGACTTAAAGGACATTGTATCTCACTTGATCGGATGCTTTATCAATGATCAGGCGCTCTCTTCGCTAGCGATGTCAGAAATAAAGAAATCCAGTCTTTCATTTTATCGCGAATGGAACAAGCTGCGAGCTTTTCAGAATCATTTCAGTTAAGAGCTACTCTTGGTTATAGAAACTATTTTTGATTACCGCATCACCGCTGGTATCGATTCGCTTTACAAATTATTAAAACTTCCTAAGGTAATTACTAATTACAAGGTGGAATTGTAGATAAATGATAATAACGACAGACGGCAATCGAATTAGTTCTTACAACCTATGTAAGTTCGTAATTCTGTTGCTTATGCGCAAATACCTGTAGGCAAAGTGATTCTAACATTGGGTTATGACGAGAGATCGATTGGAAGAGCTATTTCGTCGGTGTTGACTGTTGGGCCTTGATGGCACATATACCCAATGCCCATGTAGTGTTAGCTATAGTTGATTAGGACCCACAGCATTCATCAATACAATCAGAATCGATTATTATCAGATGTGATATCTGAGCATAATAGATCCGTCATTCATTTATGAAAGATTTCCCGATTCCTAAATTCGGTGCATTGTACTATTTCACAGTGTCGATTACACGGGTTGTAATTTCGTATAGTGTGCATAGGCCATCTACAGCGTGGATGCCTATCCACCCAACATTTATGGTTGCATAACAGAATCTTCCCTGCAATGATCCAAGACACCTTATCAGCATCATTTTATTGCGATTTATCGATTCAAGATAGAACTGCAATACAGCGAAAAGAAAGGAATAAGGTGAACAAAACTATGTGAAGTAAATTAATTAGGTCCGCATCTGGCCCTGAAATATAGGAGAAGCGCTTTAACAAGATACATGCTCATTCGATGAGAAATAGCTTACTGAATTATCATAATGTGGATAAGCGATGAAGAGTCGTGCTACTGGGCGGGGTTATACAGTGTCGTCAAAGATCGATCCGGCTACCTTAATTACCATGCTAGTATTTACCCAAGCGAAACTGTTTCAATTTAGACTTGAAGCTGCCGGACAGTGTACATACCGGAGATGCATATGTATTTGATACGAATTCGCTAATTATCCATATAGCCGTAGCCTATATACAAAACATGGGATATGATAAGCGCCACTATCACGATTGCGCTAGTGGTACAAGGGTTGTCCAAAATTTGGAAAATCTTAAAAATACCCCGTGATTGTGTCTCATTCCATAGATTATTGATAAAAAATAACAATGAGCCCAAAAGAAGCTCACGGGAAAGCCGTTAAGATTTCGGCCAAAGCGGTAATCAAATAACCACGGCTTCTGATTGGCTAATTGGCTATGCTTCAATGATCACCACAGCAACAACTTGCTGATTATGTGCTCAAGGAGTCTGCTACCGGTGGGGATTCTGAAATCGCGTTGTTGGTAGGTTGGCAGATGATGATTTAAGATTAATTCAGGACATGTTAAGGTACGAAATACATGATGAACAATCAACAGCTGCTTCACATAAACTTCTACAGCATGACTGCTTTGCTGTGAAGGAAACGGCTGTAGCCTACATGCCGTGTTTTCATCGAGGGAAAGCAAAGACGCTTATGCAGGTAGTGAACGAATTCCCCGTTTCAGAAGGGATCCATCATCAGTGAATACAAATATAAAGCTTGACCATGACACTATACTTTGAGTGAGCTTATTGGACTCAAGTTGTAGTATATAGTTGATATTTTGAATGCTCTAGGGATTGACTGAATCAGCCGGGTGTGCTTGGCAGTTATACTTACAGCAAATTGAATTCACATGTAAGTGTCGTCAAAGTCCTTAATGATGCTGCAGAAAGGAGGTGTAAAGTAAGCACAATGCTGGATATCATGTCCAAACTATGCTGGATACTATGCAGTATAGTCCGTGATTATCTTTACACCTATTTTCTGCGGGATCAATAGGGACTTTGACATACCACATTGGGCATAGCCTGTGCGAGTGTGCGTTATCATTAGGGACTTTAGCAACACTTACAAGTGAATTCAATTTACTGTAAGCATCTGATGAGTGCCAAGCATAACCCGCTGATTCAGCCGATTCCAATATCATTCAAAACGTCTCCTATATATTACAGCTTGAGCCTAATAAGATCACACAAATTACGGTATCGTGTCATTGATAAGCTTTATATTTGTGTTCACTGATGATGGATCCTTTCCAAACGGGGAATTCGTTTACCGCTTGCATAAGCGCCTTTGCTTTCCCTCGGTGAAAACACGGCATGTAGGCTACAGCCGTTTCCTTCCAATAAAGCAATCATGCTGTAGAAGTTTTTGTGAAGCAGCTGTTGATTGTTCATCATGTATTTCGTACCTTAACATGTCCTGAATTAATCTTAAATCATCATCTGCCAACCTACCAACAACGCGATTTCAGAATCCCCACCGGTAGCAGACTCCTTGAGCACATAATCAGCAAGTTGTTGCTGTGGTGATCATTGAAGCATAGCCAACTAGCCAATCACGAGCCGTGGTTATTTGATTACTAGTCTTCTCGCCGTTCTATGGTCGGTGGCACGCCCATTATTGGGCAGCTACTTTAAAACGCTTTGGCCGAAATCTTAACGGCGTTCCCGTGAGCTTCTTTTGGGCTCATTGTTATTTTTTATCAATAATCTATGGAATGAGACACAATCACGGGGTATTTTTAAGATTTTCCAAATTTTGGACAACCTTGTACATATGTACAATGTACACTGTACAGTACATACTCGAGAACGCTCTAATATCCAGAGCAACAGACTTCCCCACTTTGCGACCACCGCCTCGATTGAAGGTCTTGTTTTACTATACTTTCGCATCTATTATATGGTAATTGGACGACGAGGATACACGTGATGTATTGAACTTACGCGCATTGCATTCCAAAGAGAACAATTCGTCATATTCAACAGGACAGATACCGCAAAAACAGTACCAGTAATAATGCGCACCGTATATGATGGTAATCGTCAACACTTAAAGTGCATTCTAACGCCCTGTGCGACGATTTATTCTCACGGTATTGATATTAATCAATTGCACATACGGCGTCACAAATACCGTTGCTCTGGATTACAACTCGATAGGATGGTATTTTCCGTTTGCCACGCCCCCTGCTGTGTTAGGACAAAATATGATGGCGTTAAGAATTGTGGCATTACTGTATAAGGAAGCGTTGGCTCGCGTAGAGTACCATAGAATGCGCACCTACTCAAGCAACGTTGATAATTTCGATTCCTGTTGACAAGGAAGGAGAAAACAGCGCGCTTAATATTTTCCCATGACACTGCTGTAAATGCGGGTCTTAGATGTACTTCTAGGTATATGAATTAGCAATGTTGAAAACTATCCAAGGAACGGAATTGGTGTGCAGAGACTTGCCTCAGATATTTGCAGACTTTCTGCAAAGTTGATAGCAGACTATACGAGAGACCTATATTTAATATGCAGCAGTTCGTATTAGTTAATATGAAAATGATATTCACGAAAATAACACAAACATATTCCCAAACTTCTTTCTACTTTATGAAATCCAAAGTGTAAAAGTAAGTGGTTTTGCCACAAAATTATTATGTAGAAGTGGAAGTATTGTAAAAAGATAACCAATTGAGTAAACAGTGCAAGTAAATGGAAAGCCTACTCGATATAACCTAAACTTAGAAAAAGTAGAAGTACTTCGTTGCAGATCACCTCTGCGTATACGCACGGATAAATCTGCAACGCTTATAGTTCAACTACTTCTTCAAACTACTTACTTTTCGGACCTCCCGTTTTCTACATAACTACTACGCGAACTTCCGTACGAGCTTTGACCACCTGTATGGAAGCAACACCGCATTAGAATCTCAGTTAGATACTACCGCACCTTGAAAACGTACAACTGAGCAAATTATTCTGGAAACAGTTCTATTAGGGAAATGCAATAGCATCGAAGCGAGTCAACGCCAACCGCGTACATAATTGTAACACCGCTGCATTGCAGCAACATAGCAACATGAAGAGCGTTCCGAATCTTGGATCGTACACCCGAAAGCAATTTGAGGGTGAAATTAAGCTGGTATCTAATAATAGGTTCGACACACGACCTCTGTTCAATTAATGAAAGCCTGACGGCAGACTATCCAACGCCTAGCCTTCGAAAATTGCCCTGCGGTCGGTAACACCAAAGAGGTAGCTGAAAATGAAATCAACGCCGCTGAAAAAAATCCCTTGCTCGATGGAATTAAACTTGATTATATTGGTTTCTCGCTAACGCACTGTAAATTACTGTTATTTAAGGTCTGGTGTGGTACTCTTTGGCGACCTTCGACAAACTTATAAAGCCACGGACTTTCGGACGCCTTTTGCACGGGTAAGATTTGCAGAGTTAGACTGCAATGAAGTTCGCGCAAAATCGAGAACCTGTGTGTCGCTATTCCGAGTCAAGTATCAGACCCATATCAGTATGGACGATTCTTAAAATTCGAACGTGTACCTTGTACGGGACCGCAATGCTACACTGCCCTTATACTCCATATTAATATACAAAAACGGTGTTTCCCGGACACATCTATTTCATGGCGCATGTCACAATGGAGCTGTGTGGCGATCGCTATTGCACATAAATGTTGCTTTCACGGCTATAAGTAGCAATACCTTGCATTTAAATTTTTTTTAACACAGTGATACACCAAACCGAGGTTTCACAGCTCCTAAGGAGGGTGCAAAGCATTCCAAACTTCGTCAATATTAGAGAATAAATTAATTGTTGGCGAGGGTTACAATAATTTGGTATCGAGAAAAAAGGACACTTTTACGAAATCAGAAAAGTTAGCTTAAAACAGACGACTTTGCTATTTATGCTGGCACATTTGCGAAGTGGACAAAAAAAGCCGTCATTTTCGTTCAACGCCCGATTCACCTACTTTTTACTTAAATTTAGTGGCGTTGACTATAAAATAACGGTCGTCACTTTCAATTGACTCCCGAATGACCCGCTCGAACGTTCGTATAGCTATTTAGCGTCATTTATGCCGATTTCCTGTCGAATTTGTCCATTATCCAGCTTTAAAAGCTGTAAAGGAGGACGAATTGCCAAAAAGGAAGAAATTTAGGCGTCCTCGAAGGACATTTTCAAAAACCTGAAAAAGGAGGGCAAATCCTCCTATAGAAGAACGTATGGTAAACCTGTTGTTAGTGGCGATGGGCGTATTAATTCGATAATTGAAAAAAAATGTTCTCGGATTACTCGTCCAAAATCATCACAACTGATGTTCGGTTTGGATTCAAGAGCTATATAAGAACGTTTGTTTGCTTGTTTGATTTTCATGGTGTTTCGACTATACATTGGTCATTTTACACCAGGCCGATACTCTATCTTTTTATTCCACATTTACCGACTTGCAGCACGGCCCAAATCTAGGCTTTTTATAAGACACGTCTTTCGCGGGTCACGTGGCGAGGAGCCTAGATAAACGTTGTTCCATGCATTATCTGTATTTATTTAACAAAAAGGGATATGTACAGCACATAGTATTTCTATAGTAATCACTTCCCATTTGCACAGGACTGACCAGGCGGTATCAGAATGATAACAGCAAGCAATCAAAACACAAGTTGAGCCCGATCAACTGACATAGCCTATATCTGATGGTTACTGACATCATTATACTCATGATAATACATCGATAAGTTGATTGATTTTACATAATATCACAGTTATAATTGATTATATCATCGCATATCAGCCAGGGCCTATTGCGAGCCTTGAGATATTTTCATGGTTTAGCTCAGTGGTTCCCAACGCGGGCGATATCGATTTGGCGGTCTAGGGGGGCGAAAATGACGAAGGGGGCGACAGGAGGGCGAGAATGGACAAAGGGGGCGACGGGGGGGGGGGCGAAAATAGCGAAGGGGGCGATAGGGGGGCGATGACGCGTCAAAACGTTTTTTTTTTCAGTCAACCCACGGAGATTTAGTTACAAAAGTGTGTCAAATTAGACATCGAGCCGAAATTTTGACCTTTTTTTTTAGTCAACCCGCCGGTAATTACAGTTTGTATGCCCAATTTTCGGTACACAAAATTTGGGGGGCGATGATCGGTGTTGACCTTGAAAAGGGAGCGATGGGTCGAAAAAGGTTGGGAACCACTGGATTAGCTAAACAATTTCATCTCGTACAGAAAAAAAAAACAGGGGTATTGTACCAGGTTACATGCGGTGAACAGACAAATATTGGACCAAAATGGTCCAATTGGGTGCTGCAACGTACTAATGTATGGCAAGTATATCATACGATGATAACACAGAAACACCGAAACTCGTTGACTCTCCCAGGAAGATGACCCGGCAGTCGCTGAGCATATACCATACCCGGCTATTAGTAGAATGCGCATCCCAGTGATATATAACGACAGCGATTTGTCGCCGTAGTATCGCAGTGATGCGAAAACCGATCAAATTACTAATCTATAACAATCGATCTGAAACTTGTTGGATGCTGTTTGAGAATCCTTTCCTTTCGATCCAATGCTTCATCACAATTGTTATCTCGGTGCTAGAATCAAAATGAGCGCCGATCGGTCTATTGTCTGGATAAATTTGGAATACAATGATGCTTTGATTAATAATAATTGATGACGCTCATACAAATATCCATTAAGTCGGTTTCTGTACCAACCGGATAGAATCGCATCATAAATCGGAGAAACGCATTAGTAAGAATTGACATTATGAATACTTTGAATTTTAATAATCTCAGCTCCCGATTTAATGGAGACAATGATTTCCAATATCGTTGAAAATTGTCGCACTACCTTCTCCAGCAACTGACATTTTATTGAAAGATTGACAGGGCATAAGTGAATACAGAGACATATTTTTATAGAGCAGGTCCAATCTTTTGTGTGTTCCATTTTGAGATGATTTAAAACCGTCTCATTTATTTGCATCAAGATGAGCGTTGAAGTCGCCCTTTTCTTTGTGCCGTGCCATTAGCAGGCAAGTTTGTAGATACCCAAACAATTGGAGTTCGTGTAAAATCTAGAAATAGTACATTGAACGCTCTCTTATTCGAAATTTCATGCTGGTGACGTCATATTTTGTGATACGATTGTTGATATGCAACGTTGTTTCCAATTCTCTACTAGTTGCTGACGATTACCCCGGACAAGTGTCAGCCGGAAATAGTCGTGTTATTTTCAATATGAATATACTATTCAATTATTTCCAACATAACAAAAAGATTCGCGGTACACTCGAGAATCCGTCACGGCACACTAATGTGCCGCGGCACGCAATTTGGGAATCACTGGTCTAATGCATGGTATTTTAAAGGTAAATGTCTAACTAAAGTCACTTGCACACGTGTAGATGTGTGTGCATGAACAATTGTACATTGTATTTTTTCGTAATTGTTTGAGGTATTTAGATCAAGAAAATTGGCATCCCAGGGTTCAACACTGAGTACTTATTTCTGTATCTGCTATTATGTGGCATTGCGTATACGCATACCATATCTCCCAAGTTAACAAAGTCAGGTGACATTAATTTTTGCTAATTTCCAAGCGCATACATAAGGGGTGGGCAAACTACGGCCCGCGGGCCGCATGCGGCCCTCCACACCGTTCTGTGCGGCCCGCGGGACTCCAAAGGAACTTATTAAAGTATTGATAAAATGCTTAATAAAAAACAAATTATTGCAGGGACTTAATATAAACTTTTCTTATTACATTTCACCATGATAATTCTAAGGCATTGGTTCTAACACTGAGGTGGACCCCCATTGGGGGCGTGAAAGCATCTGAAGGGAGGCGCGACGCCGAGCTCGACTGAAAAATTTTTCCGCGCTTGGCACGTTTTACATCTTATTCATATTTATTGTTCTGTATTTAGTCCGAATTTCATATTTAAAATCTCTCATTCTCAGTCATAACCCTCCATGCCATCAAACTATACGTCAGGTTCGCTAGCATTTGTGATATGACGATAAAGGGGGATGGGGGGCGAATTTTTGCATCATCATAAGTTTGAGAACCACTGTTCTAAGGTACATACTTTCTGTATTTTTAAGTTTAATTTCTGGCGCGACAGCCCGATCTCAAGGTCCACGCAGTCTGAAAGGTTTCAAGTCTGCTAAACATCAAAGAAATCCTAAACGAGATTGACATAATTCGGATGACGAGTGTGATTTCAGATTAGCCACTCCAATTCTAATTATTTCAGTGTTGTGCTTATAAAAACGATTCGCGCGTGTCTTAGGTAGATTCGTTTTCTGGATGCGTATGATTAGGCTATTCATATTTTATCTACACATAGTAGAAGCGTGTTTGAAGCTGACATGGTCAGGATGCTCTCAGCATTGCGTGTCCTGGAACTGAACCAAAAGTGGAATTAGTAAATATATGAACAGATCGCTGATCACAGATTTAAATATCAATCCTGTTCTTTGAATCGGGACAACCGACTTTCACCTCTATAGTTTTGACAAATTGGTGATTGAGGTCGACCAGCCTATGAAATCTCGCCACTCTTTCTGACGCGTGTACGATATCATCAAAGCAATGTTTGGATTGTTTTAGATAAGAATATATATCATCTCCATGTCCTCACTATATAATCAAATACCAATATTGCGTTTTGGTTTATAATCCCAATTATATATAGTGCGGCCCGCGATTGGATTCAGATGTTGAATGCGGCCCGCCAGCTCAAAAGTTTGCCCACCCCTGGATACATGATCACGAGGAAATCCTATTGTGTTGACAGGGTATTTTTGCTTAGTAGAAATATGTTGTCCAGATGCGCGCTAAGAAGTTCAAGGTATTTTAAGATCGATTGTAGCAATAGAGCTGATCAGGATTATACATCAACGACGAGTAATTACTATCGGCACCATTATGTAGTGAAATCTTGAGCTTCTCATCAAACGCTATTCATTTATAGCAGCGAGAGTTCGTTATATTTCAGTGACATTATGTGGATGAAGTCATTAGCGATCTATTCTTAGTATATTGGACATAGCATCAGAATGCGCATTGAAATAGGTGGTTCCATGATCTCAAGAGTTAAGAAATATGCACCAGTGAAGGGGCATTCACGAAACATTTATTCGTCTGTTGATATATCAATAATACGATTTGCCAAATCTGCAATCGGTGATTGTGGGCGTCCTAATAATTCACTCGTCCACAGACATGCAGAGAATATCCACGCTAGCATCGGTGTGCATTAAAAGGACACGAGACAGAGTTCGTTTTGATAATAACATTTTGAATAACACCTCCAAACCATTTAATCTGGGTATATACATTAAGAAATATAAATATGTCATGCATTTAAGGTACCCGAGCCGCACTATCTGCAATACGAATCATGTCGCGATATAGAGGTTGGTTTTAAAATGTTCATGTCTTGCGAAAAATATGAGCATTGCGCTACAGTATATGGAAGAAAAGTGCATTTCATTTTATTAGAGATAAGATGATATCCATATATTCCAGTTGATAACTTGAATTCAAATGAGGGATAATGAAATTCCTCCCATCAATTGTATCCAGGAGTATGCATTAAATCACCATTCACAAATGAATGCCAATTTCAAATCAGCTTTCGGAATCACGAGTGAACGAATATCATAATTATGGAACCGGACGATTGAGGCTTCCATTTGTTTATTATGTCTGCGATGTAATCCGCGTATTACCCCACGGTTCCAGCGAAGCATGTTTGTTTATGAAATGTTCTCAACGCTTCTCTGTTTATCCTATATGTATTCGTCAGGATAGCTCGTAATTATATATACAACGTATATGCGATAGAGAAGATATCAAGTTCTTCACGGCTTTGATGTGTATAGGAGAATTGAATGGAGTACTGTTGGGTTTTATCACCTTCCAATATTTACTATGACGATTATGTAACAGACAGACTCCTCGTGATATGACTTGCGATGCATGCGGTAGAGCTGGATGATAATTGTACGGAAAACACTGTGAATCGACAATGTGCGTTATGGGATGACTTACCATTTTTATTCCTTACGCATACACAGCAGGTCCCCTATACATATATGCAGTCTTTATTTCTGATTGTTAAGCGGAACAAAAGATTTATCACGTGACGTACCGTGTTCGTGCCATAATCGTCATCTCAGAGTCACAGTGTCCGGTCATCTATTGATTGCTGGGTTGCTATCAGAGCCTGACAATATGTGGTATAGCAAGATTAGGAACACACTCGCAACTTTAACTTTGCTTTTTGGAACTTGATCAGTCTTCCACAAAATCCGGTCATGACAACGATAAGGATTTAAAGATGGTGCCGATTTCATCTATCGAAGCGTATATTTGATCGGACCAATCATCATTCATGTATTCGGTCAGGAGAAAATTGCCAGTCATATAAATTTTGAACGATAATTCGAGGTTGCTGTAAGTATTGACTTTTGCTTCCGCATATAATTAACCGTTTTGGAGGTAATCAATCCCAATTGCAGTTGGCCTTTCTGTAATTTTGCTACTTCTGCTTTTCACACTTCATAACGGCATCTGTGTGTTTGCATTGTTTCTGTAATAACAAATCCCACGTAATTATCGCTATAATCCAGTGATTACAATTGTACATGAATGTAACTCGGTGACATTCAATTTGAGAAATAGGGCACTGTACGACACGGAAATAACATGTATTTGCCTGTAATTCCGTCGTGATATCAATCGGATTCAAACCTAAATTATCGGCAATAATACGGAAGGAGCGCTCGTGAAACTGTAAGCCTGTAAGGTAAATTTCAATTCATGTACATGTACATGTTCCCGTTTACAGGATCCGCAAATACTTTCTTTCTCCTTTGCGAAATCAAATAAACTATAACCCGATACATCTAAACCAGCTGTGATATATCGTGGGGAATGAGAATGGTATTGTGTAAAGTATTACATATCAATATCATAAATTTTCTACACAAGCAATGCAATTGGGTCGCAGAATGGAGGTATATTTCAAGGAACACACGTGCACTCTTAAAATGAATATTTCCTCGTTTCCTCGGAAGATGTATGGTATCGCGCCTGCTTGCACATATGCCGTAACAGTGCGCAATGCACATATACACACCTTAAGGACGGATGTGTATACAGAGAGTAAAGTTAATTCGAGACCTTCATCTAATTATACAGCATATTTAGACCATATATTTGTTTACACATTAAAAATTGTCATGAACCGAGAACCGCTCGGATATTGTATATGTTTAGAAAAATACTGAACATTATTCATTGCACGGTGATTTCGGTAAATATGAAATTGTTAACAGCAGCCGCCAGCTGGAAATGAAACTGTGAGCCTTGCATATTCGGTTGAAATTTTATAAACAAAAAGCATATACTTTCTCAATGCCTTGACCCATTAAATTTACAACGCTGCATCTGGATAGCACACATCATTAGACTCCGAGCTATCTATTTTTTGTATTTTCCTCGTTATCATACGCGCAAACATTCCCAATCTGTTTGCGATCTCGCCTGTCGTTCCGCGACGTCGTTCGTATTAAGCTTTGCGGAAAGTAATCTAATAACTTTATCAGCTATAGACAATGGTCTGAGGCCAGCAATTTCTGTTTATTATTGCGTTACCAGATTATCAATCCTGATAATGTCAGAGTGCTTCGTCGCTCGTTGTCTGCATTTGTATTTGCTCTAATATTGTTTATATCCGCGTGATATTTGTTTTAAGCAGAGCAGACCTGCATATATCTATCTACTTTACTAGGCAATTTTGTGTGCCGTCAATGCTATTGTACTCGGCAAATTGTCTTTCTCTCTGTACCTCAGCTATAGCACTTGTTTTACGATTAAATGGATTTGGGAATCAGTGAATTACACGCTTTTGTCGAAAACACATTAGCGACATGCATGCTTTATTTTAAAATATAGATATATGAATCAAAGTCAATGCCAGCGCTAAAGCCTTTCCAAGATACATGCCTCGTGCGCATAAAAACAGGAGCCTTTACTTCAGTAAACAGATAGCCACCAAAATGTCATTAGGGGGATTTCGGAGTGTTTTCAGCGAAGCTAATTCTTCATCATGTTTGACACAGTGTATTGCATTTCATATATACCCAACCCTCAGCACTTGTGACCTCGCCGTACGACAACCAGCATCGTTCTGGAACATGGACAGTGCAATGTATTTACACATTACACTATCGCATACAGAATATCCGTTCGCTACCGGTTACATGCCCATATAACACACAACTGCGTGGCACCTGGCCACATGTAGGGCAGATACATTCTTATGCTCCACTATAACCTGCTGCTACGACGAAAATATAGATATATATTTTCCGCTCATTGTCGTAACTGTTGTGAGGGCACGACAGGTCGATTTAGAATATTGAAAAACTCTTCTAGTGAGATCATATTGTTGCAAGACTTAACAAAGTATAAACGGAGGTATATAATGGGAATATACTGAGGATTTCAATAGGGATCGGTGACCCGACTTTGTGATCACGAAAACCCATGGTGGACTATAATATGGCTCAAACTGCAATGATTTCTAGATGTATTGAAGGAATTCAGTCTAATGGTCAAGTGTAATCGCAAAAAATGCCAAATGACCGCACTATGGTTATTTCCCACAGGGTAAAACCACTATTTTAGGGTATGTAGATCATCATTATATCCATTTCAAGTAAACAGGATGACTGTTATTTAATGCCAATCAAGTCAAAAACCAAGGGGAGACATGTCCACAGTGGGTGATTTAATCGTTGCCATGTCAAGGCGCATAATGAATGAAACCAGACATTTCGGGGAGTGGCAACTATGGTGCCTCTCTTTTTGACTGCAAATCGTCGCCTCGGTTGCTCTGCAATTAGTATGCTTTTCATTCTAAATCTGCAATCCAAATCCCATTCAGAAAGCCCGTGTACACCACAAAGTCTTTTTAGTATAAAAATATATTGCACGAATCGGAAAAAGGAATATTGCACTTTGCATATAAAAATAATACTGTAACGACCAGCGCTTGATCAAACTGTGGACAATCCTTAGATACATTTCTCCTCTCACTCGTCAATCACCGGCAGCGAGGACACCATCAATTTCGCCAGTACTGATTGCCGGCTTCTCTTAGCAAGCCTGTTGTATCGACGGCTAACGACGTGGCTTGGTTTACAGTTGGCAGCAACTGCTGGAATCTCGTTTGTCCTTTCTTCCGTCGCCGAAGCTTCCGTGATTGCGTTTAAACTGTTGAAGCTAGGCTTGAAAGTAGTCCGCGTGCGTTTGGAACATGTCTTTTTGCTGTCTTTGCTCTGCCACAGGTTTGATACACACGTCGTGCGATTGCTGTATCTTCCGCAGTTGCCTTCTGAATTTCGTTTGCGACTGATACACACGTTTACGTTGTTAAGCTCCATCATAATCTTCCGTTTCGAATAAACTGCGCTCTCGAGAGGTTCAACTGACACGTTCTGGATTAGGACCGGGTTATATAGATTCTGTGATTCAGATTCGAGAGTGGTTATGGAATCGAGAGAATTTCTTTTTTTCTCCCAATATGAATCGATTCTCTCCAACCCTCAGTGAAAGTTTAATACATGTGAAATGAAACACCCTTAAATTCATAATGAACGCAATTAATTGTCAGCCTCACAAGTTTCCTTTCCGTTTGGAATTACTGCAGGAACTGTAATAGAGTAGACCTATACGGTTATCAAAGTTTATGTATATATTTAAACGAAGGTGGTCACTGTTCACTGTTCATTGTTCACTATTATATATCTTCTATAGAACATTATGGAAGTTTCATACGAAAATTACTTTGATTACAGCAGAGGTTTTGGGATGGTGTCATCTAAAATCTATTACATCATAAAAACCATCGCCATATGCTTTATAGACGGCAATTACACCAATATCGATGAGGATATGACCTTTGGATTGGAGCTGTATAGGAAAGTCAGATTCGGTGAATATTCAATACCACTCGGAAACTCGCTAATTCACTCACTGATGAAATAAGATGCCATGTCGTAAGGTTGTAATATTGGAATTATGATGCATATTTGGTTATGATAAGACCTCATTATGCTATCACGTCATATAAATAGCATAGTGGGTGGGTACCTGACAGTTAGTTTTTCTCGTTTACGATATGACAATAATCTATCTTGACAATCAATAACATATCACCATGACGACAAGACAACTTAGTAAAGGATCATAATATGGTAGGAATAGATAGAAGAGATGTAAGCGTCATATAGACCAGTGGTTCTCAACCGCCGGTCCGCGGACCGGTGCCGGTCCGCGACGACATTCCTGCCGGTCCGCCGAGTATATTACAATTTTATATCTTAAATTCACGATGCAATGAAAAAGGCTTGTCCATTGATAAAATAAATAAAACATCAAATTTAAACTGATTCAGAACTTCGTGAGGTAACATTAGGGCTGGAAACATGTTCGATTTGACTTGAAGCTCAAGACGTGTTTTTGACGACATGCGAGCGACATAAGTACAGAACAGGTACGAGCTGACTCATCGCTAAACAGCGCAGTTTGCGCGAGCAATCGCCTTCGATTCATTCATTTTGTGCAGGACCATAGCCGGGGCACCCAAAAACCGCCCAATTGGAGAGGGGCTGAGCTTGAAAAGAGTTCGGAAATCAATCTCACTTTTATAGTTTTGACTCAAATCAAGTCGAGTCATTTTCAATTCACCACCGAGTCAAGTCCGAGTACAAGTCATTGTGTGGAGTGTTCAGTTTCGAGTTAATGTCATGTGAAACCCACTTTTCACAACTCTACTCGGTGATATTTGAATGCTTCTCATTCATAATATCCTCATTTTCCTCACTTTCGATAGTTTCTGGTAGCATTTTCAATTACCAGTACTGATAGATGAAATAATATCAGTGTGATAATTTTGCTATTCTTCGAAATTACAATCAAATGCCTGTCTTGGTAGACCCAGTCTCGAGTCATATTACTTGGTTCGAGTCACGCGCAATGACTCGAGCAGGCTACAAGTCGAGTCAATGCACAAATTGACTCGAGTCGAGTCATTTTATATTTTTTTTAAATGAATCGAGTCATTACAACGCTGATGAACATAAATCATAGCGTAATTTTTTGAAACTTTTTCCAACATTTTTCAATTTCTTTTCGTGCTTTGCACGATTTAGGGTCACTGAATGTATTGCTTATTAGGTGCCATTCTCCGAGAAATACGCATGATTTATAGAAATAGGCATTTGGTCGTCAGCCATTACCGCACGATGAAGTACCAACACATAATAATGCAGCTTAGGCTGACATGGCACTACGAAAGACGTGCCAAAAATTCGGCAGCGAGAAAACCGATTGAGTCATGAATGATGGACAATTTTTGCTATTGGCGCGATTAAGCTACCCAAATTCTTTGCACACACTGAGTACAATGAATGTGCACACAAGTACAGGTGAAAACATCCTCCCAACTGTAGGGTCTGGGGGCGAAGCCCCCAGAAGTTTGGCTTATTGCCATGTGGGACCCAAGACCAACGCTTTTGGGGCTGGGCTGACGAAGTGCTTTTCAGGCAGGTATGTCCGGTATAGTTGCTGTATAGTGTTTTCTTGCGTCACGCATTGTATTCGTAGTTGCCAGAGTAGCATCTGTGTCCGGTGGCAGTGGGCAAGGAGCAAGGTAGCACGACAAGGTGCTTGGTTCGACTTCGCAACGCTTCTTGTCTCGATATTGTCGAATAGAAGAATATAATTCGAGTTGCCGTGGTCGATTAAACCCACAGCCTTCGGCGCGAAAGACTGTAAACGATTCTCGACGGTAGCACGTTTATCTGGACAAGGCAATTTTACCTCGACTCAGCAGACTGACTACCATAAAATCACATGGATGGCATCATGAAGATAATTAATTACGATCAAGACCTTCTAAATGTCGCTCTCTAGCACCATAAAATTTCAAAAAAAACGGTTGCTTGCTTTACATTCTAACTTCATTTCAATTTGAAAGTCCACCGGTCCGCCAGACATTTTTTGAAATTTTACCGGTCCGCGAGGTGAAAAAGGTTGAGAACCACTGTATAGACTATATTGTGACGTAATTACCTCACATGGAGTTGTATCCCAATTGACATGCTGATGCTATCTGCTACCAACCCAGCCACATTTACATGGCTAATATGGTTGGTGCCACACTGTTTTCTTCAGCCATATGTTGTCTCACCGGTTTTAAAAATACGTCTGTGTCCTATGAATGGTGTTGGACTCACATATGCTTACAATGAAGAAATAAAAAACAGCACTAATTAGGTGAACACTGTACAGCAGCGTTCGCGCTGCTAAATTTACTGACATGTAGACACAATTATTATTATCAACCGTTAACTATTAGTCATTCGGCAACCGAAACGGGTAATGAAACGTTGCCTTAATCGTTTGATCAAACTCCAAGATAGTCATTGTAAAGACTCAAATTGATTTGCTTTATTTTTCCCATGCCCCGACCACTCTAGATACTGTACTGAAAGGATGTTTCTATTCATATAGCCTATTTCTACAATGGTGTAATCATTAGGATTTCGCAATATCATTAATAAATCATTGAAACAGATATTCCATTCAAAAATAGTTAATATACTTACATAGTAATGAGTATGGACATATATATGATATGTGCGATTTTGATATTTTTCTACTTAATGAAGTTGGAACGGATAAAAAAATTTGTTCGCAACTGAAAAATTAGAGAAATATGTAATATGTTTAAATTTGGAGACTATGCCATACAAGTTTCGTCGCTGGATGTAAGTTATGAATTCGTATAAAGTGTCCGAGTAAATATGTTCGTTTCTCCACGATGCTATAGCATGGACATTTTCGACTAGTAAGGGATTTGCAGATTTTCCCAAAACACAACACGTTTCTTCACTAGCCTGACTCGGCAGGTTTGTTTGAAAAAACAGAAACGTTATCACATTGCAGATGATCATTCTTCGTAGAATTCACCTATCAGAATTCTAGGTAAGTTGGAAAACTGGTATACGACACAACACGTATGTTTACAACATGAGAGATTTCGAATGTAAATACTAAACACAATCCGTCTTAATCGTGTCGTTGAGAATACAGCTGTGCCAATTCACTTCATGTTGGAAGTTGAGCGAAAACCCAATAATTGATAATGAGACCTACAACTCAAAAAATGATAAACCAGCCAAATCTGAAATTTGCGCAATAGCTACCCTACTCTCTAGAAACTGCATGTAGTATGTTAAATTTTTCTACATATATTTATCAGTGAATATCGCCAGGGAAAGTAGCGGTAACGTAAATTTATCGTTCTTGCATCGACGTAAGTTGATCAATTGTAAATTTGAAATTGAAGATATTGTCATATTATGTGGCACCATGACAGGGCTCATCGCTGACGCTAGAGTTTTTTTCCCACAGAGATTAGATGTGATTAACCACATATATATTTCTAGGCACGGTGAATACCAAGTGTGTATGTCAACTTCACTCGATTCCTGCGTGGAGTGAGTATAGTCCCTTTGTGATATTTAATATGGTATAATTTGGTTTTGTTGAAAATAGCACACTATTTTGGGCCAATACTGTTAATTACCGGACCATCTTGAACGTATATAAACTTACCATGCCTATACACGGCGTTTGAGGCTTGGTCCGTTTTAATTGCAGTAGCG
The DNA here is from genome assembly GCF_051294905.1 of Botryllus schlosseri. Lineage (NCBI taxonomy): Eukaryota > Metazoa > Chordata > Ascidiacea > Stolidobranchia > Styelidae > Botryllus > Botryllus schlosseri. The sequence continues at coordinate 18,043,937 of NC_137250.1, read as the reverse complement.
GGTGAAAAATTCGCATCCAATGGTGTCGTTTGGAGTATAAATGATTCCAGAGGCGGAATCTTCAAATTGAAAGTCGGACTTCGAGTTCACAGGGTCAGATATCGAGTCAGTCTAACAAACTATATATTTAAACGGCGACCGAAAGTCTGCGTAGGCGCGGTTTCCCGTTTGTCATTCCGCCGAAAAAATCTCAAGACCAATTTTATGTTATTCATTAAAAGCGATAATTGACAGTACAAGCATAGTGCTCAATTCAAAATATACATTCAAAGCGTATACACATTTAAGTTCTCGTCGTTTCGTTTCTTTTTCAACTTCGACTAAATTGTAAGCTTAAGAGCTGGTATTAATTCCCTTTATCGCGTTTCAGTGTGTAAAGGACAACGCTGAACCGGTCGGTGATTATGGGCAGAAGATACGACAGTGCTACTTCAAAAGGTCGAAAAGCATCGGCGTCTATTTATGTTCCGAAGTAAAGCCCGTTTAACGTATGTAGCTTCCATTGTATTGGTAAGTTTAGCTGAATGCGGTGTATGTGTCCATGATTTGCAACTTCCGGCCCGTCCCATTAGAACTTTCCAAACATGCTCGATCAAAGTTGAAAAGGGCAAGTATAAGAAATCCCTGGCACGCACTACTACGGCTCATTACTATGACTGAGAAAAATAGAGTATACCGGACCGGAGTGATTAGGATCTGAGTCGAGTTTGGTCATAACGCCCTAACAGTACTAGTGTCCTCGAAAGTTCAAATATATGCGCGGTCGCAAGGATGAAAGTCCGAGAGCCCCTTTTCCGTAATATTCACTACTCCCTATAAAACGATGTGAGTAAAGATCCATTTCCAGACTGCGGGAAGCATATGAAGTATAGAGACACAGTTTTTTTTTCAATGCAAATATGAATGATCTGCGCTGTGAAATCCCCACAAACGGTAATTTGGTGAGACGAATTTCCATGATGGCCGAGAAAAACAAAAGGTTATAATTTTACTATAATTTGCCGACACGATTATATTTCCCGCTTCGTTCAATCGAAAAGGCGAGGTGACCATGCTAACATCAAACAAAAGGTCCACACAATAACTTAAAGAATGAAATCGTTATAGTTAAACGTTTTGCGTAATATCAAAAATCTCAATAAACTCAAACTACTAAGGCGAATGCTATAAGTGTCCCGTGGTGTCTTTGGAAATTTGCGGTTTGCGACATGACCGCATCAACAGAAAGTACTTGATGGCGCGTGCGCATTGACTTTGGATATTTTCTGAAATGCCTGCTTTTCAAGAGGTCACCGACATGAATTTTCACGAAAACTAACAACATAGGTTTTGTCCGATTTTCGAATGAAACAGACGGGTGATTGTGCATTTTGTCAGCAATATAAAACTTACTCTAGATATGTCTCAAATATTCTTCCCTTGCATTAATTACACTGGTCAACACATAGTTTTATGCAGACGAAGTAAGAGTGGTTTTGGGGGTTCTAAATGGCACTGATTCCTAATATGACCTTCGTTTTTTCCAAATTGGCTCTTGTTGTCGAAATAACTCATGGGGCTATTTTGACCAAAATCTCCAATTTTCGCGGTATTGACTAGATAGACCAGTGGTTCCCAACGTGGGCGATATCGCCCCCCAGGGGGCGATTTGGCGGCCCAGGGGGCGAAAATGACGAAGGAGGCGATAGGGGGGCGAAAATGGACAAATAGGGTGACATGGGGCGAAAATAGCGAAGGGGGCGATGACACGTTAAAACGGCTATATTGGAGTCAGGACGGAGAAATGACTTTTTTTTTTCAGTCAACCCGCCGATGATTACAGATTGTGTACCAAATTTTCGGCTCGCAAAATCTGGGGCGCGATAATCGGCGTTGAGCCGGAAAGGGGGGCGATGAGTCGAAAAAGGTTGGGAACCACTGAGATGGACAATTGGATCAGTCGTACTATAAAGTTTAGAAATTCAATCTACTTGTTTTTTTTACACACAGAAGACTCTTTTAAATCAAAATACAGCAACAGCAATATATTTAGGGATATTAGATTTATCATAGTTACAGAGTTTCACGGATATCGTGTACATAAATAAACTCCATTCATGTATATAAGTATTTACCAAGATACTCAAATAACGTGGCATTGATTCAATCCGTTTTACGTCAACCACCTTTTGTAAATCTGACATAATCAGTTGGAATATAATATTATTTTAGTACGATTTTCACCTGTAAGCTATTTAGTGCAGTTTCTCGAAGGGTTCCGGCAATGGTCTGACATAATATGTTCAAGTGTTCATCTCATCTGCCCTGATATTTTCATTTTGTTGTTCCTATGTCTTGATAGAGCCTCTCCCCTTGCTAATCAACAAGATGATCAGGAAATACATCAAGATGACTGAACAGGAAGTGAACTTTTATGCTCATGTTTGTGCTCAAGTTTTCGATATGCAGATACGAATTTTCAGACCAACTGTTTGTAGTTGGAGGCTTTGTGATAATCTAAAAAGTTTTATTTACTACATCTTAGGAGAAATTACATGCAGTTAACTCCTCCCTAATATGAAATTGGCGTATTCGAATCTGAAATCTATCAAATATACCATATTTAAGCTTCTCGTTTGATAGGGATGCTATAAGTCAGTGGTTCTCAACCATTTTGTCTTCGCGGAACCCTTTTGGACCGTCACGGACCCCGCGGACCCCCTAAAGTTTTAGTTCAAATTTAGCTCAATTATCGTGCAATCGTCATCTGTCTTGTGCAAATTATATCCGTAGGCTAGTGATAACCAGAAATAAAATGACCTTTCTTGAAAATAACATCATACTATTGATGTAGAAATTGGAATGACTTTAGTTATTTCAAAATTAATTTTGCAACTACATTTCTTGAAATACGTGGTCGTGGCTCGAATATCCGCGCCGTCGATTTGATATGAACGAGTGCCGAAAATCAATTTCTACAAAGATAGGTGGTGGTGAATGCAATAAAAACGTGTAACGCTTCCTAAGACACATTTGGGTATGATCGCAAGAAATATGGCACCAAAATTGATAAACTATTTTTTAATGAACATTTAACGTCAAGCCTGGGCATTTTTATCAAGCAGCTCATCTTGGTGTCTGATTTCAAAGACTACTCCAAATCGTTTCGACACCTTCCATTCTTTTCATAGTATCGTAGTTTTTTTTGCGGATTTTTGAAATGATGATAATAATAATAAACTGATACTGAAACTGACTGAAGTTATCATGGAAATGGTTATGTATATCACGGGAGAAAATGGATATTGTAAACAGTTCGAAGTCACCGTGATTGACCTCACTAATCCAAATTTTTATTTTTTCCACAATCCCGAACAAAATGTCGCGAAATTGCAAAATATAAATATCAGTAGGCTATTGCTAATCGAGCAATCAAAATGAGTCTGAACAGTAGGATATTTCAACTCAGACGGTTATTCTGTTGATGTGAGTGCTAGAGATTTCCTTAGTGTTCGTGATGGGTTATGCCCCGATATATGCTACTACATGAGCTCGTCTTCAGCAGCTGTATTTTCATGGCTCAGCGAAATGCGTCAAACACCATATTTGACATATCAATGTTTTGTGCTAGACCAGTGGTTCTCCACCTGGGGGGCGCGAGAAATTGACAAAGTCCGTATGAATTCTGACTAAACATGTGTTTCAAAACCATTCTGAGAAGACGATTGTTGAAGATGAAACTTATTTCGTATTCAAGAAAGCTCGCCAAATTCAAACTCCAGCAGTCGCGCTTAACGGAGAATAGGATGATTTCAACTTCATTTGAACAAATGTTTGATGTTCTTGGAAGATTTAGAGCAATTACCACGTGTAAGTCATTCATTACTTCATAGCTTTGGAAGTAGCCTAAAGCTAGGTGCAATGGGTAGCTGTTGTTCATAGCTGGCGAGCTGAACTGCTTAAGACAGACTTAGATGCATTATTGGTTGCCTGGTTTCGCCCTCAATTAGGCTACCCTAAATCAACCCAATTTAATTCAATTCCAAAACTGATCAAATTTAGCATGGCAGAACAGAACGACGCCGTGCTCTCTGTATAGTCACTACCAACATTAGGATTAGCCTCAGTGCAACCCACCTTGAACTAAATTGATGTCCTGTTCAATATTTTTTGCTATTTTCAAACATGTTTGGGGAAATTTGTCAGAAATGTTCAAGACTCAACAACTAGAATGAGAATTCAAACTTGGCGTAAGATATCCCATATGCATACTACTAGATCAGGGATGGGCAACCAGCGGCCGTAGAAGGGAATTTGTGCGGCCGTCGACGCCTAATTCAATTAGTATGTATGATTGGCGGCCGTCGACATGCAAATTGAAATTACGAATTCCCTCCCGAAATTTTAAGAGATTTTAATTCATCTTGAAATTTTTTTCGCGCTCCGCGCAATTCAACATTTTTCGATCTTAATATAGTAGCACCTTTCTCAATCTGAGCCGGAATCGGAATCGTGTGCTCTCACGAATTTTTTTTGTGGTACGTTTGGGTGATTTCAATACATTTCCACTACCGATAGATTCGATAAACCTGCTGGGGGGTCAAGAAATAACAGCATGCAGCAAAGTGACTAATAACAATTGGCCCACCCGAAGATGCATTATCATTCATAACTTGCCCTAAATTTTCGAAAGCACTCCGTCTATAAACTCTACCGGTGAATCTGATCACATGGGCTGAGAAAGGATAAATATTTGGTAGTAATATGTGATACTACAACTATGAATTACGGAATTCATTCGTGAATATGAAAAATTTTCGCGCTCTGCGCGGCAATATGCACTCCCGGCAACTATTTATAACATTGCCACTCGCGATTTCGGCGCGTACAATAGGACGTTGTGAAAAGAAGAATAGTCCGGAGTTCACCGGTAATGGATATGGACAGATTAACATAGTTATTTTGCGTCCAGTTAGTTCATTACGGCTATGCCCTGGAATGCGGCCTCAGGCTACATAAGTAATCGAAATGCGGCCGTGATTAGCAAAAAGGTTGCCCACCACTCTATTAGAAGATGTGCTCTTTTTGACATAACGATAAGTGCAGGGGGGTCAGAGGGCGCAAGTGTTTTGACCATCGCCACGGGGGGCGCATGTCCAAAAAGGTTGAAAACCGCTGTGCTAGACAATATCTTTTATATAGTTGCTTGCGGAGTTTATGACGTCCTGCATAGCATAAATATATCGGTAATAACAGGGAACTTTTCTCGCGTTGTATAATTGCACATTTTAAGGATAGATGCCATATCGAGGTTGTCCTTGTTATTGACACAATCAGTCCTTCACAGAGACTGATACAACTCGACGGCGAGTTGGACTGGAGCAATCGTTGCGAGTAATGACTGGCTCAGTATGATTAACTGACTGCATATAGTCCAGACACAATAAGTTCCCCTTTGTGTGTATTGTAGAATGACGATCAAACAACCCAGACTATAGCATATCGTTAAAAAATACGTTGGCAGATACTCTATATGAGAAATAACATTAATTAGAGTCAGATACAGAGCGGCGTGGAAGCCCCGTTTACAGCACGGCCGCTTTCGGGAAGAATGATTTCTGATCCAGTTTCTTCTCGCATGCGGCGAGGTGACTCGAGCGTGACCAACCATTGACACAGACAAAAACCACCGTGACATAGCCGGCCCCGTGTGGAATGGTAAATGTGCGACACAGTTATCCATGAGACACAAATTGAAGGAACGGTGGTTCTGGATATAAAGACGATCGGGATGTGAACAAAACATGGAGGGAATGAAAAAATAGTGATGTACAGAAGGCTAGTCCTACTGCAGTAAGCGAAGGCAATATACAGAAAACGTGCAATATGAGTAGGCAAAAGTTATTTAATTCAAGGCAACACTATTTCGGATGCCACGACGAGTACCAGTTGGTGTACAAAGCAGTAAGTTTACGAGTGGAAGTCTGGTCTCTCATGATCCAGAATATTGTCTTAAATTAGGGACAGAACTTGCAGTAGCAGGATAGTGACGAATTATTATCAAAGCGAGGGACATTGTGCGGTAAAATTATGGGTTTTTACGCTTCTCAAGGAAGCTGAGAACGATGCAAGACGGGACATAAAAGAAACATTGGACAGAATAAAGATAAAAAATGTCAATAACGCGCGCGCGGAGCAATCCTGGTTCAAGGCGGTCGTTGACGGACGAAGGTGTTGAATTGAGCGGAGGTAGGTCGAATGCTGCTGAGCATTGCGGTGCTGTTGGTACAGTAGCGAGCGGAGTCGATATCGTAGTCGTATTCTTTTACAACGTCTGTAGCAAGTTTGTTGCCGTATACGGCTGCGGCAAGTTGCAGTTTGCGGCTGCTCAGCATCTTTCGTTGTTGGGTATGGAAATTGATAGGGTCGAGAGTTCGTTCGGAGGAAGGCAGCAAGTCGGGCAGAACAACTTGTGAGTGCCACCGAGGTAGCAGGTACTCGTTGATTTTATCTTTATACTTTTGAAAGAACTCGGGTTCTTCCGCGAATTTAGAACGTTGGTTTTCAAGCGATTTCTTGGCAGCTTTTTTGTTGTAGGGCGGTTTGACGGTCTCCGTTTTCTTGAGCGGAAACACTTCGTGACGTATGTTAGTGGTGTGCGGAGGCGCAGCATCTTCTACGTTGGACAGAGGTTGCGCGATGGCGGTCTTCGTTTTCTTGAGAGGAAACACTTCATGACGTATGTTAGTGGTGTGCAGAGGCGCAGCATCTTCTACGTTGGTCCGAGGTTGCGCGTTGGCGTCAGAGTCTTCAGAATCGTCGAGTTCAGCTTGCGTGTTGGCGTCGGAGTCTTCAGACATGTCGAGTTTGCCATAATCAGGGGCACAGGAAGTCGGACTGTCACTTGCAGTAACATGTATCGGGTCTCTCTGTCCCTGCGGAGGGACTTCGTCGTTTGCAGGCAAGACCGTTCGGAATTGGGCTTTTGGAACAGCCCCGAAGAGTTCGATGGTTACATCTCCGAAGAGTTGGATGGTTACAGCAGTATCGCACTTAGAGGAGTAACATGTACTAGGTTCAGGATTTGTATAACTTATCGGTGCGGGCGCCGGCCCATTAACGGGCCTCTGACTAACACCACTGTGGGGTGTATCAGACGCAGGCGCGCTTGATGTCGCGAGGCTTTCGAATAGGGTACGAAGATACGATTTGGGTTTGGTTTGAGCGGAGTGCTTATCATTAGGATCATCGTGTGCACCAGGCACAAGATTGCCTTGGCGGCGGCAACTAGGTAAGACTACATCGCTAGAGCGAGGAATTAGAACGTTGTGCGCAATAGGCACGGGATCGACATTGAGATCGTTTGAACGACGATGGTTAGCGAGTTTATCGTGAGAACGAGGGGTGAGATCGGTTTGCTCATTTGGCACGTAACGAATATCGGCGGCTGCTTGACCGCGAGAACGAGGAATGAGATCGGCGTGCCCGTTTGGCACGTAACGAACATCGGCGGCTGCTTGACCGCGAGAACGAGGGATGAGATCGGTGTGCCCGTTTGGCACGTAGCGAATATTGGCGGCTGCTTGACCGCGAGAACGAGGAATGAGATCGGTGTGCGTATTAGGCACGTAACGAATATCGGCAGCTGCTTGACCGCGAGAACGAGGAATAAGATCGGTGCGCGCATTCGGCACATTACGAATATCGGCGGATTGACCGCGCGGACGAGGAATAAGATCAGTGCGCGCATTCGGCACGTAACGAATATCGGCGGATTGACCGCGAGAACGAGGAATAAGATCGGTGCGCGCATTCGGCACATTACGAATATCGGCGGATTGACCGCGCGGACGAGGAATAAGATCAGTGCGCGCATTCGGCACGTAACGAATATCGGCGGGTTGACCGCGAGAACGAGGAGTAAGATCATTAGACCTAAGGCCACTCTGCCACTGCAGAGTGCTTTGAGAATACGAGGGAATGACCGGCCTCGAACCGGCAGTAAAACTATGCGGATGGATAGACTGGGAATGACATGGGATTACTGATGCGGTTGGTAACGATTGGGTTATCGCCGGCTCATAAACGAGCCTCTGCCCAGTACTGCTGACTGGTACAGATGCAGGCGTGTGCAAGGTAGTGAAAGTCATTGCTTGCGTAGTGGGCGAAGGTAAGGGTTCAGTACTCACCCTAGTGTTTTTGTCAATTAGAGTGTTCGGCTTTTGTGATCCGACAAAGCGTTGTAAGAAGGCTCCTTCTTTCTTGGCGGCGTTTAATTTTTTAATAGCTTCCCGTTTTCTGATCATAGATTCGAAAGCTTTCAATGTTGCTTTGTTTTTGAGTTCTATTTTCTCGAGTTCCAGAGCAGCCTTACGGAATATGTCGCAACTGCTTGCAGTGTTTGAGGGTCGACCGATGGCAACGTCGGCAGAAGAGTTCATTTTCTCTTGATATTTCTTACAAGCGTAATTGGCTACATGCCGTCCATTTCCGATCGCGCACCACAGCTTACACAATAAGGGGGAGTGGCTGTCACGGAGAGAAGAGTCGTTTTCAATATCTACCATCAATTGGTCTAGTTCCTCTTCGAGTTGAACGCAAAGTTTATTGAATTCATCTTGACATTTGGTGACGTGTAGTAGTGACTCATTTTGGATAGCGTATGAGAAAGCGCGCTCGGCTCTATGGTAAGCGGCGCTTGAATTTCGAAGGACTTCGTCGATATGCTGCTTGCTCAAAACCTGTCGACCGGCGGCTTGCAGTGTTCGATACATATCAATGTCAGTCAGCTCTCGTATTTTTCAACTTATGTCCTTGTTATTGACACAATCAGTCCTTCACAGAGACTGATACAACTCGACGGCGAGTTGGACTGGAGCAATCGTTGCGAGTAATGACTGGCTCAGTATGATTAACTGACTGCATATAGTCCAGACACAATAAGTTCCCCTTTGTGTGTATTGTAGAATGACGATCAAACAACCCAGACTATAGCATATCGTTAAAAAATACGTTGGCAGATACTCTATATGAGAAATAACATTAATTAGAGTCAGATACAGAGCGGCGTGGAAGCCCTGTTTACAGCACGGCCGCTTTCGGGAAGAATGATTTCTGATCCAGTTTCTTCTCGCATGCGGCGAGGTGACTCGAGCGTGACCAACCATTGACACAGACAAAAACCACCGTGACAGAGGTGTTTTGAAGTTGTTTTTCTGCTTAAAAAAAGTACTGTTCTGCGAAGCTGTATGAAGTGAGGACTTTGACGCATTACGTGACAAATGATTATGTTCTGTAAGTAGGTAATTATACGTGGACGACCTCGGTCCTCGCCAAAAGACGTTCAGAAGAACTAAAATTTGCTCAATTCCAAACATCTTTGGATTTGGAAATTAATTCTTTCGAGTTTGCAGAGAGGACATTTAAGGCTGCAATCCTGGTGTTGTAACTGTAAGTAGTAACTACGACAGTTAGTCCTGTCCTCTTGCCTAGCATTGCACAACAGGCAACAACTAACGACATTCCACTCAGTTCTGATTGGGTTATATAACATCAGGCTATATACCGATATCGATGTACACACTTTATCTATATAGAGTACAGATAGACTAAAACTGTACCATCGGTTAGGTATTATGAATGTTCCTAATTAGCTATAGCTAGATGATTCTCTTTCTGTCGTAGGTGGCGCAAGTCGATAGAGATATATCATGATGATGACACAGGATGAATTATCATCACTGTGTCTTTTCTGAGATAAATAATATAAATCAATGACATGGTCATACATAAGCCCTACCTATACATCCTTACAGGATGTAAAACAAATCATAAATATCAGTGCATTGCGATTACTGATCTCAACAGCGTAAAGTTTGCTGGCGATGTCAAATGATGGAAAATTGACCGGTACAGAAACTTTTCATTCCGGTGTCGAAATGGAGATACTGCAATTAAACCGATTTATCTAGTCTGATTAGGTAAGTCGCGGCGACTTAGCAATTTTGCGCAATTAATCTGTGTGCTGGCCGAAAGAAGTCGGCTAGTTCTCTCGCAGTGTTTTAACGATCTTATTTCTCTCGAATCTATAAAGGTCAACGTCGCGACCGCATGCTTCATATCAAAACGGATCTAGCTGGGTACGGACCAAGTCTACGAGTTTTCAAAGCATCGAAATGGATCGTAATATGTACGCGTGCCGTAAACGAAATTCTGATGACAACCAATTTGTAAGAAGCGCATCGGTTGTTAATAATCTCTGGAATATGAAAGACAGGAAAACCAACGTCTATAGCTCAAAACGCACGAGAACAAGTTTGAAGCAAACTGTCAACTCGCTGGGCGCGATCGCAGAAGCTTCTGTTAACGAGGAAAAGAAATATGAAGCCTCAACACCATCATTTCAAGACAAACCGAATCATGTCGTCAGTCGCAGAAGTAACAGGCTTGCAGTTAAGAAAAATCGAAGATCGCCTTTGTTATCGATGACGATTCCCGCGTTGCCGGCGATCGACGAATCCGACGAAAAGTCGTTCTAAATTTTAACAAACTTAAGCACAGTGCTGATCGCTTTATTACACTATATTTTCCACGGTTCAATTTTTGTATGTTTAAAAGTGCAATTTCGCAGTCATTTTGTGCAATATATTTGACTATATTTTTACAAAACTTTTGGATTGTGTTGGTTTGACGATAACAACAGAAGGAAGTCGTGAACTTAGGCGTATAGAAAGCAGAATTTTTGTAAGCTCTATGTGAAAATTATGTTCAGATTTAAATCAGTAGAACAGGAAGAAACGGCAGGGCCAGACTAAAATTGGGGTATCACACTTGTTTGATCAGTTGCTATATCAATGATCGGGCATTATCTTCAATATACATTTCCACGCCGAGATATAAGAAATGAGAAAGATCCGGTCTTAAATTTTTCACGAACGGATGAAGCTGCGAGCTTTTGAGAATCATTTTAATTAAGAGGCTACAGTCGGTTATGGAAACTATTTTTGATTACCGCATCACCGCTGGTATCGATTCGCCTTACAAATTATTAAAACTTCCTAAGATAATTACAAGGTTGAATTGTATAGATACTTATGGTTGTCAAACAAAATCTTCCCCGCCATGATTCAAGACATCTTATCAGCATCATTTTATTGCGATTTATTGATTCTCGATAGCACAAGAACTGCAATGCAACGGAAAGAAAGGAAGGTGAACTACAAACTATGTGAAGTAAATTAATTAACTCCGCATCGGACCTTGAAATATAATAGTAAACGGAAGAGCGTATTAACAAGATACATGCTCACTCAATGAGAAATTGCTTACAGAATTATCATAATGTGGATAAGCGATGAAGAGGCGTGCTACAGGACGGGGTTACACAATGTCGTCAAAGATCGATTCGGCAACCTTAATTACCATGCTCATATTTACCCAAGCGAAACTGTTTCAATTTAGACTTGAATCTGTTGGACATTAGACATATCGGATATGCATATGATATGATTTATAATCCATATAGCTGTGGCCTATACAAAACCTGTGATGTGATAAGCGCAGAGGTGGTCAAAGTAGTCAACAAAGCTACTCAAGTAGAAGTAGAAGTGGCCACGAAAAAATCTACTCAAGTACGACTAGAAGTACTTCTTCAATAAGCAACCTAAAACTACTTGAAGTCGAAGTAGAATTGACCGACTTTAAATCTACTCAAGTAAGTAAGTAGTTTTGAAAGCAGCCTAAATTCGTTCGCATGGACTGTCAAAAGCTGCAAATTGAGCTATGCGGAAGGTGCAGAGAGCTTGATTCGTACTGATGCATCCCAGGAGATATCAATATACGACACAATAAGCATTTTTTCGCATCATGGGATGCAAATTATAGTATTGATATGAAAATGCCATACTAACCTTTTTGTTTACTGGAAGACCCCGTTTTAGAAAATATCAAGGAATGGCGCCCTACCCCATAAGGCCCCAAGTTTAGGCGTAGAGCAATACGTGGAAGTTGTATCGGATACGGTTTCATCCCTTTGCGCGATTAGTATACGTTAATAACAAATATTGTGGATCGTAAAATTTATATTTAGTGTAGCTTTATTTTAGGAAAATAGAGGCATTACTACACATGCTTCAACATGTATGTACTGCAGACAAAAGAACTGAAAATAATTAGAACTCAAAGTATGATACTCGGAATTCTAAAAATCGAAAAATATATTTCATGTCTTTTGCCTATAAAGCTTCAAAAGTGATCTGTTAAAACAGGTGTAACGTTCAAAAAAGCCGGATTTCCAGAATAGCAGGACACGTCACGTTTATGGTCTAACTAGAAGAAGAAGATGTAGGCTTTTGATATTTTAATTTGTCAAGGTATTCGTTCGTAGTAAAATGTTACCCAAACCGCCCCAATATGTTTTCCATACACGTTAGAAACGTAACATGGTTGAGCTTTAAAGAAATGGAATAGAGAAATACAGTAAATAGGTTTTCTTTGTTTGTTTTACTAACGAAATTAGCGCTTATAAACACTCGGGTCATTTGCGCCCGCACAGTAATGTTCGTAATGTTTTCCCGCTTTTCTTGCGTCCTTTTCTGGTCTTTGCTTCCATCTTTTTGGAGTCGGCTCTCTCTCTTCTCCTGGACTTTTCAAGGCGCTGTATTTACAGCGGGATCGGCGATAAGGAGCCCAGATAAACCTCCGACACATAAACACATAGCAGAGCCCAGACTCGAACCAGCAACCATTGGTGTCGTGACTGCAGTGTTTAACCAACTGCGCAAACAAAGAGGATGATCAAATTAGGCACGTGTAATACTAACCATATGCCTCACTGATTTTATGGAAAGGCGATAACACCTGAATAATGATAATAATCAGCACGTGCTGGACGACATATTCTTACGAATAATAATCACGGTTGAGATGTCTCAAAATATTTCTATATGGCGGAAAAGTGGAGTCAATATAACTACAGAATGTTGCCCCGACCATATTAGATGAAATAACTAAACACATCCATCCCATCCTTTACAACATGGTATCGCGAGCGTTACCTTAAGATGCTTAGATTCCCGGATGTTGAAGCAGGCTTTGAAACATCGTCGGTGTGTTTATTCATGCAGGACAGAGATCACTTTATGGCATGAAGTTTATGCCAATGGGTACATTAAAAATTACAATTCTCCCTGACCTACAAACCAGTGTTGGGATCAAGTCACTCCCTTCGAGTCACGAGTCATCTCGAGTCAATGCACATTTTAACTCGAGTCAAGTCATGTCAATCGATTTTCGAAGGTGACTCGAGTCAAGTCACTTGATTTTTGGAGGTGACTCGAGTCAAGTCGAGTCAAGTCAAGTCAAGTCACGAGTCAAGTCACAGTTCAAGTCAAATTGCTTTTTCGAAGTATGAGGCATGCTGACGTCATTGCATTTCGCTAGCTGTCTGAAATAGAGTTTACAGACTGATCGGTCATTGATTTTGAACCGATGAACGGATATAGTGTTAAATATCTACTCATGAACGCGATGTATCGCTCACATATACGTAGAACTAAGTAATTGCATAGCCTCAGTTTATAGTTACCAGCCAAAATAGAGAACAGAGAAAACGAATTGATGACATGCAATCCATTACAGATTTACAAATTGATATGATGTGATACAATTCGAGCCTGCGGCAATGGTTGAGGACTATATAAACTACATTCGGATTTAATCTCAATAAATCAAGAGGTTTTGCTGGGGCAAGAACGGGGAAGAGAATTATACATTTGGCTAGGCTACCCCTCGAATCGGGGAATCAGTCATATAACCATAATTTCGATACTAATGAAGCAATCTTTCTGAAATTTTGACACAAGGTGCTGTGTAGGACATTCGAACTTTGGTGAAAATTTGGTGAAAAATGGTCAACGATTTTTTGACTTTCATCTGATTTTATGATTTTTCAAACTATTTTTTTGTGAATTTTTTTCTGGCAAAATTTTTGAGTGAAATTTTTTCTTGTTGCTTATAATACATTCAAATTACCCCAATTTTCCGGATGAAACTCTTTTTTTTTCAACAAGGGTTATTCTCTGAAAAAAAAATTTGAAAATTAAAAAATAATAAAATTTTTTGCAAATTTTTGAGTTAGTTGAACCTAAAGGGAGGGACCCTTCACTTATAAAATAAAATTACCAGTTTCATCCGGAGAAGCATCCTAAGATACATATACCTGCAAATTTTCAAGTTGATTGGACGATTTTTACTGATTCATAACTTTCAAGGTACGAAAAATAGAAAATTTTGAGAAAAAGCCACTTTAATTTCGTAACATGTAAAAGTCACATTATCAGTCTGAAAATCGAAAATTTCACACAGTTAATAGTCTAAAAAGCGCCAGGATGCTATATTTTCCTTCTGTATTGCCATGTTTTCTGCTTTTGACAGCCCTTTCCATTCGTTCACAGTTCTGAATGAGTAGATTTCTATTCTTTGACTTCCCATTTCCCCCCCTTGATTTCCCACATTTTGCAATAGTCGCTCAATAGTCGACCATAAAACGGTGAACGGCTCGAACAAGATCCGATTCCGTGATCAATTGCATGTCTTTACAAATGCCATGACACATCAAATAACACTGTGATAGATGTGACACTCCAATCCAGCCTCTAACAGTGATCAATATCAGCTTTGATTGACAAAAAACAGTCACCAAACCCAGTCACTGAGAACCTACGAACCACCAGCTGCAAAGTGCTGAGACCGGCATACCGCTTGTTTTGATCTGTTGTAACGCATCGTTGATTACACCATAGATATCCTTAAAAGCACTAGATCGACAGCGACGTGCGTAGGTAATAAGGGCTCGGATATTCGCGGTGGTTGTGGCCGTGTTCATAATTATGGGGGGGGGGAGATTGACTACATAGTCTCATGAAAAAAGTCAATTTGTGACACTTAGGTGAATTCAATCATTATAATACTTGGGTATATGAAAGATGACATCTAATACAACAAATATCAACAATAAAAAATTTTTGATTTTTTTCCTTTTCTGGGGTAGCCTAGCCCCTTAAATTACTTCAAATTACAATGAATTTGTGAGAGAACAATGGAGGCTCAGTAAAACGCACGATCATTGAATGATTGGTTGCTCTCACGGGGGACACCAGCGTTTCGCGAACAATCCGAACATATGCGAGATACTGTGATTTTTATCGACACCGCTTACTTGATGACTTGAAATTTACTCGTGAATTTTGCTCCGAGTCACGAGTCAATCGACATTTCTGATGCGCCGAGTCAAGTCAAGTCAAGTCATTTTGGCAAAGTGACTCGAGTCAAGTCAAGTCATACGAAAAAGATGACTCGAGTCTGACTCGAGACAAGTCGAGTCATCCCAACACTGCTACAAACCTATACATATACGATGATCTACGGTGCATCTCCGATTCTCCCTAACTATAATTGTTATGTGGCAGAGCCTCTGCCGTATTGTATACAGTGTAACCGCAAAGCGGGTTTGATCCCGCAAAGAACGTGTGAACCTGTAAACTTAAATACCGTGGATTCTGGAGGCTCATTCCGCTATGTACAGGTATGTCTAATTTTGTCAATGTCTATTGGATCATTCCACGACTCACGTGTGGCCTGATGAGCATTGTCATACGGCCGAGGATCATAAACCTGCTTTAATTGAATGTTGCCAGTCGCATGCAAGAATAGGCACATTGAAATGACAACTGCTTCCATTCAATTCAATTCAATCCGAACTAGCTACGGCACAGTGACAGGGGTTTGTATGATTCGTAGGTTGATAATAATTACACTTTACATGAGGGCGTGAAGTAGCAAAAATTCAAAAATCGGGGGGAAGGTAGGTAAGTGATCCCGACGTGATTTGAACACGCAACCTTCTGATCTGGAGTCAGACGCGCTACCGTTGCGCCACGGAGTCATACGTCCGTAGAACGAATTGAAAATACACATTAGTAAGGGCATTTCATCGAATATTTCACAAATCTGTGAACTATATTGTTACCAAACAATTTCTTCACCAATATGTATGCCAAGGTCTCTTATAACATGTGTTCAACTCTTGTGGGAACTTCAACATTTTTACACATGTTACTACACAAACATATTGGTGAAGAAATTCATTGATAACAATATAGTTCACAGATTTTCATAAGTTTCCCTTACTACATGTCTGACTGGTTCTCTAAAAATAACAATATACTTTGCATTAAATTGTATCCTTTATATAAATACACGACCCTGATCGGTATCGGTCTGTGTTGATTTTGAGGGCGTCCCGCATCGACTGGATGCCATTTCTTTTCGAGATGGGGATGATAAGGTAATCGTCATTATTTAGAAAAATAATAATTGAGGTATAACGTCACAAGAGCTCATTAAAAATCGGACACCTGATCGCTTAAGAAAGCTTTTCAAGTCATCGTTATTACATAACACTGCCAATAAGACATAATCAGCTGTGGAAAACGAGTTATGAAAATAGAAAACTGTGCGTAATTGTCCTGCTATTACTCCCAGTGACGCTGCTGTAAATGTGGGTCTTGGATCTATTTCTAGGTATAGGAATTAGCAATGTTCAAAACTATCCAAGGAACGGAATTGGTTTGCAGAGACTTGCCTCAGATATTTGAAAACTTTCTACAAAGTTGACAGCAGACTGCCGTCTATAGACCTATATTTAATATGCTCTCTGAGCGGTTGCAATTAAGCAATACTACAAAAAAACATTACCGATCTCGTAAATTCTATCGTAGGCATTGATACAAGGTAACCCCTATTTAACAGTCATGGCAGAATCAGAACCAAAATGCAATTTGTCAGCCCCCCCCCCAAACGTTGGTCGTGTGCTCTCATAGAGTGACAAAGCAAACGCATGCGTGGTTTCGCTCCACAGATCCCCATTCCAACTGTGGGCTATTTAACCAATAACTATTCATGCATGCAATTCACAAACTCTCACACACACACACAACATCCGTAGCGATGTAAGTCCGTAAAACGGCCGGAATAGGTAACGGCGAAGTACACACCAATGTATTGATTTCTATCGATATACTCCGCAACTAAATCGCGAGTTGCTGTCAGTGCTGTGCATTCTTTGACTGTTTGACATTTTTGACCAGAAAATTATTTCCAAGTAATGATTGAATTTTTTCAATGATATTGGTAATGAGACATGTTACTATTACTTGTTGATCATAGTGGAGGTGCTGATGTCTTCGAAAAGCTATGTGCACGAGACGCACGCAATACAAAATTTGTATTTCTTCACGGGACGCATCGTTTTCCTCTGCGGGTCGCATTTGTACTGCAGGGTTGAGATTGCAAGGACAGGACTATTCGGCGCCAGTCATTAGGCACATATGGACAACGGACATATATACAGTACATCGAAAGTTTCGGCGAACACTTTTAGCCGTTTATCAGGTGTGGCTACTTTCGAAATTGCTCCCGCAATTTCATTCATGTAATATAAAATATATTTAGTTATCGTGACGGCGGCTACTATGCTTAGTTGTTATGAAATGCTTTTGCCTAATTACAATTTTAATTACATTACATTGTTATTGAGACCTGGCAAGCACAACATAACATTTACATAGGTGTGCTATGCGTGCCTCGCTAACTAGATAATTCAGCCACGCTAAACTGTTTTCCATACTTCAGTAGCAACAGAAAACGTAGTAAATAACAATATAGCCTAAATCAGGGGTCATCAACTCAAAACGGGTTGCGAGCCACTTCTCAAATTTCGCAGAGGACGCGGACCGCATGAATTCAATATCGAGATAAAAGAGGCCACTCACTTTAGCAATCACAGTTTTAAAACTACATCAGTGCAACGCTGTTGTCTATAACATGGGCGACGGGCATTGCCAATTTAGGGATGGTGTGAACGCGAGGTTCACGTTCGCGTTCTGTGTGAGAACCTCGCAAATTTAGAGGTTCACGTTCACAAACGAACCTTGGCAGGCTCTGCACTGTGAACCTTTTCCATATATTACAATTTTCACTTCATTATAACATCTTAGGTTGAAATTTATTGCATTTCAACTGTGAACCACTATATGCACGGCGCTACCAGCATAAAAAATCAACACTAAACGAGCATGTGCCTTGAAAATCTCAAAAATATTACTTGCTTTGTTACAGAAGTTTGCTCGAATATTTAGTGACTCTCTGCTGTGATCTTGACCCGCAATCACACAACATCGAGGACGAAATGCGCTACATATAGGTATTCAGCGAATGATGCTTATTCAGCCCACCGATGAAATTGATATCGCTGTCGTTTGTATGATGTAAAAAATCAAGCAGGCGCACGGGGACAATCTTGATTTCATATGTTTATTGTACCATAAAAAACAAATCCGTGAGATTGGGGTGTTGGCTACTGCTGTATAACTTGTTAATGGGGTAACATCGGTAGCAAGTATAGAAACCCGTTTACACTCTGCTTAATATCAAAGTGGCAAAACTCAGACGCCGAATACACATTGTCCGGTCTGGCCTAGACCCGTTAAGGTGTAAACTTATATTCCCTTGCAAGTCCTCGTTGAAATTGTTGGCAAAGCGACGGAATATACTGATTTTATGGGATTATTATATCATATGATTGCCCCAGTTGATACATTTGGCGACGTTTGAAACGTTAATATGTACTTCAGCATAGTGACATCATATGGCCCGAGTCGTCACTATAGGTATCGTGTATATTAATATACGCTATCACTTCACTGAAATGTAGGGCTGGAATTAGCAATATGACGTCACGTGACGTCATGAGGTTCACGTTCGCGTTCACACAGAACCTTTCAAAAAGGTTCGCGTTCACACGAACCTGAACCTTTCAGAGGTTCACACCATCCCTAAGCCATATTTACCACAAGAAATAATATTTCAATAAAGAAATACAAATATTACAAAAATCACTTTCACGATCATCATTCTAATTCTATTGGAACTCTGAGCTGCGCACGATAGGCCTACCTGACAACTTCAGCGACTAAAAAGTCGAGATTGGGGTTAGCTGCACAGACACGGTACTTGCCGGAAAACTATATCTCATCGTAAACCTTGATATTGTGGGGTAGCCCCAAGTAGTTTTCTAAGTGTCTCGGTCTCGGGTACAGTTTATTAGCAATTTTTATCAGTTCAATACACCACCGAAATTGCGATACAATGAAAAGATAGGAATGTGTCGAAACGACTTGGAGTAGTCTTTGATATCAGACACCCACCTTGGCCTAGGCGATGTAAAGAGGAGGCATGCACACTGAATGAAAAGTAAAAGAAGATATTATAAAAAGCAAGCGACAAAAACGAGGTGGCATGTCACGGAAGGCGAGATCGATAGGTCAGGTCGTGATCCGGTAATCTTGAGGACGGACTAGTATTCATTTAATAGAAATTGCTTGTATTTCGACTTAATGTGGACATGCTCGTCGACTGTGGGATATAGCCGGCGGGATACTGTTCCGCACGTCAGGTACGGCATATTTGATAGAGCGATGATGTTTTAGGTCAGTGGTTCCCAACCGGTTGGGAATTCAATGGTCTCTGGTGGGGAATAGACGCATATGTTAAACATTATATACAGGATAGTCTACATATTTACGGAGACACGTGCGCGATTACCGTTACATGTTAACTACTCTGGAATGTATGCATCGAAAATTATATTGCGAGTTGTTCACAAAAACTTATTTTCAACTCTCGATAACCAATGATGGCGTCACTATATATATATATCGACTTTCAATTAAATAATTAAATAAAAGGGCATAAGAAAACAGGAAACAAAAGAACATCAAGATAATCCGTTTTGGGCCCTTGTTAAGCACCTCCAGCGTGGGCGGTCGTGGGCGTCTTCGAGCGAAAGCCCGCGTTGGGCTAGCTCGGTCTCTATTGTCGAGCGCCATGTGGTTCTATTCCAGCCACCTCTGCGCCATGTGGTTCTATTCCAGCCACCTCTGCGCCATGGCTCC
This sequence comes from Botryllus schlosseri, assembly GCF_051294905.1. Classification (NCBI taxonomy): domain Eukaryota; kingdom Metazoa; phylum Chordata; class Ascidiacea; order Stolidobranchia; family Styelidae; genus Botryllus; species Botryllus schlosseri. Next base: position 18,023,946 of record NC_137250.1, on the reverse strand, counting down.
GTCGGAATGTGGTTGATGATGGCGGCGACTGGTTGATCGTCTTGATGCCGCACTAGATGACCGATCAGGTGGAAGCGTCGTTCAGAAGCCAGCAAACGGCATGGGACCGTTTTTGTAAGTTTGCGCAGAGCGTTGGTGGATATGTGCTCCGGGTGGTGGATGCCGAGTGCGTAGCGGAGGAGTGCATCGTAGTCGGCGTTGAGTGTCTTAGCCAGCTTTTCTGTCAGCGTGGGTGCTTCTATTCCGTAGAGAAGAACCTGCTCGACAGTGGCACGGAAAATGCGGGTCTTGAGCTGGGGTGAGGCACTAGAGTGGAAGAGGTAATGTAGCCGTCTTGCCGCGCCCCAGGCCTTTGCTCGCCTCGCCTTCAGTGCTTTTCCAGAGTCCGCGACGTCAATACCGAGGTATATAAAACTCTTGACATTCTTGAGCCTGACTTCTCCCAGTTGAATTGGTGTGTCGTTCTCCGACAGAGCTGGTATGGCCAGAACCTCAGTCTTCTTGGCATTGATCTGGAGGCCAATAAGAGCGGCGGTGGCCTCTAGTTGGTTGATGAGGCGCTGTGCCGATGCGGTATTCGGGGCAAGCAAGGCGAGGTCGTCTGCGTAGGCAAGAATACCTACGTGGACAGCCTCACGAGTCGTACGCGTACGCGTTCCTTGCCGTGGCCGCCATTCAAAGAAGTCCGAGTTGTCCGGGAAGGCCGTTCGTAGCACGAAGTCAAGAATTATCACGAACAAGAATGGTGCCAAGGTGTCACCTTGAAGCACGCCAGCCGAAGTGGTAAAATCTCCGGTTGGACCGTCATCTGTTCGGACTCGCTCTCGTGTGTCAATGTAGAGGGCCATAATGGCGTTCCTTATCACCTCAGGAATTTCATAAAATCTGAGGATCTTCGCCATGGCTGGGCGCGAGACCGAGTCGAAGGCTTTTGCAAAGTCAACAAAGACAGCCACAATATTATTTTTGTGTGAGCGGCAGGTGTCAATGATTGTGCGCAGTGCCAGGATATGCTCTGTTGTACCGCGGGAGGGTCGAAATCCATTCTGGACATTCAGGAGCTATTGCATCCAGCACGATCAGTATGATCTGAAATACCGTTTTCGCTAAATTTTTAGGATTACAGACATCGGTTCACAATACGTTTTATGTTGCAGTTATAGGCGATTGTCTTGTGTACTGTGTGTGTGTGTGATTGCGTGTCTTGTGTACTCAAACAAGCAAATGGTTTCTCCGTAAAGACAAAAATTTTGGTAAGTGGGGAATGAAGACTCGAAATAAATCTGAAATGAGGGATGGAAACAAAAAGGTTGGGAACCACTGTTTTAGGTCGATCATATGATAATTGGACGACGTGGACACGCGTGTGTCGTACTTGTGCGCTTTTGATTCTGAGGTTAAGAAGTCATCGCAATATTCGGTCTTGGCAGTGTCTGGGCCATTGCATATCATGTCGGTTAATTCTACCTTCATAAAATGCTATTACCATCGCTGAAGCCGTATCAGCGAGTGAGGAATAGTGATGTTGGCCACAAATGAATAGTTTCTTTTGAACAACAACAACAATATTATTTTTAAACTGAAATCAATTTGAGTATTACAACATGCTTTACCAAGCGTTCTTCCAAAATCACAAATCAGGCCGCGTGCCGCGTGTTGGTGACCCCTGGTCGAAATCTTGATATTTCAAAAATGGATGATCAGCAAATAAACTCTTCCGAACCTGTGCTAAAACATTTTCAGTAACCATGATTAGGAATAGTTCGAAAACGTTAGAGCTTCTTAAAATCAAACGGTATTCTACGTATCATGAATGATACATGAATAGCTTTTCATTCTTGCTTATTACGTTGCTGCGGTTGTCAAAGAGCAACTCTCTACTGAAGTTTAATTTATAATTAATTAATTACATGTTTAACAGTAATTGTAATTGTAATTTGAAATTTTTAGGATAGAGTAATTGTAATTGTAATTGAGCTGAATTGATGTAGTTCAGTGGTTCTCAACCGGGAGTCCGCGAAGCAATCTCAGGGGGTCCGCGAGACCTCTAAATTTTCAAAATGATTGATAATCTCATTTTTATTTTATTCTCCAATTTTAGAAAGCATGAGGCAGTTTCGCACCACAACTGCTAAGACCTCATGACTCACATCATCATAGTAATCGTCTGATATGAAATATCCTACTGTGAAAATTCATTTCATTGCCAAATTACCAATAACTTATCAATACAAACATATTGCTGTTTATAGACGTTTTGTTGTGGTTTGTGGAAAAAAATAAAAATATGGAGATATAGTAAGGTAAATCAGCTTCGACTTCGTAACGTTTGCAAAACCTTTTCGATTCGAAGTTGTCAGTCTCATCAAATTAGTGAACAGTCGTTTGAAATAAAAATTTCTAAAGTATTTTCCCTAATTCATCCCAATAAAGAGATTGATACATCGCCGTGAAATCCACTTTATCTCGTGTTATACATAACCACTTTTCCAGAGTAACTTCAAGACGAGATGCTAGATGAAAATGACTAGGCTCGAAGAGATATGGGAATTAGAAATATGTTACTTCATTTTGGTGCCATAAATGTTGCGATCACACCAAGAGTATCGTAGGAACCGTTAAGCGTTAATTAGGGTTACCATATTTCGTCGCTTGCTATCGGATCACGAATTCCCTATTTAGCGTCATTTATGCCCATTTTCACTCGAATATATCCGCAATCTTAGAGGTAAAAGCTGTAAAGGAGGATGAATCGCCAAAAAGGAGGACATTTAGGCGTCCTCGGAGGACATTTTCAAAAACTTGAAAAATAAGGACGTATGATAACCCCAGCGTTAATATTGCGTTAGCCTCCATCTATCTTTGTGGAAATGGATTTTCGGCACTCATGGTTCATATCAAATCGAAGACGCAGATTTTCAACACACGACCACGTACTTTAAGAAATACATCTGCAAAATAAGCTTTGAAATAATAAAGGTCTACCCAATTTCTACATAAATAGTATGATTTTATTTTCGAGAAAAGTCATTCTGTTGCTGTTTATCACAAGCCTACAGTTCATATTGGCACAAGACAGATGACGGTTGCACCTTGATCGAGCTAAATTTGAACTAAAACTTGAGGGGGTCCGTAAGAATCCGTGACTGTCAAAAGGGGTCCGCGAAGCCAAAGAGGTTGAGAACCACTGATATAGTTGATCCAACTCTGGTGTAAATGACCATTGTAGTCGACAAACACCATGAATACCACAAACAACAACCTCTGCCTATATGCAGGACGCTTCGTCCAGCTTTACTTCTTCAAATCTTCATGCTACTTACTTGTTTTTTCCGTACGAGCTTTGACCACCTATGGAAGCAACATCACATTTGAATCACAGTTACACCATACCGCGTCTGGCAACTGCAAAACCGGGCAAATTATCGAACATGAACAATACTACCTGCGAAATGCTATACAATAGAATCGAGTAAACGTCAACCGCATGTAGGCTAATTGTAACATTGCAGCATCGCAGCAACTGGCTGGCCCATATACCGTTATTAAGAGCGTTCCAAGTCCGACATTAAGCCGGCATCTGTAATGATAGGTTTGACACACGACCTCTGTTCGAGTAATGAAAGCTTGACTGTAGACTTTCCAACGCCTAGCCCTCGAAAATTGACCTGCGGTCGGCAACACCAAAGAGGTAACTGAAAATGAAATCAACGCTGCTGGACATCCCTTTCTCGATGGAATTAAATTGATTATATTGGTTTCTCGCTAACGCACTGTAAATGACTGTTATTTAAGCTCAAGTGTGGTACTCTTTGCCGACCTTCGACAAACTTTTAAAGCCACAGACTTTCGGACGCCTTTTGCACTGGCAAGATTTGCAGCGTTTGACTGCAATGAAGGCTGAGCAAAATCGAATACCCGCGTGTTTCGATTCCGAGTCGACCATCAGTATGGATGGATGATTCGGAAGATACAAACGTGTACCTTGTACGGGACCACAACGAAACTCTGCTAGTATACTCCACATGAGTACACAAAAACGGTATTTCATGGACACATCTATTTCATGACGATGAGCGTATTAATTCGGTAATCGAAAAAATATTCTCGGATTACTCATCCCCAATCATTACAATTGATATTCCATTTGGATTCGGAGCGTTGTTACCAGCATTACCTGTAATTATTAAGCAATAAATGGATATGCGAACAATATTTCTATAGTAACCATTTCCCACCTGCACAGGACTGACCAGGCGGTATCAGAATGATAACAGCAAGTAATCAAAACATAAGATGACGCCAATCAACTGACGTTCATCTGATGGTTGCTGACATCAGCACACTCACTCATCATAATACATTATGGTCGGCAAAGCACTTACGTATGAATCAATAAGTTGATTCATTTTACATAATATCACAGTTATAATTGAATATAGCATCGCATATCAGCGAAGGCCTATTCCGAGCCGTAGGATATTTCCATGGTCACACAGGGGATTTTACGTTGCTAAACAATTTCATCTTGTGCAGAAAAACAAGTGTATCGTACCAGGTTACATGCGGTGAATGGACAAATATTGTACCAAAATGGTCCAATTGCGTGCAATAACGTACCAATATATGGCAACTGTACGATGATAACATAGAAACACCGAAACTCATTTATACTCTCCCATGAAGATGACCCGGCAGTCGCTGAGCATAACATACCCGGCTATTAGTATAACGCGCATTTTATTGATATAAAATGACAACAATTTGTCGCGTACTGCGGCAATGAATGAAAGCTGATCAAATAACAAAGCCATAACAATCGATCTGAAACTTGTAGGATGCTGTTTGAGAATCGTTTCCTTTCGATCCAAAGTTCTGTCACAATTGATGTCTCGCTGCCAGAATTCAAATGAGCGCCGATCGGCTTATTGTCTGGATAAATTTGAAATACATTGATGCTTTGGTTAATAATTGAAGACGCAAATCCAAATATCCTCCAAGACGGTTTCTGTACGAACCAGATTGCATCACATCATAAATCGGAGAAACGCATTAGTAAGAGTTGACATTTGGAATGCTTTGAATTTTAATATTCTCAGCTCCCGATTTAATGAAGACAAGGATTTCCAATAGAGTTTAAAATAGTCCAGTATTCCCCAGTAACTGACAGTTTGTTAGAAGATCTACATGACATAAATGGACGCAGGGAAATATTGACACACTTGGTCTCATCTTTTGGGTGTTCCTTTTGAGATGGATTCAACCCATTTCATTTATTCGCGTCACCCACCATGAACGTTGAAGTCATTTTTTCTTTTGTGCTGTGGAATTAGCAGGCAACTTTGTGGATACCCAAAATCTAGTAAATCATATGACGGTTCCGGGGTTTAATTGTGATACCATCAACTTGAGTCTTCACTCTCTATACGCGGTACAATATCCTTTTCATTCGCATTCTGTATCGCTTCATATGGAAACAAAATGTTATTTACCATCTAACGCTCAGAAAGACACGGTTGCTCAATGCTATAGTGACAGGCACTTAAGAGCCGATTCTAAGGACTGTACAGTGTACATAGGTGCATTCCATTGATATAGATTTACAAAATATGTTTTGGGTTACCCTTGTTTTCGCTCCTAAATTGGGGAGTTTGTTGTGCAGCAGCTACGGCACGGCTTACAAGTACTTGATGCATCACATCTACGCGGAATAAATTGAATATTTTCAAATATTCTGTTAATTTCCAATGGAATCACGGACCCAATGCAACTTCCGCACGGACGGGCCGCCACCTGAAGCCGCCGTTCCATATAGAAGTGGAATCCCAGGAATCCACTTGTCACGTGAGGGTACTGTCGGCAAGCCTACTACATTTACTAAGGGTAATGTGTCCTGTTTAAATAAAATTTATGCCTCCGGAAATTCTCATTTGCAGATTATAGCAATTGAAACATAATTTTCTGGTACTCAATATATCCTAGCAGCGAGCTGCATGAACGCGACGTAAAATTCGAGTGCAAAATGTGCCATTAGATAGAGTGAAATCTGACCTTTTATCGACTCCATTCCTACGTTATGGTAAATCATTCTGCTCCATTCTAGTGAGTATACAGTAAAGAGTAGAGTCTAATGTATGGCATAGGTAAAAGACTAAAGCAACCTGCAATCGTGTATGTGCGTACAGTATTGAATTTTTTTTAAAAAATTGTTTGAGGTATTTACACCAATGAAATTGGCATACCATGCAGGCTTTAACACTGAGTCGCTCTTTCTGTAACTGTGATTACGTGGCATTGCGTATACGCATACTATATTTCCCAAGTTAACAAAGCCAAGTGACAGTAATTTCTTCTAATTGCCAAGTATACAGCAGCAAGAGGAAATCCTATTGTGTTGACTGTGCATTTTTGCTTTGTAGAAATATGTTGTCCAGATGCGTGATAAGGAGTTCAAGCTATTTTAAGATCGATTTTAGAAATAGAGCTGATCAGGATTGTACATCAATGACGAGTAATTGCAATCGGAACCATTGTGTAATAAAACCTCGCGCTTTTGATCAAACGCTATACATTTATGGCAGCGAGAGCGCATTGTATTTCAGTGACATTTTGTTGATGAAGTCATTAGTGATCTATTCTTAGTATACTGAGCATGGCATTAGACTAGAGCAGTGGTTCCCAACGTGGGCGATATCGCCCCCCAGGGGGCGATTTGGCGGTCTAGGGGGGCGAAAATAACGAAGGGGGCGATAGGGGGGCGAAAGCGGACGAAGGGGGCGATGGGGGGCGAAAATAACGAAGGGGGCGATGGCGCGTTAAAACGGCTATATTGGAGTCGGGAACGTAACTACCGCACCCCAAACCCCCACATTGGGAGTGGAGGCCCGAAATCGAAGGAAGCCCAAATTTATTTCGTGAAGTAACATGAATGATAGAGTAATTTTTTAGAAATTCAAGCGACTTTTTCAAAAGTTTTCGCGCTGTGCGCGATTTAATATTTCCGTGTATCTTGATGTTGGGGTCCCCGTCACCCAACAAAAATTCGCATGATTTATGGATATGGGAGACTTCGGCGTCGGCCATTACTGCGCCACGGTGCACCAAGACATATGAAGTTAAAGGCCATGTAACATGCGACTTTGAGAAGTGTGTCAGATCGATCAGCAGCGAGAAGACCTTGGCCAAAAGAAATGCACGTGTGCTGACCGAAAACTTCAATATATATACAATATACATATATGTTTAATTGTCCATAGGCGCCTCAATGGCTGGCGTCGAATGGTCCTGTCCTGGCGGCCTTAACCCTACAGGACAAATGCCATCCCGCAAGGAAAAAATTATTTGCCAGTAAAGAAATACCAATATGAAATCATGTGCGTCTTTTAGTTTGGTACGTTTTGACGATTTCCATATCTCCTGACATAGCAGATATAGGAGGTCACGAAATAGCATCATGTAAAGAAGTCAATATAACAACGATTCCGCCAAAGATGTTTAATTATTATTTAGGGGTCCTACCTTTTCCAACATACCACATCGACCATATTGACCGATTCAAACATTAATTATATAAATTTGTGGCGCTTCGCGCGTTTAGGCGAAATACGGTGACTCACCAAATAGTACATGAAATAGGGTATAGCTGATATGTAGTGACAAAATGCCCACTGGCTGAGGGGGGTTAGGGGTTTGGTTTATCACTTTATGGCGCCAAAAGACCAACGCTTTCTTTCGGGGGGCGGGGGGGGGGGCTGACGAAGTGCTGTTTTTCGGTTCCCAATATTTGGGGGGTCGATGATCGGTGTGGAGCTTGAAAAGGGGGCGATGAGTCGAAAAAGGTTGGGAACCACTGGACTAGAGTATGCATTGAAATAGTTGGTTCCATTGTCCCAGGAGTTATGAAATAGGCGCATGTATAACTGGTTCATTCAAGAAAGATTTATTCGTCTGTTGAAATATCTATCAATATTAAGATTTTATTAAGATTTTCCCTATTTGCAATCGGTTATTGTGGGAGACCCAATAAGTCACTTGTCCACAGCCATGTACACAATATCTACTGGAGCAATGTGTAACCGTCTCCAAATGAAGGGGATAAGGATTTTGCTTTGATAACAACATATGTAATAACATTACCAAAACCAGGTATTTCTGAATATAAGAAGTTCAAATATAATATGCGTTTAAGGCCCAACTATTATCATTACGCATATCGTCTTAATGCAGACGTGGGTTGAAATGGATCATGTCTTTCGAAAACTATCATGAACATTGCGCTAGTGCATTTCGAGAATGGGGACTAAAGATAAAGGAGCTAGCCATATATATTTCAGTTGATAAAGTTGAATTCGAATAAGGAATAATGAAATTCCACAATCAATTAGCATTCTAAAAAAATACCAGTTTGAAATGAATATTGGCATATTATAATATTGCGAAACAATAACTTCATATTGTTAATTTATTCGCTAAAAGCTTTTCGACTAACTCTCATCAGTAGCGAACGTTAGTGATGGGGTGAATCAAATTCGAAATGTAAGAACTATTTTGTCTGTATGACGTAATAATAACAAAAACAAACAACTAGTAGACGGGCTAGATACGGTAGTAACGGTACAAAACAAACGTTAACGAGTACATATTCGGTTATAAATAACCGAAAACACAACACATAACATTAATGAAATATTCCAAGAGTGTAGAGGCGTTCCTTCTGGCGACAGAGAATCGGCTTTCGTAGCTTTATGATCGTAGATTCCAGGACCTTTAAATGAAACAGAGAACGGCCACGAGCAAGTATAGAAAATTGACTGTCATTGTAATGATCAGCACATTCTGGATGGGATAAGAGATGCTGTCCAATAGCCGAATTACAAGCAGTAACTTGATCATAATCACGCAGTGTGTCAACAGACTGCGATGAAGGAGTTGGAGAAACAATATTTATTCTAATTTGCCGTGGGACATGCTGGCGAATTCTTTGCTGCAAGCGCTGAGACGTGCGACCTACATACCGACTGTCACATCGGCACGTGTATTCATATATTATGTTGCTTTGATTTGTCGCAGGTAGCACATCCTTTTGCGTTGCAGGCATCAGAGATTTCGTCATGAAGATTATCTGAGGTTCTACTTGTGAAAAACAATGGCTCACTGACGATTTAATTTGTTTTTCAAACCTGTTGGACACTTTCCCAATCCAAGGAAGATGCAAATAAACAGGACATTTTCTAGGTCCAAACGGTTTAACTTTTCTGAAATCTTTGAGTTTACGATCTATGGTCATTTTAATGATATGATCAGGATAACCATTTGACTGAAAGATTGACCGAATGTTCTCCAATTCAGAATCAAGTTTGACTTTACTACAAATCATCAGAGCCCTGTGTACCAGAGTTCTTATCAAATTTACTTTACGTTTTACTGGACAGAAAGAATCCCACGAAATGTATTGCCCACTGAATGTAGGCTTACGGTAAACTGATGTAACAAAATTAGCACCCGTCTTTTCCACTACAACATCAAGGAATGCTAATGAATTATTGACCTCTTTTTCCATGGTGAATTTCAGTGATGGGTGAAGACCATTCAATTTGCTCAGAAACAAATCACACTGGGATTCATTTTCAAATATGGCGAAGGTGTCATCAACATATCTTTGATACATTAATGGTCGATCAATATCTTCGAATAACCGTTTTTCGTAATACCCCACAAAAATGTTAGCCAGAATGGGACCAAGCGGCGATCCCATTGCAACACCATCGATCTGTGTATATATGGTGTTATTGAAACTAAATTCGACATCACAAGTGATCAATCGCATTAATTTAACAAAAGAAGACCTTGAGAATGGAGGAGATGGAAGGACACCGCCATAGAGTTCATTGGCACAAATCTCTATAGTCTCTTGAACTGGCACGTTCGTGAATAAACTAGATATATCAAACGAACACATAGAGATTTCGGACTCATCGAGATCAACATTACGAATGGTATCAGCAAATGTGAACGAGTCACGAATGCAGTTACCACCATAGAACAAACTCACCGGCTCAAGATATCTCGCAATCCACTTCGCGACTTTGTGATACGCTGATCCAACCATCGATAGTATCGGACGTAAGGGTACATTCGATTTATGGGTCTTCGGAAGACCATACATACGTGGTCGAATGGAGCCAGTGGCCAAACTAAGTAGCTTAGCGCATGGTTTTTGTGGAACTCCAATCGACAGAAGTGATTTCACGATGACTTCCGATTGCTACAGGAGCATCAGATCCCTGAAATCCAATAAGTCAATTCACATAACCAAACCTGATAAAGGATCTGGTGTAGTCATTTTGAATAAGTGTGACTACATTTCTAAAATGGATTTAATTCTTGGCGACAAGTCTAAATTCGAAATCCTTGGCCCTGCGTGTGACAATGACAACACCTCCAAGATAGAAGCTCGTATTCAGCGTCTACTATTGACCCTCAAGAAGGCGGGAAAAATCTCTTCTGCTGAATACGACGACATCAGACCCACTGGCTCCATTCGACCACGTATGTATGGTCTTCCGAAGACCCATAAATCGAATGTACCCTTACGTCCGATACTATCGATGGTTGGATCAGCGTATCACAAAGTCGCGAAGTGGATTGCGAGATATCTTGAGCCGGTGAGTTTGTTCTATGGTGGTAACTGCATTCGTGACTCGTTCACATTTGCTGATACCATTCGTAATGTTGATCTCGATGAGTCCGAAATCTCTATGTGTTCGTTTGATATATCTAGTTTATTCACGAACGTGCCAGTTCAAGAGACTATAGAGATTTGTGCCAATGAACTCTATGGCGGTGTCCTTCCATCTCCTCCATTCTCAAGGTCTTCTTTTGTTAAATTAATGCGATTGATCACTTGTGATGTCGAATTTAGTTTCAATAACACCATATATACACAGATCGATGGTGTTGCAATGGGATCGCCGCTTGGTCCCATTCTGGCTAACATTTTTGTGGGGTATTACGAAAAACGGTTATTCGAAGATATTGATCGACCATTAATGTATCAAAGATATGTTGATGACACCTTCGCCATATTTGAAAATGAATCCCAGTGTGATTTGTTTCTGAGCAAATTGAATGGTCTTCACCCATCACTGAAATTCACCATGGAAAAAGAGGTCAATAATTCATTAGCATTCCTTGATGTTGTAGTGGAAAAGACGGGTGCTAATTTTGTTACATCAGTTTACCGTAAGCCTACATTCAGTGGGCAATACATTTCGTGGGATTCTTTCTGTCCAGTAAAACGTAAAGTAAATTTGATAAGAACTCTGGTACACAGGGCTCTGATGATTTGTAGTAAAGTCAAACTTGATTCTGAATTGGAGAACATTCGGTCAATCTTTCAGTCAAATGGTTATCCTGATCATATCATTAAAATGACCATAGATCGTAAACTCAAAGATTTCAGAAAAGTTAAACCGTTTGGACCTAGAAAATGTCCTGTTTATTTGCATCTTCCTTGGATTGGGAAAGTGTCCAACAGGTTTGAAAAACAAATTAAATCGTCAGTGAGCCATTGTTTTTCACAAGTAGAACCTCAGATAATCTTCATGACGAAATCTCTGATGCCTGCAACGCAAAAGGATGTGCTACCTGCGACAAATCAAAGCAACATAATATATGAATACACGTGCCGATGTGACAGTCGGTATGTAGGTCGCACGTCTCAGCGCTTGCAGCAAAGAATTCGCCAGCATGTCCCACGGCAAATTAGAATAAATATTGTTTCTCCAACTCCTTCATCGCAGTCTGTTGACACACTGCGTGATTATGATCAAGTTACTGCTTGTAATTCGGCTATTGGACAGCATCTCTTATCCCATCCAGAATGTGCTGATCATTACAATGACAGTCAATTTTCTATACTTGCTCGTGGCCGTTCTCTGTTTCATTTAAAGGTCCTGGAATCTACGATCATAAAGCTACGAAAGCCGATTCTCTGTCGCCAGAAGGAACGCCTCTACACTCTTGGAATATTTCATTAATGTTATGTGTTGTGTTTTCGGTTATTTATAACCGAATATGTACTCGTTAACGTTTGTTTTGTACCGTTACTACCGTATCTAGCCCGTCTACTAGTTGTTTGTTTTTGTTATTATTACGTCATACAGACAAAATAGTTCTTACATTTCGAATTTGATTCACCCCATCACTAACGTTCGCTACTGATGAGAGTTAGTCGAAAAGCTTTTAGCGAATAAATTAACAATATGAAGTTATTGTTTCGCGTTATTCTGAAGTTCTGTACCACAAATCACTTGTTTATTATAATATTGTTTTCACTGAACCTGAAGATTGATGCTTCCATTTGTTTATTATGTCTGCGATGTAGTTCGAGTATCACCCCACGGTTTCAGCGAATTTCAGCTTCCTTGTGCTTGTTTGTTTATGAAATGCTCTCACCGCTTCCCTGCTTATCATATATTTGACAGCATATATGCTGATTACATACAGCGTATAGGCGATAAAGATAGGATATCATGTTCTTCATCGCTTTGATGTGTATTTGTATAGGAGAAATGAATGGGTTTTATCACCTTTCGATGTATTCTATGGCGATTATGTAACAAACATATACTCGCCGTGACTTGCGATGCATGCGGTATAGCTGGAAAATAATAGAACGGAAAAAGCACTGTGAATCGATGATGTACATTATGGGATGACTTGCCATTTTTACTTTTGACACATGTACTGTAGGTAGCCTATATATACAAGGCAGTGAGCCTTTCTTTCTGACTGGTAAACTTAATATCAAGATCAAGGTAAGCAGAGCAAAAGTTTTACTACGTGACGCACGATGTTCATGCCATAATAATCATCTCGAGTCACAGTCTCCTTTTATCTATTATTGGGTGGCTATCGAAGCTTGAAAAGATGTGGTAAAGGAAAACCTTCGCAACTTTAACGTTGTCGTTGCTGCTGTTTGGAACTTGATCAGTCTTCGAAAGAATCCATCCATGAACACGACAGGGATGTAACAATAGTACCGATTTGATTTGTACGAGCCTTCGCCACATATACAAGGAATAAATCGTATTTAATGAGTGTATTTTATCGACAGCAATGTCGCTTCAAAGCCTTTCTCGTCGATAATGACGAAGACAATGTGGATTTGAGAACAGCATTGTCTTACAGGCGCCGGCATGTCTGCTTCTCTCTGATCAATTAACACACGGTGCAATCCGTAATTAAGATTTCAAGGCGTTCGATAAGCCCGGTACCCCAAATTTACCAAGATATCATCAATTCACTAGTTGAGTACATCGGAAATGTCGATAATGCAAGTCTTCTCGCTTCGACGAACTTACGCGTAAGCTCCACTCACCAGAGATGAGCGGATTTGAAATTTTTATGTCCTAATCCAATCCAAATCCGAATCTTCAAATTCTAATTCAAGTCCTAATCCAGAAATTTCGTATATTCCAATCCTAATGCTTATCCTAATCCGACATAAACTTAGAATTCCACTAAGAAAGACCACATCTTACGCCTATAATTCTGTAAAAAGAAATAGAACGCATATTCAGTGCTTGAGTACTTTGGTAATACTAAAAACTTTGTCACCGTTCGCCATAGGACATCAATCTCCCGAAAATCGGTAAATCCAATCCTAATCCCAATCCAATAAAAAATATGAAATCCTAATCCAATCCAAATCCGACAAAATTTCACAAATCCGGTTTTCCCAAATCCTAATCCTAACACATGCTCAATTGCTCATGCTCATGCTCATCTATGCCACTTTCGCACGCTGCGCACACATCGCATATAATAACATACAGTCACTAAAATTTGACGTACCAGCAAGTAGTGGGGAATCTCGGCAGACTGGGGACGCGGGCCACATTATCATGTAAGACGGGAAACTGTCCGCGGGCCGGACAAAATCCCGTCGCGGGCCGGATCCGGCCCGTGGGCCGTATGTTGTCCGACCCTGCTTTAGGCGGTTATCTTTTTACAGAAGTAGCGGCTCCTGTTTCCGTGCGTGCAAAGCCTGTATCTTTAAAAGGCTTTAGTGTTGACATTGACTTTAAATCATATGTCTTTAATTTAAAATAAAACATCCATATCGCTAATGTGTTCTCGACAAAATGCAAAAGTACTTTCACTATCAGCGTGTAATTCGCTATCTCGTATCCATTTATTCGCAAAGCAAGTGCTACAGCTGTGGCTTATCACAAAGCGAAAGACAAAACCTTTTGCCGAGTTCAATATAACATTTAACGGCGCACAGAATTGCAAAATAAATATATATATGCGGGCCTGCTTAAAACAAACACCACGCAGACATAAACAATATTATAGCAAATACGAATGCAGGTAACGAGTGACGATGCACTCTGACATTATCAGAATTGATAATCTGGTATGGTAATGCAATAATAAACAGAAAGTGCTGGCCGCAGTGCATTGTCTATAGCTGATAAAGTTGTTAGATTAGTTTCCGTGTCGAGCAAAGCTTGGTACCAACGACATCGCGAAACGACTAGCGAGATCGCAAACAACAGATTGGAAATGCTTGCTCTTATATGATAACGAGCATATCATACAGAAAAAGTTATCTCGGAGTCTAATGATGTCTGCTATCCAGATGCAGCTTTGAAAATAGAATGGGTCGAGACATTGAGAAAGTAAATGTTTTTGTTTGCTGATAAAACTCCAACCGAATATGCAAGGCTCACACTTTCATTTCCTGATGCTCTTAATAATTTCATATTGACAATATATATATATATACAATATCCAAGCGGTGTCATGATTCTCAATGTATCAAAATATAAGGTCTAATCGTGTTATATAATAAGATGAAGGTCTCAAATGCATTTGCTTCTCGGCAAACACATATTCTTAGGGTGTGTATGCGCATTACGCACTTGTTATGGTATATGTGCAAGCAGTTGGGAAACACCCGATAAATCGTCCGATAAAATCAGGAAATATTCATTTGAAGAGTGGCAGGGTGTTCCGTGAAGCTGTGCCTGAAATATAACTCATTTCTGCGGTGTGCGGACCAATTGCATTGCTTGTGTAGAAAGTATTGATGTCCGTATGTATAATAGTTTGTGTAGTACCATCTTCATTCCCCAAATCGTAACACGGCCAGTTAAGATGCATCGGGTGTAAGAAGTTATTTGATGTCACAAGGAGAAAGTATTCCCGGATGCTGTAAACGGGAACATGTACTTGAATTGAAAATTACCTCACAGATTCACGGGCGCTCCTTCTATAATATTGCCGATAATTCAGTTTTAAATCTGACTGATGCCACGACACAATCACAAGCAAATACATGTTATTTCCGCGTCGTGCAGTGCCTTATTTCTCATATTGAATGTCAACGAGTTCCATTTCAAATGCATAATGAATATGTACCATTGTAATCACCGGATTATAGGGATAATTACGTGAGATTTGTTATCACAGAAACAATACAAACACACAAACGCCTTTATAAAGTGTGGAGAACGGATGTAGCAAAATTGCGCAAAGGCCAATTGTGATTGGGATGGATTGCCCCCACAACGGTTAATTTATGCGGAAGCAAAGGTTAACATTGCACTCACAGCAACGTCGAATTATCGCTCATGAATTTATCTGGCTGAGAATTTTCTCCTAACCGAATACAAGAAAGATGGTTGTATCATGTATGTAATGATGGTTGTATCATGTATCGATTCAGCAATCCGGCCCGCCAAGTCTTTAATTTTCCTTTGTACGGCCAGCCGACTGGAGAAGTTGCCCGCCCCTGGCCTAAAGCAAGGTTACCATATTTTTAAATCGGGAAAGGAGGAGAATTTTACCAAATCATAAAAGTTGAATGACCGAAATTGAAAGCAGCTGATTTTGGACACAGTGTAGACCAGGGGTCACCAACACGGTGCCCGCGGGCCCCAGGTAGCCCGGGAGGACCAGATGAGTAGCCCGCGAGTCTGTTACCAAAATAGATCGAGTAGCAGCATTCACCGATATTCGTCAGATAATTACCAGTGAGCTTTTAAATATATATTTACCTATTAGGCTACTTTGGGAGACAATCGCACTTATTTTTGTAGCAGTTGGGGGACGAAAAAAATTGGGAGACAATTTTGTGTCCCCCTAATTCTTGGCGACATTTTTCCCTCGGTTGCTATCGTCTGTTAAGCAAATCCGTTTGGGACCACGCTTATTAGTCCCTCATTTGTCCCTTCCAAAAGAAATCAAGTCATGAAGTAGCAGGAATTTCGAGTTACAATGGCGACATTTTGACCCCTGTATAAACCCCGTATTTTGAAAAGTGGCATTAAGTCGACAATCAATAGGGGGGATTTTCTTCCACTTTTCGCGTGTATAAAATGACACCGCTTTGCATACATGATAGTTTTTGTTTAGGATTTACTCAGTTTAGACCATTCCAGTATATATAGGGATTTTAAGACTTTATACACTGTTTTAAAAAATGACGACATAAAAAATGCTGACTACCATTGTGATGACTCGACATAAGTTCTAGTTGCGATCTTGGTAGACACCGCGGATCGTACGATTTTAATGACGACTCCTATTATTTGGGCCCTGATTAGCTCTTGGCAAAGGCGAAAGGGCACTATACCATCGTTAAATTTTGTTGTTTAACACTCCTGATACATATTGTGAAAAAGAATCCCTGCTTTACCTTAATACAACTCCATCAAATATATGTATTGGTTATAGCATGATAAATATTCTGTAGTATTTCCCGCACCCAATATATCGAGCTGATAGGTCGTTGATTTGCTTGTGTCAAGACAGCTTTAAGATGCTCTGTCAGTTGCGAGCGTAAGGCATATACCTTTTGTCAGTTATTCTCAACCTTTCATGTCTTTGCGGACCCCTTTTGAACCGTCGCGAGCCTCAGCGAACCCCCGACTTTTATTTCTAATTTAGCTCAAATTATTGTTTCCGCTCAAGCCAGACAATGTGCAATGCGGTACTAAAGATGCATTGCGACATATTGAACAGAGAAGAGAATGGTAAAACTACCAAGCACGGTTATTATTAATCTATAGCATCCATCTCGGCCTAATCGTGAAGGTGATTGGCTTCCATTTTTTTCTCTTCAGCTGTGTTTCAGTTGCTTGTCCTAGCAATTCAGTGTTCGCTTTCCTGGCATTCGCAAATCCATGTCTTTGTCGGAGGAGTAGCCCAGATAAACCAAGGAGGGTTGTTGCTCTAACCGTGCAAATAAGAAAGGATTCACCTTACTAATGCTCAAGAGAGAGAAAGAGAGAAAGCAAACAAACTTATTTTTATCTTAACCATCGGATACCGTGGATACCAGTTTTCGAATCTTAGGTCTGACCCGCCCGGGGATTGAACCAACGATTTACAGATCAAAAAGCCGCACGCATCACTGCTACGCTATCTCCCCCATTCCTGCCACACCCAGATGTTCCTACCCCGCTTGGGGGAGGGCGAGCTCGAATGGTGCCAAAATTATTTCGTGAATGAACACTAATTATTCGCTATTTATTTGAAAATTTTCGTAACTTCTTAATTTTTCTCGCGCTGTACGCGATTTCATGTAGATAAATGTTTGTTTATTAGGCACCCTTCCTCCACAAAAAATGCGCATCATCTGTAGACGTAGGCATCTAAGCGAGCGTTGGCCATTACCACGCCACGATGTAAAAAGACATATAAAGTGTGGGTCAACATGGGTCTCAGAGAAGTGAGCCAAAAAGATCGTCAGCAAGAAAACATTAGCCGAAAAGGATTTCCCTTATGTTGACCGTAAACTTCGATATAAAAATGTCTTGCTGGCGCCGAATATTCATGTCGTGTCAATCTGGACCAGATGAATATAAAATGTGACCTAATATGGCCGCGGGTGTAATCATCCCTCTCCACACCCACAATAATTTCGTTGCTAGAGAGAGGAGAACAGCAACGACTAGCATAATAACAATATATCTCGTCGTAATTTTCAAATTATGTGCAAGGTCTAACGGACCATGTGACCTCAATCAGCTTTCCATACCTTCGTAAGTTTGTAGCAATTCCTTAAATGATTGTAATCACCCTATCATCTTACCAGAAACGCATATCTGGGTTGAAAACGCGTGATATCAATCAACCGTAATTTTAACATTAAATTCAACTGACGTAGCTCATGTCATCCGCTCATACCATGCAGCAGTGTTGCTTGAAAAATCAAACTCGTTTATTCGTCATCACGTACAAGGATAAAATGACTCTGCAAAGCTAACATAAACAAATAATGATGATCAGGCTGAAATGTGGCGATATAGGTTCGGAAAGCAGCCAACTGCAAAGTTGACTTGTTTTGTCATTTCA
Source organism: Botryllus schlosseri (assembly GCF_051294905.1). Taxonomy (NCBI): domain Eukaryota; kingdom Metazoa; phylum Chordata; class Ascidiacea; order Stolidobranchia; family Styelidae; genus Botryllus; species Botryllus schlosseri. The sequence goes on along the minus strand of NC_137250.1, from coordinate 18,005,577 downwards.
TAACGTCACAATGCTGCGGCAAGAGAGTGTCCATTCAAACACCTATCACTGGCTATCAGACATATTGTGGTATCAGTTGTAAATACCCAGAGTGTCGGTTTCGCACAATGCGCTGGTTACAACGCTCGGTATAATCTAGGCTTACAACCGATAATCTTACATTATATGCGTTGCACTAACTAAAACATGGGTACAGATATTCTATTTTCCTTATATTAACACACGGTAAGAAGCAGTCAGATTCGGCTATCAATTACGGCCCCGTCCGTTCAAGCCAAGGCAACAATACATATATTGACATTGACAGTCTGATGTTTAAGTGATCAGACCGTCACGTCATCATCGTTGATCATTATGGCAGACTAGGGAGACCGCAGGCACTTTGATCAGAATTGCTTGACGGCAAATTCATTAAAGTGTCTTCCCAGCTATCTTGACGTCTCGATTGTTTGCAGTGGCTGAAAAACAAGGCAGCGATCTAATGCCAAATTGTTAGCTCCATGCACAGTACATACGTTTGAAGATTATACACAACTCCAGTAAATTTCAAAACAAAAATGCAACACGATAGGTTGCTTCATCAAGATGGAGCTTTATCATAGGCCACACACTTGATTTAGAATCAATGAAACGAAAAGGCAGATGTTATCGTAACTATGTGCTCACTCACACAGCGTATATATACGATTTATCAATATTTAGAAAGTATCTAGCTAGTTGAATTATTTGAAATTAATCGGGAAACAATATAAAGTTAACGTTACGCGATAAAAGTAGGCCTATTCCCAGATATATTGAGCGTGAAGTCAACATTTTACTAATTGAGTTCTGTGAACACCTTTTCAAGGACGATTCTAAATCCGTTGCTACTCACATAGACGTTTAATAATCTGTCAGAAAGCACGTTACGCAGTGAAAATCTACCACGGCACGAATTGAATTAGTGAGGGAAACATCACAGGACGCAGCCTCCGTTTGGCGACTGTTCTGTCCAGTACTTACCCTTCCGCGTGACGTAGTTAACGAAATATAATACTTACAACAGAAGGGAAATGCATTCTATACTGAATACTCACTTTTTGTCATGGAAAAGGAGTCAGCGTGGCGATCCAAATTTGTACGCTATTGTACGCAGAATTCAGCAGCTATGTAGAATACTCTTCAATACACAGAACGAATCGTTCGATGAAAACACTGATTGGGAAGTAACTCCATCACGCATGTTTGCGTCTTTAACTTTTCATATAAGATTCGTGTTAAGGATTCATGCTGATATACTTGTCATGAAACTTTAGGGCCATGAGGTGCTAATACATCTTCTGCATCATTCTACATCATCTGCTAGTCCATCGTCCAAAGTAACGTCCATTTACAATAACCTGCTAATACGCTGAAACTAATCTTTCAATCACTCGGTGACAGCGGACATGAGACCTTACCAGTTGATGGCACGCAATTGGTCGCGCGTACGTATACAATACAAAAGTCATCGACCTAATTCAACATTGTGAATTGTGCCTATCTCTGTAAGAAAGGCGGCATGTTAAATTTTTTGTGATAAAAGTAGGCTATTCCTAAGCTACTGATCGATCTGTATATTCTGCGAATTCGGTAGCCTTTGGGAGACAAAAACCGACTTTTCAGACACCAATACCGGGCCAACCCCGTGCCCAAGCCGTTGAATCGGATATCATCGCGTTCAGTTCGACGAGAGGAAAACGGGGATAACTCTGTCGAACCCCTAAGACCAGCGGTTGTCGATCGGTATTTCGATCTATGTTCTGATACCGACCGATCGAAAAACCAACTGCGTAACCCGTATTGGCGTACCATCACGGGTTTTTGGAAGAAAACTTTTTTCTACGCGTCTCAGCCCCATTTCCCGGGTATCGTTGGAATCGTAATCGAATTACGCGTCTGCCGGTACCAAATTTATCCGGCTACGATATTCGGTTGGCGAGAAATCGGTGATTAAAAAAACTGTGGAAAAAGCGCTATACACTGTTTTTTGAAGGCCGATCCCGAGTCGGCTGAAAGTCCGATACGATCGTATCGGGTATCGGTCTACGCGGGGCCCGAAGACGAACGCAGCGGTACCTCGTATGGCCCAGTGGTGTGAACGACCGAGACGGAACCTCGAAAAGCCCGCCTATGAAAAACGTGAACTTCTCGGATGAGCCACCGATCCAGGATAATCCGAGGATTATAATCGAAAAACTCACATAACTCCGCTTCTACTGGTCGGAATTGAGTCAAATTTGGTTTGCATCGTCTTTGAAGACAGCTAAACAATTTCATGGGGTTGGCAGAAAAATTTGAATTCTTTTTCAAAATTTCACCTAATAAATTAAAATTTTTAATTTGATCTGCGGAGTCCTTTACTTGTTAGAATTGAACCAACTTTGGTGTGCAGTGTTCTTAGGGTAACCTGACAATTTAATAAGTCAATGGCTGGAATCCGAAATTTTACTTTATTTTTGAACAGCCCTAGTGTACGTACGTACAGTCCATTTATGATCAGTGCGGGACTTGAAGCACAGGCCTGCAGGCATAGGCGGAGCCTGGAGCCTAACCAATCATATTACGTCGCATGCCATGCAATACCCCGTTTACAATGATGATGACCCCATTAAACGCCAATGTAATCAAGGAGGTTCGCAATTCGAAATGAAGATAGGTTGGGATTAGTTTATACAGGGTTTGGCGCTTTGGCCATGTTGATAATTGTAGTTATAATTGATCGGGCAGGGTTATTACCAAAGGAAGTCATATGGGCGAATCGAAACCGTTAGTTGATTTGGCTGAGACAAATACTTTGTAAGTGGCCGGGATGGTAATATCTAGAGATATCATAATGAAATGCTATTGTCTCACGTACATTTCTACTTGTAAATGTACAGTACGAGTGCACAAGCACATACGTACATTTATGATTAGTGCGGGATTTGAAGCACAGGCCTGCGGACATAGGTGGAGCCTGGAGCCTAATAAATCACATGTCGCATGCAATACCTCGTTTACAATGATGATTATCTCATCATGCGCCAAGGTAATTAAGGAGGTTCGAAACCGCAACTGGCTGGTATCGCAACTGTGGATCATATCACTACGTTTTCTCGCGACGCTCTCACTAATTGAGTGGCCTTGAATTCGAGATCTAGACGTGTCTCCGAGTACAGGCGAATGTTGGGTTAGCTTTGCTGGATTTCTGGCGGTGCGTTCTCTTCGGTATCAAGCAGAATATTCATACACGCATCTGTTTAGAATTAGGTTTGACTAGTCTGACTATATGATGGATATACTAACCGACTCTGACTGCGACAACGAAGCATTTGATCCTAAGCCAATAAAGCTCGGAAGATATGTCTCTTCTGACAAAGGTACGTACCATGTAATTCCGTATGATTACATGTATTTCAATATATCAGTGGTTCCTAATTATATATTAAACAAGTGGAAATAGTCTAGAGGGTATTAAAGGACAACAGAAAGGTGGTATAACAATCTTTCGATTAAATTATAATCGCAAATTTACATTTGACCAATACATAAAGTTACGGCATGTTCGTTGGGCTTTCTGAGACATAGGGACTATGAGCCACATGTTTCGGTTATCGTAATTTATGTAAAATGTGTGTCATGTGCGTATACAATTATGCATAGTGTTGGTATGTTTCTTCCCAGTACCATCACAAATGATTCAGTTTACTGATATGATCATACAGCTTCTTATACGAGTAGCATAACATTAGTTGTTTCGCTTGAAGCAGGCCTACAGTAGGCCTATATCTATGTTGAAGTCAAAACTAGAAGTATTATCTCTAATCTCTACTCTCAACTATCAAATGTCTATACCACATTTCAGTTAATTTACTATTCGAACAGAGCAATGATACAAAGTTATAAATTATTGATTCGAGCCCGAAATAATTCAAATGCTGACCCAAGTTTTGAAAATGAACCATTCATCATTATGACTATTATCAATTAAGTCAGTTTGATGAGGAGTAATGTTTTGCAATGTTTCGATGATCGATGAGATGGTATATTTCATCAAATAGCGTTGTTATCCATGTACAATGTACATTGGGCAATATGTGTCACGGTTTGTTGACAAGGATATTACGTGATGTGTTCGCTCCCTTATCACTACCGTGTACCATGAACCAGGGGTGTCAAACTCAAGTTGCGTCGCCGGCCGGATTCTGACCTTCAAATCGCTCGCAGGGCGGACCAGTTACATCAATCAAAAATGTGACCTCAAAATCTACGCCTCAGTTGCGCACTTGAATACTCAATTATACAGCCCATGTATAATGGTGTTATACTCTATCAAACCCGTTATTCGCAAGCAATAGAATTTCACGTCAGTAACAGAACCTAGTAGGGATGGTGTGAACGTGAGGTTCACGTTCGCGTTCTGTGTGTGAACCTCGGAAATTTAGAAGTTCGCGTTCACAACAGAACCTTGGTAGGTTCTACACTGTGAACCTTTTTTATATATTACAATTTTCACTTCATTACAACATCTTTGGTTCATATTTATTGCATTTCAACTGCGGGCCACTCTATACATGGCGCTGGCAGCATTAAAAATCAACACTGAACGAGGATGCACCTTGACAATCTCAAATGTTTTACTTGCTTTGTTACAAAAGTTTGCTCGAAATATCCAGGTTTCCGTTTGTGAATATTGAGTGACTCTCCGTTGTGAGTTTGACCCGCATTCAAAAACATCACGAGCAATATACGTAGTCAGCGAATGATGCTTATTCAACCAATTAATGAAGTTGATATCGTTTTCTGATGAAAAAAATCTAGCAGGCGTACGGGGTCAATCTTGACTTCACATCTTTACTGCATCAATAAAACCAAATCCATACGATTGAGGTGTTGGCCACTGCTGTATAGTGTATAACTTGTTAATGGGGTAATATTTGTAGCGAGTATAGAAACCTGTTTTACAGTCAGCTCAATATCAATGTAGCGATACTTAGATGCCGAATACATTGTCCGGTCTGGTCTCGACCGTTAAGGCGTAGGTTTATGTTCCCTGTTAAGTCCTCGTCGAAATTGTTGGCAAAGCGACGGAAGATATTGATTTTATGGGAGTATTTTATCCTTTAATTGCCTCAGTTGATACATTTAGGGTGAAGATAATGAAGTTGGATTAGCAATTAAGTTGATTAGCGCGTTCGTCAGGATTTATCAACCCAGGATTAAGGAAACCGGTTGATCGCGGCGCATAAAGTTAGTGTTAATCTCATGATTTAACAAACTGGAACAGCCGTACATTTCTAGTTATATATAGAAACTGCGTACCATTCCTACGTCTAATTATTCCGGATAATGACCGTGCCGATTGTCTCCTAGGTTATGGCTTCACTAAACAATCAACTAAGTATGTATTCCTACCCGCCATTGCAAAGCGATATTCGTTTCTTAGCTGTACCGTACGAATTGGACACGACTTTCATTTCGCGATGCTGATAATTCGACCTGTTACAGTGGCAGTAACGTCATTTGCAGGCTGCTGATTCATTATGGGGATTGTGGGATCTCCAAGTTTCATTCACCAACTAGCAGCCTATGTGTAACGCATTTTCGCATTATGATGCAACAGATAACGTCACTTGATTAAAAACTCGGGACACCGCGACTAACCATCGCGCGTAACCTTCTCCAACTTCATGCGTCGCGATTAGCAGTATTTAATCACACGATTAGCATTCTTTCGGATAAGCTAACTTTTTATCTCCGCCCTCAGGGACGTTTAAAACACCAATAGGCACTTCGGCAATGTGGCATTATGTGGCCCGAGTCGTCGGTAGGTATCGTGTACATTAATATAGGCTATCACATCATTGAAAGATATGGTTGACGTCATGAGGTTCACGTTCGTGATCACACAGAACCTTTCAAAAAGGTTCGCGTTCACACGAACCTGAACCTTTCAGAGGTTCACACCATCCCTAGAACCTAGTCCAACAATCTCCAGTAATATAATGGAAATTATGGTGAGCTGTGCGATATCTAAAACGTGCTGTGAATTATCTCGCAGTCATTTCTCGGTCATCATCAGCGAATAAAACTTCGAAGTTTGATTACCTTTGTAAGGAAGGTATCATGTTATGGGCGATTGCACGCTACTCGAGAATTATTTAATTTGACACCTTCGAGTGAACTCAACCAACATCTCAAAATGATACGATACATTTATATGATAGTAAAATTGTCTACAGCATCAATTACACCTGGATGTAGCGTACCAGTTACTCACTGTTAATGTTGAATACAGTATGGGCACTCGTTTTAAGAAAACTATCAATTCAAATGCGATGCATCAGTCAATCTTAAATCTAAAATGACAGGCAACATGATACATGATACATGCAACACAATAGTCTAACCTACGCAAATTCGTTTCATCACAGCTAATCGGAATATGCATCGAACAGATACTGTTGATAATGAAGATGGTGTCAATGCCCGCAAGAGGCTTGGATCTTCGCTACATATCATCAGTCAAAATAAGATGCAGAATGATCGAGGTGACTCATGTGAAACATCTCCTATGTATAAAAGACTAAAAACACTCGATTGTCAACATAACGACGGAGTGGTTGGACGCAGTGGACATGAAGAGGGTGAGTTTACAATATTTTGCCACATTTCATTCTCAACATAAGTGCTCGACATAATATTCTCACACTCAACAGTACAAAAATATATTGATGGCAATTTATTAATTTGTAGTGGTATTACTATTCCAATACATTTATCGTTCTAGCATTTTGCGGTGAATGTTGTCATATAGGTACATGGTTGGTAGGATCAGTGAAATGTTACACGCAGAACTCCTCTATCCCGCAGGCAATGCATAAATACCCAAGTCATCATTTTTCAGATTATGAAATGGACCCAGATGCGCATGAGGAACTAGACGAAGACTTTGAGGAGTCGTGTATCAGTGAAGCTTCGGAATATGAGCCACAGTCTTCACCTTCGACTACGGACAGTTTCAGTAGCGATGATGGCAGGGAAAAAGAGAAAACCCGGAAACCCGCAACATCCCGCAACATCTCAAGGTCATATACCAATGTGGGAAAGGGATGAACCATTTGGTTCCAGTCTTGGTGCCACCAGACTGCGTCAAAGCCCTTGATTTCCTAGCAGACGAAGGTGTACGCAAAGAATGCCAAATACGCGTTGGGAATATGTTTCTATTTGCAAGTACACGTCATTCTGACGGACATGCAAGTGGATATCACAGTGTACAAAGTGTGGCCCAAGCAGCGGGATTGGACACGCACATAACAGCGACTTTAATGCGTCACAGAACATCAACCCTTTACGCCAATCTCGACATACCTGAGGATCAGCGACAGGCATTTTACAGCCATATGGGGCATTCAGCGGAAATGAACAAAAATGTGTATCAGTGCCCACCTGGAATTCGAGAAATTACGAAAGTTGGCAAGCACTTCGCCAATATGGATGGTCTCGACTTGAATAGTGAGTATAAATGCATATGATTCATACAATTCTTCACCTCGCTAAACTAATTATGGTACTACATGATGAATTCTATACGTATTGTAATGCGAGAGTATTCGTGTTTTGAGTTACGTTTTAGACACTAATTCCGAATCAGAGAACATTGTGCAGTTTCTCATTTTAAGTTATGCTTTTTCGTTTCAGATGATGGAAATTCACAATTACCCGATCAAACCTGTGAACAAAGGGATTCTGACGAGGGTGGGCCTCTATACTCTCCCGAGGAACAGCCTGATATGTCGGAAAGTATACACCGACGACAGCCCCATGCTTATGCAAGTGAGGCGCAATGCGAGATGACGTCTTCACAAACGCCAATAAAGAAAAAAGTGGTGAATGCGGCCGGTAAATGTCGCAAGTCAAAAACGAAGAACGCGGTGAATGCACCTGATAAATGTGCCAACAATCATAAAGAGCGCTTGGTTTCTCGTTTCAAGAGCGTCAAGAGCGCCATAGATGGACTCGTGAAGAAACAGCTGAAATCCTAAACAGATTCAAGGATGTAATTTATGAGGAAGGAGACAGCAACAAAGGCAGCTTGCCAGGTAGAGTGGAATGGGTTTGTTCGTTTGTGGTATTCATGGTGTTTGTCGACTACTATGGTGATTTACACCAGACCACATTTCTTCATTTTCCCCCATAATTGCCGACTTTTAGCACGGCCCACTTCTGAGCTTTTATAAGACGCCGCTTACAGGGATAAGATGGCGAGGGGGAATGGAAATTGATGTTGTGTGTTTGCGTAATATACATATATTAGTTATTAATCACAGCAGTGAAGATATCGATTTCTTTGGATCCTACTTCCGAGCCAGGCCAACCTTTGATGTTATATGATTTCTTCTGACCGTCGTCGTTGAAATACCAATGAATCTAACAATAGTTATATGCAGCTAGTTGCCCAAATTATAGATTTAATGAAATATGCTCGTGTCTTTTTAGGGTACAAAGAAATTGGAGAATTTGTGGAAAGCAGTGACATCCTGAAAGGTTTACTGGACATGCAGAGGATAAAAATGGTTAAAACCAAAATCTTCAATGAGAGAAAAAGATGCCGCTCTGCAGTGCATAAGGGAATGTCACAAATGCACGAATAGTCATAGACTATGACATCCGACTTTCAGCACGTAGCGTCAGTGATCTCTAGCACTGACGACTGTAGATACCGATTGCGATACCCTGGTTGCGATTTTAAATGTGCAATTCGTTTTTTAATTTTCGTTGCATTCACTTCACAACATTTTGTTGCGGATGTGTTTTTATAAATTGGTTTCGATCACATGCTTCGAACTATTTCATTTCTTGGTGTGATTTAGCAGGTTGACATTGTTAGAATCGAAGGATTTTTTGGCCGCTTCCAACATTGGCTGCTGGATGCACCCATGGTTCACCATGGGGCGTAGCCGTATTGCTCGAGGTCCGAATTACTGAACAGTGAACAAGTTGGCGTATGGCTTAAAACAAATGGAAGTTAGCAATTATCAAGTGCCCAAGATTATCACGAATCAAGATTCAATGTGATCTGTTGTAGGTTTTTTTTAGGAGAAACATGAATGCGGAGCGAAGTTTATGCGGTTTACGGTAACTCCTTACAGCTATAACATGGCGAGAGTCTGAGATCGGTTAAGAGACATGTTAAAGTGGTCTTTATTCGAAAGATTCTGCCTTGCAGCACTGGTAATATTGGATCAAAAAGTGTACAGTGCGGTAGTGGAAAAATTGCCTCGTACCTGCTAGTAGACTGTATGGTCCATGAAACGTGAAGCTTGCGAGGGATATTAGGGCCGCTTATATTGAACCGAATATATTTATTATTTCATTAGAACTGAGATCTGCTATCGCGGCAAAGTAGCCACGGCTGGCCAACGAATGTCGTAGTGATTTGCATACTAGCCGTAGAAAACTGGTGATCTAATCTGCAGTATGCCAGCTGTAGCTTCTTATAAAGACACATGTTCCGTATTTTCACAGCAGTTTTTAATTAAACGCAAATATGTGTGTGGTGAAATGGCGTAGTCATTGGTATAATCCACAGCTGCAACACCAATGGGTTGTGGGTTCGATCCGACTGAGGACGACTCCAGAATTCCTACCCAAGTGTTAGAGGTTTATCTAGGCTCCTCATCGTCACGTGATCCGCGTAAGCGGTGATTTATAAAAGCCTAGGAGTGGGCCAAATTTCGAGTGTGCAACTTTTTGGCGGGCCGGAATTTTTCTCCATACTATATTTTACGCTCACTTCGGTATTTTATCCTACATTGCTGCAATCTCTATCATACCAATCATAAAACACAGTTATTTACATTTCAACAACGCAGAATAGATGTGACAATTGACGCAGCTTGCTTCGTGGAAGGTTTTCAAAGTCAGTGAATACGGAATCAAAATAATGAATATAGGCATACTCTAAAACTACCAATTTAGTCGAAACGCCATGAATATAAAACAAACAAACGGCGAATTACATATAGCGATCATCGATATCGTACAACGATGACGTCGTGGATTTCAAATAGTGACGTCAAAACTGATTGTCATTGGTAAATGACTCTTTTGACGAAACTGGTTCCCGAACCTTGACATATAATACGACGTCAATGTCCACCTTAGTTCAGTAACAGCAATGGTCATGGTCTGGTAATTCAAAATGGCGAATTGTCTCCCTAAGTATCAAATGTCCACTGAAGTCGTCTATTAGATATTGCAAAAGTTGGGAAAAATTAGGGCGACCGCAGTTGGAGGACATGTCGTGTATATTCTAAACGCTGCGATATAAACTGCAAATCACCAGTGACAACGCGCGGAATCGATATTCCCAAACCAATCGAGATATTTTCAGTCGCGTAGCTTGTCTCCTTCTGTTGGCGATAATTGTCGCCCAACTGCTTCAAAACAGGACTGTCCACCAAAGTAGTCTAATAGGTAAATATATATATATATATATATATTGATTTAGCTATTCTTGTTTAAATCACACTAACATGCAACTTACAAATGACAATACATATATAAAAACACTTTATATGATGATATCAAATATCCTCAATTACAATAAGTAGCATAATATACCGATTACCGACATGTAATAGAATCACAAGATATCGAAGACGTAAATGATACGGCACATTGCCTTTACAGGCGACATGACGGAATGCCATCCATGAGGGGTTTTCCGTTACGGTAGCTCGACGTTCAGGACAATGCCAAAGTCGTAAACAACATTACTATTCGATAGCAGATAGCCGTGAAATACTAGCAGATTTTCAATATCTGTATAGTGTATCTTTTGACACAGCTTGTTTCTCTTACATTCAACGCAGTTTAGTACGATGTTTCTAACCTTTTGTAATCGTTGCTGCTGTCCAGTATAATGAAATCTGTCATGTCACTCATGTCTGGATGCTGAACAGTTGGAAATTGAAATTGTAACACTGCAAAATGACCTCCACCTCAAAGCCCACCAGACTGCAGCAAACCTTTGTGGTGCCTTGTTGACACGGAAAACTATAGTGGTGTATGCGCAAAAGCTATGAAGGTTGCAAGCGTATTTGGTTCAACTTATCGTTGTGAATCAGCCTTTTCGGACCTGAACTTCATCAAAAACAAACACAGAACACGCCTCACTAATGCACATCTGGAACACTCACTCAGAGTTGCAGTGCCAAGTTAAATACCAGAGTAGCGCACTAGTTGATACCATGCAGTGCTAGGCTTCCCACTGAATGATATAGAAACAGATAACATGATATCCGGTCTAAAAATGTGACATGATTTATTTTAAAATTTGAGTTTACTGTTGTTGTGTCATTTATACCAACATGTTGCGAAGTAACTTATGATTTCTTTAAAAAATCTTAGTGGCTATAGCAAGTTGAAATGAGATGTTTTGATTTAAAATACTCCCTTAGAAGTCTTACCGCAGTGTGATTCCTGCCCAGTGCTATGAGTATCAAAGCGGAAATTCAGCGTGATACGGGTAAACAGATGGATTAAATGGTATACCGTCGCTTCGATCAGTACCCAGGAAGTAGCTCTTTGTTGCAAAAAGGTTGGTGACCCTTGGTGTAGATCTACTGCATTTCATATATACATAACCCTCAGTACTTGTGATCAAACACTCAAGCGAGCTGTATAATGCCCATATTTTTGTTGTTGTATGGGTGAAATTTTCGTGCTCTACTTCTATCTGATGGTCTTTCGCACCAGCTCTAAACATTTTCTTCACTAGTATGTAAATAGCAATATCTGTGGGTGTTACCTGCGTGCATGTGGTTGCAGTGTACTGGCGTATGAAATAATGGAAGACTTGCAAATTAGGCACCAACAATATATGTACATTGTACATTTGGTAGCTAGAGCATTAATGAAACGAGGTGCTTTGACCTTGTCGTGCGACGACCAACATCCTTCAGGAACATGGACAGTAGCGTTGTTCAAAAATATCTTTTTAGGGATCCCGCGGGTTCACTGATTAAATTGTTGGGCTGCCTAAAAAACGTTGCTCACCAAATTTGGCTCAATTCCAACCAGTATGCGTTGACACAGAACCAATTGAAATTTTTGAATTTTTTCTCCAAAATTTACTGTCAACCCCATAAATCGTTAAGCTGTCTACAAAAACGATGCAAAACAAATTTTACGTAATTCCAACCCCAAGACGCGAAGTTATTTGAGTTTTTCATTCATAATTCTGTTTTTTTTACCGTCTATGCTATTTTTGCAAATCCACAACTTTCAGCTGCAAATAATTTGTTTCGACGGGTTAAAATTGCGTCAAATTTATTTTTCATCGTTGTTGTAGACAGCTCAACAATTTCATGAGTTGACATTAAAATTTGCAATTTTTATTTCCTATTTTTTTTATAGTAAATTCGAAAAATTCAATTGGGTCTTCGTCGGCGTATACTTGTTGAAATTTAGCCAAATTTGGTGTGGAGTGTTTTTTTTGGCAACCTAACAATTTATTTAGCGAATCCCCGGGATCCGGAAAAAAAGTTATTTTTGAACAACCCTAATGGACAGACTACACAGCCATACATGATATTTTTATGTATTACGCAGTTGCATGTACAGTACATACGTTCGCCACCGGTTGTATGCTCATACACCACTCAACTGCATGGCCCATGGCAATAATGAAGCGCAGTGCTCTCTCAGGCCGACTATATCATGCTGCCAAGAATAAAATATAGATATCGGTTTCCCGTTCTTTGTCGTAACTGCTGTGGGGGTACGACAGGTCTATTCACATGCAAGACTTAACAAAATATGTACAATGACAATGAGTTATATAATGAAAACATACTAAGGATTTCAACAGGGACCGGTGACCCGACTTTGCCGTCACAAGAACCAAGGCTGGACTCACTAGAATATGGCGCAAAGTGCTAGAATGTCTTAAGGGTATTGAATGAATCTAGTGTAATTGGGCCAAATGTAACCGTAAAAATGTCAAACCCCCCTTGGGGTTCCCACAGGTTAAAACAACTGTTTTAAGTATGTAGCTCCTCCGTTAGTCCACTTAAGTACCGGCCGACTGTGAATGCCGATCAAGCTAAAAATTAAGGAGACATGTACACAGTGGGTATTTATTAGTTTCCATGCCAGGGAGCATAGTGAATGTACTCGGACACTTTAGGTAAGTCAACTGACTTCATTTTGTGCTGACGGAAAGACGACGCTTCAGGTGTTCTGTCATTTGTCTGCTTTTCATTCCAAATTTGCAATCCCAACCTCATTCGGAAAACCCGTATGGACCACAAAGTATTTTCAGTAAAAAATATATTGCACGAATCAGTAAACGGAATATTGCATTTTGCATATAAAAACAATACTGCAACGACCAGCGCTTGATCAAAACTGCGAACAATTCTTATAAGCATTTCTCGTCCGACTCGTCAATCACAGGCAGCGAGGATACCATCATTTTCGCCAGTACTGATCGCCGGTTTCTCTTAGCAAGCCTGTTGTATCGACGGCTCACGACGTGGCTTGGTTTATTATTGGCAGAAACAGCTAAAATTTGGTTTGTCTTCTCTTCCATCGCCGAAGCTTCCGTGATCGCGTTCAAACTGCTGAAACTTGGCTTGAAACTAGTTCGCGTACGTTTGGAACATGTCTTCTTGTTGTCCTTGTTATGCCAAAGGTTTGATATGCACGTCGTGCGATTGCTGTATATTCCGCAGTTGCCTTCTGAATTTCGTTTGCGACTGATACACGCGTTTACGTTGTTAAGCTCCATTATTATCCTTCGTTTCGAATAGACGGCGCTCTCGAAAAATTAACTGACAAGTTCTGGATTAGGACTCCGTTATATACTTTCTGGCATTCCCATTCGAGAGTCTTTACGGAAACGAGAGTATCTTTTTTCTCCTAATGTGAATCTTGCATCTCCAACCCTCAGTGAGAGTTTAATCATAGTGTCCTATATGGTGTCGACACAGGCAAATCTCACGCCTCAGTGAAATTGTATCACGTCACAATTTCCATTTGGCTACAGGCAATTTGACGGTAATTTTTGACCGGCTTGCCGAGCATTAAATTTGGTAAAACGGGTATCAATCGAAAGCTGACTCTCGACTGATTACGAAAATATAAATTTTATTCCGCTCGTGGCCCTGGAACTCCCACAATCAGCCTCGAATTTTTCATTGTTATGGAGATTGGCATTGGGACGCAACAATGCTGTCTGGCGAAACGAGAGAGTAGCTCAAGAGAAAAAGAGCCAGACACCATTGTTGCGTCCCAATGCCAATCTCCATAACAATGAAAAATTCGAGGCTGATTGTGGGAGTTCCAGGGACACGAGCGGAATAAAATTTATATTTTCGTAATCAGTGGAGAGTCAGCTTTCGATTGATACCCGTTTTACCAAATTTAATGCTCGGCAAGCCGGTCAAAAATTACCGTCAAATTGCCTGTAGCCAAATGGAAATTGTGACGTGATACAATTTCACTGAGGCGTGAGATTTGCCTGTGTCGACACCATATAGGACAATATGGTTTAATACACGTAAAATGAAATACAGTATTCGTAGCGAGGGCAATTGATTGCCAGCCTCACAAGTTTCCTTTCCGTTTGTGATTACCGCAGGCATTATAATAGAGTAGATCAATACGGCTATCACAGTTTATATATATATATTTAAACGAGGGTGTTCACTCTTCATGTTCATTGTTCACTATTATATATTTTCTGTAGAACATTATGGAGGTTTCATACGAAAATTACTTTGATTACTACGGATAGTTTTGGGATGGTGTCGCCCAAAATCTATGACATCATAAAAACCATCTCCATATGCTCTATAGACGGTAATTACACCATGTCGATGAGTAGATGACCTATAGATTGATGGGAGCTATATGTAAAAGTTAAATTGGTTGAATGTTCAATATCATCCTGAAACTCGCTAATTCACTAACCGATGAAATTGCGGGTGACATGCCATGTCGTGAAGTTGTAATATTTAAATTAATATGCATATTTCGTTGTAATATGACACTCATTCGGCTGTCACATCATATTTCTAGTATGAAAGGTGGGTAGGCCTACCTGAAAGTAAAATTTTCTCGATTGCAATATGACAATCCATCTCGACAATCAAGAACATATCACCATGACGACAAAAACGACTTAGTAACGGAAAATAAAACGGGGATACGTAGATTGGATAGATTTAAGCGTGATATAGGCTATATTGAGACGTATAACTTCCCATTGAGTTGTAGCGCGATTACCTCGCTGATCTTATCTGCCAACCATATCGTCACATTTACATGCCAAATGTGTTTGGTGCCGCACTGTTTTCTTCAGTCATGTGTTGTGTCACCAGTTTTTTTTAAAACGGCTTTGTCCTATGACTGGTGTTGGACCTAAATACGAGTATCTACAGCGATGAAAAGCAGCACTTACTAAATGTACACGCTGCTAAATTTACTCACAGGTATAGACACAATTATTATCGGCCATTAACTATCAGTCATCCGGCAACCGAAACGGGTAATGAAACGTTGCCTCAATCGTTTGATGAAACAACAAGATTGTCATTGTAAAGAATCAAATCGATTTGCTTTATTTTCCCATGCCCGATGACTCTAGCTAGATGATGAAGTGAAAGGAAGTTTCAAACATATATTTCTATAGTAGTATAATCATTAAGACCTCCCGCTCTCCTTAATAAAGTATTGCCACAGATATACCCGATTTCAAGAGGAATAAAAATATGTTTAAATTTGAAGACTATGACATACAACTATTCTTCGATGCATGTAATTTGCGAATTTATGGAAATCGTCCGAGTAAATATGTCGCGAACATATTTAATCCGTTTGTTTCTCCACATTGCTAGAATAGCATTTTCGACTAGTAAGAAATTTGCTGATTTCTCCAAATCATAACACGTTATTTTACGCGCTTCATTTGGCAGGTTCGTTTGGAATTAATACAAACGTTGTCACATTGCGGATAATCAAGTACAAGAATTCTAGATTAGTTGGAAAGCTCGTGTGACACAACACGTATGTTTACAGCGGGAGAGATTTCGAACGTAAATACTAAACACAATTCACTTGGATCGTGCCGTTGAGAATACATTTGTGTCAGTTCAATCTATATGAGAAGTTGAGCAGTTGATGAGGCTTAAAACTAGAAAAAAAAATTAAAAACTTTTTTAATCTAATACAAGTGAAATACTCTGTCGAAACTGTAACATATTAAATTATTCTATATATTTATCAGTGAAAATCGCCTAGGAAAGTAGCGGTAATGTAAATTTATCGTTTTCGCTCCGGCTTGGGAATAATTGTAAATTTGAAAGTGAAGATATTTCTTACAAATACACAGACCATGATAGGGCTCATCTGAGACGCTAAAACAATTTGCCTCATAGATTAGATGCGACTTACCATATATATGCTTCTACACACGGTGACAAACATGTTGTGCATATGTCAATGGTTCTTAAACTTTTTCAGACACGCCCCCTTTATGATGGTGAAAAATTTCACGCCCCCTTTATCGTCGTATCACAAAATGAAACCAGAATGCTAGCAATCCCAACGGATAGTTTGATGGCATGGAAGGTTATGAGATGACTGTTGATGAGAGAATTCTAAAATATGAAATTTGAACTATACACAGAGAAACAATTGCGAATTGGAGGTAAATCGCGAAATTTCAGTTGACTGCAGCTTCGCGCCCCCTTCAGATGCTTTCATGCCCCCCAAGAGGGGCGTGCGCCCCAGTTTGAGAACCACTGGTATATGTCAACTGCACTCAATTCTTGCCTGGAGTAGTCCATTTGTGATATTTATTGTGCTATAATTTGCTTTTGTTAGCAATAGTATACTATTTTGTGCCAATCCAGCTCATTAACGGACAATCTTGGTGATACATAAATATATCCTGCCTATACACAACGTTGCAAGCTTAGTTCCATTTAAGTGTATTAGGAAGTGTAAAATTCGTGTCCCATAGTATTGCGCGGAGTATAAATGACTTCTGAGACGACATCTCGAAATTGAAAATCGGACTTCAAGTTCACAGGGTCAGTCAGATATCGAGTCAGTCTCGCAAACTTTATCATTAAACGGCGACCGAAAGTCTGCGTATAGGCGCGGTTTCCCGTTTGTCAGTCCGCCGAAAAACCGCAAGTCCGAATTTATGTTATTCATTAAAAGCGATAATTGACAGTTATTGTATTAGCATAGTGCTAATCTCAAAAGATACATTCAAAGCGTATACAAATTTAAGTTCTCTTCGTTTCGAATCTTTTCAATTTCGATTAAATTGCGAGCTTAAGAACTCGTTTTAATCCCTTTTATCACGTTTCTGTGTGCAAAAGGCTACGCTGAACCGATGATTACAGACGCGAAGATGCGACGGTGCTACTTCAAAACGTCGAGAAACGTTGGTATCTATTTTGTTCTGAGGTGAAGTCCGCCAACGTATGCAGTTTCCACCGTATTCGTAAGTTTAGCTGGGTTGCGGTATATGTGTCAGTGATTTGTAAATTTCATTCCGTCCCATTAGGACCTTCCAAACATGCTCGATGTAAGTTAAAAAGTGTAAAATTATAGAAAATCACTTGCACACACCGTTACAGTTTATTATTATGACTGAGAAAAAAAAATACAATATGCCTGAGTGATTCGATTTCGATGGAGTACCTTTTATGCGACTAAAAAGAAAACAATACCAGTTGTACACAGCATTACAGATAATTTGGTATTTTTGCGCTTTGTGTTATGCTGAGGGTTGATCACGACTTGAATGTCGTTGTCACTTATGAACCTTTGTACTACTGATGGTGTGAACGTCAGGTTCACGTTCGCGTTCTGTGTGTGAACCTCGGAAATTTAGAGGTTTAAGTTCACAAACGAACCTTGGTAGGTTCTCCACCGTGAACCTTTTTCATCTATAACAATTTTCACGTCGTTATAACATCTTTGGTTGAAAGTATTTGCATTTCAACTTCCGTCCACTCTACGAATGGCGCTGACAGCATAAAAAACACTAATCGAGTATGCACTTTACCAATCTCAAACATTTTACTTGCTTCGTTACAAAAGTTTGTTCGAAAGGTCCAGCATTCCGTTTGTGAATATTTTGTGACTCTCTGCTGTGAGCTTGACCCGCAATCACACGACATCAAAAGCGAAATGCGCTACATGCAGGTAGTCAGTGAATGAGGCTTATTCAACAAATCAACGAAATTGATGTAAAGAACACACTGTTGTCTAGCGTAAAAGATCTAGCAGGCGTGGCCTACGGCATCCATCTTGATTTAATATGTTTATTGTATCATAAAAACGAAATCCACGCGATTGGGGTGTTGGCTACTGTAGGCCTATAGCTTGTTAATGGGGTAATACAGTATAGAAAGTATAAAAACCCGGTTAATGCTCTGCTCAATATAAATGTAGCAATAGTCAGACGCCGAATACATTGTCCGGTATGGCCTACGCCAAGGGTCGGCAACCTACGGCCCGCGGGCCGGATCCGGCCCGCCAAGCGAAATCGTCCGGCCCGCGACGAAATAATTAGTTACCACAAGAATACGGCCCGCCGTTTCGTAATGAGTTCCAATCTGCAGTGCAGCACTGCTTCGAAAAATGTCAAAATTTATAATGTTTTCTTCCACTTACGGATGATGATTCCGGAACATGTAATTCACGCACCAACGGGGCTCGTTCACTTTCGGACCAAACTCAGTACAGCGTTACGGAGAAAAGGGGTTTTTGGTCCGAAAGTGAACGAGCCCCGTACTGGTCCGGGTTCGTCATATTCCGATTTTAGAATCTGGCTGCTGCGTGAGTCGCAGAATACCACTTTTTAAATGTTGATCACCTTAATAGCTCTCAGAGAAATGCAGAGATACCTCAAATGTTACTGGCGGTACTGAACTTGAATATTGCTCTCAGAACCACATTCACCACAGCATAATCCATCACCTCAAAGATCCACCGTGTGTCCCCATCAAAGAGTTAACGGCACAATAACAAGCACAAAGAGTAGGCCTATCTATGCAATTCTAAAATATTAAATAAAATACCGCTTATTGTCTGGGTTTTGTATGATTTGATTTTCTCTTGTCGCTTTGTTATGACTACCGGAGTACCGGTACAGCTGTTAGCAATCCTTTTTATTATTGCATTGTTACGTCATATTTTGCCGATTTGGTTTTCGTATGTCCATATTTCAGTAACCTCCTCTTGTGTCGCTAACTCCTGACAAGGCGCACACGAAAAGCCTTTGAGTCAATATGTTCCACTGTAATGAATGCAGACCCAAAAGCAATAGTGAAGATAGGACTACCCCAATAAGCATTGCTTTGTCACGTATATTTCAAACACAAGAACAACGAAACATAGAGCACTTCAACTACAAGACGCTGTTCGGCATTCCAAGCAATATGCGTTCTTCTGAAGTTTTCTGTGTCTTGGGCAAACCCGTCGGTTGCAAGTGTCACTGGCAAAACGGGTACAAGCTTTGTTACGTCGAGCTGCTTGCACGAGTGTATGAACTGAGAAATGAAATAGCAACTTTCCTTGAAAATACAAACATCGCCGACTCATAATTTTGTCATCGAAAATAGGTATCTAATCTTGCTTTCGTAGAATATTGAACGTCACATCTAAACAAATTGAATTTGCAACTTCAGGGGGAAACAACTAAATAACCTCACTTTACTATACTGGAGGAGAGTAAACCTGGTACCAGCACTATACATTTGTAACTGTGATATACCAAATTTTATTAATGAATTTCCATCCGCTTTTCCGACATTCGTTCTGTACAAAATAAATTCTGACTACCAGGTACTCCGGTTAATATGGGCGCCAATACCATTGCCAGAAAATTTCAAATGGGCCCATTTGAAATGCGATGCAGTTGAATTGAATGACAAATTTCATACAAAGAGCATATCGCTGATGGACTTTGACAAAGAGTAAGTTCTTGAAATGGGTCTTCATCCCAGCTTGACCAACAATGCAAAAGAAATAGCATCGACTTTTGGTAGCACGTGCGCATGTGAACAATAGTTTTCAACAATGAAATTCACGAAGAGCAAGCTAAGATCACGTATCCCAACGCACATTCAGAATATGGCCTGATTCTAGCTTCATCTGACTTGTTACCAGAAGTTGAAAACCTTTCACAAAGCAAGCTGCGCCCTGTGTCACATTTATGCTGCGTTGTTGAAGTGTAAATACATGTGTTTTGCTCTTTTTGTGATTTGTATGATTGAGATTGCAGCATTGTAGGGTAATATACCGACGTGACCGTTTAATATAGTATTAGGAAAAATTCCGGTCCGGCCCGCCAACATGTTGTGCACCTGAAATTTGGCCCGCGACTAGCAAAAGGTTGCCGACCCCTGCCTACGCCGTTAAGGCGTAAGCTTTTGCTCCCTTGCAAGTCAGCATGTACTTCAGCATTGTGGCATAATGTAGCCTGAGTCGTCGCTAGCGTGTACAATGTACATTAATACATCACTTCACTGACATGTAGAGTTGGAATTAGCAATATGACGTCACGTGATGTCATAGGTTCACGTTCACGTTCACACAAAACCTTTCAAAAAGGTTCGCGTTCACCAGAACCTGAACCTTTCAGAGGTTCACATGATCCCTACTTTGTACCATGTTTTAGGCGCCGTGATGGAACCAACCGAAGTTTAATGGCTCCGAAATTACAATTCTCGTTGATAATAGTAGTTGTTGTTGTTGTCGGTTTTGCGCTACGGTCATTGAACATATTATAGTGTATGAAGAAAGGAGATAACACGAAATAACGAGCAATTGCAAAATGAAGTAGAAACAATCTGGTGACATATATGGCGGTTACAGAATAACATGAATTGATGATGCACGTACGAACATAACAGAATATAACAACAGAGCAATAATACTAGTCTTAGTGAATGGAGTTCATTTATATTTACGGTCACAAGTGAGAAAGATCAAGATTGCTTTTCCCGTACTATTCGCTACGCCATATAAAATGATGTGAGTAAATATCCATTTTCAGGCTGTAGGCCACTACGAAGAATAGGGATTCAGTTGTAATTTAATGCAAATATCAATGATCTGCGCCGTAAAATCCCCACAGACGGGAATTTCGTGAGTCGAATTTCAATAATGGCCGAGAAAAACAAAAGATTCTAATTTTACTATAATTCACCGACACGATTATATTTCCCGGTCCGTGCAATCAAGAAGGTGAGGTGACCATGCTCACATCAAACAAAGGGTCTACACAATGGCTTGAAGAATGAAGCCGTTATAGTTGAACGCTTTGCGTAATATCAAAAAGTTCAATAATCTCAACCTACTAAGGCAAAGACTATAAGTGTCACATGGTGTCTTTGGAAATTTACGGTTTGCGACATGACGGCAGCAACAGAAAGTACTTGAAGGCGCGTGCGCTGGGCCTCTGGATATTGTCTGAAGTGCCTGTTTTTCAAGAGGTCACTGACATGACTTTTACTGAATCCCATCAACATCGGTTTTGTCGGATTTTCGAAGTGGTTATGTATATCAGAGGACAGAATGGATTTTGCAACCATTTTGGAGTCAACCTGCTTGATCTTACTGTTCCAACTTTTTATTTTTCCACGAACCCCAACAAAACATCTCTTAACAGCAATAGGTTTGTACCAGTAGGCTATTGGCAATCTGGCAATTCAATTAAAACTCAATTGAAATGAGTTTGCGCAGTAAGATATTTCACCTCCAACGGTCATTCTGTTGATGCGAGTCATGAAGGTTTAGCAGTAATGAAGCGAAACTGCCTCGTAATTTCCTTATTTAAAATTAATTAAAAAATTCGGTTATCTACCATTTCGCAATTTTATAGGTTTCGCGGACCCCTCGTGGAGAACCACTAGACTAGGACAAGCCAAAAGACATATCATGCTTCAACTACGCAGCAACTGATCTTGATTACAACAAGCTTACACCGTTTCACCATATACAAATGTTATATAATTGTACAATCTAAAAATAATCCTCCAAAATATTTCCATGCACCGTACAATCATATTGATATAGTATCGTATGTGAAGAGAGGGATTAGTGACAGCGATGTATCCTAAGTCATTGTGAAAAAGATCTCCACTGTCGACTCTAGAATAACCAACTGAGCCAGAAAATAACCGGAAGGTAGAAATATAAAATAAAATATCACATTTTGCGCTTTTGTCAGCCTCGCCAGACAAAATATAGAATTTCCACGACTTTGAAAATAATATAAATATTGCATATCTTCCGCCGATCAAAGAAATGATAAAAATCACTGGGGATTATCTATGATCCGCATTGTTTTCATGTTGATAATCCGACTCAGTGCGATATTTCATGCTATATTAACGTTGGTTATCCTGTCCATAATAACCTTAAAATGCACAATTCACCGTATTTGTCGGAGTAATTTATGGATTACCAATCAGATTGTTACGGATTAGATTGACAAGATAGACTTTTTGACGAATTTGAGGAAAATGTCTGTATGTAGTGTGGAGAAGGGGATATACTTTCAGCTATAAGCAGCACGACTGTGTCAACTGGAAATGTCATGTTTTCCGATTTGAAACCTAATAAATGTTGTCTAAAAATACTTTACGAATTGCGTATATACGGTCTTTGAAACAGCGCATGGGCTAAATTCTACTTCTAGGTATTATAGTGCATCTTACAACGATTCTTTATTCCTATTTCAAACGCCGCATTGCAAATTATAACTGCTGGACTACATATGACCAAGATACGGCATCGCTTCACTGGATCCAGCAACATGGCATGGGAGAATTATGCTTGCAATGTCTGGTCTAAGATCTTCGGTATCTCAAACAACTTCTTACTCACCACCAATGAATAGATGTGTGATACGCTCAATTGGATTGCTTCACAGTTTTGATGATC
The DNA here is from genome assembly GCF_051294905.1 of Botryllus schlosseri. Lineage (NCBI taxonomy): Eukaryota > Metazoa > Chordata > Ascidiacea > Stolidobranchia > Styelidae > Botryllus > Botryllus schlosseri. The sequence continues at coordinate 17,982,594 of NC_137250.1, read as the reverse complement.
CCATGGTGTGGTCCTATGGTGCTATAATTCATTCTCTAGTACTGATCTTTCGGTGCAGCGCGATGGCGAAAGGGTCCCATGGTTTGATAGGTAAATCAATTCGCCACAAAGAAGCGGTAAATAGGGCATATAACTACTATACCGAAATATTATTTGAAAGTTACAATCGCATAAATTCATGTTGATTGAAAAAGTTGATGGTACGAGAACACAGTTACATAAAATATATCACTAGATTCCCTTGCTATAGATGTACAGTGTACAATATGTACATATATGTCGCAAAAGTGCTTTGTTTAAGAATAATTTAGTGCTAAGGAGTACCATGATTATCTAAGACGACGTGTAGAAAGCGCGCGTTAGAGGAAATGAGCTTGAATTAGTCAGATTGCGACTAAATATACACAGAATAGTTTATATCATCACATATATTCGTACGGAAACTACAACTGACAATTAGGGATACTGCAGGCCTCGAGCACACTTTCACGTCCCTAATTTCTGACAAGCTGTATCTAGAACACCCATTGCTCATCAAAGTAAAACCACAAGTTCTCGTTTTGTTTAGCTACAACGATGGGATATAAATATGGCTATCTCGTTAAGAGAAATTATAACACAAGACTTGGATTATCCACAACAGGTCGACTACACGAGACTGGTGCACGAATATCATAAAATGATACATAATTCGACAACGATGCTTCTTAGGTTATTATATTGAATGTTACAATGCCCTCGATGATTGCATGAGTTTAAATATAGATATGTATAATTGAAATTAGCGATTAATAATGATTGTGGCATTTTCATGCCAAGCTTGAGGACTGATATTTTGTCAAGTGATCCTACACAATCTTCACCTTGGTCAGGTAGATTTCCGCGTGGATTTTGCCATTCTCCAGGCAATCCTCATTCAACACCTTATTATTGAACCACATCTGCCTCCTGTTGTAATTTAGATTCGTTTTCAAAGTTTCGATTTCTGTGATGCGGATTACCATAATTACCGGATTTTCTCCCCCGAATTTTTTTTTACATTTTTACATACACAATGCTGATTTGCACCGCAATGTTGAAACGAGAGTGAAAGCTTCTAGAAAGGGATTAGAGACTCCGCTAAGACTTGAGATTGATTTTGTTGTTGGCTACTTGTGCCTTTACCGAATTGTCTGACATAATTCAGTGAATGCTACTATATATACATAGAGTCACAGTTGGGAATTCCACCAGTATAATTCAAACCAACGAAACGTACTAATTTGGGACACAAGTGCCTGGACGCATTTCTGATGCACATGCGACCCAAGAAAAACTATCGTTGTGACGAATACACACAAGCTTCATTTACAAATACGTTTATGACTGAAAATGGGGTGCGCGAGGATAAAAATGGGCATCAATTAGGAACGAAAAATTTGTTGACTTTGATTTTGCACTTAATTTAGGCTAATTTTGGTGTGCTGATTCCAAAAATGCCGCTGGCTTTCCTCTAGCACAGTGGTTCTTAACCTTTTTTCCTCCAGCGCCCCCTTTCAAAAATTATCGTGCTCCAGCGCCCCCCGACCTCATATTGTAAGAAATGTAATAAACACAATGAGTAAGAGGGAGGGCCGTAACAGCACTTCGTCAACTCCCTTAAAACAATTGCCTTGCGCACCCATAGCGTGATAAACCAAACTTCTGAGGGCTTCGCCCCCAAGAACCCCGTAGCGTGATTTCGATGGTCAGCAAAGTTTGTGTGGCCTGGTCGCCCTAGGTACCAAAATTTTCTATAATGCATGAATGAATAGGTGGTAATTACATACGTAAGTCGCTATAAACTTTTTATCCTCTCAGCCCACGTAATCAGATTTACCAGTATAGCGCTGAGTGAGCTGTTACATTGGAAAATCAAGATCACGTAATTAATAATTAAACATATTCGGGCGGGCGGGCCCGTTGGTATGACTTCGTTGCATGATGTTATTTCGTGACCTCCTGTCTGCTATATCAAAAAATATCGAATCGCCTAACAGGGATATCGCCCAACAGGGATATCTAGTTCTACATATCCCTGTCTCCCAATCGTACTAAACTAAAAGACGCACACGATTTCAAATTGGTATTTTTTCACTGACATATAATTGTTCCCCGCCAGATGGAATTCGTCTTCTGAGGTTCAGATTGCCAAGACAGGAACATTTGGTGCCAGTCATTTAGGCGCCCATGGACAATTAAACCTATATGTCTTTTGTAGGCTATATATAACGAAGTTTTCGGTGTTAATTTGCTCTGAATACTCATTAAGGATATGTTCTACCACCACATCATCTACTGCGAAGCCATTTTTCTCCAGCGCCCCCCATATCGCCCCCCTGAGCCCAGCGCCCCCCATATCGCCCCCTGAGCGTTTCCGCCCCCTTCAAAATCTACAGCGCCCCCTGGGGGGCGCTGGAGGCAAGGTTAAGAACCACTGCTCTAGCACGTCAAGTTTTTGCTATACGACATATACCAAAAATATGAATATTTTCACGAATTTAGCCATATTACTTCTCTATGAACGAGTGCCGAAAATCCATTTCCACAAATATAGGTTGTGGCGAATGTAATAATAACGCGTAACGCTTCCGACGGCGACGACGCATTTGGGTATGATCGCAACAAATATGCCACCAAAATTGACGAACAATTTTCTATTTAACATATAACGTCAAGCCTGGTCATTTCTATCTAGCAACTTATCTTGAAGTTAATATACAAAAGGTTATGTATATCATGTATGTCAGAGGAGAAAATGGATTTTGTAAACATTTCGAAGTCACCGTGATTGACCTTACTCATCCAACTTTTTTTCCACAAACCCAAACAAAACATCCCTAAACATCAAAATGTTTGTATCAGTAGGCCATTGACAATTTAGCAATTACAATGAGTCTGCACAGTAGGATATTTCATCTCAGATGGCCATTCCGTTGATGAGAGCTCTGGAGTTTTACTATAGTCATGAAGCGAAACTGCCTCGTGATTTTCCGAATTAAAAAAAAATACAAATTAGGTTATCAACTATTTCGAGGCTTCGAGGCCTGAAAATGCTTCGTGGATCCCCGGTTGAGAACCACTGATCTAGGCCGATGCTTTCACCCATTTTTGGTTAGAGGATGCAATCATCCGAGGATATTTCTGACGCATATTTAATGCAAACTGCAGGATATGGCAAGAAAAACAAACATTACATTTACTATTAGCTATAGGCGCAGGATAACTTGAAACTCCTCTCAGGGATGGAAGGCCTAATGATGAAGATTTTGAAATCCAAGATGATTCAGAACGTTGAGTAGTCCATCAACACAAGGTATAAATGATCTAAAGTAGGCTTTGGAAATTGGAAGAGAAATATTCTGAACTTTTAGCATCCTTGCGAATTAATAAAAGATTAGTTGGCAACAGAGAGAAGAGATCTCACTTTCGATCATAAGAAAGGGCGTTTTCATCGTAGGGCTACTTTCGGTAGATTTGTGTATTGTCGTGATACTGGCAAGTCAGATGGACTGACTTGCTTATGAAGCCTGGGAAAGTGTGTTTTAGATGCTTATCACCGAAAGGACATCAAGGTCATCCGAAGCATTTTCATCAATGTAAGAAGCGTTGTTCCGTCGCTGGCTGTGGGAAACCCCATCACAAATTGTTGCACATTTCAGCGGAATCATCGAGCAACTCCAAGTGTATGGTATCAACTATTGGCGTTTCCACCCCTGCATTGCGGGATTCAGATTTAGACACTTTACTGCCTATTGCGTTGGGACGGATCAACCACAATGGTGAAGGTAAACCGGTTAAAATCGCATTTGACCCTTTTTCCCGGAAGAGCTTGGTACCTCGTGATCTAGCTGATTCATTGAAGCTATCACCGATTAAAAGCGATTGTCTCGACATTAGCGGGCTCGGCGGTAATTCTACATCCATTAGTTCGTCTTTGGGATTTGGATAGATGATGAAAGAATTTGTTGACCGATTACAGTCGGTCAAGCGGGGGAGTGTTTTGACGAGTCATGTTTTAAGTTACCGTCCTTTATTTGCATTCCGTTATTCTCCACGACAACTCTTAATTGCTCTTGTTTGATTTGATGATTGGTTAATTTAATTGTTGCACCGTCCGTTCTCGTTTTCCTTTATATTTCACTGTTGCTGTTGTTTCATTCTCTATTTCGACTGCTATCGGACGAGCAAGCAATCTTGCGAATCTCGCCATTTAACGTATCTTCTGAACAAGCTATTCCGTATTGTATGTTTTGGACTGCTTGTATTTGAAACAGAAGAGATTTGAGATACGCAACGCTTGCTTAGTACCCAGATTGCCAGATTTAGTGTGCAGCAGACAGGATCCCGACACCTGATAAAGCGCCACTCATTGATTTCAGTGCCGCGTCGGAACAACTGATTTATGGGCAAAACGTAATTACTTTTTGCACCTTGGATTTCGTAGAGCTGACAGAGATTTGCGATATGTTCCCATCCCGTTTATGAGTGTAATTGCCATTACGTCTGCAGGGTGAAATAGTCCCTGGTGACAGTAGCTGAATGCATTTTCGAAAATAGCACCGATTTGCAGTGTCGTTGATCATTCTGCACAGTCGCTAAGTTACAACCTGTAACTTTGAAAGTACTAGCAATCTTCGATCGGACACTAAACGGAGTTCCACACATCAGCGGAAGTATCGTTTCATTCGAGACTTATTAATTGACATTCTCAAGAAAGAAGAGTAGCGAATCTCCAATGTGACAGCGTGCTAATTAATCCGCCCCGGAAGTTGACTGCGAAAAAATAACATCAGAGATATAAGAAGGGACAGCAGGCGCTGTATCATCTCTCCGGCCAAAGAGCCAGAATGAAGCTTGCTTCAAAGCGTGAGTAGATGTTACAGAATCCGTAAACGAGTAACCGACCTGGGATTTATGACATTAGATCCTTCTATTTTAACTTGTATCAAACTCGCACATCAAATGTACTACAGTGTAATGCGCATTGGCGCAGATTTACATTGTGTATTGCATTGTACATTGTGTGGGTGTGTCTTGGGCAGATGAAAATATAATCTGTCGATTGATTGATTGATTGATTGATTAAAGCTGATACGAACCCCGCGCCGATAGCAACATATTTTGCATGTTTGTTTTTGAGATAAAGGCAATGTATCAACAACGGGTTCTCCAGCAGGAGCATGTTCTAGCTTGATTGGTGGGAGTGAGAAAAATCCCGAGTGCACGACAATTGTGCTTTTCCCACCATTGCGGCCTGCCGGCAACCATGCGAATTACTTGAAAAGTGCGGTGCTGCAAATATCGGCTGCTATTCTTCGCGTGGAGCGGAAGCAACTCAAAAAGTAAGCAGCATGGCGTAAATAATTGCCGCTGTATCACTTCCGAACGGATGTTTTGCGATCTGCAATATGTTGCGGGGATTTTTACGTCTTACGCCCGCACTTGGGCTGACACGTGCGGTCAAATTGTTCTGTGACAATTGCTAATGCGTCTGACAATGGCTCAGTCCTTTGTGTAATGAAGTGGTTAACAAAATTATACGTGAATAGGATAGGGAGGAGGAAGACAAGGTTATCAAAGAAGCCGGGCCAATATTTATCAAAAACAGTGCAGTTCCGTTTGTCAATAACGTTTCACTTTATCCCAATGTTATGAGTGGGATTTTTAAATACAACAACCTGTCTCTCTGAGAAAGCATTCTCGACGAGTAAATAATGATATCTTGATGCAAGTAGCAGCCCGGAATTTCCATATAATGTTACATAGTAACTCCTCAACTCTTGCCGTCGAAGCATGTAATTTACTGTCAGTCTTTCAACTAAGGCTATGATCCTAAAAGAATCGTTTTTGAATCGTTCCGGCTTACTCCACCAGCAATCTCGCAGTTTCAATCAGCAGCGTCGCGAATGTGGAAGACAATTCTAAAAACTATCTCTGGACCAGTAAAAAGCAAAGGTTTTAACAATTCTTGATAAAATTGCACACATTGCACGCTTGCTCCAACTTTCGCTGAATGCTTCCGTTTAGAATCACAATAATCAATAACTCGCAGTTCCAGATCTCTCACGAAAAACAGTGCGTTATGTTTCATGAAACGATACTGAGCAGATGTGTTCAACATATAGTTACCGTTGGATTACTGGTTTTATTTAATTGTCTAAATGTGGCCGGAGAGACTTATCTTTGTAGATGTCAGTGGCACACGGTATGGAGAACACTTTAAAATGTAATTCGATCAGAATTTCACCAAGATACCTCAGCAAACGTGATACAGATTTGTGATTGGGGAATATGTATTCCGCATTTTAGAAATATTGACACGAACTAATTCGGATAATTAGGTGCAACGAATCCTTCGTGATTCTACATATTCGCATATAGGCTTGGCAATTGCAAATAAGACGTGAAATAATTTACATGAACACAAAATATCATTCAAGATCACAGAGAGCTCGTACCGAATTTCATTTAAGTGACCGTAATTAACGAATTTCGGCGGTAACATGGAATGTACGATGAAACAGAACTTTTACTGAAAGATTAAGCTGATTGGGTTGAGGGTTATCATGTGTATATACAATGTATATCATCAGCGTTTTAAGAAGCTGAAGATGAAAGAGTAACGTAGACAAACCGGTTTATAGTTGTATCTTACCCCTTTTGTAATTTATCTATTAAATTTCCTACGTAGGTCTTGTAACAGGACAAGTTTTTTATAGACAAACTGAATCACTAATAAAAGTTATTGAAGACCATGAACCCCACATGTCACTCGTTGTTCTGTAGATATAACTCAACGTGAAGCGATTAGGAACTTTCCGGGATCAAAATGTAGGACTCATACTTGTTGTATTTGAGTATATTAAGTGGTCGATGGTAAAGACATTGAGCGTCGCCACCAAGAAGCCTATGATTACTCGATTATAACTTAGATATTCACAATCCAATTACACTTTTGATTACTGTCATTCAAATATATGAAACAGTCAGTCGCAGGGTAAAGTCTCATTAGAGCTTCAGACAGCCTGGAAATAATACGCATATTGATGCGAATCCTACAACCCGATCTGGGTCTGCCTTTATGCCTCCCTTACTTGATTGAAACTCCATACTGTGGGAGTGATCAGCTGCCAAGCTCCAGCGCCCTGTTAAGAATCGATTCGGTCCGTAACTACATTACCGTGAAAGGAAACACGCGCATCTGTAAGTCGCACACATATGCTGTAGCCACGTTGACAATTTCACTTATTTTGCCAACATGACATTCGTAAATTTAGTAAACACGTGTGACATTCCAGCATACATGCTTTTGCAAGCTTGAAAATAGTTTGTGAACTGTTATACAAAACCCGAGTTAAACGCGGGTCGCCACATTAATGTAGGCTACTCTAATGTAATGTGGTGTCAAGTGAAGAAAAAAGTTTAAAATGACTGTAAGTTCTCACGCAAAAGATTATCCCAGTTTCCAGTGTTCCAAAAAAATTCTGCTCTTTACGCGGTTAGCCATCATCGAAGAAAACAAATCCCTTCAGTAAACCTGGAGGGATTAGCATTGTTTCTGCATTACCGCGCTGTCATGATACCTAACGAAAATTATATCTAATCTGTCTATCGCTATTGTATGGTTAATTACCCTTTATTGAGATGCATATGCTGCAGAAAATTATCGTGATTCGTATAACAATGGAATATGGTCGCGGTTTGAAAGTTGGGCAAGCATTGTTACGAACTTTAAGCACTAACAAATTTTTTCATGATACTCCACTAATGTAACAACAGATTAACTTGATGTCATGGTGAGATGATGTGTTTTCGCAAGTCCCGAGAAATGGGATACAACAATACCTTGATGCGTCTTATGCTAAACGACACATCTGCAAAATTATTTAAAAAAAAAACGGCCTGGCACTAACCGCGAATGCGTCCCAAAGAAGTCCTGAATATCAAAATTCGAGGGTATTATGAGAAATATATTTATTATACTTGCGATCTAGCAGACAGGATAGTGGCAATTTTATTTGAAAATCGTCGGCTAGAATCCAAATGCTGGCAATGGAAAATCAGCAAGGTATTCGAAAAAAAAAGAGTTTTGCAAAATACCGAGTTAGGCTTGGGTTAGGGTTAGGATCGGGGCCGGTTTAATATCTGTTAGCATGAAGTATGCCAGGTATGGGGCTGGGGTTGGACTGGGCTGTTTTGAATGACTCACTATATTTTGCATGTCTCGCTGAAGACACTCGTTGTTTTGGACTCGCTGTTTTAACACTATCTATCTCGAACGCGAGCCGTTTTTGATAACCCATTTGCTTTTACCTATTTATCCTGATTGTGGTGTTCAGATTCCCAGATAGTATAATATGATTCGAAACATATTATGAATGTTATTTAAGCGAGGCCAAAATGTACATTCTTACGTTTAGAGTTGCATTTGAAACAAATAGTTGTTTGAAACACTTTGTTTAAAACATGTTTTACACAGTGTTTTAAACAAAGATCTTTTTTAAAACAAATTGTGTGTTGTTGTATAATTATGTAAATACTTTGGAAAAAACATGTAGTATGAGCCCACGGACGATTTTCAGCTAACATAGCCGACATATATGATATGGAATGGATGGAGCCGTCGTATTAGTCGGGTTCAATAGCTATAGTACGTATTGATATCTATCATTGGTATACGTAATGAATGTTCCGATGATGATGGCCGTTGACCGTAGAAATGCTTCATGACGATGCAGTCCTGGTTAAAGATATTTTTGGTCCGTATGTGACAGGGGTTGGAAGCCTATTTGGTCAAAGGAGCTATATTTACCCTATATTTTCAAAGGTCAATGTCATTACACTGCAATGTCACAATTGAATGTTCGTGACGTCATCGCTTAAAAAAAACAAGAAAAAAACAAACAATTAAAAACATGTTTTAAACGAGGGCCCTGTTTTAAATATGTTTGTTTTAAATGCAGCCCTACTTAATTCTATTCTCCCAATCTTTATCCGATAAGCCTGCAGTGATATTCGGAGAAGTGATTTCGATTCTTATACACGAGAGAATTATCATTAATCGACAGACCTCATGCTATCATAGACCCATAGAACAATGTACTGTATAACCCAAGAAGCAAGATTATGAATTTACCGATCTATCTTACATTTACCTTCAGTAATTTGATAGCTTAAGTGTGCGGCCTTGTCGATCATTTGTCAAACCTTTTGCATCGTTATATAGCACCGATACGACAACGATCATGATGCAGTCAATGTTTGGCATGGTTAGTCACTATCTAGCGAAGTTGAAAATATAAAGTCTGGACTGGAATACAAATTTTTGAACAATAAAAACCTATTCATGACCTTTAGAGACTACCACGCCGTGACTTAGTTGTACTAGTTGGATTCAGCTGGGGAATCTCGTGGAGGGCGGATGATTCAAAGTATACACGACTGACGCGGAAGCATACGCCCCACACTCTTTTTGCGCTGCGAAATCGTATGTTAATCCTGTCTCAAACGTACGTGTGCAGTGTGCACGTACGTACAGGTATACAACATCAATAGCAAACGTCAATATAATCACAGAGGATTATATATCTTTGACAGCGACGTGATTTGAACACGCAACCTTCTGATCTGGAGTCTGACACGGTACCGTTGCGCCACGGAGTCGTACGTCCGCTTGGCTCTTCACAAGTAGATATGCCGTGCTGATTATCATAAAAATTATATTGTAAACAGAAATTCTAGCCTTTCAAAATGCAGGACCCTGTCATGACTTGAGCGCGCAACTTTCTGTTCTAAGGGCACACGCAAATGTTGCGCTACGGTGTTAGATCGCTAATTCAGTTCATTTCGACATGCACACTTGCACAGTATAAATAAGTAGCAAACGTGAAAAGGGTACTATTATTTAAGCAACCATTCCGAAGTTTGCATAATGTAGGTATAGAGTATGACTCATACTCTATAATGTAGGGTCATCGTGTTTTGAACGCGCAACCATCCGACATGGGGTAGCATTGCCTGTTACAATGACTGTATTATGCATTTCTAACTTATCTATGATTACCGTAAAAGACTCCAAAATGAAGCCCCCAATTCCAAAACTCAGAGTCACTAATACGTGACACCAGCCCACGCTGGATGAGATATATTCTGGACGGAATTGTGAAAACACTAATAATTCCAGTCAGTCGACTAAATGGGATCGACTGCTTCAGCGGATCGAACATCATTCGGATGCCTAGCGATTTCACAAACAACAATATTTTCGATATAGAATAGTTTTCGATAGTCTATTTATATTAAATTATGAGGACCTAATACAAGACAAAATTGAATCGAAAATATAGGAACCTTCTCTCGTGCGTATACTCTTTGCTGATAATTGCACACTTTAAACATATGTGCCACATCGAGGAGTATTTGTCATTTGTTTTTGGACTTCGAATGTCGCAATTTACGTTAAATTGTTCTTCGAAGCCATATGAAGTAACATTATTGACACATCACTACACAACTGATTATGTTTTTGAAGTAGGTAATGATACATGAAAGCGCGCGTTCTGTGCCAAAAGCCTTCCAGGAGCGCTAGTTTTAACAATTTCAGATATCAATTGATTTGGAGTTGAGGCCGGAATTGTGATATTTTGGCTATAATTTCAACCATGGCGTTTGCGCTTGAGTGACTGCCAATTAGTCAACCGACTCCAACCATTTTCTTCACAGAACTCCGACTCCGACTCCAAATTCTACTCCAACAGTGTTCTACAAATTTACTTCGTAAATTATATGCTATAGTTATGATTTAATGATTTTTATATAACAATAACGATACGCAAACAAGTTATTCACGATGGCATACAAAATTGTTTAATTGTGGCACAGCTCGAAATGCTCACTGTACAATTGCCACAGAAATTTTTATTTCAAAATTTCCTTCCTTTTTTCATATGTTATAAGTTTAAATAACATAGACAAGCAACGGATATTTTGATATGAATCAATCAATCAAACATGATATGTATTCCATCCTGTATAATTAAAAGGTGGATAAAACAATAGAAGTGTATCTCTTGTGTCAGCAACTAATAGAGAGATGTACAAATTTTCTCACTACGCACTAAACTGATGACAAGCGCACACTCTCTTACTAGTAATAAACGTTGATCAAAAACGAAATTTAAGGAGTAGTCAAATAGCATATGCCTACATTCGCTATAGTTACGTATTCATGGACTTTGCACTAGGGTTAGTTCGGATATCAATAATTTTCACTATCCGGATAACGGATATATCCGGACATTTTGGGATTTATCTAACCGGTTAACCGGATAATAACTGCTAAGTGAGACAATCGATTTCATTAGGTCTGCATGTAAAACGGATCGCAAAATCATTACACAGTGTTATTGTATAGTAGCTACCTACCTACGCGCGCAGTATGAGCGAATACGAGAAAAACCACGCAAATTTAATGTTCACTGCTTCTGCAATGCCCTCTTTATAAAGCACAGATGCATCAATTGTGGGATCCTGTAGCCGGGACCGGAATTTTGTAACAAAGAGTCCACGTTCATTGAATGCTTTTTCAGCTTCCACAGAAGTGGGCTGAATAGAAAGCAGCGCTTCGTAGAGAGTCAAAAGGTTGGCAGGTCGTACGCCGGAAACTTCAACGGCTTCACATCCTTTTGACCAACCTTATGTTTAGGTTTGGAGTACTAGAAGGACGACTAGCTGATACTGGAATTGATGCCGACATGATACGATGCTGTAATTCACGTGATCAGGCACGCAGCCAGCCGAAAATGTAGGGGGATTGAAATAAAATCAGGGGGTTTCGATTTTTTCTTCGAATTAATCATCAGCGGAAATCAATTACGCTTGCACGCACGCACATTTTTGATAACATTCGATGTCATTCAGTTTCGAGGTGTCACTCTCAGAATCACTAATTAGAATACACTTAACGGCATATCGTCAACAAGCCATCGAGAGATAAGAGCCAGGGCATGCTGGGTCCGAGATGGTTAGTCCAGCGATTATATCGTTCGTAGGGCCTATTGCAGATGCGATTGTGTAGGTCAACGATAATATCGTGAGCACCAAGCCAATGAAGATGCGATTGTGCAGGCCAGCGATGGAATAGTGTGTACACTTCACATGGCCTATTGCAGATGCGATTCTTCAATCCAGTGGAACTATCGGCTTGTTGAAGACGCGATAAATCAGGCAAGAGACGATAGCCGAGCGCGCGGCAATCAATGACCTAATTTAACGATCTTCTCAGCAGGAGATCGCGTCACATTACATTGTGCAATGTGTACAGACGCATCTCGCTAATTGGCAACACGCTTATCGTTAATCGGCCGCGCCAACACTGAATACGACTTATTGAAGCTTACTAAAACGTGTAAAATGCATTAGCAACGATTCTTTTTTATCCGGTTAACCGGCAGTAAAATATCCGGATATCAGATAGTGAAAATACCTGCGGTTAACCGGTTAACCGGTTAACCGTTATCCGGATAATCCAACCCTACTTTGCACTCTTTCCTAACGATTTGTTCGACCCAAGCGGCTGATCTACTTACTAGAATTAGTTTTGATCTTGTCAAGTGGGAAGCAGCGTTTGGTTAAAATTGAATCAATTTTAAAAATGATGATGTCACTTTCTAAACCAAATGATTTATTTACTCTGTTACAGTATCATGGCATAATTCCAAAAATAGCACCAATTTGTGATTGCATCAGAAATTTTGCGTTGGTCACGAAGATGCATTTTGCAATTTTTTTCCTCTGTGCACTGAATTGCAATTCTCAAAGACTGTTAAAGTTTAGCAATATCGTTACTAATAGCATTGATTGTTGGTAGGCTACATACAAATCTTATTTTATTTATTATTAGTAATTTTAAGAGACCTTCGGAAGCACTTGTTTTCATAATAAAGAAGTTGGATTTCCACAAACTACGACCCCGACTCCAACCAGTATTTTTTCACTACTCCGACTACAAGGAGTGCTAAAACCTTTTTGTGATTCCGACTCCATTAAGGCAAAAATTGGCGAAACTCCGACCCCCGACTCCGCAGTCCTGCTAAGTACTGGAATCCCCATGTGATTCTTTTTTTAGGTACAATAAGTAAATCAAGTGAGTGATCACTTTCACAAGGGAATCTAGTTTACATAAAGTACATTAAGCGCTGGACCAACAAAGGAAGAAGGCAAGTTATCTCGAATTTTTTTCCACGGTACCTCTCTATAATCTATAAAAGTCAAGGACGAGACCGGATATGGCATATACGGAAAAAGATCTAGTTGAATACGAACTATAAGCTGCCCACGCATCGAAATGGATCGTAATATTTACGCGTGCCGAAAACGAAACTCTGAAGACAACGAATGTGTAAGACGCTCGTCAGCTGTGAATAGTCTCTGGAATATAAAAGACAGAAAAAGCAACGTCTCCAGTTCAAAACGCACAAGAACCAGTTTGAGGCAATCATTCAAATCTTTGGGCGCTATCACAGAAGCTACAGCTAATGAGGAAAAGAAAAATGAGGTGTCGATACCTGCGTTTTCAAGCAAACAGAATCACGTCGTCAATCGAAGATTTAACAGACTCGTGGCCAAAAGAAATCGAAGATCAGCTTTGTTATCGATGATGGCACCAACACTGCCAGCAATCGACGAATCGGACGAAATGTTTTTCTAAATTTTCGGAATAAAACGCAACAGTGCCGGTCACTTCAATACGTCGCTCTTCGAAATGCAGTTCAATTTCTATATTTCTTAAAGTGCAATTTCATATCCTTTTGTGCAATATACTTATCTATATTTTTGCAAGATCTTTGGTTTGTTTGTGTAACGATCAGACTTCAGAGAGTACAGAAAGCATACAATATAGTCAGTATATAGAATATAAAATTCAGCCAAACTCGCAAGTGAGATTAATTTGCAGAAGGCAGGAGTCAGCAAGGTCATAATGAAACTATTGTATCGCAACTGCTTGTTTAGGCAAAAGAGCTTGCGTGAATAAGGCTTAGCAGGCAGTGATGTAAATGATAAACAATGATTATGTTTTTATCACCGCGAATCTAAGAAAGCCGTCATTTTTTGAGAATTGCTACAACAGAGGCTATAGATTCGAAAAAAGATTACCGCATCTTCGCGGGTATCGATTCAACTCAGAAATTATTAATTTCCGACGATAATTATTAGGTAGATTCATAGATAATGATACCAACGTCATGCTGCAATTAATCGGGATGTTTCCAGCTAGGTAATGAACTAATTCGGCATCCGAAACCAATTAATTGAATATCGGTAATATAATCTACCAAAGACATGATTTCCGAGCGACGGAACACAGTGCGAACATACCCCAGACATGCTATCCTGGGTGGCAAGACAGTCTAAACACACCCTAGACATGATGTCCGAGTGGCAGAAAACAGTACGAACATACCGAGTGGCAGCATTGTTCGAATCTACCCTGGACATGACACATTGCGTACATTCGCCTGACATGATGTCCCAGTGCCAACACAGTCCGACCATACACCAGACATAATAACCGGGGTGCTAAGACAGTTCGAACATACCCCAGTCCGAATATACGTCCGACGCCATGTCCGAGTAGCAACATAGTACGAACATACCAAAGTCATGAGGTCCGAGTGGCACCATTGCCTGAATCTACCCCAGACACGATGTCCGAGTGGGGGAACACAGTGCGAGCACAGTGCGACCCCAGATATGACTCCCGAGTGGCAACAAAATCCGAACATGCCCATGATGGGGTGTTCGAGAGGTAAAACAGTTCGAATCTACCCCAGACATAATGTTATCCGGTCGCTAGGATACAATATCTGCTTACGAAGCGGCCATCAATCGCCAGCGATATCTGTGAACTCAACCGCACAATCACGTGTTGAGCATCTATTCGTAAGTTAGTTATCTAGCTAGAGAATTATCGTAATGTGGATAAGCGATGAAGAGACGTGTTGAAGGACAGGGTCCCGCATTATCGTCAAAGATAGATCCGCCAACATTAATGTCACCTCCATGTATATAGTATAACAAATTGCTATAATAATCCTTATAGACCCGGCGTGCAAAACCTGTGATGCGATAAGCGCGACTTTCAGAATTTTACTACAAATAATAACGATGTCCACACTCGAGTTCGCTCGGATATCCAGTGCGACAAACTTCTACACTTTGGGACCCTCCGCCTTGATTGAACGTATTGTTCTACTATCATTCACGCCTTGTGGTAATTAGACGATGAGGATACGTGGGATGTGTTGAACGTACGCGCATTACTTTCCAAAGAGAACAAGTCCTCGCATTCGGCAGGACAGAAGCTGCAGTGACTTAGCATAGATTTTATTGTCGCAGTGCTCGTAATAATTTACACCGTAGGTAGATGATGGTTATTGTCAACACCAGTGCATTTTAACGCCCTGCTCGACGATTTATTCTCACGGTATTATGTATGCTAACTAATTGCTGCAATGGATTTACAAATAAGATTGCACTGGATTACCACTCGATAGGACGGGATTTCTACAGGGATATCTAAAAGATATCTCTGAATTTCTAGTTTGCCACGCCCCCTGCTGTGTTTGGACAAATATGAGGGCGTTAAAAATTGTCGCATTACTCTAAAAGGAAGCGTTGGCCCGCGTTGGCCTACTTTAGTATGCGCACCTACTCAGGCAACGTTGATAATTTCGATTCCTGTTGACAAGGAAGCAGAAAACAGCACGTTTAATATCTTCTAAAATTTAGTATACACACGCGACATTCCAACACATCTACTTTTGTAAGCTTGAAGATAGTCTCGGAATGTTTTCAAAATACTAATTATACCCAACCGTCATATCAATGCACGTCACTTGAACACGGACTTAGTGAAGTGAGTAAAATATAATTCTGGCTCACGCTCTTCCATGTAACAACAATTCTGCGATTCAGACATAGACATCGGAGAAGAGCAAAGTCTCGTACATTAGTTTGGAGGGATTAGCCACACGTTTCCGCATTGCAACGTCGTGATCGCAAACAAAAATATCCTTAATCGCTCTGTGCCTATTGTATGGTTAATTGCGGATTACTTGAAATTAGATGAATATATTACTGCACAAGATTATCGTTAAACAAAACAAAAACGCAAAATAAGATCATATAATCCCTGATTGCGCATTATGCTAACATTACTACGGATAGTGTCCTGAACAGTAACATCTGTTTCACCATACTCCGAAAATTTCTAATCATAAAATATAGGAGAAATGGAAAAACGATATGTGACTCCGCAAACATTAATTGATTCACCCTACATAGATATGATATAAATTAAGAAAACTGTTAAAAAATTCCACCGAATTCGTTTGAAAGATATCCAAAACACGTTTCAATTTTTCAACTCGAACATATTAAGGAGGATTATCGGGTCGGATGGAGGCACTTGATATTTTAATTCGTCAAGTTACTGGTTCGCAGTAAAATGTTACACCAATAACGACAGTTTATTCTTCACACACGTTAGAAATGAAATATGTTTGATCGTTGAACATTCCAAAATAGGGAATAGAGAAATACAGTATATAGGTACATAAATGTACCAACCAATAATGGATTATCAAATTAGTAATGTACAATACCAGCCATACATCTGACTGATTTTATGGATAAGCCATAACCATAACACCTGATTAGTGGTAATAATCTCGTGCTGAGACTGGGAAAATGTATGCTTACGAATTATGATCACGATTGAGATGTGTCAAAATATTTCTATGGCGTAACAGTGGAGCGGGGCCTACGATAACCTATCGTAGGCCCCGAGTGGAGTCAATATTACCACAAAATGTTGCCCCGCCAGAGTAGAGGGTGCACTGAAACTTATAGTCGGTGTGTTATTCATGCAGGGCAGATCACTGTATAAGTGTATAGCAAGGTTATGCCAGTGGGCACATCAAAAAGTTACAATTCTCCCTGTCCTTCAAACATATACGATGATCTAAGAGGCATCTCCGATTCTCCCTCACATTAATTGTCATGACAGAACATGTGCCGTACTGTATACAGTGTAACCACAAAGCAGGTTTGATCCCGTAAAAACGCCTGAAACCCGTAAACTTAAATACTTAGGATTCTGGAGCTGCATTCTGCTGTGTATGCCGAATTTTGTCAATGTCTGTAGGATCATTTCTCCAACACTCATAACTCACAGGTGGCCTGATGAGCTTTGTTAGATAAGACCGAGGATAGTAAACCTGTTTTAATTGAATGCTGCAAGTTGCATGATTAAGAATAGAAATATTGAAATGACCACTGCTTCAATTCAAGTCTCAACCTACCGATCAAACTACCCACCCCACGGTGACAAGAGATTCTATGATTGGTAGATGCATTTAAATTACCCTGTCAATGAAGTAACAAAAATGGAAAATTATTGCGAAAACGCAGTAGAGTGACCCCGACGTGATTTGAAAACGCAACCTTCCGATCTGGAGTCACACGTGGCGCCGTGGCGCCACGGAGTCGCTCGGTAGCCGCGGTAGGCGATATGCCAAAATCGCGTCTACTTAACTTACAGCAAAAACTACACATTTGCTATTTCCAATACTCTGATATTTTATGCTCGGTTGTGTATGACTACTCTATTACCTTATTTAAGAATATGTACGCAATGTTAAACCTACAAAGTCAGTGATAAGTACCATGCACGCGCTCGGTTTGTCTCGACATTAATCGAGACAGCCAATATATTCGACGATTGAATAAGAGATCGGTTAACGGTGAAGGCTAATCAAATGCGAATCTGCGGTTGAGACCGTGAGAGAAACGGTAATTTCATGCGTCAGGGGGCATATAACAAGTACTCTGTCCTTCATGAATGTTGCCCCTCACTAAAGTAATAGAGTTATGGTGTACTCACTGGTGGTGTGACCATTGGAAAAAGTCCCATGATTCGCGTTTGAACTATATTGATAGACCATGGTTATCGTCGATCCATATGCCGCAGTGATTCAACGCAAATGCAGGCTTGGTCTGCGTTTATTTTGAGGACCTTCCACATCGACCGGGTGCCATATTTTCTTGAGATGGTGATGATCAGGTAATTGTCATTATTTAGAAAAATGATAATATAGAGGTATAACGTCACAAGAGCCCATTCAAAATTGAACACCTCACCGCTTCAGATATAACGCTTTTCAAGTCATCGTTATTATATAACACTGACATAACCAGCTGTGGAACACGAGTTACGAGGATAGAAAATTGTGCGTAATTGTCCTGCTATTACAGCTGATAACGCCGCTGTAAATGCGGGTCTTGGATGTATTTCTAGGTATATGAATTAGCAATGTTGAAAACTATCCAAGTAACGGAATTGATTTGCAGAGACTTGGCTCAGATATTTGCATAATTTCTACAAGGTTGATAGCAGACTATATAAGAGACCTATATCTAACATGTTCTCTGAGTGGTTGGAATTAAGCAACATTACAAGAAAACATTACCGATCTCGTGGTTTCTACCTATAGGCATTGATGCAAGGTAACCCAAATCGAACAGTCATGGCAGAATCGGAACCAAACAACAGTTCGTCAGCCCCCGTCAACGTTGGTCACGTGCTTTCATAGGGTGATAAGCAAACTTATGCGAGGCTTCGCTTCACAGATCCAGCACGTTTCAATGGCGGGCCATTTCACCACTAACTCTTTACGCATACAGTTCGCAGACTCACACCCGTACACACCATCCGCAGCGACATAAGTCCGTAAAACGGCCAGAATTGGTAACAGAGAAGTACACACCAATCTATTTATTTATAGATGTGTGCTGCTCCACGACATCGCGAGTTGCTGTCAAAGACCAGTTGTTATGAAAATGGTAGTCGTGAAAGTGACGCAAACATATTCCTAAACTTCTTTCCACTTTACGAAATCCGAAATGTAAAAGTAAGTATAGTATGGCCACACAATTATTATGTAGAAGTGGAAGTATAGTGTAAAAAGATAACCATTTGAGTAAGCAGTGCAAGCAGGAACCTACTCAGAAAAAGTAAAAGTAATTTGTTGCTGTCCAAATCTACTTCTTCAAACTATTTACTTGGTTACTTTTCAGATCTCTCATTTTCCACATTTCTTCTACGTGAACTTCCGTACGAGCTCCGACCCCCTATGGAAGCAACACCACATTAGAATCACAGTTTGACCATACCGCGCCCGGAAAACGAAGAACGGGGAAAATTATCCCAGGAACAGTTCTATCACGGAAATGCTATAGCATCGAAGCAAGTCAACGCCAACCGCATACAATTGTAACATATTAGCAGGATTGCAGCAACGATAATCTCCTCTATAGCAACATGAAGAGCGTTCCGAATCTTTGATCGTACACCCGAAAACAACGTGAGGGTGAAATTAAGCCGGCATCTATAATCATAGGTTCGACACACGACCTCTGTTCAATTAATGAAAGCCTGACTACAGACTTTCTAAAGCCTAGCCCTCGAAAATTGCCATGCGGTCGGTAACACCAAAGAGGTAGCTGAAAATGAAAGCAACGCCGCTGAAAAAACCCTTTCTAGATGGAATTAAACTTGATTATATTGGTTTCTCGCTAACGCACTGAAAATCACTGTTATTTAAGGTCTGGTGTGGTACTCTTTGGTGACTTTCGACAAACTTTTAAAGCCACAGACTTTCGGACGCCTTTTGCATGGGCTAGCTTTGCAGAGTTTGACTTCAATGAAGGCTCCGCAAAATCGAGTAACTGCGTGTTGCGATTCCGAGTCAAGTATCAGGCTCATATCAGTATGGACGATTCGAAAGATTCGAACGTGTACCTTGTACAGAACCACAACGAAACACTTCCAGTATACTTCACATTAATATACAAAAACGGTGTTTCCCATACACATCTATTTGATGGCGCTTGTCACACTGGAGCTGTGTGGCGATCGCTATTGCACATAAATGTCGCTTTCACGACCATAAGTAGCAATACCTTGCATTTTTTAAAATTTTGACATCGTGATACGCTAAACCGAGAGTTCACAGCTCCCAAGGAAGGTGGAAGGGATCCCAAACTACGTCAATACTAGTTAACATATTAATTGTTAGTGCCGCTGGGCGTATTACTTCAGTCAATGAAAAAATATTCTCGGATTACTCGTCCCAAATCATTACAATTGATCTTCAATTTGGATTTAAGAGCTAGGAGCGATCTTCACAGCCTTACCTGTAATTATTCAGCAAAAAGGGATATGCAAACTATGTTCTTATAGTCACTAAATCGCACCTTTGCAGGACTGACCCGGCACAATCAGAATGATAAAAACAAGTAATCAAAACGGAAGACGAGGCCGCAGATTTCCTAACGATTTACCGACTATCTGATGGTTGGTGACATAATTTTGGTAACATAGCCTACGTTATTGTCGGAGAAGCGTTTAGTTACTAATAAATATGTTGATTCATTTTTACATAGTATCGTAGGTAGGCTTGCATTTAAAATAAACGGTGTTTTAAAACACATGTTTTAAACAGTCTTTTAAACAAAGAAATTAAAAAAAAATTGTGTTTTTTTAAGCTGCAAAATTTTGCCATAATTGTGTAAATACTTTCTAAAAACATGTTGTATGAGCCATTGAGCCTACGGACAATTACCACCCGATATAGCAGACGTATATCGATATGGGATGGTTGGAACCCTCAAAATAGCTGGTTCAATAGCAATAGTGCAGATATTTCGTCAAAGGAGCTTTATTTACCCTACATTTTCAATTGCAAATGCCAATCTACTATGACGTCACGATTGAATATTCGTGAGGTCATAGCTTAAAAAACAAAAACAAAAAAGCATGTTTCAAATTAGGGCCTTGTTTTAAACATGTTTGTTTTAAATTGATTTTTGTTTTAAATACAACCCTAGTCGTAGGCCCCTGACGCAGTCATAATTGATTGTTGCATCGAATATCAACGAAGGCCTATTCCGAGCCGCAGGATATTTTCATGATCCTACTTTGCTAAATAATTCCAACTGCTGTGGTAAAGGAAAAGACGCGGGCAACGCGCCCAGTTACATGCGGTGCATGTGTGCAACAACTTACCAATATATGGCAACTGTACGATGATAACACAGAAACACCGAAACTCGTTGACTCTAACAGGAAGATGACCCGGCTGTCGCTGAGTATAACATGCCCGGCAATTAGTATAAGGCGCATCCTATTGATACAACACGACAGCAATTTGTCGCAGTAGTACACCGCAGTGATGTGAAAACCGATCAAATTACTAATCCATAACAATCGATCTGAAACCTGTTGGATGCTGTTTGAGAATCCTTTCCTTTCGATCCAAAGTTTCATCACAATTGTTATCTCGCTGCTAGAATTTAAATGAGCGCCGATCGGTCTATTGTCTGGATAAATTTGGAATGTATTGATGCTTTGGTTAATAATTGATGACGCACATACAAATATTCATCAAGGCGCAGGGTTGTAATGACTCGAGGCATGACATGATTATTTTGTGACTCGACTTGACTCGAGTCATTTTCTTGAAATGGGAAAATGACTCGACTCGAGTCAATATTTGGATTGACTCGACTTGTACTCGAGTCATTACGCATGACTCGACCCAAGTCATTGACTCGGCTTATTTTATATGACTTGAAGATGAAGAAATTTGCGAATCGCAATGTATCTGACGAATTTTGCCGACATCGCTATTTGTCACCACTGCGTTTGTTGCACTCGTCTGATATCAGATATGCCGCCGTAAAAAGAACAGACAATGGTACATAGTAGCAATGCATATTTCACTGGATGATTCAATGTACAAAATCATCCAGTTAGAGGTATTAGATCCTCCGCAATCTAAGTACTCAAGACAAGCGAACAGTCGAAGCAAAGTTCAATTAGAACCAATGAAATGACTCAGATGGTCAAGTACTTGGAGGAGAGAGAGAGAGATATATGGTATTCTTTTTCGCCTGCACCATCGAGATGCTTTGACGACGGAGATGCGATGCGGCCGTTACAGTGAGGTCATCTAGTCTGCACCCCCGGTTTTTTCTCCTCCATGCTATCCGTGATTGCTGAGCGCCTAGCAGGATAGCTGCGGATACCAATTTTCGAGTCTTTGGTCTGACCCGGCCGGGGATCGAACCCATGACCTACCGATCGAGAAGCCGGACGCACAACCATTACACTATCTCGCTCGGTAAGGGACTGCTGTAAGCTCATGTGTAGATTTGAAGGTGGTGATTCTTTGCATTTCTGAGCGACTAGAAAGAATGAGTATCCAATGCTCTTCAGTGTAGTTCAAAGATGCTTGTCAATTCCTGCATCTAGTGCGCCAGTGGAACGTGTATTCAGTAGATGTGGATATATTCTAAGGCCATGTCGCTTTAACATATCCGAGGATCTCCTTTCCACGTTAGTATTTTTGAAGTGTAACTCATTGATTTGATCTGCTGTCAGTGAAAACACACAATACCCCCCGTCCATTTGACGTTTTGTTAGGTATGCGCATTGTGCACGTGAGTACTAATGAATGGCTAATGTTGTGTGATGTTTGTATAATAGGGCTGTTCAAAAATAACTTTTTTTTATATTCTATTTGGTAGCTTTGATGAAATTATTATGCTGCATAAAAAGAACACCGAATCTGGCTTAATTTTAAAAAGTAGAATCAATGATATGAGAGGAGAAAATTTTGGATTTCAAAATAAATCGAGTATTTTTAGAGGGAAATTCTTTCATATAATATAACTACATACTATAGTAGTAAGCCGACTATTTTTTTCATATCCAAAATATTCCACTCTAATAACTTCGCTTCTTCTTGTTGGAATCGAGCCAAATTTGCTATGAATCATATTTTTACACAATCTAACAATATCATGAGGTAGCCGGTAAAATTCGAAAGTCTCTATTTGTAATTATTCCAAAATTTTATCTCATAGCATTTCTTTCTACAAGTTGGAATTGAGCCAAATTTAATTACTTTTAGGCAATCTAACAATTTTATCAAGTAGTCTCCTTTTTAAGATTTTGTCTTTTTTGAGAATTTTTTTTGAATGTAGGGCAAATTCGACTAAGATACAGTAAATCAGCACTGAAGTAAAGCTCCAGCGGCTATTTCGGGAGATGAGCAGGATAGTTGACCTTTTCTTTAGTCAACCTTTTTTTTAGTCAACCACCTGATGGCGTGAAAGAAAAACTGTACCTCTACAGAAACATGCATCTGTTGATTCTCTATCAGCTGGTATCTAGACGTGAATTCGTTGGTTCTCTATCAGATAGTATATGTAGACGTGAATTCGTTGGTTCTCTATAAGCTATTTGTGAGCTGTCGTCGATGTGCTCGTAATAAAAACAGAATGCTTGTATTTGTGATGTATCAGACTGACATGACATATATTTGATTTTATGTTCTAAGATTAGTAAAGTTATCATATTTGCGGCCTGTCTCGTCTATCTGTAGCATCGGTAAATGAGGCCAGTAACTGTCCGTTATCTGCCTAAATAAACATGTGCCAAGACTCAGATAGGGACAAAATACCATGTTTGGCAAGCAAAGAATTCGATATCACCCAAGCAGGATTGAAAACATAAGTTGAACATGACTTCAATACTCTGACTTGGACTTGGACTCGAGTCATAACACTGTGACTCGGACTTGACCCTTTAAACGGTGACTTGGACTCGGACTCGACTCGGTGATGAATTGAAAATGACTCGACTTGACTCGAGTCAAAACCACAAAAGTAAGATTGACTCGTGACTCGGAACAGTGTGACTTGGTTACAACCCTGCCAAGGCGGTTTCTGTACGAAACAGATAGCATCGCATCATATCGGAGAAGTGCATTAGTAAGAATTGACTTTAGTAATGTTTTAAACATTAACATTCTCAGATCCCGATTTAATGAAAACAATGATTTCCAATATCGCTGGAAATTGTCGCACTTTATTGCCCAGTAACTGAAAGTTTGTTGGAAGATCTACACGACATAATTGAATGCAGAGACATAATGTTACATAGAAGGTCTAATCTTTTGTGTGTTCCATTTTGAGCTGGATTAAAACCATTTCATTTATTTGTTTATATACAATGTTCTTTCGATTCTCTACTTGCTGCAGACGATTACCCCTGACGAGTGTCAGCCGAAAATATTCGGGTCCATTTCAATATGAATATACTATTCAATTATTTCCAACAGTACAAAAAGATTCGCGGCACACTGTTAATGTGCCGCGATACGCCGTTTGGGAATCACTGGTCTAATGTATGGTATAGGTAAATGACTAAAGTCACCTGCACACGTATATAGATGTGTGTACTCCGTACATGTACATGTGCAACTACATATAGATTGTACTTTTTTCTTACTTGTTTGAGGTGTTTAAACCAAGGACATTGGTTTCCCAGACTTTAACACTTAGTAGGTATTTCTGTAACTGCAATGGCGGGGCATTGCGTATACGCATATATCTCCCAAGTTAACAAAGTCAAATGAGAATAATTTTTTCTAATTCCCAAGTATACATGATCACGAGAAAATCCTATTGTGTTGACAGGGCATTTTTGCTTTGTAAAAATATGTTGTCCGGATGCTGGCTAAGGAGTTCAAGCTATTTTAAGATCGATTTTAGCAATAGAGCTGATCAGGATTATACATGAACGACGAGTAATTACTATCGGCACCATTATGTACTGAAACCTCGAGCTTCTGATCAAACGCTATTCATTTATAGCAGCGAGATCACAATATATATCAGTGGCATTATGTGGATAAAGTCATCAGTGATCTATTCTTAGTATATTGGACATAGCATCAGAATGCGCATTGAAATATGTGGTTCCATGGTCTCAAAAGTTAAGAAATGTGCATCAGCGACGAGCCCATTCACGAAACATTTATTCGTTTGTTGAAATATCGATAATACGATTAGCCAAATTTACAATCAGTGATTGTGGGCGTCCTGATAAGTCACTTGTCCGCAGCACAGACATGATAGAATATCCACGGGAGTAGTGTGTATCAGAATGAAGAGAGACAGAGTTTGTTTCATAGGAACATATTGAATAACACCTCGAAATCAAATATTTCTGGATATACGCATTAGGAAATCCAAATATGTAATGCATTTACGGCACCCTGGCCCAACTATCTGCAATACGAATCATGCCACAATATAGAGGTCTGTTTTAAATGGATCATGTTGTGCCAGTGTTGGGATCAAGTCACTACCTTCGAGTCACGAGTCATTTCGAGTCATTGCACATTTTGACTCGAGTCAAGTCAAGTCAATCGATTTTCAAAGGTGACTCGAGTCAAGTCAAGTCACTCGATTTTTGGAGGTGACTCGAGTCAAGTCAAGTCAAGTCAAGTCAAGTCACGAGTCAAGTCACATTTCAAGTCAAGTTGCCCTTTCGAAGTATGTATGAGGCATGAATACGTCATTGCAATTTGCTAGCTGTCTGAAATACAGTTCGAGTGGTCATTGATTCCGAACCGATGAACGAATATAGAGTTAAATATAAGCGCAAGAAGGTGCTGTATCGGTCACATATGCGTAGAACTGGTAAACTACGTAATTGCATAGTCTCAGTTTAGGGTTACCAGCCAAAATAGAGAATAGAGAATCGGAATGATAATGATGCAATACATTGTAGCCTACCCAGTTACAAATAGATACGATACTATTGGAGCCTGCGACAATGGTCGAGGACTACATAAACTATATTCGACTTGAATTTCAATAAAACAAGAGGTTTGGTTATGGTAAGAACAGATAACAGAAATATACATTTTGCTATTCGATTACTTTACTGCTTGAGTTACGACAACGTATACTGTAAGCTTCTATCACTTCGTTTGCGGTCAATTTATTTGTGAGAGAACAATCGAGGCTCAGTGAAACGCACGGTCATTAAATGATTGGTCGCTTTCACGGGTTACACAAGCGTTTCGCGAACAATCCGAACATATGCAAGATACTGTGATTTATATCGACACCGATTACTTGATGACTTGAAATTGACTCGTGAATTTTGCTCCTTGTCACGAGTCAATCCACATTTCTGATACGCCGAGTCAAGTCAAGTCAAGTCATTTTAGCAAAGTGACTCGAGTCAAGTCAAGTCATGCGAAAAAGGTGACTCGAGTCTGACTCGAGTCAAGTCATGACTCGAGTCATCCCAACACTGTGTTGTGCGAAAAATGTGAACATTGCGCTGTATGGCATAAAAGTGCATTTTATTTCAAGAATAGGGATTAAAGATAAGATGATATCCATATATTCCAGCAGATAAAGTTGAATTCGAATAAAGGATGATGAAATTCCCCCTGTTTATTGTATCCAGGCGTATGCAATAAATCACCATTAACAAATAAATCCTAATTTGCAATCAACTTTGGCAATCATGAGTGAACGAATATCATAATTATGGAACCTGGCGATTGAGGCTTCCATTTGTTTATTATGTCTGCGATGTGATCCGCGTATTACCCCACGGTTCCAGCAAATCATGTTTGTTTATGAAATGTTATCTTCGCTTCTCTGCTTATCATATATTTGGCAGCACACCTGCTAATTATATATACAACGTATAGGCGATAGAGATAAGACATCAAGTTCTTCATGGCTTTGATGTGTATAGGAGAAATGAATGGAGTACTGTTGAGTTTTATCACCTTTCAATATTTGCTATGGCGATTATGTAACAGACAGACTCGTCCTGATATGAGTAGCGATGCCTGATGCGGTGTGGAGCTGGATGATAATTGTACGGAAAAACACTTTGAATCTATAATAATGTACGTTATGGGATGACTTGTCATTTTTACTTCTGACACATGTACTTTAGGCATGTATATATAAATGCAGTCTTTCTTTCTGTCTGTTAAACTTACTATCATTATCAAGGTAAGCGGAGCAAAAGCTTTATAACGTGACGTACGGTGTTCGTGCCATAATGATCATCTCAGAGTCACAGTGTCCTGCCATCTATTGATTATTGGGTTGCTATCAGAGCCTGACAATATGTGGTATAGGAATTAGGAACACACTCGCAAATTTAACAATGTTGTTTGGAAGTTGATCAGCCTTCGACAACATCTTGCCTTGACAACGATATGGATTTAAGGATAGTGCCGATTTGATCTGTCCAAGCGTATAATTGATCGGGCCAACCATCATTCAGGTATTCGGTTAGGAGAAAATTCCCAGTCAGATAAATTATGACCGATAATTCGAGGTTGCTGTTAGTACGATGTTGACTTTTTCTTTCGCATATAATTAACCGTTTTAGGGGTAATCTATCCCAATCACAGTTGGTCTTTGTGCAATTTTGCTACCTCCGTTCTCCACACTTTACAACGGCATCTGTGAGTTTGCATTGTTTCTTTAACAACAAAACTCACGTAATTATCGCCATAATCCAGTGATTACAATTGTACATGAATGTAACTCGGTGACATTCAATTTGAGAAATATAGGGCACAGTACGACACGGAAATAACATGCTTTTGCCTGTAATTCCGTCGTGACATCAATCCGATTTCAAACTAAATTATAGGCAATAATATGGAAGGAGCGCTCGTGAAACTGTAAGCCGGTAAGGTAAATTTCAATTCATGTACATGTTCCCGTTTACAGCATTTGCAGATACTTTCTCCTTTGCGATATCAAATAAACTCTTACCCGATACGTCTAAACCAGCTGTGCTACATTGTAGGGAATGAGAATGGTATTATATAAATGATTACAATTGGATATCATAAATTTTCTAGAGAATGGAGGTCTATTTCATGGAACACACATGCATTCTTTAAATGAATATTTCCTGGTTTCGACGGAAGATATATAGGATGTATCGCACCTGCTTGCACACCTTAAGGACAGATGCGTATACTGAGATTAGAATGCATTTGAGACCTTTCTCTTATTATACAGCATACTTACACCATATATGTTGACACATTAAAAATTTTCATGAACCGCTTGAATATTGTTTATGTTTAGAAAGACACGGAACATTATTCACTGCACGGTGATTTCTGTGATTATGAAATTGTTAATAGCAGCAGCCAGCAGGAAATGAAAGTGTAAGCCTTGCATATTCGGTTGAAATTTTATAAGCAAACAAAAAGCATTTACTTTCTCAATGCCTTGACCCATTAAATTTACAACGCTGCATCTGGATAGCAGACATCATTAGACTCCGAGATAGCTATTTTTTGTATTTTCCTCGTTATCATACGCGCAAGCATTGCCAATCTGTTTGCGATCTCGCCTGTCGTTCCGCAACGTCGTTTGTACCAAGCATTGCTCGACACGTAAACTAATCTAACAACTTCATCAGCTATAGACAATGGTCAGCGGCTAGCACTTTCTGTTTATTATTGCATTACCAGATTACCAATCCTGATAATGTCAGACTGCATCGTCGCTCGTTGTCTGCATTCGTAGTTGCTATAATATTGCTTATATCCGCGTGGTATTTCTTTTAAGCAGAGCAGACCTGCATATATCTATCTACTTTGCAAGTCAATTTGTTTGCCGTTAATGCTATTGAACTCGGTAAATTGTCTTTCTCTTTTTACCCCAGCTATAGCACTTGTTTTGCGATTAAATGGATTTGAGAATCACTGAATTAAACGCTTATAGTGAAAGTACTTTTGCATTATGTCGAAAAGACATTAGCGACATGAATGTTTTATTTTAAATCATATACATGTGAATCAAAGTCAATGCCAACGCTAAAGCCTTTTATAGATACAGGCCTCGTGCACATGAAAACAGGAACATTTACTTCAGTAAACAGATAGCCACCAAAATGTCATTTGGGGATTTCGGAGTGTTTGGAGCAAAGCTAATTCTTCATGTTGTTGGACACAGTGTACTGCATTTCATATATGCATAACTCTCAGTACTTATAACACTCAAGCGAGCTGGAAGTGCGCATGTTGTTATCGTAGTTATATGGGTAAAATTTTTGTGCTATACTTTTAATGGTCTTTCGCGCCGTAACTAAACATTTTTTCACCGTGTATAAATTGTATATATATATCAATATCTGTTGGTTTGACCTGTGTGCATGTGGTGCATGTGTGCATATGAATACTGGAAGACTTGCAAATAAGGCACCAACAATATGTGTACGTTTGGAAATTTAAAAATACTTGAGCATAAATGGAAGGAGGGGCTTTGACCTTGCTGTGCGACAACCAGCATCCTTCTGGAACATGGACAGTATTTAGGTATTATATTTACGCATTACGCTATCGCATGTATACATAACATACGTTCGCTACCGGTTACATGTCCATATACCACTCAACTGCGTGGCCCATGGCCACATGCAGGGCAGAGCACTTCTCAGGCCGACTATAACATGCTGCTACGACGAAAATATAGATATCGGTTTTCCGCTCACTGTCGCAACTGTTGTGGGGGTGCAACAGGTCGATCCAGAATATTGAACTATCAAAAACTCCTCTAGTGAGATCATATTGTTGCAAGACTTAACAAAGTATAAACGGAGGTATATAATGGGAATATACTGACGATTTTAATAGGGATCGGTAACCCGACTTTGTGATCGCGTAAATCCATGGTGGACTTACTCGAATATGGTGCAAAGTGCAAAAAATTTCTAAACGTATTGAATGAATGTATTCTAATGTGGTCTACTGTAACCGCAACAAATGCCAAATGTCCCCACTATGATTATTTCCTACAAGTAAAAAACATTGTTTTAGGGTATGTAGATCCTCCGTATGTCCACCAGTAGTACTGGATGACTGTGATTTGATGCCGATGACGTCAAAAACAAAGGAATCATGTCCACAGTGGGTGCTTAATGAATGTACCCGGGCACTTCTGGGAAGACAAAATAGTCCTCTCTGTTCTGACGGGAAGACGTCGCTTCATGTGTTCTTCCCCTAGTCTGCTTTTCATTCTAAATCTGCCATCCAAACCCCATTCGAAAAGCCCGTATACACCACAAAGTCTTTTTAGTATAAAAATATATTGCACGAATCAGAAAAATGAATATTGCACTTTGCATATAAAAATAATGTTGCAACGACCAGCGCTTGATCAAACATGTGGACAATCCTTAGAAGCATTTCTCGTCCGACTCGTCAATCACCGGCAGCGAGGATACCATCATATTCGCCAGCACTGATCGCCGGCTTCTCTCAGCAAGCCTGTTGTATCGACGGCTGACGACGTGGCTTGGTTTATTATTGAGAGCAACTGATGAAATCTCGTTTGTCTTCTCTTCCATCGCCGAAGCTTCCGTGATTGCGTTTAAACTGTCGAAGCTGGGCTTGAAAGTAGTCCGCGTACGTTTGGAACATGTCTTCCTGCTGTCCTGGCTCTGCCACAGGTTTGATGCACACGTTGTGCGATTGCTGTATCTTCCGCAGTTGCCTTCTGAGTTTCGTTTGCGACTGATACACACGTTGACGTTGTTAAGCTCCATTATAACCTTTCGTTTCGAATTAACTGCGATCTCGAAAGGTTCAACTGACACATTCCAGATTACGACTCGGTTATATATATTCTGTGATTCAGATTTGAGAGTCGTTATCGAATCGAGAGAATTTTTTTTCTCCCAATATGAATCTAATCTCTCCAACCCTCAGTGAGAGTTTGATACACGTAAAATGAAACAGTGAAATACCCATGGTGAGCACAATTAACTGTCAGCCTCACAAGTTTCCTTTCCGTCTGGAATTACTGCAGGCACTATAATAGAGTATACCTATGGTTATCACAGTTGTCACACTGTCGATCAATATGACGTCACATCAGTACAGCTTTGCCTATCGACCAGAGGTGGTCACGATCCGGTTCAGGAGTTTGTGGCTGTGTGTTGTAAGTTGCAACCCGGGCCGAAGCCACATTTTTTCAGCCCCCTCCCGCCCAAATAATCACTGATCTTGGGCCCAGTGTCGGGTAATCGATGCAACTTCTGGAGGCTTACTATATGCATCTGGTCGCTAAATTATTTGAATTAATTCTGTCAATAATATTGGTTCTTCCATAAATGACTATATAATTTTGATCCTGTCTCCGCTCACATGATCAGAGTTAGCGGTAGAGCTGGTGAAGGATGAAGACTCAGAAAATGCAGGTATCGTAATTGTATATCGTTAAGTCATGTTCTTGCCACACCGATAAGATTATTTATCAGCCTAATGCTGGTGCACACTGCGCACCACTGAGCTATATAAACACCGCACATACAGTGGTTTCCAACCTTTTTGTGGTCGCGACTCCATTTCCAATTTGACAGTGTTCCGTGGCCCAGCTCATAATTTGATAAGCTAAATACTAATAAAAGGTCGGCGCTTTTGCCCAGACTTACTCACGGCCTAATTTGGAAGCTGATTACGTTGAAAATCTTCGCGAACCCCAGAATATAGGCAAACGACCCCCAGGTTTAGAACCACTATCCTTGAATAAAGCATAAAATTTGCCTAAACTGACACTAGGAATATACCGTTTTCCTATAATTGCGATTACAATTAGACTTGTTTTTGTAAATGAACGTTACTTTTATTTATTTTCGATCGCATTTTTTGCGAAGGTGGTAATTCCCGTATTAAAATCGATATGTGTGATACTAAATCACGCTCAGCGCGAAGAAAATTTTCATGTAGTATAAATCTGCCCACAAATAATATTGTTTATGTTGATTTACGAAAAAATTATGAGCTTATTTCTAGCCTCCAAAATTCCGGACATTTAGGAATATTTTAGAAATTCCTCCCGGACGCAGTTTCAACAGTGAAATTCCGGACATGTCCGGGAAATTCCGGACGTATGGCAACCCTAAATTAGTATGACTATTTGGTTATGATAAGACATTTATTCGGTTATCACATCATATATAAAGCATAGGCCTATTATGTGAGTAGGCTACCTGAAAGTTAATTTTTCTCGGTTACAATATGACAATTATCAATCTTGACAATCAATATCATATCACCATAACGACAAAACGACTTAGTAACGGGACAAATTACGGTGGGGACTGGGGATACATAAATAGAAGAGATGTAAGCGTCATATAGGCTACATTGTGACGTAATTACTTCCCATGGAATTGTATCGTAATTTCCATGCTGATACTTTATCTGCTAACAATGCAGCCACATTTACACGACAAATGTGGTTAGGGCCACACTGTTTTCTTCAGCCATATGTTGTGTCACCGGTTTTTAAAAAACTTCTTTCTCCTATGAATGGTGTTGGACCCACATACAGGTGCATACAATGAAAAAAAAAACAGCACTAATTAAGTGTACAGTGTACGCGCTGTTAAATTTACTGACATGTAGACAAAATGATTATTATCAACCGTTAACTATTAGTCATTCGGCAACCGAAACGGGTAATGAAATGTTGACTTGATCGTTTGATGATACGATGATACTCCAAGATAGTCATTGTAAAAAATCAGATTGATTTGCTTTATTTTTCCCATGCCCCGACGACTCTAGATACTGTACTGAAAGGATGTTGCTATTCATATTTTCCTACAATGGTGTAATCACTAGGATTTCCCAATATCCTTAATAAAGCATTGACACAGATATTCGTTTTGAAAGTTGTTTATATATTACAGGAATGGATATAGGCATAGATATGATCTGTGCAATTTTCACTTTCTCTCGCAACTGAAAAACTAGAGCATTAGGGAATACGTTTAAATCTGAAGAATGTTGCATACAACTCTTCTTCGCTGAATGTAAGTTGCGAATTTGTAGAAATTGTCCGTGTAAATATGTTGCGAAGATCCGTTCGTTTCTTCATCAGCATATTTTCGACTAAGTAAGGAATTTGCAGATTTCCCCAAACATAACACGTTTTTTTGTACTATAACTTGACTCAGCAGCTTCCCTTGAAAAAACACAAACGGTGTCACATTGCAGATAACCATTTTTCGCACAATTCACCTATCAGAATTCTAGGTAAGTTGGAAAACTCGTGCGACATATCACGTATGTTTACAACGCGAGAGATTTCGAATGTAAATACTAAACACAATCCATTTTGATCGTGTCGTTGACAATACAGCTGTGCCTATTCACTTTATGTGGGATGTTGAGAGCAGAAATCTATTAATTGATAATAAGGCCTACAACTCAAAAAATGATAGTGAAGATAGACTAGCAGACTTTTTTGGCCAATCCGGGTCATTAACGGACGACCTTGGTCGTACGCAAACATATCATGCCTAGCCTATACACGACGTTTGAAGCTTGGTTCGTTTAAATTGTAGTAAGGAGTGACAAATTCGCATCTCATGGTGTCGTGTGGAGTATAAATGATTCCAGAGGTGAAATCTTGAAATTGAAAATCGGACTTCAAGTTCACAGGGTCAGATATCGAGTCATTCTCGCAAACCATCATTAAACGGCGACCGAAAGTCTGCGTAGGCGAGGTTTCCCGTTTGCCAGTCCGCCGAAAAACCTCAAGATCAATTTTATGTTATTCATTAAAGCGATAATTGACAGTTGCCGTGAAAGCATAGTGCTAATCTCAAAAGATACATTCAAAGCGTATACACATTTAAGTTCTCGTCGTTTCGAATCTTTTCAACTTCGATTAAATTGTATGCTCAAGAACTCGTATTAATCCCTTTTATCACGTTTCGGTGTGTAAAGGACAACGCCGAACCGGTGATTATGGACAGAAGATGCGACAGTGCTATTTCAAAAGGTCGAGAAGCATCGGCGTCTATTTATGTTCCGAGGTAAAGTCCGTCTAACGTATGTGGCTTCCGCCGTATTGGTAGGTTTAGCTGCGTTGCGATGTATGTGTCCGTGATTTGCAAGTTTCGTTCCGTCCTATTAGCACTTCCCAAAAAATGTTCGATACAAGTTGAAATGGTAAGTATAAAAATCCCTCGCACACACTACTACGGCACGTTACTATGACTGAGAAAAAGATAGTATATCTGAGTGATTCGGTTCCGAGTCGAGTTTCGACATACAATGATAACCGTACGAGTGTCTTCGAAAGTTCAAATATATGCGCGGCCGCAAGGATGAAAGTCAGAGAGCGCTTTTTCCGTACTATTCGCTACTCCCTATAAAATGATGTGGGTAAAGATCCATTTCCAGGCTGCGGGCAACACACGGAGTATAGAGACGCAGTTATTTTCCAATGCAAATATCAATGATCTACGCTGTAAAATCCCCCCAGACAAGAATTTCGTAAGGCGAATTTACATGATGGCCGAGAAAAACAAAATATTTTAACTTTACCATAATTCACCGACACGATTATATTTCCCGGTCCGTACAATCCAAAAGGTGAAGTGACCATGCTAACATCAAACAGAGGGTCCACATAATAACCTGATGAATAAAACCGTTATAGTTGAACTCTTTGCGTAATATCCAAAATTTCAATAATCTCAAACTACTAAGGCGAAGGCTGCAAGTGTCCCGTGGTGTCTTTGGGAATATGCGGTTTGCTACATGACCGCATCAACAGAAAGTACTTGAAGGCGCGTGCGCTGGGCCTTTGGATATTGTCTGAAGTGCCGGTTTTTCAAGAGATCCCCGACATGGCTTTAATTGAATACCATCAACATCTCTTTTGTCGGATTTTGGGATGAAACAGACGGGTGATTGTACATTTTGTCAGCAATATAAACTTGCCATAGATATGCATCGAATATTCTTCAATTGCTTTAGTTATATGTACAACATACAGTGGTTTGTCCTGAGCGAATTAGTTGCTCTCGCCGTCCTCCAATTATACTTCCGGTATATTGTGACGCTATAATTCTTTGTTATATATCATTGAATCTGTGACGTCATTCATTGCTGAAAATGTTACTCTCATTGCAAAATTTCATTTTAGTCTAAGCTACATGACAACTGCGCTAATTCTCAAAGCAATGCTAGAAAGTAAATTTGGTATGTAAACCTAATGGAATATGACTGCATATCAATACAAGTTAGCAATAGTCCATGTAAATTCGTGTTAGGTGCTGATCCTGAGATATTTTTAGCATTACGCGGCAATCCTGATATTAGTGCTTACCAAAGTGGTTGTTATGACTATTGTGAGAGTAATTATCGCCAACTTAATGTTAGGCTACATTACTACAGTTTGGGTCAAACCCTTGCGAAATAGATTACTGAAACTCAATTACGCTATAACGCTTTAAAAGTGATCTTGCCCTTTTTAAATGATTTCACCGAATTGTTTTTCTTTTCCATTTCTCAGAACAGCGTGCACCGCTGAACCATTGACTTTTCACTGCGAAAAGGAATCATAAAGCTCCAAAAGAATGAAAACGACAAATTACTACAATTAACTTTGTAGTGTTGTCAGTACAAGTCAAGAATAATTTGAAAGTCTGCGCGATTAACCCGATATAGACTAATAGGACACCCCAAAAGACATTTCATGCTTCGCAGAAACTGATCTTGATTACCTTACCACGCGGGCTTAAATGGGCCTTACACCGTTTCGTCATGTAACTTTGCGGCCATAATTACATCAATATACAGATATTATATAAATGCATAATATAAAAACAAATCCTCCTTCAAAATATTTCCATGTACCTTACATCTACAGATTGGTAATGTTTAAAGGCATAACCCGTTACTGCAACCGGGGTCAGTTATTCACAACTTTTATAATTGAAGCTATAGCTCCCATTAATGTCCGATCGCTATTTCATATCTTATTTGGGAAATCATAGAATACACTGCGGGATTTGCAATAAATATGAAATAACCAACTGAACCAGAAAGTGAACTGAAGGTACAAATTCGAAGTAAAGGTTTCATTTTGTGCTCTTGTCAGCCTCGCCAGACAAAATACGAATTTAAACGACTTTCAGGAGATAATTAAAAAAATGCATCTCTTCCGCCGACCAAAGAAATGATATAAATCACAGAAGATTATCTCTTGTCCACATTGTTCTCTTGTTGATAGTCCGATTCAGTGCGATATTTCATGCTATATTTACGTCCGTCATCCTGTCCAATATAACCTTGAAATACACGATTCGCCGTATTTATCAGAGTAATTTATGGATTTCAAATCAGATTGCTGCGGATTAGATTAACATAATCACGATAATCTGTTGCTTAATACACATTCCCAAATCTAGCAGTGGCCTGCACAATTGACATTCGACGAACTAAATTTACGTTTATGATAATGATGACTTTGCAGTTCGGCTTCAGGAATGTGGTATTTTTGTCCAGCGATATTTTCAAGGCCACGGATGAAATACGTTCTGGAAGGCCGAGCACACTCGCATATTTGAGCAGTCATAACTGGCGGGTGAATTTAATGTCACGAAACCACCAACAGCTGATGTTTACTAAACACGCGACGACCGTAGTTTAATGTGTGTTCTGGGCGTAGAAAACGGACGATCGATGACTCCGGTTAATTTTGCAGTAAATTATGATGGAAATAGATGATACCGTTTATACTTTACGGCCAATTTGTTTTCTGTTTTAGTTTACTACTGTGCTGCTGGCATTAGCACGGTACAAAACGAGAAAGGGAGTGACAATCCTACAAACTTACTTTCCCTAAATTATCATGAGCACGCCTACGACAATATAGTACATGATATACGTAGATCTGTCACTGATCAGTAACAGCATAATATAGGCCTACTTCTACTTTTTCAGTCGACACAAGTAGGTTTTGCACACTTGCACTCCTTACGCAAGTACAGTTCTTTAAATGATTATTGGGTAAAACTATATTTACTTTTTTACCTTTGGATTTTGTAGAGCTGACAGATATTTGCGATATTTTTCCATCCCGTTTATGCGTGAAAATGTCATGACGACTCGGAGAAATAGTCCCTGATGGCGGTAGCTGAAGATACTTTCAAAAATTGCACCGGTTTGTTGTATTGTTTGTCATTCTATCGCTAAGATTTTGAAAGTAGCCACCTTCGATCCGCTAAAAGTCTGTCACCAATTCTACATTTTGAAACTATACTTAACATAGCAGGCGCTTTGTCACCTCTCTGTTAAAAGAGCCAGAATGAAACTTGCTTGGAATCGTGAGTTGTGTTACAGAATCTCTGAACGGGCAAGGACCCTGCAATTTAACTTTACGTCTTTACATTTTAACTTGGAAGTTGAACTCGCACATCAAATGTAAAAATGCCGAGCGAAATAGTGTAATGGTTGTGCGTCGGGCATCTCGATCGGTAGGTCGTGGGTTAGATCCCCGGCCGGGTCAGACCAAAGACTCGAAAACTGGTATCCGCGGCTATCCTGCTAGGCGCTCAGCAATCACGGATAGCATGGAGGAGAAAAAACGGGGGGTGCAGACTAGATGACCTTACTATAAAGGCCGTATCGCATCTCCGTCGTCAAAGCATCTCGATGGTGCAGGCGAAAAAGAATGCCATATCTCTCTCTCTCTCTCTCTAAATTGTAATGTACATCGGCGTAGATATAAGCTGAAAATGACGCCACGTCATCAAATGTTGCGGACTTGCTTCTGAGATAAAGGCGGCGTATTAACAACGGATTCATCACTATAGGAGCATTTCCAGCTTGATTGGCGGTAGAGAGTGGGAGAGAGAGAGAAATCGTGAACGCACAACACCTGCACTTTTCGCATTATTGCGGACTATCAGCCGGATTGATTAAAATGTGGTGCTGTAAAGAGCAGCTGCCATTCTTTGCGTGAATCTTGAGCCACTCCAAACTAAGCAGCATGGCGTAAATAATTGCTGCTGTATCACTTCCGAACGGATGTTTCGCGATCTGCATCATATTGTATGGATATTTACATCCCACGCCCGCACTTAGGCTGACACCTGCGGTCAAATAATTGTACTGTGATAATTGGTAGTAGGACTGACAATAGCTTAGTCCTTTGTGTAATGAAGCTGTCAGTAAAATTATAATAGTTACATACGTAAACAAAATAGGGAGAGGAAATCAAGGGTATAATAGAAGCTAGGTAAATATTTATTAAAAAACATCACATTTCCGTTTGTCAGCAACGTTTCATTTTATCCCAATGTTATGACTTATATCTGTGATTGCTAAATACCGGCAATCGATCTCTCAATAGAAGCAGATATTGTACACTTGCATCGACTTTCGCTGACCGCTTCCCAGGTTTCACAACAATCGACAGCAATCAATGCTTGCAGCTCATCTTCTCTTCCATTCACGAACAAGAGCTCGTAATGGTTCATGAAACGATACCGAGCAGATATCTTCAACATAAAGTTACCGCTGAGTGACTGGGTATATTATTTATAGGTGAGCGGAAATACTTATTCTGGTGGATGCCACGCGGTATGGAGAAGATTGTAAACGTACTTCGATTAGAATGTAACCAAGATACCTCATCAAACGTGACACAAATTTGGGATTATATGGTCCTACGCTTCGCATAAATGCTTGGCAATTGCAAATAAGCTGTAAACTAATTTACACGAACAGAAAATATAATTCATGATCACAGAGAGCTCTCACCAAATTTCATTTAAGTGACCGTAATTAACGAATTTCGGTGGTAACATGGAACGTACGATGAAACAGAAATTATATTGAAATATTATGCTGAGGGAATTGGGGTACTGTTATTTTGAGATAAAGTATGTTTTCGTCGTTTTGAGTAGCCGAGGATGAAACAGTAACCGAGGCAAACCGGTTAATAGTTATATCTTACCCGGTTTTGCAGTTAAGCTATTTAATTTCTTACCTAGGTTTTTTTACCGGGACAGGTTTTTTCGGTCAGCGAAAGCCGAATCACTAATATAATTATTGAAGACCACGATAACCATGATAACTATATATAATATATATAAGTAATATATAATATATATAAGTAATATATATTCTTGAACCTTATATGTCACACGTTTTTCAGCAGATGCGTGTAGTCACGTAGCGATTTGAACTTTCCGGGATCAAAATGTAAGGCACGCTAGTCTTATTTCAGTAATATTAAGTGGTCGATGGTGAAATCATTGGGCGCCGACACCCAGAAGCCCATATGATATGAATCCATGCATACATTACTCGATAGAAACTCAACACGGAGTTTGTTTGTTTGTTCGTGTGCTACAATGGGCATTTACACCAGGCCGATTATCTTTATTTTGATTCCGTATCTGCCGACTTCTAGCACGGACCACATATACGATTTTTAAGACGCCGCCTGCGTGGACCGTAAGGCGAGGAGGAGCCTAGATAGACCTTTAGCACTTAGGTAGGAATTCTGGAGTCGACCTCGGTCGGACTCGAGCCCGCAAACCATTGGGGATTGCAGCCGTGGATCATACCACTTCGCTATCTCGCCACCGCCCGCCAGTAAGAATGATCAGCTGCCAAGCGCAAACGCCATGTTTTAAATCAACGGGGTCGGTCACGCCAAGTGACAGTACTACCGTAAAAGGAAATACGCGCATCCATAATTCGCACACATGTACTCTAGCCGCGCTGACGATTTAGCTTATTTTGTCAACATACCACTCGTAAAATGATTAAACGCATGGGACATTCCAGCTCATGTACTTTTGCAAGCGTGGAAATAGTTTGTGAACGTTTATACAACACGGAGTTAACCGCTCGTCGCCATATTAATGCACGCCGGTTTAACGTGGCGTCAAGTGCAGCAGCAGAAAGTTGAAAATGAGTGTAAGTTCTCCCGTAAAAGGATTATTCCAGTTCCCAGTACCTTCAGCGCTCGAAAACAATTCTGCACTGCACTAGCAGACATTTGAGAAAATAAGTCTCTTTAATAAACTCGGGGGGATTAGTATTGTCTCTGCATAACCGCTATCTTGATGCCAAACGAAAATAACATTTAATCGGTCTATGGCCATTGTATGGTTAATCGCCGCTTATTGAGATGCACATACTGCAGAAGATAATCGTGATCCGTATAACAATTGAATTTAGTCGCGGTTTCAAAGTTGTACCAGCATTTGTTAAGAGGTTTGTACACTGACACATTTTTTCATTATTATCCACTAAATAACAACAGATTAACTTGATGCAGAGATAATGCATGGTCACATCTCCTTGGAAATGGGATACACCAATTGATTGACCAGCTTTCACGCTTAAAGAGACATCTCCAATATTAGTAGAAAAATTAGGGGCCAGATTAG
This sequence comes from Botryllus schlosseri, assembly GCF_051294905.1. Lineage (NCBI taxonomy): Eukaryota > Metazoa > Chordata > Ascidiacea > Stolidobranchia > Styelidae > Botryllus > Botryllus schlosseri. The sequence goes on along the minus strand of NC_137250.1, from coordinate 17,942,384 downwards.
CTTGTTTTAGGATTCGGTATGAGGTCAGGGCTAGCTTGGGTCATTTTCAATGCCTTGTTACAGTGCCACTCGCTGCGCTGAATGCCTCGATATCATGACATTCGTTGTATTGAACTCTCTGTTTTGACATTTTCTATTTCGAAAATCAGCCGATCGCGATAATCCATATATGCTTTCACTTATTTCTCCTGGTTGTGATGTTCAGATTCCCACATAGTATAATATGCTCTGAAACATAGTCGGTACGTTATTCATACAAACCTAAAATGTACATTCTTACGTATATTCTACCCATTTTGTCCGATAAGCCTGCGATATTGAAAAAAAGTGATTTCGATTCTTATCGAGGAGAGAATTATTAATAATTATCACATCTCATCCAATGATAGACCGATAGAACATCGCACCGTAAAACCCAGGAAGCAAGATTATGAATTACCTTACATTTGCCACAAATATTACCTATGGTTTTAGCGGTGCATCCTGCTATGAATTAAAGTAACTCGTAAACTTAAGCGTGCGGCCTTGTGGATCAAACCTTTTGCTTGGTATATAACACCCATACACCAACGATCATGATGCAGCAAAATAATTTTTTTCATAGTTAGCCAGTATTTCGGGATGCTAAAATTATAAAGTGTGGGATAGAACACAAACTTTTTCATGAAGTTAAGAAACTGCACCCCCGTTATTGTAGTCGCACTAGCTGGATTCAGAAGAGGAATCGCGTGGACCGATGACTCAAAGTATAAACGTTAGACCCGAAGACATACGCGACACACCCGCCGCGTTGCGGCATCATTTCTGCATCCTGATTTAAACGTACATATGTTTGTTTGTTTGAAGCCCCAATTCCAACGCACTCAGTGAGATATATTCTTGCCGGAATTGTGAAAACACTAATAATTCGGGACAATCGACTAAATAGGACCGATTGCATCAGCGGATCGACCGCTACTATCGAATGCCAAGCGATGTCTCAAACAGACATGGGGTGATTACTTCATGAATGTAATCGATTGCGATTACGATTACTTCTGAATCACGCGATTACGATTACGATTGCGATTACAGCAAAATCAGGAAGTAGTCGATTACGATTACGATTACATTGGGAAAGCAATCACGATTACTCATGATTACATTTATTTTGCATCGTAGTAGTTATATTGGAAGACAATACATGGATTGCGCTGAATAGGCCTAATGATATAACAACTGTCTTTACAAAAGATGGGACATTTCCGTGTTACGTCATAATGTACCCATTGCCCATTTTATAACGTCATAATGTACCCATTTTCCATTTTATAGAGGACGGTTTATCGCACACAACGTTTTGCATTCTTGCCAGGTCTATAACTGCGGCACCCCGGTGGTGGGGAGCGTGGTTGGAGGGTAGGCTACTGAAAAGTATTTCGTAAACCAACATAAATTATAGAGTATTTTCGAGAGATTTCATTAACTTGGAAATTCTCTTTGAGCTTTGCGATTTAAATGTCTCTAGAAGTCTTGATAGATTGATTTCGAAATGCATACGTCTCCCCCTCAAGAAATAAAGCATGTATCATTCATAGTAATAGGCATTTAGGTGCCATTCAATACCGCTCCTCGACACATCAAAAGACATATGCAGTTTCGGCCAACATGAGACTCCACGAAGTGTGCTACTAAAGAACGACATTGGCGGAAACTTAGGGTATGTGTCCATTGTCAATAGCCGCGCTGGGTGGGCGTGACTAACAGTTCATTCCTTTCAATCTGAGCCCACGACGCAAATGCCACCCGGGCACCCACAGAGCATTACACATGACAATTCGTGAGTGCGTCTCATACAAGTTTTTCTTTTAGTATGATATGTTTGGGCCACTACAATCAATATTTTTTGGCTATATAACAGACCGGAGGTCACGAATTAAAAGCATACAATAAAGTAATTATTACAAGATACCAGATGTTATAATTATGAATTACGCGCCCCCTGCTCTTCAGGTTAATCTGGCCATCGGGCGCTGAGATAGGAATAAAAATGCAATATAATGCAATTACCAATATTATTGAATAAATTAAATCTTCAACTTCAAAATTGACTACTCTATGGGGGCACACGCAAGACCAATATTTAGGTGGGGAAACTTTTGCGGTTTTGATCCTGATTCTTACCCACGCTAACATGGTATATAAGCCGATGGCTATGGCGGCAGGTCCAAATGTTCAGTAAAAAATTTCGAAATAGTGATTGGCGCCCGTTTTGAGTAGAATAATATGAGAATAAGAGAAAGTGAACATAAAATTCTGCCTTCAACTTAATGCAGATAATGTAATGCAGGCTGCCATTACGAAAACGGCAAACCAACGGCTCAGTTATGATATATATCAGCAGCTGTTGATTTTAATGCGCCGTTGTGGAAACCGTAATGTTTTATTTGACGGGTACAATTTAAAGCCTTTGTCTGGTGTAGGTTCGTACCATATGGGCCTACTGCTCGCCAAGCAGCAAAACTGAAACTGCATTTACCTATAGAATTGGAACTATTACATTCTATAGTTTAAATAAGCTGAACCAAACTTCAATACACAAGTTGCTTAGGCAGAGAGGTGATTAAGTATCCTGTTGCGAGGTAGTGGTGTCTGAAATGTATTGATAACCCGATTTACAGCACGATGGGTTTTCTTACAATCACACTAATGTACACCGAATATCTACTGGACACTTCTCACGCAAAGACGAGCAAAGCTAATAGGCTACCTCTGACGTAATAATGAGCAGTGGCATTAGAAAATCCGACGCTTGTGCTCTCAATAACTGTTGTAATACGTATTCCTTGTTCACGAGTGTACAGTTTATGTCACAGTCCTTGTACAAATAAAAAGTAATCGTTTTTTCACAAAAAAATCGATTAAATATGGGAAGTAGTCGATTACGATTACGATTACTTCGGGATTTTCTCGAATGTAATCGATTGCGATTACGATTACTTGAAAATGCTGTAATCGTCGTAATCGATTACGATTACTAATCGCGATTACCCCATGTCTGGTCTCAAACAATAATAATTTGGACATAAATGTAGTTTGCGATGGTCTAATTATATTACATAGGAACCTAATACAAGACAAACTCGCATCGAACATATAGGAACCTTCTCTCGTGCGTACTTCTTGGTGATAATTGCACACAATATAAACATACATGCCACATCGAGGAGTATTTGCCATTTGTTGTCGGACTTATAATGTCACAATTTACGATCAACTGTTCTTCGAAGCCATATGAAGTGACAACATTGACGCATTACGTGACAACTGATTATGTTCTTGAAGTAGGTAATCATACGTGAAAGCACGCGTTTTGTGCCAAAATCCTTCCTGGAGCGTTGGGTTTTCAAACAATTTCAGACATCAATGGATTTGGAGTTTGAACACTTTCCACATTGCAAAGGTAGTTTGATGCCGGAATTCTGATGTTGTGACTGTAATTTCGAACCATGTCGGTTTGCTTCACCCCCACTTTGACCTGAGTGACAGCCAATTAGTCACTAAGGAGCGGAAGACTCACACAACCTTTTTATATGCTATAGCTTAATAAGCATCGATGTCATCCAACTATCATTTCACTGGCCGTCAATCATTTCTGCAAATAACACGATCGCCTAGCTAAGTATACTGAAACCCCCGAATGATTATATTCTACGTTAAGTAACTCGAGTGAGTGATCAGTATTGTAAGGGTACCTAGTTTACATCATATAGTACATGACCTTCACGACACCAATGGTTGTTGGTTCGTGTTTCGGCTCTACCATGTTTCTATGTGTCGTACCAATGCGTACCAAAAGCGTGAAAATTATGAGCATTGCAACATTCAATACCGTGGTGCAAATGACCTGAATAGACGATAAGCGCCAAACATTTTTCAATAAAACTACAACTTCATATACTACAGGAACCACTCTAAACATACCATGGTCGAACATATTAAATGGAATCGGAGCCTTCATATATTCAGTCATTGACACTAAAAAATTCCTGTCGTGGCACTATACCGGACGACAGGTCAGAGCTATAGATCTGAGAGGAATGTAATGAAACACGTCCCCATTAAAAATTCCCCAGGAAATAAAACGGTCGACTTGTTAAATATATATCGATAGTTTACTGATCTCTGACGATCCTGGCGTAGAAGAAATTCCACGAGACATGATCTTTATTCCGCTGTCGAATTGGAAACTTGAGAACTAGTAGTTTTGCAGACTCAACTGAACGCCGGGCTGTCAAAGGAAGAAGGCAAGTGCTCTAGTATTTTTTCTATTACACCTCTCTCGATCCATAAAAGTCAATGTCGCGACCGTACATGGTACATATACCGAAAAAGATCTAGTTGAATACGGACCGAGTCTACAAGTTGTCCACTCATCGAAATGGATCGTAATATGTACGCCTGCCGTAAACGAATCTCCGAAGACAACGAATGTGCAAGACGCTCGTCGGCTGTGAACAATCTCTGGAATATAAAAGACAGAAAAAGCAACGTCTCCAGTTCAAAACGCACGAGAACCAGTTTGAAGCCATCTTTCAAATCTTTGGGCGCTATCACAGAAGCTACGGCTGTGGAAGAAAAGAGAAATGAAGTGTCGACACCTGCGTTTACAAGCAAACCGAATCACGTCGTCAATCGACGATTGAACAGACTCGTGGTCAAGAAAAATCGAAGATCTGCTTTGTTATCGATGATGGCACCAGCATTACCGGCTATCGACGAATCGGCCGAAATGTCCTTCTAAATTTTCGATAAAAAAACGCAGCAGTGCTGGTCACATCATTACATCGCTATTCCAAATGCAGTTCAACTTTTATTTTTTTAAAGTGCAATTTCATATCCTTTCGTGCAATATACACATCTATATTTTTACAAGACATTTGACTTGTTTTTGTAAAGATCAGGCTATACAGACAATAGAAAAAGCATGGATATAATAAGTTTATAGAATATAAGTTTTAGCCGAACTCACAAGGGATATTAACTTGCAGAAGGAAGGAACCAGCAAGGTCATAATGCAATTATGGTATCGCAATTGTTTGTTTTGGCGAAAGAGATTGCGTGAATAAGCTTTGGCACGCAGCGATGTAAATGATAAACAAGAACAATGTTTTTTTTTTATCGTGAATCTATGAAAGCCATGCTTTTTTTTAGAATTGCTTCAACAAAGAGGCTATATTCGAAAAAAAGATTACCGTATCATTGCTGGTATCGATTCAGCCCAGAAATTATAAATTTCCGACGGTAATTATTAGGTATATTCGTAGATAATGATATAAACGTCACACGACAAGTAATCAGGATGTTAGAAGTTGTGTAATGAATTAATTCGGCATCCGAAACCAATCATTTGAAGATCGGTAATATACTTCGGTAATATAATATACCAAGGACATGATGTCAGAGCGACGAAACGCAGTGCGATGTACACCTAACATGAAATCCAGGATACTAAGATAGTCCAAACATACCCTAGACTTGATGTGCGAGTGGCCGAAAATAGTGCGAACATACCAAAGACATATGATGTCCAAGGGGCGGAGCACATTGCGTACATACCCCAGTCATGATGTCCCAGCGACTTCAGAGTCCGAACATAGGCCAGACACCGAGTGCAACACACAGTCCTGATCTCGATGTCCGAGTGCAACACACAGTCCCAATCTACCCCAGACATGATGCCAGAGTGGTGGAACACAGTGCGAACACACTCCAGATATCATTTCCAAGTAGCAACGAAGTTCGAACATGCCCCAGACTTGGTGTCCGAGTGGCAATAGAGTTCGAATCTACCCCTGTTGTCCGGTCGCTGGGGAACAATATCTGTTTAATTGAATAGTATATTCATATTGAAATTAGCCCGAATATTCAATATGAATATGCTACTCAACTTGATATTGAAGTTCTGTACCTCCGAGAAGCTTTTTAAATATCTGTTTACTAAGCGACCAGCAATCGGTACAGCTGTATCTGTGTATTCAACCGTATAGTCACCAGTGATGAGCGGATAGTGCTTTTCGAGACTCCGAATCCCTCCGACAACTTTAGCGTCTGAAGAAAACTCCCTCCGACTCCAAAGACCTCAATCCCAGACTCCGAGATACTCCGATGAATCTCGTCAAGTATCCGAAACAGTAGCAAGCATGGTACACTTGGTAATGTGTTTTACTAAATTAATCTGATAATATGGTTGACCTCAGAGTATTGTCTACTCTCCAGTCCCTAATTGCAGTGCAGATGGCAGATTTTTATGCACTTGGCAATTATTTTTGCATGTTACCTGTCATATTACAAATTTACAAGGTGTCAACTGTCTGTGTTTTGGTTTGTAATCATAATCAAGAGTGTATTCTGGTCAGAGCTATCCAAAGATATCGGAGACAAAAGTTACAATACTCCGAAATTCTCCGAAAAAGCTCTGTAGAAAACTCCGACTCCGCTCCGACTGTCACAAAATCGGCAAAACTCCGCTCCAAATCCACTCTGACTCCGCTCCGATGCTCATCACTGATAGTCACGTGTTGCGCATCTATTCGTAAATTAGTTATCGATATTATAATTCGCTTATCGACGCAAGTAGCACAATCCTTATTCAATTTTACATCCATGCATTCACAAATAATCATGTACCATGATTCTACTTGACGGGAGTGTTCAGCTGCCTATCCCCAGCGAAGTGCTTAGACCAGTGGTTCCCAACCCTGTGGTACGCGAACAAAGATTGTTCTCCAATAAACATCAGGTTTAGCATGACGTCCTCGTACTCGACTCTAGCTTCTCACGCTATTCCCCAGCAGCTAATTTTTCCTTCTACGTGGGAGTGCAAGCAAGGATTTTCATCTCTGATGACTACCAAGTCGAAGAAACGAAACCAACTTGTTGCGCCCATGTATGACTTTCGATGCGCTGTGAGCAAACATATGCCACGCATCGACCATCTAGTGCAGTGGTTCTCAAACTGCCCCTTCCTCCCCTTGGGGGGGGGGGGGGTGAAAGCATCTGAAGGGGGGCGCGAAGCTGCGGCCAACTGAAAAAATTTATCGCAATCCGCGCGATTTACCTCCATCTCGTTGTTTTTGCCGTCAGTATAGTCCTAATTGCATGTTTGAGAATCTCTTATCAACTATCATAACCTTCCATGCCAACAAATTATTCGCTGGGACTGCTAGCATTCTGGTTGCAATTTGTGATATGACGATAAGGGGGCGCGATATTTTTCGCTATCGTAAAAGGGGGCGTGTTTAAAAATGTTTAAGAATCCCTGAGCTAGTGGAAAATGAACAAATGCAGCCATCGCATTAAATCAATTGACGTTTGTAGTTTGCTGTTATTTCATTATTATGTGGTTTTTCTTGTGACTGGTGGTGAACAAAAATTCCATGCGTCCCATCAACCCTGGTTTAATAGCATATGCTATTACGCTTCGCATAGGTCAAATACGTGATTATGACGTCATAAATGACAGAAAAAAATTTGACCGCCTTCGGCGCGCGTAATTTATGTAGGTAGGTGGTACGCGAGCACTGCATTAAACCTCGAAATGGTACGTGGGTGAAAAAAGGTTGGGGACCACTGGCTTAGACAAAACATGATACCATAGTAATAGCGGCATTAAGGAAATATCAGTCGGTGCATAGTACTAGAATCCGCACGTATACTCTAGAAACGTCGATAATTACGTTTCTTATTAACAATGCAGCCGAAACAACGGAATTGTTTAATGTCCTCCTATTTTAGTAGACACATGCGACATTCCCGAGCATATACTTTTGCAAGCTCCGAAATAGTCTGGTCGTGTTTACAAAACACGGAATTAACCGGGACAGACGTTAGTTGAGCATGAATTCAGTGTTGCAAAGATTTCAAACGTCTCTCGGAAAACATTCATAAAGTGCATGCTCCATCACATGAAAATGATTTTGCCTTGCAAGCGGTTCGCATACACATTAGAGAACCGATGTCCCTGCTGTAATCTTAGCGAGATTAGCAAGTCATGCATGACAACTATCATGATGCAAAACACAAACAACATTGATCGATCTGCACCTATTGTATGAATCTGTGGGGTTGGCCTACGTAGGCCTACAAGACGAGGACGCCAACAATCAATTTGCCAAGGTTTGGAGCCCTCTGGTATAAATGATTGCTGGTTATTGAGATGCGATGCCAGGCTTTTTTGTAAAGACGCAGTATAAGTAGCTACTCGGTGTTGGATGAGCCCAGAGATCACCGACAATTCGAAGCGTGCTGTTGCCGAGATTCGAGCAGCCAGCTTCTCGTGTGGTAGACGGTGGCATTAATCAACTGCGCCAAATCTCTCGAAATGCGATATTAGATCCATTAATGCCAATCCGCAGATTCCAACGTCTATTCTCCCATTCTCCATCGTGCAAATCTCTGATATTCCGAGAAGTGTTTCCGATCGCGCCGAAGGGAGATTAATTTTAATTAGGCAAATTGCTTGTTATGACAGAACATGAGTCGCACTGTATATAGTATAATATCTTAAGCAAGTATTACATTCCGTATATAACTATACTGAATGTAACAAATACGAAAACATATCAAATTGAGATACCTGGGATTTTAGAGGTGGATTCAGGATTGCGCCATGTCTTGTCGTAGTCAGATTTGGTTGAAGTAGAATTGTTACTCAAGTAGAAGTATATAGACGTGATACCGTAAATTACGACTCAATACCAAGTATGAGGTAACGAAGTCCGGTATTTCCCAAAACTACTTCAGGTACAAGTATAGGATGTGAGAAGTGGCAGAAGTAGCCTACTCAAATAATTAGTTTCAAAAGACGAAGAGGTAGCGTATAGGCGTAGGGTACTTTTTAGTACTCAATGGGATATGGTTGCTTCGCATTGAAACATCATCGCGGCTAACGCACAGTGACTATGACAATGCGACTATAGATGTACAGTGTTCACTGTTCAGTTTACAAGATGACTGAGCTGAATTGTTGGTTTGTCACTCGCACACATATCCAGAGTCGTATGATCGGTTGTAAGGCAGAAATAAATCCATGATATGTTATAGTATATAGGTATACTTGCAGGCATAAACTATATTGTGCTATGGGTTCCATCACGGTCCTAGCATATGTTAGTCACATTTACTAAACGTATAAATATATCCATTAAAAAGCGTTTCCATATACCAATAATCCAATATATTTGACCCCGACGTGATTTGATCACGCATCCTTCTAATCTGGAGTCAGAAGCGCTGCCGTTGCGCCACGGAGTCGTGCAAGCGTTACAAGCATACAGAGTAGTCATACCCTGTGCCGTCTGGATTTTGTAAAGAGGAAAACATACTTTCAAATGAAACCAAGCATTGAAAATCATCCAGCTGACTCCGACGTGATTTGAACACGCAACCTTCTGATCTGGAGTCAGACGCGCTACCGTTGCGCCACGGAGTCTTGTAAACTGAACGAATCAAATGAACGGCAGCTCGATGTACTCAGCGGATTGAACGTGTGGTGCGATTTCTGGCAGAATCGTGAGCATAACGTTGGTGAGATCGCACATGCGCCATGAAATACCTAGAAGCTACCAGTTTCATAGGCGTTGCCGTTATTTGCACCAACCAAAACTTACAACGCGATAAATGTCCACGTCACAATTTTGACTGCTTTGCAAATCCTGAAATGGCCTTATTAAGTCTGCTGGGACATCAAACATATACTCGAGAAACAATATATGTGTTATTTAAAGTTTCCTTGTCTATAGCTAATACGCCCACACACTGCGTCAGACTGAACGCGTTGGAGGAATATGCCAGATTTGTTTGGCCAGACTGCGGCTCCCATGATGGACACAAGTGTGATTTGAAATCTCCGTCCTGCAATATTCTTCTGAAAGACGCGAATGAGTGAAGATGCATATCCCTTGACAGGCTAATAGTGCAGATATGTTGCAATCAGCAATGAGTATGGAGAGATTCAACTGCTGTGTCGATGTATTCAGGCCAAATTATCCGGAACCAAATTTCCTTAGCAGGAGAATGTGTCTATTGCCATCTGGTAGGCTATATATGAAACGCTATTCCCACAGTAGCAAGATCACCGTGTCTTCTTATTTCCACCAAACAAAATGAAGTGTACTGAAACCCGCCGGAAGTCAACGTGGTAATTATTTCATTTATTCGATCTTCGAAAATGAAAATGTAAAATAAATATAAGACACAAGCTACGGGGAGAAAGAAAAGATGTGGGAAGGAATGTGCTACCTCTCCGTCCAAAGAGCCGACTTATAATTTGAATAGATTCCCGTGTCTGCGTGATAGAGTTCATCAATGATAAAGCAGACGGACGGCTACAACAAACAATTAGTGGTAATATATTTACATCAAAATTAGCGCATGATATTTCCAACATATTTTAATCATGACGGCAGCGATCATTCAGCTACCAATACAGCTGCGGCAATACCAAATTATTTTGCTTTAGAGATCGTATTTGTAACCAGGAGTAATATAATAAGAATGCTATCTTTTCAACGAGCTGCAGCGTGACCGGGAAATGAAACAAATAAACGTGATAGCGCAACACCTGCCACGCTATGTGCTGGTCTCACCATTGTAACCTATTAAATTGATCGATTAAATGGTGGTGTAGTAAAGATTATATATTTTTCATTTCGAGAGCGTGTGCAAATCAACACTAAGAAGCACACCAAACTTAATTACCACTATGCCATTTCCGAACGGATCTTTCGTACGCCGCACGCGTCGATATTTACGCCTCACACACACTTCGGCTGACACGTGCGTTTAATTGTTTTATCATAATAAAGACAATCTGCGTGGCGTTTCCTGAAATGGATCCCTACGACGACGCATGGTAGCCTACTATTAATCGAATATGATTGTTTATTGTTAATGACAAGCTAAATATTTAGTTTGATATGTGTATCGAGATGTACGGGTTAAATAAACTAGGATCTGAAATGTAGCCTATATATACGCCTATTTTCAATAAATAAAACATATTCGTTACGTCTGATTTGAATGGTTCCAAAGAACAATGTGTTGTCACAAGATGCATGCAATTATTTTTGGACTATCGGTGCAAAGACAAACATCTTTGAATTGATGTGAATCAATGGCGCTCCAAATTAGGCGGAACATTTCTCATTCCGACTATATGTAATACAATATTAAAAATTGTTTTGTGCTCCAGCTTATCTATGTCCAACTATCTATTGTTATCTGAAGTGATCTGGCCAGTAATGCATCAATTACCTTACAAACGAGACAAATGTGGCGTATACATATGTATTCATTCCTATTAAAACGTTTTGCATAAAATATTGCACATACTAAAATACAGGCATGAAGAATATAAGACCTAGTTTTCAATTCCTTGATTGGTGACAGGGATGTAGAAATCGTTATCTTCGAAATCGAAGCCCGTCGCCGTCTCTTTTGCAACGAATATAGACTCTGTGGAATTTAGTTGCTCTGTGTTAATTCGCAATTTTGTATATCCCCAGGTTCACGAGTTTCCCTTATTACAGGTAAATGAAATATTTTACGCAGCGTGTTCACATGGTCTCCACGCCAAACTCTTTTGTGCCCTCTACATCACGTCTTCGTCGAACAATCCATCTTTAACTTGGTAAAAAACGATTTGCACAAACAGTTGTAATAAGTGAACGCGTCATCGGGGTTGAATCCAGCGACGACCATGCAAATGTTGATACGTTCAGGAGCAAATATTTTAATTTGGAACTGTGTCGTTACTGCGTGAACAGAGATCTTCATGATTATCTAATTCGTTCCTTCTTCGAAACATCTTTTTAATTGTATTTTGCGTCCAAGAAGAAGGCATCACATAATGAGCGGTAGTCAGTATGCGGCAGTGATTTGGCTAGTACAAATGTTCTACAATATAGGCGGCTCCACATTGTCGTATCAATGTTTTGTCGGTACCTGAAATTAAAAGTTTTCGATAATCGTGTATTTCATTTGGTTATTTGCGAATAAATGGTGTCACTTCATATCCAAATTATGCTCAGGTAGAATAGAAGAGCCATGGTGAGAAGATATGGCCCGGTTACATATCGGATTCGAATATACATCTTTCGAAATCTCCTTCAGAATTCGGACTCATAAGTGGCATTTGCTATGGTTCGGGACTTACTTCAGATTTGTGGAATTTGAGTAACTATAATGCCATATGGATTTTGATTAGGACAAGAGAAGAAACTGTATGGTCGATAAACTGATCTAGACTGAAGCTGGACTTCAGAACAATGCTTCGATTCTATTTACAGCAGTGGTTCACAAACTGGGTGGCGTGAAAGCATCTGAATGGGCCGTGACGCTGCGGTCAACTGAAGAAAAAAATTGCGCCTCCCAATTCATGGTTCCTGCTCTGTGTATAGTCCTAATTCCATATTTGAGAATTCTCCCATCAACAGCCATAACCTTCCATGCCATCAAACTATCCGTTGGGATTGCTAGCATTCTGGTTGCATTCTGTGATATGACTATAAGGAGGGGAGGGCATGTCTAAAAAAGTTTGAGAACCACTGATTTACAGAATCCCAACTCCGAAAATATTAGGTGGGAGCTTTTCCATGTCCAGACAGCATGGCTACAAAATCAAAACAACACAATATGATGACCTTTACTGGACTCTGGACTATCGCAACATTGAAGTTAAGTTTATATGGTTAAATGATCAATTCGGATGCCTCTACATTTTGAAGGCACGTACAGTGCGATAATTCAAAACGAAATTGCTTTCTCACCATTACGCATGCATATGCATTAGATGATATCGTTAACAGGAATGGCATGTAACCTATTATCAACATTAGCCGATTGGCAGTTTCTCCTTATGATTACCCATATAGGCGCTAAAATTGATAAGTGTAATGAGGTTTCCATCACAAATGCAAAGCACTGTATTTAATAAACGGACGAGGAAAATGAAGGGCATCATCTCACCTCACCTATATGAAAACATGTAACTTTCAGTACATAGAGTAAAAATAACGGTTCTGGGAATGAATTTTAAATGGAAGCAATCACTCTCGTCACACCATGAATTTATTGACATGCAGGGAGCTGAAAAAACAATTCCATGAAGTCCCAAATATAGCAGCACCTCATCCGTTCCAGTCGGCTTCAGTCTCGCGTCCCAATCTTTGATCACAAAACTAAAGCATCAGAATAGACCGGCCTCACTTGTTCTGCCAGCAATTTAGTGAGTAATATATGTAATCAGCTGCGTCGCAAATGCTAAAGATTATCTAGAAATATCTTCCCGCATTTAAACAGCTAACGGTTTAACAAAAAAACGCATAATTTCCATTGGAAATGCACTCATTGGCTTAGACTTCCGATAATCACTTCCGCTAAAGCATCACATTATTTATTCACAGTCTTTTACTTCTGTTGATTAGAGAGAATGCATGGTTCATGAAAGAAAGCCGAAGAGATGTATTCACCAATAGTCATATGATGTGAAAAATATTGTGAATGAAATTAGATTACAATTTTACAAAGATACCTCAACAAACGTGACACATATTACGGATTATGTATTCCATATGACGATGATATTTACACCCATATACAATCAAATGACCATTTAACTACTTCACATGAAAACAAAATATTATTCGTGATCACAAAGAGCTCGCACCGAATTTGTTTTGAGTGACCATTATTTTAAAGACATTAGTGGTACAATTTATATAAAAAAAAGTTCATACACGTTCCTATTTCAAACCAGGAAACATCGAATGGAAATTAAACTGAATAATTACACCGATGGAATTGCGAAGGCTATATTAGGTCCATATAATGTAGATTGTTAACGCGACAAGTAACGCGAGATCATGCAGAGTCCGACCAATTATATGTTACCCTGAGTCCTAATTAACAGCATTAACAAAAATATACACATTGGGTATCACGAATCATCAAATGGAACAGAAATGACTGCGTTGGATCATTTCTACTATGTAATGCAGAACCGGGTGACGATCATGGATCCTAATTCAGGGGTCTACACGGACTTAGTTTTAGATTGATAAGTCGAAAATCCACGGAAATGTCAAAATTTTCAATTTTTTCTTCCACTTCCGATATGATTTCGGAACATGTAATTGACAGACCTACGGGGCTCGTTCACTTTCGGACCAAAGTCATTGCAGCCTTACGGAGAAAATAGCTTTTTGGCCCGAAAGTGCATGAGCCCCGTCCTGGTCCGGTTTCGTCAAATTCCGATTTTAGAATTAGGCTGCGTGATTCGCAAAATACCTATTTTGAAATGTTAGTAACCTTAATAGCTGTCATAAAAATGCATAGATACCTCAAATATGCGACTGGCGGTACTCAACTTGAATAGTGCTTTCAGAACTACATTCATTGCAGTGGAATTTATTACCTCGGTGGCTTTTCGGGTTTCCCTTATCAAGAATTAACGGCACCATAAGAAGGAGAGAGTTTGTATACAATCTTTAAATATTCCAATAATATATACCGCTAATTGTCTGTGTAACGTCTTCTGTGTATTGTATAATTTGATTCTCTCTTCCCGCTTTATTATGACTACCGGAGTACCGGTACAGCTGACTTTGGCCAGCTACCGTTCCTTTTTATTATTGCATTGTTACGTCAAATTTTGCCAATTTGGATTTCGTTTGAATCTTCTTCCATATGCTTCTTATTGTGCCGTTAACACTTGTTGATAAGCGGCATACGAAATGCCTTCAAGTTGATAAATTATACTGCAGTGACTATAGCTTTGAAAGCAATATTAGAGATACCTCAATAAGCGATGTTTCGCCACGTATATTTCAAACGCAAGAACAACGAAACAGTACTACAACAAATTGATCAGCCTTCCAAGCAATATTCGTTCTTCTGAGATTTTTTGTGTCTTGAGCAAACCAGTTGGTTGCAAGTATCACAGGCAAAAATGGTATGCTTTACACATCTGTAGCATCTTCCTGGTTTGATACCAAACATGCCCGGTATAAACCCCTATTATCGCCAACTGGAATTTTTCAAAATGTCCTACATTTATGTCCGAGGTAGCCTATTGTTAAAATTGTCATAAGCAATTCTATCATGGTCATAAACTCGACCATTTTGGTCGGATTGACTTGAATTTAGTACGAATGGACTCGGAATTTAATGCTGAGTACGATTCACAATTCACATACCGAATATGCCAGGTATAACTATAAACCCCTAGGACAGCTCTTCATACACACGTATCATTTTCCGAAACGCCTCACTCAGCTCTACCGGTAAATCTGATTACACGAGCAGAGACATGATAAAAAAATTATTAGCAACATATATGCAATTCCCGATCATGTTGACCGATTCAATCATGAAATATAGAATAGTTTCGCGCTTCGCGCGGTTCATTTGAAACAAGCCGGCTAACTAAACAGTACAAAAATTTCGCTGAGAAGTATAGCGGTAAAAAGTTATCGGAAGTAGGGGGTTTTGGGGCGAAGCCCCCAAGAAGTTAGATTTATCACCCTGTGGGGGCCCAAGATCAACGTTTTTTGTGGGGGGGGGGGGGGCTGACGAAGGTCCTGCACGTATAGGCACATTGCACACGTTTCCGGCGCGATATACGCCGAGTATTGTTGATTGATTATTGCGACTTGTTCCCTTACAGACGTTATTTGGATATTGATAAATCGTAGGGACATGTGCTAATCACAGAAACAATCAATAATTGTCTATTATAAGTAGAACTCGAGATATGGGCTGCATTACTGAACAGTTGCTTGAATTGCAAGCCGATAGATGTGGAAAGACATGTTTAAAAAAGCTTCCTTGACTCAATTTCGGCCAAATGCACAGTCGATGGAGCATAGTCTTTCAGATCTTTGCTAGCAAGCGGCAACAGCTCTTTTGCTATTTCTGGCCACATTGCCTACCTGTGTGAATCTGGCTTTTCAACTCTGACGGTGAACAAAGGAGGTAGGCTATAGCAATAGACTTCAACCGGTAGACGACATCAGATGTAGGCCTACATTGACAACCATAATTCCGGAATACGATAAGCTTGTCAAGCAAGATCAAGGACAAGGCTCTCATTAAGTGTGGGAGGAGTGAAAAACAGTGCTTGCCTGTTTTGTTGATGCCGTATTACACTCTCTTGGATAGATATCAAAAAACCTACTTTTCGTAAATATAAAGCTTGAGTCCGCGGATATATAGGTAAACTTGAGAATAGTCCTCGGGTCAAAAGGTTGGGAACCACTGGTTTAAAAGATTATGTCCATTCGTACAGCAAACCACAGCTTGATGGTCTACTGTGCACATTATAGATGAGCTCGTTACTGAAGTACCCAGGAAAAGAGATGGTATATTGTGAAATTTTGCTCTTGTATAAGTGAAGTAACATACCTTTACAGGGTCCTGTTTCGTTTAATTTGTGGTGCCCTACACAGTAATTGATTTTAACCACGGAAACAATTAATTCCGTTTCCTTCCACTCTCTTAAACACGGTTTCGCTAATCCACGAACAATCATCGGCAAACGTGCTGTGCTGGTTGTGATGTGGTTCACCGGATGTATACGATTTAATAATTATAAAGAAGGATTGAAATTTGCATCGAGCGCCCAATCACTGTTTTAAACCCACATACTTGAAAGACTCGATTGATAGGAGGTACAGTTTAGCTCACGTTTAAATGAATATGAGATGACATCATATCATAAAAATAGACTGATTGAACCTAGGTTTTGAAGTTTTGGAATCGCTGTATCTTCTCTAGATAGGGTGAAACATACAACGGATTGTCCAAAATTTCCCCGACATATGAAATATGTCAACAAGATTGCCTATTGCATTGGTGTAAGCTAACCAACAGCCTGAAATTTATACCGTGCTGATGAATTCACAGTAAAACAAGGATGGTAAAAGCACTAATCTGTATCGATATTTCGGAACGTGTTGGGTCCTCTAACAGGATATGAATGGGAAATGCATGAACTAAACTAAAATATTTTGTTATTGTATTCACTGGGTTTCACTACAAAAAGGGAAACATAATCCAATGTATGTGGATAAAGTATATAAGTTATATGAAATAGTATATATATATACACATAGGCTTGAACACAATTATTTCAAGTCCTGAAACTATCACATATTCACTGCAATTGATAGATAACACGTTTTTCGATTTTTATAGGAGTGAAGTACGAGAGTGGAAGGGAGCGAGCAAAAAGGATATTTAATCATGTGTATCTGAGGTATAATCGAATTGATACGCGTTCACTGAAAATAGCTCAAAATTATTTTGCAAACCAGCCAAAATTTTAGAGTATTTTGTGAGAGATTTCGTACAACTTCACATTTTCGTCGCGCCTGGGGCGCGATTTAGTGCAATCAAACGTCTACTTTTAATATGGGTACCAGCAGCGCCCCAATAGAATACGCATCATTTATTTAAAAAATAGGCATTTCAGCGCCGGCCATTACATCTCCATGACACGCCAAGCCTTTTGGAGTTTTGGCCAACATGCGACTTCGCGAAGTGTGTTATCTAATAGAGCCGAAAAATGCATCCTCATGTTGACCGAAAAAAATCAATACATATAGCCTATTACCAAGGGTCCATTGCCCACAGGCGCAGAATAGTCCTGCTCTCGCCACCTGAAGCCACACCAGCTCCCTCAGCTCTACCAGTAAATCCGATCACGTGGACGGAGACACGATGAAAAATTAATATCAATATATGCAATTATCAATAGGATAGACATGATTCAAGGCGGTCTGGGGGGCGAAGGCCCGTAGCAGTTTGGTTTCTGACCATATTGGTCCCCGAGACCAACTTTTTTTTTGGGGGGGGGGAGGGGGGGCTGACGAAGTACTGTTACGGTCATTTTCGCGTTCCTGAAAGGTTACTGGAGTGCATTTGTGATGGTAAACCCGCATTCCCGCATTGCCACGGAAATCTAACGGATAATTTGCATCCATTTTGATATCGATGGTGTCGCTATTTATAGTTCAGACTCGACAATTTATATTTTCAATACGGCGGAAGAGCATTGTTTTTTCTGCTACTTGGAATCGCTAATTTCCGATAAATATTCGCGAAATTGCACCTTACAACTCACGAATGCTCAGAAGTCACCGAACATGACCTTGACTACTATCTAATTAGATTGTTTACGAGTATTAATGATAATAATGTGATCTATGTTTTTCATTCTGCATTCGCGTTTTCGGACGATGTGACGTTGATTCTGACGGCGTTGTATTTGCCCGACTCTAATTACTCGCACTATTTTAGCATGCCCATTAAATGGGGTTACATGGAAATCCTTGAGTTGACCGCGTCACTGACTGCGGAATGCTGGTGCATCGCCAGATTTCTCCTTCACGATTTGCAGTTAATGCTCCCATTTAGTTTGTTACCTGGAACCGCAATTGCATAAACGTTGGAACGTAAATGATTTCAAATCGTTTCAAGAACAAGGGGCATTCTACTTACTACGAAACACTCGTACCGTTCATTTTTGTAATTAGGTAATTTACATTCGAATGATTCAAGATCAAATCAAATATCATGAATTCGTCGTTCGCATGTGACGTCACAGTGCAGAGATTCGAGAAGAATTCAGTTAAGGAAGAGCTTTATTTTCGACACTTTTCGTTACTTTCTTTTATTGTCAAGTGGAAGTCGTATACACAAAAATATATATCGCGACGGATATTTTGTGGCACCGAACACAGGACAAATATTTTACCCTTCAAATTTGGGAACTGGACTCCGAGCAATAATTAGTCTATTTTGTTAGCAATGTCACGACGCATCTTTGATATCACTTAAGTATTGATTTTTTTTGGCGTTTCCAAGCGATTTTGCTGTGTGAACGTTTAGCCATACTTTTTCATGTACACATAGGACTATCAATAATAATAATGTCTACTGAGTCACTACACCGGTGAGAATACCTACTTATTACTGAATACCTATGTTTGGTAGGTGGGAACCGTGAAGCCCCCCCCCCCCCGACATTGTGACTTTGTAATTCGTTCTTCATCGTAACGTATCCGCCATATTACTCTTATTACAGCTTGTATACGCCATATATATATGTAGTGTTGTTTCAATCATGAACTAGTCCTGTTTTACAGTTTGACAGAGGTATATTAAAAGTCTCGCCGGACTTCATTTGTAGATTAGCAAAAGTGCATTAGAGACTATAACTAACGTTTTGTCTATGGATAAACGAGAGGCAAGTGTGGAATGATGGAAAGAAGATGGGGATTCCGTAGCTATATGGAAAGTCAACATGAATTGACAGGAAAAAAACAAAAGAAAAAACGAAACGAGAGAAGCAGCATTAGAAATTTTCTACAATATTAAAGTAGAATGTAAAGCGAGATTCACGGCATGCAAAAGCTGCCTTGCCTTCGAGGGCGTCACTTGACACTCTCTCGGTTGCTGCCTCCGACTCGCTCACAGCAATTTAAAAAACAGGATTAAATAAACTAGCAATAAACGAAAATTTCCAATTTTTCCGCCGTCTGTGACTAACAGAACACTAGATACATTCCGCTTATTGCTTTTCCTAACACTGCTTTATCGGATTTTGTATATAGTACATACTGTATTACATTTGCATGACTAGCTACTTAGAGGTATAGAACTTCACTATACAATTGAATAGTATATTCAGCCACGGCTGTGTCAATAAAAGAAGTTCGTGTACCATCTAAAAATGGTTCATTGAACGCTCTCTTATTCAAAATTTGATGCTGGTGACGTCATATATTGTGATACGATTGTTGATATACAATGTTTTTTGCAATTCTAGACTTGTTGCTACGATTACCCCTGACAAGTGTCAGCCGAAAATATTAGGGTACATTGCATATGAATATACTATTCATTTGAATGACTGTAAATTATTTCATGACAAATATGACAGACCTAAGCGAATTTTAAACTTTTGTAACTGGATCTTTGCTAAAAGTCGTTTAGTAGGCCTACCCTCATAAACGAGCGTTACATCAGATATTGTCTTTCTGGCAAGTTCAAATGCAATATCTATATGTTCATAGGCGACTGTTCTACACCATCGGGATGGCCTTAGTGTACGGTCAAAGTCCTATAAGTTCCGTCGGCTCATGTAGCTCGATCGAATAATTTACTTCCAATTAATGCAGAAATTTGGAGACTGAGATTCATTGCGTTTGAGATTCATCGCGTTCCCGGAATAAGTACAGGAATGGCTCCTAACCAAGAAACTGAAGCACTTCAATTAAATCAAAGAAAATCAGATATGAGAAAGCGGAACAGATTGGTGTTCTAACATTCGTTTCATTTTGTCATCCCGTCCGTAAGGAATATCGTAACTTATTTCGGTGATTTCATTGTGAAAATTGTCCGAGACTTTCAATTCAACGCTGTCTTGAGGTCAAGAAGCCACCACATGTTTACTGAGCCAAGTAACTCATTTCATAGCTATTAATGTTAACTTTAACGTCTTCAAGTCATCAATTCTACATATACTTCTACGTGAGTGAAATCCAAGTACGTGATACAATTTTAATAATTATAAACGTACGACTGAAACTGTGGCTTGGGGAATTTAACCATAGATCTTCAATCACTGCTGACTATTTTATTTTTGATTTCAATTGGAACTGTAATGTTATAAACCTCTTGTAATTACCTGTTCGACACGCTTACCGAAACGAAATTATCGAACAAACAATATTTTCGAGCGTTGCAAAGCATTTGCAAGTGTGACAACTCAAATGAATGCTTGCTACATATAGGAAGATGCTGAAACTGATATTTTATTTGATCAATGCTCTAAAATTATACACTTTTTGTGGCGAATAGGCTGCGGGAGACTGACTTAGCAGACTTTCGGTCGCTGTCTAATTATAAAGTTTGACAGACGAATATTATTTTTTTCATTATCTCCTAACCCGACACCGATTTGTTATTGCCGTTTCGATTTCCATCAACTCAAAGACTGCAGACATGAATAAATAATATCTGCATCAGAGGCAATGCCAGCAGTATACTCTTGCCAAGTAGGATGTCGGTGAAATGTATTGATATATTTACTTCTTCCAAATGTTTCATCATTACAATGAAAGTTTACATCGTGTATTATCCCCATGCAGGTGATATCGTATGAAAACCGTTCCGTAAGTGTAATATATACATGCGGCTGATACTGATCTCATTAGCTTTAATTTATTGTGATTCTACAACTTCAATCTAAAAATTGTATATCAAAATACATTTATTACCTTTCATACTTTCATCAGTGTCCATCCTACGTAAGAGCGCACGTCATACTACTACAACTGCCCCAATCATATTCATTTTGATAATTTAAAGAGAGATTAAATATTCTCATCGTAGTTCAAAGAAGGACGTGACGTGACAAAATGTATGGTTTATGGTTTCGGAAGCAAAATTTCGTTCATAAAGGAGGTATAGTAATGGATTCGAATATTATACCCGTGCAATTCAAGCCGTTTAGAGTGTTGGTTTTCACATTTGCACCAAATCATCCTGTGCCAGTGGTTCTCAAACTGGGGGCGTGAAAGCATCTGAGGGGAGGCACGAAGTCGCCTGAGAGAAATGATGTTTCTTGAACTCGGAATAAGTTTAATTTCTGCTGAAACTTCCAAGCTTCAACAAGGGCAATAATCCCAATTATATTTCGATATTAATGTCATAATAGCGTCATACCATCTACACACTGATGCTAGATTCTGACTTATACCGAGCCCTCCAATAATCAGATGATGTCTCTGAATGAAGTGTAACTGGTGAATGCTTATAGCTGTGCCATTGTTTATTGATTTAGCTTATGGTAAGGCACGATTGACCTAAGCTCAAGTGGGGTAGTAGGAGTTATGCACCAAAATTGATAAAATATATAAATCTTCTACGTGCTACCATTGTAAATGATTACGTTTAACAAAATATAAAACTGGAAATTTTTTCGCGCTTTGCGCGATTTACCTCAGCTCGTATTATTGGAATTCCAGAATTGGGAAGTGTGTCAACAGTCATAACACTTTCCACGCCACCAAAAAATGCATTGATATGGCAAAAATTCTGGTTTCTCTTTTTAAATATGTTTGGATATGACAATAAAGGGGGCGCGAAATTTTTCACGGTCATTGAAGGGGGCGTTTCAAAATAGTTTGAGAGCCACTGCTCTAAACTATCTTGCGAAAATGCGATGCACTGTGATAGTATGCCCGGACGTCTTCATCTTGTGAGCCCTGTGAGATTTATTCAACTACTAGGAAGAAAATAAGCATGTACATTTTCAGACGGACATGGGCCTTCATTAATGGCGGTATACTTCTCTGTACTCAATGTTTAGAAATATTCTACATGTCAAGTTCAATAATCTGCATATGACGTACCCACTTATGACATTACTAACTCTATCACAGCGACAGTTTACTGGGATTTCAAATATGAGATTACTTTTTAATAGAGCTTTCTGTATAAACGCACCAATACAGTATAGTGGTGACGTTTTACTGGAACCCTATGCTATGTTAAGTTATATAATAGTGGAAAATATGACATTTTTAATTACCATCTACACCAGACAAACATTCGTGTGCAGCAGTGTAGACGGTAGAGACACTAGCAATTTGATACGTGAGAAAAAGCGTCAATGACATTGTGGTAATACGATTTTAGCAAATGCATTTCACTCCCAGTACAAAAATGCCGTCTGGAATAATACGGCGCAGCTCAGGAGCAAGTACGCACGAGAGTGAAAGTGTGACTGCTCAATCCCTTGCGCAACAATGATCAATACGCTTGCGGTTTGCGCTACTACTCACCTGCTCCCAGACGGCATGGTTGCGTCACAATTTCAATCTTCGTTACAATGCAACATACGATGCTGATTGTGGGGTGTTCCAGGACCACGAGCCGACTAAAAATTACATTTTCGCAATCAGTACCGTGGTAGCCAGGGCCGTAACAGCACTTCGTCAGGCCCCCCCCAAAACTTTGGTCTTGGGCCCCCCGTAGGGTTATAGACACAACTTCTGGGGGCCTTCGCCCCCCAGACCCCCCTCCGGCGATACACTTTTACCGCTATTCATCATTTTCATTCGGAGTTTATTTAGTGAATCAGCTTTTGTCGCGTAAGCGCGCTAAGCGCGGAAAATTTCTAGAATTCATGATTTCATCGGTCAGTATGATCGGGGATTGCATAAATTGTTATCAATTTTTATCTTCTCTCTGCTCACGTAATCAGATTTGCCGGTAGAGCTGAGTGAGGTGTGTTTGAAAAGGTAGGACCACTCAATATTAATTAAACATCTTCGGGGTATACCCGTTGGCAGGAACGAAACAGCACCTGGTCAGGCCCCTAAAAACGTGGGTCTTGTGCTCCCATAGGGTGATGAAACGACCCCCCCCCCATCACGTTGTTCGGGTTTGTCACGAAATTATCTGTACTATACTGTGAGCCAGCGAGATGCGCGAAAATTTTCGATAATTTATGATGAAATCGATCAATCAGATCGGCGATTGCATTTATATTATGCTATCAATTTATTGTCCTCTCTACTCTCGTAATTAGATTTACCGGGAGGGCCCGTAAATAATCATTAAACATCTTCGGGCTGGCGGACACGTTGATATGACTTCGTCACATGATGTTATTTCGTGACTTCAAGTCTGCTATATCAAGAAATATAGAATCGTCCAAATGTAGGCTTCTAAACTTAGAGACGCACACGATTTCAAATTGGTATTTCTTCATTGGCATAAAAGTTTTCTCAACGGGATGGTATTTGTCTTGTGGGGTTCAGATTGCAAAGACAGGAATATTCGGCGCCAGTCATTTAGGCGCCTATGGACAATTAAACCTATATGTATTTTGTAGGGATGGTGTGAACCCCAGAAAGGTTCAGGTTCGCGTGAACGCGAACCTTTTTGAAAGGTTCTGTGTGAACACGAACGTGAACCTCATGACGTCACGTGACGTCATATTGCTAATTCCAAACTTACATTTCAGTGATGTGATAGCCTATAACAATGTGAACGTCGACAAACGTCAAGTGTGTCAACTGCGGCAATCAAATCATATAATAATCCCATAAAATCAATATCTTCCGTCGCTTTGCCAACGAGGACTTGCAAGGGAATATAAGCTTAACGATCTAGGCCAGACCAGACAATGCATTCGGCGTCTGAGCATTGCTACGTTGATATTTGAACAAGTGATTTGTGGTACAGAACTTCAGAATAACGCGAAACAATAACTTCATATTGTTAATTTATTCGCTAAAAGCTTTTCGACTAACTCTCATCAGTAGCGAACGTTAGTGATTTGATTTAGTGATTTGAATTTGATTCACCCTATCACTAACGTTCGCTACTGATGAGAGTTAGTCGAAAAGCTTTTAGCGAATAAATTAACAATATGAAGTTATTGTTTCGCGTTACGTTGATATTGCGCAGAGCGTAAAACGGGTTTCCATACCTGCTACCGATATTGCCCCATTAAACAGTTATATAGCAGTAGCCAACACCCCAATCGCGACGATTTGTTTTTTATGATGCAATAAACACATGAAATCAAGATTGACCCCGTACGGCAGCTAGATTTTTATTACCAGACAACGATATCAGTTTCATTGATTGGCTGAATAAGCATCATTCGTTGGCTGAATAAGCATCATTCGCTAAGTCAGGGATATCCCTGGCTAAGTTGAGTACCTACGTATAGCGTATTTCCCTCTTGATCTTGTGTGATTGCGGGTCAAGCTCACATCACAGAGTCACTAAATATTCATAAACGTAAAGCTGGATATTCCGAGCAAACATTTGTAACCAAGCATGTAGAATTTTTGAGATTTTCAAGGTGCATGGTCGTTCAGTGTTGATTTGTTTTTATGCTGCCAGCGCCACGCATAGAGTGGCTCGCAGTTGACATGCAATAAATTTCAACCAAAGATGTTATAATGAAGTGAAAATTGTAATATATGAAAAAGGTTCGCAGTGCAGAACCTACCAAGGTTCGTTTGTGAACGTGAACCCCTAAATTTCGAAGGTTCACACACAGAACGCGAACGTGAACCTCACGTTCACACCATCCCTAGTATTTTGTATACATAACGAAGTCTTCGGTCTGCATAAGGGCATAGACCTTTTTGGCCAAGCTTTTCTCGCTGCCGATCGTTCTGGCACACCTCTTGGAGTCGCATGTTATATGGCTAAAACTTGAATGTTTGTCTTGGTGGGTCGGGGCGCGGTAATGGTCCAATACCCAATACTATAGATAAATGGCTACTTTAATTCGCGCACAGCGCGAAAAATTTTTGAAAAAATTGCATAAAATTTCAAAAAAAACTCTATGATTTATGCTGATTCAGGAAATAATTTTGGGCCCCCTTCGAGCTCGGGCCCCCCCAATTGGGGGGTTTGGGGTGTGGCAGTCACGGTGCTGGTGGTAGCATTCGATTGATACCAGTTTCATCAATTTTCGCGCTCGGCAAGCCGGTCATGAATTACCGTAAAATTGTATTTGGCCAAATGGAAAGTGTGACGTAGACCAATCGCAGTAAGCCGTGAGATTTGCTTGTGTCCACACCATTGTAGGACACCATGGTGAAACAATATACGGAAACTCATCGAAATTTTGGGATGGAAGATTTCAGTCAATTTCAATCTGTCTATCGGGTCTCATACATTAAAATGCTCTCGTTCCTTTTCCTTTTAAACATATCTCAAATATATATAAGACTCTCCTCCCATCAAAACAAGCTAGTAAGTTGCAATCACGGACCGGGCCAATCTACGAACTACCTTCACTGCAAAATGGACAGTAGCTTAGGTGTGCGTCGAAAAAGAAACTGCGAAAACAATGAATGTAAAAGATACAGCAGTAAACTCGAATCAGCTGTAAACCATCTTTGGAATGGTAAAGAAGAAAAGTCGAACACAAGTTTAAAGCGCACCAGACCTAGCATCACGAAGAAAACAATCTTTTCGCTATTCGCCACCACAGAAGCTCCTGAAATCGAAGAAAAGAACAATGAGACTTCAAACTTCAACAGCAAACCGATTGACGTAGTAAATCGTAGATTCAATAGACTTGCCAAAAAAAAACGGAGATCAGCTTTGCTCTATATGATGTTCACAGTATTACCGGCTATCGACGAATCAGATGAGATGTGCTCCTAAGATTTCACCAACGTCGCATCAGTGCTGGTTTTTGTACACCAATTACTATCATCTTTCTATTTGACACATTTTTTTTTCGAAAGTGCAATTTTTCTATGATTCTACGTGCAATAAATATATTTATTATTTCATTTCTATTTCGATTCGTGTCTTTATATACTGGAATTAGTTAAGGCAGTGAAATGATAAAGTTTTAGGGTAATTCGATGTTGATATCCACCAACCATGACCCGTAATCCTATTGTAAACAGCAGGCGCTACTGTATAAAGTATCAGAATACCAGAATACCATTAGCAAATATGAATAATCAAAACGGCTTGAGTCTAGAAGAGCGATGGTGATGTACTGTCCTTCGACTATTAGCTTCTACTCACAGTGGCGCAACGATTCGAAATAATTAAGAACGTTTTTTACGACTGCTAATATCTTCATTGATAGAAACTATCGATTGGGTGTATCATCAGAGTTGTAATGCCTCGAGTCATGACTCGATTCGAGTGCGTGGGAATTTATTCGGCTTATCCGAGCCTATATATCCGATATAACTTATACGATATCCGATACAAACGCCATGAATACCACAAAAAAACATATAGTAGGCCTATAGGTGTGTGCATAGGCATATAGCCAGTATGGCAACTTGGACAGCTGAACTGTGGTTGCAACAACCCCCTGTTGAAATACTAGAAAGGCAGACTTGTGTCTATATGGCTCACTTGTATTTGAATATTTCCCCAGCTTGCATGCAACACAGATAGGTATAACTCCAGGAGTTGAAAGAATTTGTTGCTCCCTTTAAATCTATCTAATCACGCGAATGGAAACACAAAAGTACTTATTATATAACTTGTTGCCTTAGTTGGTGTCACTTCTTTACCTCTGAATCAAATGCACAATTAATCTACGACATCATTCTTGGTTTCCGGCGACCAGACTACACCAAATGCATTTCTGTCTACTCATATTTAGTAAACATGAGAGACATTGCCCTTGTCGTGGAAACTTCAAAATAGTCTTATTAAGGTTACATAACATTGCATTCGCCCGCTATGTCAGCTCGCGTCAGTCACGTCATTTGAGAGTGTTAGGCTTTTCGGAGCAACAATCCTGCGTCCCACGCCGTGAAAAGGTTGCGGGACAAATATAATACATTCCTAAATCAGATGTGCGACATTTCCGGGCTCTGAGGGATTAGTGAGTCCTTTGCAACATAACAAGATAAAAATCCAACGTAAACATCAGCATTGTCGACTAAATGCCTATTGTACAGACAACCTCTCAGCATGTAAATGTGTATGCAGCGAGAGCTTATCGTGATTGGTATGACAATAGAACCTACGTAGTACCGGCTCGATAATTTCGCTGACATTGCGGAGACTTGGTGCAAAAATACATTCTCGTGCAAACTGTCGGAGTTTAGCCAGCGGATTAAATTGATTTAGGTAGATATTGTATGTACCCGTGAATCCCACGTTATTGTATATGTTGATTGATTAGTGATACGAATTAACGGATTTTAATTTACGAGAAAAAAAAAACCATTGCGATAGTTCTCAGTCAGTTTTGGAAAGTATTTAATGCTGCGTGGATTTAATTATGCCCGCCATTACAGTAATAACGGATTTAGCAAGTCTACATATATGCTAAATAAAAATATGCGACCTCTAGAATATAGACAGTCTATTTACCGATATGCATCCCAGCGAAGTTTATGTCCGTCAAATGTGTTGTAAGTGGGCCTACTCGTCATGTGTCACGTTATGCTGATACATTCTCCTGTGCCCCTTCCCCTATGTTATAATGTGTCAAACGCTTGGCCATGTTAAAGTGTAGCTTGGTATGACTCGCCTGCTGATATCACAACGAAACATTATGAGGTGACTAAAAATGAGAAGGTATGAGCAAATACGTATATTATCCAAAATAAATGACCCCGACGTGATTTGAACACGCAACCTTCTGATCTGGAGTCAGACGCGCTACCGTTGCGCCACGGAGTCATATGACGATAGGGCCATTAGAACAATACTGTTGCAATGTTGCATATACTATTAGCATTCTACAAACATCATGAATGTCATGAATATCAACTCGATAAAAGGTGAATAATAAATGCAGTCGTGCAATTAAATCGCGCCGATCCAATGCATTTGAAGAAACACAGTTCCGTTTGTTATCATCACCATCATCACTACATGTAAAAAACAGTCCATGGATCGTTCAAAATACAGATGAAAATATGCAATTGACTCCAAGAAAAGCTATACGCTGTCATAAAGTCATACAGTCAAGATGTATTTCCTCTGACGAGAATCGTGACCTCGATCACACTCAGAATAGAAGTCGGAGCGACGACCGAAATGGAAGGATTAGAAACTAAACAGCAAGAAGTAATCTTCAGCGGCAAAAGAGCGCTTGACTGCAGATATTACGCTGGAGAATATAACGAAATAGCCACTGCGAAACCAATTACCGATGCAAAAATCTAGCGCCAAACTCTTCCATGAATTCGAGGAGAGACGGCATGCATGCGTCCTATCAGGATGTATAGCTATTTAGTACTTACGTGATTTTAATTACCCTAATTTCACATACTAGCCTTTCTCCAAACATATCGAGCGGACGTATTTGAACACGACTTCCTGCAGCTCTCAATTCATACATATAGTACCGAGTCTTATAGTCAGTGAGCAATTACGTCTACATTTAGGAGTAGCCTACTCAGATAGTTGTTACCTACCTGTACTATTTACTCATGTTTGCAGAATACTTTCACTTATACTTAACAGTTGTTGAGGAAAACTTGCATACTTTTTACACTTTGGATTTTGTAAAGTAGAAATGATATAAGATATTTAGGATATCACGATTTTGTTTATACGAAATATGATGTTTGCGAAATAACCCCTAAGTCACCGTAACTGTATGCATATTCATGAAATTCACCTATTTAGAGTGTTAGTAGACAGACTCCCATTACATTGTCAGAAGCTACTGTGATGACTCCAATTAATTCGTGCACGGTAGCCGTGCGTTTTACCGGCCCCCATACGAATTTATCATCGAGTTTTGTAAGACAATTAATCGTTATGTAAAGTATCCAGACAAACGTAAAATATACATTCATTACCGAATCTTAAATGCTTTTCTGAATGTTCGCACTATCGATATTCTTGTCGAAGCATGTTACCAGAAAAGAAGGAAGTGAGTGCACGATCAGTGCAAAAATGTGAGATGCGCCCTATATACAGTATGAGAGGAACTACTACATGACTCTCAATGGTGGACTTCTCTGCTCAGAGCATTCTCATAGCAGATTTCAATTGCTTTGAAAGTTACTAATTTCCTCAGACGTTAAGGAAATACGCATTTGTTTATTTGCAATTTCTTTTTTCTGGGTGCTGCTGCTGAGTCCACACCGTCCAGATTGCAATGCAGCTATGTAAGGGCGTGGTACTGCAAATTTAAGTGGCTCTTTAGGGATGATCATACCGTGCCTTGATGAAATAGAGAACGCTGACTTGTTCGTCATATTTGACTTATATTCATTTACCGCAAGCCTAATTGCGGTATTGTATCGATTGTATTCCCTTGTAGCATAATCAGTCATTTTCGCATTGACAAGTCATTGGCTTTTCAGAGAAAGAAGTAGAAAACAATTCCTTGAAAACTAAAAAAAGCACCGTCGATTAAGGCGTTGAGATGTAATTGAGTTTCGGTACTCAATCTCCAAGGCTTTTTGACGCAAAACTTTATACCCTGTATAATTATCCCCCCGACATTCATATGAACCACTTCTGTAGCCGTTAATGACGCAATTACACCTCATGAGGCCAGTAATATCTACATTATAGATTAAAAAACTAAGTTATGTGAATATTTGCTAATTTTTCATTGATGTATCTTGATTTAAATGTTGTTTTACTTATACACACACACACCTACTTTTCAGCATTTTTATGACAGATAGAGCAGGGCGCTAGTAACTAGGACTATCCCAAAACATCATGACGTAATTAGCGCGTGTAAGTGATTTATTCTGGTTAGTTTTTCTACCTTGCGTCATGTTTTATTTAGCTTATTTGTAAATAACTGGGAATATTGTTGTTTTGATTGATGTACGCGATTCAGTATGATTTGAATAATTCACTTATTACAATATTGTAGGACGATACAGCGCGAATATAACACTGCACCAATTGTAAATCTGCATCATTCGTGAACTTGGAATTAGATACAACCCTCACGATTTCAATCTGATATCCCGCAATTAGGACTAACTATCTCATACACCAATAGGACAGATACTAAATATTGTTCAAGATCAAAAGGAGTCAGAGGAAATTAGTTTTAATGTGACCATAATGCGCAGTACATATAGGTGTTGGATTTAAGGTTTATCAAAGAATCGTTTATATATTGTTAGTCTGAATGCCTTGTGATGACAATATTGGAAGCCAATGGATTCCGGTGACTTATTATGTCGAGACAATGTAAGTCGTCAGGGTGTTTTGTGGATTGTCAATATCAGTCACTCATATCCACCATTGGTTATCTAATACATATTTTTAAATGTCGAAAAGGGGGAAAAAGAGAAATCCCGGGACATACATTGAAACTCTCGTTTACTGGAAAGGCGCATCCCATATATTTGGACAGCGTTGCTTTTCGCGGCCCGCAGCTCATATTTGTCATGTTAGCTTTACTCAAGCGTCGGATCAATTATATTTAATAAAAAAATCCCCCATACAACCGAAAAATCATGAGAAACTCGTCTCGACGACATTTATCTTCAGGATGAAACGAGCAGGCCATAGTACTCTGATCATTGTGATATATACGGACGAAAATAAGTTCAAAGATAATTTATCTCGTCATCCAGCGTTTCAGTTTTTCCACCAACATCCGAACGATCGGTTAATCCCTCTCTGATTTAATTGGTTCGAAATGGCATCGGATTTCTTATGACCAGTAAATTAAAAAAAAACAGTAAATTCGGCAATTATCAAAAGCATAAAACATTAACGTTTTGAGTCTGGAGATGCAGGAATTGCAATTTGGGAATATCGTATAACACAGTATGATAATGACACCTAGGGGTGTATCTGAAATTACGATGCGTAGGAGAAGAAATATATCGACAATAAAATGATGTCGCAAAACAGAATGTGATGTAAAAAAATTAATATAATCTCCAAAACCCAGAGGGGCTGTAAAGCGAATTTCCCACACAAGCTACCTCACAGATAGGCCGAATGCCCTTAAAAATGCGACACAGATGTAGCGCCCTATGGATTAGTGTTAAAATCCAAACCGATAGTTTTCCCGATTCGAGAATCAGCCGAATATAGAGTAAAAATATATATGGAGTCGCTGAGTAATAACATACGTCAGAGAATGAAAAACAACCTCAGTAAGTAAATGAGCAGTCTTGGTACACGAGCCGCCAAGGACTTTCTGTTGACGCGGGCGTGTCAGAAACCACGAAATTCTGGCGGCACACTTACATGCTTTAAGCACTTGGAAAGGATTGTGAACTCTTGACACGGACTCTTTGAAAAGCCTAACAGTCCCACTTCAAGGAATTGTATAGATACTTTGTTTGATGAGTGCACGGTAGCCGCACCGCCTTTTCGATTTCACTGGCAGGGATTTATGATCGTGTTGGTGAATTGTAATAAAATTCAAATCTATTGTTCAAACCGACCATTGTTAAAATTAGTCTTACGAATCGCATGTGGATAGGACTGAAGTTTCAATTTTCAGCCTTGCAATAAAGTTCCTGGTTGGGGGGATTTTACAGCGATCGGATCCGTTGAATTTGTACCACACAAGACTAAACTATATAGGCTACCCGTATAAATTTTACTGACTGTATGCAATATTTTGGCGTTGAAAATAATTCGCAGTGACGAACCAAGCAAGAATCCTTTACGAACTTAAACTTCCAAATTGCTAAGCCTGGCCCACGGAACACGAAAAGAAGAATTTGAGTCGCAAATGCCACATTGAGCCTTCGTGGTGGCTGCCACTGATTTTCATATGTTACCCTTATCTCATGCATGTTTGCAAGTTTCTCTTCTGCCGGAACGAAAATTGCGAATCTCCGCAACGCAACTAAATTCATGAAGAGGGTGCATGAAGCTGGACGGACTTCACCTCGGAAAAAACAACGGACGCCCACAATTCTCGACATTCTGAAGTGGCCTTGCCGAATCTTCGTTTACATAATTCTCTGTCCGGCCCTGACCTATTACGTATCGTAATGGGTCCTATGCTTACAACGTAATCACAGCTGAGAAGGACTAGGAAGAGCGGTAAATCAAATGCGTGTACGAATCAGAGATCGCGCATCAACTGCCAATTAACGCTTTAATGAACAACGCAAAAGTGAACTTAGAGTCGAACCGGCAAGTAAGAGACCGCGTACAGACTTTCGGTCGTCGTTTGTGACTTTATATCGAGCCCTGTGAAATTGAAATATGACTGATTGAAATTTTGTCATCCAAATTCTGCATAGCCAAAATATTTTATTTCACACGATACTATTGGATAGAGATCGCTCTCGACACTTCATACTTCTGGGAAACCAAGGATATAACGTCTTGTATACGCTATGTAATACCAAGGTGATCCTCTAATCATCCATATTGATCTAAAATATTTTAAGTACAAACAGAGCAAAATATTAGCATGCACGCCTCACAGTAGACAATATGCCAGACAAGAGACAATAAGTGCAGGTGTGAAATGGTTACCAATAAAACAAAGCCAAAGGTGGGAAATATAAGAAACGTAAATGCATTGATCCAGGCCATAGATGTACTGCACTGGAAACATTTACGCGCATCACGCACACGTACGCACACGTATCTATCTGTGAGAAAATCTCTAGCCGTCACCAGGGCGGGGATGGGTCCCTCCATTGGTTTATAAATGCCTTCACTTTCGGTTTACGTTGCTGTTGTAATATATTTTCCGTAACATTATAAATTATTCTACTTTGCTCTTAGGTCACTCTTATGTTCTTGTTCAAGATTTCCTAAGCGAAGTATCATGAAAACATCAAGATTCCAATGATTGTTGTTTTTATGTGAAATTTCCCATAGCATTTTTTTTATGTCGCAAGAGTCTTCCAAGTAATCAACAATCCGGGTGGGAAATTGTGCGAAAATTGATTATTCGCCACAGTTAGCAGAGTCAATATTTTCCAGATTAACGTGACACATGTGAGTAAAGAAACATGTTATGTTTTGGAAGAATCTGCAAATGCCTTACCAGTCGAAAATACTTAGGATAAAATGATGTGGAGAAACGAAATAATGCTATATACCTTCGTGAAGTATTTGTTCAGAACACATTTGCAAATTCCTAAATATTAGATATTGCGCTGTGCGTTTGGATTGTAGCGATTACAAGCATATGATCCACTTTGGAATTCTGTAACATGAGCAAAATCAAAATTGTAAAATTCAGAAGTTGGTGACTCCCAAATGTCGTTCGTTCATAGGTGCAACACATCTTCATCCTCTGTCCACGCCACCAAAATAGGACGAGATAAGCGAAACTATCTGATCTCAGCGCATGGGATCACATTCTTAGCGCCTTATGTACCGAAAGAATAATATACGTTGCCAAAGGTCGATTTGACAGTCCAGTCAACTGTGTATAGATTCATAGCAAGTTCACCACAGATGTTTATGATTAAGTTGATCGCCACATGACTGATTGTTCAGGTCGTGCATTGAGTTGACTGGACTCTATATATGAATAGAAGAGCTTCCAACCATGTAGCGCGTGCTGGATTGTTTTGTATAATAGAAAACCTTAATGACGGTACATAAGCAGGAATATATAAAGATACGTCCTTTACACCTCGCCCAAAGCCAAGACAAGAAAAATGAAACAATGCGCTAATTTGATTCTTCACAATGGCAATCGTCGGGCTTCATCAAACGACGAGGGGAACGTTTCATTACGCATTTCGGTTGCAGAATTACTTATAGTTAACGGCAGTTAATTACGTTTATATGTCAGTATATTTAGCGGCCTGTACATGTAATTAGTGATACTCTTTATACCAAAGATTTCGTATTTGGGATCCGCATCATTTACAGGACAAAGACGTTATTTCAAGCAGCGGCGACGCGATACAGGGCTGAACAATAACTGTGTGACAATTAACATATTACGTATGTAAATGCGGTGTTGTGGTTTACTGACAATATCTGCAGGGGATTCTATGATACATTTCCACGATAAATACGTACATAACAACGGCGCGCATGACACCATCCGTGAATCCCGACAAAATTATTTGTATATTTCGAATTTGGTTAGGCGCATTTATTGATATTCGCTCCCGATGAGAGTCATTCGAAAAGCTTCGAGTGGATTAAATTTGCCAATACGAACATATTATTTGTTTCAATAATAAAAATATAGGAAATAGTTGAAACGATGTTGGATAGTTTTTCAATCAAACCACCCAAGTCTACAGATATAGCAAACAAAGAAATACGCGTAAAAATATCAGCTCTCATATAAAACAACAATCGTGTAATCGTCATCTCTGGAGCATATCCGGATGATTTCATGATGTCATGGAATTCGGGTCACACAAGCCTAAAACTATCCGTATAGTACGCCAAGTAATTTCCCTGTAAAATCACTGTAATGTTGCGCGAAAAAGATGCTAGCGAATATCCGGTTTAAATATATAAATATAAACCATGGTTACATTACTATACAGGACTCTGCTCGATTGTAGTTCCTGCAAAAATTTCAAACGGGAACTATCAAGCTGGCAATTAATTTCCCTTGATATAAATTTAAACGTAGTTGTATTTTACTTTTAGTGAAATCTCGCTGCGGGGTGATGGTAGTTTCTTTCCGATCATTGTCATGGTAGTTTCTTTCCGATCATTGTCTAAACTAGATGTCAGGATTATGATTCGAGAGTCCAACAAAATTGGAGATTTTTTTTCGCAACGACTCTCGAATCAAAATCTATATAACCGAGTCCCAACGCTGGACGCATCATTCGGTGAAGACTTTTCGAGAGTGCAATCTATTCGAAACGAACGCAGATAATGGAACTTAACAACTTTACCATGTGTATCAGTCGCAAAAGAAATTCAGAAGGCAGCTGGGGAAGAGACAGCAATCGCACACCTTGCGTATCGAGTCTGTGGCAAAGCAAGGACAGCAAGAGAACTCGTTCAAAACGTACGCGTACTAGTTTCAAGCCAAGCTTCAACAGTTTGAACGCAATCACAGAAGCTTCAGCGATGGAAGAGAAAAAAAACGAGATTTCAGCAGTTGCTGTCGATAATAAACCGAGCCACGTTGTCGGCCGACAATGCAATCGTCTCACGAAGAGAAACCGGCGTTCAGTTCTCGCAAAAATGATGATATCCTCGCTACCGGCTATCGACGAATCGGACGAGAAATGCCTCTAAGAAATGTCAACAATTTCGATAAAATTCCCATCGTTGCAATACTATTTTTATATTCAAAGTGCAATTTTATTTAATGATTCGTGCAATATACTATTTTCTACAAGTACTCTGTATTATTCATAATAGCACTTGAGAATGAGGTTGAGGATTGCCGATTCGGAATGAAAAGCAGATAAATTGCAGGACGCATGCAGCTCATTTTATAGCTTATTCATATATAAATAAACCTGAATATTTCGGCTATAGTGAGAATTGAAAAGAACATTGCAATTTTGTGGTCAAAATAGAAAGGGGTTAGTTTTATTTCCACAACGTGTCCGAATACATTCATTATGTCCCTCTACATGGCATGGCTAGATAAATGTATCCCGGATGTTCGCGTCTTGACTATAGTTTGAGATCATAGTAATCCAGGCGGTTCAGAGCGGACAGATGTAAATTCGAAAGAAATGTCACAATGACGCTATGCCTTCATGCCATCATATAATCTCACTTGTGGTATTTTGGGATTGACTGATGATCCAGAGTTAACTGCCACCCGATCCATGGTAGTTACGGATATGAACGATGACTCAATAGACCATTTAGACATGATTAGACGGAACTAACATGCTATCATTACTGGCAGTATGTTGAAAAGTATTTATGTTTATGTGTGTAACTTTGTAATCTCCCGCGTGCCGCTATGGCGTGTACTGTGTATAGCCCCGAATCATACGTGTTGCGACAGCAAAACCTCTTCGTAGTTTATACTTGATACGTATGCTGACAAGCCGTTATAATAATGACAGTGAAGGTGTTCGCAAATTAACAGAAATGTCATATCTTTTCACAGTCAAGGTTATTGGACTTCCATTGCGGTAAAGGTCGGTATATTGGAACGATATACATTATAAAAATCACTCAGGGGTTACATCATTACCGAGGGTCCTGTACGAAACGCAGAACAATGTGCCCAACAGGAAATATCATTTTCTTTGTAATAAAGTCCGAAATATCGAAATGACTTTTTGCAGCTACCTTTTGCCTGCCCTAATTTATAAAAAGATTCGGCCTTGATATAATATAATTAAAAGCTATTTGCGACGCTAATGTGTTTTCGAGAGTACACAAACGTACTGCCACCATAAGCATAAAATTTGTGACCTAAGTCGTTTGGAATTACAAACGAGGTACCACAGCTGGGGAATATCATAAAGTGCAAGTATAGGCCTATACTATTTGCTGAGCCCGGCAGGATTTAGTATAAAAGAAATGATATTTTCGAGATCTATATGCACCATGTAGGCCTTAACACAAATATAACGTTTACGAAAACAAATTTTTGCAAATGCAAATGCCGACAACGAAAAGCCACGCACTGCGATGTTATCAAGATTGAAAATATGGTAAAGAATAATAAACAGATAGTGCCGGCCGCATTGTCTATATGGCTTATAATCTGATCAAGTTATTAGATTAGTTGCCGTGTCGAGTAAAACTTGGTACCGACGGTGTCGCGGATCGGGTGGCGAGGTCGCAAGGAACAGAATGCGAATACTTTCGCTTCATTAATAGATATAAATAGCCAACTTGGAACATAATGATGTCTGCAGTCTTGTAAATTGAATACACCGAGTCCCATTGACCAAGTAAATGTGTTATTTATCTGTAAAACGCCAACCGAATATGCAAGGCTCACACTTTCATTTTCTGCTGCTATTCATAGCTGTTTACTGGCAGATGAAAACTTCCCAAGCGGTCAATAGGATTTTCAATGCGTACCAAAATAAAAGTTGTATAGAACTATAGCGACGGCGCATTACTAAAATAGAAGTAGATGAATGCTTTTCTCTTGACCATGTCGTCGTAAAGCATTTCGTACCAGTGGTGACAAATGTGCCAGACGGCGCAAAACCATTCTCTCGTATCTGATGAACCTCTCAGGTAAACAAGTGAAATTTTCACGTCGAAGAGCGCGGGTAGCCTACTTGAAAAGATGATTTGGTATATAGATGAGGTTGGGGTGAACGTGGTGTATAAAGGAGGATCATTTGCGCATACTGTCATATGGGAACTTCCATTTTTTTAGGGGTCTGGAGGAAGCGCAGTAAACCTCCCCCGCGACGCTTGTGACAGCACTGTGGCATTACACCACAGCACTATGTGCCACAAGCGCCCGTAATAGGGCCCTTTGTGTCATTGGACACAAAGCACCCATAGTTGCTTCCGTTTTTCCTATTTTTTTCTACTGTTTACAGGTTCAAACTGGCGGCACAAGCTGGCTTTAGAGGGGGGTCTGCGGCCACTGATCCACCCACCCCCATACTTGTGCCCCGGTATATTGGCCCGTCGAAGCGGCCTCAGATCCCGGTCGGACTATGAAGGCCTGGCGGCCATACTCGTCCTGGGTAGTAAGAGTGATTGGACTGTAAAGGTTGTACCGCTATTAGGGCTTCGCATCGTCCAGCGTCCCACAAAGCGATGCTTATCGTAATACAACCAAATATTCCCGCGGGAACTTCCACCCTAATTACAGATTACTCCACCCTTATTTGTGCGCTCTACGAAGGTTATTGTAAATAATTAGGTATTGAATTATATTGACATCATGAAACAATTCATTCAGCGGATGCGTGCCAAGCGTGTCCAGTTATTATACAATAACATGTAAAAAATAAGAGGTCATTTCAACAAAATTAAAGATGCTATGTAGTGCTTTATATTGATATATGTATAATCTACGCCTAGTGCATCACCCTATGTCTCGAATGATGTCTCACAGTGCTTTAATTCCAACAGATGAGGCATATATACAATCGATTAGTTCTTATAGGTTATATATCATTAAAAAGAAATTGTGATTGTACAAACAATATCAAAGACATACAGAGCTGCTATAGGTGTGGAGAACGGAAGCGAACAAATCAGGCGAAGGCAAATATTATGATTAGGATTAATTGCCCCCAAAGCCAGTCAATTATATTCGGAAGCAAAAGTCAAGACTATACTCGCAGGAAATTCGAATTATAGCTCATTATTTACCCGACTGAGGATTTCTCCTAAACGTATATTCGAGGTTGTTGAAA
Source organism: Botryllus schlosseri (assembly GCF_051294905.1). Classification (NCBI taxonomy): domain Eukaryota; kingdom Metazoa; phylum Chordata; class Ascidiacea; order Stolidobranchia; family Styelidae; genus Botryllus; species Botryllus schlosseri. The sequence continues at coordinate 17,903,604 of NC_137250.1, read as the reverse complement.
TATATTTTCTGCTCGAATATACTAAACCGGTGATTTAATGATGAATTTATACATATATCATAGTTGAATTTTGTTAAAGAATGATTGGGATCTTCCTACGCAATGCTCTTCGGTTTAACAGCAATTCAAATCACGGCATGGCATGGGAGGCTATCACTTTCAATTCAATACATGGAGTATCTCAAATCAGTCGACATCGCAATGTGCGTGGTGAGAGATTTGTCAAGTTTATTATGTTACGTTCTCTTGTATATACTGTGTTCAAGATGAGGTTTACCACTCTGAAGGAAAGAATATCTACACCGCACAAAACTACAAAATGGCAAGTCATTTACTACAACATCATGTCGTTAATGAACTTTCACCGCTCATGGAACTCCAAGCTATGCCACACTACATCGTAAACACTATTTTCTGGGCACATCTCGCGGATTAGGTTATTGTCACGATCGAAAAATATTCGAAGGTGCTAAAACCCAACACGACTCTGCCCATTTCTCCTACCCTTCAAAGCTCTGGATGACTTTAAGTCTTATCTTTATTGCCTACGCTGTATATAATTAGCTAGTATGTTGTCAACTATCTTGTGAGAAGACAGGCGGCACGAACATATCATAAACCAACATGTGGAGGCTCTGAAATTCGTTGAAAATCGTGGGTTATTACGCGGACTATATCGTAGAAATAATAAACACATGGCGTAAAATCGGCACTAATCGCTTGGCGCAATGTCGAGATTACCATATATGTGTTTTATTCGCCGGGAAGCGTATTTAAAATTGAGCTGTCTTTGTAAATGTTTTGATACTTTTTTTTCCATCGGTTAAGGTGGCACCATATAATTCAAAACTTGTAGCGACTGGCAGCCATCGTTCGTTCCACCCATTCTGTGAAGTGTAGATCAACCAGCTGTATTGTCCCAGAGCGCTATGTTAAAATGAAAATTCATTTTGCATCAAGTATATTGGCATTATTTACTTCGTGGTCAGATAAAAGTATTCAATTAGTTTTATATTTGAGCTTGCCAGATCTCTCTTACTGCTACAGCATCATATTGTAGGCGATACGCGAAATGCGATTACGTTTCGGGGATACATAAATGATTAAAAATCAGAGTTGTAACCAAGTCACAAGGCCCCCAGTCCCAAGTCAATTTGACTTTTTTAGTTTTGACTCTAGTCAAGTCGAGTCATTTTCAATTCACCACCGAGTCAAGTCCAAGTCCAAGTCAACGAGCAGAGGGTCGAGGCCGAGTCATGGTATTATGACACGAATCCAAGTCATTGTGTTGACTGCTCAGTTTCCAGTTAAAGTCATGTTAAACCCACTTTTCATAACTCTGTTTTTTTTTTAAATATCGAATGGTGCACCGTATTCGTAAGTTTATGCGTTGCGGTACAAGTGTCCATGATTCGCAACTCTCGTTCCATCCCATTAGAAATTTCCAGGAATGCTCGATATCAGCAAAACCTGTAAAATTAAAGAAAATCACCCGCATACACTATTACTGTTATTATACTATGGTTGGGAACAAATCCAGTATGCCTGAGTGACTCGATTTCAATCAAGTATTTTGCTTCGATTCGACTCCAGTATTCGAGTATCCATCAATATGACGCAATACCAGTACGGATGATGAGGTAAAGGTAACATCAACGATGTACCTTTTATGCGACTAAAAAGAAGGCAATGCCTGTTTGTGAATAATATTATATTCTGTGTTAACAGTAAAACTGGTAAATACATACATAATCCGGGTATCTACCTGTCCCTATGGAAAATGGCGAGATTGAAGTAAATTTATAACATTTCAGTAGTAGAGTCAAATTGTTATTCCCAAGCAATACATGAAGAGGTGAGATTACAGAATGGCGGAAGAGGAAGAATTTGCAAGGGTTGCAGAGCTAAGGTAGAGATTATTAAAAATGAAGAATCGAAATTACAAAAATTATGCTGTGATTCTCGCTCACAAGTGTAATTTTAGTCCAGTTGTGGATGCAAGGCCTTCTGAAGAATATACACAGTGCCAAGTAACGTGCTCTTTCGCATCATGTCGAATCGAATGCTTCCGGAAATCTGTTGGATATGTCTCATGAGTGGGACGATTTTTTTTTTACCTAAAAACGGATAATTTTTACTTGAATATTCAAAATTTTGACATTTTTAAACATGAAAAAACTTAATTTTGACCAAATTTTGACCTCACGTATGTAATTCAGGTGTTTTCGCACGTAATGTTAAAATTTTACCACTTATCTTCATTTCTGGTTGAAACTGTTTGTCCTTGCGAAGGGTTTGGCATGAAAAAACCTTTTTGACTTAAAAACTGACAAATATTTACATGAAATAACGTGTATTTTAACGAAATATGACCCTGTGAATAATTCCAGTAGTAGGGATTATTTGCTGTCTGCATTGTTTTCATGTTGATAGTCCGATTCAGTGCAATATTTCATGCTATATTACCATTGGTTATCCTGTCCAAAATACCCTTAAAATATGTCAAAATTTTGTCAAAACTGTAGCGTTGGGTAAAAATTTGTCAAAATTGCTTACAAAGTCGAAATTTTTTTTGACCTCTGCATTTCGTTTGTATCGCAGATTTTGCATTGTCAGTCAACTTATCATTTGATATTCTACAGCTTGTAGCCTACTTTATAGGCCTACCATTGTAGTCGCGGTCCATTGCCTGCTCATTGTGAATCATAAACGGTCAAATGAAACAAATAAGTCAATGCAGCAACACGGTGTGTTATCATGTTGTCAGCCAACTACTACTGCTGCTGTTGAACGTTCGTACTACATTTTTGGCAAGCTACTTGGTAAGGACAGACACTTTCTATCCGAGAATGTAGGAAAGTATCTTTCGCTGTACTACAACAAATTTAAGATAGTGCAATACGTCTCCATTTAAAGTAATTCATTACCTATTATATATACCCTAGGAAATAAAGCGGCTAATATGTTAAATATATTTCGTTTACGGATCTCTGACGATGCTGACGTGAAGAAAATTCGAAGGAACAGATGCTTTATATTCCAGTGTCGAATTGGAGAATTGAGAACTGTAGTAGTTTTTCCAACTCAATAATGAGCGATGTGCCAATAAAGGAAGAAGCCAAGTTATCTCGCATTTTTTCTTTGTACCTCTCTCCAATCCATAAAAGTCAACGACGCGACCGAAGATGGCACATACGGAAAGAGATCTAGTTGAATACGGACCGAGTCTATAAGTTGTCCACGCATCGAAATGGATCGTAATATGTACGCGTGCCGTAAACGAAACTCTGAAGACAACGAATATGGAATACTCTCGCCGACTGTGAATAGTCTATGGAATAGAAAAGAAAGAAAAAGCAACGTCTCTACTTCAAAACGCACAAGAACCAGTTCAAAGCAATCATTCAAATCTTTGGGCGCTATCACAGAAGCTACAGCTACAGAGGAAAAGAAAAATGAAGTGTGGACACCTGCGTCTACAAGCAAACCGAATCACGTCGACAATCGAAGATTTAACAGACTCGTGGTCAAGAGAAATCGAAGATCGGCTTTTTTATCGATGATGGCACCAGCTTTGCCGGCTATCGACGAATCGGTCGAAATACCTATTTAAATTTTCGGAAACAATGCAACAGTGGCGGCCACTTTATTACTTCTCTCTTCCGAACGCAGTTCAATTTTTATATTTTAAAAGTGCAATTTCGTATTCTTTTGTGCAATATACTTATCTACATTTTTACAAGACGTTTGGAGTTTGTTGGTGTAACGATCAGGATACGGAGAGTACAGAAGACACGCAATGTAATCAATATATAGACTATAAGTATTAGCCGAACTCACAAAGGAGATCAACCTTCAGAAGGAAGAAACCAGCAAGTTAATATTGAAATTACTGTAACGAACCTTCTTGTTAAGGCGAAAGAACTCACGTTAATAAGGTTTACTAGGCAGCGATGTCAACAATAGACTAGAACGATACTTTTTATCGCGAAACTAAGAAATCCAAGATTTTCTCAAGAAGTGCTCTTACAAATAGGCTATATATTCGAAAAAAGGTTACCGCATCTTCGCTGGTATCGATGCAACTTAGAAATAATAATTTCCGACGGTAACTATTAGGTAGATTCGTAGATAAAGATATCAACGTTATACGACAATTATTCAGGATGTTACGAGCTGTGTAATGAATCAATTCGGCGTCCGAAACCACTTGCTTAAATATCGGAAATATAAGTCGGTAATATAACCTTCACCAGATATGATGTCCCAGTGCCAAGACAGTCCGAACACACATCAGACCTGATATACGGAGGTGCCAAGACGGTCCAAACATATCTCAGGCATTATAGCCGAGTAGCATACCACATCAGTACTAACATACCAAAGACATGATGTCCGGGTGGCAGCATTGTCTGAATCTACCTCGGACATGATGTCCAGTGCCGACACAGTCCGAACATACACCAGACCTTATAACTGGGGCACCAAGACAGTTCGAACATACCTCAGCCATGATGTACGAACGTACGTAAGACACCGTGTCCGAGTAGTAACAGAGTACGAACTTACCAAAGTCATGAGGTCCGAGTAGTCTGAATCTTCCCCAGACATGATGTCCGAGGTGTGGAACACAGGGTTAACACATTGCGAACACACCCCAGATATGATTCACGAGTAGCAACAAAGTCCGAACATGCCCCGAGAGGTAATACAGTTAGAATCTACCCCAGACATAATGTTGTACGGTTGCTGGGATACAATATCTGCTTACGAAGCGACCAGCAATCGATAGCGACATTCGTGCACTCAACTGTACAATCACGTGTTGAGCATCTATTCGTAAGTTGGTTATCTATACTATAATCCGCTTATCAGTGCAGGTAGTACAATTCTTATCTGATTTTGTATCCATGCATTTACAAATAACCCAATGTAACATTTCTTTTTGTTCCCAGGTTCTAGTCAATTTTTCCCTCTTGCTTAGGATCAACTCTATTCCATATAAACATTGCTTTTGTGGTTTAGTGAATTAAATTATAAAATCGCAATATTTTTGAGAAAGACACCAAAGATATGGCTAAAGAGCATCCAAGATGGAAGTTAATCACTTTTAAACGTTAAATTAGTCCGCCATATTTGTCATTTTAAAGATACTTCTGTTTGCTGGGCTGATTTTTGAGGTGATGTATAAAATATTTTATGATTTGTAATTGAGGAGTTTAAAAAGGTAGCGTTTTTAATGGGTATGCAAGGGGGGCTCACCAAGCATCTTTGTCACCTTTGCCTTTGTGATAGTATGGATACACCACAGAACACTAGATAAAGCAAATATGGCCAACAAGAAACGAATTTGTTGTTGGAGAGAAAAACGTAAAGCAAACTCGGTTGATTGACTCAAAAAAGTGCTTATGCCTCTCCTTCACATAAAACTTGGTCTTATAAAGCAATTTGTGAAAGCAGTGGAGAAAGGTGGTGACGCATTCTAATTTCTCCCAAACTTATTTCCTGAACTATCAGAAGCTCAAGTGAAAGCTGCTGTATTTGTTGGCCCACAAATTAAAAAGATCCCCAAGTCGAACGATTTCATCCAAATGCTTAATGATGTTGAAAAGGAGGCTTGGGATAGCTTTGCAGATGTGGTGGATGGGTTCTTGGGCAATAACAAGGAATATAGCTATGCCGAACTCGTTGTCAATTTGGTAAAGTCGTATTGAAACATGGGGTGCAGAATGTCCATGAAAGTACATATATGCTAGATGCTCACTTGGACGAGTGTAAAGGCGATATGGGAGCTTATTCAGAAGAACAAGGGGCACCATTCCATCAAGACATGAAATATTTTGAAAGCATGACGGGGGATTATGTCAAGGCCTTGATGCGGGAAAGTGATGGGGAGTAGAAAATCCTGCAAACATCCCGTTTTTAAATGATTATATACTTGAACCGTTTGGCCTGAAATATTCATTTAGTTTTACATTTAACACATAACGAAGGTATTGATTCGGATACAGCTAATACATTTTAGTGCAAATTTCCATGTACCAAATGCCGGTGCTTCGTGATTTGATTTTATTACCAAAAATTCTAATTCCTTGCCTATTAATATGCAAACTCAGAATTAACCCTTTGCCAGAAAGAAAATAACCAAAAGTTGACTGTAATTTGCTTTGTGAAAAAGCAATCGATAGCCTACGACTAACGCGTCAAAATATTTATTAAATACATTGATATAATATAATTTCTTAGTCGATGTCAAACGATTGAAAACGGACTTACAGCGATCAAAGACAGTTTGGTATATATCCATTTCCTATAGGGTAAATCAGTATGACCATGCACAATATAGCACATACTAGCAAATTCAAAAAAAATTCACTCTCCTAACCACAAAACCAATGTTTGGAATGAACTATGTTTATTTTTGGAAGTTTCTAGGTGAGAGAGATCAGGAAATATCGAATAAAACCCGGCAACAAAAATCGTGTTACACGGTGTAATCATGCACCGAATTCGATTTGACAGGATTGTTCAGTTACCTATCTCCAGCGATGTGTTTAGACAAAACATGATATCGTGAAAGTAGCGGTATTACCGTAAAAGGTAATATCGGTCGGTGCATAGTACTAGAACCCGCACACACTCTAGAAACGTCGTTAATTACGTTTCCTCCTGACAAGGTAGCCGATAAAAACGGAATTGTTTTATGTCTTCCTAGTTTTAGTAAACATATGCGACATTCCCGCACACGTTTGCAAGCTCAGAAATAGTCTGACAATGTTTACAAAACACGGAATTAACCGGGACAGACGTTAGTTTAACATGGATAGAGAGTTCAAAATAGGTAGAGTCTGTCGAAAACGATTTATTAAGTGCTTGGTCCTTCATATGAAAACGATTTCGAGTTGCTAGCGGTACGCATACACCACACAACATAAAACCGAAGTCGCGGCTGTAATATTCGCGAGATTACCAAGTTATTATTGCTTGATAGCTATCATGATGCAAAACAAAATCAACTTTGATCGCTCTGTGCCTATTGTAGGAATCTGTGCCAATCGATTTGACAAGACATGGAGCCCTCTGGTAGAAATATCCTTGCTGGTCATTGAGATGTACAAATTTTACGTATTAAATAAATTGATCGAGATCTGTAGAAAAACGCAATATGACCGCGGCTAGAGAATTGTCCTAAAATATCTGGAAACTTTGTGCCGTGCCATATGTGTTTTTGTTCTGCTTTGAGGCATCAGCAGCACCTAATTCAACGATGGGACGATCCGTGTCAACCAATCCCAGGGAATTAATGAAACACACCATATTTAGAGAAATCAAGAAACTGGCTCAGAATTTACCAAAAAAAGAAATCCAAAACACGTCGCATTTGCGGTCAAACAGAACATAATGTATATGTAGACATGTTTCACAGGCAATCCGTTCGATACCTAATTATGAAATATTATACAAAATGCATATATTGTAATAATAGGATGAATAGAGAAATGCAGCTTACATTGCCGTAGTCCAGAATCACAATAGTCATCAAAAAGTGTAATGAGTAGGGCAAGTTTTTGTTGCAGTAAAATCGCGAGAAAGTTGCATTCAATTTTAACAAAAGTTGCAGTAAAAGTTGCATTTATAATTTTTGTTGAATTATTAGGGTATGAGATGCTCGAAAGGTTCTTTTTGTATAACCTAGTTCCTGCAAAGGTGTCAAATATGTTACTTCATTGCCATATAACGCACGAACTGGCGAAACCGCTAAAATTTACATTTGTTCCGGCACACAGCAAAAAAAGTATGCAATGCGGGAATAATTTCCCTCAAAAAGCCAAACAACATAGCGGCAACCCCCTCCCCCTAAAACAAGTCAAATAACACACCCCAAATCCGTTAGGTCTGCAAACCTGACCCAAGGCATTACAGAAAAACTTTAACTTTAACAAAGGAAATAGCCTGAAAAATGTGAATAAATGAAAAAGTAATTTTCGGCGGTCTCGCCTGAGTGCTCGTGAAATGGGATACTATTTCAAAAATAAAGTACAGAATTACTAAAGCGATCTATTTATATAATATTCGGGCACGGTCGTGCTTGGCAGGGGTAGTTGAACTTCGTGCTGGCGAGCCATTGTGTCACAGATAACAGTAAGATTCAGCTCACCCATCATATAGCTCTTTGTTTTGCAAATCAAAGAGAATAGAACCATAATAGAAATAGTTTACTCACTCCGTCACATTTCAACGCTACATTTGATAAAAAGTTGCAGTAAAAATTGCCATGAAAAATAGAGAAAAGTCGCAAAACGTTGCACTATAAAATACCTCCAAACAGCTTTAAGTTAATGTGGGTAACTGATCGATTCGGGTAATTCTACATTGTAAAAGCACGTAAGACGCAATAGTTGATATAAATACCTTTCTTACCATTATACAAATACATCGGATGACATCGCGAATAGGAACTGCATATAAAGTACAATCAATATGAATTGAATGGAATTTTCTCCTTGAGTGTCTGCATAGGCTTTAAAAACTGATAAATGTAATGAAGTTTCCATCACAAATGCAAAGTACAGTATCTAAATTACGGACGAGGAAAATGAAGGGTATCATCTCACCAATACGAAAACATGTAACTTCTAGTGCATAGTGTAAGAATAACGGTTCTGGGAATGAATTTTAAATGAGAGCAATCTTTCTCGTCACACCATGTATTTCGTGACATGCAAAGAGCAGGAAAAACAATTCCATGAATTCGCAAATATATAGCAGCACCTCATCTGTTCCAATCTAACTGTGTTACGGTTTCAGTCTCGCGCCCAAATCTTTGATCACAAAACTAAAATATCACACCGGTCTCACTTGTTCTACCAGCAATTTAGTGAGGAACGGCTGTAATCAGCTGCGTCGCAAATGCTAACGATGATCTAAAAATATCTTCTCACAGTTAAGCAGCTAACGGTTTAAAAAAAGCACCGCATAATTTCCACTGGAAATGCACTCACAGGCTTGGACTTTCGCCAACCGCTTCCGCTAAAGCATCGCATTATTTAACTAAATTCTTTTACTTCTCTTTAACTGCAAAGAAGCGTGTGGTTAATGAAAGAAAGCAGGTGAGATGTATTCACTAATAGTCATCACAGGATGCGAAAAAGTTTGTGAATGTAATTTGACTAGAATTTTACATAGATACCTCAGCAAATGTGACACATTTTAGGTATGATGTGTTCGATGTGACAATGATATTTACACCAAATTATTCAGACAATGAGCGCAACCGCATCGCCGTGATTCTACATTTCACGCATACAATACAATGATCAATTAAACTATTTTACATAAAGACAAAATATTATTTATGATCACAGAGAGCTCACCCTGAATTTGTTTTGAATGACCATAATTTTAGAGGTATTATGGGTCCAATTTATAAAAAAAAATCATTCATACACGTTGCTACTCCAAATAAGGAAGGATGGAATAGAAATAATACTGTATAACTTCTCCGACGGAATCGCCGAGGCTACATTAGGTCCAGATAATGTAGATTATGAGCGCCACAAGTAACGCTAGATCAAGCAGTGTCCGGCCGGATATATATGTTACCCTGATTCCTAATTACTCAAATTAACGAAAAATCTGGATATTAGGTATTGGGAATTATCAAATCAAACTGAAATGGCTGCATTGGAACATTTTCACGATGTAAAGCAGAGTCCGGTTACGCTTACAACGAAGCATACTTGAGGCAGTTATTTGAAAGATTATTCTAGCAGAAAAGCACTGCCAGACTGTCCACTGTGTATACATTATAGACAAGCACGTTGCTGAAGCACCCAGGAAAAGAGATGGTATCTTACGAAATCATGCTCCTGTCCAAGGGAAGTGAAGTAACATATAATTCACAAGGCCTTGTTTCGTTTAATTTGTGGTGCCTTACAGATCAATTGGTTTTAACCACGGATATAATTAATTCCGTTTCCCTACACTCTTTGGAACAAGGTTTCGCAAATCCACGAACAAACGTGCTGTGCCGGTTGTGATGTGACTCAATGGATGTTTTGTTTGTTTGTTTTGGGGTATTCATGGTGTTTGTCGACTACTATGGTCATTTACACCAGGCCGATATTCTTCTTATTTTCCGTAACTGCCGACTTATAGCACGACCCACCTCTAGGCTTTTGTAAGACACCGCTGACGCGGATGAGGTGGCGAGGAGGAGCCTAGGTAAACCTCCAACACTTAGGTATCGGAATACGGAAGTCGACCCCAATGGATGTATACCATTTTCTAATTATAATACAGGAATGAAATTCACATCGAGCGGTCAACGATTGTTTCTTGACCCCATCTACTTTAAACACACGATTGATAGGATGTACAATGTACAGTTTAGCTCACGTTTAAATGAATATGAGATGACATCAGACCGTAAAAATAGAATGACTGAACCAAAGATTTTGACGTATTGGAATCCCTGTATATTTTCTGGATGTAGTGGAACCTACAACATGTTGTCAAAAATCACCTCGAATTTTAAAACACAGCAACAAGATTGTCTATCGCAGCGGTGGAAGTTTACAAACAGCCTGAAATGGTGAGATGGTGAATTGATCAAATAGCATGGATGGTGAAAGGAAAAATCTGTATAAATATTTTGGGATATGTTCGGTTCTCTACCAGGACATGAATGGGAAATGTATGAACTACAAACTGAAATATTTTGTTATTGTATTCACTGGGTTTCACAACAAAATGAAAGTATGACAAACGGAATTTTCAAATAGTATGTATATGTATGTAGGCTTGAAGACAATAACTTCAAGTCCTAAAATTATCATATATTAGTGCTGCCAGATTTTGAGATCCGTAAAGAAGGACACTTTTTACAGGCTGCAAAAGCTATACTATAGCCAGGGTTTCCATACCGTCCTTATTCCAAGATTTGTCCTTATTTTGATGGGCCACGTCTTAGAAAACTCAACTGTCCTTATTTCTAAGATATGTCCTTATTTTCGACCTGCGTCCTTCTTTTGTCTTATTTTCAACCACTACAGAACTTCGATCGTTTTCCTCTGGTATCTGTGTTGCATAATATTAATAAATTATGCTTTTGCGTCGAGTTTTTATGACATCATAAAGGAAAGGAACTCTCGTGACGTACACACCATAAGTTTTTACTTCCAAGTGGTGAGATAGCTCGGCCGTGATTGGTTTCGTCTGTACCAAGCTACCACGGCGGACGTCATCTTAGCCTCTTAGCAGTAAACAGCAGTACCAGGTTCCTGCTGTTTGGTCTACCGCAGAATAAGCTCAAGCTGTTTGGAAGGCAGAATTTATTGCGTAGAGAAAAAGGCGCAGTGCAGTCGACGCATTGGTGAAAAAGTAGTAAAGCTATTAATCATTGATAACTTGTTCTAATTTATATTGCACTTGCGCACATAGTTTTATCTACTGATAAAGCTAAATCTGATTAGTTAAAATGAGCAGGTGTAAAAGCGTTTTTCGTGACGATTATGAGAGACAATTCAAAGGTATCCAACGAAGTTTGGAAGGCGAGTGTTTCGTGCATTGCAATATCTGCAATTGTGACATTAACCTGGAGGCCATAGGAAAGACTGCTATTTCAACTCGCATTGATAGCCTACCCAAAAACACAAGAAGTGTGTCATAATGATTAATTTGAGCAAGTCGATTAGCACCGACGACCACAGACGACAAGGCAGCTGCTGCAGAGGGTACCTGGGCATTCCATACTGTCAAACACCAGCAAGCATTCCACACCAACGATTGCACATCGCAATTGCTCAAAGCAATAATCCCTAATTCCAACATCGCAAATAAGTTTTATTCGGCCAGGACCAAGACTACAAGCATTGTTACTGGAGTTCTTGCTCCATACGCTCAAAAATGATTTTGTCTAAACATGGTGTACGGCCTTTTCCCATCTTGGTTGATGCTACTAATCACAACGAGGTGAAGAAGTTTGGTTTATCACCCTATGGGGGGGGCAAGTTCAAGACCAACGTTTGTTTTTTGGGGGGAGCTGGCGAAGTGCTGTTTCGGCCGTGAGTAAAGGTAAACCTAAACTTGAGCTGTCGTGAGATCCATGAAGCACTTTCTAATAACAAGGAGTTGCTGGAGCAGATTGTTTCTGGCTAAAAGTATGGAATGTGATATGCCACGACTCGTATAAATACAAAGTATGGTAATAAACGCTTTTTCATGCTAATCTAATTTTTTGGCTGTCCTTATTTTTGGGTCTATGTCGATGGCAACCCTGACTATAGCGGACAAGAACACAGGTAATTTTTAAATTTATACTTTCGTAGGGTTGACTAAAAAAAGGTAATTTTTCCGACTCGACTACCGAAATACCTGTTTTTGCCATATATTAGCCGTGTTGACTAAAAAAAAAGTCATTTTTACGGCTCGACTCCCGAAATACCCGTCTCTCGTCAATTCGGCCCAAATTTCGTGTAATCCATGTTTTTGGGGTATTTAAGACTAGAAAAGAGGAAAAATCTTCCAAAATGAGGACATTTCGGCGAAGGGAGAACATATCTTAACAAAGGAGGACAACTTCTCCTAAAGGAGGACGTATGGTAACCCTATCATATAGTCACTGCAGTTGTTAGACAACACTTGTTTTAATTTGTGGGAGAGAAGTGCGAGAATGACGAGTATAATCGAACTGATACGAGCTCACTGAAATACTCAATAGTTTTTTATCAATCGTAAAGCAAATTTGTGATCAAAGGCACTTCTTCATCCTGATGCGCACCCCGATAGTCTACTGGATTTGATTCAATGATTATCGCATTCCTGCAAGGTTACAGGAGGGCAAATGTGGTGGAAAATCATCATTGACGTGGTAATCTAATGGATACTTTTCATATGTTTTGAGATCGACGGTGTCGCTATTTATAGTGCAGACTGCAAACACGACAATTTGTATTTTCAATACGACGGAAGAGCATTGTTTTTCGTGCTAATTGCAATCGCTAATTTCCGACAAATATTCGCGAAATTGTACCTTACAACACGCGAAAGCTTAGAAGTCACCGATCGTGAACTTTACTGCCATCTAATGAGATTGTTTACGAGCGTTAATGATAATCTGATCTATGCTTTCCATTCTGCATCCAAGTTTCCGGACGATATGACGTTGATTCTGACGGCGTTGTAATTGTCGGAATTTCATTAATCGCACTATTTTAGCATGCCCATTAACTGGAGTTACTTGGAAATCTTGAGTAGCCCGCATCACTGACTGCGGAATACTAGTGCATTGGGAGCTTTCTCCATCACGATTTCGAATTAATGATCCTATTTAGTTCGGTAGCTGGAGCCGCAATTGCAAAAACGCTGGAATGTAAATAATTTCATATCGTTTCAAATCAAAGGGGCATTGTACTGAGTACGAAATACTCGTACGTTTTTTTTTAAATTAGGTAATTTACTTTCTAATGGTTCAAGATCTAATCAAACATCTTGGATTCATAGTTCGCATGTGACACCACAGTGTGACGACTCCGAGCCGCCGCATTTAATAATAGTGTTCATTTTCGACTAGGAATTCATTTAAGAACGAGCTCTATTTTCGAGACTTCTTGTTACTTTTCTTATTGTCATTCACATAAATATATCATGCGATAGATATTTTGCGGCACCAAACACTTGGGTTACTGTATTTTGAGATTCGAAAAACGAGAACAATTTACGCAAACTATGAAAGATATAATACCCAAGGAGAAAACGGGTGATTTGGAAAAGCATTAGTATTGTGTTGACAAAAAAATAATAAAAGGTAATTTTTGCGACTCGACTCCCAAAATGCCCGTTCATTCCTATAATACATGGATTGACTAAAAAAAAGGCATTTCCCAATTTCGCTCCCGAAGTACCTGTCGGGCCCTAGTCTTCGTTTCTTTTTTTAGCCAACCTGCTGTTCAGTATACGTCGGGGTCCAATTTCTTCAAGCATTTCATCACTTTTTCGATAAAAAGAGGACCGATTCCGAAAAAAATAGGATATTTGGGCGTTCTCCGCGGACACTTCGGATTTATTGAAAAAAAGTGGACTAATCATTTTTAAAGGGGACGTATCGTAACTAGGGCTGAGCACAATGATTTCAACGATTCGAGTCCAGTATCGTGAAAGATGACGCTTCTCGCCAATGAAACCTAATATATAAACGAGAATTACAGTTTCGATACTATTTTCCACTGCGGAGGCCTTGAAACCTTGATCGACCATATCACAACATACGAAACATATAGTACAAACCCACGAACGCCACTGTGAACAACACATTTCTGAAGTCATGATCATCCCACACATTGTCATAAAAAGTAATTCTACGAATTCGAGATAATTCATAAACAAGCTTGACTGGTGTAATGAGACGCAAATTTCCTCCATTCCATCCTTTTCACCTAGCCTATATCAGGGCTGGGATAAGTCAAGCATTGAGTACCTTTTACATCTTCTCCAGACGTCGAATCCAGAATTCCTACCTAAGTGTTGGAGGTTTATCTAACCTCTTCCTCGCCATCGGATTCGCGCAAGAGGTATCTTAAAAAGGCCCACAACTCGACAGATACAATAATCAATATAATAAAAAATTGGTCAGGAGTAAATGAGCATTGTAGTCGACAAACACCATGAATACAACAAAACAACAACAGCATTCTTATCAGAACCGAGTATTACGTCAGACAGGAGCTCATTCCATTGGTAATATCCATGGTCCTAAGTGACTTCTCTAGCATCCCGATCAAAATCTGCCCACAAAATAATCTATATCTTTAGTGTAATGCACAAATGGGAAGACGAAGTTTGGTCACCATCCCGCAGTAGGTAAGGAAATGCTCCGATCAAAAAAATGAAGCTCCATCATTAAATAAAAAAAAACAGACACGAGACAGCTGAGTAGATTGGTGTTCTAGCATTTGTTTCATTTCGTCATCCCGTCCGCATGAAATATCGTGTACTTATTTCGTTGATTTCATTGCGGACGAGGACTTTCACTCTAATGCTGCCTAGAGTTTACAACGGTACCATGGTGGCATAGAAAAGTCGCTTATTTCATACCTATTAAATTTACCTCTAACCTTTTCAAGTTTTCAATTCTACATATAGGTCTACTTCTACGTGTATGGAATCCACGTACGTGCTACAAATCAAATAATATTAGACGGAAGACTGAAACTTGGAGGGTTTTTACCATGGATCTTCAATCATTGCCGACTACTTTATCTTTGATTTTCAATTGGCACTGTAATGATATGAATCGCTTGTAATTACCGGTTTGACACGCTTACCGAAACAAAATTATCGAACAAATAACATTTTCCAGCGCTGCAATGCTTTAGCAAGTGCGGCAACTCAATTGATTGCTGGTTACATAGGAAGATACTGAGACTAATATTGTATTAGATCAATCATATAACATTATATACTTCTTGTGGTGAACCAACAGCAAGAGACTGACTGAGCAGACTTTCGGTCGCTGTTTAATTATAAAGTTTGATGGACGTATATTACATTTTCATTCTCACCAAACCCGACACCGCTTTGTTATAGCCGTTTCGATTTCCATCCACTCATAGACTGCAGACATGAAACAATATTATCTGCATCAATGACAATGACAGTATCGTTCACTCAAGTAATCCGTCGATGAAAAGTTTTGCTATATTACTAACTTCTTCCCGATGTTTCAGCGTTACAATAAACGCTAACACCATGTATTATGCCCATTCTGATCTTATCGTATGAAGACATTTGCGCTGGGGTGGTATATACATGAGATTGAGAACAATCTCATTTGTTCCAATTCATTGCTGTTCGATTGCTCCAAACTGTAAATTGTATTTGAAAATACATTTATATTCTTACATTCTTTCATCAGTGTCCATCCTACGAAAGAGCGCTCGTCATACTACTAAATGGCCCCAATCGCATTCATTTTGATCATTTAAAGAGAGAATAAATATTCTCATCGTAGTTTCAGAGAGAAGCGTGACGTGACAAAATATATGGTTTATAGTTTCGGAACAAAATTTAGTTCATGAAGGAGGTAGAATAATGGAATCGAACATCATACGCGTACAATTCAAACCGTTTATGATTTTGGATTTCATATTTGCACCAAATCGTCCGGTATACATTCTGATGGAAATGTGACGTATCCTTACGCCCGGACGTCGTCACTTTGTGGACTCTGCTTTATTTATTGAACTATACGAAAAAGAAAATAAACATTAACATGTTCAGGCGGATGTGGGCTTTCATTAATGTCAGTACACCTCTAGGTTGTCAATCTTTGCAAATGTCATGTTGAATAAGCTGCGTATGACGTATACTAACTGTATATCACAACGGAAGGTTACGGAGATTTCAAATGTGCGATTACTTTACATAGGAGCTCTCTGAATAAACACACCAACACAGTACTGTGATGCCGTTTTAGTAGAATACCTATGCTATGTTAGGTTATGCAATAGTGGAAAGAAATTGCAATTTAGATTGCCGTCTAAACCAGACAAGCAATCGTGTGCAATGTACGTACACTGTAAGTACAAACGCCAGTAATTTGATACTTGAGAAAAAGCGTCAATACAAGTGTATAAATAGGATTTCAGCAAATGCATTTCACTCCCAATAACTATGATTATACCTTAGCGATAGTATTGACGCTTATGACGAAATAGCTGGTGACATTTGCAATAACCCTTAATAAAGGAAATTACCTTACGAATGGTCTCATTCAGAACCGCAGACACTATTGTGTTACTACGTTTCAATGAAATATCTTGGATTACGTAAGGGGGTTAAGCTACCCCTCGAATTGGAAAATCAGCCACAAAAGTTCTTGTGGCAAAATTTTTCATTGAAAATTTATCCCGTTGCTTTTTATAGATTCTTATTACTCGAAATAAGACAGTCAAAAGTTTTTTTTATCATAAGGGTTAATTTCAGAACATTTTTTTCTTTCGAATTCTTTTTTTTTAATTGCAAATTTTTGACTTCGGTGAACCTGAAAGAACGGACCCCTTACCCAAACATGAATTTAAACCTTTTTAATGTCTTAAGCATCTCAAGACACTTCAGACTTCAAATTTGCACGTTGATTTGATGTTTTTCTGCCTCAAAAATTATTTCAAACTTTCAGGGTACGGAAAAATAAAGTTTCGAGAAAAAGCAACTTTAATTTCGTAACATGTACAATTCACATTATAACTCTAAAAATTCAAAATTTCACACAGTTTATAGTCGAAAAAGCGCCTGATGTTATGTTTCCCTCCTGCATTGCCGAGTTTTCTGCTTTTGATATTCCCGTCCATTCTTACACAGTTCTAAATGAGTCGATTTCCATTCTTTGAAGTCCCTTTTCCCACCATGATTTGCCACCATTTTTAGTAGTCGCTCAATAGTCGACAATATTACGGTAAATGGCTCGAACAATATCCGATGCCATGCTTACTTGCATGAGTTTTCAAATGCCATGACCCATGGAATGACACTGTCATAGATGTGACACTCTAAAATCCGACCTCTACCAGTCATCAATATCATCTTTGATCGACAAAAAAAAAACAGTCACCAAACCCTGTCACTAAGAATATACCAGCCACCAGCTGCAAAGTGCTTGACCGCCATTACCGGCATACTGCTTGTTTTGATCTGCTGTGACGCATCATTGATTACAACATAGACATCCTCAAAATCATACAGATCGGCAGCGACGAGAGTAGAGTGACCAAGAACTCGAATATTGTCGGTGATTGCAGCTGGGTTCATAATTATTGGGGGGGGGGGTGACTACATAGGCTCAAGAAAAGTTAAATTTGTGACACTTCGGTTAATTCGATCATTATAAGACTTGGATATATGAAAGATGTCATCTAATACAACAAATATTAACAATAATTCAATTCAATATTTCGATTACTAGGGTAGCTTAGCCCCTTACGTAAAGCTACAGTAATGTTCATTTTCCATGTTGATAGAAGGATTTGTATGCGGAAAAGGCTATTGATCAAGATCGACAGGTATGGTTGTTCGCATACCCAACGCAGTGCGGTGCGGTGTACACTTGAAGGAATATAAAGCACGCTGACAAGAACTCTCAGTCTTGGGTTGAAATCGAGGTGGATGGAAGATTTCGGTCAATTTCAAACTGTGTACCGGACCGCGGACATTAAAATTATCTCGGTCTTTTTTCGTTCAGACATCTTTTAAATTTATATAAAATATTGTCTCGTCTTACCTCATAACAAAAAAATCTAGTAAGTTGCAATCACGGGCCGAATCAATCTACGAACTACTTTCACTGTAAATGGATAGTAACATGGGTGTGTGCCGAAAAAGAAACTACGAATGCAATGAATGCACACAACACAACACAACACAAAGCGTACAAGATCAAGCACCATGATGAAAACGATATTTTCGCTATATGCGCCATCGCAGAAGCTCCCGAGATCGAAGAAAATATCAATGAGATCCCAAAGTACAACAACAAACCTGATCACTTAGTGAACTGTAGATTCGACAGACTTGTCAAGAGCAAACGAAGATCAGCTTTGACCTCCATGATGTTTTCAGTATTACCAGTTATCGAGGAATCAGATGAGATGTGCTCTTAAGTTTTCACCGACATCGCATCGGTACTGGTCTTTGTTCAGTGTTCACCTTTCCCATCACCTTACTATTTGACACATTATATTTTCAAAAGTGCAATTTTTCTATGATTCTACGTGCAATAGATATATTCATGTTTTCTTACAAATTTCGATTTTTTGGGATATACTGGTAATAGTTCAGACAGTAAAAGGCTAAAGTGTTAGGGTATTCGATATTGATTTCCATCAAACATGATATACACATAATCCGTTTGGAAACAGCGTGCGCTACTCTATAAAGTATCAGAAGTGAATATCTATTACGACTTGAGTTCAGAAGAGCGTTGACACGTAGTTTCCTTCGACTTTTGGTTTCTACTCTCAGCCCTCCAACGAATTGAAATTACGTTTCGTGCGGCTGCTAGTATCGTCATTGATAGAAACTAGAACTTGAGCATCATACAGAAACTCAGGTGTCGAATCATCTTACAAATCATGGATTTCCCACATTAATTACTGCGTTAGATTGTCAAGATAATACTACTAACGTCAGGTGGAAATTTGCTCGATTTATCCGAGCCTATTTGTGATTACTTCTACAATCAAATAGGTCAGTGGTTCTCAAACTTTTTTAAACACCCCCTTTATGATAGTGAACAATTTCGCGTCCCTCTTATCATCATATCACACAATGCCAGCAATCCCAACGGATAGTTTGATGGCATGGAAGGTATGACTGTTGATGAGAGGATTCTAAAATAGGATATTCGGGATTTACACAGTGCGATGCCGATAACCAAGACTTGAAGGTAAATCACGCGGAGCGCGAATTTTTTTTCTGTTTACAGCAGATTCGCGCCCCCCTTCAGTTGCTTACACGTACCCCAGATCGGTAATCACTGAAATAGATGATACGGCGATAGTTTCCGTTTGGGTGTAGGCATAGTTGAATAGCCGATATGACAAGTTGGACAGCGGTGAATGTTTTCTACAATGACGTGACATCACGGACTTTTTTTTCGAATTTTTGGCATGCTCATTGTGATATCATAATGATCACGTCTAAGATATGCAGAGGCAGAGGAGGCCTGGCTTTTCCAACACCACGTTTTCAATTCTTGACGGATGGAGTACAGTTTCTAGGACTAGACGGGCCTTATTATTGAGTCCACTATTCATCTTGCTGCTATTGAACATGTATTAGTTACCCGGTTAATATGATATTGCTGATCATCACCCAATATTTATTGACATGTCGAAATTATAGACACCATGGAATAGTTCGCGAGGACACGTGTCGGAGGAAGAATATCGTTCCCCCCGAAACGAACTTATTGACAGACGCGCATATTTTTTCATACGTTGTGGAATTTGTTCTCGCTACGAAGCCATATATTTCAGTTTACATTTTGTAATGTAATGCCCACCCCTAGATGTTAAACACTTTTTTGGACATGGAGAACAAAACCCCTTGCGTTTTCATCGCCAATCAAATAATAATCAACAACAACAACAGGTCTGTTGCGCAATACCACGTTAGTTAGACATCAATAACAGTAAATAAACTCAGTCAAAATACTTGAAACACCGTCTGGTGTCTATATGGCTCAATCATATTTTGATATTTCTCCAGTTTGCATGCAGCACATATAAGTGTAACGCTATGAATTGATTTAATTGTTGCTTGCATTAAATCAGTGGCTCTCAAACTATAGGAGGGATGTGAAAGCATCTGAAGGGGGAGCGAAACTGTCTGAAAGAAATGATGTTACTTGAACTAAGATGCGTTTATTTTGTGCTGAAACGCACAAGTTTCAATGATGGCAATTATCCTAAGCTTTATTAAGATTTTAAATGTCATAATTGCGTCGTCCCATCCTAAACCGATGCTAGACCATGACCGTTACCGGACCTTAGTACGACCAGAAGAGGTCTCTGAATTAAGACCAACTGATGAATGCGTGTAGCCATTGGCTTATGCTATCGTGGCATGTCTGTCAAGAATCTGTGCAGAATGTGTAGAAAGGTCACTCTTAGGAGGCGCATTTTATGGCTGCCCAAAAGTACACAATTGAATTATTCTTTTGCTGAACACCGGCAACCCGCAGAGAAAAATTGTTTGTCCCGTGAAAAATTGCCATGTTTTAATGGCACGAGGCCCGTGCCATTGGTTTTTAATTTACGTGTAAGTCAAGCTCAAGTGAAGTTATAGCAGAGATTAGACACCAAAATCACCTAAATATCTATATGTTACAACCAGGATTAGTTTTGACGAAACAGGCAACTGGAATTTTTGCCAGCTTATATTTGTTGCTCCGTGTATAGTCCGAATTTCACATTGGAGAATTGCTCCTAACAGTCGAAACCTACCATGCCATCAAACTATGCGTTGAGATTGCGAACATTCTGGTTGCTCATTTTAATATTTTTTGATATGACGATCAAGGGGGACGTGAAATTTTTCACCATAATCAAGGAAGCGTGTTTAAAACAGTTTGAGAATCATGGCTGTAAATCTATGTAGCCACGCGAATGAAAATACAAAAGTACAATTTATATAATTTATTGCATTAGTTGGTGTCACATATTTACGTCCAAATCAAATGCGCAATTAATTTACGACATCCTTCTTGGTTTCCGACGCCCAGACTACACGAACTGCATTATTGTCTACTCATGTTTAGTAAATATGAGTGACATTACACGTCACGTGGTAACTTCGAAATAGTCTGATTAAAAGCTACATAACATTACATTCAACCGCCCGCTGTGTCAGCTGGCGTCAGTCACATAAGTGAGAGTGTTTTGCCTTCCGGAGCAGCAATGCTGCGTCCGACGCCGTGATAGTGTTGCGGGATAAATATAACACATTCCAAAATCAGACCTGCGACATTTCCGGGCTTTGAGGGATTAGTGAGTCCTTTGCAGCATAACAAGATAAAAATCCAACGTAAACATCAGCATTGTCGACCAAATGCCTATTGTACAAGCAACCTCTCATCATGGACATGTGTATGCAGCGAGAGCTTATTGTGATCTGCATGACAATAGAACGTACGTTTAGTACTGGCTCAAAAATTGTGCTGACATCGCGGAGACTTGGTGTAAAAATACGTTCTCGTGCAATTTGTTGGAGTTTAGCCAGCGGATCAAATTGATTTAGGTTGAGATTGTGTTTATCCGTGAAATCCCACGTTATTGTATACGTTGATCGATTGATAACACGAATTAACGGATTTTAATTTAAGAGGAATAGTGTACCTGGAACACCCATCACGAAAGTTGCCAGTCGGATGCATTGAAATGGCCGTCCTACCCATCATGCTAATGCGTTAGAAAGTGTCCCTGTTGTGATGTATCAAACGCGTTGACATAGTCAAGTATAGCTTGCGGATTTGTCGCATGCTTAGATGTCACCGAATCCTCACGAAGTAAGTAAAAACAGAAACGTGACTTCAAATTAGTTTTCAAAATTCTGTGACCCCGACGTGATTTGAACACGCAACCTTCTGATCTGGAGTCAGACGCGCTACCGTTGCGCCACGGAGTCTCACGACGAGACAGGCCACTGAAACAAAAGTGTTCGATATGCTGCTTGCACCTTGCATTGTTCAGAAGCTATCATTATTGCCATGGATGTCGATTCGAAGAGAGGTGAAGAATGAGTCTCATCGTGCAGTCATATTGCAACTTATTTATATATTAGAGGCGCGCAGACAATGCAGTGGATTTGAACCTGCACTGAGACGTTTTTCGCCATTATTATCATCACTACATATGAAATACAGTCTATGGATCACGCAAAATACGAACCCAAATCGTCGCAGTGGAATCAAAGTGACTTCAGTCCAGTTTTCAAATTTTGAACGTCCATTTTTAAAACTCGAAAAAAAATCAAGTTTTTGAAAAAGTTTCAATTTTTTGGCCATGTCTTAGCCATGATTATGCCTGTTTCAATAATTCAAAGTTAATCAGGGTCAATATATGGCTGAGAGAAGTTGAAAACTTTACGTCAAGTCAATTATCTCAAAATGTGTAAATTGGACATAAGTGAATTTGATTGCAATAAGTGAATTTGATTCCACTGCGACGAATATGCAATTGACTTCGAGAAAAGCTACGCGTTATCATAAAATCATAGACTGAAGATGGATGTTCCTCTCACGGGAATAGCGACATCGATCACACTTAGAATAAAAGTCAGAGCGACGATCGAAACGGAAGGATTAGACACTCACCAGCACGAAGTAATTTTCAGCGGTAAAAGAGCGGATTGATTGCAGATATTACGCTGAAGAATATGACAAAATAGCCACCGCGCCACCAATTACCGATGCAAAAATCAAGCGCGCCAAACTCTTCCATGAATTTGGAGAGAGGCGGCACGCATGCGCCCTATCAGGAAGTAGGCCTATATATAACTAATTAGTACATAAGCGAATACAATTACCCTAATTGTTCTTGCTAGACTTTCTCCAAACGGATTGAACGAACGTATACGAACACGTCTTCCAGCAGTTCTCAGGTCGTACACGTAGTGCCGAGTGGTAGTCAGCAAGTAATAATGACGTCTCCTTTTTCTGAGTATCCTACTCAGGTAGTTTCTGCCTACCTGTACTATTTGCTGAAGTAATTATGCTTTTAGAATACTTTCACATAAAAATAACTAATACTTTTTACAGTTTGGATTTTGTAAAGTCGAAATTAGTTTTAGAATATGGAATGATATAAGATATTCAGGATATTCGGATTTTTGAGATATGAAATTGTTATAAAAAATTTACGAAATAACCCCTATGTCACTGTAACTGAATATATTTTCATGAAATCCACCTATATACGGTATTAATAGTCAAACTGCTATTACTTTGTCAGAAGCTATTATGATGACTAGAATTCGGTGGCCATGCGTTTTACCGGCCTCCTTATCATTGATTTCTGTTAGACAATTATTCGTTATGCAAAGTAACAAGACAAACGTATCGAAGCTATACATTCATTATAAAATCCTAAATACTTTTTCTGGATGTTCGCACTCTCGATCCTCATTTGCCCTTCAAATCACCTTTAGTTTAAATTTTGTAATGTAATGTTCACTGCAAGATGTTAAATGCTTTTTTGGATATGGCGGACAAAACCATTCGCGTTATAATCGCCAATCAAATAATAATAATCAACAACAACAACAACCTTTCTGGAAAATATGCGAAGGAAGCGTGTTCAGGAAGACTGTAAGATGCGCCCCCTATAATATGAGAGGAACTAAATGCATGGCTCTCAATCGTGGACTTCTCTGATCAGAAACTTCTCAAAGCTCATTTCAATTTCTCCAGACGTTTAGCAAATACTAATTAACGCATTTTCTATTTGCCATTTTTTCTGGGTGTAATTCCTGAGTCCGCGCCGTCCAGATTGCAAATCGACTATGTAAGTGCATCGTGCTTTAAATAAATTTCTGCAAATTTCGGTGGTGCTTTAGAGATGATCATACCGTGCCTTGATGAAATAGAGATCGCTGACTTGTTAATAATATTTGACTTATATTCATTTGCCGCAAGTCTAATTGCGGTATCGTATCGATTGTATCCCCTTGTAGCAAAATGATTCCTCTTTGCACTCACAAGTCATTGGTTTTTCAGAGAAAGAAGAAAAAAAAATTCTTGAAACCAGAAAAAGCGCCATCAATCGAGGAGTTGAGATGTAATTGAGTTTCAGTACTCATTCTCCTAGGATTTTGGACGCAAAACTGTAGCCTCCGATTGAATAGACGATAATTATTCCCCTGGTAATCATATGAACCACTTCTGCAGCCGCTAATGACACAATTGCTTCATGAGGCCAGTAATACCTATATTATAGATCAAAAAACAAGATATATGAATATTTGCTAATTTTGCATTGATATACCGTTATTCAAATGTTGTTTTACTTACACACACACACCCACGTTTCAGCATTTTTATGATAGATAAAGCAAAGCGCTATAGTAACAGGGACTATTCCAAAGGATCATGACGTATGTGGCCAATTTATTTAGATTACTCGGATTATTGTTGTTTTGATTGATGTACGCGATTAAGTCTGATCTGAATAATTCACTTATCACAATATTGTAGGACGATACCGCTTGAATATAACACTGCCCTAATTGTAAATCTGCATCATTTTGTGAACTTGGAATTAGATACAATCCTCACGCTTTCAATCCCATTTACCGTAATTAGGACATAACTATCTCATACGCCAATAGGATAGACAGTAAATATTGTTCAAGATCAAAAGGAGTCGGAGGAAATAAGTTTTACTGTGACCATAATGAGCCGCAGTACTTAGGTTTGGCTTTAAGGTTCATGAAAGAATCTTTTATAAATTGTTAGTCTAAATGCCTTGGGATGACAGATTGGAAGCCACTAGATTTTTTGGGCTTATTATGTCGAGACGATGTAAGTCGTCAGGTTTTATTGTGGATTGTCAATCTTAATTACTCTATCCAGCATTGGTAATCTAACTAATATCTATTTTCAAATATAAAAAAGAGGAAAAAGAGAAATCCCGAGAGATATATTGAACGTGCATAGTGAACATGCGTAAATTACTATCGTTTATTGGAAAGGTGTATCAATACACGCATCTCATAAATCTTGATACCGGTGCTTTTTGTGGCCGGTAGCTAATATTTGTATTGCTAGCTTTACTCTCGCGTCGGCTCAATAATAGTTAATCAAAAATCCCTCATGCAAGTGAAACATCATGAGAAACTCGTCCCGGCGACATATGTCTTCGAGACAAAACGAGTAGGCCGTATTACGCTCATCATTGTAATATATATACGGACGAACATAAGTTCAAAGTTACTTTATCCCGTCATTCGGCGTTTCAATTTTTCCACCAGCATTCCAACGATCGAGCAATCCCTCTCTGATTTAATTGACTTGAAATGGTATTGGATTTATTGTGGTGTAAATGAAAAGTAATAAAATCGCCACTGATAAGAAGCATAAAACTTCAACTGCTAAGATTCTGTAGATGTAGAAATTTCTAGATTCAAAAGTCCGCCTCATAAAAAATAAAATATATATGGCCGTCGCTGAGGAATAACATACGTCGGCAAGGAGTGTGAAAAACAATCTCAGTGAGAAAATAAACAGTCTCGGTTCACATGCGCCATCAACGACTTTCTGTTGACGCGGGCCTGTCACAAATCGCGAACTACTCCTGGCACACTTGCAGTATTCAAGCACTCGAAAATGATAGTGAACTCTTGATATGAACTCTTTGCAAAGTTTTCCCCTTAACAGCATCACTTCAAGTAATTGTGTGGATAGTTTGTTTGATGAGTGCCGGTCGCGGCTCCTTATCTTCGATTTCACGCGCTGGGATTTATGATCGTGTTCGTGAATTGTGATGAAATTTATATCGATTGTTTTAACCGGCCATTATCGAAGTTATAATCTTAGAAATCGCTTGTGAAGAGGATTCAATTTTTAGCGTTGCAATCGAAATCCTGGTTGAGGAAAGTTTACAGATCCGGTAAATTTATACTATAGACAAAATTAGGCTACCCGCATAAATCTGACTATACGTCTGGTATTATGAAGGTCTGCAAACTTTTGGGGTTGAAAATAATTCGCAGGGACGGACCAAGCAAGAATCATTTACGAAGTCAAACATCCAAATGACCAAGCTTGGCCTACGGAAAACGTAGTCGAGAGTTTGACTCACGTAGTTCACGTCGAGCAGTTGTGATTGATGTGTGTCTAATTTGTCACTTTTATTCCATGCGTGTTTCGAAGTTTCTCTTGGCGGAACGGAAATTGCAAATCATTGACGTTTATCGCAGTGCAACTAAATTTAAGAACGTAATGCATAACGCTGGACGACGGGCTCCACCTCTGAAAGATGATGGCCCGGCATATGCGCATATGACACAATGAAAAACGACAGTAGAGCACGAGACAGTTTAGCATGCGACACTTCAGTATGTGACTTTATAACTGAAAAAACGAACCTTGCCCTCAACCATAACCCTGAATTAAACCCTCCCATATATCCTAACCCTAACCGTAACCCTAACCCAACCCTAAATCCAACAGTCACCCAATCCAAACCTTTAATTTACTTCCCATGCTCATCTGTTGTGTGTCCAATTGTCGCATGCCGAAGTGTCGCATTCTCATATGTCCACGTACCCTGAGAAATAACAAACGCCGACAATTCCCGACATTAGGGAGTATACCATTGCAGCATCTTCTAGTCCACAATTATCGGCCCATCACTGACCTTTCACGTATCGTAACACGTCCAATGCTTATAACGTAGTCAGAACAGAAAGGACCCGAAAGAGCGACAAATCAAATGTGTGTACGAATTCAATGTGCCCTTTCAGAGCTCACGCTTGAGGAAGACCGCATATAGACTTTCGGTCACCATTTATGACTTGATTTCGGACATTGTGAACCTAGAATGCGGTTGTAAATTTTGAGATTTAGTCTGCCGAAGTCATTAAGTTCACACAACAACTTTGGATATCGATTACACTCAACCCGCCATACTTTTGTGGAGGTATTGGTAAAAACGTATTGTACGCTGGATATGGATGCATTACCAAGATCATCCTCTAATGACCCATATTGACATGGAATACTTCAAGAACAAAGCAAAAAAGACAAAATAATAGCATGTCAGCCTCACAATAGACTACTACCGAATATATGCGTTGCCCACTTGCACATGCGTACTAGCGTACGTAGCCTATATCTGATAAGTACAGTATTGAATTTCTATGGCAAAATGATTCCCAATAAAGTAAAGGCAACGGTAAGAAATATTAGCATCTCATAAGGATTACTCCAGGTGATAGTTGTACTGCATAGGAAACACGCGCATGAACATCACAGTATGTATGAGGAAGTATCTATCAGTGTGTAATGTGTATATTTCTAGCCTTCACCAGGGCCCAGATGAGTCCCTTCATAGCCCTTACTTTTACTGGTTATTATAGATATTCGCTATCACTTTTACGTTACTATGGTAATATATTCCCTAACATATTAAATTACTTTTTTAAATTATTACATAGATTTAATATCGTGAGGCAGGAGTTTTAACCTGGAGTCCATGGACCCGTTGGGGATTCGCAGACTACTTTTAGGGAATCCATGGGGTAATGATTAACTACAGTGTTCTTATTAATGAGCTCTGTCCTCACCCCAGGTCACAATATCCACTCGGACGATATGTGTACTGCAACTGGCAATCAAGCCGCGACGAGGTGCTTGGTGGAAGTGATGACATTTCTCAGTCATCATATTTCCAATTTTCGCGGATGGGGAATCTACGCAGCCAACCAAATATAAATTAGGGATCCACGCTCAAAAACGTTAGGAACATTTGGTATACAATTTCGCGGTAGTATGCGAATTGTATCGTATTTATAAATATATTTATAAGCATGTGTCATCTCTGCTTCTACTTCTGCAATTTGGAATAAACAACTCAAATGCTCAATATAAATTTAAACGCCATTGTATTTTACTCGTAGCGAAAACTTGTTGCAGGCTGATGGTGATTTCTTCTCACTCGTTGTCTGGCTGTCTAGATTGTGATTCGAGAGTCTAACAAAATTGCAGATTTTTTTGCAACGACTCTCGAATCAAAATCTATATAACCGAGTCCCAAAGCTGGACGCATCATTCGGCGAAGACTTTTCGACAGTGCCATCTATTCCAGAGGTCTCAAACTCAAATGTGCTCGCGGGCCAATTTCCTAGTTTACGATGACGCCGCGGGCCGCAGCATCGATAATAGGGATATTCAATACATAATTTCCAAGTAGGCCTTATTTGAGAGGACCTTGCTGACAGGCATTCCACAAACATCGTGGAAATGTAATTTACTATTGTATTGTCCACGCTTGACACGGAAAAAATTCATTTCCCAATATTTGAATAAAATTGTTTTTGTGCCGAGATAATTTTTTTTATTAATGAGTTATAGACATCATACGAGAGGATGCACGATGACATCTTAGAACTGTCGGGTTATAATATTGCAACTAGTAAACCTTTGACGTGCCACAATTTCATGTATAATATTTTAAAATCTACTGAAGATTGATCTCATATCAGAACATTTGAGCGGTGTAGTCTAATCCTGGTTTTGATATAGTAGTGATCAGGGCATGGTATGGAATGGAATGAGAATCTTCCATACTCCATACCCGCCCAATCGTTCCATACCATACTTGACGACTTTCCATACCATACCAACATTATTCCATACCATATTTGATACTTTTTCCATACTTTCGAAACTTGACCAACCTCTCAAGTGATGTTATATTTTTGATGTGTGGAAATGTTCAGGCGTATATATGCTAATTATTTGAATGTGATTATTCATTAAACGGTCCTGATGCACCAATGATATCCCAGTTTCTTTATATCATATGTCGTCAGCGATGCAGGAACTTATGATGTAGGCCGATACACACGGGATTATTTGAAAATCACAACAGAATCTCACGACATGTAAATCTAGTGCACTGCTAGCATAACCTCATCTTCAGAATTACATAAAACAAAGGTATTGTCAAATTATAAGATAGGCTCCCAACCTTTATGCCAATGGTTTTCAACCTTTTTTTTAGACACGCCCCCTCTATGATAGTGAAAAATTTCGTGCCCCCCTTATCGTCATATCACAAAATCTAACCGGGATGCTAGCAACACCAACAGATTGTTTGATGGCTAGAAAGGTTATGATTGTTGATGAGAGAATTGAAAAATATGAAATTCGGCCTATATATAGAGAAACATGCGTGAATTGGAGGTAAATCCGCTTCTTCGCGCCCCTTCAGTTGCTTTCACGCTGTCCATTATATTAGAAATAACCAGATTTCATGAAGTTACAATGCGTGTTGTAGGCCTACATATCGTAATAAGTCGCTTCAAGGCAAGCTACATATTTTTGAATTACATTAATGGTTCTGTCAAATAGATATTGCGTGACGATCATCCTCCCAAAGCGCAGAACATCAACAAATTGATAAAAATATTGATGTAACTTCTACATTCTCAAATTCTACGATTATAGAACTACATTCGTTATTTACGTAGTGGAAGTTACGACAAGCGAAATGCAATTGTAACGCGACAGCGGTCGAATATCATTCATTTTTATGATATTTAAATCGGAATAATTTTATCAATATTATTTCCATTCATATGCGTGGCGCGAAAATTTGTTGTCTTCACATAGATGTCGACCGGGATGGATGAGTCATGAAGCCTAATTTGAGATATGAACATAGACAATGAGCGATTTTATGTGGTATGCAATCAATTTGACGAATCGAAAGTAGGATTATTGTCATGGTTCTAGCAAAACTGTCAAAGTATGGAAAAGTATGGAAGTATGGAAAACACATTCCATACCATACTTGGGAAATTTCCATACCATACCATACTTGCATTCTTCCATATTCCACACCGAAATTTCGTTCCATACCATACCATACTTCCATACCATACCACATCATACCATGCCCTGGTAGTGATAAGTATAGGGTATATTGTTACTGTCATTGTCAAAGTCAAATTAAATCAGCCTTAGATTCTGCCTTCGATTATTTATTGAAAAATATCTATAACAATTTAAATATAATCATTATTGAGCAATAGTAAAAGTAATAGCATTGCTTCTTGGCCTTTTTTCGCGATCGTACCCCTTGTGCTTCCAATGAGATTTCTTGTAGCCCCTGACAATTTTCAACACAATTTCTGATCGTAGGCTACCTATACAAAATATCAGAACGCCCATTCACATAAAATTGCGCATAACGCGAAGACTATATTACAGTTGAATAAATTTCCCAAGGAAATATTCCACAGCAAATAGGCCTGATTCCACAATGCATCTCGTACACCCTGATGTGGTGCTTCGTACCCCGATGGGGTCTACGGACCCTGGTTAAGAACTGACCTGATTAGATAACTATATACCCTACGCAACGCAAGCTACGACCTTTTGACATATTACTATTCTCCATGACAGTTTCATAGATTGTTGCGTCCGTAGGATTATCAAGTCACCGTTCCGATTCGCAAGTCCTTCTTTTACTTGTATTTTAACGTTTAACCCGAATCAAATCGAGTTATTTTCATTCAATCACCCAGTCAATCCGAAATCGAGTAATTTTACGAGAAGGTCGCACAAACCAAATCACAATTTTCAGTCACGAATCATCAACGGGTCATGTGACGTAATAGCTGGTCTTCTACCGCGTGGTAGCTTTAAAAAGTGATGTGGTAGTGGAGTTAGCAGAAATTTCAGTGATTTTTATAGTAGTCTAATGGTGAACTTACGTTGCTATATCTAAAAAAGATATATGGCACTTGAAGATATTGTTGAATCCTTGAAATTCCAAAAGGCCGTCGCGGGCCGCACAAAATGCTCTCGAGGGCCGCATGCGGCCCGCGGGCCGCGTGTTTGAGACCTCTGATCTATTCGAAACGAACGCAGATAATGGAACTTAACAACTTTACCATGTGTATCAGTCGCAAAAGGAATTCAGAAGGCAACTGGGGAAGACACAGGAATCGCACACCTTGCGTATCGAATCTGTGGAAAAGCAAGGACAGCAGGGGAACTTGTTCAAAACGTACGCGTACTAGTTTCAAACCAAGCTTCAACAGTTTGAACGCAATCACAGAAGCTTCAGCGACGGAAGAGAAGAAAAACGAGATTTCAGCAGTTGCTGTCGATAATAAACCGAGCCATGTTGTCGGCCGGCAATGCAATCGTCTTATCAAGAGAAACCGGCTTCCGGTTCTGGCGAAATTGATGATATCTTCGCTACCGGCTATCGACGAATCGGACGAGAAATGCCTCTAAGAAATGTCAACAATTTCGATAAAATTCCCATCGTTGCAATACTATTTTCATATCCAATGTGCAATTTTATTTAATGATTCGTGCAATATACTATTTTCTACAACAAGTACTCTGTACTATATATAGTAGCACTTGAGAATGAGGTGGCAGATTGCAGATTCGGAATGAAAAGCAGATATATTACAGGACGCATGCAGCTAATTTTATAGCTTATTCATATACAAATAAACCCGAATATTTCGGCTATCACTCGTCAGACTATAGTGAGAATTGAAAAGAACATTGAAGTTTTGTGGTCAAAATAGAAAGGTGTTAGTTTTCATTTCACGTTTCCGAATACATTCATTAGGTCCCACTACATGGCATGGATAGACAGAGGGATTCTCAAAGATCGTGCCTTCACTGGTTTCGAGATCATAGTAATCCAGGTGGATCTCAGAGCAGACAGATGTGAATTGGAAAGAAATATCACAATGACGCTGCGCCTTTATGCCATCATATAACCTCACTAGTGGTATTCTGGGATTGACATATATTCCGGAATTAACTGCCACCCGATCCATAGTATATAGTTACGGATATGAACGATGAATCTGTATTTTCAACTTCACGACAGTACGAAAAAGTAGAGATGAGTCATTAGACCATTTAGACATGGTTAGACGGAACTAACATGCTATCATTACTGGTAGTATGTTGAAAAGTATTTATGATTATGTGTGTAACTTCGTAATCTCTCGCGTGCCGCTATGGCGTGTAATGTGCATAGCCCCGAATCATACGCGTTGCGACAGCAAAAACCCTTTGTATAGTTTATACTTGATACGTATGCTTACAAGCCGTGATGATAATTCCGGTGAAGGCGTTCGTAACTAAACGCAATTATCATATCTTTCCACTGTCAAGGTTGTTGGACTTCCATTGCGGTATAGGTTGGTATATTGAAACGATATACATAATCAAAATCACTCAGGGGTTATAGCATTACCGAGGGTCCCGTATACGAAACGCAGAACAATGTGCCCAACAGGAAATAGCATTTCCCTGTAATAAAATCCGAAGTATCGAAATGACTTTTTGCGGCTACCTTTTGCCTGCTTTCGTACGTACACTTGATAAATCTATAAAAAGATTAGGCCTTGATATGTATTTAATTAAAAGTTTTTCATGACGCTAATGTGTTTTCGAGAGTAGGCAGAAGTACTGCCACCATATTCATAAAATTTGTCACCTAAGTCGTTTGGAATTACAAACGAGGTACCACAGCTGGGGAATATCATAATGTGCAAGTATAGGCCTATACTATTTGCTGAGCCCGGCAGGATTTAGTATCAAAGAAATTCGATTTTCGAAATCTATATGCACCACACAAATATCGCGTTTACGAAAACAAATTTTTGCAAATGCGAATGCCGACAACGAAAAGCCACGCACTGCGATGTTAGCAGGATTGATAATCTGGTAAAAGAACAATAAACAGATAGTGCTGGTCACATTGTCAATGGCTGATCCTCTGATCACGTTGTTAGATTAGTTGCCGTGTCGAGTAAAAATTGGTACCGACGGTGTCGCGGATCGGGTGGCGAGGTCGCAAGGAACAGAATAGGAATGTTTTCGCTTCATTATGAGATAAAAATAGCCATTTTGGAACATAATGATGTCTGCTACACAGCAGATGCTGTCTTGCAATCTTGTAAATTGAATACACCGAGTCCCATTGACAAAGTACATGTGTTATTTATCTCTAAAACTCCAACCGAATATGCAAGGCTTACACTTTCATTTTCTGCTGCTATTGATAGCTGTTTACTGGCAGATAAAAACTTTCCAAGCGGTTTGGGATTTTTATTGTGTACCAAAATCAAAGTTGTACAGAACTATAGCGAGGGTGTATTACTAAAATAGAGGTAGAGGAATGCTTTTCGCTTGACCATGTCGTCGTAAAGCATTTCGCTCAAGTTGTGACAAATATGCATGACGGCGCAAAACCATTCTTTAATATCTGATAAACCTCTCCAAAAAACAAGTGGAATATTCACGTCGAAGAGCGCGGGTACTGGAGAAGTTGATTTGGTAGATAGATGAGGTTTAGGTGAACGTGATGTATAAAGTAGGATCATTTGCGCATACAGACATATGGGAACTTCCACCTTAATTACAGATTACTCCAAGCTTCTCCGTGCGCTGTACGAAGGTTACTGTAAATAATTCAGTATTGAATTATATTGACGTCACGAAACAAATTAGCGGATGCGTACCAAGCGTGTCCGATCATTATACAATAACATGTTAAAAAATAAGAGGTCTTGTCAACAAAATTGAAGATGCTATATAGGCTTTATATTGATATATAGGCCTATATAATCTACGCATAGAGCATCACAAATCGATGATTTAATGATGAATTTATACATATATCATAGTTGAA
Organism: Botryllus schlosseri; assembly: GCF_051294905.1. Taxonomy (NCBI): domain Eukaryota; kingdom Metazoa; phylum Chordata; class Ascidiacea; order Stolidobranchia; family Styelidae; genus Botryllus; species Botryllus schlosseri. Next base: position 17,869,654 of record NC_137250.1, on the reverse strand, counting down.
TTTGTTAAATAATGATTGGGTTCTTCCTACGCAATGCTCTTCGGTTTAACGTCAATTCAAATCGAGGCATGGATGATGGCTATCACTTTCAATTCACTACATGGAGTATCTCAAATCAGTCGTCATCGCAATGTGCGTGGTGAGAGATTTGTGCAGTTTATTATGTTACGTTCTCATGTAGGCCTATATGCTGTGTTCGAGATGAGGTTTCCCACTCTGAATGAAAGAATATCTACACCTCACAAAACTACAAAATGACAACTCATTTTACACTACATCATATCGTTAATGAACTTTCTCAGCACATGGATCTCCAAGCTATGCCGCACTACATCGTAAACATTATTGTCTGGGTAGATCACGCGGATTAGGTTATTGTCACGATCGAAAAATATTCGAAGGTGCTGAAACCCAACACTAGGGATGGTGTGAACGTGAGGTTCACGTTCATGTTCTTTGTGTGAACCTCGGAAAATCTGAGGTTCGCGTTCACAACAGAACCTTGGTAGGTTCTGCACTGTGAACCTTTTTCATATATTGCAATTTTCACTTCATTATAACATCTTTGGTTCAAATTTATTGACTTTCAACTGCGGGCCACTCTATGCATGGGGCTGGCAGCATAAACATTCAACACTAAACGAGCATGGCCTTGACAATCTCAAGAATTGACTTGTATTGTTACAAAAGTTTGCTCGAAATATCCAGCCTTCCGTTAGTGTATATTTAGTGTCTCTTTGCTGTGAGCTTGACCCGCAATCACATGACATCAAGAGCGAAATACACTGTATTTTGTCAGCAAATGATACTTATTCAACCAATCAATGAGATTGATATTGTCTTCTGATGTAAAAATCTAGCAGGCGTACGGCTTCAATCTTGACTACATACGTATATTGTATCATAAAAACCAAATCCGTGCGACTGGGGTGTTTGCTATACTGCTGTATAACTTGTTAATCGGTAGCAAGTATATAGAAATCCATTTTACACTCTGCTCAATATCCATGTGGCAATACTCAGACGCCGAATACATTGTCCGATCAGTTCGAAATTGTTGGCAAAGCGACGCAAGATACTGATTTTATGGGATTATTATATCATTTGATTGCCCCAGTTGATACATTTGGCGACGTTTCAAACGTCAATATGTACTTAAGTACTGAGCTATTATGTGGCCCCGAGTCGTCGCACGGTATCGTGTACAGTAGATTATTATAGGCAATCACCTAATAGAAATATGGGGTTTAAATTAGCAATATGACGTCAGGTGACGTCATGAGGTTCACGTTCGTGTTCACACAGAACCTTTCAAAAAGGTTCACGTTCACACGAACCTGAACCGTCCAGAGGTTCACACCATCCCTACCCAACACCACTCTGCCCATTTCTCCTACCTTTCAAAGCTTTGGATGACTTGAAGTCTTATCATTATTGCCTACGTTGTATAAATTTAGCGAGTATGTTGCCAACTGTCTTGTGAGAAGACAAGCCGCACGAACATATCATTAGGGATGGTGTGAACGTGAGGTTCACGTTCGCGTTCTGTGTGTGAACCTCAGAAATTTAGAGGTTCACGTTCACAAACAAACGTTGATAGGTTCTGCACTGTGAACCTTTTTCATATATTACAATTTTCACTTCATTATAACATCTTTGGTTGAAATTGCATTTCAACAGTTTACAGTGGCGAGATAGCGCAGTGGTCTAATCCGCGGCTGCAACACCAATGGGTGCGGGGGTCGAGTCCGACCGAGGTCGACTTCCGAATTACGATATCTAAGTGTTGGAGGTTTACCTAGGCTCCTCCTCGCCACCTCATCCGCGTCAGCGGTGTCTTACAAAAGTCTAGAGGTGGGCCGTGCTATAAGTCGGCAGTTACGGAAAATACAAAAGAATTATCGGCCTGGTGTAAATGACCATAGTAGTCGAGTAACACCATGAATACCCCAAAACAAACAAGCATTTCAACAGTGGGTCACTCTATGCATGGCGCTGACAGCTCAAAAAAATCAACACTAAAAACAAGCGTGCACCTTGACCATCTCACAAATTTTACTTGCTTTGTTACAATAGTTTGCTCGAAATATCCGGCTTTCCGTTTGCGAATATTTAGTGACTCTCGGCTGTGAGCTTGACCCGCAATCACACAACATCAAGAGCGAAATAGGCCTACACTACACGTAGGTACCTAGGTAGTCAGCGAAGGATGTTTGTTCATTGTTCAACCAATCAATGAAATTGATATCGTTGTCGGATGTAAAATTCTAGCAGGCGTTCGGGATCAATCCTGATTTCATATTTCTATTGTATCATAAAAACCAAATCCTTGCGATTGCGGTATTGGCTACTGCTGTATAACTTGTCAATGCCATAATAACGCTAGCAAATATAGAAACCCGTTCTACACTCTGCTCAATATCAACGTATAGCAATACTCAGACGCCGAATACATTGTCCGGTCTGGCGTAGACCGTTAAGGCGTAAGCTTATATTCCCTTGCAAGTCCTCGTCGAAATTGTTGGCAAAGCGACGTAAGCTATTCATTTTCTGGGATGATTATATCAATTGATTGCCCCAGTTGATACATCTGTAGACGTTTAAAACGTCAATATGTACTTCAGCATTGTGGCATCATGTGGCCCGAGTCGTCTCTAGGTATTGCAAGCCTATCACTTCACTGAAATGTAGAGTTGGAATTAGGAATATGACGTCACGTGACGTCATGAGGTTCACGTTCGTGTTCACAAAAACCTTTCAAAAAGGTTCGCGTTCACACGAACATGAACCTTTCAGAGGTTCACACCATCCCTACATATCATATACCAACATGTGGAGGCTCTGAAATTCGTTGATAATCGTGAGTTATTACGCGGATTATATCGCAGAAATAATAGGCACTAATCGCTAGGCACCATGTCGATATTACCATATATGTGTTTTATTCACCGGGAAGCGTATTAAAAATTGAGTTGCCTTTGTAAATGTTTTGACACTTTTCCCCACCGGTTAAGGTGGCACCATGTCATTCAAAAATTGTAGCGACTGGATGATATGGTTCGTTCCACCCATTCTGCGAAGTGAAGATCAACCTGCTGTATTGTCCCAAAGTGCTATGTTAAATTGAAAATTCATTTTGAATCAAATATATTAGCATTATTTATTTAGTGATCAGATAAAAGTATTTATTTATCTTTATATTTCAGCTCGCCGGATCTCTCTTATTTCTATAACATCATAGTAGGCGGTACGCGAAATGCGATTACGTATCGGGGATACATAAATGATTAAAAAGCAGGGTTATGACCAAGTCACAAGGCTCCGAGTCGCAAGTCAATTTGACTTTTATGGTTTTGACTCGAGTCAAGTCGAGTCATTTTCAATTCACTACCGAGTCAAGTCCGAGTCATGGTATTATGACACGAATCCAAGTCATTGTGTTGACTGCTCAGTTTCCAGTTAAAGTCTTGGTAAACCCACTTTTTATAACTCTGTTTTTTGATATCGAATGGTGCACCGTATTCGCAAGTTTACCTGCGTTGCGGTACATGTGTCCATGATTTGCCACTTTCGTTCTGTCCCAGTAGAAATTTCCAAACATGCTCGATATACGTTGAAAACTGTTAAATTATAGAAAATCACTCACACACACTATCACTGATGCTTATTATACTATGGCTGGTAAAATCCAGTAGGCTACGCATGAGTGATTCGATTTCAATCAAGTATTTTGCTTCGATTCGACTCTAGTAATCGAGTAACCCTCAATATGACGCAACACCAGTACGGGCGATGAGGGAACATCAAAGATGTACCTTTTATGCAACTAAAATGAAGGCAATGCTAGTGTATTATTATATTCTCTGTTCACTGTAAAACTGGTAAATACACACATAATCCGGGGAGCAACCTGCCCCCTAAGGAAAATGACGAGATTGAAGTAAATTTATAAAATTTCATTAGTATAGTCAAATTGTTATTCCTATGCAATACATGAAGAGGTGAGATTACAGAATTGCGGTAGATGAAGAATTGGCAAGGGTTGCAGAGCTAAGGTAGAGATTATTCAAAATGAAGAATCGAAATTACAGAAATTATGCTGTGATCCACGCGCACAAGTGTAATTTTAGTCCAGTTGTGCATTCAAGGCCTTCCGAAGAATATGCACAGTGTCAAATAACGTGATCTTCGTTTTTCGATATCTGTTGGATATGTCTCATGAGTAGGGCGATTTTTTTACCTAAAAATTGGAAGATTTTGGCCTAAAAAATCAGAACTTTGACATTTTTTGACCTGAAAAAACTTACTTTTGACCTCACGTATGTAAATTAGGTGTTTTCGCACATAATATTAAATTGTAGCACTTATCTTCATTTCTGGTTCTGGTTCCTTACGAAGTAGTTTGGCCTGGAAAAACGTTTTTGACTTGAAAACTGACAAATTTCTACATGAAAAAACTTGTAATTTAGCGAAATTTGGCCATATGAAGAATTCCATTAGTTTCATCACGTATTATGGCAGAAATGTTTAAAATTTGTTGTAGTATACAACGAAAGATACTTCCCTATATTCTCAGTTAGAGAGTGTCTGTCCTTGGTGAGTAGCTTGATAAAAATGGCGAAAGAACGTTCAACAGCAGCAATTGTTGGCTGACAATACTGAAGTTGTGCGTATACTGCTGGCGACACACCTTGTTGCTTCATTCTGCCAGTGTTGTCTACACCACAAATTTCATCATACGCTTCTTGATAAAAGCACCATGCAATGTCCAAGCAGTCTTGCTTCAGTTAGGATATTGCGCTATGTTGACCATAACACCATATCAGCCTATTTGTTTCATTTGACCATTTATGATTCACAATGAGCAGACAATGGGCCGTTTACAACGGTAGGCCTATAAAGTAGGCTACAAGCTGTAAAATATCAAATGATAAGTTCACCGATAGTGTAAAATCTACGATACAAACGAAATGCAGGGGTCAAAAAAATATTTGACACAGTTAACAATTTTGACAATTTTTTGCCTTAACGTCACAATTTTGACTGAATGTTGACTTATTTTGACTTGTCAAAAAAATCGCCCTACTCATGAATTTCCTGCTTACGACCGCTGAATTAATTTACACAACATAGTGGCGCTTATCGCCTTTTTCAGGCTTTGAGCACCGCGACCCGAATTTTCACAATGTTTATAGCGTCGTATGTCGTTTATGTCTTTCTGTATGTAGTGTGGAGAAGAGGATATACTTTCTGCTATAAGCAGCACGACTGAGTCTACTGCAAATGCCATGTCTTCGGAATTGAAGCGTAATAAATGCTGTATATAAATACTTTTCGAATTGCGTATATACTTTTTTCAAACAGAGCACGGTCGAAATTCTACTTATCCTCGGCATTACAGTGCATATAGGCTACTTGTGCTTTTACCCAATTGTCTGACTATAGAGTATGACTGGAGTGACGACTCGATTGTTCTCCCATTGTTAGCCGGCAGAATGGTCACGGTCAGATGGCTGCACCCAAAACAGGGTCGCTCAGTGCTTGTTTCTATGGCGTTCAAGGCGATTCGTCGTGTATTTCTTGAAGTTGCGTCGGATTTAGTTGGACAGCTCAACATTTAGGTAGCGGTGGCGAGTCGTTATGACTAGTTAATATTACCGTGTAGCCAATGTTACATTTCTCACGAGATTGATGTGATATTGTGGCTTTGATCCTTTATAGAGTTTGCTACGTATATAAATATAACGACAGAAGGTATATAGAATATCTGGTTCGTGTGCAGCGGCTATTGTGATATGAATTCATGGAAAGGACGACTGAAGAATACTACAAAGTGAACAAGTGGAAAGATCTTGAACTATATCTATATGCAGTTCACAATATCTTTGATTGAAAATATGTCCTATATTAACTGCAGAAATTCGAGTATGAATATAACGAATAATATCGCAACAGTCTTGTATGCCTGTCCGCCTGTCTGATAACTGCAGAAACTTGAGTATGACTAGAACCAGAGCTTTGTGTAATGTTAATGTTCTGCTTGATCTCGATTCACAATAGTCAGAGCTTACTCTTTGGAAGTATGCAAAATCGCACTTGAATGGAACTCGTTGTCATTGCCAAAAATACTAGAATGCCCTGGAATTCGCTTGGAAGACCTCTGCTGGTCGACATTAGTAGAAAGCCAATGCACAACGTCAAGGTTTCGACTAACGCATTGGTTTCCTTTTTCGGGTAGGGAATCTCAATGTGGATAGGCAGCATTTGCCACAGAGAGAGAAAAACTACCATACTAACACCATAGCAATTTACAACGTTGTAAATTGCTATGCTAACACTACCAGAAACTACATTCGCTTAATTTGTTGCATCTTTTCTTGGTCATGGGTTCCTGGCAGACTTTTGTCCAAGGATTTTGATCAACATAGGCATATGTTGTATTGGCACCTTTCCCTCTCTTCATAGCCTTACGCTGGCATAAGGCATTTACTGAGTAACTGACTTGGCTAATATCTGGATTCCTGCTATATCTCATCGAAGACCACTGTTACGACTGTTAGACCACTGTTAAAAAGGCAATCATTAATTCAGGCTAACTTTCGTGAATAATATTAATGAATGTCAACTGAAGTTACCAAAGATCCAAATGCTGCTTCCAGAACATCTTATGTTAGGACTCTGAAAGATACTGATTCTATAACACCATTCAAAAGCCGAATTACTAGCTTGACCATGTTCTTGGTCCATATTTGTATAGAACTCTGAACTTAGTGTTCACTTTTGGCCTTCTTGAAATTGGATTTAAATTTCACCGACTTGTTACTAGTGGTAACTAGAGTGGAACCACATAATCCGGTGGTTATAATAGGACCTATGAACATGGAAGTATTTCCTGCCAAAAATCACAACATTTGTAACAGATATGCTGGAAAATATAAGAATATTTCAATCTACTCAGAATTGCATCGCGGGCCGGATGAAATCGTCTGGCGGGCCGGAGGCGGCCCGCATCTTTGACACCACTGCTTTACATTATAGTAAACCCCACAGTGATAGCAGTAGCAATTGTCAAATTGGTAAATAAACACCATGGCTTATACAATTCCAACAATAACAAAAAAGCAAAGCCTTTCAACAGCATCATGATTGAAACAAGAGATTTGAAAGTATAGAAAATGGTGCTAAAAGAGCATATTGTTCATTTTTTTTCAAGCTATCTCGCTAACATTTGGAAGACTTTTTCTGCTTCTCGTGAATTGCAAACTTCGCAAAATTGTGAGAACAGATGTTATTCAAGTGTTTTATTGCCTTTTCCATGACATCCTCCACCTCATTTAGGTCTGAACCAGATTGAAGTGATACAGTATAAATCAGTTTGTTATAGAATGGATCGCATTGAATTGCCTCAAGTACCCTGAAAAATTTATCTTTTTCAGGGGTTTTGCCATTTCTTTACTGTGTATAACATAAAAGCGGAGAACCATGCCATGAAACTGTTCAGACGGGCTCTTCAATCCACCGTCTTTCTTCTGCATCACTTTAATGAGGTTTCCCGATGGTGCTGCAGTTGTTACTTGTTAGGCATGTGGCAATTGCTTCGTTGGCTTGCTTAGAAATGGCTCCCAAAAGCACTCCACCAATATATTGAAGTATGTCTAAAAACACGTCAAAGTTTTTCCATGGGAAGGCAAAGTATAGGCTATTTACTTACCCGATTCCTTGCTGTTGACTCCTCCAATCTCTGTGATTGGATGCTGCTCTTTACCGCAGACGGTAGAATCAAAAATCTTCAAAAGTAATGCTGAAGCTGGCAATTGTGGCAAACCCAGAAACTTGTTAGCTTGATGGCAGATATTAGAATAATGTTGAAAGTTTACAATATTCAGAATGGAGTTTTTCCACCAAGGAAACAACTTTGGTCATGTCAGGTTCCTCGAATGATGGGGCGCATTCAAAGTATTTTCTGCTATTTACACAAGCCCTCTTCAAAACAGCAATTACAGCATCCTCAGATATATTCCAATTACTGGTGAGAACTTTATGATTTTTGAAATGTTTCTTCAAAGCTTTCACAGTAGGAAACGATGCTTCGCATTCCTCACAAAACACACCTTTCCAGTTATTGAGTCCTTCGAAACATTCTTCAATTTCCATTTCAGTTAGTCCCTCCCAGTCATCCCCAAAGGCCAAAGTGATGCGGCCGAATCAGTCATGACACCGACTTCTATGCGTGACGAAGTATGATCTAATTCTGGCGAAAAATACAACAGAGGCTACACGGTATTATTCACTAGTCATAACAACTCGCCACCGCTACCTAAATGTTGAACTGTCCAACTAAATCCGACGCAGCTTCGAGAAATACACGACGAATCGCCTTGAACGCCATAGAAACAAGCACTGAGCGATCCTGTTTTGGGTGCAGCCATCTGACCGTGACCATTCTGCCGGCTAACAATGGGAGAACAATCGAGTCGTCACTCCAGTCATACTCTATAGCAGTGGTTCTCAACCGGGGGTCCGCGAGACCTCTAAATTTTCAAAATGATTGATAACCTACTTTTTAATTTTTTTAATTTGAGAAAGCCTGAGGCAGTTTCGCACCACAACTGCTACAACCCCATGACTCACATCATCATAATAATCGTCTGACATGAAATATCCTATTGTGCAAATTCATTTTAATTGTCAAATTGTCAATAACCTACTGATACAAACGTATTGCTGTCTAAAGACATTTTGTTGGGGTTTGAGGAAAAAATAACAATATGAAGATAGTAAAGTCAATCAGGGTGACTTCGTAATGTTTGCGAAACCTTTTCTATTTGACGTTGTCAGCCTCGTCAAATTAGTGAACAGTCTTTCGAAATAAAAATATTCGAATTTTTTTCCCTCATTTGTCCTAAAAAAGGGATTGAAACATCGCCACGAAATCCATTTTATCCATGTGATATACATAACCACTATTCTAGAATAACTTCAAGATGAGATGCTAGATAAAATGACTAGGCTGGACGTGATATGTTCCTTAAAAATATGTTTCTTCATTTTAGTGCCATAAATGTTGTGATCACACCAAAAGTACCGTCGGAAGCGTTGCGCGTTAATATTTCATTAGCCTCCATCTATCTCTGTGGAAATGGATTTTCGGCACTCATCGTTCATGTCAAATCGAAGACGCGGATTTTCAAGACACGACCACGTACTTCAAGAAATACAGTTGCAAAATTAGCTTTGAAATAATAATAAAAGTCCCCCTAATTTCTACATAAATTGTATGATGTTATTTTCCAGTAAAGTCATTTTGTTGCTGTTATCACATGCCTACAGTTCATATTTGCACAAGACAGATGACGGTTGCACCATAATTGAGCTAAATTTGAACTAAAACTTGAGGGGGTCCGCGAGGGTCCGTGACGGTCAAAAGGGGTCCGCGAAGCCAAAAAGGTTGAGAACCACTGCTCTATAGTCTGACATAATTCAATGAATGCTACTATATACGGATAGAGTCACATTCGGCAATTCCAGCAGTATAACTCAAACCAATGAAACGCACTAATTTGAGACACATGTGCCTGGACATAACGCATTTCTGATGCACGTGCGACCTCAGAAAAACATGTTTTATTTACAAATATCTTTATGACCCAAAATGGGCTGTGTACTGATAACATTGAAGATTATGCGCGACATTCCAGCGACTGTTGATAAAAAATTTGTGTTCTCTTCCAGACTTTATATTTTCAACTTCGCTAAATATTGCCTAACCATGCGAAACATTGACCCCATCATGATCGTTGTCGTATCGGTGTTATATAACGATGAAAAAGGTTTGACAAATGACCGATAAGGCCGCACAATGAAGCTATCGAATTACTATAGGTAAATGCAAGATAAATTCGTAAATTTATAATCTTGCTTCTGAGGTTATACATAGTACATTGTTTTATGGGTCTGTGATAGCATGAAATTTGTTGCATGATGATAATTCTCTCGCGTATAAGACTCGAATTCACTTCTTCGAATATCACAGGCTTTTCGGATAAAGATTGGAGAATGGACGATTAAGTAGGGCTGCATTTAAAACAAAAATCAATTTAAAACAAACGTGGTTAAAACAAGGCGCTTGTTTAAAACATGTTTTTCATCGTGTTTTCTTGTTTTTTGTTTCAAGCGATGACGTCACGAATATTAAATTGTGACGTCACAGTGGAATGGCATTGACGAATAAAAATATAGGGTAAATACAGCTCCTTTGACCAAATAGGTTTCCAATCCCTGTCATACACGGACCTGAAATATCTTTAACCAGGACTACATCGTCATGCAGCATTTCTAGACGGTCAACGGTCGTCATCTTCAGAACCTTCATTCCGAACCGATGATACCGTACTATAGCTATTGAACCGACTATTTCGAGCGCACCAACTATTCCGTATCTTATACGTTCCCGGGTGTAAATCGTCCGTAGGCTCATACAGCATGTTTTTTGCAAAGTATTTACACAATTATGGCATAATTATACATCATGAAAAAAATTAAAAGGTTTTTGTTTAAAACGCTATGTAAAACATGTATAAACAAAGTGTTTCAAACAACCATTTGTTTCAAATGCAACTGCAGACGTAGGAATTTACATTTTGGCCTTGTATGAACAACATCTCGAATATGTTTCGAATCATATTATAAGTGAAAGCATATGGGTTGTCAAAAACAGCTCGCCTTCGAGATAGATATTGTTAAAACAGCGACTCTAAAACAACGAGTGTCTTCAGCGAGATATGCAAATATAGTGAGTGATGCAAAACAGCCAGTATGAGGATGGATGGTTATTCAAAATAACCCTGTCCAACCCCAGTCCCATACCAGCCATACCTCATCGTAACATATATTAAACTGGGCCCAATCCTAACCCCAACCCAGGCCGAACTCAGTATTTTGCATACCTTTTCTTTCGAATGCCTCGGTGTTTTTCCATTGCCAACATTTGGATTCTAGCCAAGGATTTTCAAATAAAATGGCCACTATCGTGTTCTGATGGATTGCAAGTATATTAATTATATTTCTCGTACCTCGAACTTTGATATGTTCGGGACTTCTTTAAGGCGCATTCGCGGGGAATGCCAGGCCGTTCTTTAAAATAATTTTGCAGATGTGACGTCTAGCGTAGGACGAATATCAATATATTGATGTATCCAATTTCTTGGGATTTGCGAAAACACATTATCTCACCGTGCCATCAAGTTAATCTGTTGTTACATTACTGTAGTATAATGAAAAAATCTGTTGTGCCCAAAGTTCGTAACAATGCTGGCACAACTTTAAAACCGCGACCATATTCCATTGTTATACGAATCACGATAATTTTCTGCAGCATATGCATCTCAATAAGCGGTAATTACCGAAGCAATAGCGATAGACCGATTAAATGTTATTTTCGTTTGTATCAAGGTTATGCAGAAACAATGCTAATCCCTCTAAGTTTACTAAAGGGATTTATTCTCTTCGATGTTGGCTAACCGTGGGCAGCGCATAATTGTTTTGAGCGCTGAAGGTACTGGAAACTGGGACAATCCTTTACGGGAGAACTTACACTCATTTTAAACACTTTATTTCACTTGACACCACGTTACATTACAGCAGTGTTGGGATGACTCGAGTCATGACTTGACTCGAGTCAGACTCGAGTCACCTTTTTCGTATGACTTGACTTGACTCGAGTCACTTTGCTAAAATGACTTGACTTGACTTGACTCGGCGAATCAGAAATGTGGATTGACTCGTGACTCGAAGCAAAATTCACGAGTCAATTTCAAGTCATTAAGCAATCGATGTCGATATCACTGTATCTTACAATCGGATTGTTCGCGAAACGCTGGTGTAACCTGTGAGAGAGACCAATCATTCAATGATCGTGCGATTTACTGAGCCTCCATTGTTCTCTTACAAATAAGTTGATCGCTAACGAAGTTATCGAAGCTAACAGCTTACGCTGTCGTAAACTAGTATAGTAAAGTAATTTAATAACAAAATGTATATTACTGTTCTCAGTTGTTACCTGAACCAAACCTCTTGTTTTATTGAAATTGTGAATTATCGAAGATAGTTTATATAGTCCTCAACCATTGGCGTAGGCTCGAATTGTATCAATATGTAAATGGGCAATGCATTGCATCTTGTCAATTCGTTTCTATTTTCTATTTTAGCTGGTAACTATAAACTGAGACTATGCAATTACTTACGTAATTTAGCATTTCTACATATATGTGAGCTATACAGCGCCTTTTGGCGTGTGCATTTAACTTCATATTCGTTCATCGGTTCAGAAACAATGACCACTCAATCTGTATTTCAGACAGCTAGCAAAATGCAATAGCGTGAGCATGCCTCATACTTCGAAAAGGCAACTTGACTTGAAATGTGACTTGACTCGTGACTTGACTTGACTTGACTCGACTTGACTCGAGTCACCTCCAAAAATCGGGTGACTTGACTTGACTCGAGTCACCTTCGAAAATCGATTGACTTGACTTGACTCGAGTCAAAATGTGCCATGACTCGAAATGACTCGTGACTCGAAGGTAGTGACTTGATCCCAACACTGCATTACAGTAGCTTACATTAATGTGGCGACCTGCGTTCAACTTGGTGTTGTATAACTGTTCACAAACTATATATAGAAAAGGGGGATTTTCATGCAAATATCTGCAATAGGTAGAGCTTGGATCAAAGTGTTGAGCCAGCAAAAGATCTGCTATTCTCGGCTGAAGATTTGCGGGCCAGAGTTCATTTTGCAATTTTTGATCCATCGGCACCACATCTCCCCTACAAGCACTTATTTTAATGTCTTGGTGGGTGTAGAAACATGCGATATGAAAACTGCGCAAGTAAGTAGTTTCAAAAAGTTGATATGGTCGCACACTTTTAGTGTCCGATCGAAGATTGCAAATACTTTCAAAATTGCAGGTTGTATCTTAAAGATACTGAGTAACGACACTGCAAATCGGTGAAATTTTTGAAAATCCATTCAGCTACCGTCATCGCGGACTATTTCACCCAGTCGTTATGACAATTACACTCATAAACGGGATGGGAATATATCGCGAATCCCTGTCGGCTCTACGAAACCCAAAGTGCAAAAAGTAAGTAGATTGTGCCCACAAATCAGTTAAGTAGAAGTAGAAGAATTCAAAATCACAACTACTTGCGTAAAGAGTGGAAAGCCTACTTGAGTGCACTGAAAAAGTAAAAGTGTGTCGCTACCGACCATGGACCACTTCTGTACATAATTAGATATTGTTGTATAGTCGAGTTAATGTTAATACACAATCGGGAAAGTAAGTTTGCCGGATTTGTCACTCCCTTTCTCGACGTATAATGTGCGGATGCCAGCAGTACAGTAGTAAACAAAAACAGAAAACAATTGGCAGTAAAGTGTAAACGGATTCATCTATTTCCATCATAATCCAACGCACAATTAATCGGAGACGTCGCTCTTCTGTTTCCAGACCGCACACAGTACTACAGTCGTCGCGCGTTTAGTAAACATCAGCTGCTGGTGGTTTCGTGACATTAAATTCACCGGCAGTTATGCTAGCTCAAATGTGCGAGTGCGTACGATCGGTCTGCCTGAGCGTATTTCAACCGCTCCCGTGAAAATGTTGCGCGACAAAAATACCACATTCCTGAAGCCAAACTGTAAGGTCATCATTCCTGGCATTGAGGGATTGCCGAGAGAGTCGTCAAGTTCAAAGCAGATATTTTCACATGATAAAATCACTTAGAGTAGTCCATACGCTGCAGACTGAAGTGCGTTAAACAATAAAAACCTTTTCATGACGTTAGGAGACTGCCTCGGCGTGATTGCATACCTACTAGTAGGATTCAGCAGGGAGTTCGCGAGTAGAGTCGATGATTCAAAGTACCGACTGGCGTGGAAGCATACGCCTCATACTCTTTGCGCTGCGGAATTGCATGTTATTGCTGTTTCAAACGTACGTGCAGATACACCATTTATAGCCAACGTCAAAGTAATCACAAAAGGGGATACACCTTTGACCCCAACGTGATTTGAACCTTCTGATCTGGAGTCAGACGCCCTACCCTTGCGCCACGCAGTCGCATATTTGATTAGTTAATTACCAGTAGATAGCCCCTCCTGATTATTGTAAAAACGTTATTGTAAATACAAATTCCAGCTTTTAAAATACATGTCCCGTAGAGATTTAAGCGCGCATCTTTCAGTAGCAAATGTGAAGAAGGTACTATTATTAAACAACCTATTCATCGTGTTTTGAACGCGCAACCATCCGGCATGGGGTAGGTTTGCCTGTTACAGTGACTGTAATAAACATTTCTAACTTACCTATGATTACCTTAAAAGACTCTTAAATGAAGCCCCCAATTCCAACACTCGGAGTCACTAATACGTGACACCAGCCAACGCTCGATGAGATACATTCCGGCCGGCACTGTGACAATACTAAATGGGATCGATTGCATCAGTTTGTTTGTTTGTGGTATTCATGGTGTTTGTCGACTACGATGGTCATTTATACAACAGGCCGATATTCTTCAGTTTTTTCGGTAACTGCCGACTTATAGTACGGCCCACTTCTATCCTTTTAGTGGATCGAACACTATTCGAATGCCAAGCGATTTCACAAACAACAATATTTTTGAAATAAAATAGTTTACGATAGTCTAATTATATTAAATTATGAGGACCTAATACATGATAAAATCGCATCGAAAATATAGGAACCTTCTCTCGTGCGTACTCTTTGCTGATAATTGCACACTTTAAGCATATATGCCACATCGAGGAGTATTTGTCATTTGTTTTGGACTTCTAATGTCACAGTTTAGTGTAATCTGTTCTTCGAAGCCATATGAAGTAACAACATTGGCACATTACGTGACAACTGATTATGTTTTTGAAGTAGGTAATCATACACGAAAGCACATGTTCTGTGCCAAAAAACTTCCAGGATCGCTAGTTTTAACAATTTCAGATATCAATTGATTTGGAGTTGAGGCCGGAATTGTGATGTTTTGGCTGTAATTTCGAACCATGGCGGTTGCGCCTGAGTGACTGCGAAGTAGTCACCGACGAGTCTAGGCCATCATGCAACTTAGTTATTGGTTATAGATTGTCAAACATCGTCCATATATTGGCCAAATCTTTTCATTGGTCTTCAATCATTTCTCCTATCGCTTGGATAAGAACAAGGGCTGCTGTGGAGTCGGTAAATTTTACCAGTGACTCCAGCTCCGACTCTGACTCGAGACATTTACAATATACTCACTACAACTCCGACTCTGACTCGAGACATTTACAATATACTCACTACAACTCAGAGGTGGTCAAAGTAGTCACCGTCGCTACTCAAGTAGAAGTAGAAGTAACGCCGGAATTTCTACTCAAGTAGAAGTAGGAGTGGCGGTTCACAAGTAAGTAAGTAAGTAGGCATTATACGCCTATTTTTGCCTAAAAAACTGAAATCTGTCAAGTAGAAGTAGAAGTAGTCTAAAATCGTAACTACTTAAAAAGAAGTGTTAGTAGGCCAAATCTACTTCAAGTACTTCAAAAAGTAGAAGTACTTCGTCACTGACCACCTCTGCTACAACTCCGACTCCGACTACAACTTCGACTTCAACAATACTAAAAAATTACTTCGTAAATTATATGCTACGGTGATGATTTAATGATTTTCATATAACCATTAAACATATGCAAACATATTATTCACGATGGCGTTGAAAATTGTTTCGTTGTGACACAGATTGGAATATACTCACGGTACAATTAACATATAGGCAGTATGTGTCTTCCCGCGTTGTCTGGAGTAATTCACAGTTTGGGTGGTTTGACTTAGTTAAAGTTTCATATCGGTATTTCAAACAAAGAAACTGGTGTCTTATGTGTATTGGCATCTCGTTGCACGACGCTTCTATATAACATATCGGAGTGCTTTTCATAGCACCACAGCACACCCGTAATGCCTTATTAGTGATTACCGTGATTTTCTTCAGGTATGTCACAGGCGGAAAGAAATACGCCTCCATTCCATAATCGATCACGGATTTTACTAGAGTTCTGTATAAAGTTAGAAGTACATGTTTCGAAGCCCCCCATTTCGTTCCTGACATCGGTTTCAGGAAATTTATCCGTTTTTCGCACTTTTGAGCTATGTAATCAATATGATACTTATAGTTTAGTCTTTTGTCAAATATTATTCCAAGGTATTTGTAAGTATCCGCAAAAGTGGTAGTTATTTAGTTACAAAAGTCATGCTTATCAATAAAGATTCTAGCCGGATCAAAATAGTACTGATCCGGCTCCGATACGGCTCCGGCTGTATGAGAAAACGTATTGATCCGGCTCGAATCCAGCTCCGGTCAAAATTGAAAAAATCCGGCTGGATATCCAATCTGGCTCCGGTCCATGCTCCGCACTAACAAATTCCTGACAGGTTGCGAAAGTTTGTTTGAGTAACAAAACATTCATTTCCGTATGTAGTTCACGAGCCTCGTGTGGGTTAAGTTTTCACGGCGGTAAAGAGAATAGATCAATAAATCCAGCTGGTGTGGAGTTTCACACATCAGCGGAAGTATCGTTTCATCCGAGACTTATTAATTGACATTCTCAAGAAAGAAGGGTAGCGAAACTCCAATGTGACAACGTGCTAATTAATCCACTACGGAACTTGAGTGCGAAAAAAATAACATCAGAGATCTGAGACGGGACAGCAAGCGCGATGTCATCTCTCCGGCCAAAGAGCCATAATGAAGCTCCCTTGAAATCGTGAAGTTGTGTTGCAGGATCCTTAGACGAAAAACCGCCTGAAATTTATACCATTAGATCCTTATATTTTAACTTGGATATCAAACTCGCATTTCAAATGTACTACAGTGTACTGCTCATCGGCGTAGATTTATATCGCATTGTGTGTCTTGTATGTCGCATTGTATATTGCCTGTGTGTGTTTTGGGCAGATGAAAATATAATCTTTCGATTGATTGATTGATAAAAGCTTCTTGGAGGTGTAGAACTTCAATATACTATTCAATGATAGATAAAAACTGACACGAACCCCGCGCCGAAAGCAACTTATTATGCATGTTCGTGTTTGAGATAAAGGCAATGTATCAGCATTCAACAACGCGTTCTCCAGCAGGACCATGGTCTAGCTTGATTGGTGAGAGAGAGAGTGAACGACACCTGTGCTTTTACCACCACTGTAGGCAACCAGGCGAATTGATTAAAAAGTGCGGTGCTGTAAATATCGGCTGCTATCTTTCGCGTGGAGCTTAAGAAACTCAAAAACTAAGCAGCATGGCGTAAATAATTGCCGCTGTATCACTTCCGAACGGATGGTTTGCGATCTGCAATATGCTGTGGGGATATTTACGTTTTACGCCCGCACTTAGGCTGACACGTGCGGGCAAATAATTGCTCCGTGATAATTGCTAATGCGTCTGACAATGGCATAGTCTTTTGTGTAATGAAGCTGTCAATAAAATTTTACAGAAATAGGATAGGGAGGAAGAAGACAAGGTATAGAAGTTGTGAGAATATTTATCAAAAACAACGCACTTCCGTTTGTCAATAACGTGTCACTTTATCCCAATGTTATGAGTGGTATTTCTAAATACAGCAACCTATCTCTCTGAGTTGACACGCAAAAAGCAGACCGGCATTTACATAGAATGCTACATAGTAACTCCTCAACTCTTGCCGTCGAAGCATATAATTTACTTTCAATCTTTTAACAAAAGCTATGATCCTAAAAGAATCGTTTTAGAATCGTTCCTGCTAATTCGACCATCAATCTTGCAAGGCACAGTTTCAATCAGCAGCGTCGCGAATGTCGAAGACAATTCTAAAAATATCTCTGGACCAGTCAAACAATCAAAGGTTTTACCAATTCTCGCTAAGATTGGACGCATTGCACGCTTCCTCCGACTTTCGCTGAACGCTTCCGTTTAGAACAGTGGTTCCCAACCTTTTTTTAGACACGCCCCCCTTTATGATAGTGAAAACTTTCTCGCCCCCCTTATCGTCATATCACAAAATCCAACCGGGATGCTAGCAACCTCAGCAGATTGTTTGATGGCATGGAAGGTTATGACTGTTGATAAGAGAATTAAAAAATATGAAATTCGGTATATATATAGAGAAACACGCGTGAATTGCAAGTAAATCGCGCAGAGCGGGGAAAAATCTTTGCAGTTGACCGCTTCCTCGCGCCCCCCTTCAAATGCTTTCACGCCCCCAGGTTGCGAACCACCGGTTTAGAATCACAATAATCCATAACTCGCAGTTCCAGATCTCTTTTCCTCACGAAAAACAGTTAGTGATATTTCATGAAACGATACTGAGCAGATCTGTTCAACATATAGTTATCGTTAGGTTACTAGTTTTATTTATCATCTGAATGCGGCCAGAAAGACTTGTCTTGGTAGATGTCAGTGTCACATGGTATGGAGAAACGTGATACAGATTTGGGATTAAAGATTATGTATTCCGCATAATAGACCTATTGACACGAACCAATTCGGCAGGTGCAACGAATCCTTCGTGATTCTACATATTCGCATATAGGCTTGGCAATTGCAAATAAGCCGTAAAATAATTTTATGAACACAAAATATCCTTCATGATTATAGAGAGCTCGTACCGAATTTCATTTAAGTGACCGTAATTAACGAAATTCGGCGGTTACATGGAATGTACGAAAAAACAGAACTTTTACTGAAAGGTTAGGCTGATCGAGTTGGGGTTAATCTCAAGTATATATAATGTATATTATCAGCGTTTTAAGAAGCTGAAGATGGAATAGTAACGGAGACAAACCAGTTTATGGTTATATCTTACGCCTTTTGTAATTTATCTATCAAATTTACTACCAAGGTTTTGTAACCGGACAGGTTTTTTTTGTATAGACTAGCTGAATCACTAATAAAAGTTATCGAAGAACACGATGACCATATTAGTAATATATAATATGTATATAAATGTTATGTAGCTGAACCCCACATGTTACACAATGTTCTGTAAATATAACTCAACATGAAGTCGCTTAGCGATTAGGAACTTAAAAGGATCGAGATGTTGTATTTCAGTATACTAAGTGGTCGATGGTAACGATATTGAGCGTCGGCACCCAGCCTTAGACTTAAGGGATTAGCATTGTTTCTGCATAACCTTGATACCAAACGAAAATAACATTTAATCGGCCTATCGCTATTGCATCGTTAATTACCGCTTATTAAGATGCATATGCTGCAGAAAATGATCGTGATTTGTATAACAATTGAATGTGGTCGCGGTTTTAAAGTTGTGCCAGCATTGTTACGAACTTTGGGCACAAAAGATTTTTTGATCATACTCCACTAACGTTACAACAGATTAACTTGATGGCACCGTGAGATAATGTGTTTTCGCAAATCCCAAGAAATGGGATACATCAATATAGTGATATGCATCTTACGCTAAACGTCACATCTGCAAAATTATTTAAAAAAACGTCCTGGCATTCACCGCGAATGCGCCTCAAAGAAGTCCTGAACATATCAAAATTCGAGGTATGAGAAATATAATTAATATACTTGCAATCTATCAGAACACGATAGTGGCAATTTCATTTGAAAATCCTTGGCTAGAATCCAAATGTTGGCAATGGGAAAACACCGAGGCATTCGAAAAAAAGGTATGCAAAATACCGAGTTAGGCTTGGGTTGGGGTTAGGATTGGGGCCAGTTGAATATATGTCAGGATGAGGTATGGCTGGTATGGGGCTGGGGTCGGACTGGGTTATTTTGAATGACCATCCATCCTCGTACTGGCTGTTTTGAATCACTCACTATATTTGCATGTCTCGCTGAAGACACTCGTTGTTTTGAAGTCGCTGTTTTAACAATATCTATCTCGAACGCGAGACGTTTTTGACAACCCATATGCTTTCCCTTATAATATGATTGGAAACATATTTAAGATGTTATTCATACTAGGCCAAAATGTAAATTCCTACGTCTGCAGTTGCATTTGAAACAAATGGTTGTTTGAAACACTTTGTTTAAACTTGTTTTAAATAGCGTTTTAAACAAAAGCCTTTTAATTTTTTTTAATGATGTATAATTATGCCATAATTGTGTAAACAATTTGCATAATCATGCTGTATGAGCCTACGGACGATTTACACCCGGGAACGTATATGATATGGAATAGTTGGTGCGCTCGAAATAGTCGGTTCAATAGCTATAGTACGGTATCATCGGTACGGAATGAAGGTTCTGATGATGATGACCGGTGACCGTCTAGAAATGCTGCATGACGATGTAGTCTTGGTTAAAGATATTTTAGGTCCGTGTATGACAGGGGTTGTAAACCTATTTGGTCAAAGGAGCTCTATTTACCCTATATTTTTATTCGTCAAAGCCATTCCACTGTGATGTCACAATTTAATATTCGTGACGTCATCGCTTGAAACAAAAAACAAGAAAAAACGATGAAAAACATGTTTTAAACAAGCGCCTTGTTTTAACCACGTTTGTTTTAAATTAATTTTTGTTGTAAATGCAGCCCTACTTAAATCGTCCATTCTCCAATCTTTATCCGATAAGCCTGTGATATTCGAAGAAGTGATTTCGATTCTTATACACGAGAGAATTATCATCATGCAACAGATCTCATGCTATCACAGACCCATAAAACAATGTACTATGTATAACCGCAGAAGCAAGATTATAAATTAACGAATTTATCTAGCATTTACCTATAGTAATTCGATAGCTTCATTGTGCGGCCTCATCGGTCATTTGTCAAACCTTTTTCATCGTAATATAACACCGATACGACAACGATCATGATGGGGTCAATGTTTCGCATGGTTAGGCAATATCTAGCGAAGCTGAAAATATAAAATCTGGAATAGAACACAAATTTTTGAACAATAAAAACCTTTTCATGACGTTAGGAGACTGCCCCGCCGTGATTTCATACCTACTAGTTGGATTCAGCAGGGGGATCGCGAGTAGAGTCGATGATTCAAAGTACACGACTGGCGGGGAAGCATACGCCTCATACTCTTTGCGCTGCGGAATTGCATGTTAATGCTGTTTCAAGCGTAAGTGCAGATACGCCATTTATAGCCAACGTCAAAGTAATCACAAATGGGGACACACCTTTGACCCCAACGTGATTTGAACACGCAACCTTCTGATCTGAAGTCAGACGCCCTACCCTTGCGCCACGCAGTAGCTTATTTGATTAGTTAATTACCAGTAGATAGCCCCTCCTGATTATTGTGAAAACGTTATTGTAAATACGAATTCCAGCTTTTAAAATACATGTCCCGTCGCGATTCAAGCGCGCAACTTTCAGTAGCGAATGTGAAGAAGGTACTATTACTAAACAACCTATTCACCGTGTTTTGAACGCGCAACCATCCGGCATGGGGTGGGATTGCCTGTTACAGTGACTGTAATAAATATTTCTAACTTATCTATGATTACCTTACAAGACTCCTAAATTAAGCCCCCAATTCCAACACTCGGAGTCACTAATACGTATCACCAGCCCACGCTCGATGAGATATATTCTGGACGGCACTGTGACAACACTAAATGCGATCGTTTGCATCAGTTTGTTTGTTTATGGTATTCATGGTGTTTGTCGACTATGGTCATTTACAACAGGTCGATATTCTTCAGTATTTTCGGTAACTGCCGACTTATAGCACGGCCCACTTCATTCTTTCTAGTGGATCGAGCACTATTCGAATGCCAAGCGATCTCACAAACAACAATATTTTTGAAATAAAATAGTTTACGTTAGTCTAATTATGTTAAATTATGAGGACATAATACATGATAAAATCGCATCGAAAATATAGGAACCTTCTCTCGTGCGTACTCTTTGCTGATAATTGCACACTTTAAACATATATGCCACATCGAGGAGTTTTTGTCATTTGTTTTTGGACTTCTAATGTCACAATTTACTGTAATCTGTTCTTCGAAGCCATATGAAGTAACATCATTGACAAATTACGTGACAACTGATTATGTTTCTGAAGTAGATAATCATATATGAAAGCACATGTTCTATGCCAAAAAACTTCCAGGAGCGCTAGTTTTAACAATTTCAGATATCAATTGATTTGGAATTGAGGCTGGAATTGTGATGTTTTGTCTGTAATTTCGAACCATAGCGATTACGCCTGAGTGACTGCGAAGTAGTCACTCACGAGTCAAGGCCATCATGCAACTTAGTTATTGGTTATAGATTGTCAAACATCGTCCATATATTAGCCAAATCTTTTCTTTGGTCTTCAATCATTTCTCCTATCGCTTGGATAAGTACGCGGGCTGCAGTGGAGTCGATAAATTTTACCACCTACTCCAGCTCCGACTCCGACTCGAGACATTCACAATATACTGACTCTAACTCCGACTCCGACTCACGAGTCTTGAAACACACCGACTCCGACTACAACATCGACTGAAACAGTACTAACAATTTGCTTCGTAAATTATATGCTACAGTGATGATTTAATGATTTTCATGTAACCTATAAACATATGCAAACATGTAAGTCCCGATGGCATTCAAAATTGTTTCGTTACTCATCGTACAATTAATATGGAAGTTCTTATTTCAAAATTTTCTTCATTTTTCATATGTTGTAAGTATAGGGCGATATCTTTGACATGTCAAAATATGTCAAAATTTTGTCAAAACTGTAGCGTTGGGTAAAAATTTGTCAAAATTGCTTAAAGTCGAAATTTTTTTTGACCTCTGCATTTCGTTTGTATCGCAGATTTTGCATTGTCTATCAACTTATCATTTGATATTCTACAGCTTGTAGCCTACTTTATAGGCCTACCGTTGTAGTCGGTCCATTGCCTGCTCATTGTGAATCATAAACGGTCAAATGAAATAAATAAGTCAATGCAGCAACACGGTGTGTTATCATGTTGTCAGTCAACTACTACTGCTGCTGTTGAACGTTCGTACTACATTTTTGGCAAGCTACTTGGTAAGGACAGACACTTTCTATCCGAGAATGTAGGAAAGTATCTTTCGCTGTACTACAACAAGTTTAAGATAGTGCAATACGTCTCCATTTAAAGTGATTCATTACCTATTATAAATTCATTACCTATTATAAATACCCTAGGAAATAAAGCGGCTAATATGTTAAATATATTTCGTTTACGGGTCTCTGACGATGCTGACGTGAAGAAAATCCGAGGGAACAGATGCTTTCTATTCCAGTGTCGAATTGGAGAATTGAGAACTGTGGTAGTTTTTCCAACTCAATAATGAGCGATGTGCCAATAAAGGAAGAAGGCAAGTTATCTCGAATTTTTTCTTTGTACCTCTCTCCAATCCATAAAAGTCAACGACGCGACCGAAGATGGCACATACGGAAAGAGATCTAGTTGAATACGGACCGAGTCTATAAGTTGTCCTCGCATCGAAATGGATCGTAATATGTACGCGTGCCGTAAACGAAACTCTGAAGGCAACGAATATGGAATACTCTCGCCGACTGTGAATAGTCTATGGAATAGAAAAGAAAGAAAAAGCAACGTCTCTACTTCAAAACGCACAAGAACCAGTTCAAACCAATCATTCAAATCTTTGGGCGCTATCACAGAGGAAAAGAAAAATGAAGTGTGGACACCTGCGTTTACAAGCAAGCCGAATCACGTCGTCAATAGAAGATTTAACAGACTCGTGGTCAAGAGAAAGCGAAGATCGGCTTTGTTGTCGATGATGGCACCAGCTTTGCCGGCTATCGACGAATCGGTCGAAATACCTGTTTAAATTTTCAGAAGCATCGCAACAGTGCCGGCCACTTTATCACTTCTCTCTTCCGAACGCAGTTCAATTTTTATATTTTAAAAGTGCAATTTCGTATTCTTTTGTGCAATATACTTGTCTATATTTTTACAAGACGTTTGGAGTTTGTTCATGGTGTAACGATCAGGATACGGAGAGTACAGAAGACATGCAATGTAATCATAATCAGTATATAGACTATAATAATTAGCCGAACTCACAAAGGAGATTAACCTTCAGAAGGAAGAAACCAGCAAGTTAATATTGAAATTACTGTAACGAACCTTCCTGTTAAGGCGAAAGAACTTACGTGAATAAGGTTTATTAGGCAGCGATGTCAACAATAGACTAGAACGATACTTTTTATCGCGAATCTAAGAAAGCCAAGATTTTATCAAGAATTGCTCTCACAAATAGGCTATATATTCGAAAAAGGGTTACCGCATCTTCGCTGGTATCGATGCAACTTAGAAATATTAATTTTCGACGGTAATTATTAGGTAGATTCGTAGATAATGATATCAACGTCATACGGCAATTATTCAGGATGTTACGTGCGGTGTAATGAATCAATTCGGCGTCCGAAACCAATCGTTTAAATATCGGAAATATGGGTCGGTAATACAACCTTTACCCGATATGATGTACCAGTACCAACACAGTCCGAACACACACCAGACATGATATTCAGAGGTGCAAAGACGGTCCAAACATATCTCAGGCATTATTGCCGAGTGGCATAACACAGCAGTATTAACATACCAAAGACATGATGTCCGGATGGCAACATTGTCTGAATCTACCTCGGACATGATGTCCAGTGCCGACACAGTCTGAACATACATCAGACCTTGTAACTGGGGCACCAAGACAGTTCGAACATACCTCGGCCATGATGCACGAACGTACGTAAGACACCGTGCCCGAGTAGTAACAGAGTACGAACTTACCAAAGTCATGAGGTCCGAGTGGCAAAATCGTCTGAATCTTTACCAGACATGATGTCCGAGGTGTTGAACACAGGGTTAACACATTGCAAACACACCCCAGATATGATTCTCGAGTAGCAACAAAGTCCGAACATTCCCCAGACGTGGTGTTCGAGAGGTAATACACTTAGAATACATACCCCAGACATAATGTTGTACGGTTGCTGGGATACAATATCTGCTTACGAAGCCACCAGCAATCGATAGCTACATCCGTGCACTCAACTGTACAATCACGTGTTGAGCATCTATTTGTAAGTTGGTTATCTATACTATAATCCGCTTATCAGGGCAGGTAGTACAATTCGTATCTGCTTTCGCATCCATGCATTTACAAATAATACTATGCAACAATTTTTTTCCCCAGGGTCTAATCAAATATTTCCTATTGCTTAGGACCAGTAACTGTCAAAAATCAACTTTATTCCATATAAACATTGCTTTTGTGGTATAGTGAATTAAATTATAAAATCGCAATATTTTTAGAAAGATATCAAAGATATGGCTAAAGAGCATCCAAAATGGAAGATAATCACTTTTAAATGGTATACACTTTGCCATATTCACCATTTTACAGATACTTCTGTTGCAGGGTTGATTTGTGAGGTGTTGTTTAGAATATTTTATGATTTGTAATTGAGGACTTTAAAAAGGTAGCGTTTTTGATGGGTATGCAAGGAGGGCTCCCTAAGTACCCATGCCACTTTTGCTTTTTGAATAGTAGGGCTACCACAGAACACTACAAAAAGAAAATATGGCCAAAACGGAACGAATTTGTTGTTGGAGAGAATAACGTAAAGCAAACTCGGTTGATCAACCCAAAAAAGTGCGTATGCCTCCCCTTCACATAAAACGTGGCCTTATAAAGCAATTTGTAAAAGCATTGTGTAAAGGTGGTAACGTATTCCAATTTCCCCAGAATTTGTTTCCTGAGCTATCAGCTGGTGTATTCATTGGCCCGCAAGTGAAAAAGATTCTCAAGTCGAATGATTTCATCCAAATGCTCAATGATGTTGACAAGAAGGCTTGGGTTAGCTTGCAGATGTGGTCAATGGGTTCTTGGGCAATAACAAGGCAGATAACTATGCCGAACTCGTTGCCAATTTCGTAAAGTCGTATGGAAACATGGGGTGCAGAATGTCCATAAAAGTACCTATGCTTGATGCTCACTTGGACGAGTTTAAAAGCGATATGGAAGCTTATACAGAAGAACAAGGGGAGCGATTCCATCAAGACAAGAAATATTCTAAAAAGAGATACCAAGGGCAATGTAACGAGAGTATGATTGGAGATTATGTCTGGGCCTTGATGCGGGAAAGTGATGTAGAGTACAAAAGAAAATACCGCAAAATATCCCATTTTACCTGATTTTATACTTGAACCGTCTTAGCCTGAAATATATATTGAGTTTGCATTGAACATATAACGTCGGTATTGATTCGGATACATTTAATACATTTATGTGCAAATTTACATGTACCAAATGCCTCTGCTTTGTGATTTGATTTTTATAGCAAAAATTCTAATTCGTTGCCTATTAGTATGCAAACTCAGAATTAACCACTTGCCAGACAGAAAAGAGCCAAAAGTTGACTATAATGTACTTTTCGAAAAAGCAATCGTTGGCCTACGACTAACGCGTCGGAATATTTAATAAATACATTGATAGAATATAACTTCTTGGTCGATGTGAAGCGATTAAAAATGGACTTACAGCGTTCAAATCAGTTTGATAGATATCCATCTCTCATAGGGTAAATCAATATAACCATGCACAATATTGCACATACAAGCAAATTCGAAAGGTTACTCTCCTAACCACAAAATCAATGTTTGGAATGAACTATGTTGATTTCTGGAAGTTTCTAGGTGTGAGAGATCAGGAAATATCAAATAGAACCCGGGAACAGAAATCGTTTTACACGGCGTAATCATGCACCGAATTCGACTTGACAGGACTGTTCAGTTACCTATCTACAGCGATGTGTTTGGACTAAACATGATATCGTAGAAGTAGTGGTATTACTGTGAAAGGTAAGATCGGTCGGTGCATAGTACTAGAACCCGCACATACTCTAGAAACGTCGTTAATTACGTTTCCTCCTGACAAGGCAGCCGAAAACAACGGAACTGTTTCATGTCTTCCTAATTTAAAAAAAACAGATGCGACATTCCCGAGCATATATGCTTTTGCAAGCTCGGAAATAGTCTGACAATGCTGTTTACAAAACATGGAATTAACCGGGACAGACGTTAGTTGAACATGAACATGGATAGAGAGTTTAAAATATAGGTATAGTCTAGCGGTTCTCAACCGGGGTCCGCGAAGCCTCAAAATTTACAACATGCATGGTTAAAAACCTAATTTGTATTTCTTTAAATTAGGGAAATCGCGAGACAGTTTCACTTCATCGCTGCTAAAACTTCAGTACTCACATCAACAGAATGCACATTTTATTGGGGGTTGTGGTAAAATATAAAAGTCTTGGTCGTGCAGGCCAATCCGGGTGACTTCCAAATGTTTGCAAAACCCGTTTTCTCCTGCGATATGCATAACCAATATTCCGGTATACCTTATAAAGATGTGTTGCTTGATAGAAACGACTATGCTGGACGTTGCATGTTAATTGAAAAATATGTTTTTCGATTTTGTTGCCATATATGTTGCGATCATGCCCAAATATCTCGTCGCAAGCGTTCCGCGTTATTATTATATTCGCCATCACATTTATTGGCGGAAATGGAGTTTCGGCACTCGTTCATATCAAATCGAAGAAGCGGATTTTCGAGATACAATCACTTGTTTCAAGACATGCAGCTACACTGCTACATAAATCCCTTTCAACTAAAAGTCTACCCAATTTCTACATAAATAGTATGATGTTATTTTAAAATAAATACATTTTGCTGCTGTTCATCACTGGCCTACAATTTATATTTGCACAAGACATATGACGGCTGCACGACAATTGAGCTAGATTTGATTCTAAACTTGGTGGGTCCGCGGGGGTCCGTGACGGTTCAAAAGGGGTCCGCGAAGACAAAAAGGTTGAGAACCACCGGTATAGTCTCTCGAAAACGCTTGTTCATTCATATGAAAACGATTTTGAGTTGCTAGCGGTACGCATACAGTACACCAGATAAAACCGAAGTCCCAGCTGAAATATTCGCGAGATTACCAAGTTATTTTTGCGTGACAGCTATCATGATGCAACACAAAACCAACTTTGATCGCTCTGTGCTTATTGTAGGAACCTGTGCCAACCGATTTGACAAGACATGGAGTCCTTTGGTAGATATATGATAGCTGGTTATTCAGATGTACAAATTTTACATGTTGAATAAATAGCTCGAGATCTGTAGAATAACGCAATATGACCGCGGCAGGAGAATTGTCCAAAAATAGCTGGGAACTAAGTACCGTGCCATATGTGTTTTTGTGCTCCTTTGAAGCATCAGCATCACCCTTTCACGGGTTGGCAAGCTTGGATTCATTCTGTGATGCATAACATTTGTCAATACTTTCAGAATAGAATTTCACTTTCAGGGTAGAAACTCTCAGCGGGCCGGTCAAAATCCCTTTGCGGACCGGATCCGGCCCGCGGGCCGTATGTTGCCCGTCCCTGCCAAGAGTGATGACCACGGCTGTATGTGTCAGAATATTTCCAATGCTGAATAGTGGACTCAATATCACCACATTGAAATCCACGTCATATTTGAATAAGTAGAAGTAGAATTTGTAGTATGGTATTGCCGAGACTCGAACAGGCAAAGTTTCTCGAGCCGTTGACGGTGGCATTCATCAACTGCGACAAATCACTCCGGATGTCATATTAGATTTAGTTATGCCAATCGGCACATTCCTACGGCTATCCTCCTAATCTTCGTCGTATAAGTCTTCGATATTCCAAGAAGTGTATCCGATTCCGGCAGACTACAGATTAACTTTAATTAAGCACATTGCTTGGTATGACTGACCATCAGTTGCACTGCATACGGAATAACTATTATATTATTCTGTGTCTGACTATATATAGTATAACCAATAGGCTACAACAAATACAAAAACACATGAAATTAATATACCTAGTATGTTGAAGGGGGTTCAGGCTCCCGCTACGTGTCGTAGTTGTCACATATGCTCAATGTAGTCAGGATTGCTACCCAAGTATAAGTATAAAAGTATTACCGTAAATTTCTACTGAATCACAAGCATGAAGAAGCAATTTCCAGAATATGTCAAAACTGCTTCATGAACAAGTAAAAAGCGAGAGGTCCCAGAAATATTCACGGAGTAGTTTAGAAAAGTAGATTTGGTCGAGGCGTACGGTACTCAATCGCTGCATTCTCTTTTATAAAATCCAAAGCGAACAAATGTAAGCAGCTTTTCCTGAAAAATCGTTAAGTAGAACTTGTAATATAATCTACAACCATAACCAATAGGGCAAGTAGTTCAAGGAAGCAACTTAAGAAAGCCTACTTGTACACTCCGGAAAAGTCGAAGTACTTCGTAACTGGTCACCTCCGATTGTAGTGTTGCCCTAGCATCGATGTGTTACCTGTTGAGCGTATGTTTCATTGTCGAAAAAGAACAACGATCTTAATCCTAATATATATGTAAGCTACCTTCCTCTATGGACATTTAGCGCTGTTGAAAATATACGTACGATGTCAATTCGAATTATAGAAGAGGCGTCGCATGATCGGTTATATTAGTAAATGTAGGATCTAATCTGCAGGAGGTAGACGCTGTTGGGCTATATGGCTCACCATGATTACAGTGTACGTTACTTCCTTTTAATAAACTTTCTATATTCAATAAAAAGCGTTTACCGCGTGATAATCCATTCGACTCCGACGTGTTTTGAACACACAAGCCTTGTCATCTGGAGCCAGACAGGCTGCTGTTGCGCCGCGGAGTCCTACTTTCGTAACGTGTATTGTAAGTACATACCGCCGTCTGGTTATCGTTAAAATGCAAAATATATCGCAATAATTTGAAGATTTGAAAATCACATGACCCCGACGTGATTTGAATACGCAGTTTTCCGATCTCGAGTCAGACGCGCTACCGTTGCGAAACTGAGTCCTACTGACGAGTTGTGTATTGAAGCCGTCTCGTAATAATAGAACAGCAACTATCTCACAAGAATTTCACGCTTTCAAAAGTAGGCTACGTGACCCCGACGTGATTTAAGCACGCAAAGTTAGAGGGAGAGAAAAAGATGGGGTAAGGAATGTTCTACCTTTCCGTCCAAAGAGCTGACATGTAATTTGAAGGGATTCAATAGTTTGCATGACAGAATCCGTTAATGATAGAGCAGGTCTATTACTACGGTAAATAACAATAAATGGCAAAATTTGCACGTTTAAATCAGAGTATTCTATTTCCGACATATTTTAACCATAACGGCACCGATTTATCAGCTACTGTGTAAGTAGCCTACATATAGCTGAGGCAACAGCAAAATAGCAATAGCCTTTGTTTCTGAGATAAGATCACCAGGTACAATGAATGCCAACTTTTCGACGAGCCGTTGCGTGATTGGCAGCGGAAATAAAAATCATGATAGTGCAACACCTGCCGCTTTGTGCCCGTGCCAACATTGTACCCTATCAAATTAATTGATTAAATGGTGGTGCAGTGAAGATTGGTTGGTTTCTATTTGGTAAAATTTGTGCAAGTCTACACGAAGAAGCATACACTAATTAGGTACCACTATGCCACTTCCGAACGGATGTTTCGTGTCCCGCACGTGTGGGTATTTACGCCTTGCATACACTTCGACTTACACGTGCGCTCCAATAATTTTTTTTATCATAATTGAAATAATCTACGTGACACTTTATGCAATGGATCCATACGACAGCGCGTGGTACTTACTGTGAAGTGGTTTTCCCTCGAATATAATTGTTTATTTCTATAATAATATGGCGCATATTGATATGTAGTTTGGTACGTGTATTGAAAGGCATGTGTCAAATGGGTGGCTTTTAACCTTGCTCAAGCGCCCCACAGGGGGCGAATTAGATTTCGCAGGAGTCTGACACTCTCGGGGGCCGATATGGTGGGCTCCGTGCTCAGCGGAGCGGTATGGGGAGTCGCGCTGAAGAAAACCGGCGGGTCAGTAGATGATGTAGTAGGCCAGTGGTTCCCAACCTGTGGTATGCGTACCACTACTGGTAGGCGAAGGTCTTTCAAGTGGTACGCGAGTAGATTCTGTTTATTTTTTTTACCGAAGTGAGTTATTAGTTCAGGTGGCGTTGATTTTGAGTATTTTCTAGCATCGCCTCGTATTCAGCGCTAGCTTCTGACGCTATTCCCCAGCTGTTAATTTTCCCTTCTACGGGGGAGTGCGAGCAAGGATTTTCATCCCTGATGACTATCAAGTCGAAGAAACGAAACCGACTTGTTGCGCCCATGCATGACTTTTGATGCGCTGTGAGCAAGCGTATGCCACGCATCGCCCAGCTAGTGCAGGGGTGGCCAACGCGTGGCCCGCGAGTCACATGTGACCCGCGCGATGATTCCCGAAATTAGTTATAATATCAAATAACAAATTACTCAGGTAATTTACAGTGAACTTCCAAGACCGACCAAAAACTTGATTAGTCTGACCCCGAAATTTGGGATGTTGATGACTTAAACACCAGTTCCTACGCATCGGCGTAGCCAAGAGCCAGCATCATTTTTCGTAGATCTCCCAATATGACCATAAAGTAAAATATTTCGTTGCAGATTTATTTGGCTTGATATTTTTATTAGCACTTCGAGCAGATGTCATGTGGCCCTCTGGTCGACAGGTTGGCCGACTCTGAGCTAGTGGAAAATAAAGAAATGCAGCCATCGCATTAAATAAATTGACTTTTGGTGTTCGTTGTTAATTCATTATGTTGTTCTTCTTGTGACTGGTGGTGAAAAAACAATTCCATGCATCCCATCAGCCCTGACAGATAATGCCTAATTTGTTATTACACCTCGCATAGGTCAAATACGTGCTTATGACGTCATTAATGGTGGGGAGATTTTTGATCGTCTTCGGCGCGCGAAACGTGTAAGTGGTACGCGAGCACTGCATAAAACCTCGAAATGGTACGTAGGTGGAAAAAGGTTGGGAACCACTGTAATAGGCCTACGGACTATTTATTACATAGCGGAACAATATTACTATATCCCTCAGTTCTCATTGCAAATTAACATTCGACAAAATCTGACAATCGACAAATCGACAAAATCTCGAAATTTTAAATGAGAGCGATCTTTCTCGTCACACCATGTATTTCGTGACATACAAAGAGCAGGAAAAACAATTCCATGAATTCGCAAATATAGCAACACCCCATCTGTTCCAATCGCACTGTAATACGGTTTCAGTCTGGCGCCCAAATCTTTGATCACAAAACTAAGATATCAGAATAGATCGGTCTTACTTGTTCTACCAGCAATTTAGTGAGGAACGGCTGTAATCAGCTGCGTCGCAAATGCTAAAGATGATCTAAAAATATCTTCTCGCAGTTAAGCAGCTAACGGTTTAAAAAAAGCACCGCATAATTTCCACTGGAAATGCACTCACAGGCTTGGACTTTCGCCAACCGCTTCCGCTAAAGCATCACATTATTTAGCCAAATTCTTTTACTTCTCTTTAATTGCAAAGAAGCGTATGGTTAATGAAAGAAAGCAGGTGAGACGTATTCACTAATAGTCATCGCAGGATGCGAAAAAGATTGTGAATGCAATTTGACTAGAATTTTACATAGATACTTCAGCAAACGTGGCACATATTAAGTATGATGTGCTCGAAAAGACAATGATATTTGCACCAAATTATTTACATAATGAGCGCAACCACATCGTCGTGATCCTACATTTCACGCATACAATATAATGATCATTAAACTATTTTACATAAAGACAAAATATTATTTATGGCCACAAAGAGCTCACCCTGAATTAGTTTTGAGTGACCATAATTTTAGAGGTATTACCGGTACAATTTATAAGAAAAAATCATTCATACACGTTGCTACTCCAAATAACAAAAGAGGGAATGGAAATTATACTGAATAAATACACCGGCGGAATCGCTGAGGCTATATTAGGTCCAGATAAAGTAGATTATTAGCACCACAAGTAACGCTAGATCAAGCCGTGTCCGACCGGTTATATGTTACCCTGATTGCTAATTAACCAAATTAACAAAATATCTGGACATTGGGTAGTGGAAATTATCAAATGCAACTGAAATGGCAGCAATGGAACATTTTAACTATGTAAAGCAAAGTCCGGTGACGCGTAATACAACGAAGCATACATAGGAGGCTTGAGGCAGGTATTTGAAAGATTATTTTTTACAGAAAAAGCACTGCCAGACCGTCCACTGTGTTTACATACATTATAGACAAGCTCGTTACTGAGGTACCCAGGAAAAGAGATGGTATGTTATGAAATCATGCTCCTGTCCAAGTGAAGTAAAGCATAACATATACTTCATAAGGCCTTGTTCCGTTTAATTTGTGGTGCCTTACAGAGCAAGTGATTGTAACCACGGAGATAATTAATTCCGTTTCCCTCCACTCTCTTAAACAAGGTTTCGCAAATCCACGAACAATTATCAGCCAACGTGCTGGGCTGGTTGTAATGTGGTTCAGCGGATGTAATAGATTTTCTAATTGTAATACAGGAATCAAATTCACATTCACCCCACCTATTTGAAACACTCAATTGACAGAATGTACAGTTTAGCTCACGTTTAAATGAATATGAGATGACATCAGACCGTAAAAATAGAATGACTGAACCAAAGATTTTGGCGTGTTGGATCTTTGTGTATTTTCTGGATAGGGTGGAACATACAACATGTTGCCAAAAATCACCTCGACATTTAAAATACAGAAACAAGATTGTCTATCGCAGCAGTGTAAATTTACCAACAGCCTGGAATTTATACCAAGATGGTGAATTCATCATATAGCATGGTCGGCGAAAGGAAAAATATGTATAAATATTTCGGGACATGTTCGGTTCTCTATCAGGACATGAATGGAAAATGTATGAACTATAAACTAAAATATTTTGTTATTGTATTCACTGGGTTTCACAACAAATTGAAAGTATAATCTAATGTACCTGAATAAAAAATATAATTTTTTGACAATTGTTTCAAATAGTATGTATATATATAGGCCTCAAGACAATTACTTCAAGTCCTAAAATTATCATATATCAGGGTTACCAGATTTCGAGATCCGTAAAGGAGGGCGCTTTTTACAGGCTGCAAAAGCTATACTATAGCGGACCAGAAAACAGGTAATTTTAAATTTATACAGCTACATTCGTTGGGTTGACTATAAAAAGGTAATTTTTCCGACTCGACTCCCGAAATACCCGTTTTTACCATATATTAGCCGAGTTGACTATAAAAGGCCATTTTTACGGCTCGACTCCCGGC
The DNA here is from genome assembly GCF_051294905.1 of Botryllus schlosseri. Classification (NCBI taxonomy): domain Eukaryota; kingdom Metazoa; phylum Chordata; class Ascidiacea; order Stolidobranchia; family Styelidae; genus Botryllus; species Botryllus schlosseri. The sequence continues at coordinate 17,835,362 of NC_137250.1, read as the reverse complement.
CCACATTTCGCGTTATTCATGGTCTTTATGGCTATTTTAGACTAGAAAGGAGGGAAAATTGCCCGAAAGGAGGACGTTTCGGCGAAGGGCTGACATTTCTTGGCAAAGGAGGACAAATTCTCCTATAGGAGGACGTACGGTATCATATATTAACTGCAGTTGATAGACAACACTTATTTTAATTTTTGGGAGTGCGAGAGTGGCGAGTATAATCGAACTGATACGAGCTCACTCAAAAACTCAATATTTTCTTATCAATAGTAAAGCAAATTTGTGCTCAGAGCCACTTCTACATCCTGGTCGGCCCCCCGATAGTGTACTGGATTTGATTCAATGATTTTCATATTCCTGCAAGGTTACAGGAGAGCAAATATGGTCGAAAATCATCATTGACGCGGAAATGTAACGGGTAATTTTCATCTGTTTTGGGATTGATGGTGTCGCTATTTATAGTGCAAACTGCTGACACGATAATTTGTATTTTCAATACGACGGAAGAGCATTGTTTTTCCTGCTAATTGCAATCGCTAATTTCCGACAAATATTCGCGAAATTGTACCTTACAGCACGCGAAAGCTCAGAAGTCACCGATCGTGAACTTTACTGCTATCTAATAAGATTGTTTACGAGCGTTAATGATAATCTGATTTATGCTTTCCATTCTGCATTCGACTTCCCGGACGATATGACGTTGATTCTGACGGCGTTGTAATTGCCCGAACTTAATTAATCGCCCTATTTTAGCATGCCCATTAACTGGATTTAGGTGGAAATCTTCGAGTAGCCCGCATCACTGACTGCTGAATACTAGTGCATGGGGAGCTTTCTCCTTCACGATTTCCAATTAAGGCTCCCATTTAGATCGTTACCTGGAGCCGGAATTGCAAAAACGTTGGAATGTAAATAATTTCATATCGTTTTAGTTAAAGTGGCATTCTACTTGCTACGAAATACTCGTACGTTTGTTTTTCAAATTGTGTAATTTACCTTCTAATGATTCAAGATCTAATCGAACATCATGGATTCATAGTCTGCATAGTGTAAAGACTCCGAGCTGCCGCATTCAATATGAGTGTTAATTTTCGAGTAGGAATTCACTTACGAACGAGCTTCATTTCCAAGACTACTTGTTACTTCTTTTTATTGTCAGCTGGAAGTTGTATCAGCAAAAATATAATAGGCGATAGATATTTTCATCAAACATTTGGGTTACCATATTTTGAGATACGAAAACTATAATACCAGAGATGAAAACGGGTGATTTGAAAAAGAATTGTATTGGCTGAAACAAATGATAAAAGGTAATTTTTCCGACTCTGCTTCCGAAATACCCGCTCCTCCCTAAAATACATGAGTTGACTAAAAATGGAGGCATATTCCTATCTCACTCCCGAAGTACCGGTCGGGCCCTAGTCTTCGTTTCTTTTTTAGCCAACCTGCCGTTCAGTATACGTCGGGGTCCAATTTCTACAAGTATTTCAACACTTTTTCGAGAAAAAGAGGACCAATTCCAAAAAAATAAGATATTTAAGTGTCCTCCGCGGACACTTCGGATATCTTGAAAAAAGTGGACTAATCATTTTAAAAGGGGACGTTTCGTAACTGGGGCTGAGCACAATGATTTCAACGATGCGAGTCCAGTATAGTGAAAGATGACGCTTCTCGCCAATCAAACCTAATATATAAACGAGAATTACAGTTTCGATACTATTTTCCACTGCGGAGGCCTTGAAACCTTGATTGACCATATCACAACATACGAAACATATAGTACAAACCCACGAACGTCACTGTGAACAACACATTTCTGAAGTCATGATCATCCCACACATTGTCATAAAAAGTAATGCTACGAATTCGAGATAATTCATAAACAAGCTTGACTAGTGTAATGAGACGCAAATTTCCACCATTCGATCCTTTTCACCTAGTCTATATCAGGGCTGGGATAAGTCAAGCATTGAGTACCTTATACATCTTCTCAATGGGTCGAATCCAGAATTCCTAACTAAGTGTTGGAGGTTTATATAACCGCTTCCTCGTCATCGGATTCGCGCAAGCGGTGTCTTAAAAAAGCCCATAACTCGACAGATACACAAGCAATATAATAAAAAATCGGTTTGCTGTAAATGAGCATTGTAGTCGACAAACACCATGAATACAACAAAACAGCAACAACATTCTTATCAGAACCAAGTATTACGTCAGACAGGAGCTCATTCCATTGGTAATATCCATGGTCCTAAGCAGAGGTGGTCAAAGTAGTCAAGAAAGCTACTCAAGCAGAAGTAGCGACGAAGAAATCTACTCAAGTACGAGTAGAAGTACTTCTTACTCAAGCAACATAAAACTACTTGAAGTAGAAGAAGAATTGACTTACTTTAAATCTACTCAAGTAAGTAAGTAGATGTCAAAAAGATCATAATTCGTTCGTATGGACTGTCAAAAGCTGCCAATGGAGCTATGCGGAAGGTGTAAATAGCTTGATTCATATTGATTCATCCCAGGAGGTGTCAATCATTGACAGAATAAGTAGTCGTCTAGATCAGTGGTTCCCAACCTTTTTCGACTCATCGCCCCCTTTTGAAGCTCCAGACCGATCATCGCCCCCCAAATATTGGGAACCAAAAAACAGCACTTCGTCAGCCCCCCCCCCCCCCCGAAAAAAACGTTGGTCTTTGGCCCCATAGGGTGATAAACCAAAGCCCAGAACCCCCATCTGCCAGTGGGCTTTTTGTCGCTACTTATCAGCTATACCCTATTTCGTGTACTGTTTGGTGAGTCACCATTTTTCGCCTAAACGCGCCAAGCGCGACAAATTTATATAATACATGTTTGAATCGGTTAATATGGTCGATGTGGTATGTTGGAAAAAGTAGGACCCCTAAATAATGATTAAACATCTTTGGGCGGAATCGTTGTTATATTGACTTCTTTACATGATGCTATTTCATGACCTCCTATATCTGCTATGTCAGAAGATATGGAAATCGTCAAAACGTACCAAACTAAAAGACGCTCATGATTTCATATTGGTATTTCTTTACTGGCAAATAATTTTTTCCTTGCGGGATGGCATTTGTCCTGTAGGGTTAAGGTCGCCAGGACAGGAACATTCGACGCTAGCCATTGAGGCGCCTATAGACAATTAAACATTATCGAAGTTTTCGGTCTTCTCGCTGCTGATCGTTCTGGCACACTTCTTGGAGTCGCATGTTACATGGCCTCTAACTTAATATGTCTTGGTGCGTCGTGGCACAGTAATGGCAGACCCTGAAGTCTCCCGTGTCAATAAATCATGCGTATTTCTGTTTGGTGACGGGGACCCCAACATCAAAACACATCAAAATCTGAAATCGCTCGCAGCGCGAAAAATTTTGCAGAAAGTCGCATGAATTTCTAAGGAATTACTCTATCATTCATGTTAATTCACGAAATAATTTTGGGCTGACTTAGATTTCGGGCCCCCACCCCCAATTGGGGGGTATGGGGTGCGGTAATTACGGTCTCGACTTCAATATAGCCGTTTTAACGCGCCATCGCCCCCTTCGTTGTTTTCGCCCCCTATCGCCCCCTTCGTCCGTTTTCGCCCCCCTATCGCCCCCTTCGTCCGTTTTCGCCCCCCTATCGCCCCCTTCGTTATTTTCGCCCCCCTAGACCGCCAAATCGCCCCCTGGGGGGCGATATCGCCCACGTTGGGAACCACTGGTCTAGATCATTGGATGTAAATGATAGCATTGATATGGAAAGGCGATACTAATCCTTTGTTTACTCGAACATCCCGTTTTAGAGAATATCATGGCATGGCGCCCTCCCCATATTATAAGGTGGGCTTACCATATCTTGGAAATCTAAAAAGAGGACACTTTTTCAGAAATCTGAGACTTGCAAAACCGGAGAAGAATTCTCAAAAACCGGTGAATTTTACTCACTTTGTGATCACCGTTTTGCACTCCGAAATACCCGCCGGAGCGCGTCACTTCTGTGCTCATTTACGGCATATCACTCGCAATTTGCTCTAAATCTCACCTAAATTTTCAAAAAAGAGGACAAAAGGGCGTCCTCCGAGGACACTTTCAAAAAAGTCAAAAAAGAGGACAAATCCTCTTAAAAGAGGACGTATGGTAACCCTATTATAAGGCCGCTAGTTCAGTCAAAGAGCAATAAGAAGTTGTGTCGGATACGGCTTTAACATGTTGCGCGATTACTATACGTTAATTAAGAATATGGCAGACCGTAAAAATGCCATATAGTGTATAGCTTTATTGTCGGAAAATATAAGGCATTACTACACTTGCTTTTATACTTCAACATGTACGTTCTCCGGACAAAAGAACTGAAACTATAATTAGAAGTCAACCTATATTACTCGTAATTAAAAAAGATAATACAAATACTACTTCTGAAAAACGGAAAATATTTTTCATGTCTTTTCTCCAGTAAGTTTCAACGGTGGTCTGCTAAAACAGGTCTAACGTTGAAAAAGTCGAAGTCCACTTTTCCAGATTAGGACACGTCATGTCCAGCTAGGTATAATAGGTAATTGATAGATTGCAAAACGGTAGTTTCAGACGTTATGGGGGCAATACTTACTGTAATGAAATATTTGATATAGGCGACAATGCGATGTGAACGGAACCACGCAACCCGGTATCTAAATTATATTCAGCGATACTTTCGTTAAAACAATTTTGTGACTCCATAATTACTGTGCGCGTAGCGCAACGAAAATTCTTGGTATTACATGACTTTTATGAAAATTAAATGTTGGTACTACTTGAAAACAGCCCATAAATTCCTCAAGCTATCTTTGTTATTGGGGGATTAAACTACTTTTACTTGACAAACTGAAAATAGCGAAATGTAAGTAAGTAGTTCACAAAATATTACGAAGTAGAAGTAGCGAAAAATCGATCTACTTGAGTAAGTACCAGAAGTAGTGGGAAACTACTTGAGTACTTTGAAAAAGTAGAAGTACTTCGTTACTGACCACCTCTGGTCCTGAGTGACTTCTCTTGCTTCCGGATCAACATCTGCCGATCTGTGTAGTCCCACAAAATAATCTTTATCTTTAGTGTAATGCAGAAATGGGAAGACAACGTTTGGTGACCATCCCGGAGTAGGTACAGGAAACGATCTGATCAAAAAATGAAGCTCTATCATTAAATAAAAAAACAGACACGAGACAGCTGAGTAGATTGGTGTTCTAGCATTTGTTTCATTTTGTCATCCCGTCCGCATGGAATATCGTGACTTATTTCGGTGATTTCATTGCGGACGAGGACTTTCGCTCTAATTCTGCCTAGAGCTTACAAAGGCACCATACGGTGGCTTAGATAAGTCGCTCATTTCGATCCTATTAACGTTACCTTCAACTTTTCCAAGTTATCAATTCTACATATACTTCTACGTGTATGGAAACCAAGTACGTGCTACAAATCAACAAAAATTAGGCGTAAGACTGAAACTGTGGGTTGGAGGGATTTTACCGTGGATCTTCAATCATTGCCGACTATTTGATCTTTGATTTTCAATTGGCACTGTAATGATATGAATCGCATGTAATTACCGGTTTGACACGCTTACCGAAACAAAATCATCGAACAAGCAATGTTTTCCTGCGCTGCCTGCAAAGCTTTAGCAAGTGCGGCAACTCAATTGAATGCTGGTTACATAGGATAGGATAGGATAGGATAGGATAGGATAGGATAGGATAGGATAGGATAGGATAGGATAGGATAGGATAGGATACTGAAACTAATATTGTATTTGATCAATCTTATAGAATTATATACTTCTTGTGGCGCATAACTGCGAGAGACTAACTGAGCAGACTTTCCGTCGCAGTATAATTACAAAGCTTGATAGACGAATATTACATTTTCATTCTCGCCAAACCCGACACCGCTTTGTGACGGCCGTTTCGATTCCATCCACTCAGAGACTGCAGACATGAAACAATATTATCTGCATCAATGACAATGACAAAATATACGCTCACTAAAGTAATTCTTCGACGAAAATTGTTGATATATTATTTACTTCTTTTCGATCTTTCAACATTACAATAAAATCCAGCACCATGTATTATGCACATTCTGGTCATATCGTATGAACACTTTTCCGTTAGGGTAGTGTATACATGTGATTGATAACAATCTCATTTGTTCAAATTTGTTGCTATTCGACTGCTCAAACTATAAATTGTATTTAAAAATACATTTATATTCTTACATTCTTTCGTCTGTGTCCTGTCCATCCTACGAAAGAGCGCACGTCATACTACTAAATGGCCCCAATCACATTCATTTTGATCATTTAAAGAGAGATTAAATATTCTCATCGTAGTTTCAGAGAGAAATGTGACGTAACAAAATGTCTGGTTTATAGTTTCGGAAACGAAATTTAGTTCATAAAGGAGGTATAGTAATGGATTCGAACCTCATACCCGTACAATTCAGGCCGTTTATGATTTTGGTTTTCATATTTGCACCGGATCATGCGGTATACATTCTGATAGAAATGTGACGTACCCTTACGCCCGGACGTCGTCCTTTTGTGGACTCTGAGTGATTTATTTAACTATACAAAAAAGAAAATAAACATGAACATGTTAAGACGGATGTGGGCCTTCATTAATGTCAGTTTACCTCTAGGTTGTCAATGTTTGTAAATGTCATGTTGAATAAGCTGCGTATGACGTATACTAACCATATATCACAACGAAAGGTTACGGAGATTTCAAATGTGCGATTACTTTTCATAGGAGCTCTCTGCATAAACACACCAATACAGTACTGCGATGCCGTTTTAGTGGAATACCTATGCTATGTTAGATTATGCAATAGTGGGAAAAATAGCAATTTTGATTGCCGTCTACACCAGACAAGCAATCGTGTGCAGTGTACACTGTACAGTGTACATACACTGTACGTACAAGTACACACGCCAGTAATTTGATACTTGAGAAAAAGCGCCAATACAAGTGTAGTAATAGAATTTCAGCAAATGCATTTCACTGCCAATACCTATGACTATACCATAGCGATAGTATTGACATTTATGACGAAATAGCTGGTGACATTTGCAATAGCCCTTAATAAAGAAAATTACCTTGCGAATGGTATCATTCAGAACCACATACACTATTGTGTTACAACGTTTCAATGAACTATCTTGGATTATGTAAAGCTGCAGTGATCTTCATTTTCCACGTTGATAGAAGGGTTTTACTATTCAATTGTAAATTGAAGTTCTGTACCTCCAAGAAGCTCTTCAGAAGGGTATATGTATGTTAAAAAAGGCTACTGGTCAAGATCGACCGGTATGGTCGTTTGCATATCCAACTCAGTGAAATATACCTTGCATATATATGAGGTGTACACCTAAAGGTATATAAAGCGCTGACAGAAACTCTCCATCTTGGGTTGAAATCGAGATGGATGGAAGATTTCAGTCAATTTCAAACTGCGTACCGGACCGCGGACATTAAAATTCTCTCGTTCTTTCTTCGTTCAGACATCTCTCAAATCTACATAAGATATTGTCTCGTCTTACCTCATAGCAAAACAATCTAGTAAGTTGCAATCATGCACCGGATCAATCTACGAACTACTTTGACTGTAAATGAATAGTAACATGGGTGAGTCCCGAGAAAGAAACTACGAAGACAATGAAAGTAAAAGATGCAGTAGTAAACTCGAATCAATTACAGAACATCTTCGGAAAAGCTTAGAAGACAGGACGAACACAAGTTCAAAGCGTACAAGACCAAGCATCACGAAAAAAACTATATTATCGCTATGCGCCATCACGGAAGCTCCCGAAATCGAAAAAAAGAACAATGAGATCCCAAAGTACAACAACAAACCTGGTCACCTGGTGAATTGTAGATTCAACAGACTTGTCAAGAAAAAACGGAGATCAGCTTTGACCTCCATGATGTTCCCAGTACTACCAGTTATCGAGTAATCAGATGAGATGGGCTCTTAAGTTTACGCCAACATCGCATCAGTACTGGTTTTTATTCACCTATTCCCATCATACTATATGACACATTATATTTTCAAAAGCGCAATTTTTCTATGATTCTTCGTGCAATAGATAGGCTATATTTATGTTTTCGTATAAATTTCGATTCATGTGAGTGGATATACTGGTAATAGGTCGGAGAGTAAAAGGCAAAAGTGTAAGGGTATTCGATATTGACGTCCATCAAACATGACATATATTCCGATTGGTAAGAACGTGCGTTTATATAAAGTATCAGAAATGAATATCTATTACGGCTTGAGTTCAGAAGAGCGGGGACACTGTGTAGTTTCTTTTGACTATTAGTTTTCACTCTCAGCCGTCCAACGAATTGAAAGTATTAAGAACGTTTCGTACGGCTGCTAATATCGTCATTGATAGAAACTAGAACTTGAGCATCATACAGAAACTGTGGTGTCGAATCATCTTACAAATCATGGATTTCCCACATTAATTACTACGCTTGATTGTCAAGATAATACTACCAACGTCGGGTGGAAATTTGCTTGATTCATCCGAGACTATACGTGATTACTACTACAATCAAATGGAATTAATAGATGATGCGGCGATAGGTTCTGTTTAGGTGTAGGCATAGGTGAATAGCCACTATGACAATATGGACAGCGGTGAATGTTTTCAACAATGACGTGACATCACGAATTTTTTTTCGAATTTTTGCCACGATCATTGTGATGTCTTATTTATTCGCTACGTCACAATGATCACGTCTAAGATTTGCAGAGGCAGAGGAGGCCCGGCTTTCCATCACCACGTTATCAATTCCTGACGGATGGAGTACAGTTTCTAGGACTAGACAGGCCTTACTATCGAGTCAACTATATTCATCCTGCTGTATTTGAACGTGCATTAGTTACCCGGTTAATATGATATTGTGGATCATCACCCATTATTTATTGACATGTCGAAATTATAGACACCAGAGAATAGTTCTCGAGGACACGTGTCGGAGGAAATATATCGTTCCCACCGAAACGAAGTTATTGACTGACGCGCATATTTTTCCACACGTTGTGAAATCTGTTCTCGCAACGAAGCCATACATTTGAGTTTAAATTTTGTAATGTAATACCCACCCCTGATGTTAAATGCTTTTTGGACATGGAGAACAAAACCACTTGCGTTTTAATCGCTAATCAAATAATAATCAACAACAACAACAACAAGTCTAGCGCGTAATACCATGTTAGTTGGGCATCGTTAACAGTAAATAAACTCAGTTAAAATACTTGAAACGCCGTTTCGTGTCTATATGGCTCAATCATATCTTAATATTTCTCCAGTATGCATGCAGCACATATTGGTGAAACGCTATGAATTGAAATAATTGTTGCTTCTTTTAAATCAGTGGTTCTCAAAATGTAGGGGGGGATGTGAAAACATCTGAAGGGGGCGCGAAGCCGCCTGAAAGAAATGATGTTGCTTGAACTGAGATGAGTTTATTTGGTGCTGAAAAGTACAAGTTTCAATAACGGCAATTATCCTAAGCTTTATTACGATTTTAAATGTCATAATTGCGTCAACCCATCTATAAACCGATGCTAGACCATGATTGTTACCGGACCTTGTACCAACCAGGAGATGTCTCTGAATTAGGACCAACAGATGAATGCGTGTAGCCGTTGGCTTATGCCAGTGGTTCTCAACCTTTTTACCTCCAGCGCCCCATTTCACAAATTATCGGGCTCTAGCGCCCCCACATACTGTGAGGACTGTAATAAAGAGAATGGGTAAGCAGGAGGACCGTAACAGCACTTCGCCAGCCCCCCTAAAAAACGACTGTCTTGCGCACTCATAGCGTGATAAACCAAACTTCTGGGGGCTTAGCTGCCAGGAACCCCGTCGCGTGATTTCGATGGTCAGCAAAGTGTGAGTGGCCTGGGCGCCCTAGGCGCAAAAATTTTCAATAATGCATGAATGAATAGGTGGTAATTGCATATATATGTCAGTATAAACTTTTTATCCTTTCAGTTCACGTGATCAGAATTACCAGTAGCGCTGAGTGACCTGTTGTCTTGGAAAATGAAGGCCATGTAATTAATAATTAAACATATTCGTGCGTGCCCGTTGGTACAACTACTTCGTTCCAAGTCGTTATTTTGTTACCTCTTGTCCGCTATATAGTCAAAAGATATTGAAACGCATAGACGTATTAACTAAAGTAAGCACACGATTCAAAATTGGTGTTTCGTCCCTGGCAAATAATTTTCTCGAGTGGATGTTATTTGTCCTGTGGGGTGCAAATTGCGACGACATGATAATTCGGCACGAGCGATTTAAGCACCTATGGACAATTAGACTTATATACGTCGAATTGTACGCTCAACATAAGCGCAATCCTCTTCGGCTAAGGTTTTCTCGCTGACGATCTTTTTGACATACTTCTCGGAGTCCCATATTTACCAGAACTTCATATATCTTCGCGCAACGTGGCGTGGTACTGGCCGACGCCGAAATGCCTATTTCCATTTTCTATAATCATGCGTATTTTTTCGTGGAGGAGTCGTAAAACATGATGTTTAATTTATGTTCATTCACCGAAATAATTTAGGGCACCCTTCGAGCTAACCGATTGGGGGTTTGGGTTGCTGCAGTTACGGTCTTGGTAAGAGGTCAAAGTTCAGTCATTCTTTTTTGGACTTTGGTATTGGAAATATTTCGCACTTTAATCGCGCTCGGGGACCATTCGACTGTACAATAAACCATATAATAATTTTTTGTGGTATATTCAGGGTCAAATCAAGGTTTTTATATCAACAATCTGTTACGGTCTCATACCCTGTGCTTCGAACCCTCCCGAATTCACATCAGCGATTGGCAATATTAAAGATATAAAATTAATGGTATTGGATTTTGTCTTAGTGCTTTGTGTAACTATAAGTAAGTCAACTGAGAATTGGATGCATATATCTGCTCACATTGAATTTAGTACTCTACCCAGTTATTAATTTTGACATGAATGTATTTAAAAAAAAGAAATTCATATTATATACCGTTCATGTGAGGTTGTGAACCACAACACGAGATAGTATCATCCTTTATGATACGATGAGGAAATATTTTGACGATTTAATTTTGTAGCTCTCAAATACAAGTATATTTAGTTATTCATTTCGTGCACAATGCTTCAAAACTTATTTTATGTACAAGGGGCTCTCACTCTCAATCAAAATTGATATACAGTGCCTCCTTCGATTTTCACACGCCGCGCACTGCGCGATGCCGAATTTGAAACATTTTGTTGAAAATAGCCCTAGCAAGCGTAACGGTAGTGTTCTAAATAACGGAAAAATCTAAAAGTACGCGCAATTCGTTTTATATGAATTATAATAACCCACTACATTTATGAAAACATATATAGCAAATATCGTCACGTAGCGCGACCAAAAATTTTGAGATTTGACATGTTTTGTGGAAAGTTAATTTGTTCTGAATACTCATTAAGGATATGTCCTACTACCACGGTGAAGCTATTTTTCTTCAGCGCCCCCCTTATCGCCCCCCTGAGCCCAGCGCCCCCATGAGCCCCGTGAGCGTTACCGTCCCCTTCAAAATCGCCAGCGCCCCTTGGGGGGGGGGCGCTGGAGGCAAGGTTAAGAACCACTGGCTTATGCTGTCATGGCATGTCTGTCAAGCATCTGTGCAGAGTGTGTAGAAAGACCACTCTTAGGAAGCGCATTTTAGGGCTGCCCAAAAGTACACAATTGAATTACTCTTTTGCCGAACACCGGCAACCCGCAGAAAAAAATTGTTTGTCCCGTGAAAAAGTACCATGTTTTAATGGCATGGAGCACGTGCCATTGGTTTTTAATTTACGTGTGAGCCAAGCTCAAGTGATGTTATAGCAGAGATTGAGATTAGACACCAAAATCACTAAAATATCTTTATGTTACGACCATGATTAGTTTTGACGACACACGGAACTGAAAATTTTACCAGCTTATATTTGTTGCTCCGTGTATAGTCCGAATTCCATATTGGAGAATTGCTACTAGCTGTCGAAACCTACCATGTCATCGACCTATGCGTTGGGATTGCGAACATTCTGGTTGCTTTTTTAAATATTTTTTGATATGACGATCAAGGGGCGCGCGAGATTTTTCACCATCATCAGGGGGGCGTGTTTAAAAAAGTTTGAGAACCACGGCTTTAAATCTAGTCACGCAAATGAAAATACAAAAGTACAATTTATATAATTTGTTGCCTTAGTTAGTGTAACTTATTTACATCCGAATCAAATGCGCAATTAATTTACAACTTCCTTCTTGGTTTCCGACGCCCAGACTACACGAACTGCATTTCTGTCTACTCATGTTTAGTAAATATGAGTGACATTACACGTCACGTGGAAACTTCGAAATAGTCTGATTAAGGCTACATAACATTACATTCAACCGCCCGCTGTGTCAGCAGGCGTCAGTCACATATGCGAGAGTGTTTGGCCTTCCGGAGCAGGAATGCTGCGTCCAACGCCGTGATAATGTTGCGGGATAAATATAACACATTCCAAATCAGATCTGCGACATTTCCGGGCTTTGAGGGATTAGTGAGTCCTTTACAACATAACAAGATAAAAATCCAACGTAAACATCACCATTGTCGACCAAATGCCTATTGTAGGCAATCTCTCATCATGGACAAGTGTATGCAGCAAGAATTCATCGTGATCCACATGACCATAGAACGTACGTAGTACTGGCTCGAAAATTGTGCTGACATCGCGGAGACTTGGTGCAAAAATACGTTTTCGTGCTATTTGTCGGAGTTTAGCTAGTGGATTAAATTGATTTAGGTTGCGATTGTATTTATCCGTGCATTCCCACGTTATTGTTTATGTTGATCGATTGATAGCACGATTTAACGGATTTTTATTTGCGAGGAACAGTGTACCTGGAACACCCATCACGAAAGTTGTCAGTCGGATGCATTGAAATTAGGCCTACCCATCATCATGCTAATGCGTTAGCAAATGTCCCTGTGGTGATGTATCAAACGCGTTGCCATAGTGAAGAATAGCTTGCTGATTTGTCGCATGCTGAGGTATCAACGAATCCCCACGAAGTAAGTAAAAAGGGAAACGTGACTTCAAATCAGTTTTCAAAATTTTGTGACCCCGACGTGATTTGAACACGCAACCTTCTGATCTGGAGTCAGACGCGCTACCGTTGCGCCACGGAGTCTCACGACGGGAGAGGCCACTGAAACAAAACTATTCGATATACTGTTTGCATTGTTCAGAAACTATTATTAATGCCATGGACGTCGACTCGAAGAGAGGCGAAGAATGAGTCTTATCGTGCAGTTATATTGCAACTTATTTATATATCTGAGGCGCGCAGACAATGCAGTGGATTTGAACCCGCACAGAGACGTTTTTCACCATTACCAACATCACTACTTACAAAATACAGTCTATGGATCACGCAAAATACGAATCCCAATATGCAATTGACTTCGAGAAAAGCTACACGCTATCATAAAATCATAGACCGAAGATGTAGTTTCCTCTCACGGGTATAGCAACATCGATCACACTTAGAATAAAAGTCAGAGGATTAGAAGGATTAGACACTCAGCAACACTACGTAATCTTCAGCTGTAAAAGAGCGGATTAATTGCAGATATTACGCTGAAGAATATGACAAAATAGCCACCGCGGCACCAATTACCGATGCAAAAATCAAGCGCGCCAAACTCTTCCATGAATTTGGAGAGAGGCGGCATGCATGCGTCCTATCAGGAAGTATATATAGCTAATTAATACATAAGTGAATACAATTACCCTAATTGTTCTTGCTAGACTTTCTCCAAACGTATCGAACGAACGTATACGAACACGACTTCCTGCAATTCTCAGTTCATACATGTAGTACCGAGTGGTAGTCGGTAAGTAATAATGACGTCTACTTCTTCGAAGTATCCTACTCAGGTACCTGTACTATTTACTCAAGTAATTATGTTTTTAGAATACTTTCACTTATCATTAACTCATACTTTTTACAGTCTGGTTTTTGTAAAGTCGAAAGTAGTTTTAGAATATGGAATGATATAAGATATATAGGATATTCTGATTTCTGAGATATGAAATTGTTATAAAAAGTTTGCGAAATAACCTCTATGTCACTATAACTGAATATATCTTCATGAAATCCCCCTATATACGGTATTAGTAGTCAGGCTGCGATTACTTTGTCAGAAGCTACTATGATGACTCGAATTCGGTGGCCATGCGTTTTACCGGCCTCCTTATCAATGATTTCTGTTAGACAATTATTCGTTATGCAAAGTAACAAGACAAACGTATCGAGGCTATACATTCATTATGAAATCTTAAATACTTTTTCTGGATGTTCGCACTCTCGATCCTCACTTGCCCTTCAAATCACCTCGAGTTTAAATTTTGTAATGTAATGTTCACTCCAAGATGTTAAATGCTTTTTTGTATATGGCGAACAAAACCATTCGTGTAATAATCGCCGATCAAATAATAACAATAATCAACAACAACAGCAACAACAACCTTTTTACCTAGGCTCCTCCTCGCCACCTCATCCGCGTCAGCGGTGTCTTACAAAAGCCTAGAGGTGGGCCGTGCTATAAGTCGGCAGCTACGGAAAATAACAAGAATATCGGCCTGGTGTAAATGACCATAGTAGTCGACAAACACCATGAATACCCCAAAACAAACAAACAAACAACAACCTTTCTGGAAAAAATGCGAAGGAAGCGTGTTCAGGAATAAAGGAAAACTGTAAGATGTGCCCTCTATAATATGAGAGGAGCTAATGCATGGCTTTCAATCGTGGACTTCTCTGATCAGAACCTTCTCAAAGCACATTTCAATGGCTCAGAAAGTTTCCGATTTCCCCAGACGTTAAGCAAATACTAATTAACGCATTTGTTTATTTGATATTTTTTTTCTGGGTACAATTCCTGAGTCCGCACCGTTCAGATTGTAAGTGACTATATGTAAGCACGTCGTGCTTTGAATAAATTTCTGCAAATTTCGGTGGCGCTTTAGCGATGATCATATCGAGCCTTGATGAAATAGACAGCGGTGACTTGTTAATCATATTTGACTTTTATTCATTTGCTGCAAGTCCAATTGCGGTATCGTACCGATTGTATCCCCTTGTAGCATAATGATTCCCTTTCGCATTCACAAGTCATTGGTTTTTCAGAGAAAGAAAAAGAAAACATTTCCTTGAAAACTAAATAAGCACCATCAATCGAGGCGGAGAGATGTAATTGAGTTTCAGTATTCTTTCTCCAAGGTATTTGGACGCGAAACTGTAGCCTCAGATTAAATAGACAATAATTATTCCCCTGCATGGCAATCATATATGAACCACTTCTGCAGCCGCTAATGACGCAATTGTCTCATGAGGCCAGTAATATCTATATTATAGATCCAAAAAATAAGTTATATGAATATTTGCTAATTTTGCATTGATGTGCACCCGTATTCAAATGTTGTTTTACTTACACACACCAACTTTTCAGCAATTTTTATGATAGATAAAATAAATCGCTAGTAACTAAACATATTCTAAAGCATCATGACACATAAAGCCAGTGTAAGTAATTTATTCCGGCTAGTTTTTTTTTTAACTTGGGGCATGTTTTAATTATTTAGATTATTTGCAAATCACTTGGATTCTTGTTGTTTTGATTGATCTACGCGATTAAGTCTGATCTGAATAATTCACTTATCACAATATTGTAGGACGATACCGCATGAATATAACACTGCCCAATTGTAAATCTGCATCATTTGTGAACTTGGAATTAGATACAATCCTCACGATTTCAATGCCATTAAGAGTAATTAGGACATACTTATCTCATACGCCAATAGGACAGACAGTAAATATTGTTCAAGATCAAAAGTAGTCAGAGGAAATTAGTGATAATGTGACCATAATGCGCTGTACATAGGTGTTGGTTTTAAGGTACATGAAAGAATCTTTTATATATTGTTAGTCTAAATGCCATGGGATGACAAATTGGAAGCCACTAGATTTCGGTGACTTATTATATCGAAACAATGTAAGTCGTCAGGTTTTATTGTGGATTGCCAATTTTAATTATTCATATCCATCATTGGTAATCTAACTAATATCTATTTTCAAATACAAAAAAGAGGAAAAAGAGAAATCCCGAGACTTATATTGAATGTGCATAGTGAACATGCGTAAATTACTGTCGTTTATTGGAAAGGCGTATCAATACACGCATCTCATATATTTTGATACCGGTGCTTTTTGTGGCCGGTTGCTAATATTTGTATTGCTAGCTTTACTCTTGCGTCGGCTCAATTGTAGTTAATAAAAAATCCCTCATACAATAAAAAAACATCATGAGAAACTCGTCTCGGCGACATATGTCTTCGAGACAAAACGAGTAGGCCGTATTACGCTCATCATTGCAACATATACGGACGAACATAAGTTTAAAGATACTTTATCCCGTCATTCGGCGTTTTAGTTTTTCCACCAACAGTCCAACGATAGAGCAATCCCTCTCTGATTTAATTGACTTGAAATGGTATCGGATTTATTGTGGTGTAATAGAAAAGTTATAAAATCGCCACTGATCAGAAGCATAAAACTTCAACTGTTAAGATTCTGAAGACGCAGAAATTTCTTGATTCAAAAGTCCGCCTAATAAAAAAATAAAATATATATGGCGTCGCTGAGTAATAACATACGTCAGCAGGGAGTATGAAAAACAATCTCAGTAAGAAAATAAACAGTCTCGGTTCACGCGCGCCATCAACGACTGTCTGTTGACGCGGGCCTGTCACAAATCGCGAACTTCTCCTGGCACACTTACAGTATTCAAGCACTTGGAAATGATAGTGAACTCTTGATATGAACTCTTTGCAAAGTTTTCCCCTTAACAGTACCACTTCAAGTAATTGTGTGGATACTTTGTCTGATGAGTGCCGGTCGCGATGCCTTATCTTCGACTTCACGGGCTGGGATTTCTGATCGTGTTGGTAAATTGTAATGAAATTTACATCTATTGTTTTAACCGACCATTATCGAAGTTAGAGTCTTAGAAATCGCTAGTGGAGAGGATTGAAGTCTCAATTTTCAGCCTTGCAATCGAAATCCTGGTTGAGGGAATTTCACAGTGAACGGATCCGGTAAATTTATACTATAGACAAAATTAGGCTACCCGCATAATTCTGACTACGTCTGGTTCTATGAATGTCTGCAAACTTTTGGAGTTGAAAATAATTCGCAGGGACGGACCAAGCAAGAATCATTTACGAAGTTAAACATCCAAATGACAAAGCTTGGCCTAAGGAAAACGTAGTCGAGAGTTTGACTCAGGAAGTCCACGCCGAACAGTTGTGGGCGATGTGCGTGTCTAATTTGTCACTTTTATTCCATGCTTGTTTCGAAGTCTTTCTCGGCGGAGCGGAAATTGCGAATCATTGACGTTCATCGCAGTGCAACTAAATTTACGAACGTAATGCATAACGCTGGACGACGGACTCCACCTCTAAAAATGGTTCCCCGGCATGTGAGCATGTGACACAATGAAAAACGACAGTTGAGCACGAGACACTTTAGCATGCGTTACTTCAGCGTGCGACTTTATAACTGAAAAACTAACCCTACCACCAACCATGACCCACAAATTACCCCTTCTATTTATCCTAACCCCAACCACAACCCTAACCCAACCCTAAATTCAACATTTACCCGACCCCAACCTTTAATTTACCTCCCATGCTCATCTGTCGTGTGCCCAATTGTCGCATGCCGAAGTGTCGCATGCTCATATGTCCACGGACCCTGAGAAATACCAAACGCCGACAATTCCCGACATTAGGAAGTATACCATTGCCGCATCTTCCTGTCCATAATTATCGGTCCAGCGCTGACCTTTCACAAAACGCAGCATGCCACATGCTTATAACGTATAGTCAGAAGAGAAAAGGACCCGAAAGAGCGGCAAATCAAATGTGTGTACGAATTCGAAGTGTCCTTTCAGCACTCACGCATTATTAACCAATTAACGCTTTAAATGAACAACGCAAAATAGGGCTTAGCGGCGAACCGGCAAGAGGAAGACCGCTTATAGACTTTCGGTCGCCATTTATGACATTGATATCGGACATTGTGAACCTGAAATGCGGTTTTAAATTTTGGGATTTAGTCTGCCGACGTCATTAAGTTCACACAACACCTTTGGATATTGATTGCACTCAACCCGCCATACTTTCGGGGAACTATCGGTAAAAACGTCGTGTACGCTAGATATGGATGTATTACCATGACCATCCTCTAATAATCAATAATGACCTGAAATATCTCAAGAACAAAAGTAGCAAAATAATATCATGTAAGCATCGCAACAGACTATTACCGAAAATATGCGTATCCCACTTGCACATGCGTACTGGTGTACGAATATCTGATAAGTACAGTATTAAATTTCTATGGCAAAATGATTTCCAATAAAGTAAAGGCAATTGTGAGAAATATTGGCATCTCGTAAGGATTACTCCAGGCGATAGTTGTACTTCATAATAAACACGTATGTACATCACAGTATGTATGAGGACGTATATATCAGTGTGCATATTTCTAGCCTTCACCAAGGCCTAGATCAGTCCATTCATAGCCCCTACTTTTATTGATTAGTATAGATATTCACTATCACTTTTACGCAACTATGGTGATATTTTTCCTAACATCCTAAATTACTTTTTTAAATTACTACATAGATTGATATCGTGAAGCAGGAGTTTCAACATGGGGTCCATGGACCCCTTGGGGGCTCGCATACTACTTTTCAGGAATCCATGAAGGGCTAATGTTTAACTACATTGTCCTTATTAATGAGGTCTGTCCTCACCCCAGGTCACAATATCCACTCGGACGATAAGTGCAACTGGCAATCAAGCCGCAACGAGGTGCTTGGTGGAAGTGATTACATTTTTCAGTCATCAGATTTCCAATTTTCGCGGATAGGGATTCTACGCAGCCAACCAAAATAAAAATTAGGGATCCACGCTCAAAAAACGTTAGGAACATTTGGTGCACAATTTCGAGGGAGTATGCGACTTTTATCGTATTCAGAAGCATGTGTCATCTCTACATCTACTTTCGCGATTTGGAATAAACAACTCACATGTTCTTGTTAAAGATTTCCTTAGCGAATTAACACGGAAATATCTTGCCAACATCACGAAACCAATATTGTATGTTTTTGTTGAAAATATCTCTTTGCATATGTTTTTTTTTTGTCGCACGAATCGTCCATGTAATCAAGAATCCGGGTTGAATATTGTGCGAAAAGTGATTAGCCGCAAGTCAATATTTTCTCGATGAACGTGACACATGCAAGTAAAGAAACATGCTATGTTCTGGAATGAACGAATGAATGAAATATCTTCGTGAAATATTTGCTCGAAACATATTTTCAAATCTTTAGATATCATATAATGCGCTTTGCATTCACATCGTCGCGAGTACAAGCATTTGATCCGCCTTGGAATTCCGTAACTTGAGCTGAATCAAAAGTATAAAATGCTGAAGTTAGTAACATTACGGTCAACGTTTTACCGAATTCGAAGAACTTTCCTTTCAGATATCAATTCGTTCTTAGGTGCAACACATATCCATCCTCTGTCCACGCCGCCCAAATCCGACGAGTTAAAGCGAGAATATCTGAACTAAGCACATAACCACATTCGCGACTCCTTATTGCTTCCAGGAAACTTTCGTCCGGAGTACGTGTTTGTGATGTGGACTTTGCTAAAGATCGATTTGGCAACCCAGTCAGCTCCCTATTGATCCATATTAACAAAAACTCTGATGTTTTTTGATTAAGTTATTCGCTAAATATTTGATTATTAATGTTCATGTTGCAAAATGTGTTAGCTTGATTTTAAATTTGTATATATATGAATAGCCCTCAGCCATGAATCGAGTGGGCTTGTTTTAGATAATAGAAAATCCTAATTATGGCACTTACGCTAGGGTTGCCATTCGTCCGGAATTTCCCGGACATGTCCGGAATTTCACTGTAAAAACTGCGTCCGGAAGGAAATCCTAAAATATGTCTAAATGTCCGGGATTTTTAAGGCTTGAAATGGCTAAAAAATTGTTGGTAAATCAACATAAACAATGTTATTTTAAGCAGAACAATACTATCTGAAATTTTTCTTTGCGCTTCGTGCGATCTAGTGCGACGGATAATGATGTTATTGGGGGCCATCATTCGTTGAAATAAGTCTAATTGTAATAGAAATTATAAGATAACGCTATATTCCTATAGTTGGCTTAGGCTGTTCGGATGCTTTAGTCAAAGACAGTTGTTTTAAACCTGGAGGTCGTTTGTCTTTATTCTGGTTATCGCGAAGATGTTGGACGTTATCAGCTACCAAAATAGGCCGTGAGTAAGTCTGGGTAAGCTGAACTCTTCTAGTAATCATGCTATCAATTTTTGGGTTGAACCACGGGACATTTTCAAATTAGAAATGAGGTCACGACCATGAAAGGTTTGAAACCACCGGATGTGCAACATGCTAGTGCATTTTATAGTAATATATGGAAGATTCAATACTTTTGACAGAATTCATTCACAAGATGTAGTAGCCAGATGCATATACTAAGCCCCCAAGAAGTTGCATCGATGACCCTATGGTGGGCCCATGATCATTGCATTTTTGGGACGGTAGGTTGCTGAAAAAATGTTGTTTCGGACCTGGTTACAAAAACCCAATAAGATAACAGTAACCTAACAGTATAGCAGGGCTGTTAACCACGAGACCGACGGACCGGATAAGGTCCACAAGACGATTTCATCCGACCCGCGAAGAAATCTGTTGCAGACCCTAGCAATCACCAGAGCTCACATCAGACATGACTCAATTCAGAACCTATGTTCCACTCCACTCCACTCCTGTATACAGTCTATAGGCGAAGCTTTGCTATAGTGTGACGTCATATTGACTGACAAAGTGTTCATACCCCATTGTAAAATACGCTAGGGGGCGCTAAAGAGTTCCGGAATATCTGCTACACAAATATGTTAACCGTAACTTAAGCAGGAATATAGGTAGAAACGTCCTGGAAATCAAGAGCTCAGGACATAAGAATAATGTCACAATGTATCAATTTGATTCTTTATAATTGAAATATTGAGTTTTCATCAAACGGCGAGAGCAACGTTTCATTACGCCTTTCGGTTGCCGAATGCCTTATAGTTAGCGGCAAATAATTACGTTTATCTGTCAGTAGATTTAGCGCTTTCTACATTCAATAAGTGTCACTTTTTATAATAAAGCATTCGTATTTGGGATCGGCATCATTCACGGGTCGGCATCATTCACGGGACAAAGACGTTGTTTTAAGCAGCGGTGATGCGATAAAGTGCTGAACTATAATTGTACGACAACTAGCATATTACGTATGTAAATACGGTGATGTGGTTGACTGACAACATCAGCAGGGGAATTCTGATAAAAGTCAAGGAGAAATACGATAGGTATCAGTGGAGCCTATGATGCCATCCGTAAATCAAGGAAAAACTATTTGCATGTTTCGAATTCTCTTAACTGCATTTATTGATGTTCGCACCTGATGAAAGTCAGTTGACAAGCTTCCACTGACATAATATTGGCAGTATGAACATATTGTTTGCTGCAATAATAATAAAAAATGGGAAGTAGACTTAACCACTTCAATAGCTGATCAATCCAACCACCTGCAGATAGCAAGCAAAAAAAAGCAGGAAAAAATATCAGCCCTCATCTAAAATGCAGTCAAGGTATCGACAGTCGTGCAAACGTGATCTCTAGAGAGCATATCCGGATGATTTTATGGTGCCATAGAATTTGGGTGACACAAGCCCAAAACTATCCACAGTAATCAACGCAATGTGCGTATGAAACCTTTGTAGTGTTGCCCGAAAGAGCCGCTAGCGAACGCCCAGTTTAAATATATGAATACAAACTATGATTACATTCCACTACTGTGCTCGATTATAGTGCTTGCGTTAATTTCAAACGGAAAGGAAACTATCAGGCTGGAAATTAATTTCCCTCGATATAAATTTAAACTGCGTTGTATTTTACTCGTAGTGAAAACTCGTTGAGGGTTGACGATAGTTTCTTCTCAATTGTTGTCTGGCTGTCTAGATTGAGATTCGAGAGTCTAACAAAATTAAAGATTTTTTTGCAACAACTCTCGAATCCGAATCCTTATAATCGGGCGCCAACGCAGGGCGCATCATTCGTTGAAGACTTTTCGGGAGTGCAATCTATTCGAAACGAACGCAGATAATGGAACATAACAACTTTAACATGTGTATCAGTCGCAAAAGAAATTCCGAAGGCAGCTGGGGAAGACAAAGCAATCGCACACCGTGCGCATCGAATATGTGGCAAAGGAAGGACAGCAAGAGAGCTTGTTCAAAACGTACGCGTACTAGTTTCAAGCCAAGCTTCAACAGTTTAAACGCAATCACAGAAGCTTCAGCTACGGAAGAGAAGAAAAACGAGATTTCAGCTGTTCGGCTCGATGATAAACCAAGCCACGTTGTCAACCGACAATGCAATCGTCTTACGAAGAGAAACCAGCGATCAGTTCTCGCGAAAATGATGATATCCGCGCTACCGGCTATCGACGAATCGGACGAGAAATACCTCTAAGAAAGTGACAACAATTTCGTTACAATTCCCCTTGTTGCAATACTATTTTTTTATTGAAAGTGCAATTTTATTTATTGATTCGTGCAATATACCATTTTCTACAACAAGAACTCTGTATTATACATAATAGCACTTGAGAATGAGGTTGCAGACTGCAGATTAGGAATGAAAAGCTGTTAAATTGTAGGACGCACGCAGCTAATTTTACAGCATATTCATAGAGAGATAAATCCGAATATTTCAGCTGAAACTCGTCAGGCGTAATTGCCAACAACTCTTGTGAGAATTGAAAAGAATATTGTACATCAAGAGCATTCAATTTTGTGATCTAAATAGAAATGTGTTAGTATTATTTTCCCGGCGTTTCTGACTGCATTCGCTATGCCCATCTGCATGGCATGGATAGATGTATCCTCGATGTTGTTGCCTTGACTGTAGTTTTGAGATTATAGTAGTCCAGGCGGATCTCAAAGCAGACGGACGCGAATTCGAATTCGAATTGAAATTATATGACCCGCTGTCACTGAGAGAAATGTCACAATGACGCTGTGCCTTTATGCAATAGTGGTATTTTGGGTTGGCTGATATTCCGGAATGAACTACCGCCAGATCCACAGTATGGTTACTGATATGAACGATGAATCTATATTTTCAGCTACATGACTGCATGTAAAAGTAGAGATGAGTCATTAGACCATTTAGACATCTTTTGGCAAATTTCAACAAGCAAGCATTACTGAAAGAATGTTGAAAAGCATGTATGTTTATGTGTGCGACTTCGTAATCTCCCGCGCGCCGATATAGCGTGTACTGTGTATGGCCCTGAATGATGCCCGTTGTGACGGCGGCAACTTCTCGTAGTTTATACTTGATACGTATGCTGACACCACGTTGATTAAAGCCGGCTGTGCGCTTTCGTAAATGAATTCAAATAACATATCTTTTCAGGGTCAAGGTTGCTTGACCCCCATTGCGATATAAGTCCGTATATTGGAACGATGTGAATAATACAAATTCCTTGGGTATTAGACCACCGATATTGAGGGTCCTGTACGACATGCAGAACAATGTGCCCAACAGAAAACAGCATTTTCCTTTTACAAGAACTCCGAAATCTCGAAATGACTCCGGTTTTTGTACATGTACTTGGCGTATCTATAAAAAGCTTAAGTCCGATATGTATATAATTAAAAGTTACTCCTGTCGCTAATGTGTTTTCGAGAGTACGCAAAAGTACTGTGCCATAAGCATAAAATTTATCACCTTTCGAATTGTAAACGAGATACCACAGCCGGAAAATATCACAATGCGCGAGGCTAAACTATATTTGCTGCGCCCGAAAGCATTTAGTACAAACGAAAAACGATTATCAAAATCTACATGCACTATGCAAGTCTGAACACAAATATCGAGCATACAAAAACAACATTTTAGCAAATGCGAATGCCGACAACGTAAAGCCACGCACTGCTGCGATGTTATCAAGATTGAAAATCTGGTAAAAGAATAATAAACAGAGAGTGCAGACCGCATTGTCTATGGCTGATCAAGTTGTTAGATAAGTTTCCGTGTCGAGCAAAACTTGGTACCGACGGTGTCGCGGATCGGGCGGGGAGATCGCAAGGAATAGAATGGGAATGTTTCCGCGTCAACATGATATATAAATAGCCATCTTGCGACATAATGATGTCTGCTAACCAGAAGCTGTCTTGTAGTCTCGTAAATTGAATACGCCAAGTCCCCGTGACAAAGTATATCGGTTATTTGTCTTTAAAACTCCAACCGAATATGTGAGACCAACACTTTCATTTTTTTGCTGCTATTGATAGCTGTTTACTGGCAGGTCAAACTTTCCAAGCGGTTAATGAAATTTTTAATGTGTACCAAAATAAAATTTATATGGGGCTATAGACTATAGAGACGTCGTATTACTAAAATATAGGTAGAGGAATGCTATTCGCTTGACCATATCGTCATAAAGCATTTCGTACAAGAGTGCAAGCCGGCGCGAAACAATTCTCTCGCATCTGATAAGCCTTTCGAGTAAACAAGGGAAAGATTCCCGTCGAAGAGCGCAGGTACTTGAAAAGTATGCGGTAGAAATAGTTCTTTTCTGCGGACCGATTGTATTGCTTGTGTCGAAATTTCAGGATTTTCATCTGTAACGTTTGTATGGTGCCATTGTGATTCCATCATAATCTAGCGAAGTTGATTTGGTAGATGGATAGCGTAGGGTTGAACTTGGTGTATAAAGTGGAAATCATTTGCACATACTGTAAAATGGGAACATGCACCACAATTACAAATTATTTCACGCTTTTCCGTGCACTGATCAAAGGTTATTGTAAATAATTCAGTATTAAAGTAGATTATCATCACGAAATAATCCATTCAGCGTGTCCGATGATTACATAATAACATGTAAAACAGAGGTAACATGTAAAATTGGAGGTGCTACGTATATTATTATTAATAAAAGTTTTCAGTGGCACTTGTCACCTGTTAAGGTCTTGTGTGCCACGGACGCAAATAAATTCAGGAAAATTCAGGAAAACGGCACTCAGATGAATCTACTATGTATATAGTGCTTTCCATTGATATATATATAATCTGCGCATCGTGTATCACATCATACTTCAAATGAAATCATAAGCATATCTACAATTGCTTTTTCAGTTATCCATATAAGACATACTAACTGTGATTATACAAACAATATCAAACACACAAAAAGAGCTGTTAGGTGTGTAGAACGGAAGATATAAAATGAGGTGAAGGCAAATATTGCGATTATAGGATCAATTACCCCCATAAAGAGCAAATTACATTCGGAAGCAAAAGTGAAAACTGTACTCGCAGGAACTTCGAATTATATTGCTCATTCCCACTGAGAATTTCTCCTAAACGTATATTCGGAATTGTTGCAACAAATTTTCCGCTGTATATCAAATCGGCGATCGTGATGGATTTATGCATATCAGAGCTGAATTTTGTGGATGAATGATTTGGTTCTTACGACGCAAGACGCAACTTTCTTCCATTCAAAGTCAATTCAAATCAGCGTGTGTTAGGCAGAGATCAAAAATGTGCACGAACACGACAACGTAAAAGAATGCAAATATTTAATTGTTCTCTAATCGAGCGTCTACCGAACACAAATCGCAGTCACTAGATCTCCATTATATTGCGACTACAAACTGGACACTGTAAATTGAACTATCACCTCCATCGCACGAGTTGTCATGACAGTGGTCTCTGCGACTGACGTGTCCTCGATACTATCATCAGAGACAATATTTAAAAAATGTAGCTGAACATAGCAGTGTGAGCTTTAACTTGGACTGTATGTTGACTGATCCGCGTATGGTTAATCCGGTCATAGAATTTGTTGTATTGTGTAGACGTATCTGATGCAACTATTAGCTCCGCCAGGCCTGGTGCACAAGACCTTAGTAGTCGAGCACCATAAAACCCCATATACATACATACAGTCACTAGATCACAAAGCAATAAACGTTTTTATAATAGATATAATGCAATACCGGCTATTGAGCAAATGGCATGAATTAGCTCCAAGGTCGAAGACCTCATCTACACATTAGAAGACAAACAACGGTAACTGCATTGAGGCAACAAATCGGTCGCCGTAAAATTCATTCACCCTTATATGGGCGGGATTCGGGATTCACTCTGTGTTATCAAACCAATCAAGAACCGATTACTGGCCATCAATCTCAACTCAATCGACATTGCAATCTGTGTGGTGAGAGCTTTATACAGTTTAACGTGTTATGTTCTCATGCATGCTGTGTTCGTAATGAAGTTTGCCACTCACGATGAAAGAATATCCACACCTATCAAAAGTAAAATGGCTACTCCTTTTTTACTAGTGAATGAACTTTCTCCGCACATGGATCTCCAAGCTATGCCACACTATATCGTAAACATTGTCTGGGCATACCACGCAGATTAAGCTATTGTCACGATCGAGAAGTATTCGGGGCTAAAACCCAACACCACTATGCCCATTTCTCCTACCTTTCAAAGCTCCGGATGACTTGAAGTCTTATCTTTATTGCCCACGCTGTATAAAATTAGCAAGTATGTTGCCAACTGTCTTATGAGAAGACAGGCCGCACGAACATATCATAAACCATCATGTGGAGGCTCTGAAATTCGTTGAAAATCATGGGCTATTACGCGGATTATATCGCAGAAATAATAAACACATGGCGCAATATATAGGCACTAATCGCCAGCCGCCGTGTCGACATTACCATATATGTGTTTTATTCGTCGGGGAAGCTCATTGAAAATTTAGTTGCATTTGTAAATGTTTTGATACTTTTTTCCCACCGGTTAAGGTGTCACCCTATAATTCATAACTTGAAACAACTGGCTACCATCGTTCAACCTACGGTATTGTCCCAGAGCGATATGTTAAATTGAAAACTCATTTTAGAACAAGCATATTAACATTATTTACTTCGTGGTCGGATAAAAGTATTTATTTATTTTTATTTTAGAGCTCCCCAGATCTCTCCTACTTCAACAACATCATACAGTAGACGGCACACGAAATACAATTACGTTTCCGGGATACACTAATGATTAAAAAGTGACATAGGATTCTTTTTCTTTATTCTAAATGGATAGCGTTTGATTACTAAGTCGGAGTTTCACTACATAATAGTGTGGCTAGTAATTATTCGTCGCTGATAGATAATCAGTATCATCACCATTGCTAGGATCGATCTTAAAATAGATTGAACTCCTTGGCCCGCATCTGGACAACATTTGTACAAAGCAAAAATGCACCGCCAACACAATAGGACTACCTATTGGGACTGCACGCTTAGCAATTAAAATGAACTATCGAGACTTGGCTTTGTTAAATTACGATATAGCGAATGCACGCACGTAATTTTCTTTAATAGTAATATTCGACGAATGTATATTCTGTGTTTCCATGTTGGTGGTTTCGTAGGCTCGAATCGAGGGCTGAAAAATACTCGAAGGGAGGGACGGAGTAAAAAAGGTTGGGAACCATTCTCGTAGTCACACACACACACACACACACTTGCATACATACATAAAGAGAGAGGGGGAGAGAGAGAGAGAGATGCGCGCATACGCCGACGCACTGGGATCATCAATCATTTGTTGATACCCGTAATCAGAACTGCTGAGCTACAAGAGGTCATACTCACTACAAATGAATTATTGACTGCAGGCAATCCATTTAGGTGAAATGCAGTTACATAAATGGGACTTTCAGCACTCGAAATTTGCGGCTGAGTAATCAGCAGCGTCACACTAAATTGCGTCAATTTATATTAAATAAACTTGTATTACCAGCTTTTGTGGATATCCGAACGCATGGGCTGTATGAAATTTGTAAGCATTGCCGTTGCGAGACATATATTACGCTAATGTGCCTTGTTCGTACTGATTCCAGCTCTAAATATCATCACGCGCCTGAAGACGTACTCAAAATTGGCTCTTTAGCGCCTACTGCTGTAACTATGTGTCATGTGTTGTGTCGTGCAGTTTGTTTGTTTGTTTATTTAACACATGCAACAGTGGTGTCTATCGCCTATTAAGGCCATGTACACCACGACAATGATATAAGTACTGTTCAGGATCTTTGCTTTAGTATTCTTTCTGGACGACTTCCACACTCGCATGCTCCCAACTTCAGTTTCTCCCCTCTTTCACGCATCTGGACTTGTTCTTTACTGCAAACTTCTTAATGGCGCGGCTCACCATCAGACTGGGCTTTTTGAGACACTGCTATGGCGGTTCGAAACTTTGCAAAGCGATTGAAAGACATTTGTCTTCATTATATCAGTAGCGGAGAATGTCGCAACTGAAGCGATTTCTCTGACATATTGTTGCTACTTTTATTCCAAGATTTATTCCACGATACTATATTAAGTGCATACGACAACACATAGCTTAAATATTTGATGCGCGACATCAAGTATTTAGATATAGCGCTCACAGTCGCCAAATTTATCC
Source organism: Botryllus schlosseri (assembly GCF_051294905.1). Lineage (NCBI taxonomy): Eukaryota > Metazoa > Chordata > Ascidiacea > Stolidobranchia > Styelidae > Botryllus > Botryllus schlosseri. Next base: position 17,806,612 of record NC_137250.1, on the reverse strand, counting down.
AACAATTCACTAATTGAAGATAATTCAAATTTATACAGCGAGGTGAGTATTGTGATGAAAGTTGAGATCGAAAGGAGGCAATTCTCAAACAGCAGCCGACCAGTTTCGAAGCGGTTATGAATTGATAATTGGATCGGTTTTCACATTGTCGCGGTTACGTGGCGACAAATTGCTGTCGTTGTATAGCAATGTGCCACGCATTATACAAATTACCGGACTTTCAAAGGAAAACCAGCGAGTTTTGGTGTATCTGCATCATCACCGGTACCAAACTCTTGTTATTTACGTTGCGATATTTCGCACTTTTATAATGGAGGCCAATGGTTCACGCATATTTCTAGCACGCATTAGTCAGAGTCGTGGCATGTTACGCTGCATTGTGTCTTTATTGTAACCTGTCCCACGCCGTGTTGATATTAATCGCCATAATATATTGATCACGTGACCCATGAAAATATCCTGTGGTTCTGTATAGTTCTTGCTTTACAACTCATGATATAGTTATGGGAAGCAAAAAGCGTATTTGGATTGACGTTTTAACGCCTCCCGTGCTGACTAAAGAGCAAGGGGTGTGTAACGTCACAGCATTATTAATTGCTATTGTCAAAAGATGTCAAATGGCAGTGGATTTACGAGTCATTATCTAAAATCATAATTACCTGAATACGTATCACAGGCAAGAAGAATCTACTTGAGTACTCCGAAAACGTATACACTACCGACCGTGCACTGACGTCACTGACCACCTCGGCGCGTCATGTTGCATTTATCAATATGCCAACTTGATTTATTGAACGGCACATTTTTTAAAAAATACGCGAGAAAGAATCAGAAATGCTTGCTCAACGCTGAAAAATCTCTATCCACTTTTAATTGGTTTCCTTTCTGGAATCGTGCGGAAATACCTTCGATTAGTATGAAGTCGCTTTGCCGTGGCAAACGCGAGCTATAGTCATCTCACGCGCGTACCACTTTTGCGCTGCACAATTACTATTACATTTTGCAAACCTTAACTGTGCGAAAAGCGTCCGAAAGTCTGCGGCCGTAAAAGTTTGCAGCAAGTCACAAAACTCCACCACATTACGCCATAATACCGAGCAATTTACAATACATCAACGCGAAACGAACATAATCAAGTTCATTTCCAGCGAGAAAGGCGCTTTCATCGGCATTGATGTCATTTCTTGTCGCTTGTTTGGTGTCGACGTTCTGGCAATTTCCTAGGGCTAGGTCTTGGAAAGTAGCCAATCTGCTGTAGCTGTAGCATGTTCATGAATTAAACTATAGGGTCGTGTGTCGAACCTATCATTATAGATGACAGTTTGATTTCACCCTGGAGATATATACGGTCTAATAGGCAGGTGGTATATATTATAGATATATTATACCTATTTATCTTTTCGGTTGCGGCAATGCAGCAATGGTGAGAGTTTGGGCGGTCTACGTTTACTGACTATTAACACATTTTCCAGATAAAGTATCCTATTTCACAGACGTGACTTGGGTTTTAGAGAAATTGCAGGAATGGGTCATGTTACAAATTAGTTTTTATATTCAAACTGATGCATTCCCTTAATAGCATCCGCCTGGGGAGATACCGCACGATGCCCTAGCAGACAGAATTTGAATTTAATCTACCGGTGACAGACTTTGTGATCTGTGACTCGTATGTCTGTCAGCCTGCTAATCGTAATTGCTGTTATGCTCAAGGTTCTGTGCTGCAACCACATCTGTCAATGGTGATATAATTCCCCACCCAATCTCTGTCTTGCGTCACAGTGTTTGCTGAATAAGTGAATTACGTTTCACCTGAGTCAAATCGGTAACCGTTTCAATATGCATGACGGTCTCATTTCAAAGACTACTCCAAGTCGTTCGGCACCTTCCTATCTTCTCATTGTATCAAAGTTTTGTGGTGTTTTGAAATGATGAAAATATTATTTTAACTGATACTGAATACTAATCAATGCTTTTGTACGAGGTAGTCCAAACGGATCGACAAATTCCCTCGTCCGACTCCGATACGACTCCTAGGCCGGATTCTTAAATGGCCGAGATCCGATCCAAAGTAACTACGAAAATCATCATCCACGGATAGGCCGTATCTATTTCCAGTAAAATACAAACACAGCAGATCATACGGTACCGGTTCAGGTTATATATTGAATATTGCAACAAACGAAACATGACAATATGAATATACTATTAAATTAGAAACTTGATAACAAAAAACACTGCGGTTGTAGTTGATGGTTGGACAGTTCCGCTCATCAATAGCCTCAATAGAGATCCTGACCGTATCAAAAACTACGAATCCGGCTTCGATCCGACTCCGGTCGTATCAGAAAAATTTCTACTTCGGTTCCGGCCAAAAAGGAAAAAAAATCCGACCGGATATTCAATCCGTCTTCGGTCCATGCCCCGCTCTAGTTCGAGTTGGTGCGTTGCTGCGCCGTTTGTTTGAGGTATTCGCGGTGTTTGTGGACTACTATGGTCAATTGACCATTAACACCAAGACAATTTCTTAATTTTTGTTCCGTAACAGCCGACTTGTAGCACGGCTCACCTCTAGGCTTTTATAAGACACCGCTTACACGGATGATATTGCGAGGAGGAGCCTAAATAAACCCTCAATACTTAGGTAGGAATTCCGGAGTCGACCTCGGTCGGAATCCAACCCACAACGTATTGGCGTTGTAGCCGTGGATCATACCACGATTACGCTATCTCGCCACGACTACCAAAGTAGGCGGAGTATAGTGTTAAGTTGAAGGTCAGTTTACAGATCCGACCACTCCCATCCGACTTTATAAAAAATTGGTTCAAATCCGACTCGCATCCTAGATTTAGGCCTGACTCCAATCTATAAAACTGTTAGGCTAAGTCAGATTTGATCACATTCAGGCCCATCAGAATTCGCACTTTTTCTGTACTTTCGGATCGCTCGACTCCAAACAGTCAAAACCGGCCAAATTATTTCTTAATATCAGACCAAGATCCAATCTCGTACCGGATGCATGATACTCACCGATACGAGGGGAAATTTAAATCGGGAATTTACATCGGGGGTTTGTAAATCGCCAGACGCGGGTATTTTTCTTTCGGTTTTCAAACACTCGTCTAATTTCCCTATACATACTCACATCATATATCCTGCGACAAAAAAAAAAATCCGGAGGAAAAGCGAGAAAATGTAGCCGGTCGCAACTCGGTGTGACTCGTGGCACTGTCGGGGCGTTATCGGGAATTGAAAATGAAGCATCGATATCGGATGTAGGTGTAGCTATATGCTTGAGAAGATTGACAGACCGGTTTTTGCATCTACTACATTATGTACATGCGTGGGTCGAGAGGTGGTCAGTCGTGAAGAACGTCTACTTTTTCGAAGTACTCAAACAGTTTTCCTTTACTGGCAGTATTTACTCAAGTAAATTGAATTTTTTCGCTACTTCTAAGTCGTCATATTCAATGACTTATTTACTTGTCGTTATTTACAGTTTGTTAAGTAGAAGTATGTTCTTCCAATGAAAGAGAGAAGGCCTGAGACGAAATGATTTAGTATTGATTCTCAACTATCACGACCAATGGATACATACCAGCTCTTAGTAAACCTTACAACGTTGCGATAACCACGTAGAACTAGCAAACACATGCGAGTCCATAATCTGATGTCACGTCTACGGCACAATGTACATTGCGTGGACTGATTTCCAATGTTCTTTAATTTTTAAACGGACTCGCTTGTTTGAGCTAGTTTATAATCGACGGGTAGCAAGCACCAATCGATTCCTTGGACATTGTCACAGTTTACGTCAGATTTCTAAAACTATATCCAAGCCCATAGGCGCCGACTTACGAGGTTACGAGGTGGCACAGCCACCTCGTGACCATATTTACGAGGTGGCGGCCACCTCGTACAAAATGCTCAAACGCCCAAGTGATTTGTGACCTGTAATTAGTAATCAGGCGAATCGATGCGACCTCGTTAGAGACGTCTTCGATTTCGATACGCGCGTGTGCCAGGCGCGTAGCCACGGGGGCTTCGGGGGTCGAACGCGAACGTGAAACGCGAAACCCCGTCATTTTGAAATGATCATTCTAACTCTAATATTCAGTTGCAATTCAATAATTGTGTAATCAGTGTTCCGCGCGGCGGATTTGCGACAAACGTGAAGTCAATTAGCGAGACGAATCTGTGATGATCTCCCGCTGAGATGGTCGCGAAATTAGGTCATTCATTCCCGTGCGCGTGGCAATCGTCGCTAACCTGATTTATCGCGTCTCGATCAAGCCTGGTTCCGCAGGCTTCAACAATCGCATCTGCAATAGGCCCAGTTCAGACTATATCATCGCTTAACTGCGCAATCGCATCTGCATTGGCGGCTTCGGCCTGGTGTGCACGATATCATCGTTGGCCTATACAATAGCCTCTGCAATAGGCCTGGTGCGAAAGATGTCATTGCTGGCTAACTATCGCGTCTCGGGCCTAGCATGCTTTGGCTCCATCTCTCGCTAGTGTGTGTGGAGGCAATGCGGTCGAGTTTACGCTAATTAGTGATTCTTTTATGTCATTGATCAAAAAGCAACATCGCGAAACTGAATAACATCGAGTCGCTGCAAACAGACTTTAACGTGCGTAATTGATTCCCGCTAATACTCGAACGTAACGATCAGAAGATGTGTATCATGGCTTGAGTTCTGAAAGATGACATAGGTTTGAAATAGGTGCCATCAAGTTCAAACATTTTGATTTGCGAAAACTGTCGCCGAGACTGCGTAATACGCGCGCGTATTTAATTGTTCGCCAGAGATCAGGGACTCGCTAATTGACAACACTCCGGGACTCTTTGGTAAGAGAATCATACACCTAAAATCGTCGATACAAAGAGATTATATGATCGCCATTCACACATGTACTTGACCCGAATTCAATTGATGCTATATTGGTAAATTTGAAAAAAATACAAATCCCCCTAATTTTTCGACTGGTTACGCCAGTGGTTCTCAACCTTTTTGACCTCGCGGCACACTTTGAAAATGAAAAATAGTTCGCGGCACACTAGCACAGTAGTTCTGAACTCTTTTGACTTACGGCAAAGGCAAACTACCAGAATGCCTATAGCAGCGACCACAGTCTATGATGAAGTAGGCTACTTCTACCTTTTCGAGCTTAATTTTATAAGATTGGCTTGACAATAAAGTCTGCCTACTACCTCATTGTCGATGTAATTAGCCTTCGCATCGAAGAGTCCAATAACGATCGCCGCTAAGAAATACAGAGGCGTAGAGGTGTATTTATGCATATTGTATACATATACAAGGATGCCAAACGGATTTTCATGCGGATCGTGTAATAGCACCTGTGAGGATAGCAACACCTCAATAGTGCTACTGGCAGTCCGTCGCTGTTCGGTTGTAGTTCCAACAAACTGGGATAATAAACCTCAGCGGCGGGGAAAATTGTCAACTGATATAACTTGATCAACTTAACTTCTCAATTCTCAAATTTGTCGCCTGCAACATTACGTTGCGCCCTGAGCCTACATTGAACCTGCAGTGCTGGCACGCTATACCTAACAATCGCAATGTGAATGGCTATGTTGGCAACTCTAATTTGTAAACGTCACGATCACTTCCATTTAAGTTCATTTCTGGATGGTGGGAATGCCTTCCTAGGTGTTGGAGGTTTATAGAGGCTCCTACTCGTCCTCCGATCTGCAAAAGCAGTGTCTTACAAAAAGTGGGCCGTGCTATAAGTTGGCATCTCAGGAATCAAAATAAGTAATATCGGTATGGTGTAAAATGATCATCGATGACGAAGACATGGCAAGAATACGACTACAAATAGAAACAGAAAAAGGTCATCAACCTGCGTCATGTCCATGTTCTGCCTCCGGTTCTGATGGGGGGTGACAAGCAAAAGGTGAACACCGTCGGCCACACCTCAACATCACGGTCCAATTGCCCGAGTTTAGTTATCACCGTTATAAATGCAAACTAGCGTATCACACCCATCGACGGTGGAGGCCCCACTTTAATTCATGGCAGTGCAGTAGCAAGTTACGAAGCGTCGCAGATTTATGAGGTTCTCCGTCCCTATACGCCGCTGTGCTCAGAGCGTCTTTAGAAAAAAAGTCAGAGAAAGACCCAATCCATGACATAATGGGGATGCCAGATTAAGATACTAGATTGAAATAAGGTAACTATGGTCGTCTCGACATCCTCATATCTTTTCACTGCATCGGATTGTACATCACGTGTCTTGTTCGGGTGAATTCAATAGAAAAACCATCAATGACACACTCAAACTTTGTTATACTTCGACCTAGTTTACCACATTTGCTCTCGGCACACTTGAGCAGTCCAATTGGCACACTAGTGTGCCGCAGCACACTGGTTGAGAACCACTTGGCTACGCGCCTAGCGTGTGCTGAGAAGCACCATCCTAGATCTCTTCTCCCGACCAGGAGCCCAAATATACGTTCTGCTTTTCTTAAATCTAAATTATGTGCGCCCATATTCGTTTGCAAAACCATTCATGAGCTAGCTAGTTTCGTGATAGATAATCGGAGCGCGAAATTGGAGGGTGTGTTGGTGTGTGCCTGCAAATTGGAATTCATTTCTGCGCAGATTCGTTTCTCTAACAAGGCTTTGCCAGAGTGACAATAATCGGGAAATGCAGCATACAGCTTAAACACCTCTATAATAAGAAAACACCGATATAATGAGAAAACAATTGTCGCGACGAAAGCTACTCAATATGGTGTCACATTCAAAACCGGTTCGTGGCGATACTGATTAGAATACACGCTTTCTCATTTGCCATCATCCATATTTCTTGTTATCTACTTGATACATTCGTACTCCGAATTGTCGCACAAAGTCATTTTTCAGTGTTCATTTCATTATTAACGTGCTGTAGGCCATCCATGTCATGACATTGTCAAATATTGATGCATCACAATATTATAGGTGGCACAAATTCTGATTTTATTCGATTCGTTTGAACAGGGAACCTTATACATTCCGATAAACTTGATTGCTGGATGTACTCGTATCAAGAACAACACTATCGAATATTAAACTATTAGGCATTAGATAGACAGTGGATTTCTATTGGTAAGATCGCGACATGCGTCCGGAAGTGGAATTTATTCTCGCCCAGGGGTGGCCAACCCGCGGCCGTAGAAGGAAATTTGTGCGGCCGTCAACACGTAATTCAATTAGTATGCGTTGGCGGCCGTCGACATGCAGATTGAATTTACGAATTGACCGATGTAGTACTCCCGAAATGCTTCGCGAACGTAAATGGGGAAATACACCAATGTTTCAATCATCAAACAATTGCTGCGATGCGAGTTGGTCAACGCGAAGCAAGAAACCGCAATTGAAAATTACCGATTGGTTGCGCGATTTCGCGTTTGTAATCATCATTATTGTCTGCTTGAAGTATTCGAGAGTTGTGTGTTACTTGCAAGGCCAGTGCGTAGTGTATTTGTCACTCACACGGGGCATTGCGTGTGAATAACATTGATGCAACTGCAGATTCCGTCGGACGGACTGGTAGCGCAGGCCGCAGTTACACTTCAAATTATCGTACCGTTTTAAGATTCCATTTAATAACTCGACAGCATGGTTTGATATTAATGAGTGCAGGGCCGATATTAAAACGTCACGCGAATGGTTTAACTCTGCACGTACACCAGCGGCATGCAGTAAAGTGCGTTTTCGTGCGACGATGACGTCATCGATATGGAACAATTATGACGTCACAAGACTTCGCCACCTCGTAAAAAAATAAAAGTCGGCGCCTATGTCCAAGCCCATTTATTAATAGCATCATCACCGGGTATAATTGAAAGACAATTACACTGGTCAACACATATTTTCAGGCAGAGAAATAAGAGTGGTATTCGGGGGTTCTGAAGGGCACTGATTCCGAATATGAACTTAGTTTTTTCAAATTGGCTCTTGTCATGGAGATAACCCATGGGGCTGTTTTGACCAAAATCTCCCATTTTCGCGGTAATGACTAGATATAAAATCGGCTTAGTGGTACTATTAAGTTTAGAAATTCAATCTACTTGTTATTTTTACACACAGAAGACTATACTAAATCAAAATACAGCAACAGCACTATATTTTGGGGTATTAGATTTATCATAGTTACAGACTTTCACGGATATCATGTACACAAATAAACTCCAGTCATTTATAGAAGTATTTACCTAGATACTCAAATAACGTGGCATTAATTCAATCAGTTTTACGTCCACCACCTATTGTACATTTGAAATAATCAGTTGGAATACAATATTATTGATATATTTCAAAACGAATTTGTTTTTTGTACGATTTTCGCCCGTAAGTTATTTAGTGCAGTTTCTCGAAAGGTTCGGCAACGGTCTGACATAATATAATCATCAATGGTTCATCTCATCTGCCCTGGCATCTTTTTATTGTTGTTCTGATATCTTGGTAGAACCTCTTCCCTTGCTAATCAACAAGATGATATGGGAATATATCAAGACGACTGAACAGGAACTGAACTTTTATGCTCATGTTTGTTTCAAGTTTTCGATATGCAGATACGAATTTTAGGAACAACCGTTAGTAGTTGGGTGCTTTGAGATCAGCTAAAGAGTTTTATTTACTACATCTTAGGAGAAATTACATGCTGTGAACTCCTCCTAATGTGAAATTGGAATCTTTCATCGGTATCCGAATATACCAGATACCAGATTTAAGCTTCTCGTTTGATAGGGTTACTAGGTATACCCACTTCGTTGACTCAGTGGCAAATTATCCATTTACCAGTCAAAAGAAATGAGACACGAATAAGTATTGTAGTTAAGCCTTTCAAGGACAAATTTTTTAGTTTTATTCTCCTCTTTAATCTTGGTAAAATGACCAATTGATACAGGAGAATATGAATTTCCGTTTTGGAAAAGTACAATTTTTAGGCTTGACAAACTGCTTTTTTGACAAACAAATATTTCGCATCATGCCATGTTAATATTGATAGAATGACTGAGAATGACATGAGGGTTCTTCATAGTCAATTAGCCATTTATGCGCTGTATAAAATTAGAAAAAACTACGATTTTCTTCCCACCAAGTGAAATATTAAAAGGTAAATACAGTAATTTTGGGCTTTTTTAGTGGTATAAATATCTTCTGACAAAGAACCAATCTGACAAAACTAATGTGATATTCTTTATCAGCAACCTCAAAAACCCCAGAAACGGCTCTCAGATGTTCTGCCTAAAAATGTTTTGTTTTTTTTAATTTTGTTGACCGGTGTTATCAGTACTCATAAATCTTCACATGTCCTAAATATATGGTGTCTATTTTTCATCTTGATCGCACGCATTATATAATCACCACGACACTAAGCTTCATATCTAGAATGGGAATATGTTCAATGGTAAAATAGCGCTTGAGACGTTATACCCCAATCATGTGTTCGCAATACTGACAATTAATTTCCTACCATGATATCGAAGAGGTATTTATGACACTGTTGCCGGTATATTTCCAAATATCGCGAATAATATATTACAGCAAAACGACTGTTAATTTATGTTATATAACGCGGCTGCTATAGCCTTGATGACATTATGAATCGACGACCAACAGATCGCTTTATGACAGCGTGTGTCTTTCTAGTGATGGAGAGATATGGTACATAATGGAATTATATTTGCTATCTCAACCACCTGCGTTCAGTTCCACTGTTCGCCTAATTCATTTAACAGAGGCTCAAATATTATTGTTAAGTACCAAAATAGAGATTTATTGGACAATTTGAGTCAAATTGTGAAAGATTCCCTCCGTCCAGCGTAACTTTTATAGGGTTTTATTGTGCCGGTACCAAAGCAAAGCACAATGATTCCAAGGACGGTGCATTTCACATATCCGGGTACCTCTGTAGTACGGCGTAAAGATGTATAATGCTATATTCACTACGGATAACATCCCAAACCTAAGGTATAAGATTGCACATCTGTCTTATTGATCAAATTGGAAATCCTTGACGCCTGCCAAAATATTCGACCTGAACCTATACCATTTTCTTCCTATCCTCTGACGAACGCATGGACTACCCGTCCATACCATCAATTCAGCGACGTAATAAGGAATTGCTTTCAGAAAAGGTCAAGTGTCAATAACCTTTGTGAAATATAGTGTGCACTTGCTGAAGAATCGCGCTGAGCGCCAAAAATTTTTAGAATAAATTTGCTTAATATATGGTCAACGCTTCGCTAACGAACTAAATATTAATAATTACAAACATATGAAGAATCCCTGCTTTCGGATGTAAACAGATCTTCCACTATCAACATATATATTGCACTAGTACCAAAAGCGAAATTGCACATAAAAGAGTATCATAAATTAATAAAAATAAGAAGCGATCGACGCTCGTTCTTCGTAATCCACGGTATCTACAAGCAAGTCTCTTCCGATTCCTCGATAACCGGCAGCGACAAAATCATCATTCTCGCCTTTGTCGATCGCCTACTCTTTTCGATCAGATTGTTGTATTTGCGCTTGACGATGTGGCTCGAGTTAGTCGCTGGCAAGACTTCATTTTTCTTCTCGTCTGCGTCGGAAGCTTCGGTGATCGCGACCAACGAATTCATATACTGTTTCAAGGTGGTCCTGGTGCGTTTTGAGCGCGTGGTACTTCTGACATACCCTTTGGTACTCCGTTGATTATTTACATGTGATGTTCTGATGTTGCCATATCTTATGCCCTTGTCCGGAGAAGTTCTTTTACGACTTGCAGACATAATACAATCCATTTTCTTCCGAATCTCTTAGCTAACCGGTATTCGAATAGGTACAGTCCTCTCGATGACCGCTTTGATATGACAAGACGTTTTCCATTTTCTCTTTTAAATATACCAGTGGTGGGGAACCTTTTTCGTCCGAAGAGACATATTGGCCCAATTTTTTCCATTTCAACTCCTAAAGAGCCATACATGTCGATCAACTGTTACGTCACAATTGAAAATTCGTGACGTCATGGTAGCACATGGGATTCGTCGTGTCCGCCTCACTTTCTCTGCAAAAACTCGTACTTATCATACTGGTAAACGTATTCGCGAAATTTCAGCAACGATAACGTAGCTTCTTCGTGATGCTCCTTTTAAATGCGACAACCCATGATAACATGCGTAAGTGGATCACTACATCAGTATATAGCCTACCCAATGTGAGGTGTGATCCATCAGTGACATGGGGTCAGGGGAGGCAAGCGAGGCAGTTCATCACCTGTCGCCAGGATGAGTGAACGAAAATGGTGAAAATTTCAATTGCTATTGGTATTTTCTGTCGCTGAATGACTGAATTTTGAACATTTTACTTCCAAAATCAGGTGACTTGCATATTTATTATTCGAAAATGCAGCCCGATGCGATAGCTAAGGCATGGACGGGTCAAACGTCGCCATTAATACTGCAATTCATCGAAAATAGCTTAGAATTTATAATAACTGATGTGACTGAATGCAACTGTTGCACTGATTCCGAAAATTTAAATACTGATCGACTTCTCAATTCTCAAAGTTTCAGCGAGAACATATAATGTTGCGCCACACGCCTACATTTTATCGCTGGTATTACAAGGCGACTTACCAATCAAGAACGTTGATAGCTATGGCGTTGTTTGTAATTGTGAATGTCACTTCCACGGCAGTTCATTTCGCGCCGAAGATCAGGAAGACGTTGCGTATATATTTGATAACTACGTTGTCATTCATGGGCATAGCCATGTTTGCTTTAATCTTTGATCAATCGTGCAATCCAATATTTCGAGTCGGGTATATCGAATTCGCGAGTGATATTGGTCTCCGGCGCGACAGTCACTTAAATTTGGGGATTTTGAAAAGGGCTGCCCGAGCCCCTAACCCTGAAGACAGTACTGTCTTTACCTCTCAAAGACATGTTTATACGGTCACGAGAAGAATTATTCTGGTCGTGATGAAAATTTACTAACAAGTTGCTGCAATATTGAGTAATTCAGTAAAAAATTATATATTTGGCACAGTTCCATATGTTATACCCAAAAGAGCCATATATGGCTCGCGAGCCATAGGATCCCGACCGCTGATATATACCAACGGTAGAGTAGCAGTTAACAGGAGGATTGTAATAAGTATAGTACACTGTTTTCGACGTTGAAAGCACTCGAAATGACTTTTCGTGGTTACCCCATTAGCGAAGTAACGACTTCTGCTTTCGTATACGTGATCGTAGCCTATACCCATGAATGGCTTCAGTCTTAACAATTGCGTTGATATGTATACGACGGAAAAGTTATTAATATCGTAAATGCGCTCTCGAGAATGGCGAGAAGTACTTTCCCAATAATTTATCACATTCGATTCTTGGCGATTACAAACGAGGTTGAGCACTTGAACAGGAGCGTACGGTTAAAGTTTTCGCCGAGTCTTGCAGCATTTAGTGCCACAGAAAACAACTCTGCGAATAAGATATGCATCTTCCTGATCACAACATTGCACAGACAGAATAAACAGCATTTTAGAATATGGGAATGCCGACAACGAAATCTCATGTACCCATCATAATCAGTTAATATAATAATAAACATAAAGTAATTGTCCATGGGTGATGACTGATGACGTTATCTGATTAGTTTCCGTGCCGACCAAAACGTGGTACGAATGACGTCGCGGGACGGATCATGATATCACAAATAATAGAATGGGAATGTTTTCACGTACGATAATGAGGATTATACACAAATAATCTTGGAGCATAATGATGTGTGCTATTCAGATTCAGCCGCGTAAATTGGTTAGTTTGAACCATGAAAAAGCAAGTTCCATGATTCCTTATGAACGTCAAACCAATATCGAAAGCTTGCATTTTGATTTGTTTCTATTGGTGAGAACATTCTACCGTTAGACATCATGGTACAATGGCTAAATATTGTATGCTTTCTGGTACATCGAAAACTGCCATACGGTTGGTATAAAATTGAAATAAGTAACAGAAATAAGTACTAATAACGTTTTACGCTATAAATACAGTTTTCGTCTCGGTATACATCTGCTCGTGAGATATTTTTGTACTCTGTACGGAAAATTTGCAAGCAGGTGCGAAACAGTCCTCTCACAATCGAATACCGTTTCAAGTAAACAAAGAAAATAGTCATATTGGACATCGTGCGCTTGAACGCAATGTGATTTATATATGTCTTTTGTTATAAAATAATTCATCTCAGTATCACCCAGTTGTTTTGTACTTTGAATGAGCGCAGGTTAATAGTTATCCCGATACCTACGGGAGAAAGTATTTTGCAGATACTGTGAATGGATCGGGGACCTAAATCGAAACAAAAATGGTATTATAATTAATTTACGTAAATAATTTTGTATTGGATTGATTCGATCTAATAATAACAACAGTTGTTTTGATAATCGATGCCATCGAGACATAAAATGACTTATATTCACAACAGAAATCTTCTGCCGAGCAGCCGCCGTGTTATATACTATCTTCATCGTACTTAACATGTCATAAAATAACATCGTGTTACACTTCCGTAAACTAAAGACCATACACACTTGTACGATTGTAACCATGGGGAACAAGTAACCTAATTTCAATCCCCAAGCAATACAAACACGTGTGGAGAACGGGAGTTGCAAATTTGCGGATAAGTCAAAAGTAATTAGGATTAATTACTCCACAAAGCAATTAATTAAATTCGGAAGTAAAAGTCAAAATTGCCGTCAGGAAAACTGCAAATTACGACTAATGATTTATCTGACTGAGAACATTCTCCTATCCGCATGTGTAGGGCTAGTGCGATCAATTATTCGTCAACAATTCTTAACGGCAGTACAGGTAAATCTTGCGTATAACGGTTGAACTGTGTCGAAGAGTGATGAGACCGCTATTCGGAATGGGCAGATTTTAATTCCAGACCCCTTTCATGTATTTGATGGAAAAGATCGAAAATTCTGAAAAACGCGATCATGCGTAATAAATATATATATATATATGCTATATATAACATGTAATACGAAACGTATATGCGAATTCTGAATTGTTTCCTTATTATGAGAGGCGTATACAGATCACTAGCTTAAAATGAGTAAAACAACAGTCGAATATTCAATGATATGGTGGGAGGAATGCGAATGAACGGAACATTGGTCCCAAATAAAGCTGATTATATAGAGACTAGAGAAAAATATTTTATTGATTTCTCAGTCCCAGTCTCCAGGAGAAATGACGGATTCGGCTATAACAAGACTGTATAGTGGATACCGATCAGGGTGAATAATTCTGTGGTCATTGCGGGTCATAATCATATGCGTTCTTTCGTATTGTCAAAAACTAGCTAGGTCGGGAAAATTGACCATACGAAATCGTACTTTACAAAGTGTCGGATACCGTATATGAAACTGGAATGTTTACGAGATACTGACTCCCGCATAGTGTAATTTCAGTATTAAGAAAAATATATATTAATGCATTAAACTGACAAGTCATACAATGCGATTTTTATAGAATTTCCGTGCAGTATAAGGTCTCGCATCTGTACGTACCGCATTGCATCGTAAACATGTAAAGTGTAAACGTAACACGACGAATAGGTTACTCAAGGACTCGATCGAAATATGTCATTAGGTGGGAGAACAATCAACAAACCGTCCATTTCTCCTACACTTCAAAGCAAATAAGTTTCTCCGTGTCTCAGCCTTAGCGGATATACATTGTATATAATTAACAGGTATGTTGCTACACTCTAAATTCCAAGCGTTACATTAAAACACAATATGACTTTTTTCCATCTCTCGAGATGCGTGAATGTGAAGTAAACACCGGCATAGCGAGAGAGCGACGTCTGTTTTCGCGTGAGTGACATAAAGGTGAGATAAATCGAGCTCATTCCTCATTTTCCTCTTCTCGTAATATTACGTCACAAACGATGTGGTATCGCACGCTCGATGGTGTGACTATAGATAACTAACCTACGGTAGGTTAGTTATCTATAGTGTGACAATCGCGAGAAGAGTGAGAACGTTCACAGAATTTTCCGTTGAGTGAAGCGGGCTGCTAGAGTTATTCGTAGTTGGACGCCATGGATTTAAAATTGGCCGATTTTCTGCTAGGACACGGTATAGAGCAGAGACACATCGACTTATTGAAAGGTAAGTGTTAAGTATATCGATCACGCAAATCATAGAAAGCTATTATGGTAGGTTCTCTTTAATAAGGTTATGCCAAATAGCGCCATTTTACATGTAAACAGCTCGACTATTATTTGCTAACGTGCGGCAATGTTTCTTGGTGGATTGTACGCTTTAGATACAGATGGTACAGCCTACAACTGTTCTTTAATTTTGTGTTGTACCGGTAACGTTGCATCATATGATACTTGCATCAACGTGCATACTTATGTATACATTTTACGAGAAGTGTAACGATAATGCCGAAAATATTTGTGTAATTTCTTGTTCTGCATCCAAGTATATATCCATCAAGAATTCTCAGCCTGTGATTCAAGGTTCCTACCACCATGTAAATCTTTATATTTTTATTTTGTTCTGACATAAAAATGAAGTCATGTGCTGTTCTGATGTAATGTATTGTAAAGACTGGTCTAGGTTCTTGTCAAAACAGCTACTCTGAATTCAATTGCGTTTGTACAAACATCGGGGAGTATATTTTGCATATACCGCCGCTTCAATGTATTGCATTTCGAGTCCAAATTCAATGCATTTGCCGTAGAAAGTAGTGATGCTGTTGAGTTCTGCAAATTTTCTGAGTTCACCTATCCATGGCCACAAATCAGTCACCAAATTGGTGACACACAGTATATTATTAGCAAGAATGTTGATCAGATGTGGTGCTTTTGAAGCTTGTCCTGTTAAAGCTAGTGATGTGATTATTATTTCATACGTTTGGGACTAAACAGTATATATTTTCTTTCAGAAAATGAAGTATGTAGCTCGGCTTTTGGATTACTAGTGGATGATGATTTTATTAAAATGAATTTCAAAGTGGGTGTCATGCATCGTTTGATGAGCCTGAGATATGTGAGTATATTGTTTCCATATTCATAGCTACGAGTTTTCCATTGTAGAAAGTGAGTAATTCCCTCTCAACATGCAAACGCCCGTCTCCACACCATTTCAGATCAAATTGAAAATTTTCACATCGACCAGGCATTAAATTTGGTGCATAACAAACTTTGTTTCAAGAAAATCGGACAATTCGTTACAGAGTAATTGCAATTTGAAAAATGACATTTTGTGCTCACTCGGCCGTGACGCTATACCGCTTGGAACCTGTGTCTAATTGTAATTAACATTATAGTGATCAAATTGCTGCCGGGCAGACTTAAATTTCTGTAGTAAGATATTTTGGTATATGCTTATTGTGATAGACCTAAATTTTTAACTTTACTAATGGGGGTTAGGGGTCAAATGTCAATTCAAATTCATCATGTTTTCAAAATCAGCCATGCGTAACAAATATGCAACTCTGCCTAGCGTAATTCTATTTAAACCGATTTTTTCGAGGAAGGTGTCAAATGGAAGCTTGGAAAGAGTAGAACGTTGCTGAATTGGTATTGCATGTGATATTTGACTGCCACTTGTCTAAAACTTCATTTAAAAGATGCGCTCTAAATAGTGCATGACCTGTTCTGCATAAAGTGTCAAAGTATATTTTTAACCGTGTTCCTGTCTTATATTCAATTCATAACCAATTCTGATGGATTCTAATTGGTAACAGCTTTCATATGACACCTTACTTGTGAATTTTGAGTTAGATAGAGTCGTGCCAGAGAGTTCAGAAATATCGTCACGCATCACTGATTTTAACATACTGGTATGTCAATTTTCAAATCAAGATTTGAACCTTGATTCTGTAATGCGGAGGGGAATTCCTAGTGAGTGAAGAACATGTACCAGCAATCATTGCTTACCAGCATTACTACCTGCAGCCTGTATAAGTAATGATTTTAGCAGTTATAATTATACGCAAATTTCATGGTTGAGTAAGCACGAAATCCTCATTCTTCATACTGCAATTGCTCAAGAACCGATCAATTAAGTTATATTAATTAAATTCTATTCTACTCAGAATTGGGTACTTTAGTTGTACATGATATTGCAGAGAAATCTAAGAGGGTGTGAAGACGAATTGAAATATCATTTGGATGTTGACTCGAATTACTGATAGTCGGTAAACCCAGAAGCACCCTTGCAAGCATAATGCACATGCAATAAATAAAAGTACTCTCTGAGCATGGCAATAATTATCTACTGTAACACATTATCATTTAAGGAGTAGAATAATGGCAAAATCAGATGATCACTGAATTAATATAATTAAAATTAATTAAAAAATAACCTATTTTGCATTATGCACCATATTATATTTTTAACCATGTTGCTGTCAAATATCAATAATAAAACTAAGTTTCGTGCATTCTAGTTGGAAACAGCTTTCAAATGACACCTTGCTTGTGAATTTTGGTTTAAATAGAATTGCACCAGATGAGTTGAAAAATAGCGTTATGCATCGCCGATTTTAACATGTGCCAATTTTGAAATCGCGTTTTGAACCTTGACCCAATACTGTGGAGCGGGGAAATTCGTGGTAAGTGAAGAACATGTACCAACAATTATTGCTAAATAACATTCAAACCTTTACTCTACGTAACCTCTGAGCTATATCATTTACAATCATACACAGGTTTTGTGTTGCCAAATTTCATGGTTGAGTAACCACAAAATCATCATTTTTCAAACTGCAATAACTCGAGAGCCGTTCAACGAAATTGTCCGAAATAAATTTCGTTGTACTCAGAACTAGATACTTTAGTTGTATATAAATTTAGAGAAAAATCTGAGAGGGTGTGGAGACGGATTTAAAAAATATTTGCATGTTGAGAGGGAATTACTCAAGTGAGTGATATTTATCGTCTAATCTTGTCTTGCAGAAGTGGTTGACGTCTATCGAACACAGCGAGATCAATGTAGTATCTCATGTTCATGCTCCAAATAGTGATTTTGAACATCCAATGACTTCTCGATCACAAGCTATTGATGTGTGTAGAACTTATTGAAGTAATTATTGCATTCACCTTTACATGGAAGTATATTTTACAGAAAAGTAAACTCACTCAGATGGAAAGAGAAGTTAGTACGGAGGACTCGCCTGTCTTGCCTACATCAAGTACTTGCGTTTCGGTGCGAACATTTGCAGAACTATATTCCATAGAATGCTCGCATAAATTGAGTACTATCACATTTTAGGCGGAAGAAGTTCAAACAAATCCAGAAAGTAGTGAACCCGGAATCGCAACTACCAGCAAGAAAATGACATTACCCAAATTCAGTGCCCATGTTGCATGCGCATTGCAACATGAAAGAGTTGTCCATTGTATAAATGCTGTTGTGGAGGAGTGTGCATACCATGTCTTATCACAAGGTGATATGACATCCAAAGGAGAATATTCCGAATTCTCGAGACTGCTTTGTCAAAAGTATACATGCCTGCAATTTATTGGGCCTAATCACTGGGTAAGTGTATATTACAAGTTTCTCGACCTATAGTCATTTAACGAGTTTCTCAATTACAGACACATTTCTCGAAAAAACTCTCACAAAAGATACGAAACATTCGTCACAGGAAAAAGAAAACGATCAAGATACCATTATACACAATCGAAGGTAGCATTTATCATGGTCTCAATCAGTTCCTTGTTTTCGTAACCCTTGGGTCATATTTCCTCAAGGCGTTGACCAAACAGAGTTTGGGAACGAAGCAAGTCTGATGAAAGAGTATACAAAACATACTCCGGACTGGGCAAAGATTAGCGTTCTGTTTCGAAAATTGCATGACTCGCGCCGCGATGTATTGGCAGAAATGACAACACAAAGTGTACGAGAAATACTAAGGAAATTTCCATATCTTTTCAATGTGAAACTAGTGAGTATGTTAACTCTTGGAAAAAATGTGCTCAATTTACTCTCATTTTCAGTGATTACGTGTTAACTAGGGCAAGTTTTTGTTGCACTAAAATCGCGAGAAAGTTGCATTTAATTTTGACAAAAGTTGCAGTAAAAAGTTGCATATAAAATTTTTGTTGGATTATTAAGGTACGAGATACTCGAAAGGCTCAGTTGTAAAACCTAGTTCCTGCTCAGCTGTCAAATTTGTTATTTCGCCATTTGGCGGTCTGACGAAACCGCCCAAAATTACATTTTATCCCAGCACACAGCAAGAAAATTATGCAATGCGGGAATACCAGAAGAAGTGGACCCAGTGGAAATGTAATTTTCAGCGGTCTCGCCTGGGCGTTCGTGAAATTGGAAAACTATTTCAAATTTAAACGACAGAATAAATAAAGCAATCTATTTACATATTATTTGGGCAACGTTGTGCTTGGCAGGGGGAGTTGAACTTCTCTCCATTGTGTCATAGATAACACTGAGATGCAGCTAACCTATCATATGGCTCTTCGTTATGCAAACCCAAGGGAGTAGAACAATACTAAAAATAGTTTATAGCATGGTTACTAAATCACTCCTTTACATTTTTACGCAATATTTGATAAAAGTTCAGTAAAAATTGGCTATAAAAATAGAGAAAAGTTGCACTATAAAATCTCTCCAAACAGCTTAAAATACCATGGTACGTAGATTATGAGTATCTGCGAAGCTGTCAGAAGCTGTAAAAAAGTTGCAAAAGTTGCAAAAACTTGCCGAGTGATAACTGATGATAACATAGTAATGCCCTTTTTCAATGTTCAGATCCGAGAAGAATTCGAGCTTTTGACATCGTGCTCGACAGCAGAAATCATACAGCGCTACCGCACTATGCTTTCCACCGTGGATACAATGATCGGTGCAATGTCTGGAGAAACGGTCAGTACCGTATACTAGATCAATTATCATTCACCTACCTACTGTCGAGTCATTTTCAATTCACCACCGAGTCAAGTTCAAGTCATCAAGCAGAGGGTCGAGTCCGAGTCATGGTATTATGACTCTAGTCTGAGTCCAAGTCATTGTTTTGACTGCTGAGTTTCCAGTTGAGGTCTTGTTAAACCCAATTTTTATACCTGTTCGTTGATATCGAATGGTTCGCATTTATAACATACTAATTTTCCCCACTTTTAGCACTTTCTAGTCACATTTTCAAGTACCAGTACCAATAGACAAAACCCGAATAGTGTAGTTACTTTACTATTCTTCGAAATTACAATGAAGTCTTGACCGGTTAAGTCTCGAGTCATGTGACCTGGTTCGAGTCATGTGCAATGACTCGAGTCCAAGTCAAGATACACAGATTGACTCAAGTCGGGTCATTTCCGTATTTTGAGAAAATGACTCGAGTCATCAGAAAATTGTAACTCGAATCGGACTAGAGTCATTACAACCCTCTGTTAAACTAACCTGATTTAAACCCAGCTATATGGATGGAATCGGTATAATTTGCCTCTTTTCCACCCATGGAATTACATTGTAGCTCTTCATAATTACACATGAAAAAGTTTGCCAGGTAATATACGCGGAGTAGTATCAAACTTACTGCCATTTACGCTTCGCCATTAGCTTTTATCTCGACGCTAGTAATATGTGCAAGAGCTCGTCGCCGACAAATATCTGAAGAAGTCTATCAGCAGTAGAAGTAAAGTTAATGTGAGCTGCATACGGCTCTGAGAGTCGCAGTTGGGAATCGCTGGTCTAAAAAGTTTGTGATCCTCTGATTTAGATCAAGTCAAGAAAACCGTAGCTAATATTTCCACTTATTACAATTGTATCAACCAAGTTATCCATTAAGATACATGGAGATATGCACGTGACCTAATCATAATATTATTAAAATGATATTTTCCAGGAAGAAGATGAAAGTAAAGAGGTGAAAGGTCTCCTATTTCTCCAAAAAGAATTGACGGATAAGCGCTTAAAATCAACATCAAAGTTGCTCGCTATTGCAGTACAGCAGGTAATTATAGGTTAAAAATTTTGAGCCATGACATCTTGCTGAGTATTGTTGGTGAGAGGGCTGTCCAGAGGTGGTCCAAGTAGTCAGCCATGCTACAACAGTAGAATGGAGGAAATGCCGTAAATTTCACCCACCTTTTCAATTGCAAGGTGCATCTTTGTGACTAATGCCCAAGGCAGAACCTTGAGTATACAGAAAAAGTGAAAGTATTTCGTTACTGATGTTACTCTTAGCGTGCCATCAATTAGTGTTAAATGTGTGTAAATAAGTCAGATCTCCAAGTTCTATTCTTATTAGCCAGTCTCTCAGCAATCTAGTTTGGTAATGGTGGTCATGATTTGATATTTTGACAACAGATAATATTAAACGCAATATTGAATGACTCATACATTCTTATTGTTTCAGGCACGTGATGTTAAAGTTGAATGCCTAAAACTGGACCCATCGCACCTACTTATCGCCATCCATGAGTCGGGAGTTCATCAGGGATGGGTGTTGGTGGATGATACCCTGCACAAAAGATCAAGGAATCCCAGGCATGGTCATTGACCTGATGTCTTGTTACTATGCCTGGGACCTTAAATATCCAAAATCATTTATGATCCTCGGATTTATTCAAAAGACACTTATCGGAGACGAAAAAAACGACTTTTTCAAATCGGCAACGTACGTCAAATTGGAAAAAAAATACCGTGAGGCCTGTTTGTGAGAATTCAGATTATCCAATGGTATAGACAGACTTGGACAACTATATAATTCTAGAAATTATACTAAATGGAGTGAAATCTTTCTCTGCTCCAATTTCAATTCTAATCCAATTTTGGAAATGCTTCTCAGCTCTAATTATAATTATATTTGAACTATTTTCTGGTTTACCTGGAATTGCTGTAGGAGAAGAGCTGTATAGTTCGAAACCAGCTTTCTGAGACAGACATTTTCCATTCTAATGCTTAGGAGAATGAAATCTGACTTGATGTGTACTGATCTTGACTGAGTTTTAAAGTTTTACACTAATTAAGTAATTATAATTATAATCTAATTTGAAGAAAAAAAGTCTTTATAAATAATGCCAATTCAAATCCAACATTTCGAAAAACAGTAGTAGATATAATTTTAATTCTAGTCCTATTCAGAAATACTAGCTATAATTCCAACTGTTTGAAAAAAACTAGTTCTAATTTTAATTGTTGTCTAGTATTGAAAAAAGCTGTGTATGCATAATTCGAAACTAATCTCAAAAAGTTGAAAATTTTCTAGTTGTCCGACTCTGGCTGTAGGGTTTGTAATAATGGCAATGTTGCCTAACATTCGAGCATAGATGCATTGTAGAATGACAGCCTAGCAAGCAGCACTTGAGCAGGTGTCCTAATGATTCGAAAATTATCCTAAATCTAACACTTACCAAACACAAGCCTTAACCTACATGCTCAAGTGTTTGAATCCCTCATGTCAGGTGTCGTTTCCTATTATGTCGCTTGCTCATCATATGTCCGCGTAACGTTTGTAATGGCATTGCACGTTGCACCCATGTTTCAAATGAGTTGGTGCTTTTTGCAATAAAATTCGTTTTCATCTCAAGTTTTGCGTCATTTTGGAACACGTCAGGGTTAGTCGTTTTCATTTCGAGCTCTGTGGCAATATTCAACACGACAGCGTTACATAAAACGCAAAAAAGCGTGACACGCAATACGAAACGCAATCAGGCGGTAAAAATCGACTCACTTTTGGCGTTTTGTTTTCCGTCTCATAAACGCCAATGAAATTTAGAGTGTAACTGTATTGCGAGCAGACAATCGGGGCGAAAGCTTCATACACAAACACAGGGTGGCTCTAGAAATCGTTTGAACACGTAGGCTATCTCACGTATTACATCTTAGAAATAACAAACATATGGCGCAATATCATGCAGATTAAAAAATTTGTTTTTTTCGTGCCCTAAAGTTGAATGTGCATTGTAATTTCTTTGTGGATGTTGACTTGCATATATGGAAGAACGGTTTGCATCCTACAGTGATAATTATTGTAACACGTTAACCAAATTGTATAATTTAGTATCATACTGATCGATCTTCGATTTAAATGCTTGAAACACGCTACCGTTCCAAATTGCGAAATACTCATCTGATCTGACAGTATAGACATAGGTGGACAATCCAAATTATAAATTGTTGTGTGAGGCACGTAACTTACAAGCGTTCGTGGCCTAGTCAATCCCTATTATGCGCTTGAAAAGGCTGAATAATCATGCCTAAATACCAAATTAATCGCAAATATTCCAATGAATGAATTAACGCTGTGTGGATAACTCCTTTCATAGCGACTCTATAGCGCCACCTATGGCGGCCTGCGTTTGTGGCAGCTGTTTCGTCGTTGTGTGTCCGAGGATAGCGCAGCAGGCGATAAAATTCTCGAATCCAGCGAATGCAACGATACTCGAACTTTGCTTATTTGAAACTAAGTCTTTGGATAGATTTACATTGATTGACAGTCTTGGCGGTCACTCATGTCATATACCACGGCGATATGCGTGTTGTACAGTTTCAAATGGAATTTTATATTGGTAACTTGGAGGGGACGATGCTCGGTTGGTGATATTTTAATCAATATATACATCAAGTAATCGAATGTCTGTAAACATCGCGTCCATTAATTCAATAGCTGGGAATGCCAATGTTAACGCGCGAAATTCATTTTATATATATCTATAAGCATTACCGCTATTTCAGTATAGTGGAGCAATATTGAAATATGTGTGGTTTGCTTTATACTCATATTTCTTCTCCCTTCGATTTGCTACTGATTTGGACATATCTTAAATAAAGCTATAGTCCAGCCTCGATACCGATTAACACAGATTTACTAAAGTGCCGTTAAACCTATATATTCCATTTATATATTGTTGTGCTATTACCCAAATAAATCATCTCTCTCTCTCTCTCGGTTATTGAGAGCATTCCTTTCGCCTATTATTACTACGTACTTTAGCCGATTTATATTACGATAGCATCAAGGTCGTACAGCCAACACCTTCGCTAATATTTTCATGTGCGTCATCAATAACCTATGTTTAGCACTAATAGACTCCACATTTAACCAGACAACCCACCGATTGGCGATAATTTGAATTCAAATCGCAAGATAACCATCGTGATGAAACATGGGATCGAAAGGAAGCGATTCGCTAACGGCAACCGACAAGTTTCAAAGCGATTGTTACTGAATTGGTAATTTGAATGGTTTCCACTTCATCGCGGTTGTGTGGCGACAAATTGTTGTCGTTTTGTAGCAGATAGATGCGCATTATACTAATCACCGGGTATGTTATGCTAGCAGACATTGAGACGACTTTCATAGGACAGCCAAACGAGTTTTGGTGGTTTTCTGCTATCACAGGTATAATGTTTTTGTCACAGATTCGCACGCAACTCCTATAGTTGGGAGATCAGAGGTTGATACAGCCTAGATATTTGGCATATTGGGAGTACATGCCCAGTACCCCACATATATATTCTATGTCCTGGAAAGAACTTTGTAGCAATGTCATGACCCATAAATATATACAGTAGCTCCATATAGGCGATAGAAAGGTCATGATACAGGCACATTTTATATTAATATTTAACACATTGATCCATGCGTTGTCGCATTCCGGAGCAAATGTAGCAACAGAATAATGTCGTAAACATGCAGCATAAGTTATGACACTTGATGGTTTATCGGTCTCATTTTAAACTTCCCCTGTCGGTATCATGTTGATATTGTAGTCTTAAAGACCTACGGAAAGGCAAAATATAACGTAGTAATAATTTTTGAACAGTGCACAGCTAATGTCTGATGCGTACTTACACCAACTTCTGCAAACCTTACCCGTGGGAAAGCCGTCCGAAAGTCTGCGGCCGTAAAAGTGTGTCACAAGCCGCAAATCGGTACCACATTACGCCACACAACCCTGTACTTTACACTGCTTCAGCGAGAAACGAATGTAATCCAGTTCATTTTCATCAAGAAGCTCGCTTTCAACGACATTGACTTCATTACTGCTACCTGTTTGGTCTCACCGACCGGGCAATTTTTTTAGCGCTATAGGAATCGGAGAGTTTTCGTGCAGCAATGTATTCATTACTTACATGCGGGTCGTGTACCAAGCCAATGACTTTAACATGTCGGTTTAGTTCGCCTTGGAGTTATTTGCGAACACAGGTATATGCTCCAACTGATATGAAATCCATAACTCTGTATATATAGATACCGTGTGTGTGGCTGCAATGTGGGAGTGTTGCAACAATATGCGATTGACCGTAACTGGATATAATGGTAAAACATATAATATGTCAAAAAGTGGTGTCTAACTGCAATCCCAGATGTACCTGTGCTCGGAATAATTCCCAGAAATATAAACGACCCATCTCCTAGACCTGCATTTCTAAGATACATGACTTATTTTTTTGCGTCCCAAATGTGGTGTCATTTCAAAACACTTTCTCGGTAGCAGTATTCTTCTGCATGAGCTAATACCACCAGATTCCGAAGCGTATGGCGCAATGTTACATTGATAGGGACGTTATTTGCATTAGCGCCAGCAATCACTGCGTGTCATGTTCGTGGCGTACTCAAGTTTCTTGATTTTGTGCCTGGGATTCTGTATTGAAACCGCAACAGTCACGAGCAATATATTTCCTGCAGAGCAGCAGACTTTTGTCAATATGAACGTTACTTGAGGTTAATGACGACTCCAGTGTTTTTACTCCAGATCCTTCATGACCATCGACTATTGTCTGCTTACTTTTACCTGTCCTTGGTGCTGTATAGTGCTATATTACCTTACACAAATCGACTTAAAGTAACTGGTCATGCTTCAAGTCGTGAGTGTGTGTATTGCTGTAATTTCCGACCTATTTTGAACTTTCTTCGAGTGTGGTCAAACGCGAGATCAAATATTTAAAGATTTTTTTCGAAATTTAATACAGGTGTGCGTAGCGGCTGCCTATAGTGTGCCATGGCACACAGTTTGGGAACCACTGCTCTCGTGTGTATCTTTTTTTTGAATAAGCACATGGCAGTGGCGGGAACGGGCAAAATTATTATTCACAGCCGAAATGATGGAGAATAAGTCACATATTCGAGGACATCAGGTTTATGGTTAGGAAGTTGAAATTTGATTATTTTTGTCATAAACGCTAAGATAACCTAAAACTCTGATATTTCTTTAAAACATACGAACGTACGTTTG
Source organism: Botryllus schlosseri (assembly GCF_051294905.1). NCBI lineage: Eukaryota > Metazoa > Chordata > Ascidiacea > Stolidobranchia > Styelidae > Botryllus > Botryllus schlosseri. The sequence continues at coordinate 17,780,374 of NC_137250.1, read as the reverse complement.
CGAACGTAAACCTTTGAACTGCCAAGGTCTGCATACAGAGCAAGGGCGTGAACTGAACGTTCGAGCCACTCGTAGATGTTGCAAATGCACCTCTAACGCTCACAGCTCACAGTTTACATGAGCTGCAACACTGTGACATCGTGAATGGACAAACGAAAACTTCAAAGTCGTACACAATGCACATGTTCATTGCACAATTGCACATATTGCGAGTTTGATAACCGACGGAGTTCAAATTTCCAACGAGTTAATATACCGGTTGTTTCCATTCGTGACTTCCGTGGGGAGTTTTGATACTCCAACACTATAGGCTACGAGCCTCACTATTTGCATTTGCATAGGCTGGTATCATACATCGTTCTGTACTACTGATCCTGCGGAAAGGCGAGATAATGCTACAGTGCAGCAAACCGGGGTGACGCATGCTATTGCCTGCACGTTAACGGGAATTGAAAATGAAACATCGATACCGGATGCAGCTAAACTCGTTACGGCCCACTGAGATAAACCAATGCCCATTGCATCTATATGCTGCGTTGTGGCACGCGTGGGCCGCTAATAATAGTAACAATATTAATAATAATGCGTGAGCTTCAATACCTCGCTTACCAATCCTTCATATATGACTATGGTTTCAATATCACCTTCCTGTGCACATAGATATATGCACTTGCGATTATCACGATCCACCCATCAACAAGGAAATTTCCATATTATATGAAACACGTACCTCTTGGGGATTTCGGTGATCACTGTGGCCTTTAAGAATACATTTGAATCTATTTTTATATACTAACACCATGGCTATATTCCGACATGAACCACAATGGTCAACATATCCTCCGGACTGTTGAATTTCGGTTACCTTGTACGGGGCCTACGATATTCTATAGCGTAGGTCCCGCTTGTACCAATGCACACCATCTAAAATGTGGTATCAACTTCAATGATGCATATATTTGGCAACCTCCATTACAAATCTCTAGCAGACGAACAGCAATTTCTTATCGATTCTTTGGACGTTTAATTAAACCGTTACGAATTCAGATTTCTAAAAATATTACCAAACTCCTCTTCTATATTACCGAGTTTAATTGAAAATTAATTTTGAGCAATCTTTTGATGACATATTTCCGTAAGAACGCATTGGAGGGTTGATTCTATATTTGGTGTCAGCAACCAAGAGAATTTAAATCGCTTGATATCGAGTGCTTAATGAGCCCTTATGACGTTACAAAAATTATTATAAACTCACAATAGCGAAAATCAGCTCCCCATAACGATATTGAATAATTTCTGCAAATTACGTCTTCTACTGCATTAAACTCCGGCGTTCACCCCCCATGACTTTGATAACGACAATATAAGATTGCTTAACAGCAAAATAGTTATTTAGTGAATCAATGAGTTAAGTTGTCAATTGAACAGTTGGTGCTAAATTTTCTAATAATGTCTGTATCTATTTCATTCATCATGTGCCATATCTATATTGATTGACCATCGTATACAGCACTGAAACTGAGTGGCGGCAACGATGCTATCGTGCTATATGCCGTTATGAACCATTTAATACAGCCTACAACGATGCATCTTCCATCTGAATGGGGACAGCCTAATTATTCGGTCTAGCACAGCAATCCTTGACAACGGTCCAAGCAATAGCAAGACCTCGCCAGACTCTCCTTACACGTTATGTGTTAATGCGCCGCCCGCAACATGGTACCGTCTAATAATTCGACTCTATCTTCATCGTCCTATACCCTCCATCGCTTTTACTATTGCATAGACTCATTCGAAAACATTTTTCGTATAAAAATATATTGCACTTGTAACGAAAACAAAATTGCACATTACAAAACTAGAAAACATAAATAGATGACAGTAGCGACCAGCGCGTGTTCTTCAGAATTCCCGTATTCACAAGCATCTCTCTTCTGATTCTTCGATTACAGGCAGCGACGAAATCATCATCCTCGTCAAGACCGACCGTCGGCTTTTCTTGACGAGTTTGTTGTATTTGCGATTGACGACGTGGCTTGGTTTGTTCGACAAAGTCACAGGCGAGACTTCATTTTTCTGCTCGTCAGCGTCGGAAGCTTCCGTGATTGAGTCTAACGAATTCATAGACTGTTTCAAGCAGGTTCTGGTCCGTTTTGAGCGCGTGGTACTTCCAATATTTCTTTTGCTACTCCAAAGAGTCTTTGCAGGCGATGTGTTGACAGTGTTGCATCTTACGCACTGGTTATCTTGAGAGTTTCTTTTGCGACTCGCTGGCACAATACGATCCATTTCGAACAAGTAATCTTTTAACTCGGCGGCAGTCGAATAGGCGCAGTCCTCTCGATGTCCGTTTTGGTATGACATGTCGCCTCGAATTCGCTCTCTTATATAGCGCTGGGCAAAGGAAGCGGGCGCTTGTGAGAGAATTTATCAAGATGCCAGTCTACCGCGGGAGGAGATTGACGAAAATTGCTGCGTTCCTAGTTTCAATCTATGGAGAGCGGTCGATTTAATTACAGCAGGCCGAATTAACTACCGGAATGAGCAGTTTCTGTGCCGCTCAATCATTAAATCTTTGCTTTAATGCCATCGCTATATATATTTGTTAAACGCATGTTGCGAATCGGTAAAATGCCAGACTGCCAGTGAAACTTCACAATAAGCCGGATGTACACCGGACAATGAACGTTTTTATCAGGTCGAGGATGCTTTTGCATTACCAAACTTTAATAATGACCAGAACAGTTGTGTCAGTTACCCAGGATAGACCAACATATAATACAGCATTTAGACATTCGCTAAAACATATAGTACGTTATCTTCACGTGCTATAGCAACTCTCTTCGGGAAAATCAGTGATGTCATAAAAAAACGAGGATGCGTGATATGACCACTATATCAGTGATTTTCAGCCGTTTTTCTTCGCGAGACGCTTTATGCATTACAAAAGTCTAACAAAAAACAAACGTAATGTTGTTATGACGAGATATAAATGAAACCTGAAACAATTAATAAATCTAAACCTTGGTTATGCGATATATGGCTTGTTTGGTTACGCAACTGATTCTGTGATGTGGTTCACTTAGAGAAAAATTACTCGGTTCAGGAAAGGTTTGAAAGACATATTTCTACCAAAAAAATATTGGCTTAACAACTCTTTTTGAGTACACCTGCCAAACATATTTTTCTTTTATCCAAAGAACAGGATTTAATTTCATAAACAATTTGCACATTTGCTAATCTTCCAGTTGAAAGGATCATGACATTTGCAATTGATAAAATTCAACTCCAGGCGTAGGCAATCGAGGGTTATTAGTTCACAAATATGGTTATTGGTTTGGTTATATGTAAACTGTTACTTACTGTCATAATGGAGTTGAACGAAAAACTATCTCTGCGCCTAAATATTTTCAATTCTTTATTTACCGCGATTGTTTGTGTATTGCATAGGAACGCCAATTTAGCTTCAACGAGGTTTTAATGCCTTACTTCGTTCCACCGTTGCTTCACTGATTATGTGTGCAGCATTTACCAGTTTTGCAAGTGAATAAAGAAATATTATAATCATGCCCCATGAGACCTTCAGCAATTCGAGTGGTAATTAATAATTCAAAATCAGTTAGCATGAAGTTGGCAGCGCGGATAAATTTGCGGATGCGATTAAGGATTTGCGGCCGTGCAGCAACGACGAATGTTTCGATGTGGTATGCTACGTATAGCAAAGCTACACTTCATATCCTAGGGTCGCCACAAATTCGGCCTTCGCCGAACTGTGCATTTTGAGTGGAAATTAACGGCAATTTTGCGATACTTATGCGGTCACTTCTCCCCTGAAAGTCTTTTATCGCAGATACGAGCCGATAATTAATGGCGAATTGGTTCTGCGAAGTCGAAATATCGACAAATTGATGAATATTTATACAACGAATCAAGGATGATGAAGGAAGCCGACAGCAGTTGATATATTAATATTTCTTCGCAGAAATAGATAACATGAAAGACGAATAAAAAAGTAATTTGTACATTTGTCTATAATTATCAAATCAAATCTTGTGTAGGTGTTCCAACCAAAAAACCAAAATAATTAATTAAACAGCCGCAGTTTATGAAGATGATGAATATTCTGTATAATATGTGTTTGAGACGCAGAATGGATAACGAAACTCTTGTTTACTATCATAGATTAATTCAGAAGAATATATAGTATGATACCGAATTGACGATGGGATTCCGGCGTAGCTTGATTATGACAACTCGTTTAGCCAATTATGATCACCATTTTACAGGTTGCCGTACGCTAGTCATTGACCAAATATTGTACTGATCCACAGTCGTTCATTACCAACATTCCGGGGAAAGCTGAATTAGAACATAATGTAAATGACCGATGTAAGTCAATCTAGCTAGAGACCTCAAACTCGTGTATCGCCATGCAAATGAATACCCAGCTCACGTTCTACATCAATGTCTATAGTTGTCGTCCAACGATGTGATCAGGCATGCGTCGTATACCAATAGGAGTGATTCACTATTAATCCGGATTGCATTAACGGGGAGATATCGTACTTACGACTGCATGAAAACCTCGCAGCGTCCAGCCAACTACGACTGCTGCGAGCAATCAGCGGCGACACGCCCCCATCCACAGAAACGCCGCCCCGCAATTCGGCTCATCGACCGTTTTGGTAATGACCACCTACGCTTCAAAGTTACGCGCAATCAACTCGGCATTTGTTGGCAACCGAAACGTCTAATTGCACGTTACGGGATATCGAGTGGTGTTTATAAATCAAAGAATGCCAGCGGTTAAAATCAATTTGATTTTAACACATGAGCTGAAATACATTACAAATCGACCAGAGAATGTGTTTATTGCTGGCAGCAGATGAAAGCACCCTTGACTTGGTCATTGTCTCGGAATTCACTTATTTTTGGTAACACCAGCATTACGGGTTACATAAGATTCGACATTTTTCTGCAGCAGGCATGCAGTACAAATTTGCAGTGAGCAACAAAACAATAACTGTCAGCTGAAAATTCTGCGGTTTTGTCAGAGATGGGCGGAATTACATGTTAAGAAGTCCGAATCTGTCCTGCCCTGCCCAAAAATATCCAATTGGGCCTGAAGCCCGGCAGAATTCTGCTATATTTGGAAATTACTACAGGAATTTGGTGCTAAAATGCAGATCAGCAGTCCGGACACGAATTTTTTTAATGAAATACTGATCCTATGCTTAGGATCGTGGTCATGACATCAACGTGTCTGGTCAAGTTTTCCGGTTGAGTTTACGCAACAGTGATCAAGCCGCTACCCATCATTATATGTATGATAAGTAATATTCTGATGGTAAAGGACATAAATGTAGTTGCTAGGGATGGTGTGAACGTGAGGTTCACGTTCGCGTTCTGTGTGTGAACCTCAGAAATCTAGAGGTTCACTTTCACAAACGAACCTTGGTAGATTATGCACTGTGAACCTATTTCATATATTACAATTTTCACGTCATTATAACATCTTTGGTTGGGATTTATTGCATTTCAACTGCGACCCACTCTATACATGGCGCTGGCGGCATAAAAAATTCAACACCTAACGAGCATGCACCTTGACAACCTCAGAAATTTTACCTGCTTTGTTACAAACGTTTGCTCGAAATATCCAGCTTTCTGTTTTTGAATATTTAGTGACTCTCAGCCGTGAGCTTGACCCGCAATCACACAACATCAAGAGCGAAATACGTTACATGTACTTAGTCAGCGAATAATGCTTATTCAACCAATTAATGATCCCCCCATCTATATTCGGCTACAAAATACTAATGAGAAAGAAGGGCGGGTTGGTTGAACATTGCAAAATATATTTTCAATATCAATTTAATAATTTAACTGTATTCACAATTCGCAGAAAAGTTTCAGCCTGCATATCTCTAATCGACATAAGTGTTTTTGAGAAGAGAATTTTCATTGTTTCCGGGTAAACTGTGAACATGTCGCAATAGCTGATAGTGGTAAGTTCCAGTCTGCAACACGAAAAGGTTGCGACCCAATTTGTATCTAAGCTATGGAGCCTTATCTATAGGTCCCTCCTTGCCACGTGATCCACGTTAGCTGTGTCTTACAAAACCCTACCCTAGAACAAAAGTTGGTCGTGTCAAAAGTCGCCAGTTTAAGAGATCATAATAAAGAGTATCTGGCTTGCGTCAACTGAGCAGTGTATAGTGGACACACCATGTATACTAAACACAACATCATCTTTAATGCAAAGTTACAGGGCTTTTCCATTTAATTATTCATTCATCAAATTTGACCGACATTTCTCCAATACAATTAACGAAGGTTGACATTTTTGTGGCATTTTGAAAGTAAATTCGCTCTGTGAACATTTAATCACAAACGCCTTTATACTCTGCACAGTGCACACCTAACACTGAATCTGTTAATGCAAATATACTTGCAAGGTTGCGCAGAAGTTGAATGTCGAATGTTGAATACACTCACTATATAGGCCTACATACACATATGATGAATGGTGATTGGAAGACTTATCATGGAGCCTGGGACGCACCAGTGACCAGTTCTTAACTGGTTGGAATTGAATCTACGCCGGTCGAACTGCACACTGTTCTCAGAGATCTAAGATGGCAATTCGTCTTAGTATATAACTTGCACCATATTTATGTGACTGAAGATTCGTCATATCTAATATGCCATGATTCCTGTAAAATAGATAAACGTGCACGGAGTGTGAACCATTGCTATACCAAAAAGGTAACTAAGCAACTTTCCTAGTAGCCGTTTTTACACACCCTTCGCAGTTTTCTCTGACTATTTTATTGCCACGCTGGGTGGTGCCGTGGCTATTCGCATAATATTATTTCGTGAAAGCGGTTAGATTGTTTCATTCAGTATGGTCATGGGATTTGTGTATTATTTGATCTTCATAAATGTTACCAGACAAATCAGCATGGAGCGATACAGTATATCTGATTGCATGTCATATACGATCGGTTCTAAGTTATAAAGTGAAAGCAGATATATAGCACCTTACCATTCCCTCCATATATTCAGACATATTTCGACACCTTTCTCAGAAGAATCAGATTTTCGAGATGTCAATTCGACTTTAATGGATCTACTAAATCTCCTATCGTATTTCAAATTAAAACAAAGTCTGCACATACCCTATGATTTGGCACTAATAGCGCTCAATTATCTCACTTTTGGACGCCTCGTGGACTCTTTGAAGGTTCAGGTCGCCTGCGACATTACTCAAAACGAAAAAAATCTCTAAAATTGTCCAACCCCCGCGCTTGGCAATTTGCCAATGGCTGAAACAAAATTGATATACTGACCAGTTTTCACCACATGCATGAAGTTGTAACAGGGCCCGAGTGATATCATTACTTAGAGCCGATACCGATATGGTCGATCTAAAAATGTAACACTGCTCACTGATCTGTATTACAGGCTATCGGACAACGAACCTGTCCTATGTCGCGTTTGCCGATATCGTCGATTTAGTTATCACGAAAAGATGACTGCTACGTGCTGCCTCAAACGTTAGATTCTATAATGGCAATCATAGTCTACAGCAATTATTATCTAAGGAGGGGATAGGTTGCGTAACGGATCTGTTCAAATTGATTTGAGCCCCATATAATATAGTGAACCTCCCATATTTTCATTTTAGCTACTCCAATATAATATCTACGCGTCCGTGCGATATGTCACAAGTGGCATGTGGCTCGAGCCTTTTCTCATATCTTATGTCATTTTATACGGCCCCCATCAAATAGGAAACCTCTGTTTTGTGTGAATACGCCTAAATTTCATTGGCACCGGGAATGGTTGGAAACATCTCGAGATGAGGATAATTGTTAAATACAAATTATTCGAAAAAGCTTGAGACCCCTGAAACCGCAATAATATTCTTCGTCAAGACCGAATGTGTTACAAATGATTTTAGATACACTGCTAAAGGGATTAGAGAAGATGATAGAATGAAGAATTGACGAAAATCCATCCGAATCCGCGAAGTCACATCGTCCCATCATAGATAGTGGCCGTAGCCTATCACACATCGCATTCAAGAGAATTATCGGTTCACAAATAAGTTTCTCAATACTCTCGTATTGATACCGACCACCCGCCTCGATCAAGTATCATAGGAGAATCTCAACGTATATGGGATCACAGTAGGAAAATCTTAAGAGGATAACCAGCCACTCTACAGTTTATATTATCTGGTTTAACGTTCGTTTCACATATCGATGGCAAAATACGGATTATCTATCAACTATTTAAATAGGCCCGCCTTCGACTTCTCCGAATACCTGAGACCAACCCAACGTAATAGACGCCGTAAGTTAAAGAAAGCAAAATTTATATACGTTAATCGTGCGGAATTCGATAAGAAGGATATCATTGCAAGTTTCTATTCCTTCGTACTCATGCGTTTCAAGTTTTGCATTTGCCAATACTTCCTTGCTGTTAAACACGAGATGGTATAACGCCACAGCGACCTCTTCTGTCGAATAAGTTTTTCTTATAGCTACTGTGGCGGGTGGGAGTTAACTTGTGTTTCGAATCTCGGATTTCTTGGCCAAAACGCACATTTACACGTCACAATATGCTCGCTCCACTTTTTGTTTATGCTAACCCAAGACGGTAGACCTCAAAAGAAGTTGAGGAAATCATTAAAGGTATTACGGCGCAGTAACGCACCACCTCAAACTAAAGCGGGACATGGACCGAAGCCGGATTGGATATCTAGTCGGATTTGCTTCATTCTTAACCGGAGCCGAATTCAAAATATTTCTGATACGGTCAGAGTTGGATCGGAGCCGGATTCGTACTTTTTGATACGGTCCGAATCTCTATTGAGGCTATCAATGAGCGTAACTGTAACTGAGCGTAACTGCCAACGGCAACCGCAGTAGCCACCAAGACAAACCTGTGCTAAATACAAACCGGTGATTTTTTGTTGTCAAGTTTCCAATTTAATAGTATATTCATATTGTCATGTTTCTTTTGTGTCAATATTTAATATATAACCTGAACCCGTACCGTATGATCAGCTGTGTTTGTATTTTACTAGAAATAGATAGGGCCTATACCCGTGGATGATGATTTTCGGAGTTTCTTCGGATCGGATCTCGGCCATTTAAGAATCCGGCGTAGGAGTCGTATCGGACTCGGACAAGAGAATTTGTCGATCCGTCTCGACTACCTCATACAAAGCATTGATTAGTATTCAGCATCAGTTTATTAATATTTTCACCATTTCAAAACACCACAAAACTGCGATACAATGAAAAGATAGGAAGGTGCCGAACGACTTGGAGTAGTCTTTGAAATCAGACACCTACCTTGGACTAGAGCCCTAGACGAAGTAGAGAAGAGGCATGCACATGCACACTGAATGAAAAGTAAAGCAGATAATATGAAAGGAAAGCGACAAAATGGGGTGGCATGTGGCTGAAGGCGAGATCAATATGTTAGGTCGTGGTTCGGTGATCCTGGAGGCTGATTAATATCCATTTAGAAGAAATTGCTAGTATTTCAACTTGAATGCTGTTTACCTGTAGAACTATAGACATACTATGTGATCCATTACGGAAGGACAAGCATTTTTGTTTCCGAATAAACAGGTACGCGTCTCGCAATGAGAAAGGAATATTAGTATATTAATATGCTCTGCCGATTTAGCATGTATTCCAGTGGTTCCCAACCTTTTTCGACTCATCGCCCCCTTTTCAAGCTCCACACCGATCATCGCCCCCCCCCCCTCCCACCCAAATGTTGGGAACCGAAAAACCGGCCTACAAGCTGCAATCACCGGCGAGTTGACTAAAAAAAGGTCAACTTTACGGCTCGACCTCAAAATTACACTTTCACAGCTACATTTTCGTGAGTTGACTAAATAAAGGTCATTTCTTCAAGTTGACTCCTAGATAGCCGTTTTGTCGCCCCCTTATCGCCCCCTTCGTCCGTTATCGCTCCTATCGCCCCTTCATTATTTTCGCCCCCTAAACCGCCAAATCGTCCTGCACACATAATGGCAAACGTGACTAAGTATGGCAAATGGTAACAGTTTTGATTACTTTTGCATCGACCATGGAATAGGGTTCGAAAGCAATTCTTTTTGTGGATACAGCGTTCTGAAAACGTAAAGCAATTAGCGGTTCTTCTTCTCCTGTAGAAGGATTGTCTAATTCAATCTTTCGAAATGCATCAACTACCCATCAAAAGCCATGTTGCACTGCAAGGTGAAGTCCCGACATTGTGTTCATCATCTGCGGGATGATTTCTTGTTTATGAGTTGATTCAGCAGGAGTAGGAAAGTTACATATGCTTTCTGCGTGCCATTTGTACATATTTATAATGTTATTTTCCAAGTTTATAAACCGGAGAATATGTGGCGGCACGCGGATTGGGAATCACAGGTGTGAATGTCACTTCAACAAGAATTCAACTAGATGTTGTGATCAGAAAGCCCGGCTCCGGACATCTTAGTCGACTCCGCGATTTGTGACAAGTGATACCCTTTTGGGACGAACTCGGATGCCGGTCGTATCCCGCGTGTTGGTAGGTGCTCAGCTGCGAGCGTTTCAACCCGGCCGTTTCTGTAGCAGTCATTTTTTCTCCCGACTCCGCAGAATGGGAACAGCATATGATTCCAGTCCGTAAAGCTCGCGATACAGGCGACAGTGTTTAATACTACATTGATATTGTAACTGAAATGGCGAGCCTTGGAGTTTTTGATCACATAAGTCGCTATCACAACACCCACCACGTCGGTAGACACGCACAGAATGGACAGCAATGTGCATTTCCAAACCATTCGCAACAATCCTTTCTGCTTATCGTGGCATTCTGCCGGTGAACTTTCCGGATGACTCTTTTTGCGAAATATGAACACATGCCGTAGGAGAGGATACGCGAAGAGCAGCAATAATATGATGTGGAGAGTGTGGCTGCCAACGAGGAACAGATTCTTGTTGATTTGGTGTGCATTTTTGCCGATTAAGATGCACTTGGCTGTTGCAGTCTCGTATTCATAATGTCTCCATCCCAGTACGATCACTGTACACACAGAGACAGATAAGTGACCGTGACCGTAGATTATACTAATGAGGCGGTTGATTGTGCGTATGTTAAATTAAAAAAGAAGGCGACACTGAATTCGGTTTCCATTGAAATATGGTTGTTGTTGTTGTTGTTGTTGTTGTTGTTTATTAAAAGAAAAAAATTGGCGCTTATCACCTGTTGGACTTTTGCACCACGGTCAATAATTGCGTAAAAAGAAATGAAAAGAAACCAAGTGCATAAGTATGACACATGTGCGTCCACGTCGCAGGGTTGTAATGACTCGACTCCGACTCGAGTTACGATTTTCTGATGACTCGACTTGACTCGAGTCATTTTCGCAAAATTCAGAAATGACTCGACTCGACTCGACTCGAGTCTGTCTGTGTATAGACTCGACTTGGAATCGAGTCATTGCGCATGACTCGAGACTCAAACGGCCAAGACCGACATTTCATTGTAATTTCGAAGAATAGTAAAGCTACCACACTATTGGGATTTTGTCTATTGGTACTGGTACTTGAAAATGCGGCAAGAAACAGCTAAAAGTGAGGAATATTATTATAATATAAATAAGAACCATTTGATATCATCAAACAATTACAATCAGTCCCACCACGACCCAACGAAGCTACGTTGTTTCGACTACGCACCGGTCACTGCGGCTCCAATGAACATCTCCACCGCATTGGCTGCTCGGACTCACCATTGTGCGAGCATTGCGGCGAATTAGAAACGGTCGAACACTATATTATGACCTGCTCACATCTGACTGAGATAAGAAGAAATCGTCAACGCATCGCGCAGACAAAGAGCGTACCTTTCCAGATATATAACGTTTTGACGGACAGCAACATTATCAACGATGTACTGAACTTTATACGAGAATCAAAGCGTCGCAGTTAGCTACTTACTCATTTTGTGTTTTCATGAAATTTATTTTCATCATATTGATCAAAATGCCTAAATCGCCGTGGTGTAAAAAGCCTCCGATGCGAAAAGCACCACTAAATGTTTTTATACATAATGATAATAAGATATCACCAAACAGAGCTATATAAAGTGGGTTAACAAGACTTTAACTGGAAACTGAGCAGTCAACACAAAGACTTGTACTCGGACTCGAGTCATAATACCATGACTCGGGCTCGATCCTCTGATCGCTGACTTGGACTCGGATTTGACTCGGTGGTGAATTGAAAATGGCTCGACTTGACTCGAGTCAAAACTGTAAAATTTCGATTGACTTGTGACTCGGAGCCTTGTGACTTGGTTACAACCCTGTCACGTCGTCCAACTGCCACATGGTAGACAGAAAAGATCATCGCTCTATCAAATATGTCAGACCTGAATTGTGGAACAGTATCTCGACGGCTATCCGACAGTCATCGAACATGACCACATTAAACTTGACATACAAACAATTTCTACTGAATCAATACTAGTTAGCCTACTATAGTTTACCGGACCACGACCTAACATATCGATCTCGCCTCCCGACACTTGCCATCCTTTTTGTCACCTGTCCTTTTATATTATCTTCTTTTACTTTTCATTCAGAGTGCAGCCTTCCTTTTACATCGCCTGGGCCAGGTGGGTGTCTGATTTCGAAGACTACTCCAAGTCGTCTCAACTTCTTCCTATCTTTTATTGTATCGCAGTCTTTTGGTGTATTGAAACAGTGAGTTTTTAGCAATAAATAGAATTGAATTGAAATTAATGATGGCGTGCGTAATGGATAGCAGACATAATATTTTAAAATAGCATTTCATCACCACGTAAATATCAAGGCCAGAACAAGGAAGTTTCGGAGCGGTGGGATTGAAATATGTTAATATATATGACCATAAACACAACAGATCAAAACAAACTCACCAAGCCAGAGGTGCTCTCATGTTTTCCGCACGTGAGCTACTTTTGAATGAATGATTAATTCAACATACATTACTTACGAAACTATCTGAACATGTTTTGTCAATATTCAGTTTACTCCGATCCAGACGGTAATTGCTGACAGCCAGTCTAGAAGTGCATTTCCAAATATTCCAAGTAAAAGATAGAATGGGTGATGGGAAAGCGTTATTTACCATTCACCTTTGTAATGTCGCAAGTTTACCGATACTCTCTTCGTGGTAGACCCCTATATGGTGCCCTTTAGTGGTGTGTGGGACATAATATTTTAATCGAAATTTGAAATGAACTACATATTTTCAATGGGATCACCAAATCGCTTCCATACGAAAGCTCATAAACCAAGCCAATATAAATTCTGGACTGGAACACAGCGGGGCTGAGAAAATATTTTATCAGAGATATCGCATATAGATTGTAACGTCACGTCACATAACACACTACATTATTGAACTTGTATTAAGAACTGTTAATCGTGGCAAAGTTTCACCAGACTATTGGGACATATGGGATTATAATCCTCTTGCGAAATTTTCTCCAACTTATGCGCCACGATTTGTAGTTTTAATCAGATCATTAGTATTATATTGGGTATAAGCTAACTTTAACTTCAACTTAACCCAAGTTACAGTGAACGCATCTGACCGATTGAAGCCGGCCAGTGTGCTCACGGGGTCCACAGTAAAAATAAGTCTCACGAGCTCGATCGATATTAGTATAGTGCTTACCGTTCTGGGCAAGAACTAGTACAATGATGAGAATGAGCGTCAGCCAACTTATCACCTTCAGCGCCATATTCAACGGCATCAGAGATCGATTCTCATGCAGCACTCTATGACGAAGCCACAGGAACAAGTACACAGTTGCGTTCACATCGGCCAACCATGTAGCTGAAAATAAGGATCTTGATGAGAAACAATTAGTAGGCAATATTTTGAAGCACCATAACGGAAAAGTGTCGAAGCACTGGCACTTATCTATATTCTATAGCAGTGGTCCTTAAACTTTTTAGACCGCGACCCAAAATCTGAGTTTTAGTGGCATCTCGCAACCAGAGCCTCACACACCAAAAATAATGCGTTTATAATATCAGTATGCTGGGAGTTTGGCGGAATGTATGACATAGGGAACACGCAGAGCACAGTTGTATGCAATGTACCTCTACTTTACATGTCTGACGGACTCAATTTCAAATGCTGGTACATTATTTACACCATTTGTACTACTGTCTACTGCAGTGGTTCCCAACCTTTTTATACTTATCGCTCCCGTATGAAGCCCGACACAAATTTTCGCCCCTCCCCCTCATATTTACGGATCCGAAAGGGAGGATCATTAATCGGGAAATTTATTCACCTAACTCTGATCGCTGGTTAATTTACTTAAAAAAGGCCATTTTTCGAGGTCTTAGGTGCTCGGAAAACCGGTTTCCGCGTCTATAATCCGTTAAGTTGACTTTTTTTCGCGTCATATGCAGAATAAACCGTCTTCACGTGCATTTTGTGACCGCGTTAATTAAATATATCTCTTTGGATGTTCTGACATTTGTGCCCCGATCGTCCCCCAGTCGACTCCATTCATATTTTCACCCCCTTGCTTCTCAAAATCGCCCACTAGGGGAACCATTGGTCTACTCAGATTGCAAGTACTGGACTATTCGGTGCCGACCAATTCGACGACCACACATATCGATATCGTCGCCGATCTGTTTGGCTTCGCACTTTGCCCAGCCGTATGTTGTCAAAAACTTCATGTATTCATGTGTATTCATGCGTGAACCAGGTTGACCTCGAAACACCCGTGTCCCGGCAAAGCGCGAAGAAATTTTTGTTGTTGCAATAAATTCAACAAATATTACATACATCTTAAAAGATCGCTCTAGCACTGTCGCGATTCAAAGTTATACCCTGTTCAACAGTCTTTGATTAAGGATTATTACCATATTGAGGTGAATTGTGTGTAAATATGAAATATAGCTAATTTTTTCTTGTAGTTTGCGTATTTACACGAAATAACAGTTCCATATCTCATTAAGTACAATTTACTTTACGAGAACAATAACCTCCTATTATAAAGTAATGAAAAGCCTTAGAAATATTCCTTTCGTCGTCCATGTGTGATCGCAAAAGAGCTCTGTTCTAGAATAAGAAATTAATTTTGTACTGTAATCATTTGTATTTGTATAAGAACATATTTTCTGATTAAAATCACTTCATTCATATTGAACGAAATCACTCCCAATTCAATGCACATCGTCTATTTTTACGTCAGAATTAATTTTTTTGACAAAATCCTAAAGCACAGCAAGCGCTAAATTGGAAGGCTCTATGCCGAAGTACGTCATTGCACATACCTCCGATATTCTTCAGAACAGTACACGGAATATGGCTCTTCGTCTGTCCTTTGTAATATACAATATCATTCACGCTCCTCAGCAAACAAAAGAACGCACTTGATATGCAGAGGACCCTTAAACTCAGTCCGTATTTAGCTCCCGACTTCCGACCGGGTGGTTGCGACGCTTTGCATCGCGCACTCAATTCGTATTCGAACCATATCAAGCCAACCAGAAGATACAGCGAGACAACTGTGGCGAGAATCAGCAACGAGTCCATAAAGATATCTAATGGTGTTCCGGGGTTGAAATAATCTGATACTTCCGTTGTGTTCTGAAATGGCACGGTGCTTACACGTTCCAGTGTGACCCTTGTCGAAGTCATTTCGTACCGCAGCTGATCTTCAGAACCGCGTCGGGTATATAGTTAACAATGTACGAGCTGTATATGAAGTAAGATACCGAATGAGATAAAACCATAGCGTCTACCAACAAAAATTTTCCTCTTCAGTCACTACAAATCCGATATTCATTGATTGTGAACTATTGTAGGATATAGGATGGTACGATAAAATTAGCAACTCATTCGAGAAAATTACTAGCATATGGTTGAAAATAGGGATGGTGCGAAAAACGTTCGGTTCACATTCGTGTTTGGTATTCGAACCTTGGTGATTCGGATGCTCGAGTTCTCAAACGAACCATGCAATATGTTCTTCTATAGAAAGCGAACATTTTTGTAGAATAAAATAATGTTCCAATAAAATCAAAATATGTGATCAAGATTCTTTCATTTATCTTTTTTATTATCACTGGTTGCATCAGCAAAAAATTCTACTTGTAATACTTGTAATTCTACTTGTAATTCTACTTACAGAATTCTACTTGTAATACCACGCTATCACTTCACGGACAAAAATTGAGTGAATTTGTTTACCTGCGTCACCGCCACGTGCGTTCAGGGAAGGCAAGTGAGGCAGTGTATCACGCGGCGTCAGGATGAGTAAAATAAAATTATGACATATTCAATGATCATAGCACCTCTAATTATGTGTATTTGCCATCGAAGTCTATGAATCATTCCTTTTTATGATATATTATTCAATAATATAGCGCGAAACGAGAGGTGAGGCACAGATTGGCCAAGCCTCACCTGTGATACTGCCATTCAGCGTAAACAGCTTCTAATTTATAATAACTGGTAATAATTGAATACTATTGTGGCTCTGATTTCGAAAATCCCTATATGAATAACGTCAAAACACCATGATCCCCTCCAAATTGCCAAGGAAAGTGAAATTCAGCATTGTTCCGTATAATGACAGCGCATAGAAACAACCGCCAGGTGAGGCACATATGGATACGCCTCACGTATTGTTAGCTAACAATCGGACAATCCCAGCGCAGTTGTACAATTCACTATCGACTTCGCAAACCGACGGTATGAATCGTGTAATTGTGACGGCAAACATGTAGTGAAGACGAGCAAATATATATATTTATATATCTGACTCTAAAGGGACAGTGAATCACCTACCATAAACCTCACCGCACGGCACTGACGTGATGCAACCGCAACTAATATATGGGCCCAGCCGGTGGTACGAAACTATTCCTGGATCCGACAAGTTTGGACACAGTCCAATGTTACAGTGAGCGAAGAAGGGACTCATACAAGCTAACAACTAAGCCACGATCTATTCGGATACTTTCCAACAAGTTGTTGTAAGATCTATTGCTCCCGTCACGTCTTCATGATTAAATTGATTAAATGAATACTCCGACGATATCTTATACATAGACATTGGGCAATGGGCATGGACAAAAAGGCCAAATGGGATATATGTGTGAAATAGCATTGTGCCGTCACGCAGCTTCATATAAGGTACTATATCTTGTATAATGCTGTTATAAAACTTACGCTGATCTTGGGATCCATTATACAAGCTTCCATATGGTTATAATCTGGCTGGAATCACTGTATAGGCTCTATATAGATTGACAAGTACCAAAAATTAATTGTATCATTGTTGTATACTATCGAATCTATGAATGTTGTAACACTATACTTTTGAATCATCACGATGCTCGATCTTACAAAACATGTCACAATGACGGCCTGTCATTGTGTCGGTTAGTGCATCAATTACCAATCATTGGGTTGCGAGTTTGAGTTCGACCGAGGTCGACTCCAGATTTGTTATACCCAGGTGTTGGAGGTAAGCGTAAGCGGTGTCTTAAAAAAGTCTAGAAGTCGGCCGTGCTACAAGTCGGCAGCAACGGAATGGAAAATAAGGAATATCGGCCATGACCATGGCAGTAGACAAACGCCATGAATGCCACAAACACGACACGTAGTTCAAGTAGTATGTGTTGGCGGCCGTCGACATGAAAATTGAATTTACGAATTGGCAACCGAATTTTCGAGAGATTAATTAATCTTTGCTAGATTTCATTGATCCTGAAATTTTCTTCACGCTATGCGCGATTCACTGCGACTTCATTTTTCGACTTTAATATAGGAACGCCCTTTGCAATTTGAGCCCCAGAGTACAGATGCTTACAGCGGGGGGGGGGAAATGATGCCCGCCATGTAGAAATACCAACATGGAATCGTGTGCTCCTCAAGAAAGAAATTTGTTTCTGGTACGTTTGGGAGATTGCAATATCTGATAACTATACTGACAATCCTGATGGGAGGTCAAGACATAACAGCATGCAACAAAGTGACTAATATCAATTGGCCCACCCGAATATGCGTCATCATTTATAACTTGCCATAAATTTTCGAAAACACTCCCTCCATCAACTCTACCGGTGAATCTGATCACATGGGCTGAGAAAGGATAAATATTTGATAGTAATCTGTGAAACTACTAATATGAATGACGAAATTCATTCAAGAATCTGAAAATTTTTCGCGCTAGGCGCGACCATGACAACTCTAGGTTTCTATTCATTAGATGACCACAAACGATTTCGATGAGTATAGTAAGACGATATGAAAACTTAGATCAGTCCGGAATTCACAGGAAATCGACAGTTCAACATGGGTATTTTGTGTCCAGTTAGTTCATTACGACTATGATGTGGAATGCGGTCGTATAGGCTAAATAAGTAATCGAAATGCGACGGTGATCCAATTCGGTGCACACCGTACAAGTATAGCTGGACTGTAGAAATTTGTAATTTCTTACAACACAGAATGAATTCTCCTATCGAATACAAGACCCGCAACCTGAACAATTTAGATATAGACCTTGTCAAATGTTAGTACTCGGTTCCTACAAATACAAGCAATATAAACTCTGCGTAAAATCAGAAGTTACCTAATCTCTGCAATACCAATCCTCTGGACTACAGTACGCATACCCAAAAGCAAACTTGTGACAGATATGACATAGCCTTCCACGCATATTAAAAGTTACCATGATGTCCGCAAGAAATCCCTGCCATGACGCCTCGCATTCCCTTGCGTGCTTTCCAATCCGCTAAATGCTTAGGCTAATCTCGAACTACAAAGAGCTGTACGTCGATGCGTGTAGTTTATATTTGAAGCCGCAAGAACCTGTATAAGTCTCAGTCAAATCGATTTTTCAATGCAAAATCTTCAAGTAATCTACTGACGATATTCGTGCAAGTGTGTTGGCGATTTTGCGCTGAATTTTGTGCCATTTGCCAGATTCGGCTGCGTAAATATATGACTTGCCTTGCCCTATTCACCGCGCCACGGACGGCAGTGCAAGTAATATTGGTCGATTGGCGGAATACAATGTACTATGCATTGCTGGAAGACAGTCACTGGTTTGGAACACGCTACCAACTCTGGTGGTGTAGGTTTGGAACCAGAATCTTCTTTGAAGTAATCCTACATGACCGATCTGTATAGCATAGTTTCGCAATACCCAACGGGGATTACACGTACCGAGAAAACAATGTCTAAATGGTAAGGTATTTGATTATTGCGCAGAGCCACAAGAGAACATGAGATCGATGCCAATTTGCCTGTGCCAGACGAGTGCGTATACTACGTTATTATATCACATCACAAATGTAATGACATTATGCGGTCAACGACTTCATCGCATGGTGTAACCAACCTCAGAGTACTCAAACTCATTGCTCAACATTGCCATGCATATATGTTTTGCGGAACAAACACTTTATTCCTGTACTTCGTCAGCAAATTGTGAGCAAGGTGTGGTAGCTGTGTAAGTGTCCATTGTCCGTGTATAGAGAGAGGGATGGTTCTCGGTAACTGATGCCCAGTTGCACCGTGCCTGCTCATTGCTGAAACTTTATCTCTCTATTGGACATCACAGCCACGTCGATCAGTAATTGAACCGTAAGCTGTAGAGACTTTGTGTGGTGACGGGTTAAAGAATATTAGAATCTGGTATCTACACACGGATTGAGCAAAATGCCCCCTGGGTCGTGCGTATCGACTTGATGATGTAACAGAATGCTTGATCGTCTCTGGTTGATAACATCATTCGGACGATCCCTTTTCGTGAAGTCACATTCTGTACAAATGGGGGTTCGGCCTACCTTGTCCCGTCTGCATTCCTGTGACGATGGGCGATTATTTAGGGGAGAGCGAAGGCATGGTCCAGCGAAGGTCGATGGTCGGAACAATTCGTCGATATTGCGACTCAAAGTGAATTCGGTGGCAGTGTTTGTTCCATGCCCTAATGGTGGAACACGGTGCGAACATATCCCAGACAAAGCCCGAGTATGCCCAAGATGTGGTGTTCCAGTGGCAATGCAGTCAAAATCAACCACAGACATAATCCTGTCCGGCCGCTGGCATACTATATTTATTTACGAGGCGGCCAGCATACGCTAGCTCCATCTGGGCACTCAACCGTTAATCACGTTTTGCGCTTCTATCGGTTGGTTAGTTATCTATGCTTTAACGATGCTAAGCCGTTGTACTGAATAAGATGCCATGAATGACGCAATAAACGTGCATATCTGCAGAATACGTATCTCTATACAAATAAATCGTGTCCACCGTATATTTATCAGTCATACCAAATCAAAGCTCGCAATCGAGACCACTGTGATTCTAATAGAATTCTCGGGAATTATATATGTTCAGGTGAACCAAAAAAAACAGCAAGGGCATCATGATATTTTTCAGTTTAGAATTTTTATCAGAATCCCGAAAACCACTTGCCAGATTTTACAATAGTTTTTTGTGACAGGATATAGGGATATCTGATCAAGAATGCGACTGAATCAGTAGACAGAGGTACCAAATTATAAAACAAATTTACAATAAAAATGATTTGAAATATCTCAGGAATACGAACAGACCGGAATCACAACCAATACGATGAAATATCACGTTGTTAAATACATAGATATACTTGTATTTTCGACAAAATCGACACATATATAATTAAAGAATTACCCATGTTGGGACCCTAAAGGAAGATATTCAACCCCATCAGTAGACGTAAGTACCCCTAATAAAGAATAATTGACGATCATTAAGCTTCGGAATCACGAAGTAACAAAACAGAATCCAATCGAATTCGGTGGAATATCGCGTCGTTCAATCCATAGATACACTTGAATTTCTGACAAAATCGGCACACATATAATTGAAGAATTACCCATGTTGGGACCCTAAAGGAAGATATTCACCCCCATGAGTGGACGTAAGTACCCCTAATAAAGAATTATTCACGAGTATTCGGGTTCGGAATAACTCAGGAACAGAACAGAATCCGAATGAATTCGGTGGAATAACGCGTCCTTCAATACATAGACACATTTGAATTTCCGACGAAGTCGATACATATATAATTGAAGAATTACCCATGCTGGGACCCTAAAGGAAGATATTCAACCCCATCAGTGGACGTAAGTACCCCTAATAAAAAATTATTCACTAGTATTCGGGTTCGGAATAACTCAGGAACAGAACAGAATCCGAATGAATTCGGTGGAATAACGCGTCCTTCAATACATAGACACATTTGAATTTCCGACGAAGTCGATACGTATATAATTGAAGAATTACCCATGCTGGGACCCTAAAGGAAGATATTCAACCCCATCAGTGGACGTAAGTACCTCTAATAAAAAATTATTCACGAGTATTCGGGTTCGGAATAACTCAGGAACAGAACAGAATCCGAATGAATTCGGTGGAATAACGCGTCCTTCAATACATAGACACATTTGAATTTCCGACGAAGTCGATACATATATAATTGAAGAATTACCCATGCTGGGACCCTAAAGGAAGATATTCAACCCCATCAGTGGACGTAAGTACCCCTAATAAAAAATTATTCACGAGTATTCGGGTTCGGAATAACTCAGGAACAGAACATAATCCGAACGAATTCGGTGGAATAACGCGTCCTTCAATACATAGACACATTTGAATTTCCGACGAAGTCGATACATATATAATTGAAGAATTACCCATTCTGGGACCCTAAAGGAAGATATTCAACCCCATCAGTAGACGTAAGTACCCCTAATAAAGAATAATTGACGATCATTAAGCTTCGGAATCACGAAGTAACAAAACAGAATCCAATCGAATTCGGTGGAATATCGCGTCGTTCAATCCATAGATACACTTGAATTTCTGACAAAATCGGCACACATATAATTGAAGAATTACCCATGTTGGGACCCCAAAGGAAGATATTCACCCCCATGAGTGGACGTAAGTACCCCTAATAAAGAATTATTCACGAGTATTCGGGTTCGGAATAACTCAGGAACAGAACAGAATCCGAATGAATTCGGTGGAATAACGCGTCCTTCAATACATAGACACATTTGAATTTCCGACGAAGTCGATACATATATAATTGAAGAATTACCCATGCTGGGACCCTAAAGGAAGATATTCAACCCCATCAGTGGACGTAAGTACCCCTAATAAAAAATTATTCACGAGTATTCGGGTTCGGAATAACTCAGGAACAGAACAGAATCCGAATGAATTCGGTGGAATAACGCGTCCTTCAATACATAGACACATTTGAATTTCCGACGAAGTCGATACATATATAATTGAAGAATTACCCATGCTGGGACCCTAAAGGAAGATATTCAACCCCATCAGTGGACGTAAGTACCTCTAATAAAAAATTATTCACGAGTATTCGGGTTCGGAATAACTCAGGAACAGAACAGAATCCGAATGAATTCGGTGGAATAACGCGTCCTTCAATACATAGACACATTTGAATTTCCGACGAAGTCGATACATATATAATTGAAGAATTACCCATGCTGGGACCCTAAAGGAAGATATTCAACCCCATCAGTGGACGTAAGTACCCCTAATAAAAAATTATTCACGAGTATTCGGGTTCGGAATAACTCAGGAACAGAACAGAATCCGAACGAATTCGGTGGAATAACGCGTCCTTCAATACATAGACACATTTGAATTTCCGACGAAGTCGATACATAAATAATTGAAGAATTACCCATGCTGGGACCCTAAAGGAAGATATTCAACCCCATCAGTAGACGTAAGTACCCCTAATAAAGAATAATTGACGATCATTAAGCTTCGGAATCACGAAGTAACAAAACAGAATCCAATCGAATTCGGTGGAATATCGCGTCGTTCAATCCATAGATACACTTGAATTTCTGACAAAATCGGCACACATATAATTGAAGAATTACCCATGTTGGGACCCCAAAGGAAGATATTCACCCCCATGAGTGGACGTAAGTACCCCTAATAAAGAATTATTCACGAGTATTCGGGTTCGGAATAACTCAGGAACAGAACAGAATCCGAATGAATTCGGTGGAATAACGCGTCCTTCAATACATAGACACATTTGAATTTCCGACGAAGTCGATACATATATAATTGAAGAATTACCCATGCTGGGACCCTAAAGGAAGATATTCAACCCCATCAGTGGACGTAAGTACCCCTAATAAAAAATTATTCACGAGTATTCGGGTTCGGAATAACTCAGGAACAGAACAGAATCCGAATGAATTCGGTGGAATAACGCGTCCTTCAATACATAGACACATTTGAATTTCCGACGAAGTCGATACATATATAATTGAAGAATTACCCATGCTGGGACCCTAAAGGAAGATATTCAACCCCATCAGTGGACGTAAGTACCTCTAATAAAAAATTATTCACGAGTATTCGGGTTCGGAATAACTCAGGAACAGAACAGAATCCGAATGAATTCGGTGGAATAACGCGTCCTTCAATACATAGACACATTTGAATTTCCGACGAAGTCGATACATATATAATTGAAGAATTACCCATGCTGGGACCCTAAAGGAAGATATTCAACCCCATCAGTGGACGTAAGTACCTCTAATAAAAAATTATTCACGAGTATTCGGGTTCGGAATAACTCAGGAACAGAACAGAATCCGAATGAATTCGGTGGAATAACGCGTCCTTCAATACATAGACACATTTGAATTTCCGACGAAGTCGATACATATATAATTGAAGAATTACCCGTGCTGGGACTCTAAAGGAAGATATTCAACCCCATCAGTGGACGTAAGTACCCCTAATAAAAAATTATTCACGAGTATTCGGGTTCGGAATAACTCAGGAACAGAACAGAATCCGAATGAATTCGGTGGAATAACGCGTCCTTCAATACATAGACACATTTGAATTTCCGACGAAGTCGATACATATATAATTGAAGAATTACCCATGCTGGGACCCTAAAGGAAGATATTCAACCCCATCAGTAGACGTAAGTACCTCTAATAAAGAATAATTGACGATCATTAAGCTTCGGAATCACGAAGTAACAAAACAGAATCCAATCGAATTCGGTGGAATATCGCGTCGTTCAATCCATAGATACACTTGAATTTCTGACAAAATCGGCACACATATAATTGAAGAATTACCCATGTTGGGACCCCAAAGGAAGATATTCACCCCCATGAGTGGACGTAAGTACCCCTAATAAAGAATTATTCACGAGTATTCGGGTTCGGAATAACTCAGGAACAGAACAGAATCCGAATGAATTCGGTGGAATAACGCGTCCTTCAATTCATAGACACATTTGAATTTCCGACGAAGTCGATACATATATAATTGAAGAATTACCCATGCTGGGACCCTAAAGGAAGATATTCAACCCCATCAGTGGACGTAAGTACCTCTAATAAAAAATTATTCACGAGTATTCGGGTTCGGAATAACTCAGGAACAGAACAGAATCCGAATGAATTCGGTGGAATAACGCGTCCTTCAATACATAGACACATTTGAATTTCCGACGAAGTCGATACATATATAATTGAAGAATTACCCATGCTGGGACCCTAAAGGAAGATATTCAACCCCATCAGTGGACGTAAGTACCTCTAATAAAAAATTATTCACGAGTATTCGGGTTCGGAATAACTCAGGAACAGAACAGAATCCGAATGAATTCGGTGGAATAACGCGTCCTTCAATACATAGACACATTTGAATTTCCGACGAAGTCGATACATATATAATTGAAGAATTACCCATGCTGGGACTCTAAAGGAAGATATTCAACCCCATCAGTGGACGTAAGTACCCCTAATAAAAAATTATTCACGAGTATTCGGGTTCGGAATAACTCAGGAACAGAACAGAATCCGAATGAATTCGGTGGAATAACGCGTCCTTCAATACATAGACACATTTGAATTTCCGACGAAGTCGATACATATATAATTGAAGAATTACCCATGCTGGGACCCTAAAGGAAGATATTCAACCCCATCAGTAGACGTAAGTACCTCTAATAAAGAATAATTGACGATCATTAAGCTTCGGAATCACGAAGTAACAAAACAGAATCCAATCGAATTCGGTGGAATATCGCGTCGTTCAATCCATAGATACACTTGAATTTCTGACAAAATCGGCACACATATAATTGAAGAATTACCCATGTTGGGACCCCAAAGGAAGATATTCACCCCCATGAGTGGACGTAAGTACCCCTAATAAAGAATTATTCACGAGTATTCGGGTTCGGAATAACTCAGGAACAGAACAGAATCCGAATGAATTCGGTGGAATAACGCGTCCTTCAATACATAGACACATTTGAATTTCCGACGAAGTCGATACATATATAATTGAAGAATTACCCATGCTGGGACCCTAAAGGAAGATATTCAACCCCATCAGTGGACGTAAGTACCTCTAATAAAAAATTATTCACGAGTATTCGGGTTCGGAATAACTCAGGAACAGAACAGAATCCGAATGAATTCGGTGGAATAACGCGTCCTTCAATACATAGACACATTTGAATTTCCGACGAAGTCGATACATATATAATTGAAGAATTACCCATGCTGGGACCCTAAAGGAAGATATTCAACCCCATCAGTGGACGTAAGTACCTCTAATAAAAAATTATTCACGAGTATTCGGGTTCGGAATAACTCAGGAACAGAACAGAATCCGAATGAATTCGGTGGAATAACGCGTCCTTCAATACATAGACACATTTGAATTTCCGACGAAGTCGATACATATATAATTGAAGAATTACCCATGCTGGGACCCTAAAGGAAGATATTCAACCCCATCAGTGGACGTAAGTACCCCTAATAAAAAATTATTCACGAGTATTCGGGTTCGGAATAACTCAGGAACAGAACAGAATCCGAACGAATTCGGTGGAATAACGCGTCCTTCAATACATAGACACATTTGAATTTCCGACGAAGTCGATACATATATAATTGAAGAATTACCCATGCTGGGACCCTAAAGGAAGATATTCAACCCCATCAGTAGACGTAAGTACCCCTAATAAAGAATAATTGACGATCATTAAGCTTCGGAATCACGAAGTAACAAAACAGAATCCAATCGAATTCGGTGGAATATCGCGTCGTTCAATCCATAGATACACTTGAATTTCTGACAAAATCGGCACACATATAATTGAAGAATTACCCATGTTGGGACCCCAAAGGAAGATATTCACCCCCATGAGTGGACGTAAGTACCCCTAATAAAGAATTATTCACGAGTATTCGGGTTCGGAATAACTCAGGAACAGAACAGAATCCGAATGAATTCGGTGGAATAACGCGTCCTTCAATACATAGAGACATTTGAATTTCCGACGAAGTCGATACATATATAATTGAAGAATTACCCATGCTGGGACCCTAAAGGAAGATATTCAACCCCATCAGTGGACGTAAGTACCCCTAATAGAAAATTATTCACGAGTATTCGGGTTCGGAATAACTCAGGAACAGAACAGAATCCGAATGAATTCGGTGGAATAACGCGTCCTTCAATACATAGACACATTTGAATTTCCGACGAAGTCGATACATATATAATTGAAGAATTACCCATGCTGGGACCCTAAAGGAAGATATTCAACCCCATCAGTGGACGTAAGTACCTCTAATAAAAAATTATTCACGAGTATTCGGGTTCGGAATAACTCAGGAACAGAACAGAATCCGAATGAATTCGGTGGAATAACGCGTCCTTCAATACATAGACACATTTGAATTTCCGACGAAGTCGATACATATATAATTGAAGAATTACCCATGCTGGGACCCTAAAGGAAGATATTCAACCCCATCAGTGGACGTAAGTACCCCTAATAAAAAATTATTCATGAGTATTCGGGTTCGGAATAACTCAGGAACAGAACAGAATCCGAATGAATTCGGTGGAATACCGCGTCCTTCAATACATAGACACATTTGAATTTCCGACGAAGTCGATACATATATAATTGAAGAATTACCCATGCTGGGACCCTAAAGGAAGATATTCAACCCCATCAGTAGACGTAAGTACCCCTAATAAAGAATAATTGACGATCATTAAGCTTCGGAATCACGAAGTAACAAAACAGAATCCAATCGAATTCGGTGGAATATCGCGTCGTTCAATCCATAGATACACTTGAATTTCTGACAAAATCGGCACACATATAATTGAAGAATTACCCATGTTGGGACCGTAAAGGAAGATATTCACCCCCATTAGTGGACGTAAGTACCCCTAATAAAAAATTATTTGCGATCATCAAGCTTCGGAATGACGAAGGAACAGAACAGAATCCGAATGAATTCGGTGGAATATCACCTCGTTCAATACATAAACACATTTGAATTTCCGACGAAGTCGATACATATATAATTGAAATATTACCCATGTTGGGACCCTAAAGGAAGATATTCACCCCCATGAGTGGACGTAAGTA
Source organism: Botryllus schlosseri (assembly GCF_051294905.1). Taxonomy (NCBI): domain Eukaryota; kingdom Metazoa; phylum Chordata; class Ascidiacea; order Stolidobranchia; family Styelidae; genus Botryllus; species Botryllus schlosseri. The sequence continues at coordinate 17,752,807 of NC_137250.1, read as the reverse complement.
CCCCTAATAAAGAATTATTCACGAGTATTCGGGTTCGGAATAACTCAGGAACAGAACAGAATCCGAATGAATTCGGTGGAATAACGCGTCCTTCAATACATAGACACATTTGAATTTCCGACGAAGTCGATACATATATAATTGAAGAATTACCCATGTTGGGACCCTAAAGGAAGATATTCACCCCCATGAGTGGACGTAAGTACCCCTAATAAAGAATTATTCACGAGTATTCGGGTTCGGAATAACTCAGGAACAGAACAGAATCCGAATGAATTCGGTGGAATAACGCGTCCTTCAATACATAGACACATTTGAATTTCCGACGAAGTCGATACATATATAATTGAAGAATTACCCATGCTGGGACCCTAAAGGAAGATATTCAACCCCATCAGTGGACGTAAGTACCCCTAATAAAAAATTATTCACGAGTATTCGGGTTCGGAATAACTCAGGAACAGAACAGAATCCGAATGAATTCGGTGGAATAACGCGTCCTTCAATACATAGACACATTTGAATTTCCGACGAAGTCGATACATATATAATTGAAGAATTACCCATGCTGGGACCCTAAAGGAAGATATTCAACCCCATCAGTGGACGTAAGTACCTCTAATAAAAAATTATTCACGAGTATTCGGGTTCGGAATAACTCAGGAACAGAACAGAATCCGAATGAATTCGGTGGAATAACGCGTCCTTCAATACATAGACACATTTGAATTTCCGACGAAGTCGATACATATATAATTGAAGAATTACCCATGCTGGGACTCTAAAGGAAGATATTCAACCCCATCAGTGGACGTAAGTACCTCTAATAAAAAATTATTCACGAGTATTCGGGTTCGGAATAACTCAGGAACAGAACAGAATCCGAATGAATTCGGTGGAATAACGCGTCCTTCAATACATAGACACATTTGAATTTCCGACGAAGTCGATACATATATAATTGAAGAATTACCCATGCTGGGACCCTAAAGGAAGATATTCAACCCCATCAGTAGACGTAAGTACCCCTAATAAAGAATAATTGACGATCATTAAGCTTCGGAATCACGAAGTAACAAAACAGAATCCAATCGAATTCGGTGGAATATCGCGTCGTTCAATCCATAGATACACTTGAATTTCTGACAAAATCGGCACACATATAATTGAAGAATTACCCATGTTGGGACCGTAAAGGAAGATATTCACCCCCATTAGTGGACGTAAGTACCCCTAATAAAAAATTATTTGCGATCATCAAGCTTCGGAATGACGAAGGAACAGAACAGAATCCGAATGAATTCGGTGGAATATCACCTCGTTCAATACATAAACACATTTGAATTTCCGACGAAGTCGATACATATATAATTGAAATATTACCCATACTGGGACCCTAAAGGAAGATGTTCAACCCCATCAGTGGACGTAAGTACCCCTAATGAAGAATTATTGACGATCAATAAGCTTCGGAATGACGAAGGAACAGAACAGAATCCGAATGAATTCGGTGGAATATTGCCTCGTTCAAAACATAGACACATTTGAATTTCCGACGAAGTCGATACAGATATAATTGAAGAATTACCCATGCTGGGACCCTAAAGGAAGATATTCACCCCCTTGAGTGGACGTAAGTACCCCTAATAAAGAATTATTCACGAGTATTCGGGTTCGGAATAACTCAGGAACAGAACAGAATCCAAATGAATTCGGTGGAATATCGCCTCGTTCAATGCATAGACACATTTGAATTTCCGACGAAGTCGGTACATATATTATTGAAATATTACCCATACTGGGACCCTAAAGGAAGATGTTCAACCCCATCAGTAGACGTAAGTACCCCTAATAAAGAATAATTGACGATCATTAAGCTTCGGAATCACGAAGTAACAAAACAGAATCCAATCGAATTCGGTGGAATATCGCGTCGTTCAATCCATAGATACACTTGAATTTCTGACAAAATCGGCACACATATAATTGAAGAATTACCCATGTTGGGACCGTAAAGGAAGATATTCACCCCCATTAGTGGACGTAAGTACCCCTAATAAAAAATTATTTGCGATCATCAAGCTTCGGAATGACGAAGGAACAGAACAGAATCCGAATGAATTCGGTGGAATATCACCTCGTTCAATACATAAACACATTTGAATTTCCGACGAAGTCGATACATATATAATTGAAATATTACCCATACTGGGACCCTAAAGGAAGATGTTCAACCCCATCAGTGGACGTAAGTACCCCTAATGAAGAATTATTGACGATCAATAAGCTTCGGAATGACGAAGGAACAGAACAGAATCCGAATGAATTCGGTGGAATATTGCCTCGTTCAAAACATAGACACATTTGAATTTCCGACGAAGTCGATACAGATATAATTGAAGAATTACCCATGCTGGGACCCTAAAGGAAGATATTCACCCCCTTGAGTGGACGTAAGTACCCCTAATAAAGAATTATTCACGAGTATTCGGGTTCGGAATAACTCAGGAACAGAACAGAATCCAAATGAATTCGGTGGAATATCGCCTCGTTCAATGCATAGACACATTTGAATTTCCGACGAAGTCGGTACATATATTATTGAAATATTACCCATACTGGGACCCTAAAGGAAGATGTTCAACCCCATCAGTGGACGTAAGTACTCCTAATAAAGAATTATTGACGATCAATAAGCTTTGGAATGACGAAGGAACAGAACAGAATCCGAATGAATTCGGTGGAATATCGCCTCGTTCAATACATAGACACATTTGAATTTCCGACGAAGTCGATACAGATATAATCGAAATATTACCCATACTGGGACCCTAAAGGAAGATATTCAACCCCATCAGTGGACGTAAGTACCCCTAATAATGAATTATTCACGAGTATTCGGGTTCGGAATAACTTAGGAACAGAACAGAATCCAAATGAATTCGGTGGAATATCGCCTCGTTCAATACATAGACACATTTGAATTTCCGATGAAGTCGATACATAAATAATTGAAGAATTACCCATGCTGGGACCCTAAAGGAAGATGTTCAACCCCATCAGTGGACGTAATACCCCTAATAAAGAATTATTCACGAGTATTCGGGTTCGGAATAACTCAGGAACAGAACAGAATCGAATAAAACAAATGAAAATGGATTATAATCACGTTTTATCAAAGAAATGTTCAAAGTAGTAAACACACTGTAAAAGCAATAACAATAATGATAAATTCATAGCATTCGCACAAGCAAAGGATCGTCTTGCATATACATGACATGGTAGCGTTTGCAATCGGTGGTGATGCGTAGATGGCAGGTAGAGTTTAATTCCGAATTTCCCGATACGGCCATACCTGTTGTTAGAAGATCGTGTCATGGAGTAAGTCAAGTAGTGTAATATTTTTACGTAAGATATTAGGGGGAAGCGGTATCACAATAAACCTGTAACGCCTTGACACCATCTGGATCACGGATATGTGTCTATTTATTGAAGGTGTATGTTGCCTCCACAGCTCATTCGGAAGCGGACTCGTCGTATCGATAAATCCGTAATACAGCTTCGCGGACATCCTAAGGGTCCATATAGATTCCAGATCAGGAATCCCTGAGCCACAGAAAACCATGTGGTAATAGTAGTACCTACCTTCATCGATTTCTGAGAAGGTTTGTCTCATCTGTATGGTTGAAAAATAAACATTTGGTCATATTTCTGATGAAACAAATTTTAATACGAGGTTTCAGCATACCAGTTAGCTCGAGCAACATGTTTCCGATTTCTTCTCGATATCTTCTGCAATCTTCAGTTTTTGCCGAAAAATTGAAGCCGCCATTGCCCAATACATTCTTTGCAAACTGTTCAATAAAATAATATATACAATCAAGCACATAGCCTAACCACGTATAGTGTTATGGGAACCATCGTCTCGATTAAAGATTTTTCTATTTGACGATGATGTATAAATATAATAGGAGATTTCACTTTCAGACCATAGTGTATGAAATACCGCTAATATACCCATTGCTCGGTGTGACTTATAGAAGGCAGATGACGTGGCTGGAGCATTTCTCTCCATACTCTGAGATCGATCTTGGGCTAGCTCATTTCCTGATTGCAGTTGGTTTAGTATTCGGGGATACGATTTGATAAGCCAGCATGAAGTAAAATTTTTGTTGCAATATAATAAGCAATATGCAATTCACGTTTGATCCGATAAATAGTATGAATGATAAATTTCGAATATATATGATTGCAAGGCCTACCTCCAGCACGAGAACACCACAGTTGAAGCCATCTTCTTGCGTATCATGAGAGCAAGACTTTGTAGTCCATCTGGGGGTTGCGAACTCCTCTTTGTGATGACTCCAAAAACCACTAAATTTATGAGACCGGGTTGATACTTTATGTCGTTGACTCTGCTACTTGTAGAGTATAATTGCAAAATCTCACTTCCAATGTAATTCCAATTGCTGAGCGTAGCGCTCCTCATTTCCGAGTGGGTCGTAAAGTAGGAGGGTTCGAGAGTTAATGTCACTAGCCTGAAATAAATCGGGACGATTGAGGGAAAGTGAACCAACCGTTAAGCCGCGTGCAACGGGTTTGAGGAGGACAATCGGTTTAAGTTTCATTATACATGAGACTGACCATGAAAATCCAGTGATTGCCGACATTCAGTGACGTCACTATGGATTGTGTGGATGACCTTTCCACCTGAAAGTTTAAGATTAGTTGGTTACTACAGATGCTGACCACAAGTAAATAATTTATTAGTTTCGTACCAGCATTCTGAAATTTAAGTTACAGTAGGAACCGTTGTACCACCATTCCGTCGAGTAGTGACACGAAACACAGCTGTCGCTTTTTCCGGCCTACCATTAACAGAATGTTACAAGTTATAGCATATTTATAAGAAATATATATGTAATAAAATCAACGAAATTACCTTTATGCACAATCCCTCCATCGCAGCATCCATAATCTGCGTAAACAATATCCATTGAATATTAAACTGAGCAAGTCATAAGTTGTATTGTCTGACGAACCTGATCATCTAGGCACCCTTGACCCGACAGCAAGCACAAGCTCCGTCTTGTTACATATACTTTACCGACAACAGCTTCCACTCGGTTGCTGATGGGTGATAACCACAACAATCTGATATCTGAGTGAATAAACATATATATTTATAATATATGTAGTTGAAACAGTTCAATTTAAATAATTCAGTCAATCTATTACTTTATTATCACAATAAATATATCGCAAATTCGTAAAATATGAGAAACAAAGTAGCCAACATGCTCTCTCATATCTACGACACGGAGTTCTATCGTCCTGCAGAAGAGGCCGTATATTAGTGCGGAGCGAATCGACAAATTGCATGCTCCTACTCCGAGCGTGTAATTCAAAGATATGGTCCGACTTCTAGGCCAGATTTTAGAAATGACCACGATCCGGTTCGAAAAACTCCGATAACAATTATCTACTCACATGATGGCATTGAATATTGATTGAGACAATGCAAACAGGAAAAGTTAAACTCAAAGATCAAACCCAACCCTTATCTGAAGTAATTATGTCAACTTGAACTAAGCATATGGTTTATTTGCGTGAACGTTTCACTTGAACTATAGATTCGAGGTCGGAAGAGGGTAAGGCTGTCATATTCTTAGTAAAGAGTACTGAACAATCTCGGATCCAACTCCGGCAGTGTCAGAAAAAGTACTGATCCGGCTCCGGCAAAAAATGAGAAAATGCTCCTCGCTACCGTATATATAGGGCAGAAAATTTAAACAATCACTGCAGAAAACTGGATATTGTACCTAAACAAAACGCGAAACATTTACTTTATTCCACCGAATTCATTCGGATTCTGTTCTGTTCCTGAGTTATTCCGAAGCTTATTGATCATCAATAATTCTTCATTAGGGGTACTTACGTCCACTGATCAGAGGTGGTCAAAGTAGTCAAGAAAGCTACTCAAGTAGAAGTAGAAGTAGCGACGAAAAAATCTACTCAAGTACGAGTAGAAGTACTTTTTTCATAAGCAACCTAAAACTACTTGAAGTAGAAGTAGAATTGACTGACTTTAAATCTACTCAAGTAAGTAAGTAGTTGTGAAAACGATCGTAATTCGCTCACATGGATTGTTAAAAGGTGCAAATTGAGCTAACCGAAAGGTGCAGAGTTTGATGCATATTGATGCATACCAGGAGGTATCCAATTTTCGACAATAGAAGCATTTGTCCGCATCATGGGATGTAAAATGGTAGTATTGATATGGAAATGCGAACAGCACGTTTTAGAAAATACCATGGTATGGTGCCCGCCCCCATATTATAAAACCAGTAGTTTAGTCGAAGATCAATACGGAGAAGTTGCATAGGATACGGTGTAAACCAGTGGTTCCCAACCTTTTTCGGTGTCGGGGCCGCACGAATACCAGGGCAATGAAAAGGACCCAAAATAGTCATCAAAATATGAAAATTGGCATTGTTCCGATCAATTGCTCGACGACATTGGCCATTGTTATGGTCATCGTGTTGTTGCGCTCCCATTGTTCAGACAATCGACCTTTGGTGGCTATTTCGGAGTGGTTTTATTGTCCTGGCGAGATTTCAATTCGTATTTTTGGAATCAGTGCGACACTAGCTTTCGGTAAAGACCGGACCAATCAAATCATTCGGACGCTTCGGTCGTGAGGTATAGGACTACCAAATATGCTGCTTTCGGGGCAGTTTATAGTGAGTCAGCTTTTATCGCCTAAACGCGCGAAGCACGAAAATTTTCTGTAATTCATGATTGAATTGGTCAATATGATCGGGAATTGCATATATGCTGCTATCAATTTTTATCCTCTCTCTGCTCACGTAATCAGTTTTACAGGTAGAGCCGAGGGAGGTGTATTTGAAAAGGTAGGATCCTCAATAATAATTAAACATCTTCGGGCGTATACCCATTGGCAGGAACGAAACAGCATTTCGTCAGCCCCAGCCCCCCACAAAAAATCTTGGATCTTGGGCTCCCATAGGGTGATAAACCTACCCCTATCACCTTGTTCGCTTTTGCCACGAAATGAGTTGTATTGTTAAGTGAGCCAGTGCGAAGCGCGAAAATTTATGATTATTCATGATGAAATCGGTCAATATGATCGAGAATTGCGTACATATTGTCATTAATTTCTTGTCGTCGCTGGTCACGTAATCATATTTACCAATAGAGCTGAGTGAGGTTTCTTGGAAACTGTAGGGCTCCGTATTGGTATGACTCCGTAATATGATATTATTTCGGGACCTCCTGCCGGCTATATCAAAAAATATAGAATTGCCCAAACGTAGGCTACTAAATTAAAAGACGCACACGATTTCAGATTGGTATTTCTTCACTGGAATATAATTTTTTCCTGCGGGATGATATTTGTCTTGTGAGGTTCAGATTGCCAAGACGGTATTTTGTAGGCTTACCATACGTCTTCTTTTAAGAGGATTTGTCCTCTTTTTTGACTTTTTTGAAAGTGTCCTCGGAGGACGCCCTTTTGTCCTCTTTTTTGAGATTTTGTCTTCTTTTTTGAAAATTTAGGCAGATTTAGAGCAAATTGCGAGTGATATGCCGCATATTAGCACAGAAGTGAAGCTCCGGCGGGTATTTCGGAGTGAAAAACGGTGATTTTAGCTCTGAGCGAAAAGATGACCTTTTTTTTTAGTCATCCACCTGGCAATGTGGAGTAAAAAACGTTATTTTGAGCTCTGAGTAGAAGTGATGACCTTTTTTTTTTAGTCATCCGATCACAAAGTGGGAGAAATTAACCGGTTTTTGAGAATTTCACTCCGGTTTTGCAAGTTGCAAATTTCTGAAAAATTGTCCTCTTTTTTGATTTCCAAAATATGGTAAGCCTAGTATTTTGTATATATAACGAAGTTTCGGTCAGCATAAGGGTTTTCTCGCTGCCGATCGTTCTGATACAGTTCTTGGAGTCGCATGTTACATCGCCTAAAACTTGCTATGTCTTGGTGCGTCGTGGCGCGGTAATGGCCAACGCCAATATGCCCATTTCGATAAATCTATTTTTTCTTGGGGGATGAGTACCCCAAAATCAAGATATTTGGCAGCATGAAATCACGCCTAGAGCGAAAAAATCTTGGAAAAGATGCATAAATTTTCAAAAAATACTATATAATTTATGCTAATTCACGAAATAATTTTGGCCCCGCTTCGAGCTCGCCCCCTCCCCCATCATTGGGGGGTTTGTCGTGCCACAGTTATGGTCCTGTCTATACCTATATCTATAGCTACTGCTCGTTCAACTGGAAAGTTAGGGTACATTGCATTGAAACAGCAATGACGTAACGTTAGCAGTCTACTCACGACTGTCCTGCAATCCTAAATCCTAATTAAAAACTCCAGACTCCAAGCCAAGCAAGTGCATTTTATAAATTTTATTTTTTGTCATAACTCGATTTCTTAATATGTTTTGGGGGCCGCGGTTGGGAATCACTGGTGTAAACACTTTGCGCGATCAGTAAACATTAATAAAAAATATGGTGGATCGTGAAAATGCCATACTGTGTATCTTTATTTCCGGAAATTAAAGGCATTACCACACTCAAAGTATATGATACTGGGAATTGAAAGTGAAATATAAATACTACTTCTAAAAGTGGAGCATGTATTTTATGTCTTTAATCCATAACGTTTCGAAGTTTGGTATGCTAAAACAGCTCTAAAACTAAAAAAAGTCAGAGTCCACTTTTCCAGATTAGGACACGCCATGGCCTGCTAGATTACGATATGATAAGTAGATGCTAGATTGCGAAACATCAGTTTAAACCGTTATATTGAGCCATAATATTACATACTGTGATGAAATATTTGATATGGCGAAGAGCGACAATGCGGTGTGAACGGAACCACGCCAACCCGTTAGCTAAATTATATTCACCGATACTATAGTGAAATCATACTGGACCCTCCGTAACCACTGCGCGCGAAGCGCGACGAAAATTCTGGGCTTTACTCAAATTTGATGAAAATTAAATGTTGATGCTCCGTGAAAACAGCCCCGAAATTCCTCAAGCTATCTTCCCGTTTGGAGGATTAAACTACTTCTACTTGACATACTGAAAATAGCGAGAAGTAAGTAAGTAGATCACACAATATTACGAAGTAGAAGTAGAAGTAGCAGAATTCGGATCTACTTGAGTAAGTACCAGAAGTAGAGGAAAACTACTTGAGTACTTCGAAAAAGTAGAAGTACTTCGTTACTGACCACCTCTGCCACTGATGGGGTTGAACATCTTCCTTTAGGGTCCCAGTATGGGTAATATTTCGATTATATCTGTATCGACTTCGTCGGAAATTCAAATGTGTCTATGTATTGAACGAGGCGATATTCCACCGAATTCATTCGGATTCTGTTCTGTTCCTTCGTCATTCCGAAGCTTGATGATCGTAAATAATTTTTTATTGGGGGTACTTACGTCCACTGATGGGGTTGAATATCTTCCTTTAGGGTCCCAGCATGGGTAATTCTTCAATTATATATGTATCGACTTCGTCGGAAATTCAAATGTGTCTATGTATTGAAGGACGCGTTATTCCACCGAATTCATTCGGATTCTGTTCTGTTCCTGAGTTATTCCGAACCCAAATACTCGTGAATAATTCTTTATTAGAGGTACTTACGTCCACTGATGGGGTTGAACATCTTCCTTTAGGGTCCCAGTATGGGTAATATTTCGATTATATCTGTATCGACTTCGTCGGAAATTCAAATGTGTCTATGTATTGAACGAGGCGATATTCCACCGAATTCATTCGGATTCTGTTCTGTTCCTTCGTTATTCCGAAGCTTATTGATCGTCAATAATTCTTTATTAGGGGTACTTACGTCCACTGATGTGGTTGAACATCTTCCTTTAGGGTCCCAGTATGGGTAATATTTCAATAATATATGTACCGACTTCGTCGGAAATTCAAATGTGTCTATGCATTGAACGAGGCGATATTCCACCGAATTCATTTGGATTCTGTTCTGTTCCTGAGTTATTCCGAACCCGAATACTCGTGAATAATTCTTTATTAGGGGTACTTACGTCCACTCAAGGGGGTGAATATCTTCCTTTAGGGTCCCAACGTGGGTAATTCTTCAATTATATATGAATCGAGTTTGTCGGAAATTCAAGGGTATCTATGCATTGAAGGATGTGTTATTCAATCGAATTCATTCATATTCTGTTCTGTTCCTGAGTTATTACGAACCAGAATACTCGTGAATAATACTTTATTAGGGGTACTTACGTCCACTCATGGGGGTGAATATCTTCCTTTAGGGTCCCAGCATGGGTAATTCTTCAATTATATATGTATCGATTTCGTAGGGATTTCAAGTGTGTTTATGTATTGAACGAGGTGATATTCCACCGAATTCATTCGGATTCTGTTCTGTTCTTTCGGCATTCCGAAGCTTATTGATCGTCAATAATTCTTTATTAGGGGTACTTACGTCCACTGATGGGGTTGAATATCTTCCTTTAGGGTCCCAGCATGGGTAATTCTTCAATTATATATGTATCGACTTCGTCGGAAATTCAAATTTGTCTATGTATTGAAGGACGCGTTATTCCACCGAATTCATTCGGATTCTGTTCTGTTCCTGAGTTATTCCGAACCCGAATACTCGTGAATAATTCTTTATTAGGGGTACTTACGTCCACTCAAGGGGGTGAATATCTTCCTTTAGGGTCCCAGCATGGGTAATTCTTCAATTATATATGTATCGAGTTTGTCGGAAATTCAAGGGTATCTATGCATTGAAGGATGTGTTATTCAATCGAATTCATTCGTATTCTGTTCTGTTCCTGAGTTATTACGAACCAGAATACTCGTGAATAATACTTTATTAGGGGTACTTACGTCCACTCATGGGGGTGAATATCTTCCTTTAGGGTCCCAGCATGGGTAATTCTTCAATTATATATGTATCGATTTCGTAGGGATTTCAAGTGTGTTTATGTATTGAACGAGACGATGTTCCACCGAATTCATTCGGATTCTGTTCTGTTCCTTCGTCATTCCGAAGCTTGATGATCGTAAATAATTTTTTATTAGGGGTACTTACGTCCACTCATGGGGGTGAATATCTTCCTTTAGGGTCCCAGCATGGGTAATTCTTCAATTATATATGTATCGATTTCGTAGGGATTTCAAGTGTGTTTATGTATTGAACGAGACGATGTTCCACCGAATTCATTCGGATTCTGTTCTGTTCCTTCGTCATTCCGAAGCTTGATGATCGTAAATAATTTTTTATTAGGGGTACTTACGTCCACTGATGGGGTTGAATATCTTCCTTTAGGGTCCCAGCATGGGTAATTCTTCAATTATATATGTATCGACTTCGTCGGAAATTCAAATGTGTCTATGTATTGAAGGACGCGTTATTCCACCGAATTCATTCGGATTCTGTTCTGTTCCTGAGTTATTCCGAACCCGAATACTCGTGAATAATTTTTTATTAGGGGTACTTACGTCCACTGATTGGGTTGAATATCTTCCTTTAGGGTCCCAGCATGGGTAATTCTTCAATTATATATGTATCGACTTCGTCGGAAATTCAAATGTGTCTATGTATTGAAGGACGCGTTATTCCACCGAATTCATTCGGATTCTGTTCTGTTCCTGAGTTATTCCGAACCCGAATACTCGTGAATAATTCTTTATTAGGGGTACTGACGTCCACTCATGGGGGTGAATATCTTCCTTTAGGGTCCCAACATGGGTAATTCTTCAATTATATGTGTGCCGATTTTGTCAGAAATTCAAGTGTATCTATGGATTGAACGACGCGATATTCCACCGAATTCGATTGGATTCTGTTTTGTTACTTCGTGATTCCGAAGCTTAATGATCGTCAAGTATTCTTTATTAGGGGTACTTACGTCTACTGATGGGGTTGAATATCTTCCTTCAGGGTCCCAACATGGGTAATTCTTCAATTATATATGTATCGACTTCGTCGGAAATTCAAATGTGTCTATGTATTGAAGGACGCGTTATTCCACCGAATTCATTCGGATTCTGTTCTGTTCCTGAGTTATTCCGAACCCGAATACTCGTGAATAATTCTTTATTAGGGGTACTTACGTCCACTCAAGGGGGTGAATATCTTCCTTTAGGGTCCCAACGTGGGTAATTCTTCAATTATATATGTATCGAGTTTGTCGGAAATTCAAGGGTATCTATGCATTGAAGGATGTGTTATTCAATCGAATTCATTCGTATTCTGTTCTGTTCCTGAGTTATTACGAACCAGAATACTCGTGAATAATACTTTATTAGGGGTACTTACGTCCACTCATGGGGGTGAATATCTTCCTTTAGGGTCCCAGCATGGGTAATTCTTCAATTATATATGTATCGATTTCGTAGGGATTTCAAGTGTGTTTATGTATTGAACGAGACGATGTTCCACCGAATTCATTCGGATTCTGTTCTGTTCCTTCGTCATTCCGAAGCTTGATGATCGTAAATAATTTTTTATTAGGGGTACTGACGTCCACTCATGGGGGTGAATATCTTCCTTTAGGGTCCCAACATGGGTAATTCTTCAATTATATGTGTGCCGATTTTGTCAGAAATTCAAGTGTATCTATGGATTGAACGACGCGATATTCCACCGAATTCGATTGGATTCTGTTTTGTTCCTTCGTGATTCCGAAGCTTAATGATCGTCAATTATTCTTTATTAGGGGTACTTACGTCTACTGATGGGGTTGAATATCTTCCTTCAGGGTCCCAACATGGGTAATTCTTTAATTATATATGTGTCGATTTTGTCGAAAATACAAGTATATCTATGTATTTAACAACGTGATATTTCATCGTATTGGTTGTGATTCCGGTCTGTTCGTATTCCTGAGATATTTCAAACCATTTTTATTGTAAATTTGTTTTATAGTTTGGTACCTCTGTCTACTGATTCAGTCGCATTCTTGATCAGATATCCCTATAACCTGTCACAAAAAAACTATTGTAAAATCTGGCAAGTGGTTTTCGGGATTCTGGTAAAAATTCTAAACTGAAAAATATCATGATGCCCTTGCTGTTTTTTGTGTTTCACCTGAACATATATAATTCCCGAGAATTCTATTAGAATCACAGTGGTCAATCGAGCAGTATCACAACAATAAAATGTGACAAGAAGAAGGCGCGGCGCTGTGGAACAATACTATACCCTGCTACACATCCATGAGTATATAAGCGCATGAACTATATATTCGTTCGATTTAAATCATACAGAGCGTTGGTAAAGGTTAGCACTGCGCAATGTAGCCACTGAGCCGTCTAAGAAACAAAGGTGCGTTTCTGCTAGAATAATCTATTGCTACTATGACAACGTAAGCTGCATGCGATCGTTTCGTTTGCGGTCATTTACTTGTGATGTATCATTGGAGGATCAGTGAAACGTACAATCAGTGAATGACTAGTTGCTCTCACAAGTGACACCGGCGTATCGCGAACAACCGCTATATACAATACATAAGATAAGGTGATTTAATCGACACCATTTATACCTAATGAATTGAAATTGACTCGTAAAGTTTGCTCCGAGTCACAAGTTAATCCACATTTCTGAAGTGTCGAGTCAAGTCAAGTCAATTTTACAAAGTGACTTGAGTCATGGCAACACTGCATCCAATAATACAGCACAATGTACAATGCGATACACATAACACAATATGATGTAATTAGCTGAAAGAGGAAGATATCGAGACGAAATTATGCATCGATCCAAAGCTTGGTATATAGTATCAACCCCAGCGTTACAGCGTTACTGGTATTCTGATATTGGTACGCGTCTTTCGCTGAGGTTTTTAGGATCCTTTTTTGATAAGACGCCGCGTCACTACATCACATCGATTTACATACTTGTAGTTGCTGATTTCGGTACACTGGCCATAGGATCCCCATCTTGTTTTGCGTCTTTGGTGAAAACGGTCCGGCACGGACACAACATATCCCGCCAATCCTTGAGACTCAACACGATCGCTACGGTGTTAAATATCGCGTTGATGTTGTAGCTAAAATGGCGCGCTTTCGTTGCGTCGATGATGTGAGAAGTGAGATGAATCGAAATCCCGTCAGTTAGCACGCACAGGAAGGACAGAACAACGCATTTCACGACCACTTGTATGAGACTGTCCTGTGTTTTGCTGAACTGCGGAGGCTTACCATCTTGATTGCTTGCTTCCTGTTTCTGTTGAGGTAGTTTTGTCTTGATCACGTGTCGTATGAGAGGGTAGACGTACAGGCCCACTAGTATGATGTGGAGTGTGGTGCTTCCCGCCACGAACAGATTCCCGTTTACTTTGCCGGCCAGCTTGTTCACGGAGCTGCATTTAGCCTTGGTCGGGTTGTATATGTAGCGCCGCCATCCCAGAATGATTACTGCACACGAGGGATGAGATAAAACAGGATATTAATCCATTCATAACAATTAAAGTGTCACAAAGACAGTTTCAACTCAAATTCCAAAATATAATGCTCATTTCAAGATGTATGCGATGATTTGGTGCGGATAATTAACCACATTTGAAGGCGGAAACTGCAGATATCAGCAATTGCCTGGCGCTATCTATAAGCTGGGCAGGGAAAATTCTAGTACCCGAATGATTCAATTATGAATCGAGAATTAGGATCAAGCATTACTCATTATGCCGTCACTATAGCATCAATGTGGAAAGTTCCAGTGTATCAGCATCAGAGCCGATGGGACAATAGTATCGAAACTATAATTTTCGGTTACAATTCCAGTACTCAAAGAACAACTCTCACTATACTCGATACAAATCATTACGATTAATACTCGCTTTAGTTTAGAGTACTACGATCAACTGAGCCCTAGTTATTAGATGCCCCGTGCCAAATGCTTAAGGTCAGTATGTGGGCTGTGGACAAAATGGTGTGCGGGTGATCTCGAAGTGTTACGCGACTTTCGCGTTGGCATAACAACAACTTCTCATTGTTAATTTATCCAGTCAAAGCTTTTCGACAGAGTTACGTCGGTAGCCTTAACATCAATAATACGGTGGATTAAATTCGAAATGTGAAGTCAAAAGAATCACAAACTGTACAACAGTGGGTACAATGTCTGTGTATGTGTAATTGTGCATGTGCAGACAGCTGGCTATGGCTAAAGCGGTGGTTCTCAACCTTTTTATCTTCGCGGACCCCTTTTGAAAAGTCACGGACCCCCGCGGACCCCCAAAATGTTAGAGCAAATCTAGCTCAATTATCGTGTAGGCTAATGATAAACAGCAGCAAAATGTCTTTTCTTCAAAATAACATCATACTATTTATTTAGAAATTGGGTAGACTTTATTTGAAAGCGATTTCTCTAGCAGTGTAGCGGCATTTCTTAAATACGTGATTGTGTCTCGAAAATCCGCGTCTTCGATTTGATATGAACGAGTGCCGAAAATCCATTTCCGCTAGGGCTAGGCGGCTATAGGTACATGATGAGTCATATGTAACCATCATAAATTTCAGTTACTAATTTAGTGCTATTAGATTGAAAGAAAGGAATATCGCGTAGTAATTTCAGACGAAGCGGGACGATCCTCCAGTAAGCCTACTGGTTGATATTTACGATGTATGTTGGCGCCAACCTTTCTTATAACCCACATTGAGTCAACGAGGATGATCGTGTGATCATTAATCCCGAAAGATGATACGTTGTGTCTAAAATTCCCCGAACACCTACCATTCATCGACACGCAGAGCACGGCAATAAGACCCACAGCGAACCAGCTCACTATCTTTATAAACTTATTAACCGGAAGTCGCAGTCTTGGATTTTGATACAGTGCTCGATGGCGAAGCCACAGAAATAGATACACAGCCGTATCCTTTCCAATCAACCAGCAAGCTGCAAAATTACAGTACATGCTGTAGGCATACTAGGCATCACAGAACATATCTACCTAGATAGATTCGAGTATAGAAATAATTAATAAGAAAAAATGTCGTTTCGCATTCCAGATAGGCAATACTTCAACTATAAAGTGCTCACGCAGGCATCATTTTATGTTGGCTACCAGACGCGTGCTTAAAGTTTGGGGGTATAGTGTTGAGCCCAAAGTCTCCCACATACTATTATCGCAGTGATTGCTAGCTTGTGCCAAACAGTTGTAGTCGGACAAAATCATTTAATACCAATTATAATCTACGGTTGTGTGAAAATCGAATGATTTCAAAATAAAGTAATTGATTCGGTACAATTGATGCCACTGAAAGTTTTCCTTCATCTTAGTGTCTCCTACTTACGACTACACTGTATTGTGCGCTTTGCAAAGGCAGCAATAATGGTTCGTTAGGAAATGATCGATGAATTTGTGAGCAGGAAATATCATCAAATTATAAACAACCGTTAGGATAATCGAAACTGATCCGACCAATAGGTATGTAGAGTTTGAACTAGCGCCAGACCTCACATGTAAAAATATCAAGATATGATAAAGAATGTCGAGCAACGTTTCCAATACCAATCAAAAAGGTGGAGTTCGTAGGGAAAATTCTGGAAAAAACATTCTTAAAGCAGCAATTCAGCATGTTTCAGATGGCTGGTGTAAGATTTTAGAAATTAATACAACGTATGGCATCAAAGTCTTGTTAAGCGTAAATGCAACTAACTCGAAAAAAGAGTATATTTCGGCAATTTAGCGTCCTCGGATAAATCCACCCAAAAGAGGATACATGGTAAGCCTCAGGTTAGAACGAACGGTGTTTTGAAACAATTTGTTTTAAAACATGTTTTAAACAGTGTTTTAAACAAATGCCTTTTTTAAAAAACAATTTGTGTTTTTTTTCAGACATTGTCTAATTATGCCATAATTGTGTAAATACTTCCGAAAAACATGTAGCATGAGCCTACGGACGATTTACACCCAATATATTCGATGTATCCGATGTGGGGTAGCAGGAACCCTCGAACTCGTCGTCGGTTCAACAGTCAAAGCATGTAGATATATATCATCGGTGCGGAATGGGTGTTCTGATGATGAAGAACGCCGACCGTAAAATTGCTGCATAACGATGTAGTCCTGGTTAAAGATAGTTTTGGTCTATATAGGGCAGTGGTCGGAAGGCCTTTTCACCGAAGGAGTCATATTTACCCTATATTTTCAATGGTCAATGTCAAAACACCGAGATTTCACAACTGAATATTCGTGATGTCGTGGCTTAAAAAACAAAACAAAAACAATAAAAACATGCTTTAAACAAGCGCCATGTTTTAAACATGTTAGTTTTAAATTGAAATTTGTTTTTAATGCAAACCTAGGTAGGCCTAACACATCGACATTGCGCAACTGCACAATGTGAATTGAGAGGGAGAGTCCATGATGCCATCCCAATGACCAAGCACCAAAAACTTCGCTATGGATTTTGTAAGTTAAACAAGGCAAGGCAAATTAATTTGAAATCGGAACGGAAATAGCAACGTGATGTACCGATACCTGAACTAAGACAACGCAAACGAAAAGAGAGGTAGCGGCAATGTGCCGATGACACGCGCCTTGCCAATTTTCTACACTGTATGAGAATAGTAATACAATATCCCAACACTCACCTCCCAAATTCTTCAAGAAAGTACACGGAACACTGCTCATTTTTTGCGCTTTGTAGTAGGCTATGTCATTAGTTGACCGCATCAAACAGAACCACGCACTGAGAATGCACAGAATTCTCAACCATTCTCCTATTCTTGATTTTCGAGCCGTGGCCTTTTCGGAACGCCGGAAGGACCATTCGTAACACAACAAACTCACGAAGAGGTAGAATGACAGGACTACTGCGACGATCAGCAATGCGTCCATAGCGCGATCGGAAGGTGTTCCGGGGTTGAAATGGTCGTAGAAAGTCGCGCTAGGCATTGTCGTATTTGTCCGCGACGAAGAGTGGTCACTTGCGTTTGCGGTAGCATTCTCCATATTCGGTCAGCTTGTTGATCTTCCAGTTACGAATGTAACATAAAATTCCACGTAAAATGTTATAGGCCTAGTATCTCATAAAAAAGGCATAAACATGACTCACTCTCCTGCAAGGGTTACCAACCTTCTTATTGCTCCAACACAAATTTCTATTTGAAAATGTTCCGCGACCCTCCTCTAAATGTGGGATGATGGTTACTAAAAAAGGTAAACATCTTCGTCCATACCTACTCATGACCTATGTGGGAAGCTCGCGACTATTTCGTGGTGATAGCAATCATGTTAGCACGCTGTTGATTCAAATGCTCATTTATTCAATTCATGCACATGCACAAGGCAGCATCAGTGTGGTGGTTGCTGTTGCATATTGGCGAAAATTTGGTTTGTTTGTCGCTGTCAGTTGCCGGAGCACTCCTTAAATCTGGCTCTACTATTAGTTGTATTTTAGTTATTTCGCTTCAGTTCTTTCTCGCTCAATCTTCAGTGTAGTTTCTAGACACCATTCACACGCTACGTAGTGCTTTGAAATCAAGCTTCGACTGATACCTTGTTTGCCGGCTTCGCAATCCTTGAAATTAGTTTTCCTATATTTTGAAAAAGGAACTAAAATTGTTCTGAAATGGGCCCTGTATAGTATCCGTTAAATTGGTATACTCGTAAAAGTCATTTGTATTTAATTGTCGTAACTGTGACCCAAGAGAAAAGGCGAACGATCGCAGGTTGGGAACCCTTCTGTACTGCTTTTGAGTTATCCTAGACTTCCTGATTCTCATATGCGTCGTGAACGTTTCCATTGGCAAGTGCTGGAGGACAGAGAAGATATCCCTTTAAATGTGACTGAATGTGCAATTATGCAAATAGATGTGCGCATTTTAAACCGTCTTCCGACTGACATAAATGCAAATGCTGATATAGCCAACTTAACTAAGCTACGATCAA
Source organism: Botryllus schlosseri (assembly GCF_051294905.1). Taxonomy (NCBI): domain Eukaryota; kingdom Metazoa; phylum Chordata; class Ascidiacea; order Stolidobranchia; family Styelidae; genus Botryllus; species Botryllus schlosseri. The sequence continues at coordinate 17,733,881 of NC_137250.1, read as the reverse complement.
TGAATGTGTTGGATCAGCTCTGCGATTGGCAAATTTTGCGTTTGTCAAGCTATAAAGGATTTTGTAGTTGTTTAGAAACATCTTACACATGCTTCCGGTCTGACATAAATGAAGTTTCTAATATAGCGCGACGATGGAACTTCCTTTAAGTAACGCACAATGCATGTATTTGTTCAGCTTCGCGATTGGTAAATTCACTGTTTTGCAAGCTATAAAGGCTTTCTAGTAATTTTTAAACATAAATGAGGTATTTTCGAGCTGCAAGGGACCATTTACCTGCTCTCATATGAAGCAGCATTTCGAAATGAGATATGAACTATTTGAGCATTGGTCACTGAATCCGTGATCCATGTCAGTATTGCATACTCACAGATGTAACGATGCGTCGTGACTGTCTGTGTCAAATACTGCTCAAATATACAAGCAAGGGAATACCAGGCTTAAGAAAAATTAGAACACGAGACATGTGAAAACTATATCATGACATTGACATTGAAATACTACTCATACATACAGCAAACATTAACATTAGCAACGAATGTCGGAATGATCCGGAGCTGGTACCGCAGCACTTTGTGTAACCAATCATGCTCCGGAACTGTTATCCACTGACTTAATAGGCCCAAATATGTCGCAGATCTGATATCGGCGCAGTCTAAATGGAGTCAGACATATCCTGTATATTACATCTGAATGGGAAACGTGCCGAGGCACACTCTGGACTTGATATCTACGTTGTATGTGTTCATATATAGATGAATGGATGGATACTTTACGGTAACTGAAGCCCATTTATGTGTGTACTGTACACTGTACATTGCTGAAACTATATCAGGGATATCTAGAACTAGTTCTACATATCCCTGAACTATATGAACCTATTGGACAACAGAGGTACGTCAATGAGTAATTGAACCATGTAGAGTAGACTGCAGAGACTTTGTATGGTAGCGTGTTGGAAAATAAGAGAACCTGGTATCTATACACGGATTGAGCTAAATGTGCTTTGGTCGTGTGGATCGTCTGCATGATGAAACAGAATGCTCGATCGGATCTGGTAGGTAACATCTTTCAGACGATCCCTTTTCGTGGAGTCACATGCTGTACAAATGGGGGTTCAGTCTACACTGTTCCGTCTGCATTCCAGTGAGGATGGGCGATTGTTTAGGGAAGAAAGAAAGCGTGGTCCAGTTAAAGTCGATGTTCGGAACAATTATAGTTGATACCGCGGGTCAAAGTCGATTTGGTGGCAGTGTTCATACTGTAAATGGCTGCCCCAATTCCGTTGTGCGCGAAAGCGTAAATAGGTCACTCTCGAAGTAGTCTCAAGCGTGTCGCCACAAGCAGTCTGCGACGCACGTGTTCTCAGAGCCCGCATATTGAAGTCGGCACGCTCGCGCTTCAGTCGTAAGATAGACAATTGGCTCCATTTCGCTTCATTTATTATTTCTATTTCTTATTGAACCGCAGTATCATTGAACCTGGTAAATCTACAAGTTTCTGACCACTAATTACTACTATTTGGCTGTTCTGTGCTAGTAAAGAAAGCTCCTTGGATCTGCGTGTGTGATCAGGATTGCAAGAGTATACTCAGAGCGGTCAATAGTCAGTGACTAGTGCGTACAACGGGAACTGTAGCTGTAGCGTCGACTCCAATCAAGCATTATACCAGCGTGTCTTGCAACAAGTCGTTGCAGCGACCGCTACACATACCATTGAGATACGCAGAAATCGTGAAGTAGTCAAGTAAGAGCTCGCAGTTAAGTCCTTCTCCTCCACATTCTCTCATTATCCAGAGGCTATAGTTATCGATGATCTGTTCTCTCGTTGAAACCAACATGGATTCTACTTTCGTTTTACTTGCATGTAAAACATCCCCTCTTTAGGTGGCCTGAAAATATCAGTTCTGTCTCAGCTGTGAGATTCCATTTGTCATGATATTGATCTACATCTAGTACTTACATTTACGATTCAACATGTGTACAGTTGACGTCGTATAGCCCAGCATAACATGTATGCACGACACGGCAATAATTTCTCTATTATAGTACCTGCTCTCGCGTGAAGCAGAATCACAGACACACCTTGGAATCGCCTCCAAATATCCACTATAAGTGGTGTTACACGGTGCTAAGCCGTTGTATTGAATAAGATACAATGAATACACAATAAATTTGCATATCTGCAGAATACGTAGCGCTGTACAAATTAATCGTGCCCGCCCTGTAATATCAGTCATATCTATTCAAAGTTCGCAATCGAGCAATGCCACAACAATAATACATGTCAAGAATAAGTACGAAAGATGCTGTAGGAAATGATTAATTGCGAGCAGATTGTGGGCTTATACTATACTATACACTACTTTTTCCGTTCTCATGTCAGAATCAAATCAAAATCAAATAAAAAATTGTTCGGCCTGTTGATAGTGTTTCCAGGTAGAATTTGCTGGGCATGATATAATTTTTTTCGGCTGGAAAACTACGTGCGGGTTAACTTACAATACGATAATTGAATACAACACAATGTACAATGCGATATACACAGAACACAATGTAGTACAATGAGGAAGAGGATGTTATCGAGACGACAATATGTTGCGCATCAATCCAAAGCCTGGTATATAATATCAACCCCAGACGTAACAAGGTCTTTCGCCGGGCTTTTTTTGGGACATTTTTGATAAGACGCCGCGTCACTACATCACATCGATTTACATACTTGTAGTTGCTGATTTCGGTACACTGGCGATACGAACCCCATCTTGTTTTGCTTCTCTGACGAAAACGGCCCCACACGGACATAACATGTCCCGCCAATCCTTGAGACTCAACACGATCGCTACGGTGTTGAATATCGCATTCATATTGTAACTAAAATCGCGCACTTTCGTTGCGTCGGTGACGTAATGAATGAGATGAATCGAAATCCCGTCAGTTATCACGCACAGGAAGGACAGGATAACGCATTTCACAACTACTTGTAGGAGACCGCTCTGTCCTTTGCTGGACCGCGGGGGCTTACGACCTTGGTCGCTTACTTGCTGCCTCTACTTAGGTAGTTTTATGTTGATCACATGTCGTATGAGAGGGTAGACGTACATGCCCACGAGTATGATGTGGAGTATGCTACTCCCCGCTATGAACAGAATCCCGTTTATTTCTCCGATCCGCCTGTCCACGTCGCTGCATTCGGCCATTGTCGGGTCGTAGATGTAGCGCCGCCATCCCAGAATGAATACTGAACACGAGGGATTAGATAAAACAAGACATTGATCCATTCATAACAATCAAAGTGTACCAAAGCAGTTTCAACTCATATTCCGAAGTAGAATGCTCATTTCAAGATGTTTTGTTAAGGCGAATTAGCGATGATTGAATGCGGATAACCACATCTAGAGGCGCCGCAATGCAGATGTCAGCAACCGGTGAATTCTAGACCCGAGTGATTCGTTTCGGAATCGAAAATTTAAATTGATTGTCACTCATTATGCCGTCACAACGACCTCAATGTGAAAAGTGCCCGCTTATGCCGGTGCATTTTATGCGAGAGCTCTGAAAATAATGTCAGTTTTACATCACATTAGCGATACTTCGGTATTTTTTCAACAATACTTATTTCGTTGAACTTACCGGCAATGACACTGGGTTGATCACACCTGTTTCGCATGTTGTGAATTTTGATTCGAGTGATTCGACCAAACGTGGTTTCAAGGCTGTCGCGGTGGTATAATATCGAAAGTATAATTATCGGTGGTAATTCTAGTATATACAAAAACGACGACAATACACGACACCAATCATTACGATTAATACTCGATTGTGTATAAAGAGTACTATAGAATCAACATGGTCCTAGTTATAAGATATCACGTGTCCAGTATGCTTAATTAAGGAATGTATGCGGGATAAATGGTGGACTGGGGATATTGAACTGTTATACAACTTTTGCGTTGTCATAATGTATGTTAGAACACTGTAGCACCAACCAACGGAATTGTTTAATCATTGATATACAAACGACCCATAATGCATTATACAACAACTTCACAATGGTGATTTATTGAGTCAAAGCTATACGAGTACGACAAATTCTCATCAGTAGCGAACATAAATAATACGGTGGGTTAAATTTGAAATGAGAATTCAAAATACTGACAAACTATACAATAATAGGTACAATGACTGTGTAAGTGTGTATGCGCAATTGTACATGTGCTGTGCACTGTGCAGACAGATAAATATGTCTACAGCGTATACATGCAAATCATCCACCACCGCCAGAGAATTAACGTCGATGTCCATATTTCTACCATGGGTCAGTGAATAAGATATAAGATGATCCCATAACCACGTATATCCCAGTCATAATGTGATAGACGCTCTAGACCAGTGGTTATTGAAATTTTGAGACCGTGACATAAATAAGCGGTTTATCTTTATCAGCGCCTCGTGAGTAGTTATGTAGATCGGTCGTGAGCGGCTATGGGGTTCTTATGGGTGCGGCGGTGATTCGCCTGGAAACTCGTGGTGGTGACTCGCCTTTTCAGACCCCCCCTCTCGGCGGTGATTCGCCATGTGTTCTTATGGGTGCGGTCGTGACTCGCCTTTTTTGCTATAGGCTGCGGTCGTGATTCGCCGTGAAAACTCGTGGTCGTGACTCGCCTTTTTTGCTATAGGCTGCGGTGGTGATTCGCCTGTCGTGTATTCTTACGGGATCTCTGGTGATTCTCTATGTGTTCTTATGGGTGCGGTCGTGATTCGCACTTTCAGACATCTCTCGCGCGATGTTGAATAGTCACCAACAATAACCGCGCAAACGGAAACGTGGCTTGCAAGAGGATTAAGCAGTGCGACCTATATTTCGAATGACCTGTGCGCTGAATTATTTCTCGTCCAGCCGCTACTATCGAATATTACACTATTCCGTTCAGTGCGAAATAGTTTGATCGTAAATTATAATATAGGATGTCGCAGTTTAGTCGTGTCAGATGACCGATCGTGTTCTCTTTTCTCGCTATTGATTGCTACCTGAATAATACTTTCGGCTTATTCGCTGTTTCGCACCTACAGAATATTCTGCTGTTCACAGTCGCAACAAGAATCACAAGTATACACATTTACACATTCGTTTATTACTCTGAAATCAAACTCTTCACAAAAGCACGTACAAGCGTATCATTCACTTTTTTATCATCGCCAAAATTATCCAAGTATTCCTTGGTTGAAAACCCTTGAGCTCTTTTTATCAAGAATGCGATAGCATGATCTCCACACACATCCGAAGTTTTACTCTGTAACTGTTTGCCAGTCACAGAAAATTCATCCGGCTCCAGGAATTCGATTATCTGAGGTTTAAGTGGTCCGAAGCCTAGCGAATCATGAAAATGAGTATCGTCATCTCTGTATATACACACCCAGTGAGATCCAGGCAAACTCGATTCATCGTAATTAATGACGATAGCGAATTTTCCGCTAGTTGGTTTCTTTGGCAATTGATCTACTGGAGAAGTTCCTAGATATAGACTTTTTGTGTCGGGATGGTTATATAGAATATCATTGATCTCAGACGTATTCATATTTCGACGACTTGTCTTTTTTGATTCAACTGTAGAAGATGTTGAAACTCCTTCAAACATAACAAGGTTACGGAGGTTGGTAAAGGTTTCGATGTAGTCAAAACCAGATGCACAGTTCCTGTCTTATGAAGTTGATAACATCCCAAACTATTATCGGGTGTCAAATCAAACACAAAAAGAGTGTACCCATTGGCATAATCTTTGCGTGAAATATTTAAAGGTGCCTCGGATTCCCAGCGACCTGTCTGAGAGAATAGTGTCATATAACCTTCGAGTCCGCCATGTTTATCAAAATCGAAATGAAATTCGCGTCCGTTAATTTGACGCCCGTCCACACTTAACGAAAGATTTTGAACATCAAAGTGTTTAAAGTTGAATGGATTTTTGGCTCGAACACCGTTAAATGTCGTGGTCTCGACTAATCCAATTACGATCTTCTTTGGCATGGTGCCGCTAACTAACTCTCTATCAATTTTCGATAAACCCGCGGCGAATGTATGAGTCGACATTTGTAAGCGTATCCAGGGGTACTTGGCAGTATTCTTCTGTAATACAGACTTGTGTGCTAAGCTTACACTTTCAGCGATCTTCATCTGTTTGACATACACCTCCATTTCGAGTATAACAATTTGTACATCTTCCGCGTCACCAAGCAGACAGAAATTATCTTCGTTACGTGTAAATTTTAATTTCATGTCGACATTATCCAACATACATCTAGACTGTTCAAAAAGACCCATTCGAATTTTTCCGATCAACTCTAACGGAGTGCTGTTTTTTGTAAGGTCTTTTCGTTTAACATATCCAGTATTCGCTGCACCAAGAACATCCATAGATCCAGCGACATCTTTATAAAAACCTTGTCCTTGCACAAAACTCTCCGAGGCACCATGTGTATCATTCAACAACCGAGAGATATAAGCTTTGTACGCATGACAATTATCGGAATTTGTGATAACCTCATTTGAAATAGTTACATCAATTTGTTTGAAAAGAGAATCCAACATGTTATTGACCAGGCCCACTTGTGTATCGTTTGCTAAATCAGTTCCATCGCGTTTAGTGAGCTTCAAACGTAATCTCAAGAACGTGTTTTGTAGATCCATATATCGATCCGTCCTTGGTAATTGTACTTCCATGACATTACCTAAACTATGGGGTTTGACGACGACATATTGCGATTCCTCAATACTGGTTTGCGTGTGGGGTATACTAAATATGTTTAATCCGGAGTTATGACATTCTCGGGAACCTGCGTGCATCAACATAGTTCTTAGTCGAATATATCCTGTTGTTTACGACGACGTTTGGATGAAGTGTTCTTTGACTTTGTTTTTTTCCTTTTTATAGCTTTTGGGGTTAAAATTTTATCAATCACTCGACCGCCAGCTTGTTTACTTCTCTTGACAACACTAGACTTGATCGAGTTACCCCGTAATAGATCTCTCGCTATTTCACCTCCAGTCCGTAACAATTGACCACCGGCGTATTTCGCAATAGGTGTCACTAAACGACCGAGTGATTTAAACAAACTCCCAATACCGGAACCGGCTTGAACTCCACCGCTAAAATATCCATAACCATCACCTGTCTGGTTATAATGACGATGGACAGAATGATGATCGCACGTGAAAACAACTTTCATAATCGCTTCCTAATGTTAAATGTAGCTTGCAATGAACGACTTATTATATTTATAGGTTCCCCAAACTCATCCCTGAGGTAAAGACATACAGAATCTACAACATCTTTTGAAACAGGGAAATAATACGGATTTGTCGCTACCCAATTATGCGTGACATCACCAGGTGTCAGCGGTATAACTCGTAATAAACGCGCTAACGTATCTCCAAGTAAGTGAGGGTGAATAATATCACAATACACAAACAAATATTGACCAATCACCGGTTCGGTTAAAGAGAAATCGATCTCCATGAGGGCTAATTCACAATATCTCGTCGGGATGTTGTTGATGGTGAGTAGTCTGTGTTCAAAATCAACACCAAGCATAGAGGTGGTTAACGTCACTATTTTCATCGTGCGTGGAGTGTCAATGTGGTCTCTACATCATGTACTAACTGACCGTATTGGTCCCGGATGGTGATTTTTATATCGCGGACGTGGTTAATCGACACTGGAAAATAAAACGGTTTTTCATATACAACTTCTTGTCTCATACACGTCTCGTTATTTACTTGGATCACACGCAGCAATTGACTCATGTAATCACCCACCGGATGATGTCGTAGTACATTCATATACACAAAAAGATATCTGAGGTGGGGTTGAGTTGGTTTAGGTTTGATCGATGTGACATTACATACTGGTGTCGACACTTGATCAACTACACTGAAATAATTCGTGAATATATCCGTGGGGTGGAGTGTGATACGTTTCGAGTAACGAATTCGGAAAAGTTCATCGTTGATTCTTTCGGTGAAACAGTGTTTGAAACTTTCAGATAATATTCTTCGCGTCAACTCGAGGTTGTTTGCATAATTCCCAAGTGGTGTTAGGTACGCTTCTACTATTCGATCTTTCTCATTATGTAGCTCCCAGAGTGCTTGATCACGATTGATTATAACTCGATCAAGAGATTCACTGACAAAACTCATATCCACCAACGCAAGCTCATTACAAATAATTTCATTCGGTAACACCACCGAGAATTCGCCTTTGGTGCCAGACAACGTGATGTAACTCATATTGAATCAACAGCTCTACGACGGAAGCGTAGGGTTACTGTCACTGGTGCTTTTCGAAATTTAATGGGGTTACCTGCCGCATCACGTAGATAAATTCGTATCGTTCTAAAGTTGTTTCTCGCTAAAGCAAAGAAGTATGGTTTTGAGAATATGTTGATTTGGTTTTCATTCGGTTTAGCGGTTACAGTAACCACCCGTAAAAGTTGTTGCAGCTTGTTACCGTGTGGTCTTGGTTGTATCAGATCACAATACACATAAACCTTATCAATCCGTTCCAATTTTATCGCGGGTGTAAAGATAAATTCTACCACTCCGCGGCGACGAGATACAACGCGTCTAAATGTTATTGTATCCAACACAGAACCAAGTGGTATCAATCCGTAAGGTTCGGGTGAATCATGTGTGGTAGGGGGTATGTGTTTGACGCTAGAGTCTGCGGTATCGGTATTTATGGGCACACCCCGCTTGTATCTTTTTTTACTCGTGACTAATCTTCTGAATGTGATTCTAAAGTCTCCGAATCCTTGTAAAATGAAAATGTCCCCCATGTAATATTTCTCGTACGATTCTAACATTTCACCGATGCTGTAATACGAGCCTTCGGGAATATAATACCGATCGGTGTATCCATTCGCATCGACAAATCCAAAACCGATACTTTTCGCTGTCACTTCAATTCGCGGTTGAAAATCATTGGGGAAGGTTAGCTCACATAATCCCAGCTCATGGCGACTCATTTCTAATTCTTTGTAAAGTTCCGTTTGAAAATCTGTGCTAGTATTCGGAAATTTATCCAAACTCGCATTCGAAGGTAGAGTCAACAACATTTTATTGTTTCTTTCAACATATACGGTGAGGTGATGGATTCGGTAATAAATACCCAAGTGAAGAAGACAGTAGCGTTAAATATATTTCACGATCCACCCCGACAGAAATTTGATATAACGAAAACACGATTACACACACTAACATACAAATCTGTACAATAAACACAATCTGGTTTTTCAGACTGTTCGAGACTTGACCCATGCGAGATGAGACGGAATCAGAATCCATAGTTTGGTCGAACAACATTTTCAGCGTCTATTTATACAAATCCGAGACCCATGAATTAAATTTAGATGGGTAACCCAACCATTTTACAAGATATTGCGTTTTCTTTCCTTTCCCGCGAGTAGACAGGATTTTCTCGATATTATAAATATTATTATTTTTAGTTATTGGTTGTAATTCTTCACGTTGGAAGCGACCGTCTATAACTTCACCGTGGTAGTCTTTCAATTGATAAGTAGGAGGGTCACCTTTACGACATTGAGATACGAAAAAGATTTCTTCGCTCCAACTCGCCAAGGCACTTTTCACGAAATTACCACGTGATTTCGAAATCCTGACGGGTGTGCCGATAGTTAGTTTGGGTTTTTTAGGGGTTATGTCACCGTATAACCTATGGAAAATTTGTTCTTGATTTGAATAATTAACATCCGCTGGAGGGCACCCTATAGCCACGTGAAAAGTAGTGTTATACCCCTGGCATATCTCGGACAGGACATCGACATAATTCAAAGTCTTATTATGTGTGAAATAACGGTATAACACTTGCTTCACAGTACGAATAGCACGCTCGCATATCGATGCTTTCAGTTCACTATTTGTATGAAAATGTCGCACATTGTTCTCTTTTAAGAAAGTCTGAAACGCACGATTAGTAAACTCAGAACCTTGATCACTTTGAATAACATGAGGTATACGATCCTTAAATATTTCCTTGAATCCGCGAATAATACCTTGCGAGGTTTTGTTTTTGAGTGGATACAGATATAAAAATCGGCTGAAACAATCGATCGTCACCAACACATATTTAAAATTATCGTTTTCTTTTGAAAGATTTTGCATATGCATGAGATCGGTTTGATACTGAACACCGAGACCGGACGTAATCACTCTAGGTCTCTTAAATTTCTTTCGATAGGGAAAATGTTTTGTGTACGCATCCTTGCTCGAAAGAAACTCCTTGACTTTGGCTCTATTCCGCCCTCTAGAGAATACGTATGCACCGCGGTAACTACCAGGTAGCCCTGGTGTGAAATACTTAGTATGGCTCCCATCCGTATCGTCTCGGGGTCTTGGGTGTACGACCACTTTTCGTCTTGGCATGTTGAGTCTTTACTTTGCTTCGTTGGCTACTCGGTGAGTGGGGTTTAGGAATCCTTGATGGCTCACCCTTGATCAGGCGTCGCAGCGCGTCCAACTCACTAGCCGAAAATAGATTCCTTTGTTCTGATATATCGATTTTCATCGGTTGATTCAATGTGTCGTGTTTTGTTTGATAACGATTTAGTGCGTCGTTATATAAGGCTAATTTTCGTTCTTGGGGTATGTTCATCTGTAATATGTCGCTCATACATTTGTCGATATCCAAATTCAATTTCTGAACTTCAACCTCATTGATCGGATTCGGATTTATGAAGATTTTTTCAAAAGAAGTCATTTTTTGAAAAGATTACCGAGTAAACCAGTGACGACGGGTAGGATGCTTGATAATAGAGTCATAAACATACCCCCATTCTGGTTGACCATACGTTTTTATGTCGAATAGGGATGTCTTTCCTGACAAGTCGACGTAAACTACATTTATGAGCTGATAGTCGCTTTCTTTTATACTTTGAAAGAGGGATGTTGCCGTTCAAAATGTTCTTTGTACAATCACATATACACTCGATCAATTCTTTGCTGGCTCCTGATATAATTTGCTTGCGTATCTCGGGTTTACTTTTATGTAGGAACTCTAGTGTGGGTATATGCCGCCGTGTCCGAGCTGGTACCTTGGTCATTTTGAGTTTAAAGTCGTCTCCGCACTTGGCTATTTATACCATCGGGCTATAAACCACCATGGTTTCACCAGGAAAGATATTGGTCATAACGCGTCGATTTTCAGGTGCTTCTTGTGTGAGATCAAGGAATAAATAACTATGAGGTTGTCTAGCAGCGTCACGATAAGCCTCTGTTAAAAATCTAGAGTTTGGGTACATTTGTCGACCAAGAAAACTGATCTGCTGTTGGTCGCGCGGATTCTTGAAAATCACCATATACGAGCTTGAAAGACTCAAGTCACGTGCTCCTTTACCCTTGTGATACAGGTTCTGCGTGATATAGCATATTGATTTGGCCGAATGATGAGAAAATCTTGTAAAGTAGTCTGCAATTTTCGCGGTCTCAGTCATGAAATCATCCACTATAATCAACGTGTCTTCAGAGCAAACCTTCAACTCTTCTAAAATATCTAGACCAGCGTGGAATTCTACGTTATGCATCGTCTTGAAAACCTCCTGATAATTATTGTAACAATATACGACCCTGGACACACTAGGTTTAATCATTGATGTCGCATGTCTAATCAACTTTGCAACAAAAGTAGTCTTCCCACTTCTTGAAGGACCACTCACAATACACGCGAATGGGTGGATCAATTCCATCATTTGTTGTTTATTGAAAACTAGATAAAGCACATGTGTTTATATATCATCAAGATTGGGAATATCCACTGTTGTAGTCATCTTGTTCTAGTGGAATATATAAACCCAGTAGAGTTCGATTTGACAATTTTCCACGGGTTATGAAATCTTCATCTGGCCCTCGTCGTCAGTGGAAGTTGTAGTGTTACGAACGCTTTATTCCAGTTGTCAAGCAGCTGATCCCAATCTGTAAAATAATAAATCACATAAGAGGATTCATAATACGAGAGGATTCATAGCGCTTTAAAATATAGTATTTCTATAACAAACTATAGACCTCACCGCGGAGCACAAGTTTTGGTGATCTGCTTTTTCATCAATCGGGTATCATCGACGTTGGGGGTTGTTTGGTAGAACCAAGAATCATGAACTGTGGTAATTCCCACTCCAAGGTAACCATCTCTACATGTAAACCATTAAAATCTAACGACATGACAGACTTTAGATAGGTAATAGTGTTATCGATCTGGAAAACAAATGATACATGAACACACAATACAAATAAATCACATCAAACACACAGTATATACAAATAAATACAAGTACACCACAATAACATTCATATACAAGTACACCACACTAACATTCAATGCCATGCTTAATTTTTTCTTGGGTCGCTGTGAAAATAGTTGAGACCACGGAAAGATGCATCGGCGTCGTATCTCACTTCCATCAAACCAGGTTTATGAAGATAATGAGCATACGTATCTTTACAGCATTGTCTCGAGTGGTCAAAAGAAATGGGATCAGTCAGGAATTCGTTTCGATGCTCATCACAAAAATACCGTGGAAACCAATTCTCATAATCGCGATAAAATTCGTTCCTGTTCTCGGAGATGAGAATGTCATCGAGTGGTGCTGAATGCGCGATGAAAAACGAGTTGATATCCACCGAAAGTAGCATGAAGCAGTCGGCGCGAAAATATTTACATAAACAGTCATAAAAAAACGACAACATCCGTAATTTGACATTATTATACAACCAGAAAGATACTTGAATGCAGTTATCTTGCTCGATCTTTTGAGGGTGCTTCGTTATTTCAAATAGATCTGTGTTTAATTGTTCACACTTGACGAAAAAACGATCCTTCACATTTGCGTTCAATTCACTTTTATCACAGAACGTGGTTTGTTCGAGTTTACGCGGATTCATTAACTCGCGATCATAACAAGAATTCGCAGCGAGTTTTTGCGTTAGCCCAATAATCTCCATGTTAGGATCGCGATCCCCAGCCCGTCGACAGTCTGAGACATTTTTCACAAAGTTGTCAAAACAGGTCTTTTTGGCGAACTCGACAGCCCCATGAATTTTTGATACCACCAACCCGTGATCTACATACCATTTGATCAAGTCGGAGGTTAGCAAGATTTTCTTACCGCAGTATGAAGCAACCAACATGCGCGTGGGTTTACTGGGTGATTTCCGATCTACAGCAAGCTGATTCATGTGACTTTTCACGGTATCGCGAGACACTGTGGTATTTTTGAATATCGGGCGCAGTTCAACGAATCGCTTTTTCAAGAGTGGTCCTGTACAAATATCAACCAGCAAACAACCAAAGAAAGTACCATTCATCACCAGCTCCATCAATTTCTGTGGGGTGACAGACTTGGCATGAGTCAGTTGTGGTTGAATACCATCGAGATATCGCACAATATGAGGATTTCGCTTCTTCTCAATATTCCACTCACATTCCCATTTACATACAACCTGATAATTGAGACTTTCATAATAATCACGAATGCGTTTAGCTCGCTCTCGACGTACTGGGTCATCACATCCGAATCTGCAATCGTGGGCGTTAAAATCACATCTAAGGAACGATAAGATTATCCCTTGACCGGCTGAATTACGATAAAACCCATCAGGTCGATAATTGCGCGTGCCCACGTGAATTTCAGGTCCGTTAAAAGCGTGGTGAACATGCACCTTATGAATATGGGAATACCAATTCATCCACTGGGTTACAGTCTCTGAGCATTTCGGCGCGGTCTTGACAGGTTTGAATTTAGTACACTCGGCATCGATTGGTTGCCAACGTACCGCAAATCCGGTTGGACTTGGTCGACTTAAAGCATACAGATAGAGTGAGTCGCTGGTCAAACTTGTTATATGTTGCGCAATCTGTGCATTTTCCTTATAAAAAAATTCTTTGATTCGAGTTTCACCCTGTTTTTGATATCGATGAAAAATGACTGACGGTCCACCCACTAAATTGTCTCTGAATAGCGAAACCAGGTCTTGGTGTTTATCATTGAACAAGGTGAAATCACGTGGGATGCTATTGAAAAGATGCCTCGATACAACCCCGGGTAGGGAGACAGCTTCTTTGAATATATCCACACTGAATTGACTTTTGAAAGATTGAAATTGTTTTTCCAACCCCTCAATAACTTCTCAATGAAGTAATGAGTATCGATTGCGTTGTACCATTTGAGATAATCACGTAAAGACGTCATTTTGTTGTCGTTCCAAATCTTCAAACAGTTTTCATATTCGGCTGTGGATATATTGCAACCTTTTAGCGGGTCGTAAAACTCGTCGTGGCTTGGTAGACTCGAGTTATCCAACTTTTCCAAACTAGTCAGAAACTGGTGCGGGAAGTGAGCTTTAGCGGTGCTACATTCGACGACTTCCAAATAAGCATCGTACGAGAATCCGGGTGCCAAGTAATTTACAATATCCAAAAATTTGAGTCTGTTGGTCGTCATTGAGAGAAATTTGTTACCGCGTTTCAGTACACCCAGATTTTCATCAACTAGAAAACCAAACAAGTATGCTTTGAGCCAGTTCAAGTCATACCGACCGCCATTGAATGATAACACAGGAATTTGACGTAAATAACTCATAAACTCCAATTGCAAACGTTCGAGGGGTATTAGGTGTTTTGAAGGATCGAGCGCTTTCATTTCGGTAATTTTTGATTTGAGCATGTCCAAGTAGGGTCGATATTCCGTGAGTGATAGTCTGAATGATTCACTTTGAATATCGTGAAAATGGTCAATCATTTGTGCGCACAAATCGTTTGTATCACCGCTCGAGATAATTACATGGGACTCCGAGTAACCTTCCACATTAGACGATATGCTAACAGAGATGGGAATGTTCTGGTGCTCTCGCAAAGTTTTAGAGGTATCATACAAGCTCTCTATACTGAACGCGATACGGTATTTGAAATAACGAAGCTGGTGGGGAACGAACACCCCTTCTAGATCGAGTTTTTCAAATATGTTCAGAGGAGGTGTATACATGCCACCGGGAAACACTTCAACAGGACCCGTTACACATTTGTGTCTGGTCAATTCATACTGTTCATAAAAAAATCTTTCGCAAACATCACATTGATAGCTCTCCGCATAACGGAATATATCAGTAATGAGACAGAAATGGTTGCTTTCTAAATGTAAGTACACAGGTTTCGCTTCAAACGTACTACGACGGAGTGCGACAGCTTTACCCTCAGTTTTTGTGTACACAACTATGGCCACATTAAACAAGGCCTCGATATCGTCCAGCATATCAAGGGTTACACCAGATTCTACACTGACACCATATACCGAAGTGAATTGTTGAGCCATTGCCTTTGTATCTTTTCCAATTGAGTGGGCGATGCAGCGAAAAGCGCATAGATTGTCATTGTACCGATGTCTATTTTTTCGATGGGTAAATGTCAAGATACATTTCGATTTTGCAAGCCATGTCGGTAGTTTAATACCAGCACAGCCAATCAACACACCGTCGGTAGGATATACATAAAACTGTACATTAGTCACACAGACCGGCAGTGACTTTGTGTTTGGTCGAGAGTCTCGTAACACATCTAGTGCGGTTTCCAAGTGAATAGATTCAACAAATTCATCGAATTTAGCTAGTGTTGAAATTGCCGCTGGTGTTTCTAATACACTATCAACATTCGCCGATGCATGAAAATAGCGAAATCTTAGAGTCTCGACGTGGTACAAAATAAATGCATACGCGAAATTGATTTTGAAACGAGTCGACTCTGAGAAAAATATAGCTTGTATATCGCGGAAAACATCCGCTGGCTCCCGACCGATGACTCGAATATTATACACATGGTTAGTCTTGTTCACTACATACGATTTTATCGCTTGCCAGTTCTGATTTACAACTTCTTGGTGTTCGTCACCGATCTCTGGTGCAGCATTCGGTTCTTCGCGAACACGATTTCGTCTGCGTCGACTCATCTGTAAAATTGATAACACGTGATGGTCAAATTCAACACTTTGGGACCATTAAACTAGTCTTACTTACAATCTAGTTTCTTCGCCGGTGTCTTCCTGGATTCTTTATGCTTAATAAAACAAACAACACATCATGCTATGTTCGCTAACATAGTGTTATAGCAGATAACTTACCAGTAGACTCGCGCGTTCAACTTAAACCTTGAGCTTGCTGTCTGTTCAACAACAAAATCATTACATCATGTGCACTAGTTCGGAACAGTAATAACTCACCGTTTCAATTCTTTAATTCCACGCTTGTTGTGTCTGTAGGATAAACGAATAGCATATTACATTCATGAATCAAAGTAATCGTACCGAATAACTTACTAATTAACTCCTTATCCAGCAATCAGCGATCGAATATACCCAGCCAGTCAGCCACGCTGTTCGCTGCTCGACACCCGGAGAGAAAGACTGTGAACCACTGATTCGAGACTACAGAGCGCCAGCACCGTTAGTGGTTGCGCTTTTAGAAGCTATTGTTTATTTATGGCTCTAATGTAAAATCTGAAACGGGAAACAGAAATTGAGAATAGACACTCACAACAATGAAAATCATTCAGCACAAATTATACTTCAATTTCGTTCTAATTTCTAGAAGTCGATGCAAGTACTCATCGGTTGCGGTATTTAATTCAGGCTGAATCTCATCAAGACTCCAACGCTGACCCTTGACAGTAAGCAATCGTTTGATGTCAGTCATGAGCTTTGTGACAGTCAAATTTTTTTTCTCCGTCAACGAATCAACATAACATAGTATTGAACCTAAATGCGGCTTAACAACGTCAATAGTCTGGAGGTAGGTGACCATCTTGTCAACTGTGTATTGACATAACTTTTCTTCCTGCTTCTTTTTTCCCTTCGCGTCGTCGCGAAAATCATCGTCACTCGCGCTTTTAGATTTCACGGGTTTCTTACCAACCTTCTGTCTGGGTTCGGTACGATTCAAATTTTTCGATTTCCCATTACGAAACTGTTTAGCCGGTGGTATGCCCGCCGTTGTCGATATGGTTCTTTTTCGAGTTGGCTTGCCGGTTGATACAGATTTAGGAGTATCAGTCACCGATAGCGACCCCGCGGGGCGCGGTATCGTCATCCCAGAAGTCGACGGTTTCTCGGGATTCGGTAATTCGTTGCTAACGGCTGTCTCGTCGGTCGGTACACACGGTATCGTCACCAAGTTCGCGAGGTCGTTAATCGCGCTTTCTCTAGCTAGTTGACCCGACTTCAGCCACGCCTGGCGCGCTATATCTGTATAGTTTGACTGCATTTCGATCGTTGCCGTAAGGTCGCGTTCTGCGGATTCAACTCTTAAATCCGGCGTCATCAGATCACCAGGATTAATCGCATCAAAAATATCCGCGTTCTCTTCAAATTGCGATTCGAATGCATTTGGTTCATAACCAAATTTGTCAAGATTATCTATCTGAACCTCGGCCATTGTATAATAATTAATCTAACTGCTCCAACCAACGTTTATGTCTGCGACAGCGAAGTATAACAATCGACTCGTGGGTGTTGGCTATTTATAGATTTAATTCGATAGTAGCACGCGGTTGGATGGAAAATAATTCGGCGCGCAGGTCATTCGGAATATAGGCCGCACGCACACCGCGTAATCCTCAGAACCGATCGCGTTTCCGACTTTCAGAACCGGACGTATTTAGTGTGTCACAGATCAAAACGTCGCTACAGATATCTGATTTTTCAAAATCGCACAGCGCACTGCGCTTTAGTGAATTTCCTGTTTAGCGAAACGGGCGATTTTATTGTGTCACACATGTCAAACGCACCCGCCAACATCTGTTTTTTCGAAATCTGAGCGGTGTATTTCACCATTTTAACACATTGTGGTGTCATTCTCATGGTTTACTTTTTCAGTTGATAGTTACATATACTCGTTATGGCAACTAGCGCGATTATTGAGAATTACCTTCTCTACTATCATAACTTGACAACCCCCACATTGAGCGAAACGGAAAAATTCATCCACGGAGTACTAGATTTCTATGTACATGGACAAAACGTGAGCCGTGTTCGAAAGTGCGATTTTACCGTATTGGTTAACTCGATTCGATCATACGGCATCGACTGGAATGGGGTTTTTAGTGTCATAAGCATTGCGGCGATGAAAAGTGACATACGTACCCTAGCGGCGTACAGAGATTTAGCAACAGACATCTTGAATACTCACTACAGTACATTGATAATTGACTGGGTAAGAAGAAAATTCATTCGTGTCGTTTGTCACTTGTTAACGGCGTCCTTTCTTACAGAACTCCTGTAAAGTTTATTTCAATCCAAGTCTATTCACGCGGGTCATCAGGATTATACAAAGACTGTTAACTCACTCAATACCACGCACCTAATTCTATAAATATCGACGGATTTGTTGATGACTCCCACTTTATCAAACGATATGACATCGAACAGCGTCAACACTATGCAAGTCGGAGCAACTTCAAATTTTCACGTCGGCGTTAAATTCGTCTCATCACCCAAAAGAGGTGGCGTTAGCCAATATCTCAAAGGTATATTCATCGATGGCAATAACGAAGAGATATCTTTCACGTGTTTCAATCGTGATTTGTTCGGGAACATTGAGAAAGCATTCACCAAACGAAAAAAACTCATGGTCAAATCCGGTTGGGTCCAAATTGACAAGTTTACTGGAAAACCTGCTGTATTACTGGGACGGGCTTCGTCAGTAACTCTACATGGAAAATCGAGACATACGACCGAAGAATACCCAATATTGACCCGTGAATCGGTATACAGAAATAAAGATGAATACGTCTCGATCGCCGCTACTTGTGTTTCTCGAGAGGAGAAGACGGTCAATTCTGGTACCGGAAAGGAGTTGAAATTATACAGTTTTACATTGAAGGATGATACTGGTGAGGTGGTTTTGGACCAATGGAACAAAGCCTCGCTCGTACCCAGGAAGAAATATCAACTCACCCGTGTTAAAAACTGTGTCGGCAGCTTGAAAATCGATTCGTTAACTAGACTTGTCGAATTGAAAGAATAGTTTGCATATTTGTATACCACAATACAATATTTCACGTAATATGTATGACCTATGTGTTTCGACAACTGGGTTAGTGCAGTGTTGTTCTACTGATCGAGGTGTGAAAATTGCGCTATCGCGGTGAAGTTGTGACTGTGAACAGCAGAATATTCTGTAGGTGCGAAACAGCGAATAAGCCGAAAGTATTATTCAGGTAGCAATCAATAGCGAGAAAAGAGAACACGATCGGTCATCTGACACGACTAAACTGCGACATCCTATATTATAATTTACGATCAAACTATTTCGCACTGAACGGAATAGTGTAATATTCGATAGTAGCGGCTGGACGAGAAATAATTCAGCGCACAGGTCATTCGAAATATAGGTCGCACTGCTTAATCCTCTTGCAAGCCACGTTTCCGTTTGCGCGGTTATTGTTGGTGACTATTCAACATCGCGCGAGAGATGTCTGAAAGTGCGAATCACGACCGCACCCATAAGAACACATAGAGAATCACCAGAGATCCCGTAAGAATACACGACAGGCGAATCACCACCGCAGCCTATAGCAAAAAAGGCGAGTCACGACCACGAGTTTTCACGGCGAATCACGACCGCAGCCTATAGCAAAAAAGGCGAGTCACGACCGCACCCATAAGAACACATGGCGAATCACCGCCGAGAGGGGGGGTCTGAAAAGGCGAGTCACCACCACGAGTTTCCAGGCGAATCACCGCCGCACCCATAAGAACCCCATAGCCGCTCACGACCGATCTACATAACTACTCTCGTGATGCCAGCGTCGCACATCGAAATTATGTATTTTTAATATTAGTACCTATGTTTCACAGGCGCGTGTGAAATAGAAAAGTTAAATGCAACCAGTTGTACGAAAATTAGTTATAAGAAACATGTCTGATGCACGCAATTTCAAATTGACGAACAATCGGGATTATTCGGCTCCGACCATTTCCATGACTGGACAATTGGACATATCGATATCGAAGGTTTGGCCAACCAGCGAAGGTCATTTTAGAGACCAAGGTTTCATTGCCGCTAATGAGTTCGGCACGACACTTTGACAAGCCGCACGTCAAAACTTCGTGGCTTCAACTGTCTTGACGCGGAAATGTTCGGCCTCGAAATGCATGTGTCTATAATAGTCCCGCTTCAACATGTTGCAAAACTCCTAGATTGAAGCATCCCCGACCGTCTCAAACAATGTTGAGCAATACTAGAAATATACCGATATTTCACAGTTCCGAATACCGTTATAAATTCATTTTTGTGATTTAAACGTATTCAGAAAATATGGGGTGCGGCGTTTACGGGCCCGCTGTTAACCTCCCTCTAACCTGCCGGGTATTACGCGCGCAAGCTACAGTTTTCAAGACAAGCTAATGTCAAACAAATCTCATCAAAACATCAAATCAATTTGTGCAATACAAAGATCGTCACAATATATGATCAAGCCATATTGTCTCAACCACTTTTCTGCATGTCTTGTCTATCGGATATAGCAGCCAACACAGTGAGTTTGAACGAGTACAAACAAACCACAGGAGATCGCGCAAAGGGAGAACATTTTTTTATTTCAAGAAATTCAGGAAATACTGCATACATAGCAAACGATCGTTCGGGTGCAGTCGCGACCTAAATTGATAACCACCGTAGCCTATATTTGGGCTGCGGCCCATGCTTTGAGACCCCTTCTATGCGCACACGATGAGCCATATGTAACGATCAATTACTATTTGGTGCTATCGAATTGTAAACAACACAAGATCGCTGAGTAGTTTCATACCGCAGAGTGATCATCGTCGAATAACGACCGATATTTACGGTGTTAGTTTGTGTCAGCCTTTCTCATGGCCAGTATTGAGTCAACGAGGACGGTAGTGCGATCAATAATCCCGACATATGATACGTTGTGACTAAAATACTCGGAACACCTACCAATCATCGTCACGCCGAACAGGACAATAAAAGCCACAGCGAACCAGCTCACTATCTTTATAAACGTGTTAACCGGAAGCCGCAGGCTTGGATTTTGATACAGTGCTCGATGGCGAAGCCACAGGAATAGATAAACCGCCATATCCATCCCAATCAGCCAGCAAGCTGCAAATTAGAGTACATACCGTGGGCATACGATTCATCACAATACGTATCTATATACTACCTAGATAGGTTTTGGTATCAAAATGACGAATATGCGAAATGTCGTTACGGATTCTAGATATACTTCAAGTATGAAGTGCTCACGCAGTCATCATTTTATGTAGGCTACCAGACATGTGCTCAAAGTGTGGGGTTATAGGCCTACACCTATACCTACAGTGTTGAGCCCTAAGTGTCCGATACAGTTATCGCAACGATTGCTTGTTTGTCCCGAGCAGTTATAGTCGGACAAACTAATTTAATACCGATTATAATTCACAGTTGTAAGAAACTCGAATAATTTTAGAACGAGGTAATTGATTCGGTGTGATCGATGCCACTGAACGTGGAAATAAATGCAACGTCTCCCAATAAAAGTTTGGTAGAAATTGTAAGCCACTGACTCGACAAAAGAGGAGATTTCGACAAGGCCAATAAATTTGTTATAGGAACGGAACGGAAATAGTAACGAGATGTACCGATAAGCATCAACTGAGACAGCGCCAACGAATTTAAGGAACGGTAACGACGATGTGCCGACGACACGCGCCTTGCCACTTTTGTACAACGTACGAGATTTTTTCTGGAAGAACATGGATAATACCACATCCCGTCACTCACCTCCCATATTCTTCAATAACGTACAAGGAATATTCCTCATCTTCTGAGCTTTGTAATACGCTGTGTCACTGGCTGTCCGTAGCAAACAGAACAACGCACTCAGAATGCACAGAATTCTCAACCATTCCCCAATTTTTGATTTTCGAGACGTGCCCTTGTCGGAACGCCGGAAGGACCATTCGTAGTACAACAAACTCACGAAGATGTAGAATGACAGCACTACTTCGGTTATCAGCAATGCGTCCATAGCGCGATCAAAAGGTGTTCCGGGGTTGAAATGGTCGTAGTGTGTCGCGTTAGGCATTGACATGTTTGTCTGCGGCGCAGAGTGCTCACTCGAGTGTGCGGCAGTATTTTCCATATTAGGTTGACTTGTTAAGCTTTTAGTTACCAATGTAGCATAAAATTCCACCTAAATTGATATAGTAACTGGAAAAAGAGTGGCACAAACATGATTTACTCTACTGCATGGGTTACCAATCTTCTTATGGCTGCGACACAAATTTCGATTTGAAAAATTTTCCACGAACCACCTCTAAATTTGGGATGATTAATCATAGGCGCCGACTTTTATTTTGCATGGGGTGGCGGCAGGCGCGTATTCAGGGGGGTGTCGGAACCACCTCCTTTTAAAACGCAAGACCCCGTCCTTATGAAATGACCATTCTGACGCTAATATTCAGTTGCAATTCAACAAGTCGTACTATCAGTGTTACGAGGGCCAATTAACACTAGAACGATCAAGTGGCTTTTTTGACGCATTTTCATTTTTGAAGAGCTGGCATTCAGTCAAATCTTACGCTGTTCGGCTGAAACTTCTTGACTTCTATTTATTTTATGTAGGCCACCTCACCTGTGATTTTCATCACTCATCTAGTACAAATAAAAAAGTTATACACAGAACTACCTAGAACTACCGAGTGGCTTTTTTGACGCATTACGGTTTTTCTACCTTCGGGCATCGCGGTTTCATATTCTTGAAAGTGGTTATGTATCTGATAAACGCAGAAAAGCCGTTTGTAACAATATAACTTTGTTAATATCGACTTGGTCTAACTGTGTTAGCAACAACATCCCCTGTAAAAGAAGGCCCTGGATCTTCCTCGTTCCGAGCCAACAAAACTCTGTAATATTATATTTCTGAAGCTCAGCGTGTTACAGGACATGACATTTGAAATGTACCATTAGACCAAGGGTCGCCGACTCAAAACGGGTCGCGGGCCACTTTTCAAATTTCGTAGCGGCCGCGGGCCGCATGAATTCTATATCTATATAACGTAGGTATAACCACGTTTCAAAACTCTACGTCAGTACAACGCTGTGCTACCTAACATAGGCGATGGGCATAGTGATCACAAAAGAAGTAACATTTTATGAATGAATAAAAATAGAACAGAATATCACCGTCAACAATTTCATTTTATTTTGAACTCTGAGCTGTGCACGATACCTTGAAACACTTTTCGAGGCTATAGCGAGATACGTTACTAGATGAAAGACCATCTCCACGTAAAGCTTGATCTTGTGAAGAAGCCCTAAGCCAGTGGTTCTCAAACCTTTTTAGAGATGTCCCGCTTTATGATACTGAAAATTGTCGTTCCCCCTTATTGTCACATCACAAAATGCACCCATTAAGCTAGCAATCCGAACGGATAGTTTAATGGCATGGATGGTTATGAATGTTGATGAGATAATTCTATAATATGAATTCGGGACTGTACACAGAGCAATAACTATAAGTATGAACTCGAGGTAGATCGCGCGGAGCGCGAAAAATTTTTCAGTTGACTGCAGCTCCGCGCCCCCTTCAGATGCTTTCACGCCCCCACAAGGGGTCGCGTCC
Organism: Botryllus schlosseri; assembly: GCF_051294905.1. NCBI lineage: Eukaryota > Metazoa > Chordata > Ascidiacea > Stolidobranchia > Styelidae > Botryllus > Botryllus schlosseri. The sequence continues at coordinate 17,710,201 of NC_137250.1, read as the reverse complement.
CACAGTTTCAGAACCACTGCCCTAAGCCGTTTTCTAAGCGTCATGGTCTTGGCAGTATTTCGGCCATTGCAGGTCAATTTCAGTATTTGCAAAATGTTTTCTTAGCTTTCTTCCGAAATCTCAAATCAAGTCGCGGGCCGCAAAATATGACCTCGTCGGCCGCATGCGGCCTGCGGGCCGCGTGTTGGTGACCCCTGCAATAGACCAAGCCGACATCTGTATTGTCCATACTAATATACTAAGGTTGTACAAGCGCAAAGGGCCTTTGCTCCGGTATACGAGATGGATCTTTGGGGGGAGAGTGAGCTGAATCTAGTGAATTGAATGCATATGAGGACTGAGGGCATGGGTGCATTATGTTCAGTCAGGCCCTCTCGAAGAACAGGTTTATGGAAGTCATGAGCTTTCTATTGACATAAGGAGTGAAAAAAAGATGTGGACTCGATGGAGATAATATTGTTTTCGTTCATTCCATGGTCGAAATGCCAGCAAACAATTGGGGTAAAATGTCAGATGGTGGACGCTGCTGCTACCAAGTATCTGTACAAGGGCGTCTCATATTTGGGCAAGGATAGGACAGGGCACCTCTTCAATAATCTATACATTTGCCAAGCATAGTAATTTGAAGAATCTGATGTAATCCATCTCGAAACAATGTTACGTGAATGTGGCTGTATACGCTTGGAGAAACAAACGAAGTCCCAGTCCACCTCCACACTATTGTCAAAAGTTGCTTGAAGCTACCCAGAACCAGAAGGAACACAGGCAGCTTCATGTAGCCACACTTTTCAAATCTATCATCTTGTTGATTAGCGTAACGGCGAGATGCCAGTGTAGAGATCGAAGTTGTACACATATATATTGAGTTCACTCCAACCGGAGGTAACTGTTTCCTTCAGAAACAACACAAACAAGAAACCAGTGACGGTTAAATGCTATAACGAAACAAAATCAGGGGGATATTATTGGTCAGGTTGCAAGGCAGTATTCTATGAGGGTTCCAACAAGTCGACGATGGTCCGTGCATGTTTTCTTAGAATGTGAATGATCTTCTACTTGCCAAAATGCCGATACTATAAAAATATGCAAATCGAGGATTAGTTGCGAAATTGCATTATGCAAATCTTATCTGATAAGCTTTATGATATATCAGCAATAACCAACAATGATGATGTGGCTAAAGCGGATCTGGAACCTACTCTAAATTTTTAAAGAACGTGCTCAAATACCAAATGCGCACCAGAGCAACACTTATATGTTACACCAAAAAACGGCGATTTGTTTTATAAGTGTTGCACTAAGGTGTATGTAAAATATTGCAAGTAGCTGTGAGCGCAATAAACAATGGTTTCTGATGCCGCTGGTTGAGATCTGTGCTGATTTTTAGCTCCGGTAAATGCATTTAATCGAAGAAAATTCAACATGCTTCAAAAAAGCCACATGGTAGTTCTAGGTAGTTCGAAGTTCCGGTAGTTCTAGTGTTAACGAGATTCGTCTGTGCATGCATATCGCATCGCACAATGTAACGCGACGCGATCTCCCGCTGAGATGATTGCGAAATTAGGTCATTGATTGCCGAAAGCTCGGCATTCGGCGCTGGACTGAGCAGTGACATGGCGAGACAATTCTGAGACACGAATGACAGGCAAGAATGATGATTACAAACGCGCGCAGCCAATCAGTAATTATCCCTTACCGCCAACGCAATGGGATTTTACTTGGTATTGAGCAGACATGGGGTAATCGCGATTAGTAATCGTAATCGATTACGACGATTACAGCATTTTGAAGTAATCGTAATCGCAATCGATTACATTCGAAAAAAATCCGAAGTAATCGTAATCGTAATCGACTACTTCCCATATTTAATCGATTTTTTTGTGAAAGAACGATTACTTTTTGTTTGTACAAGGTCTATGACATAAACTGAATATTCGTGAACAAGAATGAGATAATATACCAGGTTAGCGGTTGCACAAACGTCTGTTTTCAAACGCCACTGACTCATTATTACGTCAGAAGTATTAGCACCGCTCGTCATTGCGTAAGAAGTATCCACACATAGTAAACAGACAAGCGATGGACATTAGTAGTGTGATTGTAAGAACAACCCCCGTGGTGTATATCAAGTTATCAATACACTAGAGAAGCCCCTACCCAGCACCGTAACTGCCGCACCCCAAACCCCCCCAATTGGGGGGGGGGCGAGCTCGAAGGGGGCCCAAAATTATTTCGTGAATAAGCATAAATAATAGAGTATTTTTTTTTTAATTTATGCAAATTTTTCAAAATTTTTTCGCGCTGCGCGCGAATTCCAGTAACCTTTTGTCTTTATTATTGGGTATTGGGCCATTACCGCGCCACGACCCACCAAGACATACAATCAAGTATTGGGCCATATAACATGCGACTCCAAGAAGTGTGCCAGAACGACCGGCAGCGAGAAAACCTTGGCCGAAAAGGTCTATGCCCTTATGCTGACCGAAGACTTCGTTATATATACAAAATACATAAAGGTTTAATTCTCCATAGGCGCCTAAATGACTGGCGCCGAATGTTGCTGTCTTTACAATCTAAACCTCATAAGACAAATACCATCCCGCTGGGAAAAATTTTATGCCAGTGAAGAAATACCAATTTGAAATCGTGTGCGTCTCTTAGTTTAGAACAGGGGTTCTCAACTTCCCTTGTATGACGGGCCGCATTTTAACAGCAAAAGACGCCGCGGGCCGCAGAACAATATTACTATGTATTTGTGGGCTACTATTAAATTCAAGCTACTGTAGCCTATTTACCAGTCGTATACGGGCATTTAGTACATTTTTATGCATTATAAAGTATTAATGGACAGCGTTCGTAAGTTTGCAGCTGCTGCTTGTTGTGAGAATATGTAGGCCTATCTTCTAGCGGCGCAAGTAAATATTTTCATGGAGCGTGCTTTGCATTCGTTGCCAAGTCGGTATATGCAACTTCAAACGCTACCACCAGAGAACCGACCTCTCTGTTTCAATGCGTGAGCGAGCAAGTATAAATTACGGCAACTTTTGCGTTACAGAGGCCATTATCGCATTAAGCTCTGAGTGATACGAGAAGAAGTCTGGCGTTCGGGGCAATTTCTGAGCGAACCAATCACCCCTTATCATTTCCTTCCATGCCAGGGGCTCTGCACCAATAGTTACAGAATCCAGCTTTGTCAAGTTGATATTTTTAGCTGGTCCCCTCCCCACGTTAGCCCAGCCAGCATTTCCTCTGCATATATTACGCAAAGTTGGTGGATTCGTCCGAGGCTGGGTTAAAGTAGTCTACACGGCAACGTGTTTCGAGATCGACTGGCATTGATGTTACTCGTCTGGTCACGATTGAATCATATGCGACTGTATCTTAGAAATTTGTCAGGTGATGTTGTCCTTGCTGCTAAGTTCCGGAAACAGCAAATATTCGCACATAATGTTAAGGTTTTATTGAAATCACACCTTCTATAGCAGATTTCTTGGTTTAGCCATATTCCAAGCAATTTTGAACGATGCGTCTGTAACGTAGTCGGCAATCTCAACAACCGTTCGCAGTGAGTCAAACACTCTTTAAAAGTTTAGGCCCACTAAATAGCGGGATTCTCTTGAATCCGAGTCCAGCCGAATACCGATTCAAAACAATAACAATCTGAAGTCAAGCATATATCAAGAAACGCCCCATTTAAAGCAGTGGTTCTCAAGCTCTTTTAGACACGCCCCTTTTTTATAAGGAAACATTTCGAGCCCCCTAACGTCATAAAACAAAATGCAACCTTATGCTAGCAATACCACTGCATTCAAGAATGAGTAATCAAACGAAACAGAGACGGTGCGATAATAGTGCTAAGTATTTAAATTAATTTGTAACAATACTGTGTCAGTAGTACTTGCGTTTATGATGAAAGATGCCGCGGGTTGAGAACCCCTGGTTTAGAAGCTCACGTTTGGGCGATTCAATATTTTTTGTTATAGCAGACTGGAAGTTACGAAATAACATCATGTAACGAAGTCATATCAACGGGTCCGCCCGCCGAAGATGTTTAATTATTATTTACGGGCCCTCCCGTTTTCAAGACACTTCACTCGGTTCTACCGGTGAATCTCATTACGTGAGTAGAGAGGACAATAAATTGATAGCATAATATAAATGCAATCGCCAATCTGATTGACCGATTTTATCATAAATTATCGAAAATTTTCGCGCCTCGCGCTGCCTCACAATGCTGTACAGATGGTTTCGTGACAAACGCGAACAACGTGATGGGGGGGGGGTCGTTTTACACCCTGTGGGAGCCCAAGCCCACGTTTTTGGGGGCCTGACGAGGTACTGTTTCGTTCCTGCCAATGGGTATATGCCCGAAGATGTTTAATTATTATTGAGTAGTCCTACCTTTTGAAACACACCTCACTCAGCTCTACCGGCAAATCTGATTACGTGAGCAGAGAGAAGATAAAAATTGATAACAATATATATGCAATTCCCGATCATACTGACCGATTCAATCATGAATTCTATAATTTTTCCGCGCTTCGCGCGCTTAGGCAACAAAAGCTGATTCACTAAACAAACTCCCAACAATATGATAAATAGCAGTAAACAGGGTATCGCCGGAGGGGGGTCTGGGGGGCGAAGCCCCCCAGAAGTTCGGCCTATAACGCTATGGGGGGCCCAAGACCAAAGTTTGGGGGGGGGCTGACGAAGTGCTGTTACGGCCCTGCCCCTACCTCGCAGCACGATATTGATCTCCACTCTGCCTATAGTTTCAAATAGTAACTTATGTATTGATGTTTGGTTGTGCTTAGTTAAACGCAGTTTACCGTTGCTGCTGGCGAGCAGGAGGCCTACGTACGCACGTGCACCTGACGAAGATTCGGAATTTTGTACTCGTCGAATAAAACATTGCAGTTTCCACAACGAAGCATTACAAATAAACAGCTGCTGATAGATATCATAACCGAGCCGTGCTTAGCCGTTTCTCGTAATGGCAGCTCGCTGTATATGTATTAAGTTGAAGGCAGAATTTTTATGTTCACTATGTCTTATTCTCATATAACTACTTGAAACGGGCGTCAATCGTTATTTCACAGTTCGTTACTTAGCATTTGGACCTGCCGACATAACCATCCGCTTATATAGCTTGACATGTTAGCGTGGGTTGTAGCTAAAATCTGCAATTCAGCTAAAATTCGTTCCCCTGTCCAACCGTTGGTCAATTTTCAAAACTGAATTCATCAATAATATTCGTAATGGCATTTTATAACCTCTCTCAGCCCCGAGCGTCAGATTTACCTGTAGAGCTGGGGCACGTAATTCATAATCATAGCATCTGGTATGGTATTATATTTACACTATTGTATGTTGTTAATTCTCGACCTCCAGTCTGTTGTATATTCAATAGATATTGTACTCGCCCAAACGTAGCAGACTAAAAGAATACCTTTTGTGAGACGCATACACAATTTGTCATGGCTATATTCCTTTGTGGATGCGCCGGGTGACATTTGCATTTTGGGCCCAGATTGGAAGGACAGGAGTTATAAGTCACGCCCACCCAGCACGGCTATTGACAATGGACGAATACCATAAGTTTCGGCCAAGGTATTTCTTTGGTATCGCATCCCGTGGATTTTCGTGTTGTCCGAAACTGCATGTCTTTTGGTGTGTTGTGTGATCGTGGCGCGATAATGACCGGCTCCGAAATGATTGTTCCCATAAAATAGCCCATGCATGTTTTTCTTGAGGGGAAGAGGTATGCATTTCAAACCCAGCTATCTACTGGAGCAGGGGTCACCAACCGTTTTGAAACGAAAAGCTACTTATAGTGTAGTGTGTAGGCCTACTGATTATTGCGACGACCGATGGGTTACCACTTAGTCCCGCCGTTTATCCGGGTTCAGTTGGATTTCTTCACTTAGAGTAAGACAATCAGAGCACTGGGCCGGGTTTCCACCCCTAACCAAGAACAAAAAAGCTCACTCGCCGGGACTCACACCAGCTCCTCCGGGTTCAGTTCCGTTGCTGCAGTGCGCGCCGAAGCGCCAATCTCCGCGTCGAGACTCGGGAATATTAACTATAGATTCCCGTTGAGCCGCCGCGTGGGCGAAGACAAGCAATGCCCCGAGTGACTGCGATCGTATGTTCCTTGGGGTCGGCCGACCCATGTTCAACTGCTGCTCATATGAAACCAGCTTCAACTTTCAAATCTCTTATTTGGATATTTGCTACAGCGACCGCGGGCGACTCATTTGGTCCGCGTTGGTGACCCCTGTACTAGAGACATTTGAATCGCAAAGCTCGAAGAACATTTTCAAAAATTAATTAAATTCTCGAAAATACTCCATAATTTATGTTGGTTTACGAAACACTTTTGAGTCCCCTTCGAGCACGCTCCCCACCCTATTAAGGAATTTGGGATGCGGCGGGTAAAGACCTGGCAATAATGCAAATCGTTGGGTGCAATAAATCATCCACTATAAAGTTGGGCAATTGGTATATTATGACGTAATAAGCAAATGACGCATGATGTATGAAGAGAGTTGATATCTCATTAGGCCTTTTCATCGCAATCCTTGTATTGTCTACCAATATATCATTTAAGAAGCAAAACAAATGTAATCGTGAGTAATCGTGATTACTTTTCCAATGTAATCGTAATCGTAATCGACTACTTCCTGATTTTGCTGTAATCGTAATCGTAATCGTAATCGCGTGATTCAGAAGTAATCGTAATCGCAATCGATTACATTCATGAAGTAATCACCCCATGTCTGGTATTGAGTAGCTCACGTCGCGACAATTGGTTGCTGATTAAAATATCTATTTTGACTGCATTTCTTCATTTCCCGATTTACGTTCGCAAAGCATAATTGGATTAATATTATGGGCACTGGAATAAATTCCAACTAGCAGGCACACGCAATAAAACACTGTGCAACTTGGGCTCCGAGAATATTTATCACAAAAAATGGTTCACTAAACAGTTTAAACGCGGCTTACGGCCCTCATCGATGCAAATAATGTACTTTAATTTGTGGAAAGTGAACGCATATTTGGCCGTCAATACGCAATAGGAGATGGTGTTTCTCAGAGCGCGCGATGATATCTACGTTTCTAACGATGAGGACGAATCTGTATATCTAATAAGGATCGTTAGTTTGCTGAAATCAGCATCAGTTCACTTTGCAAATACATAGTAGTGATCAATTTTATCAGACTGTACAATCGACCGGCAAGATTGCGCTGATAACGAAATTGCAAGCATGACGCACACCTGCAATAATTACAATTACAGGGTGCGCTAGTCATACCTAAATACCCAGATGTGGCAATGGCAACGAGCACAATTTGTTCAGACCCGAGTATAAGTTTTAATCAAAAAGATACATAAACAGTGTAAACACAAACAATATTACACTCAGAGATTGTTACTGTTTGACGAAAGTGTTTCTGCGGACGGTAGTAGGCCTGAATGCGGACGCGCTAAATCAAACCACCGTCGATAGTGCACACTGCGCATGAGATATCGATAAGCCATTTCGCATACAAATTATTCTCGCTAATTTGCAGTACGCAGCATCGATAATACGAATTAGTGAATTGGCATTTCAAAAGTATTGGGTTTCTAGTTTTATATGAGAAACTCACTGGCTACGCACCTAGGGTTTTAATACCGACAACGCGCTGGTTTAGCCAGGGTCCTACGGCATACGTAAGACCCGATCAGCCAGTCGAATTTGATCGTGAAATGGTGCGATTTTAATTATCCAGGTGTTATTGCAGCAAGAGCAATATGGGCGCATGCCGCAACCTTGTCAATAGAAATACAAATCCCGATACTTTGGAATTCGATTCGCGACATGTTTGCGCCCGGTAGAGTCCGTCCAACGAAGTTGGTTGGAACATGGAAGGTTCCCGCTCAAACTAATCGAATAAATTCAGAATTTCCGCCACCGAGGATCTCTTGTTGCATCAACATGTGACAACATAATTCAACGCCGTGCATTGCACAATGCGCAGTAAGAATATCAAATCAAACACTGATAAGTGTCTTCGAGGGAACACGAGTGTATATTCGGGCTCTTCAAAAATGGCTTTTTTTCTCAAATCGTACTGGCTACTTGATAAAATTGTTAGGTTACCTAATTTAAGCCTACACACAAAATTTGGTTCAATTCCAGCCAGTAGCTGTTTTGCTACAGCAGAAGAAAGTTTCTATTTATTATATAAAAATAAATAATAAAAAATTTGAAAATTTTCTGTTCACCTTATGAAAGTGTTAGGCTGTCTATAGAAACGATGCTCATTTTTTTTAGGGGTCTGGAGGAACCACAGTAAACCTCCCCCGTGGTGAAACGTTTGTGACAGACTGTGATATTGCACACAGCACAAAGTCACAAGCGTCGTAATAGGGCCCTTTTGTGTCGTAGGACACAAAAGCACCCATCTCAGTGGTTGCTTCCGTTTTACTTCCTTTTTTGTCTGGTTAAGGGTTCAAACAGTTGGCACAAGCAGGCTTTGGCTGGGGGCGTCTGCGGCCACTTGTCCCGCTGCCACCGTACTTGTGCCTGGGGAGAGAGCCACCAATCTGACCGCATCCCCGGGTTTGGAATATGAAGGCCTGATGGCCATACTCTTCCTGTGTGTGAGAGTGATTGGAAGTATTATGGTTGGACCACTAGGGTTTCGCACCGGCCAGCGTCCAGAGAGCCGATGCTTACCTTAATACAGCCAAATACTGCAGTCGAAAAATTTGGATTTGAATAAAATAGTATTTACGGTGACCGATTCTTTGTTTATTTATTATGGCTGTGCTCACCGTAAATACTATTTTATTCAAATCAAAATTTTTCGACGGCAATAACTCCGCTCCCACTGGTTGGAATCTAACCAAATTTGGTGAGGATCGTTTCTATGGACAATCTAACACTTTCATGAGGTGAACAGAAAATTTTCAAATTTTTCATTATTTATTTTTACATAATAAATAGAAATTTTTTTCTCCTATAGCAAAGCGGTTACTGGCTGGAATCGAACCAAATTTTGTGTGTAGGCTTAAATTAGGTAACCTAACAATTTTATCAAGTAGCCAGTACGATTTGAGAAAAAAAGTCATTTTTGAAGAGCCCTAGTGTATATAGCAGACAAGAATTAGTAGCCTAGATATGATAGCAAACGAGAAAGCATGTATCTAATCAGTAATTCCTCAACTTGCGTATAGCACAATGGGGTTCCGAGTCTGACATCGCGACAATTGTTTGCAATTGAATATGCGCACTTTGCGCAGAAATGACTTTTAATTGGAAGGCATACACTAACACACTTTCCTATTTCGCGGTCCAGTTAAAAAGACTTTTACGAAACAAAGTCAAGAATTATTTTGTAAACGAATATGCGCGCAAAGACAATTTAAGTGAGAGAAGAAGTACTTGAATTCGCCGGTCCGGAAGAGAGAGAGAGCTGTTGTTTCTCAGAGTACGCGTGTCGAAATCGACGTCGTAAACGAGGTAGCTACGATTGTATGATTACGAATCACGGATTACAATTTATTGGGGCGTTTTAAGCACTAGTTTAAGCTTCGTATTAAATTATTCGCGCGCGTATCGGTTAGCAGTAAATAGTTGGCACTTACGTGATAATCACAGACTCGCTAATTCACAGCACAGACGGCGGACGTTTAAGCATTTTGTGTCGGGTGGCCGCCACCCCGTAACTCGGCGCCTATGTGATTAATACTGAAGAAAGGTAAACATCTTCACCGAAACGTACTCGCGGCCCGTGAGAAGCTCGCGACTGGGTGTGCAGTAATAACAATTATTGCAGCACGTTGTTGAATCAAATACTCATACATTCATCCACGTGTACAAGGCACCATCAGTGAGATGGCTGGTGTTAAGTTTCGGGCTCGGCGTAAAGCTCGTTTATGCTTGGCGCTGTTGTTGCCAGAGCACACCTTAGATCGGGCTCTACTATTAATTGTATTTTAGTTATTTCGCTTCAGTGCTTTCTCGCCCAATCTTAAGTGTAGTTTCTATACACCAGTCGCACATAACGTGGTGTTTTGAAATCAAGCTTTGACTGATACCTTGTTTTCCGACTTCGCAATCATCAAAAGTATTTTTCTCTAGTTTGAAAAGGGAGCTAAAATGCTATGAAGTGGGCCTTGTATACCATCCGTTTAGTTGGTATTCTCGTAATGTCATTTGTATTCGATTGTGGTAACTGTGACCGCAGAGAACAGGTAAACGATCCCAGGATGGAAACACTGCTGTACTGCTTTAGACTTCCTGACTGCCTGATTTTTCTATATGCCTTGTGATCGTTTGCGTTGGCAAGTGCTAGAGGAAGGAGCAGATATCCCTTTAAATGTGACTGTATGAGAAATTATGCAAATTGATGTGCACATTCAAACCATCTTCCCGACTGGTACGCACAATGAGTGTGTTAGTTCAGCTTCGCGATTGGTCGATTTGCCGTTTTGCAAGCTTTAAAATATTTGTAGATATTTTGAAACTCCTTAAACATACCTCCCGTCTGACATAAATGAAGTTTTGGTGTAGCGTAAAGTATAGCTTACATACAATTCAGTCACGAAAGTAGCTGATTTGGCATTTTCGAGCTGTAAGGGATTACGTATAGTTGTAGAGTTATTTCGGACCATTTTAACTGCTCCCACGTGAAGCAGTGTTTCGAAACGAGATATGAACAATGAGCAGTGGTCAAGGAAATTCGTGATCCATATAACTGATCCATATAACTGATCCATACACGCAGATGTAAAGATAGGTCGTATTGCTGGGTAAAATTCTGCTGAAGTATACAAGCAGGAGCAGGAGCACACAAGGCTTAAGAAGAATTAGAACACGAAACATGTGAAAACTATATTATGACATTGACAAGAAAATAAAAACAGCTTCTTGGCGTACAGAAGTTCAATATACAATTGAATATTATATTCATATTGAAATGAACCCGAATATTTTCAGCTGACACTTGTCAGGGGTAAGCGGTAGCAAATGGTGACGTCATATTTTGTGATACGATTGTTGATGTTGATATACCATGATCTTTTGAATTCTCTACTAGTTGCTGACGATTTCCCCTGACGAGTGTCCGCCGAAAATATTCGTTCATTTCAATATGAATGTACTATTCAAAATACTAAACATACATAGTCAACATTAACATTAGCAAAGTATGTCGGAATGATCCGTAACTGATATCGCCACACTTTTGGTAACCAAACATGCTCCGGGGCTGTTATCTACCGACTAAATGCTCCCATATCTGTCGCAGATCAGATATCGGCGCAATCTAAATGGGGTCAGTCATGTCCTTGAAATTACATCTGATTAGGAAATGTGCCGAGGCACACTCTGGACTTGTTATCTACATTGTATGTGCACCATGTCTGTTCATTGTTGAAACTACATGGCCCCATTGGACAATACAGCCACGTCAATCAGTAATTGAACCGTGTAGAGTTGACCGTAGAGAATTTGTGTAGTAGCGGCTCGGAAAATAATAGAATCTGGTATCTTCTATACACGGATTGAGCTAATTGCGCTCTGGCTGTGCGTATTGACTGCATGATGTATACTTGCATGATGCATACATCTTATAATAGAATGCTCGATCGTTCGGTCGGCTGTTAACATCTTTGGGACGATTCCTTTCGTGGAGTCACATTCTATACAAATGGGGGTTCGGCCTACATTGTTCCGTCGGCATTCCAGTGAGAACCGGCGATTGTTTAGGGGAGAAAGAAAGCATGGTCCAGTGAAAGTCGATGTTTGAAACAATTCGTTGATACTGCGTGTCAAAGTCAATTTAATGTCGGTGTTCGTACCATTGAGATACGCAGAAATCGTTAAGTATGAGATTGCAAATAAGTCCTGCTCCAGATTCTCTAATTATCCTGAGGCTATAGTAATTGAGGATCTGTTATTTCGTTGAAACCAACACGGTTTCTACTTTCGTTTTACTTGCCGGCAAAAGACCCCCTCTTTTGTGGTGCTGCAAATATGGTAGGCCCAGTGAACAGTCCGTTCTGTCTCAGCCATGAGATTCAATTTGTCAAGACATCAATCTACTTCTAGTATTTATATCTGCGATGCAACATATTACAGTTGACGTCTTATAGCCCAGTAAAACCTGTACCTGACAGTTGGACGACAAAGCAATAATTTTTCAATAAGAACCTGCTCTGGCGTGAAGCAGAATCACAGGCACACCTTTGGAATCGCCTCCAAATTTCCATATGAGTGGTGTTAAACGGTGCTAAGACGTTGTATTGAACGAGATACAATGAATGCCACAATAAACGTACACATCTACAGAAAATACGTATAGCTATACACAGGACCGTAACTGCCGCACCCCAAAACCCCCAATTGGGGGGGGGGCGAGCTCGGAGTGGGCCCAAAATTATTTCGTTAATTAGCATAAATTATAGAGTAGTTTTTTCGCGCTACGCGCGATTTCAAGTTGCCAAATGTCTTGAATTTTGAGTAGTCTTCCCCCAAGAAAAAATACGCAAGATTTATAGAAATGGGCATGTCGGCATTGGCCATTACCGCGCCACGATTTACCAAGACATACAAAGTTTTAGGCATGTAACATGTGACTCCAAGAAGTGGGCCAGGACGATCGGCAGCGAGAAAACCTTGGCCGAAAACGACCGCCCTTATGTTGACCGAAAACTTCGTTATATATACAAAATACGAATAGGTTTAATTAGGCGCCTAAATGACTGGTGTCGAATATTCCTGTCTTGGCAATCTGAACCTCACAAGACAAATACCATCTCGCAGAGAAAAATTATATGCCAGTGAAGAAATACCAATTTGAAATCGTGTGCATCTTTTACTTTAGTAGCCTACGTTTGGGCGATTCTATATATTTTGATATAGCAGACAGGAGGTCACTAAATAACATCAAGTTACGGAGTCATACCAAAGGGCGCTACAGTTTCCAAGACACCTCACTCAACTCTACCGGTAAATCTGATTACGTGAGCAGAGAGGACGTGAAATTGATAGCAATAGATATGCAATTACCTTATCTTTTTGACCGATTTTATAATGATTTATCGAAAATTTTCGCGCTTCGCGCTGCCTCACTGCACGGTACGGCTAATTTCGTGGCAAAAGCGAACAACGTGATTGGGTTTAGGTTTATCACCCTATGGTAGCCCAAGACCCAAGTTTTTTTTGGGACCTGACGAAGTGGTGTTTTGTTCCTGCCAACGGGTATACGCCCGAAGGTGTTTAATTATTATTGAGGGGTCATACCTTTTCAAACACACCTAACCTGTAAATCTGATTACGTGAGCAGTGAGAGGATAAAAATTGATAGCAATATATATGCAATTCCCGATGATATTGGTCGATTCAATCATGAATTATTGAAATTTTTCGCGCTTAACGCGTCTAGGCGAGAAAAGCTGGCACAGTCAAAGCATCACGGTATCACGGTAAACAGCAGATAGCGTGACGGAGGTCTGGGGGCGAAGCCCCCCAGAGGTTCGGTTCATCATCATGTGGGGGCCCAAGACCAACGTTTTGGGGGGACCTGACGAAGTGCTGTTACGGCCCTGGCTATATAAATAAATCATGCCCGCCCTATATTATCAGTCATATCAAATCAAAGTTCGCAATCGAGCAATATCACAACCATAATATGCGGCAAGAATAAGAAGCGTGGAAATAAGGTAAGAAAGCAGCGATGGGAAATGATTAATAGCAAGCAGATTGGAGGCTTATACTAGTATGCTCTACTTTTTTCGTGCTCACATCAGAATCAAATCTATAAATAACATTTTCGGCCTGTTCATAATGTTTCCTGGTAGAAATGGTTGGGCATGTCATCATTGTTTCGGCTGGAAAACTACGTGCGGGTTAACTTACGATACAATAATGCAACGCAATGTACAATGCAATACACACAACACAATTTTGTGCAATAAGGAGATAGACGAAGATATCGAGACGAGAATATGTTGTACATCAATCCAAAACCTGGTATATAGTATCTACCCCAGACGTAACAGCGTCACTGGTATTCTGATACTGGTACGCGTCATTCGCCGGGATTTTCTCGGGGCCTTTTTTGATAAGACGCCGCGTAAGTATATCTATCACCTCTACTTACATACTTGTAGTTGCTGATTTCGGTACACTGGCGATACGAACCTCATCTTGGTTTGCATCTTTGGCGGAAACGGCCCTGCACGGACATAACATATCCGGCCAATCCTTGAGACTCAACACGATCGCTACGGTGTTAAATATAGCGTTGATGTTGTAGCAAAAATGGCGCGCTTTCGTTGCGTCGACGACGTAAGAAAGGAGATGAATCGAAAACGCATCAGTTAGCACGCACAGGACGGACATGACAACGCATTTCACGACCACTTCTATGAGACCGCCCTGTCTTTTGCTGGACGACGGAGGATTACCGCCTTGCTTGCTTGCTTCTTGCTTCTGTTGAGGTAGTTTTGTCTTGATCACATGTCGTATGAGAGGGTAGACGTACAGGCCCACTAGTATGATGTGAAGTGTGGTGCTTCCCGCTACGAACAGCTTCCCATTTACTTCGCCCGCCAGCTTGTTCACTGAGCAGCATTTGGCCTTGATTGGGTCGTACTTGTAGCGTCGCCATCCCAGAATGATTACTGCACACCAGGGATGAGATAAAACAAGATATTGTTAAATTCTTAACAATTAAATTGTCAAAAAGAATACTCATTTCAAGATATATTGTTAAGGTGAATTAGCGATGATGAACGCGGATAACCACATTTAGAGGCGCCACAATGCAGATATCAGGAATTGTCTGGGCAAATTCTAGTATTCGAGTGATTCGATTCGGAATCAAGAATTAAATATAGGCTTTTAGAAGTACAGAACTTCAATATTGCAGTAAACAATACGTTCATATTGCCAAAATTAATCCATTCGAAGCTTTTCGACTAACTCTCATCAGGAGCGAACGTCAGTCAACACGAATATGATAAACCGCATTTACTGACGCTCGCCCCGGATGACAGTCAGTCGAAAAGCTTCGAACGGAGTAAATTTGTCAATATGGACGTATTGTTTGCGGTAATATAGAATCGAGAATCAGGATTGAGCATTACTCAATATTCTGTCACAGTAGCATCAATGTGGAACGTCCCCGAGTATCAGTACCATTTATGCGACCATAAAACAAATAAATCAGTTCTGCATTACATTAATGATCATTTGATATTTTTTCGACGATACCTACCGTATTTCATTGCACGTCCTGACAAGGACACTCACGACTTCCCAGAAATGTTAGTCACGCTGATGTATGTACTGCTTTGTAGTACATGTTTCGTATGGTCTAATACGGCTAGCCGTGGTTTCAAGGCTTCCCCGATGGGACAATATCGAAACTATAATTATCGGTGATAATTCCAGTATATACTCAAACACAACAGTCTCTATCAACGACAACAATCATTACGTTTAATACTCGTAGTATAGAGTATATAGAGTACTATAGAATCAACTCAGCCCTAGTTGAAAGATATCGCTGTCCAGTTATTAAGGTTTGTATATGGGGTGAATGACGGATTGGTGATGTTATGCAATACGATATATTCCAGTGTCATCCACCATACTTTGCCAAGCCGTATGTCAAAATTCCATGCCTTCAATTGATCTGGTGGGGAAATGATCGGTATCGAAATACATGTGTCTAATAGTACCGCATTCACATGTTGCACAACCCCCCCCCCCCCCCCACGATCGAAGCATCGCCGACCGACTCAGACAATGTTGAGCAATACTGGAAATATATCGCTGTTTCACAATTGCGAGTACAGTTATAAATTCATATTTGTAAATGATACGCATTAAAGATAGGGCGTGCGGCATTTATGGTCCCGGTCCCTCACCCGGTCCCTCCCTCTAACATGCCGGAGTATTACCCGCGCAAGCTACAGTTTTCCAGAGAATCCAATATGAAACAAATCTCATCATAACATCAAACCATTTTGTGCAATGCAAAGATCGGCACATTATCTGATCAGGCCATATAGTGGCAACCACTTTTTTGCGTGCCCGGTCTACTGGATATAGCAGCCAACAAAGTGAGTTTGAACGAGAACAAACTAATCACAGGATACCGCGCGAGGGGCGAAAATGTTTGTTTTTTGTTGCAAAAAATACGGAAATATTGCATACATATTTAAAGATCGTTCTACCCACCGCGACCAATGTACGGTTCGCGACCCATACTTTAAGAACTCCTGCTTTCGGCACATGGTGAGTCCTATTAAACCATCAAATAATTCAGTTAGTAATTTGGTCGCGGAGTAATTTCTAACTATCGTCTAACACCGGTCGATATTTGCAGTGTTAGTTGGTGCCAACCATTCTCATAACCCATATTGAGTCAACGAGGACGGTCGTGCGATCATTATTCCCGGCATATCGTACATTGTGACTTAAATTCTCCGAACACCTACCAATCATCGACACGCAGAGCAGGGCAATAAGAACCACAGCGAACCAGCTCACTATCTTTATGAACGTATTAACCGGAAGTCGCAGGCTTGAATTTTGATACAATGCTCGATGACGAAGCCACAGGAATAGATACACCGCCATATCCATTCCAATCAGCCAGCAAGCTGCAAATTATAGAACATACTGTAGGCTTACGAGACATCACAAAGCATATCTACCTAGATAGGTGCTGGTATCAATACGAATAATTAAAAAAGTCATTGCGGATTCTAGATATACTTCGAATATAAGGTGTTCATTTGTTCAAGCAGTCATTCTTTTATGCATGCTATAAGACACGTGCGCAAAGTGTGGTGGGTACAGTGTTGACTGTTAAGCCCAATGTGTCCCATACAAATATCAACGTGATTGCGTGCTTTTCCCAAGCAGCTGTAGTCGGATAAACTCACCAGTCACCATACGTCCTCCCTTTGTCCTCTTTTTTGACTTATTTGAGAGTGTAATTGGTGGACGCCCAAAAGTCATCTATTTTGAGAATTTTGAGGGCAAAATTCAATTGAGATACAGTGAATCAGCACTAAAGTAACGCTCCGGCGGCTATTTCGGGAGCTGGGGCGGAAAGTTGACCTTTTTCTTAGTAAACCGACGATGAAGTGCAAAAATTTACTATTTTTGAGGATTTTCCTACGGTATTGCAAGTATCCATATTTTATAATTGAATGAAACTCGAATGACATCAAAACCAAGTAATTGATTCGGTGTGATTGATGCGACTGAAAGTTCTTCTTCATAGTATATTTCTTGCTTACGACTATACTGTATTGTGTGCTATGCAAATGCTGCAATAACGGTTCTTTAGGAAATCATCCTTATGGAATTTGTTAACAGGAAATATCATTGAAATTATATACTAACGACAAGATAATCGAAATTGATCCAACAAATAGGTTTGTTAAGTTTGAACTTGCGCCAGGCCACGCATCTAGAAAGTTCTAGATGTGACAAAGAACGTCGAACAATGTTTAAAATCACAATCAAAATGGTATAGCTCGTAGGCTAAATTATTGAAAAAACTTATTTCGACCAGCCGCTCAGCATGTTTTATTGCTAAAGTAATATTTGAGAAATAAATACATCTCTCATGAAGGTCTTGTTGAAAGTACACGTAACTAACTCGAAAAATATTTGGGCATTTTTTGCATCCTCGGGAAAAACACCTAAGAGAGAATATATTGTTAGCCTCTAATATATCGACACTTCGCAACTGCACAATGCGAATTCAAAGCGAGGGTGCATGAGGCTTTCACAATGAACCAGGACCAAAGACTTGTAAGTTTTGTTAGTTAAACGAGGCAAGGTTAATGAATTTGTAAAAGGGACGGAAATAGTAGCGAGATGTACCGATACATCTACTGAGACAATGAAAACGAATTTAAGGGACGGTAACGGCGATGTGTCGACGACACGCGCCATGCCAATTTTCCACAACGTACGAGATTTTTCGTTTAAGAACATGAATAATACAACATCCCGACACTCACCTCCCAAATTCTTCAAGAAAGTACACGGAACACTGCTCATCTTCTGCGCTTTGTAGTACGCTATGTCATTGACAGACCGCAGTAAACAGAACAACGCACTGAGAATACACAGAATTCTCAACCATTCTCCTATTCTTGATTTTCGAGACGCGCCCTTGTCGGAACGCCGGAAGGACCATTCGTAGCACAGCAAACTCACGAAGAGGTAGAATGACAGAACTACCGCGGTTATCAGCAATGCGTCCATGGCGTGGTCGAAAGGTGTTCCGGGGTTGTAATGGTCGTAGAAAGTCGCGATAGGCATTGTCGTATTTGTCTGCGACGAAGAATGGTCACTTGCGCTTGGGGTAGCATTTTCCATATTCGGTTGGCTTGTCGAGCTTTCAGTCACGAATGTAGCATAACACTCCACATAAAATGCTACAGTAGCTCATAAAAGATAAGCATAAACATGATTCACTCTACTGTAAGGATTACCAACCTTCTTATTGCTGCGACACAAATTTCTATTTCAATATGTTCCGCGACCTACCTCTAAATTTGGGGTGATGAATACTAAATAAATGGGTTAAACTTCTCCGCCCAGACCTACTCTCGAACTATATGGGAAGCTTGCCACTGTGCGTGCAGTAATAGCAATTATGTTAGCACGCTGTTAAATCAAATTCTCAATTATTCGATTCATGCACAATTGCACAATGCACAATGCACATGCACAAGACGGCAGCAGTGATATGGCGGGTGTTGCATTTTGTCGAAAAACTGTTGTTGCCAGAAAACACCTTAGATCTGGTTCTTCTGTTAGTTGTATATTAGATGTTCCGCTTCATGGCTTTCTCGTCTTAATAAGTTTTTAGAGACCATTCTCAGATGGTGCTTTTAAATCACGCTTCGACTGATACCTTGTTTGCCGGTTTCGCATTCCTCGAAATAGTTTTATCTATTTTAAAAAATCAACCAAAATTGTTCATAAATGGGCCGCCTATAGCATCCGTTTAATTGGTATTCTCGTAATAGTCATTTGTATTTAGTTGTCGTGTCTGTGATCTCACACAAAAGGCAATCGATCCCAGGCCGGGGAATCCTGCTGTACTGCTTTAGAGTTAACCTAGACTTCCTGATTCTTGCGTGCCTCGTGAACGATTGCGTTGGCAAGTGCTGGAGAGCATGTCCGATATTCCAATAAATGTGACAATGCATTTATGTGTAATTGTGCACATTGATATATATATTTTAAATTATCTTCCCGCTGACAAAATTGCGAATGCTGATATAGCGCAATGTAACTTCCTAAGTTACGCAGTCTAGGATGGATGCTTTAGTTCAGCTCAGCGAGTGGCCGATTCAGCATTTTTCAAGCTATAAAGGATGTTGTAGTTATTTTGAAACCTCTTGAACATACCTCGTGTCTGACATAGATAATGTTTCTGATGTAGCGTAAAATGACTTAGTAAGTTGCATACAATTCAGTTGCGCGAATATACCCGAATCGGCATTTTCGAGCTGTAAAGGATCCCATATAGTTAGAGTTATTGTGGACCATTTTACCTGCTCTCGATGTGAAGCAGTACGAAACGAGATATGGACAATGGGCGTCGGTCAATGAAATCCTCGATCCATATCCGTGACTCATACTTGCGGATGTAAAGATAGGTCGTATCTTGCTGAGTAAAATTATGCTCAAGTACACAAGCAGGAGCAACGAGCATGCAAGGCTAAAGTAGAATTTGAAAATAAAACATGTGAATACTTTATGACATTTTCATTAAATCCCAATTATTGGTCGTGAACTCCTGCGATAACCTAACCGTTGACATCGCTGGCCAACCAATTTCCAACGCTAAAAATGCCAAGGTGTTTCATGGGATTCGGACATGTCTTGGAAGAGTCACATACTATCACTCAAACCACAGCTATCGAAGGTGTGGTCTGTCTCGCCGCCTTAGTTACCCTCAGTCAATTAGGGTTCTGCTGATACCCTTCAACACTCTATTCCTATCAACGTTACAATACGGAGTTCTTCGTTGGGGTGCTGCCTGCAAGAATACGATTGACCCACTGCAACAACTACCGCATCGGATCATCTGCTTCATTGCCAAAGCCACACAGGGGCCGGGATGTGCAACTGATAAATCGCGACTCAAACGATTTGGTGTTCTAAACATAGAAGATATGAGGAAGCTAGAAATTGCCAAGTTTATGTATCAGTTCCATTGCGGTCAATGTCCCTCAAATTTCATCGACTACTTCACCTCGGAGTCAAAAGCGCACAAGTACGGCACACGCGCGTAAACGCAGAACAACTATAATATGATCAGGACGGAATACAAGAAAACGCATTGCTCTATCTGGTATGCGGGACCCAATTTTGGAACAGGATCTCGCCGGCTATCCGGCAGTCGTCGAGCATGTCCGCATTCAAGTCGAAATAGAAGCAATTTCTTCTAAATGAATGCTAGTCAGCTTTCAGGATTACCGGAACACGACCTTACATCGATCTCGCCTTTGGCTAAACGTCATGTTGTCGTTTGCCCTTTATATCCTCCGCTTCACTTATTTCATTTAGTGTGCAATGTGAATGGCTCTTCTCAACTTCGCTTAGGCCAAGGTGGGTGTTTGATCTTAAAGACTACCCCAAGTCGTTTCGACTCCTTCCTGTCTTTTCATTGTATCGCAATTCGTGGTGTTTTGAAATGATGAAAATATTAATAAACCGACACTGAATACTAAGGCAAGCTTTTGCTGTAGTCAAATCCGTGAAAAGTTTCATTTCCTTTTCACAGAAGTTGCAGTAAAAATTTGCATTTATTTTTCACAAAAGTTGCACTAAACATTTGCATTTTTGGACAAGTTCCTTGAAATTATCAGGGTATGAGATACTGGAATCGATCTGTATCCAAGACACTGTGCAAAACTCGGTGATGGCGACTTCAATAAAATCAATAGCCTGAAAAAATGTACCCAGTGAAAATATTATTTTCGGCGGTATCGCTTGAATGTTTGTCAAATCAGAAAGGACCTCCAATTTACACGACATTGAAATATCAAGTGATCTATTTACAAATAGCGCCAAATATTTCTAGTAAAAGTTGGTTGCATGAAAAATCGAAGAAACTTGCAAAACGTGTCATGAAAAATCAAAAAAAGTTGCGAAAAGATCCCATGAGTAGTCGAAAAAGCTGCAAAAAGTGAAAAAAATGGAGAAAAGTTACAAAAAGTTGTCACATAAGAATACTTCATACAGCTTAAAACACCATATTACATAACTTCCGAGTGGAGGAAGCAGCCGGAAGCTGTACAAAAGAGTTGCAAAAGTTGCAAAAACTTGCCCTACTGAATACTAACAACAACAACGTATATACAGCCAACATTAACATTATGAAAGAAAGGCGGAATGGTCCGGAACTGGTAATTGAGCAGTTTTTGAAGTCAAACATGCTCCGGAGCTGTTATCCAGCGATTAAATAGGCCCTGCTATGTTTCAGATCTGATACGGGCGAAATCTAAATGGGGTTACATCACATATGTCTCGGAAATTATAACTGCTTAGGAAATGTTCCGAGGCATATTATGCACTTGATATCTACGCAGTAACCGGACCCATACGTGTTTGAGATAGCTTATTACAATAAAAACATCGTTGGATTGGTTTACGGTAATATGCTTGCCAAATTCTATAATGCCACGTTTTTTTTTCAGATAGCAAAGCGCCCTGACAGCGATCAGCATGTGTAACACAACGAATAGCATGGTCGTATATTGGCCTATACAAGAACGCAACAACGCCCTCATCAATACGAAAGCAGTTGCGATGGTATGGATCCCTGGCACAAGAATGTTGGTCACAACGAGACAGCTGATCAGCTCGCGTGAGACGAAGCGAACGATCTACCAGACAGCATGGGAAAGCAGGATGTATCTACAAACGAAGCAAAAACCCTAATTCATAAAGTCTGCAAAACTCAATGGGTTAATCCCCGTAATCAAATGGACTTTAACTCATAATATCGCCGAATTTGTCCAAACATCAGTGATCACACGACCATTCCGTCGCTTTCCCGTAGAGAATCGTCCATTCTCATTCGAATGCAGACGGGGCATTATAGACTAAACGCTCATCTGAACAGACTTAGAATTCATAAAACATGTTTTTGTTTTTTCAACGCCATGATGTCACGTATATTCAAATGTGACGTCATTGTGAATTGACATTGGCAACTGAAAAGATAGGGTAAATATAGTTCCTTTGATAAAATATCTACGTAGTATAGCTGTTGAACCCACTATTTTGAGGGTTTCGACCGTCCCATATCGTATACATCGGCGATATCGGATGGTAATTGTCCGAAGGCTCATATAACATGCTTTCGGAAAGTATTTAGACAATTATGACATAATTTTACCACTTAGAAAAACACAATTTTGTTTTTTTAAAGGCCCTTGTTCAAAACACTGTTTTAAAACAACCAGTTTGTTTGAAAGGCAACCCTAAACACATGCAATCAACCAGAGACGCTTGGGCATTTTGTTACATCATGCGATCGCTCCAGGGTTCTTCTTGTTCAATCCGCGCATATATATAAAATATTCCACTTTTGTTTAGCCTGGAAAGTCCTCACACGGTACAATCATTGTTAGACTTTATTATATTGTCCAATGTTCAGTAGGGACATATACTTCCATGAATAAACAGGCATGGTGAAAAAGACCCCACTTCGCCGAGAAGCACCCCCCCCCCCTATGTAATTACATACGTGTTTTAGAATGGATATCTGATCCGCACACTATATCTGCGGCCAGACATCCGCCGGAGCTGATATCTGCTCACGAAACGGGGCCTATGTGGTTCTTACTCATTTTGTACAACTCTGAACTGAATCCTTCGCATTCATAATATACTCATACTCATTTGTCTCACTCTTACTTGCAACGCTTCCTCAAGTATGGAGTATTCGTCTTGAATTCGTACTTTACGAAAATGAAATAATTAGCTTACCATTCTTCTGGTAATCGCTCAGGTATTTGACAGCGCGGGTACATCGATTAATATGATATTCAAGCGTACTTTGGCACGATGACAGGACCCTAAATTATTCTATTGACGCCATAGGGGGAGATGTGGTACCGATGGATCACTGGGACCGAATATACTTGAAAAATTCTCCATGATGACTCCATGATTACACTCCGTGAATTTGTCTACAATTACGTGCTGTCAGAATCTTTCCTCATATGCAAAAAAATCGACCTGCGGGAGTGATGGGGTCTGTGACGAATGATTTACGTTTTACGGGGTGTAAAGTAAATTTGGATCGACATTTGCATTTTCCTATATCACCTTTATAATATTAATATATTAATTTATAGACTAACAAATCTGTCATAATTTTGGATGTGAAGTATATAGGGCTTGTATCAGGGTATATAATGGCACATACTTTTTGAATCAATACCATCCTCGAGTGGACTATTTTCAAGTCAATTACAATATTTATGGCGTGGGTGACCTATGGTACCATAGCCAAAACAAGCAAAATAGATGGACCAACTAATCACTTAACAACAGAAACACGCCAACATATATAGAGGCTGTATATTACAGTTACCTGTGGTGCTTTATCGCTAATACGAGGTATTTGAAAGTCAAAATGTTGATTTGCGGGTAATACGTATGTTGCATTAATTTTGTTAGTTTGGGCGTAAATTAAAACATGATTTTATGCTAACATTTGAGTTGATATAATCTATTTTATTCTTGAAGGTCGCGACGAAACATTCTTCATTGGCTTGCTGTAGCTTAGCTTATAGTACACAACAAAACAAGTTAACAAATCTGAGTTTTTGAGCGTATGTCTCATAGGTGGTCCCATGGTCGTGTGCCTTTGGACCCACCGGGAGGCGACTGATCGAGCAACAAATTTTAAACGTTAATAAATATTTTTTGAAAAGGCGGATATTCATGTATATGTCCGCGATAGGTAGAGCTTGTAACGAAGTGTTGAGACAGCAAAAGATCTGCTATTCTCGGCTGAAGATTTGAGGGCCAGAGATCATTTTGCAATTTTTGATCCATCGGTACCACATCTCCCCACAAATCAGGAATTTTACACGATTCTCTGAATGGGTGCTTTTAGTGCGATTGAAATTTTAAATACTGCACGTCGTATCAGGTAATCTTTGAACATCTTTTCATCGCCGTAAAGCTCTGCGTCTCATCGGAATATTACAACTCCGGGTAGACAGTGATCGAATTGTTCAATACGCGTTCATACAAAAGAAATTGCATTGCAACGTAATATCGTTTCACGATATAGCAAATACTTACAACCATCGTTCTAATTATGAACAAATTTTGATGAATGGTACTGCGGCGGTGCATACCGTTTCAGCTTACAAACATGCTATTATATCCACGAATTCTACTAGTGACGGAATTTGTTCTCCTCACCAACAGAGATTTATCATCACAACGGAATACAGACTCTTTAGACCTGACGTGAAAGGCCGCAGTGGCCGATTACCGTGTTAAAATACTAATATCAACAATGTACAGCCAACATTACCTTTCTAAAACAATGTCGACGTTGTTACATTGACGTGACTGTAAGCTTCTGTTGTTGCGACTTCACGTTGGAGTCAATGGAGGGAGTAGGATAGTACGAAGCTATGTTTCAATATACAAGTCTGAGCAGTTGAGATCATCCGTGAAAGTGTACTTAACTAGTTTTACGTGATTTGCACTTTGCATATATGCATTACTGATTGTACTATAATAATTTGACATCCGCAGACGGCTGAACAAGTTTGACTGGAAAGGTTCACGATGGTAAAATGCAGAGGTCCCGAGCTTGCGAGTCGCGATCATCGACTTCTTGTAGGTGATACAATTCTGCTATTCATGGGGATTTCTTTCAAATTTTAATTGAAATGAGATAGATATGTCGATTTATATAACTGCGTCACACCATTACAATCAAAACGTAATAGTAGCCTACGCAGCATCAGATATTCAAAGACATAATATGGCCGTGACACTGCCACCGCTATCCTTTCCTGAAACATCACATTGAGACGCAGCTCTAAAAGAACCGAAACTCTCGTGCCATATTAAATCATATAACTGGGTGTGGAGAAACTCATGGTTTGAAACATACCACATCAGTAACAAGGACAGCTGGACATAACTTTTGATATGTGGTGAATCATATATCTTTGGGTGATGTTAATCTACCCGTGGGCTACCTTGTGACCGGCTAGCTAAATTACAGTCATTTAGATTTCCATGTTAACTTTGCAACATCTCATTCTTGCTTTGAAATTAGTGAGATGCTAAATAAAAACCGAAATATTGTGAAAAATGCCTGACGACCAGTGGTGGCTTTTGGGGTGGGCGAGGTGGGCGGTCGCCCAGGGCCCCCCTGTTTGAGGAGGGCCCCCCTCCTCGGTTTACGCGCTTTTTTCCAACTATTTCTCCGGTTTACGCGCTTTTTACCAACTATTTCTCCGGTTTATGCGCTTTTTTCCAACTATTACCATTTTCTAAATAACCGTGGAAATCCTTGTATCCGTGAAGAATACGGTACAGTACCATAAAAAGGCGTGAATCATAATTCTCATTTTTTAAGTTATCATTTTTCGAATAACCATGAAAATCCATGCACCCATGTAGAATATGGTCTCGTAAACAGTTGTCGATCATCAAATTTCTGCGCGCATTAAAAGAGCTTACTTTGATTTTATGAGGGAAGGCCCTCCTACATTTATGCGATTTTTGGTTATCATTTTGCGAATAACCGTGAAAATACATGCAGGCCTACCCATGTAGAATATGGTAGGTCAGCCGTAAACAGTGGTCGATCATTAAATTTCTGCACCGGTTAAAAGAGCTTACTTTTATTTTATGGGAGACCCCTCATTTACTCAATTTATAGTTATCATTTTACGAATAACCGTGGCAACACATGTAGGCCTACCCATGTAGTACCGTGAACAGTTTTCGATCATCAAATTTCTGTGCGCGATAAAAGAGCTTACTTTGATTTTATAAGGGGGGGGCTTCTACATTTACGCGATTTCTGGTTATCATTTTGAAAATAACTGAAAATACGCGCAGGCCAACTCATGTGGAATACGGTACTGTAAACAGTTGTCGATCATTAAAATTCGGCACGCGTTCAGCGTGCGAGCTCACTTCGATTTATGAGGGGCCCCTGCTACATTTACGCAATTTTTGGTTGTCATTTTGCGAATGACCGTGAAATATATGTACACATGTAGAATATGGTACCGTAAACAGTTGTTGATCATTAAATCCTGCACGCGTTGTACGAGATTACTTCGATTTATGAGAGGGGCCCCTACATTTACGCAATTTTTGGTTATCATTTTGCGAATAACTGAAAATACATGCAGGCCTACCCATGTAGAATATGGTACTGTAAACAGTTGTCGATCATTAAATTTCTGCACGCGTTATAAGAGCTTACATATATTTAATGAGGGTCCCCCCTGCTACATTTATGAAATTTATAGTTATCGTTTTGCGAATAACCGTGAAAATATATGTACCCATGTAAAAATTGGTACCGTAAACGGTTGTCGATCATCAAATTGGTGATTTGTGTGAGAGACGCGATCGCATCCGCTAACATAAAATTTTGTCGTGAATGATTATCACTTCCAGTATATTTTTGAATAACATTCAACACCTTTTTCTCGGTGCTATAAAATTACAATAACATTCACAAGAAACTACTACAGAGCATACAGGAAATGTACATTTTCAGTGACTGGTGCATCTCGTTCATTTTCAGTAATAGGCTAAATCCATGTCAGTAGCCCTAAAACAATTAAATGGTTTATTTCAATTTTTAGATTTGACAGAAATTTGGATTAAGTGATTTTGAAATATATCCGAGTAGCCTACATCACAATTTCAAGTTTTTAAATTCAATATCCAGCTTTTCAAGCCAGCGCATGATAAAAAACAAGCTTTTCCGGCTCATTCAATCGTAAAATTGATAGAACTTTGGTAGGTCTGTACATGAGCTATCTTGTATATAAGTTGATCTAATATATCATTCAGGTTACAATTTAGCTTTTTTGTGTACTGCACTCAAGTTTAAAGTCATTTCTAATGAAAATCATTGCAGTATCCCTCTCATTTCTGTCAACTTGAAAATTTTCATGACTAGTCATCATATGGAAGCTATTATAAGAATGCTGAAAAATGAGTTTTTATTGACTATATAATTTTTAAGTTGTGACAGCAATGTATGTTGTAGGCAGAAGTAGGCGATTTGGATAATGTTTAGTTCCTCTTAAAACTAGCCTTCGAAATTTTCGTGTGGACAGTGTTGCGCCAACAATATTTGAATTTGACGCTGTGTATGACTTGATTTTGAAAATTATTATGAGCCTAGTTTTGACCCCTTACCTCATTTTATTGTCAGGTTCAAGAGCTTCTTCTAGTCTATCTTTAGGCGTTTAGACGAGGTTGTCTGGTTAAGCTGTTTTATAACCGGCACCATTGCAAGGATTCATTGTAAAATTTACCATAAACATGCAGCTGTCTTGGTTGGGTAACTTCTGGTACAAGTGTTGATTTGTAATATACCGGTATTTGTTCTTTTCTTCAGGTACTTTTGCTGTGTTAGCTGTTAGGAATAAATCATTTTTCTTTCACTGTACAAATATAGTCCTTCTTGAATGATCCAGTAATAATTCTTGATGACCATAAACTCCTCTTGGTTGAGTCATCTTGTCAAAGAAGGGAAGTCATTGTTGTTTGTTGTTGTTTTGAGTAATCATGAATCATGATGTCTCGACTGCTTCGGTAAGTTTACACCAAGCCAATATCATTTTGTACCCGTATGATAGTTTCCATTTAGTTGTTCTTTTTACTTTTGGTGTCATATTTGCTATCATCATTTTGATTTCTACTTTTTTGAAGAACTAAATGCATCAATTCAATTGTCCGGTCATAGTAGTTCATTCTTTGGAAGTTTCAATTCTATGGATGTGTTCTATAAACTTCATTGTTTGGTCACCTTCGTAATCGATTAGCTCTTGGTCCTCATTCTGCTTATATATTTTGATCTGAGCCAAGTCAAGTCACCAAAATATCTCGATTCGAGTCATTGGAATCCTGCCATCGTTTCCTTGAAAAAGTATGAACTTTTTCTTTTTTAGTTTCCATTGCCACTATATTTGTGATTACTTTCACGCATGAAAATCTCATCTTGAACTTGAATGACACAGTTGCCTTTAATAGTAAATAGTTACACACAGCATCGACATTCCGTATAGTATCACAGAAACTGCAGACATGCAATATATAATAGTTGTATGGAGAGGCGAGGGGGTCTGGGGGGCGGAGCCCCCCAGAAGCTGCGTTTATGGATATATGGGGGCCCCCCTGGAAGTTTCGCCCATGGCCCCCCCAATCCTAGGGCCACCACTGCTGACGACCATATACAATGTGGGGGGAAGCGAGTGGCACAGTGTGCTAAGCGAAACCGTCACGACACCAATGGTTGTTGGTTAGAGTCTCGGCTCTACCATGCTTCTATTTGTCGGAGGTTTATCTGGGCTCCTCACCGCCGACCTCACTGCGATTGCGGTGACTCTAAAATCCCAGAAAGTACAGTGAGCCGAGCAGCAGTCAGCAGCAAAGATCCGCTGAATGATTGCATATTGAAGAAAGAGTTGATTCATGGAAGAGGAAGAGAGCAAGAAAAGTCACCGAGAAAAATGCATTGAACTGTTGAAATTACCATAGTGCGATTGTCGTGAAGCACAAAGCCTCATAAGGCTATAAGCACCACTGTCATATGTTATCAATACAATACAATAGAATGCACAATGTCAGAAATCAGTGCACCGTCAGTTTTCCGTTTCCCCATCAGTGTATCTAACGATCCAATGATCGTGCGCTTCCGACGGCTGTTTCTTCCGACTGCAGCCGCAATTTCGAAATGGAATCAACATGTCTCTCCACTCCACAAAACTCATAATGATAGCAACGGTGTTCGTCAGAACGTTAACGTTGTAGATGAGATGGCGCGCCTTGGACGCTGTAACCATGTATATTGACGCTAGAAGAGCGACTGTGTCAGTAGCTACACACAGAAAGGACAGCATCATACATTTGAACACCATGCGCAGTAGGCCTTTCTTATCTCTAACGGTTTTGTTTTGCAACGAGCCGTCGGAATTGAGCGAACATGACTTTCGCAAAGGTTCGCGTGGACCTTGTCGCATCCTCGCCGCGTGTCTCAGAAGCGGATAGATAAACAGGAGTAACAGCGCGATGTGGAGTGTTTGACTCCCGGCCAGAAAAAGGTATTTGTTGATGGTAGCTGCCTTCTTGCCTACTAGTATACATTTAGCTCCTCCTGCGTCGTACTCGTAGGTTCTCCATCCAATTAAGGCGGCTGTGAAATGGAATAACTTTTTCAAACAGTGGTATCAAATAACGCATCGAAATTTTGAGAGTTTGTACTTGGGCTGGTGAGAACCTCTGAAAGGTCTAGGTTCGTGAGAACGCGAACCTTTTTCAAAGGTTCTGTGTGAACGCAAACGTGAACCTCATGGCGTCACGTGACGTCAAATCGCTAATTCCAACCCTACATTTCAGTGAAGTGATAGTCTATATTATTGTACACGATACCTGGCGACGACTCGGGCCACATAATGCCACAATGGTGAAGTAGACCTACATATTGATGTTTTAAACGCCGTGAAATGTATCAACTGGGGCAATCAAATGATATAATAATCCCATTCAATCAATATCTTCGGTCACCTTGCCAACAATTTGGATGAGGACTTCCTTTTTCATCTCGTGCCCCCTTGGCTGAAATTTGAGCCAAAATTCCCCCTCTTAGGATAAATCTGCCCAATGAATAAAAAAGGTCATTTTTACCGCGCAAGCACCTGGTGACTGAAGAATAAGACGGTGTTTGTTTCGAGCAGGGCTATAACAACATTTTTTGAACCTCCAAAAACAATGGTATTGGTCCCAAACAAACAAATTCTGGAAGGCTTGACTCAACAGACCCCACCACTTCCACTTGTGTTTTCGGCTTACCGTGCACCAATCGCTTATATACAGGGTTGCCATACCGTCCTTATTTCTAAGATTTGTCCTTATTTTGAAGGGTCACGTCTTAGAAAACTCACCTGTCCATATTTCTAAGAAACGTCCTTATTTTCGACTTGCGTCCTTATTTTGTCTTATTTTTAGCCGCTACAGAACTTCGATCGTTTTCCTCTGGTATATATGTGTTGCATAATATTCTAAAATTATGCTTTTTCGTCGAGATTTTATGTCATCATAAATGAAACGAACTCTCGTGACGTACACACCCCACCACCACATATAATAATTGTATGAGCTATATTCTGGATCAAATCATGGTTGTTATAATACCCATCGGGTATAAGGCCTACGGGCTAACACTATTTGGTTCGAGCTCGATGTACACATCCCGAATTCACCTCTGCGATTGGAAATACGGTGAAGTTAGCTGTATTGGGATTTGTTTAATTGCTTTGTGTGACTACTAAATCAACTTAGAATGTGGTAGAAATCTTTTCCCACACTAAAATTTGGTACTGAACCAAGGTCTTAACTTGAACATGAATGTTGGTCAGAACACTAAGCATTATCATCATTTATGATATGATGAAGAAATATTCTAACGATTAAATTTGTAGCTCTCAAATATTGTAGCTCTCAAGTATATTTAGTTAAAGATTTTGGCCAAAAAGCTTCAAAGCATCTTTGATGTAAATTTTTTTAGGATTCCAGGGATTCACTGATTAAATTGTTAGGTTGCCTAAAACACGCTGTACAACAAATTTGGCTCAATTTCAACAAGTAGAAGCGCCCGCAGAGCTTATTTAAATTTTTCAATAAATTATAAAAAAATAAATTTCAAATTTTATTGTCAACCCCATGAAATTATTTAGCTACCTAAAAGAACGACGCATAACCATTCCTGCATTTCTGCTAGCGCCTAAACAGTAGAAGCGAAGTTATTGCAGATGAAACATGTGTATATGCAAAAATAGCCTGGACGGGGAGTAATCCCAGAATTATTGATGAAAAACTCAAATAACTTCGCTTGTACCGGTTGGAATATATGGAGCTATTGTTCTACTGTATAATCGTATTTCCTTACTTCACCATCTACTGCGAGGCCATTTTTCTTCAGCGTCCCCATACCGCCCCCATGAGCCCAGCGCCCCCCATATCGCCCTTGGGCATTTCCGCCCCCGTCAAAATCCAAATCGCCCCCCGGGGGCGCTGGGGATAAGGTTAAGAACCACTGGTTTAAATGAACAGGCGTAAAAACGTTTATCGTGACGATTATGAGAGAGAATTCAAAGGTATCTAATGAAGCTTGAAGGGCGAGTGTTTCGCACATAGCAATATCTGCAATTGTGACATTAACCTGAAGGCCATAGGAAAGACCGCTATTTCATCTCACATTGATGCCTCAAAACACAAAAAGTGTGCCATGATGATTAATTTGAGCCAGTCGATCAATAATAATTTCTCCACAAGTCGATCAGCACCAACGACCACAGACTACAAGGCAGCTGCTGCAGAGGGTACCTAGGCATTCCATACTGTCAAACACCAGCAATCATTCCCACCGACGATTGCACATCGCAATTGTCCAAAGCAATATTCCCCGATTCCAACATTGCAAGTAAGTTTTATTCGGCCAGGACCAAGACCAGAAGCATTGTTACTGGAGTTTTTGATCCATACGCTCAAAAATGAGTTGGTCTAAGCTTGGTGTACGGCCTTTTCCGCCTTGGTTTACGCCTCTAACGAGGTGAAGAAGCTTGGTTTATCACGCTAAGGGTGGGGGGGGGGCTGATGAAGTGCTGTATCGGCCCTGAGTAAACCTAGACCTAAGCTGTCGTGAGATCCATGAAGCAATTTTAATAACAAGGTGTTGCTGGAGCAGATTGTTTCTGGTGAAAAGTATGGAATGTGATATGCCACGGCTCGTATAAATACAAAGTATGTACATGTACAAAAACGCCTTTTCATGCTAATCTAATTTTTCGCCTGTCCTTATTTTTGGATCCATGTCGATGGCAACCCTGCTTATATAACTACTGTGAAAAATCAGTATGCATATATTTCCTGGTCAATATTTTCTCAAGTTTGCGTATGCATTTGGCCAATAATATTGGTACTTTCATATATAGCAGGGTTGGCCAGACTCGAGTCACTTTCTCAAAATACTGAAACGACTCGACTCGAGACAATCTATGTATTGACTCGACTTGGGCTCGAGTCATTGTGCATTACTCAAACCAAGCCATATGACTCGAAACTATACGACGGCCAAGATCGACATTTCATTGTAATTTCGGAGAGCAGTAAAGTGACCAACCTATTGGAATTTCGTATATTGGTCCTGGTACTTGAAAATGCGACAAGAAAATGCTCAAAGTGAGGAAAATTAGCATATTATAAATCCAAATCTTTCAATATCACCAAACAGAGTTATAAAAAGTGGGTTTAACAAGAGTCCAACTGGAAACTGAGCAGTCAACACAATGACTTGGACTCGGACTCGAGTCATAATATCGTGACTCGAACTCGACCCTCTGCTCGGTGACTTGTACTCGGACTTGACTAAGTGGTGAATCGAAAATGACTCGACTTGACTCAAGTCAAAACTATGAAAGTGAGATTGACTTGTGACTCTGAGCCTCGTGACTTGGTTACAGCCCTGATCTATAACATGTGATCAGATTTGCTGCTGGAGCTCATTGAAATTTAGGACAACCCTTCCGTTTCGGCAACATTGCACCAAGTTTAATTTGTCTTTTTTCGATCGGGTAGCTGTTCAATAAAAATTTAGCATGGCTAGCGATCTCTTGGACCTGGATCGATGACGTTGGAATATTTTGTCACTGTCGGAAATGTTGACTTGAAAATATAGGGCAAAAACCTTCACTAGAGATCTTTTTGTGATAGTGGCACGACATTTGCTCGTTTAGGATATATTAGATTGAGAGGCCGTAGCTGGCCTACAAAATTCTCTAGCGAACTGCAGCACATCTGAACTAGTTTTAAAAAAAGGGGGAATTTGTACGTGAAAAAGAGATTTCAAATAGCATTTGAACATACTTCCAGCGATAAACAGCCGTAAGGAGCATACGTTCAGATATAACTGATTGACTACATGACAGTTCGGACATGAACAATTTTGGAACTCCGTTACAATTCTGAGGTGGAATTCCTCCCTAAAAATTGCAAAATTCCCCCCAAGGAAGGAATTCCTCCCCGGTTGGGAACCACTGGACTAGAAGGTCCGATGTCACTATCGCGCAGCAGCAGGGTGTTTACGCAGGCTAAGGAGTCAAGCGTTTGATTGAACGGGTGATATTAGATTGAAATGGTGTGACCGCCTGTAAAGCTGTTCAAAATATTTATTTATGATGTTATGCGAGCATTGGATTGAGCCAGGGGCGGAGAAATGTCTATGGAAAGTCCATCAACTTACCGTTTTGAGCTATAACGAGGGCGATGATTAGAATTAGAGTCAGCCAACTTGCGAAGGTAATGAGTATATTCCTTTGCAATTTCAACGCACGGTTCTGATATAGGACCCGGTGTCGAAGCCACAAGAACAAATACACGGTCGCACTAACATCAGACAACCAAGAAGCTGAAAATGAGTGAAAACGTTTCAGGCAAAGATTAATTATTAGCATTGTACAATGTACATGATAACATGCGATTACCATTTAGCGGAATTAGGGTTGCATATAAATAAAAATCCCCTTAGAACATGTCCCTTGTTTAGAACATGTTTTTTATTGTTTTTTGTTGTTGTTTTAGCCATGACGTCACGAATCCCTATTTGTGACGTCACAATGGATTGTCATTGACAATTGAAAATATAGGATAATTGTGGCTCCTCAGACTAAAAAGGCTTCCGTCCACCCTATATGCCGAGTCGACTATACTGGGTACAAATACTTCGTATACGCTCATACTCATAAATGTTGTTTCGAACGCATTTACACAATTATGGCAAAACTATGCAACGTTTACAAAAAATATTTTTAACGGCAATTTTTAAAACACTGTTTAAAACGTGTTTTAAACAAAGTCTTCTAAAATACCATTTGCTTCAAATGCAACACCATGCGGAATGCTATTTGTGATGCAATCGGTATCACGCCTTTTTGTTTCGACCTAACAACACGATAGCACTCTCCAAGGCTAAGCCTCGCGTTTCTGAACTGGTATCTGAAAGGGATCAGCAGTCATACCAATCTGCAGTAAACATTAATTATAATGTTTTCGCTTTGTGTGAAAATTATATTGTAATGGTTTTGCTATTTTAAGACTCTGTTGATGCACAGTTCCTTGTGTGCACCAGTAATCTATAGTACATGTATTAGATGTGTAATATGGTGGTTTATGACTTGGCATAAATTATGGGTTCCGCGAAGCCTTGAAGATGAGAGTGTGTTCCGCGGGTTAGTAAAGGTTAAGAACCACTGCTCTATAGCTAGTATATATATCACTGGTTCTACCACTGCGACAGCGATGGGCATTGGGCGTGGGTTAGTGTCCGAGCCAGATCGACTCCCATGTTTCATCGACTGCCAACAGCATTATAGGCGGTGTCTTACGGCATAGATAGGCAATAGATAGGCTATAGATAAGCAATAAAAGATAAAGCTATATATAATCTGACGTGATATGATGCGCAATGGCCATAGACGTTGAAACGCCAATGTCATCTCCATACCACCAAAAATAACACGTAAAAATGCGTAAACACAAATCCATCTAGCTGGTTCCGGCTCTCGGCCATTCACACATTCCATGTGTTTCATTTTCGTGTATATTCGTTTCATTGCTGAATAGCAGACACCGAGTAACTTTAGAAATTCCGAATCCACGAAACGAGCATCAAGGTTTCGAAAGTAACTGTTCAGTTCTGTACAGTAGCTGTCATCAACTTCGGATTTCGTCACAAGATTTGAGACGTGGGATTGATCAGTGTCTTGATGAAGTAATTTAAAATTTATTTTGCTGTTCATCTCAAATAAAGTACGCTATCATCATCTCATGCATATTTAAAAATTTTCACTGAAGAGACATAGATAAATCGGCAATTGTATTATGCGTTGTAGGCTACCTCTGTACGACTTCATAGCTGAACGTTGACATCGTCATGCTGAAGGCTATCAATATGTATCAGTGTATAGGTTCCGATTTAGTTATGTTGTTGAATGAATCAGAAAGTGATTGTATAAAAACCATGCATCGTCACACAACCGTTATTCCCTAAAAACATGATATACGAATTACAATAAGATGGATACGTTACTGTTATTCCGATGTCCGGAAAGATGTCTAGATATGTCTGATGACTACGCAAGATTTTTAAATTCTGTACCATAAATTAGCTATTCAACAACTTTGGAAAATAGACGGTAACAGCATTTCGTAAGAAATTATCGACTGATAATTTGGACCATGACAGGAAAACGCGTTCGGGCCACTTCTACAATTTCAAAACATACTTGCTGAAAATAGAATCTACAATATACACGGCTGCAGGTGTGACGCATTGGTTATTTTATGAATTCCAAGCAACTGATGTATACATCCTTTGCCTTATACAGCATTAGTGGATTTAAACTGCAATGATTATACTGTGAAAGTGCTTTCACACACATCGGAATAGAATAATAAGATGGAAGACAGAAAATATTGTTAGAAGTGTCGTATAATGCTGTCAATGTTAGTCTGATAAGAAATAGCATAATGGCGTCACATCAAACTTGTTCGACTAGAATTGCATTAGTTCATGCATATTTAAAGATAATTCCGCTTGAAAAGGCATCTATCACAGTAAGATGGTCACGAACCTTTACGTGACATATTCGCCTCCCCATAATGGAAGTCTACAAAAGAGCCTTGGTTTATCGCACAATCGGGTCAGTATGTTATATCATAACTATCTATAGAACAGAAGCACTTTTCTTACGATAAAACAACACTGCCCGAAGTCGGAAACCAGTGCGTTGTTTGGAAAGTAGGCCCTACTCAGCCATAGGCCCAGCTGTCCAAGGTAAGATAGGAAGACTTTAGACAGGCTTCGTCAGTGAATAGCCTTGCACAATAGTCAACTTCGCAATATGCATACTTGATATAAACGCAGAATCGCTGGCGGTGCTATGCCATCACGTAACTGCCT
Source organism: Botryllus schlosseri (assembly GCF_051294905.1). NCBI lineage: Eukaryota > Metazoa > Chordata > Ascidiacea > Stolidobranchia > Styelidae > Botryllus > Botryllus schlosseri. The sequence continues at coordinate 17,673,895 of NC_137250.1, read as the reverse complement.
CATATACTCATATCGTGCCATATTAAATATTGCTCTGCGAGTATAATGATTTCGCTTAACAATAAGATACAGATCTACCCCAAACCAACTCACCCGAATAAAGTAAGCGTGAAAAATTATCAGGAACTGGAGAAGCCACAGACCCACTGAATTAAAAGTGCGAGATGCAGAATATTACATATTCTACTCAGATCCAAACTTGTAAATGCACTATTGCACATACAATCCGGGAGAAACGGCGAATAAGAGCAAGCGTGCTCTGATTGATCACTTACTCCGGCAGTTTCACACGGCGTCAGGCCTGCATGTAGCCTACAGCGAACCTTGGCTATAAGTTCGTAAAATGTATTAGACGCACTTGACCGTAAGATTAGCAATGTAGCAAGATCAGAGAGCTCCCAACACAAATCTGTTTCCAAACCAACTCAGCTCACCTCCGATATTTTTCAGGATAACACAGGGAATGTGACTGGAGGCTTGGCCTTTGTAATACACAATATCATTGATGCATCTCAGTAAACAGAAGACAGCGCTGAGAATGCAAAGGACGCGTAATCCCTTTCCGATGCGGGATTTCGGACGTTTTCGCACTTGTTTGTCGCCGCCGGTGTCACGACCTAGGGTACACTCATAGTGCGATAAACTTATAAGCAGATACAGAGACAACAGCGCTGCTAGCACATGCAAAGCGTCCAACGCTATGTCGTCAGGAGTTGCAGGGTTGAAGAAATCTCGACGGATCGACGCCGATGTGCTATTCAATGTATCAGTCGTGGCTATAATAGTCCAAGCGTTAGACATCTTAAACTGAAATAGAATTGAACCTTGAAATTGCAATCTGCAATTAATGAATCACAAATTCAGCGCGAAAAACAAACTGTCTACTCCGTATTTCTGTGGGACAAATACGTACTTTCTGGGTCGTTCCAATTCCCTATCGCAACGCTATGGTGTGCAGAATAAATAGAAATCCCAACAAACTGGATCCTCATGTGACCTTATTTTACATATTCAATATTCATCTGTCTACCCGCTATATGTTATAGACACAATCTCTGCAGGCGGTCCCCATTCAGTGTATACTGTTCAAGTGTTTATGCATACTGAATCTCAGGAGGGTTAAATTCGATGGAGCACAAAACGCGAAGTCGGCGAATAGACAATGCGACCATTACGAACGGTGGTTTTATGGCTGTTGGATTGTACACCAGATGGTGCCAATAAGTAACCTAACATTGCCAACAATCACTCAGATTTCTTTTACATTCTCTCCTTATAATTGACATATGAGCTGTCTTCAGGAATATATTTTGCAACAATATCCTGCGATACTCGAGCATATGGTTTTGTAAAACGAAAATGCAATACCAGTTGGAACAGCGGACTCGCCTCCAACGAACAATGCATGCCGTTGACTTTATTGTCTACACAGCAACTGAACAAGGGGGACATACGTTATCTTTACAGAAGAACGGAAACCTCCAACATTAGACTAAGGCTGGGCGGGCATATATACAGTAAACATTTCTGCGTGATGGAGAATCCTCGTCTAGCGTGCACGGATTTCCTTTAAAGTGACTGCATTCTTAGAAAATTTTGGGCACATAAGTATAGAAGATTCTGGAAATATTTGTAAGGCAGGGGAATATACAATTACAACTGTCGGTGACTGCAGTAGGCTTATCATCAGCCACTTCGACGTCTTAGTGGAGATATACTTGCCTATTTCAAAGTTGCAGCATAGTTTTACTGACCAAGTTAAATAAGGATTGCATACAGAGGTGGTCAGTAACGAAGTATTTCAACTTTTTCGAAGTACTCAAGTATTTTTCCTCTACTTCTGGTACCTACTTAAGTAGATCTGATTTTCGCTACTTCTACTTCTACGTCGTAATGTTTTGTGATCTACTTACTTACTTTTCGCTATTTTCAGTTTGTCAAGTAGAAGTAGTTCAATCTTCCAATCAGGACGATAGCCTGAGAAATTTCGGGGCTGTTTTCACGGAGTATCAACATTTAATTTTCATAAAAGTTGAGTAAAGCCAAGAATTTTCGTCGCACTTCGCGCGCAGTGGATACGGAGTGACAAGTATCATTTCACGAAAGTATCGGTGAATATAATTTAGGTCGCGGGTTGGCGTGGTTCCGTTTACACCACATTGTCGCCCTTTGCCCATATGAAATAATTTATTACAGTATATATGGCTCGTCATAACGTATGAAACTGATGTCTCGCAATCTAGCATTTACTTGTCATATCGTAATCTGGCATGTCCATGGCGTGTCCTAATCTGGAAAAGTGGACTCTGACTTTTTTTTAGTTTTAGAGCTGTTTTAGCATACCACCTTTGAAACTTTCTGGACTAAAGGCATGAAATACAAATTCCACTTTTAGAAGTAGTATTTATATTTGACTTTTAATTCCCAGTATCATATATGTTGAGTTATGATTAATATCAGTTATTTTGTCTGGATAATATACATGTTGCAGTATATAAAAGCAGGTGTAGTAATACCTTTAATTTCCGGAAATAAAGCTACACAATATGGCATTTTTACGGTCCACCATATTTTTTTATTAACGTTTACTAACCGCGCAAAGTGTTTACACCGTATCCTATACAACTTCTCCGTATTGCTCTTCGACTAAACTACGGGCCTTATAATATGGGGGAGTGCGCTATACCATGCTATTTTCTAAAACGTGGTGTTTGAGAAAACAGAGGATTAGTATCGCATTTCCATATCAATACTATCATGATGTAGTGTAGATGAACTCTTATGCTATCGAAAATTGGATACCTGCTGGTATGCATCAATATGAATCAAGCTCGTCACCTTTCGCATAGCTCAATTTGCACCTTTTTACAATCCATGTGAACGAATTAGGACAGTTTTTACAACTACTTACTTGAGTACTTTCAAAGTCATTCAATTCTACTTCTACTCCAAGTAGTTTTATGTTGCTTATGGAAGAAGTACTTCTACTCGAACTCTAGTAGAATTTTTCTTCGCTACTTCTACTTCTACTTGAGTAGCTTTCTTGACTACTTTGACCACCTATGATTGCATACTGTGCTTTGCGAAGTCGCAAAATAATGTCTGAGCTAATCGCGTAGATATTGTACACATATTTCATCTTTGATTTGTAGGCTACTTGAATACGTATAGCGTTCGCTTGACTTATAAACACTGCGCCTAGTCCGGTAACGCCAATAAATTTTGCGAGTCCTTAGTCATCTTAATACGATCATGAACCACGCTCTATCAGCACTCAGCAGTCAACGCTACAAAAGTCATCGCTCTGATGATTTTCGTGCAACGTGCCGTAGTACAGGACCTCTGTCTCGGCTATGAGATTCAACTTGTCAAGAAAGAAGTCCATTTTACAGCGCATGTATACAGTTACACGATTAGACATTTGTACGGTTAATACCTTATAACCCTGTACAACCTGCACCTACCAATTGTACTACAACACCATAATATCCTGCTTCCGTGCCTGGTTCTCGAGTGAAGCAGTTGTCCGCTTGTATTTTGCTGTCTGGCAAGTCACTTCCGAAAGTAATCAGCATTTGGGACTGACAGTGTAAGCTGTAATACCACAGAGCGTAGCTGAAATTTGATATCCTCAACATCAAGGGCGCAAACTCAACCTGAGTCGCGGGCAGGATTCTAAGCTTTTGATCGCTTGCGGGCCGGAACAGACAAATGATACGAAAATGTTACCTCCAAATCCACGCCTTTGTTTTTTGACTGGAATGCTTAATTGTCAAGCTTATACATTATATCTCATGCGTTATATTACGGATCATAGGGGCTCTGTTCTAGCAACACGTTTATTCACACATGCCAATTGAAAGGCGCTCTAACGACGATATAAGTTGTCATATTGCGTTAGCCCGACGTATGCATTGCGAAGAATACAAATGATTTAACTGTAAACCCGGACGTTGAAATTTTATTTATTTGGTATCAGCATTCGGGTTTCTCTGGAGGCCTGCGCCCATTTTATTCAGAAGTAATACAACAGTACGATCGCAGATATTTGAATTATATTCATGTCCTTGTTACTTAAATGCGAAGGTTTCACATTGGCGTTTTCGCCTCTGTGAAAAACTATTTTGGTCGATTTTTCCAGAAAACTATGAACTGAGGGTGCACTTTTCCAGGGGTTTGTTTTTGTTTGTTTTATTGGCACATCATTGGCGCTTATCGCTATTATAGTCATTTGCGCCCAGTACATGAATTTCATTAACGTCAGGTTTCTTTTTTGCTCCTTCATCGTGATCTGTAGCTGCCATCTTTCAAGAGTTCGGCTCTCTCTTCCACTGGGCTTTACAAGGCGCTGTATTTACAGCGGGATCGGCGATGAGGAGCCCAGATAAACCTCCGACACATAGTTTTCCAGGGGTCAATGAGAGTCAAAAGAAGGCTAGCTTGGCGCCACATGCGGATCTAAAGCCGCGACTGGGAATCACTGTTGGATAACATCCATGTTCTACTTTCTCTTGAAATAGTTTTGAACAGGCATACGTGGTGCGAGTACTGTATAAATGTCATCGATTGTGATTGCGTACTACGATACCAATAACAGCGAAATCTCATAGTTGTTGACTACGATTACGATTACACAGAAAGGAATTACATAAAATTTCCTTAGCTTTCCTGAACTTTGCCTTGAGTGCATATTCGAAGACAACGCAAATGCTGCGATGAAACCGCCTCGCGAGTCGCGAGAGAACATGTTGTTGAAACTATAAACGTCATATGCCTGTTGCGTCATAATATATTAATTGCCTAACATTATCACTGAAGACTTTTCACCCCAAACAATTTACATTCTAACCTCAGCCCATACTAACATACGGTATACAAGCTAATATAGATGCCGGCAGATTCGTATTTTGAGTAAGCATTGTGAAATAACGATCGGCGCTGGCTTCAAGTAGGGCCATGTGAGAATAAGAAAAAGTGAAGTTGATATTCTGCCATAATGAATATTGCTTATAGTTTTTAATACACGTTTGGCCTACCTGCAATCTACATAACACAGATATTACGAGCCGCTGTTCCGAGTAACGCCAGGATCTACAGCAGCAACTACTGAGCACCAATGATTTCATATGAAACTTGGTAAATTTTACTAAACAGGTATAGAAGGTATAATCTTTAATCGGTAAAGGTACATTTTCCCGGTATACATGCACTCGCCTAGCTGCAACATTCAAACTGCCTTTACCTACCAAACCTAACCATAATCCAAACATCAATTTCAATAATTAATATTAAAATGTCGATATGCATTGCATAATTTAAAAATGTTTAAATCAAAGCAGAGTGGGGATTTATCAGTGTGAGTTGGTGACCAGACATGCAGCATGGCGGTGGCCTCTGAATCATACCACTACAGTGAATATCTAGCACCTATGGGCGACTATATGTGCACGTTCAATGTGCATAACTGGTCGCAATACGTCGCAATGACTAGTATAGCTTGTGATACAGTAATGTATGTAGTGTCGACTTCGACTACTGCCAATAACTTGATACAGCGCACTATTCCTTGATGTTCAATTTATGTCATAGTCCTTATAAAACTTGAAAGTATGGACTAATCTTGGCTTTACAAAGAAATGATTGGATATGTGACACAATCGATTGCGATTCCTTGAAAATTTAGTAATCGCTGTAATCAATTACGAAGATGAATTATGATCACCCCATGCCAGTTTTGGCATGCTAGTTTCTAGTTATTTGGATGAGCTACAGCCAGGGGTCACCAATCTCTTTGCAACTAAGAGCTACTTCGTGGGTACTGATTGAAGCGACGGGCTACCGTTTACTCCCGTCGTTTACCCGTATCATACTGAATTTCCGCTTTGATATTCATAGCATTGGGCAGGAATCAAATTGCGGTAAGGCTTTTAAGAGAATGTTTTTATTCAACATATCTCATTTCAACTAGCTAGTCACTAAGATGTTTAAGAAATCATGAATTACTTCGCACCATGTTTGTATAATTTGTACAGCAACACTCAACACAAATTTTATCGTAAATCTTGTCATTCTTCAGACGTGACATCATGTTATCTGTTTCAATATCAGTCAGTGGGAAGCCAGGCATTGCATGCTGTCAACTAGTGCGCTGTACGTTGGTATGTAACTGGACACTGCAACTCTGAGTGAATTTTCCAGATGTGGATTAGTGAGACGTGTTCTGTGTCTGTTTTTGATGGAGTTGATGGCCGAAATGGCTGATTCACAACGATAAGTTGAACTAAACACCCTTATAGCCGGCATAGCGCTTGCGCATGCGCAATTGCGCTTACACCTCTATACTTTTCTGTGTCAGTAAGGCACAAAAAGTTTGCTGCAGCCTGGTTGACTTTGAGGTGGAGGTCATTTCATAGTGTTACGATTTCAATCTCCAACTGTTCAGCATCCAGACGTAGTAAGGGCATTTTATGAAATACATCAAAAATCTGTGAACTATATTGTTACCAAACAATTTCTTCACCAATATGTCAGTCAAGGTCTCTTATAACATCTGTTAAAATGTTGAAGTTCAACTGCTGTGGGAAACTCAGAAAAAAAAAGCTGTTACATTTGAAAAATTTCACAAAATAAAATAAAATAAAAAAAATTGAAGAAAAAAAGCTTAATCGCTTATAAGTAACTAAGGATGGGTATAATAATGGATTTTCGTGATTCTCAATTGATTGTTAAAATTTACATTTTGCTACAGACTGTTTTGTGGAAAATATATGTAACAATAATGGCACTGATGGCATAGTTATCCCGTCAGAAGTACACCGTTCAGTAGTTCGATGCCGCACGACTCAACAAATTCTGTATACTGTATTACTGGGTAAAACACACATAGTTTTACATGTTTGTTTTGACTGATATTGATTGAGTCTCGACCACATTGATCATTTTCACTGCGGGCCGTTATTCTTCATAACGATAGCGTAGCGGCGGTATGATGCACAAGAGTCATGATATACAGCACCAGAGTTGGATCAATTGTAATTTGTAAATGGACTGAATGTATTTAATTACATTTTTTCATGTAATTGTAATTGTAATTCTAATTGAAGCATTTCTATTTTGTGTAATTGTAATTGTAATTTGATCAAAATTTTGCTCAATTACAATCTCAATTACTTTCATTTATTCGTCGCACCAGTGAAAATCCGGTACGAACCAGGATGACGACGAGGGGCCTTAAGGCCTTAGTAAACAGTCACCACATGAAATAATTAGCCTATTTACATCGGTGTTCTATGCGTGCTGCGTTATAACTAGATAATTCAATCACGCTAAACTGTTTCCATACTTCAGTAGCAACATAAAACTTTGTGAAGTACAATATAGGCTAAATCAATCGTTCTCAAACTGGGGGCGTGCCCCCTTGGGCGGGGTGAAAGCATCTGAACGGGGCGCGACGCTCCAGCGAACTGAAATCTTTTCCGCGCCTCACCTCCGTTTTATGGTTATTGCTCGGTGTATCGTCTGAATTTCGTATTGGAGAATTCTCTCATCAACAGTCATAACCTTGCATACCATCAAACTATATGTAAGGATTGCTAACTTTATGGTTTCATTGTGTGCTATGACGATAAGGGGGGCGCGAAATATTCACTGTCATAAAGGTTACGTGTCTAAAAAGTTAGAGAACCAGTGGGCTAAACTAAATCTTAATATTTCAAAAATGGACGAACAGCAGATAAACTCTTCTGAAACCTGTGCCGAACCATTTGCCACACCACGGTCAAAGTTTTTTTTAATTTCTGACCATTACCGAGGCTTGTTGCAAAAAAAATTCAAGTTTCCAACCAAGGCTTCATCAAGCTTGATCACGCATTTGTAGAGATGTTATCCCAATCTTACCTCCAATTGACGCTGAATTTCTATCTATTCAGTCTGACGAAACAACTGACATTACGTGTTTGTCACAACTAGTCGTGATTTTTCGGTTCACGAAATTTGGTATGCCAGTCGAACGATTCCACAGCTTTGTGGCTGTTGACGATCGCACTGCTGTCGGAATTTCTTACGTATTAAAAAAAAACATTACAGCCCTATTCAGTTGAGTCGAAACTTATTGCGCAAACCTACGACGGCGCAGCTGTCATGAGCGGGTCGCGACATAGCGTACAAGTTTTAATGAAAGAAGTTTACCCGCATGCGCATTTTTTGCATTGCTACGCGCATCAGCTCAATCTTGTAGTGAAAAAAATGTGCTTAGGAATATCTTCTGTCAAGATATTCTTTGCAAATCTTTCAGGGTTCTCCTCCTTTTTCTCTGTTTCGCCAAAGCGATCTGATCTATTGCGCGACATATGCAAGCACCGGTTACCTAGATGCGTATCAACACGGTGGAACTTCCAATCCAGAGTTGTGCAACGAGTGTCAGATAGTAGGGTGGAGCTTCTGGAATGCTTCTCAGTGATTGAGAGCTCTCCTGTCTGGGATGATACTTCCATACGTGAAGCGGCGCGGGGCTTAAACGACTCCTGGAAGACGAAGAATTTTTGTTCTTTTTGAAGTTTTTTGTGACATCTTCATGCACGTCGATACACTGTACAGCACTTTTCAGTCGCGTATGGCCGATGGTACTACTGCGCAATTGTGTATTGCACATTTTTGTGAGGCAATTTCGCATATCCGGGAGAATGTACACTTCGCTGGTGACACAACGCTTTTACGTCGTGGGATAAGTGTGCAAAACCTGCTTGTTGCGGCTTACGAATGTTGCGATATACTGATGTCCCAAATCCAACATCGTCTGAATAGTGACCAGTTGGTTACTTTCGCCCTGTTAAATCCGAGAAATTTCCCTGCCTACAAAATTCATTTTCCTTCTGGACTACTGCGCAGCGTGCCTCGTTATTACCCGATGATCGACATTGCTCGGTTGGAGAGCGGGTTGACTTGTTTGTATCAGTGTTGGGATCAAGTCACTACCTTCGAGTCACGAGTCATCTCGAGTCATTGCACATTTTGACTCGAGTCAAGTCAAGTCAATCGATTTTTCAAGGTGACTCGAGTCAAGTCAAGTCACTCGTTTTTTGGAGGTGACTCGAGTCAAGTCGAGTCAAGTCAAGTCAAGTCACGAGTCAAGTCACAATTCAAGTCAAATTGAATTTTCGAAGTAGGATTGATGATGCAGAGTCATAACGTTTTGCTAACTGGGTGAAAGACAGATTAATTGGCCATTTGTCTTGAATCAAATAACGAATATGAAGTTAAATATACTTGCATAAAGGCGCTGTATCGGTCACGCACACGTAGAACTGCCAATAAAATACGTGAGTAATTGCATAGCAACATTTTACAGTCTGGTATTATCAGCCTAAATAGAAGATAGAATACAAGCCTCGAAAAGTTGAAACAAATCGATATGGTACAATTCACTACGTCCATCTATAACACATCAGTGTGATTATATACGCATGGAGTATGTTCGTTCGATTTAAACTAATCAAGGGGATTGGTAAAGGTGAGCCCTGCGTAAAGCGCAATCTAAGCACTGAGTCGTCTTTGAAACAAAGATATGTCGCTATTAGATTAATCTACAACGACGACGTAAGCTGTGATCGTCTCGTTTGAGGTCAATTTATTTGTGATGTAACAATGGAGGATCAGTGAAACGTACAGTCAGTGAATGATTGTTTGCTCTCAGAAGTCACGCCGGCGTATCGCGAACAATCCGAACATACTTAACACAGGGTGATTTAATCGAAACCGTTTACTTGATGACTTGAAATTGACTCGTAAATTTTGCTCCGAGTCACGAGTCAATCCACATTTCTGAAGCGCCGAGTCAAGTCAAGTCAAGTCATTTTTGCAAAGTGACTCGAGTCAAGTCAAGTCATACGAAAAAGTGACTCGAGTCTGGCTCGAGTCAAGTCATGACTCGAGTCATCCCAACACTGGTTTGTATTCTAATACATCCTTTTCGGAAGTTAAAACCACTAGTGAACTTTCAAAATTCCTAGTTGAAAATTCGCTTTCGATCAACTTTGCTACAGTAACTAGCTTTCTGAATATCATTTTGACCACCCCGATTTCATCCGCGGAATCCGAGCGCAGTTTCAGCACATTGAAACGTATCAAGACCTTTCTCAGAAACAGGATGGGCCAAGATAGGCTTAATGCGTTGGCTGTTCTCTCGTTCACAACGACGTGGTTCTGGGAATTCCAGATTTCAATAAACTCGTTATTGAACATTTTGCTAATAAGAAATCACGTCGCGCACAATACTTATACAAGATATAAATTAATGCTGGTGGGCGGACGACTGTACACATCATGTTCTTTCCGAATAATTTCAATCAAGTGAGCCCAGGTAACTCAACCATGTCTATGGCTAAGTAAAAGTGAGTGGTTTTCATCCTTATTACTCGAGGCACACTGACAGTTAATTTACCGATATATTTTGTTATGGCTATGGAAAAAAAGTGAAAAATTCATCAAGATGAAATAATTTATTCATGAAATTGTTTAATGCGATATGTGCTCGCATTTCAATTTAACACAATGCTTGGATTCCTGCTTGAATGATGGCAGGCAGACTCGTAATTAATCTTCCATGGATAACAGCTGACTTTTTATAATGTTTTACGTTTATGGGTGCCACCGCTTTGGTTGCCTATCCCCTGGTCGTAACGCATCAGGATCGTGTACCAAACACTTTCGGACGGGCTTAGAAAAACGAGGGAAAATCGATTTGACTCGCTTTCGCGACGAGAATCCTACCATATACAAATCGGGTCGGAGGCGCTGCAGCACTTTACAGAATTGCTGAGCATGGAACGATTAAAACACCACAAAAGGTGTCATGCGAATGCTCTTTGTAGGTAGTTGGTCTGTGTATGTTTTGGTATAGTCTTACTCGGCGCTAGCGTAATCTCTACCACGAAATCATAACGCATGCTACTAAGGATACCCTGATGATTGATTCGTGGCATGGGAACGATTCTTAGTTCGCGTACATTTTGTAAAATAATCATTTGAATAAAAAACAATGAATAAAACATTTGTTAGCTACCGCACTTCAAGTCACGCCACCGGCAAACCTCTCGCGGCACCTACGTTAAAAATCATTGTTTACGGAAAATGCATGTGACCATCATTAAGTTACTTTAGAACGTTGAAAAACGCCACTGTGACGTCATATTGATAACAAGTCGCTTGCGGCCCTTGCCCCACCACCCGATATTGTCACGAGCCGCCACTGATTCCCGGTGAACTCCGGACTATTCTACTTTTCACAACGGCCTATTGTACACACCGAAATCGCGAGTGGCAATGTTATGAATAGTTGCTTGGCGTGAATATTGTCGCGCAGGGCGCGAAAATTTTTCAGAGCCGCGAATGAATGGTTATTTCTTGAGGATTCCCATTCCTGCTCCAATTGAGAAGGGCGCTACTGCATTAAAATCGAAAAATGAAGTCTTGTTGAATTGCGCGGAGCACGAAGAAAATTTCAAGATTAAATAAAATCTCTCGAAAATTCGGGAGTGAATTCGTAATTGCAATTTGCATGTCTACGGCTGCCAACACATACTAATTAAATTAGGCGTCGACGGCCGCACAAATTCCCTTCTACGGCCGCATGCGGCCGTACGGTCTGCCCACTCCTGATGTAATAGTATACATAAGGTATATCTTACGCCAATTTTGAATCCGCATTTCAGTTGTTTAGTCTTTTACATTGCTGACAAACTTCCCCAAACTTGTTTGAAAATAACAAAAAAACATTGAAAAGGACATCAATTAATTTCAAGGTAGGTTGCACTGAGACTAATCCTGATGCCGGTAGTGACTACAGATAGCACGGCGTCGTTCTGTCCTGCCATGCTAAATTTGATTAGTTTTGGAAATGAATTAAATTGTGTTGATTTATAGTCAAATTGAGGGCGAAACCGGGCAACCTATATTGCATCTAAGTCTGTCTTAGGCAGTGAAGTTCGCCAGCTATCAACAACAGCTACCAAGCGTACAGAGATTTAGGCTACTGTCAAAGCTATAAAGTAATGAATGACTTGCACGTAGGAATTTCTCTAAATCTTCAAAGAATATCAAAAATTTGCTCAAATGAAGTTGAAGTCAGCCTATACTCCGTTGAGCGCGACAGCTGGAGTTTGAGTTTGTCAAGCTTTCTAGAATACGAATTAAGTTTAATCTGCAGTAATCGTATCTTCAGAATGGCTGTGAAACACATGTTTAGTCACAATTTATACAGACATTGACAAAATTTTCTTGCGCCCCCTCTGAGAGCCTCCCGCGCCCCCCAGGGTTGAGAACCCCTGCTTTAGAAGCACCCGCACCTCCGTTTGAACGTGGTTGCGAAAGAGCGCATATATATCAAAGATACCCCGTTATCGATGCTGTTTGTAGTATTCAAAGTGTTTCGGTTTTCGGTCATTTTACACCAGACCGATACTCCTTACTATGATCCTCCTTGTCGCTCTCTCTATGTCCGGTATGAATTGAAGACACGGATAAAATACAACATACTTCCATAGTCACGTGACGAGGAGATATGTCGTGTAATCGGGATTGCATTTGGAACAGTCGTTTGCTGATCTTTTGCGTTTCGGAGATTTATCGGGATAATATAAACCTCTGAAAGACGCATTTCAAACTTGACGAAACTTTCGGTTTTGGTGGGCTTACTGAATGGCAGTCTAATGTACCCTGATACAACATATAGCTATCGATAAAATTATAGCATACCATAGCAGTGTGGTGGTAGAAGCATTTGTCACGGAGGTAATGCAAATTTTTCTATGTAGTTATGCCAATAAAATATTTATTCCGATATGTTGCAACGTATATTTGTTCGATCGATTTTCGTGCGCGTCACTTCATTCTTGTAAACTTGCATGCTCCTTCCAAATTTCCACTATGATTGGTGTTAAACCTCATGCACTATAATTCAATAAAGCCGTTGTAAGGAATAAAATGTAATGACTGACGCAATAAGAGCCTCTGCAGGACACGTATCGGTGTGCAAATATCAAGAATGGTTATAACGTTCGCAATCGAGCAATATCACAACAATAATATAATGTGGCAAGTAAAACATGCGTAGAAATGAAGTACGAAATCGGCGATAGGAATCAAATCTATAAAAAAATATTGATCGGCATGTTAATAATATTTGGTCGGTATGCTATTAAATGCATTTTTCCGAATGGAAAATTGCGTGCGGGTTGAATCACCATACAGTAATACAACACAATGTACAATCCGATATGCAAGACGCAATGCAATAGAATGAGAAGATAAGGTATCGGGACGACTATGAGCGGTCTATCAACATAACGTCTGCTACATAATATGAACCGCAGACATATAAAAGCTTTACTGGTATTCTTCACGATTGATCTCTTTCTTCCAGTAGGCGCTTCCTCGCTGTCTCTTTCATCGTGTGCGCCCTTCCCGGATTGTTCTCTGGCCCTTTTGTTCATACACTATAGTTATATATAAGAATGGCGATGCACCGAATGAGGAGCCCAGATAAACCTACAACACTGCGTGCTACAGCCGTGTACCAATCGATTTTTAGTTGAGTGGAGATTCGCATTTAAGCAGTACTTAGTTGAGGAGAAGAATTGGGCTCCACCCTAAGTGTGTATTGTGACTAGCTATCGGCACCAATAGGTGGTATTCAATAAACTCTCTACAATCTACGTGTATTGCATTACCATTTTAACCACCTTACAATGTTTGAAATTTATAAATATTCCGAAAATGCGAATGCCGATGATGTTTTTTCAAGTGCGAACAATCTCACGAACATAGACGCATGCATCAGGCCCAATACGTCAAAAATGACAGGAACTTTAACTTTCAATCAAGCTCTATCAATAGTCTAGTCATGTATACATTGCGAGGTTAAGGCTTACTGGTAACCCAATTCGGAGTACTCAGCTTAATTAAGCCATGGAATCGACCATTCCTTTCTTGATTCTTTATTTTGGTGGTGTGATGTCATACATATTCACCACATATGTCATGTGATATCCAGTCCGAAATGGACTTGGCATTAATTCCGTTGGATGCGTTACATGCCGTCGTGCGAATACATTACACGATGTTGTTTTTTGTTAATGATATAGTCATGATGTACTTCAGTAGTTCCCGAATTCTTAGTTTTATTATCGTCACGCGACCCCGCAGACCGAAAAAAATGCACACCTAATGTCAGCATCCCATGTACTGTCCTGTATGGGATAGAGATGAGATACAGACAATAATTGCAGTAAGCTAAGGTATGAAAGTTGAAAGATTTCAAAACAACGTAATTGATTGAGTGTGGTTCATGTCCCTAAAATATCTCCTTCGTAGCATTTTCAGCGTACGACCATATTGTATTCTGCGCTGTGCATAAAATAGCATAGGCTATACATTAGATTAAGGATTCCGAACCTTAATCTAGTCATGAACTTCCTGCAGGAAATTGTCAAGCTCACGGATTCCCGAATCATCGAAATAGGAGCTAAGCAATGATATTCCGAAATACGCATTGAACAACAATTAAAAGTTATTGTGCCTTAAATCAGGATTTCTGTAACTACAAGTTTTGTTCTTTCGGCCCCATTTTACGCGATGCCGCAGCAATCGATGAAAGCTGGTTCGCAGACATGTCGGCGATGTTGGTGGTTTCGCCTGCGCAAGTCTGCCTATCGTCAGCGCAAGATCGAGTAAACACTAAGCACATATCAGACAAATCTTACTTACGACATCCAAATATCCTGCGTAACACAGGGACGGGAGAATTTTTAGGATCGGGAAATATTGCCTATATGAACTAATCATTTATTGACTCATACCCAACAGAGAAGATTTTCTTCCATTGTTTTTACGATAAATTCGGCAAATATCACGTACATTAAACAATGTGGTGTGGCCGCAACCCAAATTTATACCCCTCGCGAATAATGGTTGGGTCGGGACATGTCCCGCTCAAATACAGGATATCTCAATGCGCAATAGCACACTGCAATTCACAACGAAAACGAGGCTGTGACATGAGTGACACCCAATGACTTTGCTATGCGTTTTGCAAGTCAACCGATGCCAAGCAAATGATTCTGAAAAGATACCCCGTTATCGATGCTGTTTGTAGTATTCAAAGTGTTTCGGTTTTCGGTCATTTTACACCAGACCGATACTCCTTACTATGATCCTCCTTGTCGCTCTCTCTATGTCCGGTATGAATTGAAGACACGGATAAAATACAACATACTTCCATAGTCACGTGACGAGGAGATATGTCGTGTAATCGGGATTGCATTTGGAACAGTCGTTTGCTGATCTTTTGCGTTTCGGAGATTTATCGGGATAATATAAACCTCTGAAAGACGCATTTCAAACTTGACGAAACTTTCGGTTTTGGTGGGCTTACTGAATGGCAGTCTAATGTACCCTGATACAACATATAGCTATCGATAAAATTATAGCATACCATAGCAGTGTGGTGGTAGAAGCATTTGTCACGGAGGTAATGCAAATTTTTCTATGTAGTTATGCCAATAAAATATTTATTCCGATATGTTGCAACGTATATTTGTTCGATCGATTTTCGTGCGCGTCACTTCATTCTTGTAAACTTGCATGCTCCTTCCAAATTTCCACTATGATTGGTGTTAAACCTCATGCACTATAATTCAATAAAGCCGTTGTAAGGAATAAAATGTAATGACTGACGCAATAAGAGCCTCTGCAGGACACGTATCGGTGTGCAAATATCAAGAATGGTTATAACGTTCGCAATCGAGCAATATCACAACAATAATATAATGTGGCAAGTAAAACATGCGTAGAAATGAAGTACGAAATCGGCGATAGGAATCAAATCTATAAAAAAATATTGATCGGCATGTTAATAATATTTGGTCGGTATGCTATTAAATGCATTTTTCCGAATGGAAAATTGCGTGCGGGTTGAATCACCATACAGTAATACAACACAATGTACAATCCGATATGCAAGACGCAATGCAATAGAATGAGAAGATAAGGTATCGGGACGACTATGAGCGGTCTATCAACATAACGTCTGCTACATAATATGAACCGCAGACATATAAAAGCTTTACTGGTATTCTTCACGATTGATCTCTTTCTTCCAGTAGGCGCTTCCTCGCTGTCTCTTTCATCGTGTGCGCCCTTCCCGGATTGTTCTCTGGCCCTTTTGTTCATACACTATAGTTATATATAAGAATGGCGATGCACCGAATGAGGAGCCCAGATAAACCTACAACACTGCGTGCTACAGCCGAGACTCCAGCGCGCAGTCTCATGATGGATTGGCCAACAACGCCAGCCTCGTATACACAGTGATTTTGATGTTTCGCACATTGGTACACAGGGGTTAGCAACATATACGATTCCTTAGGTTTTAGTCACAAATCCATTTACTACGTCACTACGTCACATCGATTTACCATCTTGAAGTTGCTGGTTTCGGTGCTGGCGATAGGAGATCCATCTCGTTGTTCGCCTTTGACGAAGACGGCCCGGCACGGACACAGCATATCCCGCCAATCCTTGAGACTCAAAACGATAGCTACGGTATTAAATATCACGTTGATGTTGTAGCTGAAATGGCGCGCTTTCGTTGCGTCGATGACGTAAGAGGTGAGAAGAATCGTTAACCCGTCAGTTAGCACACATAGTAAAGACAGGACAACGCACTTCACGATTACTCGCATGAGACCGCTCTGCCCTTTGCTCGACTGCGGCGGCTTGCCGTCCGGGCCACCGCCTTGTGCACTTGTCTGCTGCTTCTGCTGGGATAGTCTCGTGTTGACCACGTGACGTATGAGAGGGTAGACGTACAGGCCCACTAGTATGATGTGGAGTGTGGTGCTCCCCGCTACGAACAGCTTCCCGTTTATTTCGCCGGCCAGTTTGTTCACGGAGCTGCATTTGGCCTTGGTCGGGCTGTAGATGTAGCGCCGCCACCCCAGAATGATGACTGTACACGGGAGGTAAAGGAAAACAAGTTATTAATCCATTCATAACAATTAAAGTGCCACAGAAAGAGTTCAGAATTCCAGTACTCAAAAAGACATATATTCTTACTACAAATCATAATGATTAGGGCAATTTTTTTGACAAGTCAAAAAAGTCAAAATTTTGGGTCAAAAAATGGTCAAAATTGTTTACAAATTCAAAATTTTTCCGCAACCTGCATTTCGTTTATATCGTAGATGTTTGCACTGTCGGTGAATTTATCATTGGACATTTAACATCTTGGAACCTACTTTATAGGCCACTGTGAATCATAAGCAGTCAAATGAATCAACTAGGTTGACATGGCGTTATCCTCAACGAACCGCAATAACTTAACTGAAGCAAGCCTGCATGGGCACTGAGTATTGTGATGTAGACAACATTGTCAGAATGAAGCAACACGGTGTGTCACCAGCAGTGTACGCACAACTTCAGTGTTGTCAGCGAACTGCTGCTCTTGACCGTTCTTTCTCCATTCTTGGCAAGCTATTGAATAAAAACAGACACTTTCTAACCGAAAAGGTAGGAAGCTATCTGTCCATTGTATTACAACAAATTTTAATTATTTCTACCATAATACGTGATGTATAACTACTGGTATTCTTCATAGGTCCAGATTTCATTAAAATAAAGTTTTCAAGACAAAAGGTTTTTCAGGCCAAACTACTTTCAGTCAGAAATTAAGAAAAGTAGTAGAATTCTAGCATTATGTGTGAAAACACCTAATTTACATACATGAGGGCAAAATTGTGTCAAAATTAAGTTTGCAAGGTAAAAAAATGTAAAAACTTTGATTTTTCAGGTCAAAATCTTATTTTTGTAGGTAAAAAAATCGCCCTAATTCGAATTGATACTCTATTCAGACAAAATTACTCACAACATTGCGTCCAGTCCTAGTTATAAGATGTACCGTGCCCCAATGATTAAGGTCTCTGCGTGAGGAAACTGGTGAATTGGTGATCTTGGACTGTTATGACTTTTGCCTATACGCATGGTGCATGTTATTCAATACGATATATATCTAGTCGCTCATACCAACGAAATTTCTGAATCATTGTTATATAAACGACCCAATGTAGCATACAACAACCTCTCACTGGTAATGTATTCAGTCCAAGCTATTCGACAGACTCTCGTCAGTAGCGAATGCCAATAATACGGTGCTTTCAATTCGAAATGAGATATAAATGTGAATACTGCATAGTGCAGTGGTTCTCAACCGGGGGTCCGCGAAGCATTTTCAGGGGGTCCGCATCAATGTTCCCTCTAAGCTGCGCACGTGGGCAATTGCGCAGTGCCGTCAGTGTCTCTGCGCACAGAAAATCCAAATTGCGCACAAAAAATCCGAAGTGATTATATTTTTTTAGTCGTTACGCACTGTTGTGCAAAGGACCGCGCAGTGAGTGGGTGAGTGCGTGCAGACTCGTTAAAAATTAGAGGGTACATTGCTCCGCGTAACCTCTAAATATGCCAAATGATTGATAACCTAATTTTATTTTTTTAATTATAAGAGAAATCACGAAGCACTTTCGCTTCATAACCGCTAAAACTTCAGGACTCAAATAAACAAAATGGTCGTCTGAGATGAAATATTCTACTGTCCAAACTCATCTTAATTGCCAAATTGCCAACATAGCCTATACAAACATAATGATGCTTAGAGATGTTTTGGTGGGTTTTTGGGGAAAAAATGTTTGCAAAATCCATTCTCTCCTGTAATTAGCAGAACCGGTATTCCAGAATAACTTCAAGATGAGCTGCTAGATCAGGGGTTCTCATCCCTTCCTTGGCCATGGCCCATTTTCCGGTTTGAAAATGTGCTGTGGCCCACCTCTAATCTTAAAGTCATAATACTGCTCAATGCGTGGTAATCGACGGCGACGATATGCCTATTTCTCTAAAATACGCGCATTTTTTCCCTTATTTACTGATGAAATTAAATTCTAAACAGGTCGAGGTATGTAGTCGCGCGAAGCGCGACGAAAATATTCAAGTTGAATGAATATCTTCCAACAAACGACCAACGAAATAATCTTGGGCCCCTTCTAGCTCCCCCAATTAGGGGTTTGGGTGCGGCAGTTACGGCTCTGGTAGATCATATGCTACAAATTCTCAGTATTTTATGATCGTCCGCTGCTCCATTCGCTTCGCGAAACACAATGATCGAATTCCCGCATACACTGTGTGATTGGGATTTTAGTTCCACTATTGAGGGGAATAGTATATAAACATTCTGGGCCAGCTTCAAACAATTCATTGGTGAATGGGGTAGCCTACTGCAGAGGAGTGAAGAAAGATTTTCTTATCATGCATGCTGTACAATGTACAATGTACATCGTGTGTCACGAACTGAACCAACTGAAGTTGCGATGTCGGAATATTCAATCCAGCGATACTCTCAATTCATGTGTCTCTTACGTTATGTACATTGATTTCCAGGCATGACATTTTAAACAGACTCCAAATATTAATGCGCTCCGCTGAATCCTCAATCCATTACTATTCGTTGCGCTGGTGCAGTATACCTCCACCAGAAGTTGCTAATAATTTGCAATTATGGCCATTTTTAACTTACAATAATACGACCCGCCGAAGTACAGTAAATCTATACATCAATTACACTTCATTCAGAGGTTATTGCACACTCCTTTCAACAGCATACGACATTATGACCCTGCCGGAATAGGCTACTTGGTTACTTCAGCATTACCTTCCAGGTATTACGCGAAATTATTTTAGTTGCTGTTAGCCATAGGTATAGTCATAGCTAATGGGAAAAGCCGCCGTTTCTGCCTCCCATTTTCGACTTGAAATGCTGACTCCATACGTACCACTACGTCTCATCAGATTCGGATGAAAAGCTTTATGTAGCCTACGTATAATCAACTAATATGAATTTATTTTTTAGCGATTAACACAACAAATATTACTAAACTTACATATTTCTAAAATTTTCCAAATTGCTCTGTGGCCCACCTCAAATACTCTTGTGGCCCACCCTTCGAGAACCCCTGTGCTAGATAAAAATGACTAGGCTCGACCGCTCGACCTTATATTGGTGCCAGTTATGTTGCGATCATGCCCAAAGGTTTGGGCGCGGAAGCGTTATGCGTTATTATTACATTCACCGCCACCAGCTTCGTGGAAATGGATTATCGGCATTGGTTCATAGTTGATCGACGGCGCGGATTTGCAAGACACGGCCTCGTGTTTCCAGAAATGCAGCTACACAGAATGCGCTCTGTAGTACTAAAAGTATTCCCAATTTCTAGACAAATAGTTATATGTTATCATCAAGAAAGGAAATTTTACTAGGTAATATTCGCACGGTAATTCAGCTAAATTTTACCTAAAACTTTGAGGGGGGTCCGTTACGACCCAAAGGGGGTTCGCGAACACAAAAAGGTTGAGAACCACTGGCATAGTGCACATGCATGCAAATCATCCATCACAGTGGGTGGCGAGATAGCGCAGTGGTATAATCCGCGGCTGCAACACCAATGGGTGCGGGTTCGAGTCCGATTGAGGTCTACTACCGAATTCCGACACCTAAGTGTTGGAGGTTTACCTAGGCTCCTCCTCGCCACCTCATCCGCGTCAGCGGTGTCTTACAAAAAGTCTAGAGGTGGGCCGTGCTATAAGTCGGCAGTTACGGAAAATAAGAAGAATATCGGCCTGGTGTAAATGACCATAGTTGTCGACAAACACCATGAATACCCCAAAACAAACAAACATCCATCACAGTTTGAGAGTTAAGGTCGACACCGATATTTTACTATGGGTTTGGGAATATTTCTTGGATAAGAGCAAGCATGTATATACCAGCCATATTGTGATGGACGCACAGGCACATATATCAGTAATATTCAAGCATATGTCCAATTAGTTAGCTGGTGTGATATTTGATTGCAGACAGAGATCGCCAAGTAATTTCGAGCTGAAGCGAGACCATTTTGCAGTACCGTTAGATCTTTGGGCTGTTAGTTGGTGCCAACCTTTTTAATAATCCATATTGAGTCAACGCGATTGATCGTGCGATCATTAATCCCGACATATGATACATTGTGACTAAAATTCTACGAATACCTACCATTCATCGACACGCAGAGTAGGGCAATAAGAGTCACGGCGAACCAGCTCACTATCTTGATTAGCGTGTTCACCGGAAGTCGCAGGCTTGGATTTTGATACAACGCTCGATGGCGAAGCCAAAGGAAGAGATACACCGTCGTATCCACTTCAATCAGCCAGGAAGCTGCAAAATTATGGTGCTTACTGCAGGCATACAAGGCAGCGTAAACATAGATAACTACATTATAGCATCAAAGTGATTGCTATTCATTATTTTATGTCCAACACGCTTGCTCAAAGTGCCTGGGTAAAGTTTGGAGCGTTAAGTCTCCCATCCAATTTTCGCTCGGATTTTTTGCTTGGTTCGTGCAGCTATAGTCAGACCAACTCATTCGATACCAATCGATAATTCACGCGAATACTCATGAACAATTAATCGAAGAGGTATCCTATTGCAAGCACGTCGCCGTCTAATTAATAGTTATATATGCAGTAAATATTGCTTTGACACTATATTTATAGTTTCAGTTTTACGACGCCATGGTTATGAACCGGCCTTGCATTATACATATTTGTAATTTGTGAATAAACGGCCCTACCACAGCCGACAAGGTGCTGGTGGAAAAACCCTGCGCAGTAGTGAAATATTTTCAGCAATTGGTTAACCTCAAACCCGCATCAGTTGGATTTGCCTAAAATAGTTAAATACCAAGACAAAGCGAAATCTATAGCTTTACAGTGACAATTAGAGCATTTACCACATTGCAGCGAAATTATCCTCACTTCCCGACCCAGACACAACAATATTAAGCATTTTGTACGCAATGTAATGCTATTTCTCCTAACAGCGGAGTCGGAGCATCAAAGACCCAGTTTAAAAGCTTACGCGCGTTACCATCCAAGAGACACTGCTACTTATCGTGAATATACAATTTTCTATCGAGAATAGAATACACAGCTCGTCATCCAGATGTGCGATATTTTTACTACAAACAAAAATATGGAATATGTTAGATTTTGCTATATTATCGAGTTATGTTTTCTGGTTTTCAATCCGACGAAAGAACCGTACTATGTTGAATACGCCGGCCATGCGTACGTACATCAAAACATACTAGTGTTTGGGTTCATGTTCTAATTTTTTATGGCTGAATGACGGACTCTAACTACGGAGCTACCGACGATAATATCCATAGTGTGCAAATATACTGTAATTACGTTAATTAAATCGCGTCATGCCCCCAGAAACCAAAATGGCAGGGTGTAAGACTAACAACTTATACCAGTGATTGTGGTTTAATGGAGGGGTAAAAACCCTCCAGCATCCTCCCTGCGAATATAACGGATCAACGTTATATTCTTAGTCTCTACGTAGGAATCGAGCTGTTTAGTGTTTATATTATAGATAATTTGTTTTCACACCTAAAAATATAATTCTAAAACATGTAAGGGTGAAAAATCTCGAAAACAAGATACCGTAGTAGGGCGAAGGCCAAAAAACTGAACCAATGTGGTGTTTACATTGATGCTGTGACACACACATTGATATGGCTAACAGTAGGCGCATAAGGCAGTCATGAATATAAGATACCAGGCAATCTGCGAGTCATGGTACCTAATAGCCCGAGCTAGTTTACAGAAACTCAATAGTTCATTGCAAAATTAATATCCCAGGATTTTATGACATAGCCTAATGTTTGTGTCGTGTTGCGAGAAAATTGGGTCATCGATTATTCTAAATGAATTCAGTACACGGATCACGTGAAACTGTAGCTGACCGCATGAATAAATAATTTTAAATCGTCAAGTCTTTCGCAAATCCGTGAAAGGAATGGACAATTATACAGAGTAGTTCACCGTTGGCGTATAGCGCACATCCGCACTTGTCTTTAATCAATGGCAAATGGCCATAGCGCCACTATGGTATTATATTAACATTCGTCCTGCAGAAAGGCAATTGCCGCGGCATATGAAGCGGCGGGTTATTGTCTACTATTCCAGTTGTTTTGACATATATGGTTGAGATAGTTGGGAGCATTCTCGCTGAAAGCATCGATTCATGATAATTATATGTTTACAATTCCGCATGTCGAATCCAAGCAATCGTAAAGTGCTCGGCCATTCTATTTCGCGCGAATGCGCAATGCGCATTTCACAGTCCAACATCAACAATTGACAACACATGTCTTACGCAACACATCCGGCTTACTCCGGTTTACTGTCGTAAGGTAACTTACCTTATGATACCTGCGATTATAAAGCACTTGCACGGTAGACACCATTCACGCGGCGAATGTACAGACATTTGAATGATATTTCTATAAATAACCGGCACTAAGGGTGGAGCCCAATTTCTCTGCTGAGTGGCGATTCTCTACTCAGCAACGATTTCGTTACTCAACTCATGCCAAAAAGCATACTCACACTCAAATGCTTCCAGATCGGCACTCAAATCTAAGTCAGCGCACCACCAGACTTAAGTGTCAATTTTCACGGTCGAGCAGCCAACTGCAGGCAACACCCGCCAAATACCGGAGTACCGGTATTGTCGTATTAGGTACACTATTTCTAGATGTGAGGTTCTGCTGAGCGAATGACATCAGTGGCGCTTGGACGGATGTTGTGTTTATAATTGCATTTGTAATCATCTTCTGTACCCTTTCGACTTCTTGTCGTACGGCATCTCGATATACCGGAATGGTAACTTCTGCAGTCTCAATGCGCTAGCATCCCCCGCCGTCGCCGTTCTTACGGCGACAAAAAGGCCCAGAAAAAGACCCGACGAAAGAAAGCACTCACAAGGAATGGAAAGAACTAGAAAGGGCCGTGGCTTCAGAAATATCAACATCGAAAAGAACTGTGACATCGGGCACTCTAGGCCGAGCCGCCGAGGTGGATATCAGTATATAAAAAAAGATCGCAACTGCGTGTCGTTCGATATCCTCATATCTGTTCATTACATCGCATTGTGTCTTATCGCATTCTACATTGTGTGTGACTTGTTCAGATGAAAAATATAACTTAACGATCATTATTAATATTACGCATGCTCTTCCCACAATTAAATAGACGAAGCATCTAGAACAGACCCCTAGCATGAATCTCGATCAGCTGATAGAGTTCCTACATGGTAATATCAGTGTTGGGATGGAGTCGCTATGACTTCAAGCCAATTTAGACGATAGCAGCAATAAGCTATTGGAAACGACAAATACTGAGGAATACTGGGAGAAAATGTCGGGTGATGGGTCTGGGTACTTCGGGAATTTGAATGGTAGATGGGCAAAGTGAATGGTTCAAAGAAAATTGGAAAGAAATCCTGAAAGTCTGCTAATTTTTCAATTTGTTTTCACGATATAGATGCATTTATTTTGTTCTTTCAGGCCTGCACTTACGTGTTCGCCTGCTAGTGCTGTGAAACTTATCTTCATAAATTTCGAATGGGTTTGTAGCGTCTTGCAAATATACTTTTGTGGGGCATAGGAACGATTCGGGTATCTTCAAGGATTTATGTATTTATATTGGGTCATCTTCAAAGAGTGTGGATCAGCTGAGGGTATTCATAAATCAGTGAGAACTGCGTCTACTTTGTAGGTCAGTGACGAAATGGGGACGATAGCGTCGTGTTGTCATGACAAAATCGTTCACGCGTGTCCGGTCGAAGGCGAAAAAAATCTGGCAACGCTATCTCGGAAAACGACGTCTGGAAATCGATACTTAACTGAGTAGAAAGAATTGGCGCGCACTCAACGCTGAGTACCAATCGATTTTTAGTTGAGTGGAGATTCGCATTTAAGCAGTACTTAGTTGAGGAGAAGAATTGGGCTCCACCCTAAGTGTGTATTGTGACTAGCTATCGGCACCAATAGGTGGTATTCAATAAACTCTCTACAATCTACGTGTATTGCATTACCATTTTAACCACCTTACAATGTTTGAAATTTATAAATATTCCGAAAATGCGAATGCCGATGATGTTTTTTCAAGTGCGAACAATCTCACGAACATAGACGCATGCATCAGGCCCAATACGTCAAAAATGACAGGAACTTTAACTTTCAATCAAGCTCTATCAATAGTCTAGTCATGTATACATTGCGAGGTTAAGGCTTACTGGTAACCCAATTCGGAGTACTCAGCTTAATTAAGCCATGGAATCGACCATTCCTTTCTTGATTCTTTATTTTGGTGGTGTGATGTCATACATATTCACCACATATGTCATGTGATATCCAGTCCGAAATGGACTTGGCATTAATTCCGTTGGATGCGTTACATGCCGTCGTGC
The DNA here is from genome assembly GCF_051294905.1 of Botryllus schlosseri. Taxonomy (NCBI): domain Eukaryota; kingdom Metazoa; phylum Chordata; class Ascidiacea; order Stolidobranchia; family Styelidae; genus Botryllus; species Botryllus schlosseri. Next base: position 17,648,496 of record NC_137250.1, on the reverse strand, counting down.
GAATACATTACACGATGTTGTTTTTTGTTAATGATATAGTCATGATGTACTTCAGTAGTTCCCGAATTCTTAGTTTTATTATCGTCACGCGACCCCGCAGACCGAAAAAAATGCACACCTAATGTCAGCATCCCATGTACTGTCCTGTATGGGATAGAGATGAGATACAGACAATAATTGCAGTAAGCTAAGGTATGAAAGTTGAAAGATTTCAAAACAACGTAATTGATTGAGTGTGGTTCATGTCCCTAAAATATCTCCTTCGTAGCATTTTCAGCGTACGACCATATTGTATTCTGCGCTGTGCATAAAATAGCATAGGCTATACATTAGATTAAGGATTCCGAACCTTAATCTAGTCATGAACTTCCTGCAGGAAATTGTCAAGCTCACGGATTCCCGAATCATCGAAATAGGAGCTAAGCAATGATATTCCGAAATACGCATTGAACAACAATTAAAAGTTATTGTGCCTTAAATCAGGATTTCTGTAACTACAAGTTTTGTTCTTTCGGCCCCATTTTACGCGATGCCGCAGCAATCGATGAAAGCTGGTTCGCAGACATGTCGGCGATGTTGGTGGTTTCGCCTGCGCAAGTCTGCCTATCGTCAGCGCAAGATCGAGTAAACACTAAGCACATATCAGACAAATCTTACTTACGACATCCAAATATCCTGCGTAACACAGGGACGGGAGAATTTTTAGGATCGGGAAATATTGCCTATATGAACTAATCATTTATTGACTCATACCCAACAGAGAAGATTTTCTTCCATTGTTTTTACGATAAATTCGGCAAATATCACGTACATTAAACAATGTGGTGTGGCCGCAACCCAAATTTATACCCCTCGCGAATAATGGTTGGGTCGGGACATGTCCCGCTCAAATACAGGATATCTCAATGCGCAATAGCACACTGCAATTCACAACGAAAACGAGGCTGTGACATGAGTGACACCCAATGACTTTGCTATGCGTTTTGCAAGTCAACCGATGCCAAGCAAATGATTCTGAAAAGGAACGGAAACAACACGAGATGTACATTGTACAAATGTACAAATACATCAACTGCGACAAGGCAAACGGTAACGACGATGTGCCGATGACACGCTTCTTGCCACTTTTCTACAATGTATGAGATTTTCCTTGTAAGCACATGAATAATACAACAACATCGAAACACTCACCGCCCAGATTCTTCAAGACAGTACAAGGAACATCGCTCATCATTTGCGCTTTGTAGTACGCTATGTCATTGACGGACCGCAGTAGGCAGAACAACGCACTGAGAATACACAGAATTCTCAACCATTCTCCGATTCTTGATTTTCGAGACGCGCCCTTGTCGGAACGGCGGAAGGACCATTCGTAGTACAACAAACTCACGAGTACGTAGAATGACAGCGCTACCGCGGTTATCAGCAATGCGTCCATAGCGCGATCAAAAGGTGTTCCAGGGTTGAAATGGTCGTAGTAAGTCGTGCTAGGCATTGTAGTATTTGTCTGCGACGAATAGTAGTCGCTTGCGTTTAAGGTAACCTTTTCCATAGTCGATTGGTTGTCAGTTGCCAAGTAGCACAAATTGCCACGTCCAAAGCTATATATATCTCCTAAACGAGTAGCATCAGGAATTAAGCATGATTCCCTGTACTGCTCAGTTTTCCTGGTAATTATATACTACGTGAACCTTTGTCGCTTGCTGGTTTTATTAATCTGAGACTGACTTCGCTGAATTCGTGTTATATAAGCTGTTTTACAGCCAGAGCCAAGTCGAAAAACAGGCTTATAGGAAAACGAAAGCTACGGCCTCCCTCTGGTTTCAGTTAATGAAAGCCTGAAAGCCACGGCCTCCCTATGCTTTCAGTTACATCATGTAAATTTCATACTATCATCAATCAACACCGATCTTACTCCGTATAATTACCTACCTCGTATACTCATGCGGTTACGGTTTTTGCAACGTATGCCTACAGTGACGTACCGCTTGGGCATTAACGGTGTGACGCACTAACGAAAACTTCGGGAAATTTATACTCCTACCGTGCTGTCCGAGAGGAAATGTCGCCTTCGCTGTCGCTCGCTTCATTAAAAATACTTCGCGTTTCTCGTAACGGCAAGCGGTCGCGTTTTGAATGAAATAACACACTCGCCATTGTTGACGGCTTATTCATTTCCTTCCTATGCGGCACGAAGACCATTTCTACAAATTTTGCAATTTATGTACGACACTCGACGAGTTCCGCATGTCACGTGCCGCACTTTATAGACGCGACCGAATATCCACACTTACTCAGGTCATATCCGAAAATCGTTATCGGATGGTATACCTTGCAGAGCGCGCGAATAGCTTCCGCTGTGTTGTCTTATATAGTCCGCGTAGCTTCGACTTACAGGCCGCTTTCTCGTTATGGGGTGTTATCATTACTCCTGAACACTTTCTGCGGCGCTCCAGGCAATATTTAGTATGCTAAAAATATTTGAAACATGACTGATGCCGCAAACGCATCATTCAGCGGTAATCTGTCAACAAGTGATTTTGCGAAGAGGTATAAAAATTCGTGTATCTTCATAATTATTCATCATCGACCCGACCGTGGATGCCCTTTTGCGCGTGTTGGGATAATGAGGAGCTGGGCCCATCTCGCTCACGCACTGTTGTCATGATATCAATACTGCATTGATTTCAGTGATCCCCGATCATTATTCGAAATCCAGACTTTGTGGACAGTATAGTCTGCTTGTCTCGCGCTAAGCGTAATCTAAATCACCCGAGGATTCAACAAATGTCGTCGTATCTTCAGGTATTCAAGTACGTCATTTCGACTACGTGAAACCGCTATGTCACAATCACGAAAAATGAAAGAGCTTCTTGGAAGTACAGAACTTAAGTCTACTATTGAATATTATATTCATATAGAAATCCGAATATTTTCGGCTGACACTCGTCTGCAAAATTGACTATACTTTTACTCCAAAGCAGTACTTTTCAACATGTGGGATGGTATACGCGCTTGTACGGATGAGAAAAATCGCAGTGCGGATGAAAATCGTAAATAATTGTTACTTTTTCTGGCATGGAATAATTTAAATGAACCTGAAAGAATATTCAAATGTACAGTGCAGGGGTTCCACAACCTTTGTCGCTGTGGAGTAATTGTAAAAATTGTTGGACTAAAGACGTACCGCTACTCGTAGCTTTTACAATAACTTCAACTTTATCAAGCGTCAGTCGTAGTGGATTAAGATTTGCGCACTTTAATTGTTACGTAAACAAGTGCATCAGACCATTCGAGCCTGCGACTCGCGGGCAAAATAACCTGAAGGTGACTTCATGCTTTCTTTCTCCGATCATATTTTTGTAACAACGGCTCGATTAGTACGAGGCGCGTAAATAGTAGTGAATACCATCATTACAGACTGACATCTGCAAGTTACTGTAACGTAGGATTACCATACGTTCTCCTTTTTCAGGTTTTTGAAAATGTCCTCAGAGCACGCCTAAATGGCCTCCTTTTTGGCAATTCGTCCTCCTTTGTAGCTTTAACAGCTAGGATAATGGAAGGACAGGTTCGAGTGATAAATCTATTTATTTATTTTCTAGTCAACTCATCAAATTTGACAGCAAAAACAGCAAGATCGGTTGTTCTCAGTTTTGATCAACTAACTTTTCTGATTTGGTAAAAGTGTCCTACCTTCCCGATTCCAAAATATGGTAACCCTACTGTAACGCGGATTTATACTTATACTATACTCAACTCATGATGCAATCAGTCAATATGATCAAGAATTGCATATATACTGCTATCAATTTATTCTCTTCTCTCTCCTCACGTAATCAGATTTACCGGTGAAGCTGAGTGAGGTGTCTTGGAAAATGTAGGACCCGTATATATTAATTGAACATCTTCGTGCAAACCCGTTGGTACTATAACTTTGTTACATGATGTTAATTCGTAACCTCCTGTCTGCTATGTCAAAAGATATTGAAATCGCCCTAACGTACTAAACTGAATGACGCATATGATTTCAAATGGGTATTTCTTTACTGCAATTAATTTTACCCTGCGGGATCGCAGTTGTCTTGTGGGGTTCAGATTGAAAAGACAGGAAAATTCGTCGCCAGCAATTGAATATATATATATCGAAGTTTTCGGTCAGCATACGGGCAGTCCTTTTCGGCCAAGGTTTTCTCACTGCCGATCGTTCTGGCACACTTATCGGAGTCGCATGTTACATAGCCTAAAACTTCCTGTGTCTTGGTGCGTCGTGGCGCGGTAATAGCCGACGCTGAAATGCCCATATAGATTAATCATGCGTATTTTACCTTGAGGAAAGGGTATCCAACAATCGAGATATACGGCAAAAGAGAACTCGCCCTGTGCGAAATTTTTCTGAAAAAGTTGAAAAAATTTCCAAAAAAGTCTTCTATAAATTATGTTAATTCGCGAAATTATTTTGGGGCCCCATCCGAACTCCCCCCTAATTGCAGGGTTTGGGGTGCGGAAGCTACGGTCCCACATTCAACTCCATGCAAATGATTTTTGGTGATATACGCCCTCTTAGCCATTATTGGTTGCTAGTAATTTTAGGCCAACCAGTAGTCAATATGTGATTGTTGTGGTAGTACGTCATGTGCGGTGGCGTACAGGGGAGTTTGGGGCTCTAAATGGGAAATCACGTCCTTCTCAAACGCCAATAACATCCCCAATTCTTTTGCGTTTCGACCGAACAATGAACGATGATACATTTCAAGAGTGAGTCTCACATTTCTGAACCGGTAGCCTATCTGAAAGAATAAGTGGATATCACGCAAATTTGAAATGAATATTGAATATAATATCTTGTTTCGTGTGAAAATTGTATTTAAATCGTTATGTTCTTTTAATACTCAGTTGATGCACATTTTAAGTTTTTGCACCAGTAATCTGCAGCAATGCATTAAATGTGTGTTGTGTTTGATTTTCATGACTCAGCGAAAATTCCGCGAAGCATTACGTTAGTGTACCGCGGCTTAGTGAATGTTAGAACAACCGCTACAGAGCAATGTAACTTCGTAAGTTCATAGAATGCACCATGAATGCACACATTAGTTTAGTTGCGTTAATTGCCGATTTGGCTTTTTTCAGTCTGTAAGGAATTCCATGTAGTTGGAGTTATTTTGAACCATTTTAACTTGTTCCATATGACGCAGTGCTACGAAACTAGAAAGAAACAATGAATATTGATTAATGATATCCGTGATCCATACTCTCAAATGTTAAGGCAGTGGCGGCTCGTCCTATAGGGCAACTGGGGCATTGCCCCACCTAAAATTCTGTTCAATAACAATTTAACCATTTATAGACGCACAGCGCTCAATATATACCGAGATCACAGCGAAACCCGCGTTCTTCTTGTGCTTTCGCTTGCAAATGCCCATACATAGAGAAGTCTCTGCGAAAATCGAATTCTCTTCTGTGTTTTCGCTTTGTGAATGCCTAGCCGGGGCTTGCCCCGGTAGCGCTCATAACAAGCTTTCACTATCTATTCTCTCAAAGCCGCGCACAATTAAGAAACGGTGATATACTCTCTCCTATTCGTAAAATGGCCGAGCAACCGGGGCATATATGCCTGTCGCCCCTAAGGTGTGATGTAACAATCGTATCTATATCTGAACTCGGATACCGTGATATGCGTTGAGTCGACCTTTGCTGGTATAGGTCGATTTTGATGGTGATTCACACCATGATAATTCTTGAAACTTGGTATGTCATGTCGTGATGGTGGTATTTAACACTGTCCTAAGTTTCAGGGTTTCTACTCAAAGTTTAGGGTAGTAATTCCGTTTCCAAAGTCGAGTGTGTGCTGATCCGTCATGTATAGGGCTGGGCACAATGATTCGAGTACTCGAATCTGAATCGAGTAGTAATTTTAATGATTCGAGTCGAGTAGTATAAAAGACGATTTTTTTCGAGTACTGAAATTATATGCTCCTCGCCACTGAAAGATAATTTATCAACGATAATTATAGTTTCGATACTATTTTCACTGTTGATGCCTTGAAACCTTGATTAGCCGTATCGTAGCATACGAAACAAATAGAAACAAGCTACGAACGCTACTGGCAATAGCACATTTCCGAAGTCATGATATTCCCACAACATTGTCACCAAGTGCAATGAAATCGGTATGGTCGAAATAATACCAAAGTATCTTTAATGTGGTGGATAACAGGCATTACATTCTTTGTGGTCGCATAAAATCTACATATTTGAACTTTGACATATTACATTCTGGTATGACGCCATAATGAGTGATACTCGATTACTCGACTCGACTCGACGCATATTACGTGATTCAGAATCGAATCACTCAGGTACTCGATTTTGCCCAGCCCTAGTCATGTATCGCAAACATATTTCACGCAAAGCCGGTATTGGTCTCCATTAATTTTAACGATGCTCCTTAGCTAGATTCGTCATGAGCTTTTACATGGTATGTCTTGATTTTAGTATCGAACGCTGTGCCAAGTCTCAAGGTTGGCACTCAATGATTAGGGCAGCAATTTCGTTATCAAGTTCGAGTATGGTAGAGATGTGCGCTGATCTGACACTTAGCCTACCTAACGCATTGCGGATTTCACGCAAAAGCCGATGTATCTGTTTTCCATACTGAGATAGGTGATGAGATGATGATATCATGAAACAGTTTACTAACATCCTCGGTTTGCATTCGAATATTTAGTTTTATTTTATATTCTCCAATGTCAATTTCACCGTGGAATGGGGCCTTCGGGCCATTTGCTCACAATTACAACCCCTGTCAAGCGCGATAGCTGTTTCGTTTTCGATGGCGGCTAACAGCTTATCGCTTGATCAGCCTATTCCTCAGTAAATTTTACGCAAAATTCGGCGTTGATCAATTCGTATTAATTTTGACAGTGTACCATACCGAAAACGGTCATGAGGCTACTTCTCGATGATTTCATGTAACAGTGTACCAAGTTTTCGGCTTTCATCCACGTATTTATTCGGTAATATATTTTCCGAAGGCGATTTTGCAGCAGACATGTAGACAGTAGACACTATAGACCAGGGGTCGCCAACTCAAAATGGGTCGCGGGCCATTTTTCATAATTATTAGAGGCCGCGGGCCGCATGACTTCAATATCGAGATTAACATTTCCAACGCAGCTTAACAACCACGTATGATAACTCTACGTAAGTACAATGCTGTTCTCTCTTACATGGGCGATGGACATAGTAACCACTCTCTTACATGGGCGATGGACATAGTAACCACAAAATGAATAATATTTTATTGAACAAACACAAATACAACAAAAAATATCATGTTCATCAATTTCATTATATTTTGAACTATGAGCTGCACACGATACCTGACAACACTCCGTAGCAACTAAAACAAGAGTGGCCAACCTTTTTGCTATTCACGACCGCATTTCGATTACTCATGTAGCCCGCGACCGCATTCTGGTACATAGTGGTAGTAAACAAACCGGGGCCAAATATACACGTTAAACTCACCACGTCCATTGCTGGTACACTCCGGACAAATCTATTTACTCATGTTGTGAAGAGCGACAGGGATTCGCACTGTTTCATGTTCATGAGTGAATTTAGTCATTTGATATCAATATAGTTTCACATATTACTATCAAATATTCATCCTTTCTCGGCCCAGGTGATCAGATTTCCCGGTAGACTTTATGCAGGGGGTATCTTCAAAAACTTGGAGAAGTTAATAATGCTGTGGTGCATCTTTGGGTGGGCCGATTCTCATTAGTCCCCTATGTTGCATGCAGTTATTTCTTGACCTCCCATTTGAATTGTCGTTATAGTGGAAATGTATTGGATTCGCCCAAACGCAGGCCTACCAGAAAAAATTAATTCGGGATGAAGAGAACACGATTAAAATTGGTATTTCTTTATGGGGCGCGTCATTTTTCTCTGCTGTTCGCATCTGTACTGTGGGACTCAGATTACAAATGACACTGCTGTATCAAAATCCAAAGTCAGCTCGCATTGCAGCGCGCATTGCGCGAAGAAATTTTCAAGAATAATTCAAACCTCTCATTAATTAGCGAGTCAATTCGTAACTTCAATTTGCATAATATTAACAGCCGCCAACACATCCTAATTGAATTGAGTGTCGACGGCCGCATAATTGTTATTCCTCCATAGAATGATATTACCACGACGAGCCGAAGGAAAAGTGATATTGGGCACAGTAGAATGGCTTACTTTGAACAACAACAACAACAACAATATGTTTGAACAACAACAACAACAACAATATGTTTAAACTGAAATCAATTTCGGCATTTCGAAATGGTTTACTGAGCGGTCTTCCAAAATTTCTCCAAATCGTGCCGCGGGCCGCAAAATATGACCTCGCGGGCCGCATGTGGCCCGCGGGCCGCGTGTTGGTGACCCCTGCTATAGACCGTAAGCCGTATGTGTCGTGTGACAATCTCCAGCCTCAAGGTCAAAATCTCCCAAGCTGTACCGGGACCGAATTTCCGAGGCTGCTATCCGTAGTTCTTCAGAATGATGTTTTGGATTCAATATGACATTTCTTTGTCCAATCTATGAGATAACAATTGCGTATGTGTCCGAACTCGTTGACCTTTCCAGTAAGGCATACGCAATCTCTCAATTTATAGTCATTTCCATTTCTGCAGATAAGTAGTCGGGTCAAGTGCGAACATGAATCGTGTTGAATCTTTGCTCCGTAGGCCGTTTAGCCAGCTGCCTTTAGAGCAAAAATTAGAGGTAAAGCGACTAGGTCCGTATCAGCCTAGAAATTGCCCATTGGTCCAATCGTACGCCGGAGGAAAACGCACTCGTGCCTTTTCTTCAGCGCATTTCGATAAAAATGAATGGCTTACTTATAGCGAGGATAAAAACGCCTTGTTTTGCTTTTACTGTCTTTTATTCGACAGTGCCGGTACCGGAAGCAGTGGCTCTTGTTGGAACAAAATTGGTTATCGCGATCTGAAGCATTTGTCAGAGCGTGTGAAAGCGCACCAAAAATCCAAAAATCATTGTTTACGGGAAATTCATGTGACCATCATGAACGTTGAAAAACGCTACTGTGACGTCATATTGATAACAAGTCGCTTGCGGCCCTTGCCCCACCACCCGATATTGTCACGAGCCGCCACTGTGTTAAGGTATAGGTTGTATATCACTGTGTAAAATTCTGCTCAGGTACAAGCATGTGTAAACAATGTTTCAGTAGAACAAAACACAAAACATGCGACAACTGTCCCAGATATCTATTTCTCAAGTGCCCGTGGAAAATGTGTATCCTCGACTATACAACCCATAATATCTGCAATTTCGTTCAATAACTGTGACACAGAGAATAGTCGAAAACTGAGGCAAAGACTATAAAATATACATACATATTTCAAAGGCTGTGCACGTGCAGTGTGCAAGAAGTGGATCTATATGTATTGTGTAAATGAAATCAGGTAATGATTAAGTGCAAGTCGAGAGACCTATATTAGTATGCTTGGAAGAGTAAAAGTTCCATGTTACAAACAATTCCCGTACTCAGACATGGTGAAACGACAGCACTAGCATTGTCAAACCTTCTGCAACTATATATGTATTGTAGGATATTCCCTTCAAACAGTCTATGTATATGAAAATGAGCCCGATTATAACGCTGCTAATATTTCGTGACGAATCATAACACAACAAGCGTATATATTCGTAGAATGTTCAATCTTCGTGCATAATAATGATGATATGTGATTGATGAGACGGCGCGTAAAAGACAGAATTACCGATCGTACGAAACTACCGCACCTGCTTGACATCACCAATCTACAATCCAATGCGTCGTAGCTAGGGTGGCATTTAAAACAAACGGTGTTTTAAAACACTATGTTGGAAACATGTTTTAAACAGTGTTTTAAGAAAGGGCCTTGAAATATTGTGTTTTTTGTTGTTGTAAAATTATGCCATAAATACTTTCCAAAACAATGTTGTATGAACCTGTGGACAATTATCACCCGATATGGTCGACGTATATCAATATGGGATGGTTAGAACCCTCAAAATAGTCGGTTCAACAGCAGCAGTACAGATGTTTCGTCAAAGGAGCTATCTTTACCCTATATCTTCAATTGTCAAGGCTAATCCACTATGACGTCTGCATTAAATATTCGTGACGTCATAGCTTTAAAAAAACATGTTTTAAACAAGGGCCTTATTCTAAATATGTTTGTTTTAAATCGATTTTGTTTTAAATGCAACCCTAGTAATATGCGTATTGTGATTAATTTTTGTTTTTGTGACTCCGAGTAACGTTGCGAAGAATATAGTTAATCTTCATGGTGCTACTCTAACTCGACGACGAATTGTTAGCTACGACTGGGCGTGGCTGAAGTTGGGATCTGGTCCGTAAATGCTCATTTGAATACTTGTATTTGTGGCAAGGTGTTGAGATAATAATATCGCAATAGATGTAGCGCTCGCTACCCACGCAAAGCTATAACGGTTTTGATTTCTTCAAGACGTTATCATCACAAAATAAATAAATCTGACTTACTATCGTTCATGTTTGAACACGATAGGGGAAAGTTAAGTGGTTCGCGTAAAATTCTAATTTAGTTTATCAAGTGATTGAATCTGTAATGTAGCAATGTCACCGTGGCATCGGGCAATCCCACGAAAACATTCCGCCCACACCGAACATGTTTCACTGCCGTTGCAGATATTCGAACCCATACGGCGTCGTGTCTTTATGAATTGCCGTATAGGCATTTGTATATGGCTGAGGTTACCGTAAACTTAACAACTCATTACTCAGAATTTTACTCAGAATTGGCATCGCGATTCGAGTCACCGGTTCACATTACGTTGCTACGCGGTTCAAATTATGTCGTTACCTGATATTACCTCGTGTCATTTTTCGAGGATGTATGGATGGATGTATAGTGAAAACTCGGGACCAAACGTGGCCAACCACACTGTAAAAAATAAACCGTGTATTCAACGTGTTTTTTGCATGTTTTTTCCAATAACACGTTAAACGACGGAAAACGCCGACGTGTTTTTGAAATAAACACGTTTAAAACCGAAAACGCGACGTGTTTTCCCATTAATCAAGTTCAAAACTGAAACGCAACATGTTTTTTACATTCTATGTTAAGACCATGCAACTACCAAATATATTGGTTGAATATATAAAAACCAAAGATAACTATGATGAGCACCAGGCGGACACGGAAATAGTTTCAGGGACGCGGATTCTGCGCAATATTGATACAGTGGGACCAGATTCGAATTGTATTGCACCAATTGGAACGCAAGATAATTGCTAATCCTATCGCTGACGATCCGAGCACTCAAATTAAAAAAAGTTGAGCTTGTTTATAAGCTACTGTCGCATTGACTCCGAAAATATACATTAAAATCTTATCGGGGCAATGGAACCCCCTCGAAATGCACCCCAAAAGTCTGCAAATCGGCATTGTTCTGAACAATCGCAACAACGCAAAGGCCGTTGTTATGGTGATTGTGCTGCATCGCTGCACGATGCCGATTTTCAGATTTTGAAGGCTAATTCGGGTTAGTTCCATTGTCCTAATGAAATTTTAATGTATTATTTTCAGAATCAGCGTGACGGTAGCTTTCAAATAAGATCATCTTTTGAGGGTTCGGGTCTTCAGCTATTGATAACCGATCATGCTGCGTTCAGATTGCTGAGCACTTCAGTAGTCAATTCCTCACGGCGAGCAAGGGTGATGATGGGTGGTGCGAATCTATGCGTAGGTTGGTTATCTATAAAAAAAGACATTTGAGTATTGGTCTTGATTGGTTGAAATACTGAGGTATAATTTCAGTTCACAGCTCACACGATTTCCGAATCCGTGGTTGGAAAACAGGAAATTTTAGTTCACGGTCCTCGATTTCAGTATCCGTCGTGATTGGTTGCAGAACGACGGTAAAATTTCAGTTCACCACTCACACTATTTCACGATCCGACGTGATTGGTTAAAAAAACGGAAGTTCTACTTCACTGCTCACGTGATTGCCGTATGCGTTACGATTGGTTTGAAAAACTTTCAGTGCCGGGAAGCCACTTCCATCGGCGATCACTACGCGGCCAGAAAAGTTGGCGAACTGAGTGTAGAGTTTATTACCGGCTGACGGTTATTGATCGTATTTGTCCAGTTAGTAGAGCATGCATTTCACATCAGTTTTCATCGGGGAAAGTGTTTCCGATTCATATGCGCGCCTACGGGGTGTGCATAGTTGGTGTGCTGCATTTAACTGCAGTACGGTAACGTGTGGCGTGTGGAGGCAGCATATCGTTTAGCACTTACCATATATAGCTTCAGAGTGCATACGGTAACCAGTCGATTACAGTATATCATGTTGGGGAATGTCTTAGCTTAACTATGTAAATAATGAACCTAAGAAAGTTGAGCCGGTTGATATATTAGGAAGATGTGTATACCATGCCAATATGTTGCATTTTGTCAAATGCAAGATATGGAGGGACAAGTTTGCTCTGTAAAATTATGTGACAAATACGGCAAAAAAGAATTCATGTTGTCAATCAGGATCAAGATGGTACAATATTTTTCTATGAAGATTTTGACGGGCACTGTCACATTTGTGGTATCCTCTAGTCAGGCTTTGGGCGATATTTACACTGTTATTCCTGTGAGGCTATGACGGAAACCGGTTTCCTTTGTGTTTTACAACCTGGTGAAATATTTTACCAGAGACTCTCTAATTTACCGGTATACTGTATTGATAAATAACAGTATGGTGAGCAATGTTCCCTCTAATTTTTGACGAGTCTGCGCACACTCACGAACTCACTGCGCAGACCCTTGGACAACACTGCGTAAAGACTAAAAAAAGGTCATCATATCGGATTTTTTGTGCGCAGAGACCGTGTTAGCACTGCGCATTTGTGCATGTGCGCAGCTTAGAGGGAACATTGATGGTGAGATGGCTACATTAGACTGCATCATAGAATATGTTTCAAAGTTTAATAGTGAACTATATGCCGATAGAGAAAAGTACCGGTAATTAAAATTGCGTAATTTTGAACATGACGTTCTATTTTTCAGATTCATCAGACTGGTTAGCGATTTATTACTCTTGTGCTATTAAATATGAAAATGCTGATCATCCATGGTAATATTAGAAAGGTGATCACAGTTGATCACCTATCTGAGATTTATGATGTTGTGAGATGTGCAGCTCGTAGTACCGTCTTGGACAGAAAATTCACTACGGAATATTACGACAAGTCGCTTGAATTGAACGGCGATTTTTATGAATTGTCTGCCAAAGATATGGGACAATATGACTGGTTTGACGATGAAAGTGAGTAATTATATTCTATGCATGTCAACAGAATTATCGTCGTAAAGCGATGATCATGGTAATCATACTGTACTAAAATTATCTTGTCTTGTTCGATATCTGTAATAGAAACGAATATAGATTTTTAGCCAAAATCACGCCGTGTTATGCAGGGCTTTAGAGCAGCCGCAAATTTAAACTGCTCCTGCTCTAGCTGCTGCTCCGGCTCTGAAATTATCGCATTGGCCTGTCTATATCAGGGGTGGCCAACCCGTGGGCCAAATATGGCCAGCGAGAGGGTTTTGCGTGACCCGTGAGCTAATTTCCTATTATATTATCGAAAATGAATTGCTCAGATTGTGAACTTGCAATGCCAACAAAAAATTACAATTCTGGCTGCGACACTTGGGATGTTGATGACTAAAATATCAGTTCCGACGCATTGGCAGATCCAGGGTCCAGTCACCTTTTCAGTAAGTCGTCGTACATTATAATAAAGTAAAATAGCAGCGAAATTTTTCTTCACGCTTTGCGTGTTTAATTTTCGCACGATTTCTTGCTTGCTAGCCTACCCCCTACTGAAAACGAAAAAAACGCCTATTTTATCCGATTGAGTCTAACTGTATTCGCAATTACGGGAGAAAGTCTTTTCGCGTTTGCGCTCGCATAAAGATCATCAATGGTGAAATGGCGATATCGATGTGGCCAGACGCCAAATAGTCGTGTCCTTGCAAACTGAGTCTAGCGGGCGGTATACAATAGACCCGCAATACTCGAGTAATAATATTATTGACCTTGTTTATTTATAAATTTCGAAAATTTTATTCGCTTGGCGTGGCTAGTGGACCGCGAACTCGCTCGTCAATTGCATGTGGCCCTTCAGCCGAAAAGGTTGGCCATTCCTGGTCTATATAGATTACTAATCTACCATAGGTTAGTACTTTTTTGTTTCCCGAATAGAATATGTTGGAATATGTTGATATGAACTTCTTCAACGAATATGTGATGTTCTCCTAGGGTGATTTTATTTTTATCTAAAAACCGAAGATTTTGACCGATAAAATCGGACATTCTGACAATTTTGACATTTTTAACCCTATAAATCTTAATTTTGATGAAATTGTGATCTCGTATATGTAAATTGCCTGTTTTCCCCCATTACCTTAGAATTTTAGGCTACTGCTTATCTTCATTTCTGGTTGGAACTGTCTGTTCTTACGAAATAGTTAGGCCTAAAAAAACTTTTGCTCTTTCTGCAATAAATTGACTCGCTATTACCAGCAAGCTGATAATTCGCTGGGCTTTAATGAAGATATTTATTACAGAGTCAACCTGCATCGGTATATTCTCCAGAAGACGAGCGCAGCATCGAGGTACAGCAGAAAGCAATAAGTGTCAAGTGGGCGAAAAGACTACGTGACAAGAAAAGATTCAGGTTAGGATGAAAAGAACATTTGAATCGTGTCATGAGGCCATTTTGAATGGGATATCAACACAAAGTCTGTTCGAGATTTAGCCGATGTTGATCGATGCGCATTGGGCAGGTATAAAGCAGTGTTGGGATCAAGTCACTGATAATGACATCCCCTTACCACGTTCATGCAATATGCTAGTCCTACAACGTATGCAATGCATGCACCAATTATTGACGATTATTATCAATGTGTAATATCATACAGCAGGGGCGGCATTACATTCCAATTTTTCAATGTTGGTGACACACATCTCAGAAGTTTGTACAAACTTAATCCGAACCTTACTTCAACTATGCCACATTGCAGGGATCATGGAAAGACAAGCTCTGCAACAAGTTGAGGGAATGGAGAAGACACCATGAAAAAGAAGTTCTCATCTTAAACTTGGAATAGCAGAAGCATGGACGCTGCGGCAAACGGAAATCTCAGCAGCTTGTGGAAAAATCTAGTCAACGCTGCAAGAATTCTCGAGTCACAACATACAATGTGAGCATTTTAGTATCTTGCTTTCTTGATCTAGATATCCTCAATATGAATATTTTGATATGATACTGATAACGCCAACAGACAATGTTACGTCTAATTTTTCTCGTGTCTGTGCGCATGCGAGCAGCTTAGAAGGAACATTGGCAAGAAGTAGCACCTTGCACCGATAACCGGTCATGTTTTGATTAGGATCTATTTTGTCCTACAGAGTCAACATGTATACTCTCCACAGACGACGAGCGCAGCATCGAGATACGTCAAAACGCAATAAGAGGCAAGTGGAGAATACCTCACAAGGAAACGATTCTGGATAGGATGAAAAGAACATTCGAATCGCGTCGCGAGGCCATTCTGAATGGGATGTCAACACAGTCTGCTGGAGATTTACCCGATCTTGATCGATGCGCATTGGGTACCGTAGGTATAAAGCAGTGTTATGATCAAGTCACTGACGGCACAATCCCTCGGCATTTGTGGCATGCGCAATCATTTTTCATGACACAACAAATTACATATATATTATAACTAGGGCCATTTTTATATGACCTTAGAAAATCAATAATATGACTTTATTTTTTGGAAAATATGAATTTATGTGAAAATGGTGTAGTTTTACATGCAAATATCGGCACTGACGGAACTAAAGAGTAAAACCTATGCAACAACAGTTATACACGTCCATTTTTTATTCTAAATCACTGTTGCAGTACAGTAGCAGTGTGAAATGTTAAAGTCTTTGAAGTTACGATTCGGACGTAAAATGACTTTGGTAAGGAAAGTGAGAGCTCCACAAACGCTGATGTGGGTTGCCACTTCTGCAGGGGTGCATAAAGCGCTGGTGAAATGTCTTGTATTTGCAGCTCCATTATTTGTTAAACCTCGTTTTTGTCCAATCGCTTCTTAATGTAAATTTTGAGCTTTATGACCTAATCAGGAAAATGTGACTTCATAGCTTTAATATAGCTCAAAGGGATACGGTTTTGTGTTGAAATTGATTTCACGACTTGCTGATGCATAGAACGAAATATGGCTTTGAATGGCCCTAATTATTACCATGGCTTAGCAAAAAGTGAAGTCAGTTTTCAAAATGTATAAAACTCGTCAGTGACCTAAAGATACTTTTTAAATTAACATACATTGTTCTTTTTGGGCAGATTGTAGTTTTCTTGAATTTTTTAATCGCACATACTTCCAAACGTAGACATTTCTTCCTTAGATATAAAGGCGACCAACCCTCGGCCTGCAAGGCGATTCTAGAAATTGATTATAATATTTATTAGTACTCGCAGAAATACTGTCAGCGGGGAAACCTTTGCACAACGCGATGTACGCAGCCTCGCCGCAACCTTGATATTTTTATGTCCAAGCTTGGAATATTCCTTGTCAAATGAGCCCAGAGGTATACAAAGACGACCTGCAACTCCTTGCAGGACATGACTGCACACTTGCTTGTCGTAACATAATTGTCATCGAATTTGCTGCGTAGTAATATATGTCATGTTTTCACCCTTGCCCAACCGTGTTACCTCCTGTCAGATGACTGAAAATCTTTATCACCATTAGAGGGGCCCGCGCAAGGTTTCAAAGTCGCTGATTTACTTTACGACGTCGCAGTCGCATCAAAACATACATTGAGTTGATTTCTGACACTTCTCGTTCAGGTCGTCAAAAACTGGGGTGGATGGTCGGGATCCCAACGATCTTCAATTCTTCAATGACAACTATGGCAGCTTCCTGTTTGTTGACAAAGTAAGTTGTTTGGTGTATGTGAAAGCATTATGTCACTGGGTTGTGGACACAAGCAAATCGCATGGCTAACTGCCATCAGGCTACATCATTCACATCATACAAAAAAGGCAATTTATGGCACTAATAACACTGTATTGCTGTATTAACACTGTATTTGATAAAAATTGGTATCTCGACAGGTCACTGTAAATCGAAAGAATGATGTAATCCAATATCAGTGAGTAACGAGATTTTCCCATGTCCATGCTACTGTAGGACACCATGGTGAAATTGTCACTAGTCTATGGCGTCCAATCAAAGAAGATGATGTGAAACCAATATTGGCCCCTCCTATTTCACTTAAAAAGTTGCAGTGTTACGACTGATGCTAAAATCATTCCACTCTGGGTACCATTATGCTCGCTCGATACCCTTGAAAGCACCATCACGTACGATCGTTTTCTTACCTCTTTGCATGACCCTGACTCGCGCGGTAATGACTTATTAGGTAGGCTTACCATATTTTGGAAATCTAAAAAGAGGACACTTTTTCAGAAATTTGAGACTTGCAAAACCGGAGAAGAATTCTCAAAAATCGGTGAATTTTGCCCACTTTGTGACCGGCTGACTGGAAAATTTTTAAAAAGGTTAACTTTTCGCTCAGAGCTCCAATCACCGTTTTTCACTCCGAAATACCCGCCATAGAGTCACTTCTGTGCTAATTTACGGCATATCACTCGCATTTCGCTCCAAATGTGACCTAAATTTTCAAAAAAGAGGACAAAATCTCAAAAAAGAGGACAAAAAGGCGTCCTCCGAGGACACTTTTAAAAAAGTCAAGAAAGAGGACAAATCCTATTGAAAGAGGACGCATGGTAACCCTATTATTAGGCCTCATACTCAACTCAATTCTTAATCTCAGACCACATCGATAGTACTAAGCTAATATCATTTTTATTTATCAGGAGCCAAAGAATTATATCCGACGATCAAGTACAATACGATCCTGAATGAATGGAAAGTTCTCTTCTATGGCAAAGTTATCAAAGGGGTCAGAATCTTCCATCATGCTATGGCCATAATACTGGCAATATACTGGCTGTTCAACATCAAGTTCGCTCCATCAGCCTCTAATTGATGGTCCGTCGTCACGAACTCTCCTTCGAAACTTCGGAACGTTAAGTACACTGCGGCTGTCTCGAAACTTTGTAACGTTAGGTAGACTTTGGCTGTTCGTAGTAAATTAATTTGAATAATTCACCAAGGACAGGTCAACATTTTTAGCCGTTATAATTCTTGTGTCATTGCATTAGGTACTCGGCGCCTTTCACTGTGACAATTTGTAATAACTTGATTAATCGAGGACCGGTCAATGTTTCAAGCCGGTATATTAATTCTTGTTTCATTACATACGTTTCGAAACTTTCTAACGTTAGGTGTGGCTGACTGTGGCTGTTCATTGTAATTTAATTTGATTAATTTATTGAGGATGGGTCAATGATGTTAGCCGTTATTATAATTCTGGTTTCATTACATATGTCACAAACTTCAAAACATTAGGTACAAGGCGGCTTACACTGTGGCTTTTTGTAGTAAATTAATTCATTGATGACGGGCCAATGTTTTTAGCCGTTGTTGTAATAATTCTTCATTCATTGCATAAGTTTCAAAACTTCTTAACGTTAGGCACTCTGCGGCTTACACTGTGGCTTTTTGTAGTAAATTAATTCATTGATGACGGGCCAATATTTTTAGCCATTGTTGTATATAACTCTTCTTTCATTGCATAAGTTCCAAAACTTCTTAACGTTCGGTACTCTTCGACTTACACTGTGGCTGTAAGTAGTAAATTAATTGCGCCATGACATGTCAATATTTTTAGCCGTTATAGTAATTCTTATTTCATTACGTATTATCCGAAACTCTCGCCATTTCAGAATTTTTCTTGTTTTGATGCAATTGTTCTCAATATACCATCATTTGATCCAACACTGAATTGCTTGTTTTAATTCATATCCTGGCTACAGATTTTGTGCCAGTCGGTCCAAGGTGAAAGGTCAATTGAAGTCTCAGGTCAGACGTGTTTTCGAGATTACATGACGGGCAGAAACATGTTAGGCAACAGGTGGAACCAAACCTGTCGTATGGTTTTACATGATGGACATGTATTAAGAGGTACCAGGTGTAAACATGTCTATGGACACCTTTATTTTTTACAGTGCAGTGTTCAGAAAATTATACCGAGAATACAATTTTATGAGCGACCTATAAAAACTGGATTTTTTTTATTGTTTGTCCATAACAGGATATTTGTGGCGAGATAGCGCAGTGGTGTAATCCGCTGCTACAACACCAATGGGTTATGTGGGTTCAAGTCCGACCGAAGTCGACTCCAGAATTCCCATGCCTCAGTGTTGGAGGTTTATCTAGGCCCCACCTCGCATTCTCATCCGCGTAAGCGGTGTCTTACAAAACTCCTAAATATGGACCGTGCTACAAGTCGATAGATACGGAATAAAAAATAAGGAATATTGACTTGGTGTTAATAACCATAGTAGTCGACAAACACCATAAATACCACAAACAACAAGAGAGGAGTTCTCATAATGCTTATAAGCGGTCCGACGCTTCATACGAAATACTATATCGTATTACAACACTTACTCAGCGCAACGCTGAGTAGCCAATTAAAGTGGAAATTGCTATGTTCGGAGAACGCACAAGCATCTTAGATTCAAGTTATCTATTGTCAGGCATATATCCGAACGAATGAATGCTTTTATCAACACTTGGCTATGGCTTTTCACCGGGAGAAGGAAACGACGTCAAGTCCAGAAAGTGCCGTCACCAGCGAATACCACGTTGAAATGTTCAAAAGACTGAAGTTGAGTGCCCAAGAAGAAGTGAAGAGTGACGTTGTAAGAAGTTGTAAGAAGAAGAGTGACGACCGTGACGACGATCTTACAACGTCACTCTTCGGATCCTAAGGATAGACAGCGCTGTAGACTCAGCAGCATGCAAAAACCCCAGGAAACATTTCGATGGCGTACCGAACATGTATATTTTGCGCTCACTGTCGAGACGAAGTACATTGTATCCAAACCTTTATTACACAATAATCAGATAACAGCGTGTTGAGAGAACTGACACCACCTCAATCCTTTTACACCAGGGGTGTCAATCTCAACTGACGTCGCGGGCTGAATTCAAAGCTCCAGATCGCTCACGACCGTAATAGTCAAATGATTCCAAAATAACATCCTAAAATCCAAGCCCCTATCGTTTTTCATTTGAATACTTCATTATCAAGCTTGTGAACACATAGTATCATATTACATGAGATTACGGATCATAGGCGTTCTATCCTAGCTGCATACTTATTCGCGAAGTAGGGAATTGGCAATAATACCATGATTGGGCGACAGAATAAATGCAGTTATAAACGATACAACAGTGGCTCTAACGATAACGTACGTTGCTTACTGTCAACCCGGACGTGGGAATTGCTTCATATTAATTATTTGAATCATATTTCTGTGTAACTAATATATTCTCCATGTAACCAGCATATAACAATTTGAATTGGCGAAGAACTAGATTTCGGTAAATTTTTCCATAAAACTCCGTGCCCAATATGGTATGCACGTTTTTGCCTCTACTTGGAATTGGGTTTCAATGTCAGCGGCTTGCTCCAAATGGTGACTAGAGAAACAACAACACCACTGTCGGGGGTTATAAATTGGCATGTCAACTACTCGACATTTGATGTCATGGGGGAATATTCAGCGGGAGCAGTTCTTAATAAAAGTCAAGACAAGAGATTTAAATGAAAAGGCAGACATTGGAATTTATTATTATCTAATTATTATTAAATTGCGACTAGTGTTTTTTTCTGGAGGGCGTCCACCTTTTGAGTCAGAAGCGATTCAGTAGCACGATCACCAATCACTTATATTTGAATTTTGTGTAGGCGTAACTATTATAATCTCGATGTAACACGCATAACGGTTTCGCTTTGGTATTACACTTCTGTGAATAAATACTTTGAACCCATTTCCCCCTAAAACTATGAACCCGGTGTGCACTCCTTTGCTTATAATGGCTGTCGCATGGTTAGATTTTGTGGCCCATGACCACATTCGAGGTGTGGTGTTATAAGGGATTATATTATACAGTATTTCTTACTAGCATTTTCAATCTACTCATAACTGCTTCGAGGGCCGGATGAAAAGTCTCGCGGGCCGTATATTTGACCCTCTGCCATACAGCAACATTTCCAAGATAAACCCACCAACTTAAATTCAATTTCCAATTGCGGAACCTAAAATCGCGCACAATTATACGACACGACCTTCGGCTCTCCGTCGTTGGAAATCGGAGTGCAATTATCAATATGTTTATTGAACAGACATATAACTGATCGAATTTTTGTCAAGCGAAGCATAAAATCGGAATTCCTGGTAGATTCAGGCAGTTACGGTGTCGCTTCTTTTCTGTCACCGAGTGCTGAGTCGTCCACGTAGCTGTCGAATTGGTCCTTCGCCAATATATCGGACATATAGCCTTCCCCTAGAATGTCTGAAAAATTCAAACGCTTGGAATCACCTACTGCATCGCAATTCGGTTATGGGATTACTTTTCATCGTTTTATAATTATGCTATGCTATTATGCCAGCAGGGTACAAGTCGCAATCAACCAGTGATAGACAAGCGACACGCTCTTACATTCCAACTGGGCCAACATTAATGTGACTAACGTATCGTTTAGAAATGAAACCCAGGCAATTTGCTCATATGTACATTGGATATAACCGTTCGCTATGGCCAGTGCAGAAAACGGTGGTAAGCTTGACTGATTTCAATAACCCTACATTGACGAGTTACCATATTCCATCTCCTATATCTAGCTAGAATCGTCGATAAAATGTATGCACCAGCAGTTCTGCAACCTGCCTCTGAAGTGCATTGTCAGATTCTCATGGTTTTTGATCGAATAGCAATGCTATTTTAATCAAATCAGTTGTAGATTTGGTATGCATCGTTTCTGTGAATAACAACCACATATCCTGCAGCAAGTATTATTGGGGGTAATGAATGTTTTGGGACGGTTAAAACTAAACTGTAGTCTTTTGAAAGTCGCCTGTGATGAATATTATAATAATTTCGGTTTGATAACACAATCTCAGCCGAGCTTTAACCACATGACCTGCGGAGCCATGGGTTTCGCCCGTACAAATATTGTCGCTCAATTTCAGCAAGCGTTCAGGATAATGAAACTGACAATGACGATACAAAAATATCGGTATCGCAGTCGACCAGAAATTCGAAAATAATTATAGGACCACACACATATATATATATGCCTGCAACAATTTATGGCTGAAGTACTATCATACCGAAGTCATTGTTATCGTCTGGTATAGTGTCGTAACCGTGTCCATAACCGTAACCACCATAACCGTGTCCATAACCGTGACTACCATAACCGTGTCCATAACCGTATCCCTGTCCACCTCCATATCCATATTCATGTCCTCCATGCGCCGCCAATTCCTGCAAAATTACAAATGGGTAATACATACACTTTTTTACACTAGCACCCATAATTATGCTATAAGGATGCTGCCGGGCTGGGAAAAATATGGCTTCTATGGGTGATTCGATTTTGAATAGAGGTTAAAGGGCTTTGAGTCGAGTCAAGTACCACTTATTATGACGTGGTTAGAGTAATGAAGACATGGAAAGTTTGGATATGTACGTTACAGACAAGGGTGATTACTTCATGAATGCAATCGATTGCGATTACGATTACTTCAGAATCACGCGATTACGATTACGATTACAGCAAAATCAGGAAGTAGTCGATTACGATTACGATTACATTGGAACAGTAATCACGATTACTCACGATTACATTTGTTTTGCTTCTTAGTACTATAATCTTGAAGGATACATTGAAAGACAATACAATGATTGCGATGAAAAGGCTTAATGAGATATCAACTCTCTTCATACATCATGCGTCATTTGCTTATTACGTCATAATATACCAATTGCCCGATTTTATTGGGATGATTTATCGCACCAAGCGATTTGCATCATTGCCAGGTCTTTACCTGCCGCACCCCAAATTCCTTAATAGGGTGGGGAACGTGCTCGAAGGGGACTCAAAAGTATTTCATAAACCAACATAAAGTATAGAGTATTTTCGAGAATTTAATCAATTCTTGAAAATGTTCTTCGAGCTTCGTGATTCAAATGTCTCTAGTACAGGGGTCACCAACCCGGACCAAATGAGTCGTCCGCGGTCGCTGTGGCAAATATTCAAATGAAAGATTCGAAAGTTGAAGCTGGTTTCATATGAGCAGCAGTTAAACATGGGTCGGCCGACCCCAAGGAATATACGAACGCAGTCGATCGGGGCATTGCTCGTCTTTGTCCACGCGGCGGCTCAACGGGAATCTATAGTTAATATTCCCGAGTCTCGACGCGGAGATTAGCGCTTTGGCGCGCCCTGCAGCGACGCAACTGAGCTGGAGGAACTGGTGTGAGTCCCAGCGAGTGAGCGTTTTTTGTTCTTGGTAAGGGGCGGAAACCCGGACCAGTGCCCTGATTGTCTTACTCTAAGTGAATAGATCCAACTGAGCACGGATAAACGGCGGGAGTAAGTGGTAACCCGTCGGCCGTCGCAATAATCAGTACACACTAAACAAGAAGTAGTTTTTTGTTTCAAAACGGTTGGTGACCGCTGCTCCAGTAGTAGCTGGGTTTGAAATGCATACCTCTCCCCCTCAAGAAAAAACATGCATAGGCTATTTTATGGGAACAGGCATTTCGGAGCCGGTCATTACCGCGCCACGATCCCACAACACACCCAAAGACATATGCAGTTTCAGCCAACACGCAATTCCACGGGATGTGATACCAAAGAAATACCTTGGCCGAAACTTAGGGTATTCGTCCATTATTGTCAATAGCCGCGCTGGGTGGGCGTGATTGTTAATAGTCCTGTCCTTCCAATCTGAGCCCACAATGCAAATGCCACCCGGCGCATCCACATAGGAATAAAGCCATGATAATTTGTGTGTGCGTCCCACGAAAGATATTATTTTTGTCTGCTACGTTTGGGCGAGTACAATATCTTTTGATTAATCAACAGACTGGTCACGAATTCACAACCTACAATAAAGTAATTATAACAACATATCAGATGCTATAATTATGAATTACGTGCCCCAGCTCTACAGGTAAATCTGACACTCGGGGCTGAGAGAGGTTTAAAATGAATAGTAATCTAATGCAATGACCAATATTATTGAGGAAATTCAGTCTTGAAAATTGACCAACGGTTGGACTCGGGGACGAAATGCTGTTGGTTCTGATTCTAGCTACAACCCACGCTATCATATCAGGCTATAAAAGCGGATGGCTATGGCGGCAGGTCCAAATGCTGAGTAACGAACTGTGAAATAACGATTGGCGCCCGTTTCAAGTAGTTATATGAGAATAATATATAGTGAACATAAAAATTCTGCCTTCAACTTAATACAGATACTGCGAGCTGCTGTTACGAGAAACGGCTAAGCACGGCTCGGTTATGATATATATCAGCAGCTGTTTATTTGTAATGCTTCGTTGTGGAAACTGCAATGTTTTATTCGACGAGTACAAAATTCCGAATTTTTGTCAGGTGTAGCCTACGTGTGTACGTAGGCCTACTGCTAGCGAAGCAACAACGTTGAAACTGCGTCTAACTAAGCACGACCAAACATCAATACATAAGTTACTATTTGAAACTATAGGCAGAGTGGGGATCAATATCCTGCTGCGAGGTAGGGGCTTCTGTAGTATATTGATAACCTGATATACACCACAGAGGGTGTTCTTACAATCATACTACAACAGTGGTTCCCAAACGGTGGGGAATTCCCCACTGGTGGGGAATTCAATGGTTTCTGGTGGGGAATAGACGCATTTGTTCAAAATTATACACAGGACAGTCTACATATTCACGGAGACACATGCGCAATTACCGTTACCAGCTCACTGCTCTGGAATGTATGTATCGAAAATTATATTGCGTGTTGTTCACAAAACCTAATTTTTAACTCTGGAGGGTCATTGGTCAATCATGGTGTCACAAACGCATCCAGCACGACTAGTTTGACGTGAAATAAAACTTTTGCGAAATTCTGAGCGTTACTGGTATCGGTTCACGATACGTTTTATGTTGCAGTTATAGGCGATTGTCTTGCGTACTGGTGCGGTTATTTGTGTCTTGTGTAGTTAAACCAGCAAATAGCTGCTCTGTGATTACAAAACTTGGGTAGCGGGGAACAGGACCGTAACTGCCGCACCTCAAACCCCTCAATTGTGGGGGGCGAGCTCGAAGGGGCCCAAAATTATTTCGTGCATTAACATAAATCAAAGTATTTCTTGAGAAATTTATGTCATTTTTCAAAGATTTTTCGCGCTTTTGCGCGATTTACTTTTGACGGATATCTGATTATTGGATACCCCTTCCCCCACGAAAATAGTAGCATTTATAGATATGGAGACTTCGATGTCGGCCATTACTGCGCCACGACGCACCGTGGCATATGAAGTTATAGGCCATGTAACATGCAACTGCGAGAAGTGTGCCAGAACGAACAACAGCGAGGAGACCTTGGCCGAAAAGGAATGCACTTGGTGACCGACAACTTCGATATATATACAATATTCTTATACCTATATGTTTGATTGTCCATAGGCGGCTAAATGGCTGGCGCCGAATGTTCTTGTCCTGGCGATCTGAACCCCACAGGACAAATGCCATCTCGCAGGGAAGAATTATTTGCAATTAAAGCAAGACCAATTTGAAATCGTGTGTGCCTTTTAGTTTTGGCGATTTTAATATTTTTTAACATAACAGATATAGGAGGTCACGAAATAGCATATTGTAACGAAGTCAATATACCAACGGGCCCGCCCGAAGATGTTTAATTCATATTTAGGGGTCCTACCTTTTCCGACTCACCTCACTCAGCTCTATCGAGAATCTGATTACGAGGTAGCAAAATATATGCAATTCCCGATCATATTGACCGATTCAAACACAAATTATATAAATGTTTCACTCTTCGCGCGTTTAGTCGATATAAAATGACGCACTAAATAGTAGACCCAATGTAGGAGATAAGCAGCTGGGAAAAGCGTACAGGATCAGCGGGGCTAAGGGGTTTATCACCCTGTGGGGGCCCGAGACCAACGTTTTTTTGGTGGGCGCTGACGAAGTGCTGTTACGGTCCTGGTGGGGAATGAAGGCTCGAAATAAATCTGAAGTGGGGAATGAAGACAAAAAGGTTGGGAACCACTGTACTACAATGTCCATCGCATGTCCGTTTACTATGTGTGGATACTTCTTACGCAATGACGAGCGGATCTAATACTTCTGACGTAACAATGAGTAGTGGCGTTTGAAAATCAGATGTTTGTGCTATCGCTAACGTGGTATATTATCTCATTCTTGTTCACGAATATTCAGTTTATGTCATAGTCCTTGTACAAACAAAAAGTAATCGTTCTTTCTTAAAGAAATCGATTAGATATGGGAAGTAGTCGATTACGATTACGATTACGATTACTTCGGATTTTTTTCGAATGTAATCGATTGCGATTACGATTACTTCAAAATGCTGTAATCGTCGTAATCGATTACGATTACTAATCGCGATTACCCCATGTCTGGTACGTTATACACCACCACAAAGAATAAAACACTAGTTCTACTCTACATCGCGTTAGAGATAATTTGTTATCTATTCGACCATGCTTAGGCTACTCCATCGCACCTTCATCCGCGTTCAGCACGACTTTTCATAAATGCCATTCTCACTAACGCGAGTAGCTTTTTACTAGGCCTGCCCTACAGGCTTCGTACACTGCGATGCGACCAATCGAGATTTCAAGGCTTCCACAGTGTAAAATACTACCCAAACGATAATTTTCGTTGATAAATTACCTCTTATAGTGATAAGGAAAGTATAATTTCAGTGCCCGAAAAAAATCATCTCTCTCGTTACTCGACTCGAATCATTACAATGAAGACTCGATCCAAGTTCGAGTAGGCTACTCGGATCATAATGCCCAGACCTAGCTAAGACGCCATCATTCATCAGCACAATGAGTAAACAGCCGGAGACAGTGAAGCTTGCAGCCATAATGAGCATTGAGCACTTTGAGCAGCGAGTGACAACACTTTTGCAAACAATCACATTTTATGAGGAAATAGGCCTACCTACCACTGCGATCGCTATAGTATCGAAAATTCGGGCCGACTATGATTTCTCAAGAAAAGAAGCGGTTGCGCCACAAAACACACCTGGTATGCATGACTTCCGTATTGTTTGTGAGACTTGAACCCTTCGTGCTGCCGGCGACGACTTGCAGATCGTCGGACGGAACTCGACCGCCGGGAGGAACTCGACCGCCGGGAGGAACTCGAGCGCCTTCTTCGTCGTGCACCTGAAGCAAGCAGTAGCACAGAAATGACAATCAGTAACACCAACGTCGCGCTTAGTTTCATCCTGCTTCGAACCTTGCGTATATGCTAGGGTTGTCCAAAATTTGGAAAATCTCAAGAATGTTGGGTATCAATGTCTTATTCTATAGATTATTGATAAAAAATTGTAATGAGCCTAAAATACGCACACAGGAAGGTCGTTAAGATTTGTCGCAAAGCGTTTGAAAGTAGCGGCCGACGAGTGGGCGTGCCAGCGACCATAGAACGACCACAAGACTAGTAATCACGAAATCGCGACTCTCGATTGGCTAATCGGCTATGCTTCAATGATCACGACGGTGGTGGCTTGCTGATTAGTTGTTAAAAGAGTTTGGTAACGGCGGTGATTCTGTAAGCTCATTGTAGGTTGGCTCCCAGATAATGATTTAAGATTAGTTCAGGACATGTTGAGTTACTAAATACATGATGAACAAACAACAGCTGCTTCACATAAACTTGAAGCAGGACTGGCTTATTGTGAAGGAAACCGCAGTAGCCCACATGTCTGTTTTGACCGAGGGAAAGCACAGAACACGCGGAGAATTATTGCAAAGGCGCTTATGCAAGTGGCGAACGAATTTCTTGTTTCAGAAGGAATGCATCATCATTGAATACAAATATAAAGCTTAATAATGACACTACTTTGTCTGATCTTATTAGGCTCCAGCCGTGCTATATAACTAAAGTCTTCAATGCTCTAAGGATTGGCTGAATCATCCGTTTATGCTGGATACTTATTAGACTCTTACAGCAAAATGAATTCACACAGGAAAATGAATTCACTCGTAAGTGCTGTCAAAGTCGTCAATGATGCCGTAAAAGGAGGTGTAATGGTAAGCACAGACTATGCTGGTATGACCGCTACAAATGCTGGAATCAAACCAGACATGGGTATAAAATGAGCTTAAAATGCAATTGTAGCGGTGCGATGGTTACATTTCTTCAGGGTTTCAATATATAAGCTATATGATCGGTCCATATAACATCTTCTGAGCAGATAAGATTTTGTGGGCAATCATCTCACATATGGTGTGCTGCACCAGTTTGCGATGACTAATATTCTTTACTTACGCCCAGAAAAGTAGGAGCACTGACGTAATTGCAACCATAACTAGGTATTTGTCGGATTTATATTTAGTTCTAAAAGTGCACAATCATTCGCTGTTTCGCCATTGTCATGCTTGCAATTCTCCAAGGCTAAACTATACAAGCAAACTGTATTTTTAATTGTCATGCCAGCATAGTCCGTGCTTACCTTTTCAACTCTTTGTGCGGCATCATTGACGACTTTGACAGCATGTAAGAGTCTAATAAGTCCCCAGCATAAACACCTTATTCAGCCAATTATTGGGGCATTCTAGACTTCAATTATATACCACGACTGGATCCTAATAAGATCAGACAAAGTACTGTCATTAAGCTTTATAGTTGTATTTAATGATGATGCATCCTTTCTGAAACAAGAAATTCGATCACCACTTGCATATAAGCGCCTTTGCAATATTTCTCCGCAGTTTCTTTGCTTTCCCTCGGTCAAAACAGACACGTAGGCTGAGGCCGTTTCTCTCACAGTAAACCAGTCGTGCTTTAAGTTTGTGTAAAGCAGCTGTTGTTTGTTCATAATCATGTATTTAGTAACTCAACATGTTCTGAACTAATCGTAAATCATTATCTGCCAACCAACCTACAATGCGCTTACAGAATCACCGTCGTTAGCAAACTCTTTTAACAACTAATCAGCAAGCCACCACCTTCGTGATCATTGAAGCATAGCCGATTAGCCAATCGAGAGTCGCGATTTCGTGATTACTAGTCTTGAGGCCGTTCTATGGCCGCTGGCACGCCCACTCGTCGGTCGCTACTTTCAAACGCTTTGCGACAAATCTTAACGACTTTCCTGTGAGCGTATTCCAGGCTCATTGCTGTTTTTTATCACTAATCTATAGAATAAGACATTGATACCCAACATTTTTGAGATTTTCCAAATTTTGGACAACCCTAGTATATACCTTCGCTGCCGATGACGGGGGTGGTCTTTTATACCGTACGCGGTGGCAGAACCACTTCTCCTTTACGCGCCCTTCTGTTCACGACGGCATTTGCCCATTCAGTGCCGCACTGCCTCAGTATGCATTTTCATTCGAACAAAAGAGACGATGCGATAAAATGATGGAACCCGGTCTGCAAACCTTTTACGCAAAATAATGCAGCCGAGCCACTATACATTCACGGTATTGAAATCGGCCATATTCGGTCTGTTTCTGTTGCACGACCTGTGTATAAGTGGATATGGTATGATGTATAAATCGCGTTCGGTATTATTCGATTTGTTCTTTAAAAATCCCGATCTCAGCGTACCACTTTGTCTTCTCGTCGCTAATTATCCCGACCTAAAGTGGTTATTGATATAACTGCATTCACCATGTGTACGTGCAGTAAGCATATAACTACATGCACAATGAATGCGTTTGTAATCGGCGTAAAATGTCTATATGGGATGCCAACTCTGTCTCAATTCAACATTCTTGTCTATTTGAAGGCTATGGATCTAGCTATGGACTGGTTTAACACAAGCCGCAATCTTAGTAAGCCCTTACTGCACACTAGTCAGATTACGGAAATGATATCTCATTGAGAGCGATGGGTATTTTCGTCAAATATAGACTCGCAGTGTAACGCCATTTCGACTGCGAGGTTTTTGAGAACTGTCATAGAGTCCGTTACGGCATGTGCCACTAGGCGACAGCCGAATTCCGCCTGGTATGCCAACAATCAGAGACGCGATACCGATTGCACAAAATGCTGCAACGTCTGGAGAAGCGAGACGTAATTTCAACTAAGTCTCGTGAACTTCGATATCACCATGTGCGGCTACCAGGCTAATCACGACTCAATTTCGATTGAAAAGTCCCGTTCGTCCCATACACAACATAAGATCTGCACAGCGTTATGACGTGAATGTAGGAGAGAGATATATTTGCAAGTGAATATCCGACATAGGTTTTATATATTTGCAAGTGAATATCCGACATAGGTTTTCAAAATTCCGGACATTTTAGCGCCCCCTAGCGGATTTTAAAATGAGTTATGATACATTGTCTTTCAATATGACGCCACACTAGCAAAGCTTTGCCTATCGATCAATGGTGGTCACGATCCGGATTAGGAGCCGTTATAATGTTAGGTGCGTGCATTTATGCGGTTGTGTGTTGTAACCAGGATCGAAACGATATTTTGTCAGCCCCCGCCCGTCCAAATAAACATTGATCTTGAGCCCATCATAAGGTAATCGATAGGGATGGTGTGAACCTCGGAAAGGTTCAGGTTCGTGTGAACGCGAACCTTTTCGAAAGGTTCTGTGTGAACGCGAACTTGAACCTCATGACGTCACGTGACGTCATATTGCTAATTTCAACTCTTTATTCCAATTAATGATTGCCTATATTAATGTATTGTACATGTACATTGTACACGATACCCAGAGACGACTCGGGCCACATAATGGGACAATGCTGAAGTACATATTGACGTTTTAAACGTCGCCAAATGTATCAACTGAGGCAATCAAATGATATGATAATCTCATAAAATCAATATCTGCCATCGCTTTGCCAACAATTTCGACGAGGACTTGTCAGGGAATATAAGCTTACGCGTTAACGGTCTCGGCCTGATCGAACAATGTATTCGGCGTCTGAGTATTGCTACATGGATATTCAGCAGAGTGGAAAACGGGTTTCTATACTTGCTACCAATATTACTCCTCTAATAACTTATACAACAGTAGCCAACACCCCAATCGCACGGATTTGGTTTTTATGATACAGTATACATATGAAGTCAAGATTGAACCCGTACGCCTGCTAGAATTTTACATTCGAAAACGATATCAATCTCATTGACTGGTTGAATAAGCAGCATTCACTGACTACATGCAGTGTATTTCGCTCTTTATGTTATGGGATTTCGGGTCAAGCTCACAGCAAAGAGTCACTAAATTTCACGAACGGAAAGCTGGATAATTCGAGCAAACTTTTGTAACAATGCAAGTAAAACTATTGAGATTGTCAAGGTGTATGCTAGTTTAGTGTTGATTTTTTATGCTGCCTGTGCCATGCATAGAGTGGCCCGCAGTTGAAATCAGGGCTTTGGAGCAGCCGTAAATTTTAACTGCTCCAGCTCCGGAGCTTCCTTCTATCATGCATTAGCTCCGGCTCCAGCTCCGGAGCCGCATTATTACTACTGCTCCGGCTCCAGCTCCGGCTCCGGCTCTGAAAATTATCGAATGGGTCTGTCTATATCAGGGGTGGCCAACCCGCGGGCCAAATGTGACCCGCGAGAGGGTTTTGAGTGGCCCGCGAGATAATTTCCTATTATATATTATCGAAATTTGTTATATTATCAAAAATGAATTGTTCAGATTATAAACTTGCAAGGTCAACCAAAAATTACAAGTCTGGCTGCAACACATGGGATGTTGATGACTTAAATATCAGTTCCAACGCATTGGCAGATCCAGGGTCCAGTCACATTTTAAGTAAATCGTCGTACATTATAATAAACTAAAATAGTAGTGAAATTTTTCTTCACGCTTCGCGTGTTTGATTGTCGCACGATTTCTTGATTGGTAGCCTACCCCCTCCTGAAAATAAAAAAACGCCTAATTTACCCGATTGAGTCTAACTGTACTCGCAATCACGCGAGAAAGTCTTTTCGCGTCTGCGCTCGCAGAAAGATCGTCGACGATGAAATGTAAGCACAAAATGATCGCCGCATATTACCGGAAACCTTCGATATCGATGTATACAGACACCGAATAGTCGTGTCCTTGCAAACTGCGCCCAGCGGGCGGTATACAGTAGACCCGCAACATACTCAAGTAATATTATTATTGACCTTTTATTTAGAAGCTTTGAAAATTTCACCCGCTTGGCGCGGCTATTGCACCGCGCACTCGTTCGTCAATTGCATGTGCCCCTTTAGCCGAAATGGTTGGCCATCCCTGGTCTATATAGATTACTAATCATACCATAGGTTAGGTATCTATAGCAATCTAGAGTCTGTCCGCCGTCAGTATCATCGGATGCAGCAACGAAGACATAGGTGCCACCGTGCCGGCTTTTGACGTCATAATAAATACTTGTCAATTGTCACTAGAACGCACTTTACTCCATGCCATTGCTGTGCACAGCATTAATATTCACGCCTGCTGTTAAATTATGAGGAATCAGCAGATATAGCTGTTGCATATATAATAGCATCTTATGAAATACGTCGGAGCCGGAGCAACTCCTCAAGTAACGGGCTCCAGCTCCGGCTCCGGCTACGGTGAAAATGCACGGCTCCGGGGATCCGGCTCCTTGCTCCGGCTCCGGCTCCAAAGCCCTGGTTGAAATGCAATAAATTTGAACCAAAGATGTTATAATGAAGTGAAAATTGCAATATACGAAAAAGGTTCACAGTGCAGAACCTACCAAGGTTCTGTTGTTAACGCGAACCTCAAAATTTCCAAGGTTCACACATAGAACGCGAACGTGAACCTCACGTTCACACCATCCCTAGTAATCGATGCAACTTCTGTGGCCTTATTATATACATGTAGGTTTTGTATGCATCTGGTTGTTCAATTTTACGAATGAAATCAGTCTATCTATATTATTGCTTGTTCCATGTATATTACTATAAAATTCTGATCCTTTCCCCGCCCACATGGTAATAGTTTACGGCGAAGCTGGTGGAGGACGATGACTTGGAAAATACAGGGAAACGTGAAGTCATATCATGTCACTTGGTTAAGACTATTTATGAGCCTGAATGCAAATCCGCACCAGCAGATTGCACAGTGCACACTAGGGCTCTTCAAAAATGACTTTTTTTCTCAAATCGTACTGGCTACTTGATAAAATTGTTAGGTTACCTAATTTAAGCCTACACACAAAATTTGATTCAATTCCAGCCAGTAACCGCTTTGCTACCGGAGAAGAAAGTTTCTATTAATTATATAAAATTAAATAATAAAAATTTGAAAATTTTCTGTTCACCCCATGAAAGTGTTAGGCTGTCTATAGAAACGATCCTCATTTTTTTTTTATCCGGCTCACCGTAACCGCCGGCGTTCGGCAGCCCTCTCTATTTGTAGGGCTACCTCCCGCTCGGGGATTTGAATACATAGTTTTTTATTTTTATTTTTATTTTGCTCGTTTTTTTGTTTTCTCAACGAAGTGTATAACGATATAACTTAAAGTGTAACTATTCTTTTTCTTTTACGTCCTTTCATTTTATTTTCCATCTTCGATTCTGCTGGGTCTCTATCTACTTGCGTAGAGTGGAGCTGTATCGGTTGGCCTGTTGTTCTAAGGTCTTTATATTTCTTTTGCTTTTTTCCCGTTTGCGGTGGTTGTACTTGTTTGTATTTTCGTTTACGTGAAAAGTGTTTGTATTTCCGCAAAAGTGGTTCTGTTTGTGACCGTTTTTTTGGGGGGGGTTTGATGTTAGGTTTTCTCCTCCCCAGTTTGTATTTTCTTCTCGTTTCTTCTACTCGTCCAATGTTTGTAGCCTTTTCTCTATTTGGTCTAGTTTTTTTTTTTGCTGTGTCGTCCCAATCTAACATTTCGAGTCTTTTTTTGGCTTTTCTTAGGATCTTCCTCTCTAATCTTTCGTCGCCTATCTTTCTGTTTTCTATGTCGAGGCTCAGTTTGAGGTTGATCACTGCTTTTTTATATATGGATAATATTGCCCAGTCTAGATTTGTTGTTTCTTGGTTGAAGAGTATATCGTCGTTCGCTGGATATTTTTCGAGGGTTTCTTCTATATTTTTTAATGTGTTTTTTGAGTACGCGCATTCTGTTAGGACGTGATGGGCGTTGTCTTGCTGATCGCCACAGAATTTGCATGTCAAGTCCAGGATCTTGCCGTCTTTGTTCGTGAGTATGTTTCGGCTACGTTTTTTTTCTCCAGGCTACGTTTTTTTTCTCCAAATATATAGGCGTTTAGCGATGTTTTGTAATTTATGATTTTTTCCTTGTTGGTAACGAGTTTTCTTCCATAAAAACGGGTTTTCGCTATTTTGCCCCATCTGGCTTTTTTCCCCTGTTCTGTCCAGACTATTGGTCCGTTTTCTTTTAGTTTTTTTATTGATTTATAGAGGAATTTGTGGCTGGCACTTTCCCAGTCTTCTTCCGTCCATTTCAGCTTTTCGATCAGTTCTAGTTGATCGGTCCACTTTTTTGGGGTTGGGTATCTGTGTTTTTCGGAGTTGGAGTACAAGTTTGTGTTTACTCTCTTTATTTTTGTTCCCAGCTCGTATATGGCGTGTTGGTGCCATATCTCGCTGGGCTCCTCCATTTTTTTTATTTCTACTAGGCTTTCTAGCTGGCACGCCTTGACCCGGGACTCAATGTCCGGTATGCCCAGCCCCCCCTCTTCTGGTTCGGCTATCAGGGTCCTTCTCGCTATACTTTCCATTTTTTCAGGATGCCACAGGAATTTAAAGCATGTTGATTGAATTTGCTCCTGGGTTTGTGCTGGCATTGGGATTGCCCTGGCGTTATATACTACCTGCGTTGTGACCATACTGTTTAGTATTGCCTTCTTTCCCACCCAGGTGAGGCGGCGATTTTTGTATGCGTTGGTGATACGATGGATTTTTTCTGTTCTTTCTTCTGCCGTTTGGTTTCTCCCGTATATTTGTCCTGATATCCTGATTTCGGTTTTTTTGAGTCTTTCGTATTGTTTGTTTGCGTTGTTATGTCCCCTGTTTTTGGTTGATGTGTAAAATCTGTTTTTTCGGCGTTTAGTTTTCGTCCGGTTGCCATTTCGTATTTTTCGAATTCTCTGAATATGTTTGGTAGTTCTTTTTCGTTGTTGATGAACACAGTCATATCGTCCGCATACTGCTGTAACTTCATTGCCGCCTTTCCTATACTGACACCGCTTATGTTTTCGTTTTTTGTGATGCTTCTCGCTAGGGGGTCGCAGGTGATTGCATATAGCGCCATGCTGAGGGGGCATCCTTGTCGGATCCCTCTTTCTAGTTTGATAGGTTTTGTTTTAGCGCCGTTTATTGTTATTCTACTTTCGGCTGTATTATAGATATTTTTGATCAGCCTTGTGAAGTGCTCTGGTAGTCCGTAGTTATCTAGGATTTTGTAAAGATAAGTATGGTTCACTAGATCGAACGCCTTCTGCTGATCCAAGTTCACTATCAGTACTTCTTTCCTTCTTTCTTCTGCATACTCCGTTACTGATTGAATGTTTTTAAGCACATCGCTTATTTTTCTGTTTGCTACCGCGCATTTCTGCGTCGGTAGGATCAGTTTCGGAAGTATCTGTTTTAAGACGGTTCGACAGGATTCCGGTTAGGAGTTTGTAGTCCGTATTCAGCAGAGTTATTGGACGCCAGTTTTTTAATTGGTTTGGGTCTCCTTTTTTATAGAGTATGGTAGTGGCTCCTTCTTTCCACGTTCCGCATATTCCTCCAAAGAGGTATGCGTTGCTTAGAAGTTCCTCTACGTCTTTTTTGATTATATGCCAATATTTTATATAAAATTCTTTGGAGAGGCCATCTGGGCCCGGTGTTTTGTCGTTCTCCATTCCTCGTAGTATGTGTTTGATTTCTAATTGGGTTATTTCGGTTTTTAGTTGTGTCTCGTCTTCTTCTGATATCCTTAGGTGTTGTATCGTCTCTATGTATTTGTCTTGTAGAGCAGGGTTCTCGTGTGGTGATTTTTTCCACCGGTTTTTATAGAATTGCTCTACTTCATCTAGTATCTCCTCTTTAGATGTTATTTTCTTTCCTTCGCAATTCACCAACTCGGTTAGTGATTAATTTGTTTTACGTTGTTTTAATTTCCGAAAGAAGTATTTCGTCGGCTGTTCGCCTTGCTCCAGGTCTTTTAGCTTGTGGAGCTTGCATTGATATTGGATTTCCTTCTCCTCTATCTCCTTGAGCTTTTAATTTCGGCGTACGTATTGTCGCCGTCTTGCTCGTCTTGTTTTCTCGCTATGATGTTTCTTAGCTCTGTTATTTTGCTGACTTCAGCTTTTCTCTTTGTTATTGCGTGTTTTATTATTTGCCTCTTGGCTTGGTTTTTAGCCTCTTGGCTTGGTTTTTAAGCCTCTTGGCTTGGTTTTTAAAGAAATCCCACCACTCGTATATAGATTCGTAGTGGGTTTTGTTTTTGTTACATTTATGATGTAGTTTCTGTTACATTTATGATGTAGTTTCTGTATTAACGTTTCGAGTTCTTTGTCTTCGTACAGTCTCGTGTAGTTTTTCCAGTAATTTTTCCCCCACCTGGCCTGTTCTGTTTGTTTTACTGTTATTCGCTGATAGAATGTGTGGTCCGCTATTGTATTTAGCTTATACTGGGTTCTGCTGCTGTGTATCAGGTCGTTGGAAACATATATTCGGTCGACTCTTCTTGATTGTCGGTCGACTCTTCTTGATTGCCTGGTTTTTATAACTGTATACAGTTTTTTCCAGGTGTTGTGCCATCGCCACACATCTTTTGTATATCCGTATGATGTTTCGCCATATCTTTGCAGCTGGTGTTAGCTTAAAGTTTTGTTACGTCTTTGACGTCTATTGCTTCGGTGACGATATTGAAGTCACCGCATACGATTGTTGTGTGTGGCTCGATTCTGAGGCTCTCTGTTAGTATTTTATATGTTTCCGTTTGTATTCTCCCGACGTCTGCTGGTGCGTAAATATTCCAGATCTTTGTAGCCTGATCTGTTTTTTTATCTGTTAGTTTGACGTACTGAATTCTGTGTTCTTTCACTATTGTGTTCGATATCTTGTAATCTTCGTGTATTCCGTTTTTTATGAATATTCCGGTTCCCTTGAAGTACAGTTTTTTGTTTTCTTCAGCGTCTGCCCAGTTTGTGTTTTCCTCGATATGGTTTGAGTAATACGTGATGCCGTTTGTTTCGGCCCACTTTTTTATTTTGTTTTTTTATTTTGTCAGTTCATTCTATGAGTTTCCTGTATGCAGGCTATTGTCCATTTTTTGTCGGTTCTGAGGAGGTTTTTTATTTTTTGCCAATGGGCATTCGTGCCGTTGACGTTGACTGATATTATGTCCATATCCATTTTCTTTGTGAGTGGGGGAGTATTGTTTCTGTTTCTGTTTTTCTATTTCTCTTTCTCGTAGCCAAGTTTTTTCCTGGCCTTCATGTCTTTATTTTCTTCATTTTCTTCTTGCGGACTACGCTGTTCTATAGTTCTTTTATTCGGTGATGGTGCACTGAAAAATTCGTTTGCCGTAAAGTTACGGCTTTCGAATTTCCTTCTCAGGTGCGCCGTTTGGTTTTTCCCGGCTTGTCCGGTTTGTTTTTGGGGTTGCCCCAGTTTTGTTGTTGCTTTGTTGCGTGTCGTCATCGCTGGTGACGATTTGCAGTCTTTCTTCATCTGATTTTTCACTATTTTCACTGTTCATTTCCTCTTGTTGACCTGGTCTTATTGTTTGGTCTAAGACGCTACTTTCTGGTGATCCCGTCTCTTTTAAGACGGTTTCGAAAAGGTCTTGTTGGGTTCCCTGATTTAAGCCTACACACAAAATTTGGTTCAATTCCAGCCAGTAACCGCTGTGCTACAGGAGAAGAAAGTTTCTATTTATTATATAAAAATAAATAATAAAAAATTTGAAAATTTTCTGTTCACCCCGTGAAAGTGTTAGGCTGTCTATAGAAACGATCCTCATTTTTTTTTGTTTATTCGGCTCTCCGGAAACCCAGACCATCGCAGGCCCTCTCTACATCTGGTATAGGTGCCTGCTCCGGTCTGGGGGTTTTGAAGTTCTTCTTTGTATTTTTTATATTTTCTAACTAAGGACGTTGAACAGTATTCAAATTAATGTAATGGTTTCTTTTTTTTTCTCTTTTTCATTTCTCTAGTTAGTTCTCAGTAGTTAGGGGAGATGTGGTACCGATGGATCAAAAATTGGAAAATGATCGCTGGCCCCGAAATGTTCAGCCGAAAACAGCAGATCTTTTGCTGGCTCAGCACTTTGATACAAGCTCTACCTATCGCTCACATATACATGAATATCCGTCTTTTTAAAAAATATTTATGAACGTTCAAAATTTGTTGCTCGAACGTGTCATCGGTCCCCACCCGGTGGGTCCAATGGAACACGATCCCGGGACCTATGACACAGATACCCTAAAAAACTCAAATGTGACTACTTTTCTTGCTCAGTATTATAATCTAAGCTACAGCAAGCCAAAGAAGAATGTTTGGTGGCAACTGTCCAAAAATAGAATAAATATTAACTCAAATGTTGTCATAAAATCACGTTTCGATTTAGGCTCGGAATTATAAAGTTGAGGGTACATACATATTGCCCGAAAATCGACAGTGTGACTTCCAAATACCTCGTTATGGCGATAAAACATCTTATGCAATTATTACATAAAGATTTTCTGTACGTAGGCATGTTTCATTTGTTTCATAATTAGTATGCTTGATTATTTTGCTTGATTTGGCTATTGTATCATCGGTCCCCACCCTACGAATTTTTTACATGAATCGAAAAAAGTCTACTCAAGGAAAGTACTGAAAAAATAATAAGTGCCATTATATAGCCTGATACAAGCCCTACACTTCACAATAATAATGATTGCTGGTTTGTTCGTGTTGACGGTTACAAATAAAAATGTATATGTCGATCTAAATTTAGTTTACACCCCCCAAAACAAAAATCATCTGTGAGAGACCCCATAGCCCGTGCACGTCGAATTTTTTGGTATGTGAGGAAAGATTTTGCCAGCATGCAATTGTACACAAGTTCACGGAGTGTAATCATGGAATTATCATGGAGAATTTTCAACGTATTTTCGGTCCCAGTGATCCATCGGTACCACATCTCCCCTACTACCCTGACGCATCTCAACGGGAGAAAGTTGGTTCTCCCGTGGCTTACTTTTTTGGGGGTTTTGGTCTCTATTTTCCTCCCCATTTTGAGCCCGCTTTTTTTCCTCTTTGTTATTTTCCTACTCTATCGCATCTCAACGGGAGAAAGTTGGTTCTCCCGTGGCTTACTTTTTTGGGGGTTTTGGTCTCTATTTTCCTCCCCATTTTGAGCCCTCTTTATTTCCTCTTTGTTATTTTCCTACTCTTATCGAGTTTTCTCTGTATGTTTTTGACTATTTTTGATACGTATTTGTTGTTTTCTTCGTTTTCTAGTCGTTTTTTGACTTTTCGTAGGATTTTCATCTCCAATCCTTCATTTTCTATTCCTTCATTTTCTATTTTTTTGTTATCAATATCGAGAGAAATCTTCAGGTTTATTATCGTCTTTTTCATAATCGATGCAATGATCCAGTTAATTTTTTCCTTTCCGGTGTTGTACATTATTGAGTCATTGTCTAGTTCAGAGGTCTCAAACACGCGGCCCGCGGGCCGCATGCGGCCCGCCAAAGCATTTTGTGCGGCCCGCGACGACATTTTGGAATTTCAAGTATTCAACAATATATTCAAGTGCGATATATCTTTTCGGTATCATAACTATCACTAGGGATCAGGTATTTCGTCACATATCTAGTTCATGACGATAAAACATGGCTCGTTGATGATTCGTGACTGAAAATTGTGCGACCTTCTCATAAAATTATTCGAGTTCGGATTGATTGGGTAATTGACTCGAGTTGAGTCGGGTCAAACGTCAAAATCAGAGAAGGACTTGTGACTTGGAACGGTGACTTGTTAATCCTACGGACGCAACAATATATGAAACTGTCATGGGAATAGTAATATATCAAAAGGTCGTAGCTTGCGTGGCTTAGGGTAGGCCCTATATAGCTATCTAATCAGGTCAGTATGGCAACCATTGGCATTCTATTACCCCCGTGACGTATGGTTGGTTACATGCTGGGTGTTGTTTGTTCTCTTTATCGATGTTATTATCGGTGGCGAGTAGGGTAGTAGTACGCTCTACAGCTGTAACACCAATGAATTATTCGCCAATTGGACATTTCTATTCCAGGGGTTCTTAACCTGGGTCCGTAGACGGGGTACGGCGGGGTACGCAGCCCCACATCAGGGTGCGCGAGTTGAATTGTGGAATTAGGCCTATATGCTTTGGAATATGTTCTTCGCCAATTTAATTCAACTGGAAAATAGTCTTCGCGCTACGCGCGATTTTATGTGAGTGCGCTTTCTGATTTTAATATAGGTGCCATCGGAAATTGTGTTGAAAATGGACAGGGGCTACGAGAAATCTCATTGGAAGCTCAAGCGGTACAATCGCTAAAAAGATTAAGAAGCAATGCTATTACTATTGCTCAATAATTTACTATGGCTTAATATTGATTATATTTAAGCTGTTATTGATATGTTCCAATAATAATCGAAGGCAAAATCTAACGCTGATTTAATTTGAAGTTGGCAATGACAATAACAATAGCCTATACTTATCACGACTTTATCAAAACCAGGATTAGGCTACACCGCCCAAATGTCTGATACCAGATCAATCTTCAGTAGATTTTAAAATATTCTACATAAAATTGTGGCACGTCAAAGGTCCACTAGTTACAATATTATAACCCGACAGTTTTACGATGTCATGATGCAAACTCTTGTATGATGTCTGTAAGTGAGTGTGACTCATTAATTAAAACAATTATGTCCGACACAAAAACAATTTTATTCAAATATCTGAAAGTGTGATTTTTTCCGTGTCAAGCGTGAATAATGCAATCGCAAATTCAATTTCCACGATGTTTGTGGCATATGCCTGTCTGCAAGGTCCCGTCAAATAAGGCCTACTTGGAAATTATACATTGAATATCCCTATTATTGATGCTGCGGCCCGCGGCGTCATCAAAAACTAGAAAATGGCCCGCGAGCACATTTGAGTTTGAGACCTCTGGTCTAGTTCGAGTCCTAGCGTTTTTTCGATTTTTTCTTCAATATCTGCAATATATTCACAATCAGTGAATATATGTTTTGCACAGTCGTTACTCGAATTACAAAATTTGCAGTTCAGTAGTAATTTCCTGCCATTTTTGTCCTCTGTTATATTCCGTCTTCTTTTTTTCTGTCCGAATATGTATCCGTTTTTTTTCTGTCCGAATATGTATCCGTCATGTGCCGCCCGATAATTTATGATCATTTCACTATTAGTTATCATATTCTCCCCAAAACACTTGGTTCTGGTTATTCTTGTCCATTTTATTTTCTTTCCGTGTTGTGTTCGGAGTTCTATCTCATTTTCTTTGAGATTTTTTATTCCTTTATACAATTCTTTGTGGGAGCTCTCTCTCCACTCTTCCTCTTTCCATCCGATTTTTTTTGCCAATTCTATGCTATCCACCCAACTTTTCGGTGTAGGATATTTGTGTCTTTCGTTATTATTATAGAGGTTGGGTCGGATGGCTTTTATTTTTGTTCCGACCTCATATATGGCATATTTATGCCATATTTCGGTCGGTTTTTCCAGATTTTTGAGTATCGCGATCTTTTCGAGTTCTACTGCTCTGACTCGTGACTCAATATCCGGGATTCGGAGTCCGCCTTTCTCTCTTTCGGCGATCAACGTTTTACGTGATATTGCCTCCATTTTGTGGGGGAGCCATAGGAATTTGAAGTATATTTTTTCGAGTTCCTTCAGGTCTTCTTTTTTCGGTGGTATGACTCGGGCATTATACAGGATTTTAGTTGTGGCCAAGGAGTTCAAGATGGCTTTTTTTCCCATCCAGGTCAATTTTCTGTACCTGTAGGCCATCAGGGTTCGTACTATTTTCAATCTGTTCTCGGTCTAAGTTTGAATGTACTGGTTTTTGCCGAAATATTGGCCCAATATTTTAATCAGTTCTTTCTTCTGATTCTCGAATTTTCCTACTCTAGTTCCTGTTCTCGGGTTTATGTGTAATATTTCTGTTTTTGCTGGGTTCAATTTTTGCCCGGTTGCCCGTTCATATTTTTGAAATTCTCTCAATACGGCTTCGATATCCTCCTCCCTCCCAAGGTAGCATGTAATATCATCGGCGTGTTGTTGTAATTTTATACTTTCCCTGCCGATTTTGAAAGGTCTTATTTTTTCGTTTTTCATTATTTTTCTGGCTAGGGGGTCACAGCTGATGGCATATAAACACATGCTCAGCGGACACCCCTGCCTTATCCCCCTTTTGATGTTAATGGGTTCTGTTAGGGTACCGTTTACTAGAATTCTGCTTTTCGCTGAATCGTATATGTTCTTTATCAACTGGACGAAGGGCCTGGGAAACCTGTAACTTTCAAGTATGCTATAGAGGTATTTGTGATCGATCATGTCGAATGCTTTTTCCTGATCCAAGTTGACAATGAGTAGTTCCTGCTTTCTTTCTGTTGCATGTTCGATTGTTGCCTGCGTGTTTCTTAGTATGTCGGTAATTTGCCGTCCGCGAATCGCACATTTTTGTGTCCTGAGTATTAAATTTGGAAGTATAGGTTTTAATCTGGCTGCCAAGATGCTCGTTAGTATTTTATAGTCGGTGTTTAGTAAGGTTATCGGTCTCGAATTCAAGAGTTTTGGCTCTCCCTTCTTATACATTACTGTAGTTGTGCCCTCCGTCCATGTTTGGCACAGGCCTCCAAAGCAGTAGGCGTTATTGATCACTTCTAGTAGGTCCTTCTTAAGAATTGACCAGTAAGTTTGATAAAATTCCTTAGAAAGCCCATCAGACCCTGGGGTCTTTCCATTTTGTTTAGGATCGTTTTGATCTCTGTCTCTTCTATCTGGCTTTTGAGATCTTCTTGTTCTTGTTCAGTCGCCTCAAGGTCTGCGATTTCTGCCCGTCCATGTTTGGCACAGGCCTCCAAAGCAGTAGGCGTTATTGATCACTTCTAGTAGGTCCTTCTTAAGAATTGACCAGTAAGTTTGATAAAATTCCTTAGAAAGCCCATCAGACCCTGGGGTCTTTCCATTTTGTTTAGGATCGTTTTGATCTCTGTCTCTTCTATCTGGCTTTTGAGATCTTCTTGTTTTTGTTCAGTCGCCTCAAGGTCTGCGATTTCTGCAATGTAGTCTTCTTGAAGGCGGGAATTCTCGCTCGGAGATTTCCCCCATAGATTTGT
The DNA here is from genome assembly GCF_051294905.1 of Botryllus schlosseri. Classification (NCBI taxonomy): domain Eukaryota; kingdom Metazoa; phylum Chordata; class Ascidiacea; order Stolidobranchia; family Styelidae; genus Botryllus; species Botryllus schlosseri. Next base: position 17,604,860 of record NC_137250.1, on the reverse strand, counting down.
GTAGAACTCGTATACCTCTTGGGTTATTTCTTCTTTTGTTTTGAGTTCTTTGCCCTGTTGGTTTAGTACTGCAGCGATCATTTTACTTTGTCTTCGCTGGGCTATTTTGGTAAAGAAATTTTTCGTTCTCCTCTATATCCTTCAGTTTGTGCAGCTTGCATCGATACCTTATTTTGTCATTCTCGGTCTTCTTGAGTTCGTTCATCTGCTTTATGGCTTCTTCTGCCATGTTTACATCGTTTTGTATTCGATTTATGTTATCTCTGAGGATGTTGGTCTTTCTTCTTTCCTCTATGTGTTTTTTCTTCTCAAAGCCTTGTATTTGTTTGGTTAGTTTTTTCTTTAGATAGTCCCACCATTGATACACGTTTTCGAAGCTACTTTTCTTCTCCGTACATCTTTGATGGGCTATTTTGATTTTTTTATGCAAGGTTTCGTCTGGGTAGAGTCTGGTATCATTTTTCCATGGTCCTCTTCCCCATGTGACGTTTAGTGGTGCGTCTACTTGTATTTCTTGCATAAAAATGTGGTCTGCCACATTGTTGAGTTTGTATATGCACCTTTTAACCTGCGGGAGCAGATTTTCTGATGCATAGATTCGGTCTACTCTTCGCGATTGGTGCGATTTCATAACTGTGTATAGTTTTTTATGTGGGTTTCGCCATCTCCACACATCTCTAATTCTATTTATGTCCGTAAGATCTTTCCATACCTTAGCGGCAGGTGTCTGTTCAAAATTTTCATTGATTTTCGAGTCAATTTTGTCTGTTACGCAGTTAAAATCTCCGCAGATTATTGTCTGGTCCGTCTGTTTTCCTAGTTTGTCGGCAAACTCTTTATAGAATTTAGTTTGATATGCTCCTACGTCGGAGGGAGCATATACGTTGAAGATTCTAATAGTGTTGCCGTTTTCGATATCGGTCATTGTTATTGCCTGGATTCTATCCGCTACAACTATTTGGCTTCCTATGTGGTACTTTTTTCCCAGTTCTTTTTTAATGAGGATACTGGTGCCTCTAAAGTATAGCTTCTTTCCTTCTTTATCTGTCCATTGTTGTTGTCCATTGTTGTTTTGGTTTGATTTGGTTTGGATAGTATTTAATGTTGTTTTGTTCAGTTCTTTTTTAATGAGGATACTGGTGCCTCTAAAGTATAGCTTCTTTCCTTCTTTATCTGTCCATTGTTGTTGTCCATTGTTGTTTTGGTTTGATTTGGTTTGGATAATATTTAATGTTGTTTTGTTCCGCCCATTTGTTTATGGTGTTATCGTCCACTCTGTGGGTTTCTTGGAAGCAGATGATATCCCACTTCTTTTCGGTTTTCAAAAATCGTTTTATTTTTTGCCAATGTGCCCTTAGGCCATTGACGTTAAGTGAGTGCAGGTTAAAAGCCATTTAATCGGATCAGGGGACATGTTCGGTGGTCGGTTTGTTTTAGGATTTATTTTTGAGGTTGTCTGCCTTCAAAAGTTTTCTCCTTGCACCACCTTCCGATATAAGCGTTGGACTTCGGTCGTTGTTACTCCGCTTATTGGGCGAGAAGACGTTCTTGCCAAAGAACTCCTCTGCCGTAAAGCGTCCGCTTTCAAATCTTCTCGCAAGTGTTGCCGTTTGGCCAGTTCTGCTGGTTATTTTCTTCGCCTTTTTTGATTTATTCTTGTCTGTGTTTGCACTTTTTTGTGTGTCTTCCTCGCTCGTTACTATATGTAGTTCATCGTCCGTTTGTTGTATGCTTTCATTTTCACTGTTAGATTCTATTCCTTCATTTGGTTTTATCGTTGTGTCCAGTTCGCTTCTATCTGGAGTCGGTGGCGAACTCTCCGCCAGGTTAAAGAAGTCATGCAGTTCGTCTTCCTTTTGTTCTGGTTCTTCTTGCTCAGATTCCTCTATAACTTCTTCGTATAACTTCTTCGTTCTGACTTAATGGAGGGTTCTGAGTTGCCTGTTCATCATTTTCTATCTGCATTGTATCTTCTACTGTTTGGTTTGGGTTATTCATCTGTTCTGTAGCGTTTTCATTTTGTGGACATGCGTCTCTTCTGTGGCCATACTCTTTATAGATTAGGCACGCCGTCTCGTTCGGACAATCTGCTGCATTGTGTCCTGCTTTAAGGCATCTAAAGCATTTGTTTGTTGCTTCGTCGGCTGGGAGATATAGGGGAGATGTGGTACCGATGGATCAAAAATCGGAAAATTATCGCTGGCCCTGAAATGTTCAGCCGAAAACAGCAGATCTTTTGCTGGCTCAGCACTTTGATACAAGCTCTACCTATCGCGCACATATACATGAATATCCGTCTTTTCAAAAAATATTTATGGGCGTTCAAAATTTGTTGCCCGAACGTGTCATCGGTCCCCACCCGGTGGGTCCAATGACACACTACCCGGGGACCTATGACACATATACCCAAAAAAACTCAAATGTGACTACTTTTCTTGCTCAGTATTATAATCTAAGCTACAGCAAGCCGAAGAAGAATGTTTGGTCGCAACTGTCAAAAAATAGAATAAATATTAACTCAAATGTTGTCATAAAATCAGGTTTCGATTTAGGCTCGAGCTTATAAATTTGAGGGTACATACATATTGTCCGAAAATCGACAGTGTGACTTCCAAATACCTCGTTATAGCGATAAAACATCATATGCAATTATTACATAAAGATTTTCTGTTCGTAGACATGTTTCATCTGTTTCATGATTAGTATGCTTGATTATTTTGCTTGATTTGGCTATTGTATCATCGGTCCCCACCCTACGAATTTTATACATGAATCGAAAAAAAGTCCACTCAAGGAAAGTACTGAAAAAAATAATACTTGCCATTATATAGCCTGATACAAGCCCTACACTTCACAATAAAAATGATTGCTGGTTTGTTCGTGTTGAAGGTTACAAAGAAAAATGTATATGTCGATCTAAATTTAGTTTACACCCCCTAAAACAAAAATCATCTGTGAGAGACCCCATTGCTCGCGCACGTCGAATTTTTTTGTATGTGAGGAAAGATTTTGCCAGCATGCAATTGTAGACAAGTTCACGGAGTGTAATCATGGAATTATCATCGAGAATTTTCAAAGTATTTTCGGTCCCAGTGATCCATCGGTACCACATCTCCCCTACTTTGCAGGGTGCCCTGCCCAAGTATATGAAAGCAGGGATTTGGCCAGGGATATAGTTGTCTATGATCACCTGGCGGTATCCGTTGTGTATTTTCGTGCCTTTGTGGTAAATCATTTTAATGTTTCGTATCGTCCCGCATTCTAGTTCTTCGATCTTGTGTATTACTTCCTCATTCTCCACTTCTGTGGGCACAGCCCTGATATTTATTTGTATCGCGGGAGGTTGCGGTTTATGGAGATATAGGGTGCCGTTTTCCGTTCTTATTCCATCTTCAGTATTCCTCAGGAAAGATTCCATCAAGGCGTCCACTGGGGATTCCTTGTGGAAGGAGAGGTTATAGGTAGCTCTACCTATTTGAAAGATAGATGCTATCTCATTTGTTTGATGCTTGAGTAAAGGATGTTTGATTATTGCATCTATTACTTCAGCTGCATTGCTTTCCAGAGGTGTGACAATGTCTAGCGATCTCGGTCTATACCCGTAGGTAATTCTATGCCACTTTTCGTTACGTAGAGCACTTGCGTAGGGGAGACCGGGGACAATTGTAACACTTTTCGTATTTTCCAACATTACGTGTTCTTCTCGTGGAAATTTCACTTCCAAAGTTTTATATAAAGAAGCCAACAACTCGATAGTTGATATGAAAACTAAATTGGAACTCAATCAACAATCAATCATGGAAATTTTGGGTCGCAAAAATCGCTGCTCAAATGTTACAATCGCCCCGTACCCAGGGGCAATTGTACCACCCTTGCGGGGCAATTGTAACAGTGTTATTTATAACTAAACACAAACTAAATGAACAACGAAAACGGAAGCACAAATTGTAATATTGCATGAAACTAAAGGTAGAGACGTTTGAACGCTTCCAGGCTACGCCCCATCGCATTTATGGCATCTGAATGCAATATCACCCTTCGTGTCTTGTTCAAGCTTAAAGTGTACAAGAGACACATCCATTCCATCATCTCCCTACACATATTCGGCCTCTTCTACCAAGGTTCTGTTGTTCAGCGGGCATAATGGGTTGGTCATTCGGTCACCTGCAAAGGTGCGAAACCGACCTGGCTAACATATCTTGGTTGAATGGGCCGATGATAGTATAGTAAAACGAGGACGCAACATTGTGTGGCGTCAAAGCTATAATGACATTTATCTGTGCTGTAGAAAATTAACATAAATTGTTCATATCAAATATCAAAATGTAAGTGGGCCATGATCAATGTCAGAGGACGAGAATTAAGCCATGACTATTGAAGTTCGACACACTAAAGGTCGATCAACACGAGAAACAGTGGTTGAATCACGAAAATAACCGAACCCTCAGATTCACATCACCACTATTGTATGGCCGTTTCGACAGATGATCATGTTAGAATTGGTATCGCAAGGCAGTATCTGTTCTGGTGAACTTCTGGCTGTTGCAAGATTATTCTGCAGTAGATGAATGGTAATACCAACATATGAACAAAGACATTCAAAATTGATAACATATTGTAACGGGGCAAAAGTAACAGAGTATTACGATTGCCCCTGACACGCTCGACCATGATTAGTGTCTCAGTATGGTACATTCCCGGCGATGCAAGTCCTGTTCTTTCTATCACCACGGTAGACTATAGTAACATTGTTCTAGCTACACATATTACGTTGTAACTACTTGAGGTACTATTCGTCTAGACAAATTATTTCAGACCAGAATAACTTTACTCAAGGGTCAAAAATTTCGTTTTTTGCAAATTATTCCGGGGTTTCGAATCGTAGCTCAACGTAACTCCAGGTATAATATGAGGGATAACTACTGCATGCGCACTTAAAATATCAAGCTGATTTCTCCATCCTACTAGCGGTGAGGTCGATTGTTACATTTGCCCCTGGTTACATTTGTCCCCGGTCTCCCCTACGTCGTGCATGCATCAGAACCAGGGCTGTAATGACTCGAGTCTGACACAAGTTGCGATTTTTGGTGCATGTGGCGTGTGGCCTCATCAAGGAAATGAAAGGATGGTTTGTAATAGAATCAATGTCGTCGCAAGTACTGGTATGGTCATGGTCATTCCTTACACTCTTATTGTGATATTTAGTTTTACGCTTAATAGAACACATTGTCGTCGATTGCATGCAATCTCCTCATCATCTTCATCTAGTCGAAAGTAGAAGCAAGCCCTTATTCAATTAGCCGGAATTGTAATCATATGTGTTGTTGGATACTCACCTGAATTCCCAATCAAGACTTCCCATCCTAAAGACGTTTTAACATCGCTCACATTACCAGCTCACGGGACCCAACGCCTGTGTGAATGCGTCAATCGCTCCATCTATTATCCCGCTTCCAGGGATGTAAAAAAAGATTGTAAGCGTATGATTGCAGACATAATGAGAACAACTATTAAAAATTGTTTTCCGATCAACAAAACATGTCATCTGTCAGGGTACAGTCATTGATGGAGCTTCAGGTGAGGTCCAGCCCACCACCGTCCGGTCAACGGAAACATGTAAACGTGGAGAATAGTGAGATGGTCGTTGCGGAAATGCCGGATTCATTATCGTCTGATATAGCCTCGTAGAAGTGCGCGGTTGTAGCCTCGGCCAAGCATGACGAGTCGTCGTCGACGAACGTATAATCTCACTGGTTATCTCCCCGCCACTGAATGCCATATAGCGTACGGTCCTGCTTCGTACATTTTCACCCAATTGTTTTCAAAAATGTCCTCCGAGGACGCCTAAATGTTATCCTTTTTGGGATTTTGTCCTCTTTTCAAGGAATTGCGGTAAAATTTATAGCAAAATTCGACTGAAATGCCGTAAATCAGCACCGAAGTGACGCTCCGGCGGGTATTTCGGGAGCTGAGCGAAAGTTGACCTTTTTTCAGTCAACCGACTAGGAAGTGGTAGAAATTTACCACTTTTTTGAGATTTTCCATCGGCATTCTGTGTTTGAAAATTTTGAAAAAGTGTCCTCCTAACCCGATTCCAAAATATGGTAACCCTATACCTAATAGGTCACCCTAAGGTTGCCTAAAACACTGCACACCAAATTTGACTCGATTCCAACCAGTAAAATCCGACGCAAAACCAATTGAAATTTTTGATTTTATTGTAAAAATAAAAAAATGAAATTTTTCAAATTTTTCTTTGATCCCCATAAACTTGTTAAGTTGCCTAAAGTATGACAATTTTTGCTAAATTCCTACTGATATAAGCGAAGGTAAAGCAGTTAAAAATTTTAAAATTGCAAAAATTTATGGTTACCATACGTCCTCTAGATCCACAGCCTTCAAATAGACAAGAAGGTTGAATTGAGACAGAGTTGCCATCCCATATCGACATTTCACGACGATTACAAGCACTTTCATTGTGCATGTAGTAGTATTAGGGTTACCCTGACCTTATTTTTAATTATATTTTCGGAATCAGTGCGACAGTAGCATTCGATCGATATTAAATTTTATTGAAAAGCCAAAGTGTCGACAAAAAAAAAATATTTCAGTTTTGCAGCATGCATTAGTCACACAACTGCTCTCGAGATGATAGACGAAAACCACCGGCATGAAACGGTACGATATATTCTGACACGCCAGTAGCCATAATAAAGTGGACAAAATTCCCTGCTATAGGTATAGCTCCTAGTGTTGAGACTTCGGGATCAAATTTGAAATCCCGGGATTTTCGCTGCTCAATCCCGAGATTTCCCGGGATTAGCATTTCACCTCCACAGCACCGTATTTGTAACGTTCCGATACTCGGTAACACCAGGGTTGCCAGACATCTTTATGGAAAAAGGGCCAAACAGCGCCAGAAAAGGAGCCAAAAAGTGTCAAATTGTTCAATAACGTTAATAACGTTGCAACATTACCCACAGACCTTTTGTCAATCACCTGGAATTCCAGTCTGATATTGCTGGTCACTGTTGTAGGACACCAGATTATCTACCTACAACTACACTGGATCCAACTACAACAACTGCTATTATTTCAAGCCATTCCAACTGTATATAAAATCGTAAATTTTACGAATTTTAATTAAAAATTGAGAGATTAGTTTCTTTAGATTTGAAACTTATCCAACTTATATACTTAAGTTTTAGGTTTTTCACCAAAACACTCTCCGGTTATGTTGAAGTTTTTTTCTATAAGTCTATGAGTCATCAAGGACTATGAGGGTACTCTACTTCAGACGTTTTCTGCTACTTAGCTTCCAGCCATGTTCGATGCTTTTTCGTCCACCTGTTCATGTTCAGAAATCCGTATTTACAATTCCAACTCAGTCTACATTCTACAAAACCAAATCCAAATCTTCATCTTCTACAGTGTTTCCACTGAATCTTTGACCTTGGCGTAAACATCGTCAGCTCAATTTGCGAGATGCATTTATTTGAATAGCTAGTTTGATGATATGTCTCAACTGCTTCCAAAAAGGGCCAAATATTGAAAATAAAGGGCCAAGGGGCCAAATTGATTTCTGGGGGGCCAACTGCCTCTAAAAAGGGCCAAATTTGTGGAATTTGGCCCCAAAAGGGCCAATCTGGCAACCCTGGGTAACACTGCTACGATCCGTAGACTCCAACGGAAGTAATTGTGTAGCTCATTGTTACGCCATAATTCGCTTTAATATCACATAATTGTGAATTGTTTTCGACAATAAGCCGAGTTTGTGACACAGCTTTAGTACCAAAATACGAGACATGGCACTACGTAAGCCTTGGTAGATGCTGTTTACGAATCCCGGGATTTCATCGGGGTCAATCCCGGGATCGGGATTGCTTCAAATCTCGGGATCCCGGGAACGGGATTTCCCGGGGTCCCAACGCTAGTAGCTCCTAAGAAATGGATTTTGGGGTCCACACCATAAAACCAGAATTGGACATCGAGAAAATTTTCAGCTATCCCGAATATTATTCTAATTATAATTATGGCTACACACTTTTTTTTCAAATTAGCCAAGAATTACACCTAGTTCTTTCGAAATTACATTGGAATATCTGGTTTATTTTTCCAAATTACATTACAATTAGTATTACTGAGTTCGTGAAAACGTGACGTTGAATCAAGTTCCTTTCGTGTCAAATCATAGTTAATTATCGTATGCAAGAAAATGCCAAACGTCTGTGCAGCCACCTTGGCTTGTGTCGCATTACTCAGTTCTGAAGCGTTTTCAGGAAAACCAGAAATTACACTTTCATTGAAATTAGAGTATAGAAACATTTCACAAATAAAAATTAGATTACCGGCTTTTCGCTCTAAATCAGAATAGAATTATCTAGCCGTCCAAATCTGCGTAAAACACACCGATATTGACAATATCAATCAGCTTTTACGTTATCGGTATTCAACTCATCCCATTCTTCCGTCCACGAATCTTCTATGCCTGTCCGTGCCTCGTCGACTAGGGATATCTACCAGGGATATCCCTGCTCGTCGACAGGCACGTCTTCGTTACGCCAAGCCTCCAGATTATCACCATTGTCATTGGTGGCCATTGCGAGCTTAGAATTTCTCTCAATATGATTGTTTGTAGTAGTATCAGTCATATAGTCATTTAGCCAAGCTTTCAAGTGCCAGTCTGATGATTTTGTAGCAGCAATTGCACTGCTGGGTTTCGTCACTTCGTCAAATTCCAAGGAGGGGGGCCTTGGGCGCCGTACGGGGTATGGTTGGAATTAGAGTTTGGTAGGCCGTTATAGTTTTAACGAAATAACAATATAAATAAACGGGTTAGGGTTTGAGTTAGGATATAGTGTATAGTTAAAAAAAATTGAAACAATAACATATTATCTATGTATCAAAGCGAACGCCGAGATTTAAGGAATTAAATCAGATGTGGTATAGGAAGTAGTAACATGATCCAATTTGATAAACAAATCCATAAAGCTAAAAAGTAATAAATCGAAATATTCTCATACCAAACACCAAACACCTGCGACCAGTAGAGAAAAAATGTCTTTTTTTCCGTGAAGAAGTGTCACTACTAGGCGGCTATATTGTCATCATTGACATAATATAGGTACACCTCACATATAAATAATGGTAAATTACATTACATTACGGATCACAAGGGTTCCCTTCCCGTAACACCTTCATTTTATGCTTCCTTTGTTTTGGTCGTAATCTGGGATCAGCCCGACCTAGGCATTGTGAGGAAGACAAGAGATTTAAATGAAAAGGCAGACGTTAGAGTCTAGTATTATCTAATTATTATTGAATCGCGACCAGTGTTTTTCTGGAGGGCGGCGACCTTTTGAGTCAGAACTGATACAGTAACGCGATCACCGATCACTGATATTTGAATTTTATATCCTCGATGTAACCTGCATATAACGGTGTCGCATTGGTGTTTTCACTTCTGTGAATACATACTTTTGACCCATTTCTTCCTAAAACTATGAACTCAGTGTGCACTCTTTTGCCTATAATGGCTGTCGGACGGTTAGCTTTTGTGGCCCACGACCACATTTGAGGTGTGCAGTTATGAGGGATTATATTATTGAGTAATTCTTATTACCGTTTTCAATCTACTCATAATTGCTTGTCGGGCCGGATGAAAACGTCTCGCGGGCCGTATGTTTGCCTCCCTGCCATACAGCAACATAGCCAAAATATCCCCACCGACTTCCATTCAATTTCCCCCTGTGAAGCCGAAAATCGCGCACAATAATACTACACGACCTCCTGCCCTTCTTAGTCGGAAATCGGAATGCATTTATCAATGTGTTTATTGAACAGACATATAACTGATCGAATTTTTGTCACGCGAAGCATAAAATTGGGAATCCTGGTAGATTCAGACAGTTACGGCGTCACTTCTTTTTTGTCCCCGAGTGCTGAGTCCTCCACATAGCTGTCGGATTGGTCTTTCGCTAAAATATCGGACATGTCGCCTTCCTCTAGCATGTCTGAAAAAATTCAAACGCTTGAAATCACCTAATGCATCGCAATTCGGTTATGAAATTACTTTTCATAGTTACTATGCTATGATGCCAGCAGGGCACAAGCCGCAACCAACCAGCAGAGGTGGTCAGTAACGAAGTACTTCTACTTTTTCGAAGTACTCAAGTAGTTTTCCTCTACTTCTGATACTTACTCAAGTAGATTTTTTTTCGATAATCCTACTTCATAATATTTTGTGATCTACTTGCTTACTTTTCTCGCTATTTTCAGTTTGTCAGGTAGAAGTAGTTTAATCCTCCAATAAGAAAGATAGCCTAAGGCAGTAGTTCTCAACCGGGGGTTCGCGAAACCTTTAAATTTGCAGAATGGTTGATGACTTAATGTGGAATTTTTTGGAATTAAAGAAATCATGAGGCAGTTTCGCTTCATAACTCACATAAACAGAACGGCCATAAGCGATGATATATTCTACTGAGCAAACTCCTTATAATTGCCAAATTGCCACAAGTCTACTGATACAGAGTTATTGCTGTTTAGGGACGTTTTGTTGAGGTTTTGGAAAATAGCTTTGATGCTGCTCATCACTATCCTACAGATGGTATTTGCACTGGACAGAATACCGTTGCACGATAATAGAGCTAAATTTATACTAAAGCTTTTGGGGTCCGCGGGGGTCCGTCACGGTCCAAACAGGCTCCGCGAAGACAAAAACGTTGAGCACCACTGGCCTAAGGAATTTCGGGGTTGTTTTCACGGAGCACCAACATTTTATTTTCATAAAAGTCATGTAATACCCAGAATTTTCGTTGCGCTTCGCGCACAGTAGATATGGAGTGACAAATATGTTTTAACGGAATTATCGCTGAATATACCTTGGATACCGGGTTGGGTGGTTCCGTTCACACCGCATCGTCACCTATATCAAATATTTCATCACAGTAAGTATGCCCCCCCCCCCCCCCCATAACGTTTGAAACTACCTTTTCGCAATCTAGCAATTACCTATTATACCTAGCAGTCCACGCAAACCACGGTAAAACTTTCTGGACAATGGATATGAAATATATTTTCCGCTTTTTAGATGTAGTATTTGTATTTTTCTTTCAATTACGAGTATTATACGTCGAGTTCTAATTATAGTTTCAGTTCTTTTGTCTGGAGAACATAGGCTAGCCTACATGTCAAAGTATAAACCAAGTGTAGTAATGCCTTATATTTTCCGAAAATAAAGCTATACACTATATGGCATTTTTACGATCTGCCATATTTTTAATTAACGTATACGAATCGCCGCAAAGTGTTTAAGTCATATCCGACACAACTTCTTCGTATTGCTTGCTCTTCGACTGAACTAGGGGCCTTATAATATGGGGCAGGGCACCATGCAATGATATTCTCCAAATGGGGTGTTCGAGTAAACAAAGAACAAGTATCGCATTTTCATATCAATACTGTCATTTACATGGACGACTGCTTATTCTGTCAAAAATTGACACCTCCTGTTATGCATCAATATGAATCAAGCTCTCTACACCTTCCGTATAGCTCCATTTGCAGCTTTTGACAGTCCATGCGAACGAATTATGATCGTTTGCGCAACTACTTACTTACTTGAGTAGATTTAAAGTCAGTGAATTTTACTTTTATTTCAAGTAGTATTAGGTTGATTATGAAAGAAGCACTTCTATTTGTACTTGAGTAGATTATTTGTCGCTACTTCAACTTCTACTTGAGTAGCTTTCTAGACTACTTTGACCACCTCTGCCAACCAGTGATGAACAGGCGATACGCTCTCACATTCCAACCGCGCCAACATTGATGTGAGGAACGTATCTTTCAGAAACGAAATCCAGGCAATTTGCCCGTATGCATATTGGATATAACCGTTCGCTATACTCAGTGCAGAAAAGGGTGGTAAGTTTGGCTGATTTCAAATACCCTACATGGGCGAGTTACGATATTCCATCTCCTATATTGTCCTGACTTAGACCCAATATCCAATGACCAGGAACGCAGAACGCTGAGTCCAATACTACTTTAATATTAGCGAGACGTACAACTAACAGCAACTAGGCAAATAAGGAATGACTATACCCACGACAGCAGGTGCTATATAAGGCAGCGTAATAATTACATCAACAATGATTACTAACACCACATATATCTAGATAGAATCTTCGATAAAATGTATGTACCAGCAGTCATACACCCTGTCGCTGAAGTACATTGTCAGATTCTCATGGTTTTTGATCGAATAACATTGCTATTATAGTCGAACGAATTGTTCAATACGATCGAGATTTTTGGCAAATCTAAACGTTTACTCATTTCGCTTCGAGGCCTGGGTTGTAGATTTGGTATGAATCGTTTTTGTGGATAACAACCACAAAATCCTGCATCATGTAATATTTGGAGTAATGAATGTTTTGATACGGTTAAAACTAAACTGAAGTGTTTTGAAAGTCGCCTGTGATGAATATTATAATAATTTCGGTTTGGTCACACAATCTCAGCTGATATTTAACCACATGGCCTGCGGGGTCATGGGTTTCGCCCATACAAATATTGTCGCTCATTTCGGCAAGCGTTCAGGATTATGAATATGGCAATGACGCTACAAAAATATTGGTATAGCAGTCAACCTGAAATTCGAAAATAATTATAGGACCATATATATATATATGGTCTTATAATATAGGCTTACCATACGTCCTCTTTTAAGAGGATTTGTCCTCTTTTTTGACTCATTTGAAAGTGTCCTCGGAGGACGCCCTTTTGTCCTCTTTTTTGAGATTTTGTCCTCTTTTTTGAAAATTTAGGTCAGATTAAGAGGAAATTGCGAGTGATATGCCGCAAATTAGCGCAGAAGTGAAGCTCCGGCGGGTATTTCGGAGGGAAAAGCGGTGATTTCAGCTCTGAGCGAAAAGAAGACCTTTTTTTTTTTTTTTTTTAGTCAACCGATCATGAAGTGGGAGAAATTTACCGGTTTTTGAGAATTCTTCTCCAGTTTTGCATGTCTGAAATTTCTGAAAAAGTGTCCTCTTTTTTCATTTCCGAAATATGGTAAGCCTATTATAATATGCCTGCAACAACTTATGGATGAAGTACCATCATACCGAAGTCATTGTTATCGTCCGGAATAGTGTCATAACCGTGTCCGTCACCGTAATCACCTTCATATCCATGTTCATGTCGTCCATGCGCCGCCCATCTCTGCAAAATTACAAATGGGTGATACATACACTTTTTACACTAGCACCCATAATTATGCCATAAGGATGCTGCCCGGTTGGGGAAAATAGAGTTCCGATGGGTGCTTCGATTCTGAATAGAGGTTAGGGCTTTGAGTCGAGTCAATGTATCACTTATTATGAAGTTATTAGAGTATTGAAGATATGGAAAGTTCGGATGTGTACATTATGCACCACCACAAAGAATATATCACCAGTTGTACATCGCGTTATTTAATTCGTTATCTATTCGACCATGCCTAGTGCCTACTCCATCGCACCTTCATCTGCGTTCAGCACGACTTTTCAGAAATGCAATCCTCACTGCCGTGAGTTGCTTTTTACTAGACCGACATGTTTCGTATACTGCGATGCGACAAATCGAGATTTCAAGGCTTCCATAATTCGATACTTTTCGTTGATAAATTAACCCTTATAGTGATAAGGAGAGTATAATTTCAGTACCCGAAAAACATAATCTCTCTCGGTACTCGACTCCAATCATTAGAATGAAGTGTCGATTCAGCTTCGATTAGGCTATACTCAGATCATTATGCCCAGACCTAGTTAAGACGCCATCATTCATCGGTACAATGAGTACACAGCCGTAAACAGTAAAGCTTGCAGCCATATTGAACACTTTGAGCAGAGAGTGACAACACTTTTGCAAAAAGTCGTCAAATTTTATAAGGAAGTACCACTGTGATCGCTATAGTATCGAAAATTCGGGCCGACTGTGATTTCTCAAGAAAAGAAGCGGTTGCTCCGTATGGATACGTTGGCAAACAAAACACACCTGGTATGCATGACTTCCGAATCGTTTGAGAGACTTGAATACTTGGTGCCAACGACTTGTAGATCTCGGCCGCGAGTAACTCGACCGCCGAGAGGAACTCGAACGCCGGGAGGAACTCGAACGCCGGGAGGAACTCGAGCGCCTTCTTCGTCGTGCACCTGAAGCAAGCAGTAGCACAGAAATGACAATCAGTAACACCAACGTCGCGCTTAGTTTCATCCTGCTTCGAACCTTGCGTATATACCTTCGCTGCCGATGACGGGGGTGGTCTTTTATACCGTACGCGGAGGCAGAACCACTTCTCCTTTACGCGCTCATCTATTCACGACGGCATTTGCCCATTCAGTGCCGCACTGCCGCAGTATGCATTTTCATTCGAACAAAAGACACGATGCGATGAAATGATGGAACCCGGTCTGCAAACCTTTTACGCAAAATAATGCAGCCGATAGCCACTATACATTCACGGTATTCAAATCGGCCATATTCGGTCTGTTTCTGTCGCACGACCTGTGTATAAGTGGATATGGTATGATGCATAAATCGCGTTCGGTATTATTCGATTTGTTCTTTAAAAATCCCGATATCAGCGTACCACTTTGTCTTCTCGTCGCTAATTATCCCGACCTAAAGTGTTTATTGATATAACTGCATTCACCATGTGTATACGTGCAGTAAGCATATAACTACATGCACAATGAATGCGCTTGTAATCGGCGTAAAGTGTCTATAAGGGATGCCAACTCTGTCTCAATTCAACATTCTTGTCTATTTGAAGGCTATGGATCTAGCTATGGACTGGTTTAACACAAGACACAATCTTAGTAAGCATCTTACTGCATAGTCAGATTACGGAAATGATATCTCATTGAGAGTGATGGGTATTTTCGTCAAATATAGACTAGCAGTGTAAGGCCATTTCGACTGCGAGGTTTTTGAGAACTGCCATAGAGTCCGTTACGGCATGTGGCACAGGCGACCGCCGAATTCCGACTGGTATGCAAACAATCAGAGACACGATACCGATTGCATAAAATGCTTCCACGTCTGGAGACGCGAGACGTAATTTCAACTAAGTCTCGTGAACTTCGATATCACCATCACCATGTGCGGCTACCAGGCTAATCACGACTCAATTTCGAATGAAAAGTCCCGTTCGTCCCGTACAGGGCATAAGATCTGCACAGCGTTATGACGTGAATGTAGAAGAGAGTCGCAATATCGCTATTTTTATTGCTTTGAGCCTATAAATAATAAATTGTTGCTAATATTGTTACCAAGGTTGTGGAGTCGGATTCGAAGTCGGAGTCGGGGTCATTTTCACTAACTCCGACTCCGACTCCAGCCACCACGGTTTTCATGACTCCGGCTCCGACCAAAATTAGCCAGCTGACTCCGACTCCACCGACTCCGACTCCACAACCTTAATAACAATATTATCAACAATTTATTATTTATAGGCTCAAAACAATAAAAAAATAGCGATATTGCAGCGATTTCTGTGAGTTTGCTTGTAAATGCCTATAGTCGGTGATTGATTTTCTTACCCTGGCAGCACTTATAACTAGGGCAAGTTTTTGCAACTTATGCAACTTTTGACGGCTTCCTACAGCTCGCTAGATAGTAGATACTCAGAATCTATGTACTATGATGTTTTAAGCTGTTCGGGTGGATTTTATAGTGCAACTTTTACAACTTTTCTCTATTTTTCGTACCAATTTTTACTGCAACTTTTATCAAATAATGCGTCAAAATGCAAAGGAGTGATTTAAAATCTTGCTATAAACTATTTCTCGTATGGTTCTATTCCCTCTGATTTTGATAGTAAAGAGTTTTATGATTAGGGTTACCATATACGTCCTCTTTTAAGAGGATTTGTCTTCTTTTTTGACTTTTTTGAAAGTGTCCTCGGAGGACGCCCTTTTGTCCTCTTTTTTGAGATTTTGTCCTCTTTTTTGAAAATTTAGGTCATATTTAGAGCAAAATGCTAATGAGATGCCGTAAATTGAGCTCTGAGCGTAAAGATGACCTTTATTTTCATTATAGTCAACCACCCGGCAATGATGTGGAGGAAGAAACGGTATTTTGGGCTCTCAGCGGGAAAGTTGACCTTTTTTTGTAGTCAACCGATCGTAAGGTGGGAAAAATTCACAGATTTTTGAGAATTCTTCTCATCGCTCTATCAAATATGCCGGACCTGATGTGTGGAACAGTATCCCGCAGGCCATCCGGCAGTCGACGAGCATGTCCACATTCAAGTCGAAATACAAGCAATTACTACTAAATAAATACAGTCCATCCTCAAGATTACCGGACCACGACTGACCTATCGATCTCGCTTCCCATGACATGCCGCCCTATTTCTTGTCGCTTCCTTTTTCTATACTATCTTCTTCACTTTCATTCAGTGTGCATGCCTGCTCTTTACATCGCCTAGGCCAAGGTGGGTGTCCGATTCCATAGACAACTCCTAGTCGCTTCGACATCTTCCTTTCTTTTCATTGTATCGCATTTTTTGTGGTGTATTGAACTGATAAAATTGCTAATAAACCAATGATGATGAAGTCCCAAATTTCTGAAAAAGTGTCCTCTTTTTAGATTTCCAAAATATGGTAAGCCTACAACAATGGCATTGACGGTGGGAAAACCACGAATTACTAATGACAAATTCAAATATCATCGCTTTTACGGGTTGGAATTTCGTCAAATTTGTTTTGCATCGTCTTCGTAGACATTAGACAACCACTACTAGCACAGAGCCACTGGTAGGAATTGAGCCACATTCGGTTTGAAGTGTTTTTAGGCAACCTAACAATTTATTCAGTGAATCACTAGGATCTGGAAACAAGTTGTTTTTGAAAAACTCTGATACACATTTTGAACATTGCAATAAATTAATACATTATAATTATGACTTCTGTTATACTGATACGATGGATTCATGTTGGTTCATGGTATTTAGTTGGTTTTTGTTGAAATTTGACTGACAGGCAGGCGATTGTAGCGTAGCTGCCATCAGTTGTTATTTGCTACTTCAATTGTCATACGGTACCGCCATTCTTCTTGGCTGTTGAGAGGTTGTGGGTTTTCTCGGAAACATAGTACGTGGTGCCCATCGCTCAAAGGGTATGATGAGTTCCCGAGTTGAATTTGATGCCATAGAAGTTGTTGAGTCCGACGGTTCTGAAGACTCACAGTCCCAACTAGTACTGAACGTTCCGGAACCGGTAGTTATCAAGGGATCTGGACACTTAACAGTGTAAGTACTCCATTTCTATCTATGAACGACTCTTATGCAGCAGAAAAAGTTTCCGAATGAGAAATTAGACTCAAAGCGACTACTCAGCAGATGTCAGAGTGTCAAGACGAAACGTTCCGGCACGGCGGTACCATAGTCAATGTTATAGGTTTATAGCTAAATAAGGGAATACCCTTTTGAAGCACGATTTTGCTCTGAAACTATGCATGGTTTTGGCTTTGTTACAAAAATTGGTCTCATTAAACTTGAATGGGCTTATGTCATTTCTGGAACTTTGTTCTTGACCATTTTTAATAGGAACTTTGAGAGGATAGGCTATTTTATAATTTTAGACGGCTAATTCCTATTTAGGATATGCAGACAACATTGCCTTTTGAAAAATATGTTCCGTTATTTTCATGAGAATGTGTTTTTACTAGTAGGCCTAATGCCTTTTCACCATTGGTTCCAAAAGGCAGAATATTCAGAAGTTGATTATGATGGGGAGAGGTGGTCTTGTGGTGGTGATCTAGCGAACATGAGAAAAATCATGGACCTTTCGCAGTAGGCTACTATGTAAAGGAACTTCCGTCAACATGAATCTGAATTATCTAGTTTAATAATCATCAACTCCAGCGCAGATAAATAAAAAGCAGATTGACCTTTGCTTTGGAAATCAACCTGAAAATGGGTAGGCCTTTCATTATATTGATTACTATGACACAGACTGAATCGTTCTTGAGATATTGACCAGTGATTGGTTAAATAAAGGCTGTGACTGGGTTATATGAACTAGACTGGCCATTTCTCCATGCCGTCAAATGAACAATAGTGTGATTAATAGACCGTGCCTTTGTAGCCTTTTATAGCCTACTGACTGTCGCAGTTGCACTTAAATTCATGAAATACCAGTATGATGTTACTTACTTTGAACCTTTAGAGCTGGAACCATATATTTATGGGTCTGAGGCATGACCTGTATTGTATTGAACACCATTTGTGTTGAACATCGTAGCAACATTACACCGATCGAATTGTGATACTGGTCAGACACTTATCCAAGCCTAGGAAAATGTATAATGGCTAATGCACTGGGCATTTTTCTTGATCATACATAAAATTATTCACTTCCACCGTAAGTCTAGCATTAGAATAGATCATTTACAGCCCAGTGAACAATATTAGTGTGTAAATTCAATTGGCACTGCATAGGGCAAAATGAGTCGCAATGAATACAGTGACCTGGAAAGGTTAGTTTTCTATAAACCGACATTATTAACACGTGGTCCTCTTTCTGGAATGTGTCAAGAAGAGTATACCAGCCATCAGATGCTTTCTCCATAGTTGATAGTAAACAGTGATGTAGATTTGAAAAAACTGCAATATTCTTCACTTCACATTTGAGTTCTTTACATTAACTTAATTATACCTCAATGGATATAGGTCAGAAAGGAATAGCCTACCGTAATCTTACAAAGCTATATTAGATGGCAAGACTTTGCGCTAAATTACCATACCGTACCATTGTATGCAACTACCTTGCGGAACTATTCATTAAAAACTAATCTGTCACTGGTTTTCACTAGAAAGTCCATGAATTGTATGAAAAAATATGAAATTGAGTTTGTAAGCGAAGTCGATTTGAGTGGATGCAGCAGTAAGTGACACCGATGAAGGAGTTTTCTACATCTTGATGTGGAACTAGGCTGTGTGGAAAGCCCACGAAATTGGTGATGCCCTCGCGCAATGTTGAAATGAGCAACCAAACATCTTTTTTCGAGTTACAATACAATGCCACTTCCGACTGTCTACAATTAGAAATATTTCGCATCATTTTGAACAAGGCATGGTAATCCAAATGTAATTAGGTCTACATCCTTCCTTATCCCGAGTCTTCATGACGGTGATGCCCTTTACGCCTATTCCAGTAATGCGTCATCAAACTATAGACCATCTGTCATTACCAGGCAAACTGTGCTCAAATAATGCTTTTCTTCTCAGTATTTTTTTTAATCATGCCAAACCATAATGCGTCGAGCAACAAAGGATAGCCTTGGCCTTCATGAACATTAACAAGGTGTGTGAAAATGCAGATATATAGTCACATAAAATGGACAAACACTCTGAAGGGTTGCAGCAGTTCAAGGCTGTTGGTAGTAGGCCACTTGATTGGTAGAATCAAAGTAGTAGCTCTAGAGACAAACTTTCGTTAGTATTATTCAAGTTTGTATTGTACGTGGCTTATTGAGTCAGTTCCGTGATGCATGTTATTTCATCTAACCAGCATCACAGGTGCTGATCTGAGAAAGTTGATGGTTATATTTTGACCGCATCATACAAAATACACACACATAGAAATGATGCCTGAATTTTGAATTCAGGAATTTGGGCAATAATAGTTTTACCATCTGTTATATAATGCATTCTTCAATACTTCTTAGTGAGTGTGTAGTACATGTACCTCTTCATACTTGAAATTCGATACATACATAGGGTCATTAGGCTGCATTTAATTATTTCAAGGTCAATTTCTCTTCACCAATGTTTAGGTAGGAGTGAATGTATTGATATGCGATCTCTAATCTTGGCAGTGTCAACTGTAGCAAATCGCTACAAATAATTGATAGTTATCACAATTTATGGTTAAATATTTCAGCCAAGTCGCAATGTTGATTAAATTATCGCAAAGAAATCTTTCAGTTGCATCATTGCTTCGGTATTGGTTGACAAGTGTTGTTGGAATTGGACAGAAGTTTGATATGATAAGTAGGGCGATTTTTATTGACCTAAAAACACGAAAATTTTGACCTAAAAAATCTAAATTTTGACGTTTTTCTACTTTGACCCTAACGTATGTAAATTAGGTGTTTTCCCACATAATGTTAGAATTGCACTACTTATCTTCATTTCTGGTTGGAACTGTCTGTCCTTACGAAGTAGTTTGGCCTGGAAAAACTTTTTTGACTCAAAAACTGACAAATTTCTACATGAAAAAACTTTATTTTTACGAAATCTGGCCCTATGAAGAATTCCAGTAGTTACATCACGTATTATGGTAGAAATAATTAGAATTTGTTGTAGTACAGCGGAAGATACTTTCATACATTCTTGGGAAGAAGGTGTCTGTCATTGCTAAGTAGCTTGCCAATAATGGCGAAAGAACGTTCAATAGCAGCAGTAGTTGGCTGACAACACTGAAGTTGTGCGTACGCTGCTGGTGACACACTGTGTTGCTTCATTCTGACAATGGTGTCTACATCACAATTTTTCATCATGCGCTTCTTGATATAAGAACTGCGAAAAGCTCATACAGTCTTGCGCCTCAGTTAGGATATTGCGATGAACACCATGTCAACCTATTTGTTTCATTTGAAAGTGTATGCTTCACAATGAGCAGACAATCGGCCGTCTACAAAGTTAAACCTATAACGTAGGCTACAATCCGTAAAATGTCAAATGATAAGTGCAAAATCTACGATACAAACGACATGCTGATTGCAAATTTTGCCTTTGTAAAAAATGTTGACATTATTTTCACCTAACGCTACCATTTCGACAAAATTTTGAATATTTTTGACATGTCAAAAAAATCAATCTAATGATTAGTTTACACACTCTCAAGGTTGCTCGCAATGCCCTGGTGTCTGTGAAATATAATGCCTTGTGAATTGTTGGGTGAGTTAAGCTTATTGATGGCGTCAGGCAAAAGCTGTGAAGAATTTCTTATGCCAAACACTATGTTCGTACACATTTCATGCCATTTTAAGACTGATGAACTACAATTGATTTTAAGACGTGTGATAACTCAGAGTTATCCTCACCATTTGATCCTCCGGATCGATACGTTATATGCAAAAGTATCGAGCGAAGAAAATTTATTAGAATGTTCTTTATTTTCAGGTTTGGTCTGAGCAACAGATTCGACAATGAATTTCCTCAAGCCCTTATTGGACGCGTGAGTGTATATATTTTTACTTAAACCACCCGCCACTTGGTCGTTGTCATTTTTTGGTTTTACCCACTGTGATAAAACGCAGTCAGTGTACTAGTATAAATAGTGTAAGCCGGTCTAATATTAATTAGAAGCAATTTGTGGTAAATTGGCCGGTAACTACCATTTAGAGCAGTGTTTACCAAACTTCTTTTACGCAGCGCCTCCTGGACCGCAAACTAATTAGCGAATCCCCCCTCCCCAAACCCCTCCTACTCCCGAAAAAAAGTTGTTTGGTTCATCGCACAGTCCCTACATTGCTGCGTAGACTTTATTGGCAGTCTGATATACGTCATGTAGGCCTACGCTATGTCAGGGCCACGGTTTTTACAAATTCGAGGACATACACAATCAGTGAAGTGTATAGTACAAGGGTCTCTCTTCCAAATCGTCGCACTCGGTTTTGGCGCGATATGCGCTTAACACTTAGGCTAGCCATTCTCGTTGTACATGCGTTTGCATATGTGCTCTTTACTTGTGCGCAATAAGTGTCATTGAAAAAAATTAGTCTATTCGTTGTCTGATTGATTGCTTGGTTAGGAAATTCCATGTTGCAAAACAATGAACGTAGGCAGAGAGCGTTACCGGTGATTTTCGATTGAATGCACCTAGTACGACCACAAGCGACGTCATCAGATATTCATAAATCATACTTGGGTGATATCATAATTTACGGGTTTTCTCAAACAGTTTCACATATCCCATACCGCCCTCATTTACTCTCAGCCCCCTCTCCCCCATTCTGCCAATTTTTTCCAATGACAATTTGGCTTATTAAGTGATGCAAACTTATCAAAATACTACTTTCTACCTTTCAAA
Organism: Botryllus schlosseri; assembly: GCF_051294905.1. Lineage (NCBI taxonomy): Eukaryota > Metazoa > Chordata > Ascidiacea > Stolidobranchia > Styelidae > Botryllus > Botryllus schlosseri. The sequence continues at coordinate 17,582,778 of NC_137250.1, read as the reverse complement.
AACCAAAATTATAAAAAGGTAAAGTTGAAATGCTCTAAAAATATCACTAGGCTACTTCAGCAATAGTGCAAATTGGCCATGCCTACTTGAGTACTCAATAAATATAGGAGTAAACTACTTCGTTACTCACCATGACCATCTATGATGTGAAGTAATATCACTTGATGACCTGCGTTGACCTTGCTAAGTCCTATGCTAAGTAGGCCTATTATAAACGTTGAATAATTTACACATATGTAGTATTCGTTTTCCTGTATAGTTGAAGGACCTTTGATGTGTCTCTTCAGATTGCTCCAGAAGAATTCCGCGCAACTGTGAACCGCATCAACACAATTTTAAAAAAGATGGTACCACGCAACTTCAAATGGCTTCTGGTCGGCTGCCTGTGCTGCTGCTGCACGCTGGGCTGCTCGATATGGCCCGTCGTTTACCTAAACAAAAGATCCAAACTCGTGATAAGGAAGGCAATTGAACAGGAAAATCGCCAATTATACCACAAGGTGAAGGGCGTCAGGCTGTATTATTTGTTGTTTTCTCTTTCTGTTATGTGTTACGATATGATAAACCTTCCTAGGAGACTTTATAAGTGGAAAAATTGTCTTGTTTTCTCGAAGAATGTAACTTTTTGTTTCGGTGTGTTTAAGAAGACAACTTGCTATCTTTTTCAGCTCGGTTTGCATTGGAAACTGTCCAAAGAAAGGCATGGGAGCGGTGCAATGTTGCAATATGTAAGCTTGTTTCTATCCATAAGCTAGGTTTTTCGGTAGATCTGAACTACCGGTACTCAATTACTGCGATGAGCTGTAGTTGTGTTGTACTATCAAATTTATGATAAGATTTTTCTATCTCGTTCATATGCATATCACATCTGTATTTTTCCATTGAAGAATACGCAGGGTTGTAACCAAGTCACAAGGTACCGAGCCACAGGTCAATCTCACTTTTATAGTTTTGAGTCAAGTCGAGTCATTTACAATTCACCTCCGAGTCAAGTCTGAGTCCAAGTCAGTGAGTAGAGGGTCGAGTCCAAGTCATTGTATTCTCGGTTCAGTTTTGAGTTCAATCCGGTTCTACCCACTCAATACAAAAATTGACTCGAGTCGAGTCATTTTCGCATTTAAGAAAATGACCCGAGTCAAGTCAAGTCACCAAAAAATCGCGATATGAGTCGAGTCATGCCTCAGTCATTACAACCCCGAGTGTAGGTGATTTCATGTTTTCCGTGCTGGACTGGACTGTTACGCATTCCAGCTGTTAAGTCGTATTGCGCCTCTTTTCATTGCGTTCCCAGTAGCTATTGATGTAGTAGTAGGGTCGATTACAATTTTTGCAGTCAAGTGTAAATATGAACTTTGAATGAAAAATCTGGCCGTATCTGCCGGCCAGAACCAATGTAATGATCACCTGTCATAATATATTCTTCTTGTTCGCCTAAAAGGTGCATATTTCAACTTTTCCTGCTATTCATGCTGTTGTGACGTCATGATAAGGGATACTCGAATATTTAATTTCAAACCATCAGCTATTCGATAGAGATCGTATTTCAATTGACATTGATGTGTTCATATCGCAATTGCCGACTAAATTTGTTCGCATGACCCGATATTCCCAAGTACGGTACGTGTACTGAATCATCACATCTATGGTCTCTCATCGTAAATATTGTGCGCAAGAACGGTGGCATTGTACTAAATGCGTTTTCGAGCGATTATGACGTCACATAATTTGCCTGACCTGCTCAGAATGTGCGCCTATGCGTGACACCATAGAAATAACACTGTGATTTGATGCAGATGTGGAGAATGAGCATTATTTTCCAGGACGATCAATTGTGTCAGATATTCAATCAATGTTATTGATTGGGTGTCATTGCGGTCGATGAAACGGATTTCGGTTACCATAGTATTTACAGCCGTTTGACTGCACTTTGCGATTCATCTTGCGCTTGGCTGGTTATTAATCCAGTAATTTTTGCGCAATCTCGGGATGTTGAATCGTCAGCCTTGATTTTATTGATAATGGCCGACGAGGTTAACCATGCAAACATTTATGCGCGTTTAATCACTCGGGAAGGTTCGATGACGCGTATTGTTAAATGGGAATTGCACTAATAAAATATGAGCAGACAACGCTAAGCGGTGTTGAGCGTGTTGGTAATTAACTGTCCGAACTGTTCGAAAAATTCAAATTTTCTGCCCACCCCGTTAAATTGTTAAGCTAAGCTTTCAGTAGGTACGGTGCACACCAAATTTGGCTCAATTCCAACCTGTACAAGCGAAGTTATTGCAGTAGATGAATTTGGATTCGAATAAAATAGTATTTGCGGTGGCTAACTCTTTCAATATTTATCATAGAATTGTAAATTTTTCAACTGTAACACCTTATCTTCTACTGGTTGTAATTGAGCCGAATTTGGTGTTCATCACCTTTACTGACAGCCTAACAATTTCGTGGGGTAGATAGAAATTGAAATTTTTTTTTTTTTTTATATGATAAAATCAAATTTTTCTGTGATTTCCCTGTGATTCCTTGCTTTGCCATGGAACATAATGGTCTGGTACCGTTATCTGAAATAAGCACGTAAGACCAGTGGGAGTCCAAGTAATTCGATACTGGAACCCTAGTTTATGTATACCAGTAAATTACTACCCAATTGGAAGTAGAAGTGGTGGCCTCAAATGTCGCGACATTGCAAAACTGATTGAAGTACAAGTAGCTAACAGGATTTCTGTAATCCATCCAAACTCTACTTTCCACTGGAGTAGGTGACGTAAGAAGGAGAAACCTAATTGATACTCCATAATAGTAGAAGCACTACGCTACTGACCATGTCTGCTGTGAAAAAAAAGTCCCTGATACTTAGTCCAAGTCGAATTTTCAGACTTGAAATGGTTGAAATGGTTCTTGAAATCCTACCATGAATTGTAACTGGGTAGAATTTAAATCATGACTAAAGCAAGTTTCTGTAACTTTTGCAACTTTTTGTTTACATCTTCCGGCAGCTTCCAAAATACTAATAAGTTAGGTAGTACCGGTATAGTTTTTCAAGCTGTTTATAGGAATGTTATATCGCAACTTTTCTCCTTTTTTTCATGCAACAAACTTTTTTCTGGAAATATTTGGCACTGTATGTAAATAGGTCGCTTGGTTATTTCACTGTCGTTTAAATTTGAGGTCCTTCCTGAATTGAGGTACATTCAGGCAACGCCGCCGAAAACCATATTTTCACTGGGTCAATTTTTTCAGGCTATTGATTTTGTTGAAGTCGCCAACACTGAGTTTTGCCACGGTGCCATGGATATGGATCGATTCGAGTATCTCATACCCTGATAATTTCAAGGAACTTGTCCATAAACGCAACTCTTTACTGCAACTTCTGTGAATAATAAATGAAACTTTTTGCTGCAACTTTTGTGAAAAATAAGTGCAACTTTCCACGGACTTGACTGCAACAAAAACCTGCCCTAAATTACTCATAGTTACGCTTCATATCATCAATCACTCGTTTGATATTGCCATCTAGCAACTGGAGTAATAATCATGAAACTTTGGTGTGTTTTGCAGGTGTTGATGATCGAATTTATTCCTAAGATTCCTGTGTACCGACCCGATTGACGGAGAGCTTATGAAAACGTATATAATGTGTCCAACCTACCTTTTTGTGTGTTACTTCTCGCCACCCTGACCCTACCATTTCTGTAGCGGGGAACTGTAATTTTACTCGTCGAAACACAACTTTCTTCTGTCAGCCGGTCTGATTTCAAGAGCTTTTTCTCGTTTTTGTAACGTCGAAGACGCAGCCGGGTAATTCGTGCGTGTTATCTTTATTTCGTGAAATGAAGTCTGATGTTTTGTCGCTGTGGCGTGAATCTTTATTTATATCCCGTGCCTGCTGATGAATCGTGGCGTCTCGTGCCGACCATTTTTACTTGCGATTTTAACGACGCTTGCTGTAACTCCACCGGTGTCTTCTGTACCTAAACGTTCATTTCTAGGAGATTTGAATGCGTTTTACACTTTTTAGTAAGCTCCAATAAGTCGTATGCAGTGCTGTGCGCGGCCTATTAGCGAGAAGCGTGTTGCCAATTAGCGAGATGCGTCTATGCACATTGCACAATGTAACGCGACGCGATCTCCTGCTGAGAAGATCATTAAATTACGGCATTGATTACCGCACGCTCGGCTATCGTCTCTGGCCTGATTTACCGTGTCTTCCACAAGCCTAAGTTCCGCTGGATTGAAGAATCACACCTGCAATAGGCCATGTGCAGTGTGCGCACTATTCCATCGCTGGCATGTACAATCGCATCTATCTGCATTGGCTTGGTGCTCAAGATATTATCGCTCACTTAAGCGTGATTGATTTCCGCAGATAATTAGTTCGAAAAAAATCGAAACCCCTCATTTTACTTCAAACCCCCCTAAATTTTCGGCTGGCTGCGTGCCTGATCACGTGAATTAGAGCGAGGTATCATGTCGGCATAAATTCCAGTATCAGCTACTCGTCCTTCTAGTACTCCAAACCTTACCAGAAGAATGGTCAAAAGGAATGTAAAGTCGATGAAGTTTCCGGGAAACGACCTGACAACTTTTCGAGTCTCTGCGAAGCGCTGCTTACCATTCAACCCACTTCTGTGGAAGCTGAAAGAGCATTCAATGCACGTGGACTCTTTGTTACAAAATTCCGGTCCCGGCTACAGGATGCCACAATTGATGCGTTGTGCTTTATAAGGAGGACGTTGCCTTAGCAGTGAACATTAAATTTGCGTGGTTTTTCTAGTATTGGCTCGTACTGCGCGTGTTGGTATAGATACTCTACAATAACACTGTGTAATGATTTTGCGATCCGCTTTTCATGCACACCTCATGAAATCGATTGTCTCACTTCCAAATATCCGTTATCCGGATAGTAAAAATTATTGGTATCCGAACTCACCCTAGTGATGCGTGATGTGCATTGTCACTGGCTGGGAGGTTTCTTATCGTTTTAAGCTGCATTGAAGTACATGGGTAGGATCCAGATGAGAAATGACAGCTCTACGTGAATGCAATCCACGAGCGCAGTGGATTGTTGTTCACATGGATTTTTCACTACTATGGTCATTGGTCAGTTACACCTGGCCGCTATTCCTTATAAGGTTTCGTGATCTGTCAACTTCTGTCGGGGCCACTGTCACTACGCGGGACACAACTCGAGGAGGATACTAATACGGAGCGGATCCACAAATTCTCCCGTCCGACTCCGATCTTTTCTCAACTCTCTGGTCCTGGTCGGATTCTTGAAATGACTGTGATCTGATCCTAAAAACTCCGAAAATAGTCATCAACTAGTATCTATTCTAGTGAAATGCAAAACTCGCAGGTTTGTATTGATTATTAAATCTAGCACAGTGCACAAGTATGGTTAGATAGGAACCAATGTTCACTCTAAACCAGGGGTCGCCATTTCAGAATGGGTCGCGGGCCACTTTTCAAAATTCCTAGAGGCCGCGGGCCGCATGACTTATCGAGATTAACATAGCCAACGCAGCTTGACAACCACGTATGATAAGTCTACGTAAGTACAATTCTGTGCTCTATTACATGGGCGATGGACAAAGCCACCACAAAATGAATAATATTTTAGTGAACTAACACAAATGCAACAAAATATCATGCTCATCAATTTCATTATGTTTTCAGCTATGAGCTGCGCACGATACCTGACAACACTCCTAAGCAACTAAAACAGGGGTGGCCAACCATTTTGCTGTTCACGGCCGCATTTTGATTACTCATGTAGCCCGCGGCCGCATTCCGGTACATAGTGGTAATAAACAAACTGGGGCCAAATATCCACGTTAAACTCGCCATGACCATTGCTGGTACACTACGGACAAATCTATTTACTCATAACGGCTTACTATGGGAACCGAGATCGTGAATATAGTCATGTTGCGAAGAGCGACAGGTCGCGCCAAGCGCGAAAAATTTTTCACATTCATGAGGGAATTTCGTCATTAAATATTAGTAGGCCTATAGTTTCACATATTACTATCAAATATTCGTCCTTTCTCGGCCCATGTGATCAGATTCACCGATAGAGTTTGTGCAGGGGGTGTCTTCGAAAACTTAGAAAAGTTAATGCTGTGGTGCATCTTTGGGTGAGTCAATTCTCATTAGTGCCCTATGTTGCATGCAGTTATTTATTGACCTCCCATTAGAATTGTCGTTATAGTGAAAGTATATTGGATTCGCCCAAACGCAGGACAACCAGAAGAAAATGAGTAGGGATTAAGGATAATCCGAGGATTATCATCGAAAAAGTCACATAACTCCACTTCTACTGGTCGGAATTGACTCAAATTTGTTTTGCAACGTCTGTGAAGACAGCTCAACAATTTCATGGGGTTGGCAGAAAAATTTCAAATTTTTTTTTTTTAATTTTCCATAATAAATTACAAATTTTAATTGGATCTGCGGAGTCTAATATTTGTTAGAATTGAACCAAATTTGGTGTGCTCCGTTTTTTAGGATAACCTGACAATTTAATTAGTGAATGGCTGGAATCCGGGAAAAAAGTTATTTTTGAACAGCCCTAATGTGCACTGTGCAGCCTCATCCTGCCGCCCCCATGGAGCCTGCCGCCCCTGGCGCAGAGCGATAACAGCCAAGTGACTGCTACGCCACTGTCCAACACTTGTATAGGTATGTCAGTGTCGCAACCTATTGGTGTTGCAGCCGTGGAACGTATCACCTTACGCTATCTCGCCAATAGCGTTGTGAGCCCACTGCGGCATATTGTGTGTAAGTTTGATGAAATTCAAACCATTCGCACTACAGCGATTCTACATGGGACTGCTAATAATCACTAGGCCGTACAGCGGTTAGTCGTCCCATGTAGAATCGCAGTGCGAAATGTGTTTAACTTCACAAAACAGGGCGTACTATAACAGGTGTTGTGCCTTGTACCAGCGCGTTCGCGCAATGGCGAGATCAAATTTCAAATGCCAGTGATTTGTCAGTACAATCGATTACGATTCTTTCAGGTGCAACGTAATCCCGAAGTAGCCGATTTAAAAGTTACATAGGAACGTAGATGGTGACGAGTGCATTCGATTTGCTTCCTCAAACTAAAGACTTGGACACATATTAAAAAACACCAATTGAAATGATTGAGATTGACTTGCTATGCTGTTGCACTATGACTTTATCCATGTGATCCCCCTTACACACGCAGACACACACCCACAATCCACATATTATATTTTTTGTTAGCTACGATATATGCTAGCATAAGCGGATGGCTGACGTCAGATTTCAAGTTCTAATAACTAGTAACGAAATAACGATGGCCTGCTCGAAGTAGGGCCGTAAGACCATAATGTCATGACCTTGGAATTCTGTCATTAATCCGTTTCTAAAACTTTTAGTTTTGCGAGGATTTTGACATGGACTGAAGCTGTGATCGTTAGATATTGCCTGTAACTAGGAACGTCGAAGCCTTCAAATTTGCGCCATGGTGGAGAACCTAATTTGTGATGTTCTAAAGCCAGGGTGTATACCAACATATTGTAGACTGCCGGAATGCTGCATACCCTTAATCACGCATACATGTGTGTTGGCATCTATATTTTTTATCCCATGGGGGTTCACGAAAAATAGAATAAATAACATCAGGCAACCATAAATGTAATGTATGTTTTTCAAATCTATGTAGATCAGTGGTTCCAAAGGTGGTCGATATCGCCCCCGGTGGGCGATTTTGAGAAACAAGGGGGCGGAAATGCCAAAGGGAGTGAATGGGGGGGGGGCGAAAATGGTAGAACGTCCTGCGAGATATATTTAATTAACACGGCCAAAAAATACACGCGAAGACGGCTTATTCTGCAAATGACACGAATGTTTAATTAAAAAATGTCGCAACTATTAGGGCGATTTTTTGCCGTGTCAAAATAAGTAGCCTATATTTTGTCAAAACTGTAGCGTTCGGTGAAAAAATTGCTTACAAAGTCAAAAACTGGAATTCCCAACAGGTCCGGATTTCGTTAAAATAAAGTTTTTTTTTAATGTTAAAAATTTGTCAGTTTCTATGTCAAACAAATCTTTTGAGGCCAAACAGACAGTTCTAACCAAAAATGTAGTAAAGTAGTAGTAGTACAATTCTAACATTATGTGGGGAAAACACCCAATTTACATTCATGAGGTGGAAATTGAGTTTTCAAGGTCGATAAATGTCACAATTGTGATTTTCTAAATCAAAATCTTCCCTTTTATATGAAAAAAATCGCCCTAGTGACTAGGGCCTAGTCATAACTAAACGGAAAATGGACGCGAAAACCGGACCATATTTTGAGTCAATTCACCACCGATCAGAATTATATGAATAAATTTCCCGTATATATGACTTTTTTTCGGATCCGTAATTATTGGGGGTCGAAAATTTGTGTCGAGCTTGAGAAATGGGCGATTATTCGAAAAAGGTTGGGAACCACTGATCTAGATACTGCAATTGAGAAAGGTAAAATCTTTGCACAATGTGTAGTTCTTTTTTTATACATAATCACAGAGGTATATAATATCTATTGCTTGTTTGGGAGTTTTTATAACACGAATTTGGTAGAGATAAAAAATATAACTGTCCCATACATGATGGATACATTTGTTTTAACGGCAGCGTTCGTGGTAGTCACTTCATTTGCGCTGGAAGATGTAGCTACTGTTCTGATTTCCTTCGCGATCGTAGTCTCATCGTCGTCTTTTCCCAGGCTTTCCGAAGTCGTGATTTTATCGGTTGCAATATCGACAAAGTTTGTCGTTTCATGTGTAGTCGTTTCCCCCATAACATCGTTGATTGTAGTAATGGAGACTGCTATTGAAATGTCGCCAACATGGACAGTAGTCATCGAGGACGGATTAGAGATAGAAGCGACTGTGCTGAAAACTGCATCATCAGTTTCCTCTGCGATAGAAGTTAATTCAGAAGTTTGCATTTCTTTTGTGGATGTTGAATCCAAGGAGCTAGTTGCAATAGCGTTCGTCACCGACAACGCTGGTGTTGACGGACGTTGCGTCGACATTTCAACTGAAATTGTTGATCCAGATGGATATTGACTTTCACGACTGCTGCCGGTAGTATCAGGGCTAAAGGTAGACGCTGGTTCCTTTGAAGTGTACTCGTTTACAGGCCATGTACTCGCAACCGCTGTAGTTTGGTTTGATCCCGCTGTAACGATTTCACTCACTGGATTGCCTGTGTATCCGGTAGTGCTTTTAAAGCCATCCGTAAACGCCGTAATTACTGCAGTACTTACAACAGAGGCCGTGCTGGAGGTTGGTGTTGTATTAAAATCGGCTACTGTATATTCTTGATTAGCTGTCATGTATTCATCATTCTTATAGGTTGTACCGACATTATTGGAGGTCTGGCTTTCTTTTGAGGGTGTCGAATCTAACGGCACAGTAGATTCCATCCCGGATGTTGGCTGAGTTTGGGTTGTCGCTCCCCCGGATGAAGTCATGTGTGCTGAAGTAGCGTTGAAATCATTATTTGAGGAACTCGTGCTTGTCGTCAGACTATTATTGATATGAACAGTCGTCGTTTCCGAATTCAAAGTGGTTGCGTGCGGGGATTCTTTTGCTGTATGCGTCTCCACGTTATAGCTCGTCGTCGTCGTTTCCTCCGATATATCGCGTGTAGTTGTAGCGTCATTGATGTTTTCAGTTGCGGAATAATTCGGAGTAGAAAGCTCGAAGGTGGATGATAGCACAGACTGCGTCGCCGTGGTCGTGGCTGCTTGAGTGTTTGTGAGCTCCTTAGTATTTTCAGTTGCGATGGGAATCGTTTCAGTGTCCCCAACTGTGCGGTCTTGGATCGAAGTTATATCAGTGGCATATGTAGACGACTTGGTATTCGATGCACTTGTTGCTGAATTATACGAAGTTGATGTTGAAGCGAAATGCGTCGATAAGGTTGCTAGCGATGTGGTTTGACTATCCCTGGTAGTAGCAGTTGTATCAGGATCTAATGTAGACCTCACTTCTTTCGTAGTGGCGCCGTTTACAGCCGATGTACTGTCAACTCCCGCATGTTGCGTTGATGTCAATGTCGCAACTTCATTCGCGTCTTGTGGATTTCCTGTGCTAGCAAAATCATTCGTCGACGTAGCCATTGATGCAGTAGCAATGTGATCGTCCGATGTGGCGGTTATGTTTTCCAATTCCCTAGTTGTAGTTTGCAGCGATTCGGTTTGACGAGAATTTGAAGTCTGCTCAGTCGTGATGGCAGGAATCGTTGTCGGCGAAAAGGCAGCATGATGAGTGGTGGCTTCTGTAAGGTTAAAAAAATTGATTGCAACCAAGTCTTTATGAAAGCTGAAGGCGATCGTACCTGTCTTGCATGTTTGTCCGTATTTGGTAATCCGGCAAAGTATTTGGCATCGGCACAGGCAGCATAATTTCTGGTCTTTGGGCGCTGACAGACATTTGAGTCGGCATATATTTGTTAATGATTCCGTTGATGAAAAAGTCAGGGCGAATGAGACGTACTGAAAATTTAAATAAATTTTATCATAACGGTCTGTTCCGTTTCATGCCAAATGCATTTGAATAACTCGAAATTGGATAGTCGCTATTGACTTCCATTCCACCAAGATTCGAAATACAGAAGAGGAACTATGTTATAGTATACAGATATACTCAATACACACTAATACAGATATTTAAACAGCTTCTTGGAGGTACAGGACTTCAATATACAATTGAATAATATATTCATATTGAAATGAACCCGAATATTTTTGGCTGACACTCGTCAGGGGTAATCGTCAGCAACTAGTCGAGAATTCAAAAGAACATCGTATATCAACAATCGTATCACTGATATTTAATAGTGACTACTTCGTTAGGCTCAATTATGCACTTCACACTAGAATGAAGCCCTCTTAGCATTTATGTCTTCAATATGCGAAAGCATAATAATTTGTCTGACTCACCAGCAAAATAGTTCGAAGAGACAACATTTTATGGCAATATAGATTGGAAGGCACAGTTTTGATATTTATCGCTAAGACTCACAGGCTCAATATAACCGGGTATGGTTTGTACTTTATTTTATATATTCTCTCATATTTATCGATGGATCATCGTCGCCATGGAATAAATCAAGAAATACATAGCCATAATAAAAGCCCTACACCCATACAAACAAATCCTAGTAAAAGTTATATGAGAAAGTTCTGTCACATTTCGATGACATGATATCCTAATAGTTACATATTTCACCAAATAATTGATTTAATTTATTGGGTGGAACGATTTCGCAAGGCCATTCCAATTCCCATTGTTAAAATGTAGGTGAGTTTGTTTACGTCATCGGACATTCCAATGATTGTCTTTGCTTTGGCGATCCAAATACATTATACAGATCAGTACTTGAAATCTCACGTGACCAATCTTGTGCAAACAACATTTTTGCGGCGCGTTGACCTGCTCTTTCTCCTCTTACAGTGTATTGTGTAACTGATTTTGAATATACTGGACAATCCACCGGGCAACTCGTATTTACGCAGAGGTGGTCCAAGCAGTCAGAGGCTAGTCAAGTCGAAGTAGAAGCAACGTCAAAATCTCTACTCAATGACAAATAGAAGTAGTTTCAAATACATGTCAAAACTTTTTCTACTGGAAGTATCGAAAATAAGGGTTTGAGACGTACTCAAAAAGTATTTTCAAAAAGTAGATTTGGCTGATAATGGGTAATGGTACTACAAACGGGTGCAATTGTGAAACAGATATTCAGTTGCTGTGATACGGGGGCTTTTTTGCCCACTCGCCACGACAATTTCTCTCCTAAAAGTTATGCAATCATAAAAGAGTCCTACTTTCTCCTTTACACAGTACAAAGTCTACGAAGGAAGTATTGAGCCTAAATAGCTGTTGACGTAGAATTGGTTATAGTGTAAAAAAACAACTGAGTGAGGAGTACATAGGTAAAATCTTGTTAAGTACTTGGAAAAAGTGGTACTTCGTTACTGAACGCTTCTGCATTGAAACTACATTGTTTGTTTTTAACCAGTGATAGCTTGCGTAAGACATCGCAACTGAACCGATCGCTGCGTATACTAGCAAGTCGCGAAAAAACAAAATTTGCTCAAATGTAGGACGTGCTTATACGAAAAGCACGGTGGATGTACGGGAAACGTAGTTACGGCACAAAGAAGCATCAGTGGTTTCGTGTAAAACTTCTGTTTCCGTTAAAATCCGAGATCTGTCATCCTGCATTGATAAAGACAAATAAAGCCTGACACAAACTACTCATGTTATCGGCGGTATTATGGAAATTACGGATAACTCTGACGAAGGAATGTTCCTTTTCAGAGGTAAGATGTCCACTTCATTACCCCATAATTGCGAAATCATACTGATATTGTAATTACTCATTCCGTGCGTTGCATACACCTTCACATCTTTGGCTCCACAAATGCTCATTCTTATGTATCCGCATACGCTTGAATTTCATGTGACGTTTTCGAGTTTACTATACGATGCAAAAATATAGGCGTGGCGAGCGGCTGGTTGACGATTATCGAACAACACTATTGCGATTGCGTCGATATCAAAGCGATTACCACTCGTCTCATATTCGGGTGTAATCATGACAATGGATTGAGATTCAGGCTTGTTTGGTGAGAACATACCGCAGTACTATTGTTACTTCTGTCGAGTGTCGTCTCTACCAGTGGTTCTCAAACGCCGATCCGTGGCATGTTACCTACCGGTCCGCCAAATATATTATAATATATTTTTCTCAATTCAATAATGCAACAAGTTACGGCTTCCCGTTACCGAGAAAAAGATAACATCAAATTTTAAATTGAATTTAGAAGTTTGAAACGTATTTGATGTCGTGATAGAGAGTTTATGGTCGGTTTGTTCGTTTGTTTGTGGTATTCATGGCGGTTGTCGACTACAATAGTCATTTACACCAGGCCGATATTTCTTATATTTGATGCCGTAACCGCCGACTTGTAGCACGGCCCACTTCTCGGCATTTTTTTAAGACACCGCATACGCGGATGAGATCGCGAGGAGGAACGTATGGAAAACATCTCGAACGTACGCTTAAATATTCTTATCGTTCAGATATCTTGTCATAAACGGCCTCGTTAAAATTGTCAAGAATACCGATCAAATATCACTTCTCGAAAGCGCTATTGTGTCTCCAAGAATTTTATTTGCTTGGTAACGCCAACGAGCGGTCGATATCTGGATATCGGATATATGACTGCTTGGTCTTGCTAGCAAGATCACTGAACCGAAACCAGGAAAACATGATATTGTGAGTACTTTGCCAGTCCTAGAGACCCCAGAAAATACGATGTAGTACGTCTACCAATTCATCTAGTATAGTTGCTGTCATACGGTGTGTGAGTATATAATTTCGGGGAATACAGATGTCAAGCGACCGACGCGGTTGTTGGATACTATCTCGGTATTGTACCAGTTAATAGTTATAATAGCAGTCATTTTGCTTTGAGATGAATGTAGTCGATCCCGGCTAATTTGGGGTCTCTGATCACTAATATCAACTTGGAATCAGTTGATTAGCTCTAGTTATTGAGATGTGGCACCACGTCAAAATTGCTAACCATGCACAGTTAGTTGCACGCACACTGTAGTAGTACCCTAGCAGTGGTAGAATTCAATCTTCTTAGGCAGTTCTATCAAAAATGTCATATTGTTAGCGTGTTGTGGTACAAAAAGTCATTGATAGATTAGTTGCCACAAACGCTATCCGGTTCGTTGATCTCATAGCATTTCGGTATTAGAGGGTTCTAAAAATCAACAGACGCCTAGCTCCGTCTGTACCAGGTAACCATACGACCAGGTCTATGACTTAGGTCTCTCCAAAGGACTGCTGCATACGGCCACGCATATAGCCTGTAGCAGTGCTCTTCGACCGGAGTATAAATGGTGCATTCTATGGAGCACCAAAATATGCGCGGGGTGCATCAGTACGAAGAGCTATAACAGAGGTGCATCACAAACTTGTCTCACTAAACAGATGCATTTCACAAAAACATTAAGGGAGAAAAACTTTCAGAAATATTTCAATTCTGAACATATAGTGTCGCACTTAATGCCAGTTCCCGGATATTACAACCTTTCGTTTATGAGAGGTCTGGCATGGAAATGAAGATTTGATTGATCTACAATCGGTTGTGTTACCTCTCCCCTTTGTGAGCCCTGCGGTATACCAGAAATGTGTAATAATTCATTATGGTGTCTTCGTAATACCGATTTCATCACATAAGTCGCAGACCCCTTCTCAACGATTTTGATTTCCCCTGCCGTAATTATGCAGGTGTGCGACGTCCCTCTGACGTCTTTGGCTTCCAGGGTAATTCCTTACGAAACTCATTTTAGCTTGTTTAAGGAATTTCTGAAGTTCTAAAGGATCGCATTATTATTTTGTATTATATTTCCCGAATTTAGTACGAAGCATCGTATCAATAAACCCGGGATTTTTAGCTAAGCGTGCACCTGGACAATGATAATCATGTAGTATAGTGTTTGTGCTTCGTATTTGGCTAACCTTCTGCAATATGGATTCGAAAACACAGAACTTGCGTGATGGAAACCACAATTCGCAATCAAAGTCGGCGATGAGAAGTAAGCATGACGCATTCCATCTTTTCAGTACTGTGGGTCTTACATGTCCTTCGAATAATTTCCAGACATACGTATTTGCGGTGGCGTGAAGGTACAACGCAATCTGGCTGTGGGAGGCGACGTAGCGGTTAGTTATGAGAATGCGCAACAAGACAAAGGTTTGTCGTATGCCCGTATAATTTTAGATTATTAGATGCGATTGTTACCTCGCCATACGCGAGAATAGTTGTCTGCTACAGGTCTAGTTGTTTGGGATACGTATCCTAAAATTATATGCCCGTATACGGTTACCCGACATCTGATCATGCGACACGTTAGCACGGGACTTCATAATCCTCCAAATAATTCCACACCCAACTCTAACCATCATCATACCCCTGAGCTCAACCATTATCCTAATGCGGGGGTGGGCAAACTACGGCCGTTTTGTGCGGCCCGCGAAAGCGTCAGGAAACGTTGTAAAAATATTGATAAAAGGCGTAATAAAATTCAAATTATTGTGGGTACTTGATTAAACTTGTTCTTAATATATTTCAACATGATAATGATAAGTTATATTCTTACCATCGTATTTTTTATTTCATTGATGGCGCGATTGCCAGACCTCGTAGCCCGTGCATTTTGAAAGGTTTCAATTGCTAAACGTCACAGAAAGTGAGACGTAGCCTAAATGACTTAATTCGGGCCACGAGTGTGATTTTAGATTGGAAATTTGAGCAAATTTATTACTTTCAGTGCTGTATGCCTACTTCAAAAAACGATTTACGAGTGTCTTTGATGTATCCATCTATTCTTTGTGTGTGTAGACTGTAGAAGTATTAATATTTATATATTGTAAAAGGGTATTTAAAGGTAACACGGTTATGATGATGTCAGCGTTGTCTGTGCTGGAGATGAACCAAAAGTATTATCTGCTAATCTATGAACAGATCGCTGCCCACAGACTCAGATTTGCATCCAGCTCTAAGAATCGGGACAACCGACTTTCATCCGTAATTTTGACAATGAGGACGACCAGCTTATAAAGTATGGCCAATGTTTTTGACGCGTGGACAATATCATCATATCAGTGATTGGTTTGTTTTAAATATTAAAATACCGTATATACATATATGTTATTTCCATATCATCGGTCACTATATAATCAAGTAACCATATTGAATTTTGGCATGGTATCCCAATTTTATATAGTGCGGCCCGCGAATGGCTTCAAATTTTGGATTCAGCCTGCGAGCTAAAAAGTTTGCCAACCCCTGTCCTAACGTAACCAACACCGTGCTCTATCCATGTCGTAACGCGGACTTTAACCCACATGCTCGCGTGCTATTGTGTCGCACGCTCAATATTACTCATATGTGCAGTTGTACATGTACGTACACAAACCACCACTTTATCGTGTTACCTGCATGGTGCCGAATATTATGTTCTCGTTTCAGTGCTTCAAAGTAATGACTTTCAGAGATTGCCGACTCGAAATAGTGAGTTCTCCAGTTCATCACCATACGTAGCTTTGACGACTTTATACTTCGTGGTAGTTCGACATGACGTACTTTTTTGCGACATGAAATATATAAGAATGCGGCTGTCATGTTTGCAGCTTGCGCTATGCAGTGCTCAAATGATCGTGTTTCACGTAGCCTATGTATTCTCGGTACATGAATCCCGGTAATAGAGATCATCAACTTTTGCCGTTTAATCGCTAACTCTTTTCGCATAGTGGGTGCGACAAAACATATGTTCTTAACTCTTCCCAGATGTATATATACTATTATGCCACGTACGTAGTTGTACTCACGGTATAACGTCAACCGCTGGTCATTTCCGTTGTGGTCCGAGTTTACTACCAAATGGTGTCTGTGATCTACTGTTATTCTGTCCGTATCAGAGTCATGATCATGACTTGATAGTTTTTCAGCCACGAATTGATGACACCGAGGTATCGTGACGTATGGTAGTAATCAGCAGAGGTGGTCAAAGTAGTCAAGAAAGCTACTCAAGTAGAAGTAGAAGTAGCGACGAAAAAATCTACTCAAGTACGAGTAGAAGTACTTCTTTCATAAGCCACCTAAAACTACATGAAGTAGAAGTGACTGACTTTAAATCTAATCAAGCAAGTAAGTAGTTGTGAAAACGATCGTAATTCGTTCGCATGGACTGTCAAAAGCTGCAAATGGAGCTATGCGGAAGGTGTAGAGAGATCGATTCATATTGATGCTTCTCAAGAGGTGTCAATGTTTGACAGAATAAGCGGTCGTCCACATCATGGGATGTGAATGATATTATAGATATGGAAATGCGATAGTAATCCTTTGTTTACTCAAACACCCCGTTTTAGAGAATATTATGGCATGGCACCTTCCCCATGTCATAAGGCCCATGATTCAGTCGAAGAGCAAAACGGATAAACTGTGTCGGATACGGCTTTAACACTTTGCGTGATTAGTATACGTTAATTAAAAATATGGCAGATCGTAAAAATGCCATATAGTGTATAGCTTTATTTTCGGAAAATATAAGGCATTACTACTTGCTTTTATATTTCCACATGTATGTTCTTCACACAAAAGAACTGAAACCCTAATTAGAACTCAACGTAAAATACTCGTAATTGAAGGAAAAATACAAATAATACTTTTAACAAGCGGAAAATCTATTTCATATCTTTTGTGCAGAAAGTTTTAACGGTGGTCTGCTAAAAGAGGTCTCATGTTATAAAAGTCAAAGTCCACTTTTCCAGATTAAAACACGTCATGGACTGCTAGGTATAATAAGTAATTGCTAGATTGCGAAACGGTAGTCTCAAACGTTATGAGGGCCATACTTACTCCGATGAAATATTTGATATATGCGCCAATGCGGTGTGAACAGAACCACGCAGTCCGGTATCTAAATTATATTCAGCAATACTTTCGTTAAAACATAATTGTCACTCCATATCTACAGTGCGCGAAGCGCAACGAAAATCCTGGGTATTACATGGCTTTTATGAAAATTAAATGTTGGTACTATGTGAAAACAGCCCCGAAATTCCTTGGGCTATCTTTCTTATTGGGGAATTAAACAACTTTTACTTGACAAACTGAAAATAGCGAAACGTAAGTAAGTAGTTCACAAAATATTACGAAGTAGAAGAAGTAACGAAAAAGGATCTTCCTGAGTAAGTACCCGAAATAGAGGAAAACTACTTTGAGTACTTCGGAAAAGTAGAAGTACTTCTTTACTGACCACCTCTGGTAGTCAGATAATGTGATCACCATTGTAATGACTTTTCAATATAAATGTTTGTTGCATCTGCGACCCGCTTTTTAACTATAGGTAAAAGTCAGGTGCAGATCGTTGGTCCCGTGGAAGCGGGAAGCATGCAAGTTGACGTCCAACGAAGTTTCCACGTGTCGTACGCTGAGCAAGGAAAAGAGGAAGCACCCGATCCCGGTAATTGACTCTTCGATCATGTGACGCGAGGAACGACTGTGGGGGAATATAATCATCGATTTCAATGTGACGACACAGTTCCCAGATTGAAGATTTTTTTCTTTTCTTCACGTGAAAATCAACGACAGATGCATCGATAGATAGATGAACAAATATATATAAACTTCATCACATACATGCATCACGTAACGGGGCCTACAATCGATACATACTCAATAAATTGTTTGAATAGTCAATTTAGTCGAGGGGTCACATTTCACACACTAATTCCACGTAATCTCAAAAGGCTGCTTTCTAAATTGTAAGATGCATCTTGGAGACTATTGAAAAAAGAGTAATGACATTACATATAGGGGTGATAGTCGTAAATATATTCAGATACCGTGACAGGTGCTAGTGTACGCCGTGCTAATGACAATTTCAGTCATGCAAGTGATGAAAACTTACCCCAAACTATTTCCTTATTTTCCAAATTGTAAGCGTAAAACGATAGTTATTTTGCCTAAAAACATCAAGAATAAGTAGAAGTAGTACAAAAAACACAGCCACTGAAGGAATTTGTAAAAGCAGTCATAACCTATTTGAGTGCTCCATAACATTCGAAGTAATTGGTTACTGACCCGCTCTGCAATTAGCAGATATCTGAATCATAAACCAACAGCGGTTTATGAAAACAAGCATGATTGTATTGATTTCATCACAGAGTTTAGTAGTGACAAGTCGCGGCATTTGCACACTACAATTGATCCTAGTTACCAATTCTGATACAGGGTCGCAGTTTCTTATGCGAGTGATGCTGAAGGACGAGGACCCGTGCGCGTACGCTGCGGAATTACAAGCGCTGGCGGCTAAATCCTCAATTTCAGACGACTTGGTGGTGGCGCAGTTCATACACGGACTGCGATGTGAAGAGATCAAACGAAAACTGCGAGCAAAAGCCAACTTGACGCTGGATAGGGCGATCGGCTGCGTTGAAGCCTGGTCGGATGCCCCGTGACCAGCTTTGTGGCGGATGAAGCCACAACGTAAATGCATGGGCGGAGAGTAGATGTAATTTCCAAGAGTGCAGTGCTGGGTTCTGTTTACGAGTTATGCCTTCTTGGAATTTCTTTGGAGTGATACACTAAGACAGGAGCAACTCCACGCCTAGGATTTATCTCAATAATGATTGGTGTAATTGACTCGGTATTCACCAATTACAATGCGTGCGAAAACGAAGTTATGTACCGGGAAGTAACGTTCACCGGATTTGCTCCCTGCGGTCCATAATTTCGTTGCACAGTGCACGTACGCGTCCGTTGTATCATTGACGTTTTACATGAAGAAAACCATGCCTTTTCGCCTCGTTTCTCTGGGCGAAAACTGAAAATGGAAATTGAACGGTATAAAATGTTACAATCCTTCTGAGAGACTTTAATTCTATATTTCTTCGAGCCGATAGTAGACGATATATATTGAATCAAGGTATTAAATAAAGTCGGAGGTGGAATTCGACCACTGGGCCCGAACCAGTTAGTTGTTTGTTTGTTGTATTTGGTATTCGTGGCGTTTGTCGACTACTATGGTCATTTACAGCAGCCCAATTTCCTTCAATATTATTCCGTAGCTACCGATTTGTATAGCACAGCCCACTTATAGGCTTATTTAGATACCGCTTACACATATGAGATGGCGAGAAGGAGCCTACATAAACCTCCAACACTTGAGTAGGAATTCTGGAGTAGCCCTGTGCCGGAGTCAAACCAGCAACCCATTGCTGTCGCATCTCTCCACACCCAGTTAGTTGTTGTTTGGGGTATTCATGGTGTTTCCCGACCACAAGGCCGATATTCATTATTATGATTCCACATCTGTCGACTTGTAGCACGGCACATTTCCAAGGCGTGTCTTACGCGGATCAGATGGTCCGAACCTCACAGGTGTGCAATGTGCATTCCAATGCTGATTGGAGATTGATTTGAGCTCGAAATTATTACAAAGTATATTTTTTAAAAGGACATTTGGGCCGGTTTGAGTATATTTCCCCCGAACTCGATCGCGAACCTTGCCACGCCCTCTGATTCAAAATGATAAATTTGAGTACATACATAATTACATATCTCTTTAACGCTGTCTCACAATATAGCTATAACCTCGACCGATCGATAAGCTTCGGGGAACAAATTGATTTGGTGTTGAAATAGGTATGATAAGTTATCGTATTATGCGAGAACGCACGAATCAAACATTTCTACTTATCAAAGTATACTCCTAATATTGAAACGACGATATTTCCTTCCCTAACTACCAAGTCGGAACCAATCTCTCGTCGCATAGGTTAAGTGGTCGACGGGGCTTGAATACCTTTGTGAAAGTCGCGGAGGCATATCGCTGAAAATGACATCTAATGGGCGCTATGGATTGCATCCTTCCTTTAACCCTTTGCGACCGGCGGTCTAGTATACTAGACCGCGACTGTTTAACACAGAGGAGTCGGTATTTAATCGTATATAGCTAGACCTATATTGGTCATAAACTATTGCAATCGGTTTGTATCGATAGCTCCTATAAATACGCATACATCAGACCATGTATAACCTATTGTTGCAATGTATATCCTGCTTGAAATGCAGATTGAACACGCAAAAACGTTTACCGCAAAATTGAATTTGTAATGATGTTCGCGTGAATGACCGCCTGAAATATATACCATTGTATCTTCCGTTCTAGACGTCACTAACCAATTACAGTTATCTTCTATGACTTGTTGTTGGTCATACTATTCTATGAAAGTCCTTGTATCGAGGATTAGCACGTAGAAGATGTTTCAAATTGACGCGAAAGAAGAATACCTTATTACGTGAAAATCATGGCTGCGTGATATCACCTGACTCGCTGCGGTTTCAAACAGATGTACAATTGCTTCAGGCAAATGCGAATTGCACATATGGTTAGCCATTATCCTGGCATATTCATCAATATCCCTATCATGGAGCTTAGTTTTGTATAAGAAAGCCGACACCAGCCCTAACACTGCACAAATAAGCGTGCGAGTTAGGCTATTTTGGTACACGAGCCTGTAATAACAACGTCATATAGAGGCAGTTATGTATCTGTTTTAGATGGCACACGAAGTTACTGTTGGCTTCTATGACTACTGTTGATCATACATGGAACATTAGCCGTGTAGAATATGTGAAATAAAGCAATAATGTATCACATGAAATGACTTCTCGAGCGCATACGGGCACTGGGCAGTGTCGAATAAGGCAATATGTGTATACTTACGGATCCTGTGCAGTTGCAAGTTCCATATAACAAGCAACTGGGGTTGATAACACTTCAATAGCATGGGGATATATACTACAGGCAAAATTGCCAAGGCAGTTCCTATGTTATGTAGACTGTAGAGCTGGACGCGCGTTGCCTTCAGCGAGAATACGAGATTACGTAATCGATTACTCATCGGCGGCGGCGGCGTGATTGTGCTTATCATCTCTATCTTTCCAAGATCGTAGCGCTGGGCTATGAAGCGCTATAGTAGCGTGTAATGTCTCGTTGGAACGTAGATATTCATGCGGAAGGCAATCAGGTGGCCATGTACCAAGAGAGCGCCTGGGTATGACGTCAGGAGATATAGAAGAACAAAATTGTATTTTATTTTCAAGAAATCGAGAACATTTTCTCGCATAACGCTATTCCCTCTGGCGTCTGAGCCGTAAGAGTATCTCAGACCGCTAAGCGGCTACTTCAGGTTTACGGCAATATATTGGGCGTCGATTTAAACCATATGGATGACATTTTATCGTCTTTTTTGTGGATGCAGTAAAATTTTGGTCAGTAGGCCGGCCGGTTACAAAGGGTTAATGTACCCGCGTATAGTTCCGCATCCACAGAGCGATATCGCTGGGAAAATGATATTTCGGGTCATCCCAATATTTTGGGATATCCGCTCCCAAGTCTCGGTGAGTTATAAATTGCGGCGAGAGAAGGAAATACGCTGCATCATCAGACACTATTTGCGCTTTCAATTAGGTCAGCACCGGGAGTTGGATATTTGTAGCGGCGAGCGGTGCCGCATTTGGGCGATGAAGTGTATATATAAGAGTGTGCGACCTTGGTCGGTTAGAAAGAACGTGGAATTGACTACGGAATGGTGCTGCGTTTCAATTGTATAGTCGAGAGGGATATATGCTTCTGTGAGGCCTACTTTTTCAAGAGTACCTTTTTTTGTAATAACTCTTAGTGGAAGGGGGAGGGGTATTCTATTTAACTACTCGACTGGAATCATTGCAATTATTATCGGATTCGGATTTAAATACTCGAATCATTATCACCGGCTCTAATTGTATTGCAATCTTGATTCAATTAATGATTATAATCTCGCCAAGATATAAATATGAATTGAATTAATAAACTAGTCCGATAACTTGTCGTAGACCCCGACTAGTCTTAGTACAAACACGCAGGAAACGAAGCATCATCAACGCACTCAAATCAACGACGTGTCTGGTATTCTAGATGCGCAATCCTGATTGATGTTAATTCCATGGTAAAACATCACCCGACCACCCCAACCGTGCATTACGGGGTGTAACTAAATATTCCGTTTGCGTTGCTAACTAACCTTATTTACCGACTTATTTGCGAACTAAGAAGAGGATCACGTTTCAACAACCTAGCGTGCTTATTATCGTGGCGTGCACTCCATGCGGGCTTCGACATTTGAATGTTGGAAATGCGCTGATTCCCTACGTTGTCGTGGAAAATCTATTTACAATACAGTACAGCATAGTTGTTGCGAGTCATTTACGAGAATCGACTTAGATAACAGGTCTTGTTTATCGCAGTATCAATCTACTTCCGATATGTCCAAATAAATGACAGTACGGAGGTGTTTCTCAGGCGTAGTACGGCGGTAAGGACTGGCTTAAAACCAAGTTACATCTCTCACGTCTACACTATAACTATGCAACAACCATTTGAGAGCTAAGACCGTTATGACTTGACTACTGCGCATAAATGTAACGAAGGAAATAGCTATATGCAAGACTAGGAAGTACTATAGGTGGAACAACGTGACTGAATTGCCGAAGGTTACTTCGAGGCATTGCTGCGCTGAAAAGGAAGTCGGCAACAACAATGGTCCCGAGTGACTTCAGTTGAATGACTGGACGAATTGATGGTACTTCTGACTCACGTGTAGGGCTGGGCAAAATCGAGTACCTGAGTGATTCGATTCTGAATCACGTAAAATGCTTCGAGTCGAGTCGAGTAATCGAGTATCACTCATTATGACGTCATAGCAGAATATTATTTGTCAAAGTTCAATTATGTACCTTTTAAGCGACCACAAAGAATATAATGCCTGTTGCTCATCATATTAAGGATACTTTGTTATCTTTGTCGACCATACCGATTTCATTGCACTTGGTGACAATATTGTGGGATGATCATGACTTCGGAAATGTGCTATTTCCAGTAACGTTCGTAGCTTTGTACTTCATGTTTCGTATGCTACGATACGGCCAATGAAGGTTTCAAGGCTTCAACAGTGAAACTAGCATAAACTCGTTGATCGTTGATAAACTCCTCGTTGATAAATCAACTTTCAGTGGCGAGGAGCGTATAATTTCAGTACTCGAAAAAATCGTATTTTACTACTCGACTCGAATCATTAAAATTAATACTCGATTCAGATTCGAGTACTCGAATCATTGTGCCCAGCCCTACTCACGTGCTGCAACGCGCGGAAGCTATACGGAGCAATACATTGCGCGGAGGCTCAAAGTGCGAACTTTTCTCCCGTTCGCATCCCAAATTTAGGTGCACTTGATGATGAAGCGCTGGAAAGCTGACAAATCATGTTCGCGAATTACGCAATCGTGTTTGCGCGACTTTTTGCCGTTTGTCATCCTGAGATGTCCCACGAGATTCAAATCGCCGCGTGCAGGAGCCTACGATGTAATTAGGCGAAGTGACGCAGCGCACACAGCACGCATGTATAATTAATAGATTTTTGGTCTGGGTTGATATAAGGCCGTTTGTAGGCTACTCGCAGTTTTGCGAGCGCTGGTGATTTTTCAAACGGTATTTCAGGTAAGTTGGCATTATATGGGTGCGTAACTGCGTATCTAACATGTATACATCTGTAATGCCTACGCTGCATCAAAGTGTTGTAAGAATGTAATATGACCTTGCAAGGGTGAAGCACCTCGCAAGACCAATTAGCTAACCGGTAAACATAATGAAGGGGATATTATCGGCGCGTGAGACCACGATTAGTCACTTGGAAAAAGCACGTTTCGAAGTACAGAAGGTTTATTTGGGCCTCTTCTCTACTACGCCGCCGTTATTTTGTCGCTGAAGATCTCTAGATCAAGACTCCGTCTCAGTATGGTGCCCATCGACGCCGCAAAAGGAATTTCACTATTTATTACAAATCTCGGAGATATTTCATGATGGGTATCTGTTCTGCAGTGGGCATGATCAGCCTTACCTTTTCATAAGTTTGTATGGTGTGAGAATCTATCGGCTTTAAGTGAAAACTAACCCATCTATACCTATATTTATTGATTGGCATCGGTGTTTGTTAAGACCAATAAATTATCTTATGTTGCAGGATTCTTGTCGAGAATCCCTAGTTAATTCCACCAAAAGGTTTTGAAATGATAACGATGCCGACGACTGGAGATATAGCATGGATATAAAATTTCTCTGTCGGCTTGTCATTAATATACGTACAATGTCTAACGGCAAACTTCCATATTCCATAGTCATATGCAATATGCAATTTGTGTATGGGGTTCCGCATGTAAATCCTATCTTAGACCTCTAGAAGTTTTGCAAAACCATGCTGTTAGAGCCATCTGTGGATTTGGTCGACGTGAACGATTGTCAGCAGGCTATAAAAAACTTGGCATTCTAAAACTGAATGATCTATATCACTACGAGCTAGCCAAAATGATGCATAAATATACTACTCTACTAGGAAATTTTTCAAGAACTATTTCCATACATTTTCTTCGGTTCACTCATATGGCACTAGATCTAGCTCTCAAGGTAAAATAACATTACCTCAAGTTTCTAAGAAATTGTCACAAAACAGTTTCAACTTCAAGGGAGCCAAGGTCTGGAATAACCTTCCAGAAGAATATAGATCGACGCAGTTCAACCAGTTCAAGATCAAATACTGCAATTTTCTTGTTGAAAAATACTGAAATAGGTATAATTCGTAATGACTGTGATGTAATACTGTTCCATTTGCTACACCTTCCTCTGTTGTCGTTGTTGTTGTTGTTGAAAAATACTTCCATGGTCCATGATTTGCATTGGCTGTGATGTAATACTGTTCCACTTGGTTCGTCGTCATTGTTCTTGCTTTGCTGCATATTTTTGCTGTGAACACTGTGTATTGTATACCAGTACTATGCTCGGATGCTTACTGCTGATTTTCCATGACTTTTATCTTTTGTTTATTTTTATGTCCATTGGTTAACTGTCATTATCGTTAGTATTGATCTTGCCATATTTACTCATTTATAACTCCGCTGGGTGGCGACTGAATCTAAGACCTACCGGTCCCCCGTCGTCTCCCAATCTATACCAATTTACATGTGTTTGTTGGTGAGATGAATAAAGCATACTGACTGACTGACTGACTTCCTACTCATTATATTCATATATATTTCTGGCAAATAACTCCATTTTATATTTCATAGATTGATAGGTTAGAGAACTAGATAGATATATCGTGCAAAATCAGTCGACTCGTACGCTGTAAGAATGAATGAGGGATACTACGAAGAGCCAATGAAGTGGACATGGAAAACGGCCAGTCAAGTTTACGAAAACGAACAAGGTATCGTGTATAACAAGTTGTGGTTTCCAATGCAAAACTCGAATATCTGATATTCTCGCAGATCATGACACAGATTCGAGCCGGGGAAAAGGGGAGAAGAGTCGAATTTTCGGATACAGAGAATGCCCCAGAATATCAAATACGATGATTTTAGCGACTTTTATATGTTACGCTATAATGTCAATGATTTGTCTCCTCTTCGTAATACAAGTAAGAGTTATATTGATAATTTCACAATCCACATCTGCTTATATATATACCGAGTATAAGAGGCGTAGGCCTGTACGTACAATAGGGCTGTTCAAAAATTACTTTTTTTCTGGATTCTAGCCAGTCAGTCATTAAGTTGTCAGGTTACCCTAAAAAACGCTGCGCACCAAATTTGGTTCAATTCTGACAAGTATAAGGCTCCGCAGATCCAATTAAAATTTTTGATTTATACGGGAAATTTAAAAGAAAAATTCAAATCTTTCTGTCAACGCCATGGAATTTTTGAGCTGTCTTCAGAGACCATGCAAAACAAATTTGACTCGATTCCAACTAGAAGAAGCGGAGTTATTTGAATTTTCGTTAATAATTCTCGGATTATCCTTGATTGGTGGACAATCGGTAGATTATTAACGAAAAATAACCTGACAATTTAATGACTGAATGGCTGTAGTCCAGAAAAAAAAAGTTATTTTTTAACAGCCCTAATGTACATATATCTGCAAGATGGCGCACGAAGGTGGTTCATTTATGTAGAGCAAATTTACTTACTTACGTAAATTTGAAGGTATCTGTAGGTCGCTTACTGAAACTATTTACATAAATGTCGAGTAGCAACAAGTGTTTGATGGAATGGGTCAAGAGAAACCGTTAATAACTGAGAATACAGCCCCATCGGAAATGCACTGTCTGATAAATTTATATGGTGAATCTAAAGCCCATAAATCTAAAGCCCAAATATGATTTTTATGCATCTGCCTTATGTGGCGAGCATTAAATTTCACGTTTGCGAATTGTATATCTTTCAATAACTATTGCGCATGGAACATTATCGTATAGCAGTGACTTAGAATACCTCCGGATGCAATGTGGCGTGGTGTTTTGTATGCTGTAAAAGTCTACACAATTACACACAACATATGCGTGTAGTTATGAGCTAGGAATTTACCAACGAAAATTCAGTGTGCGTGTGAATCGCATGTGCTGAGTGATTTGGTATCTTTTATCGATATAATCTTAGTGGGAGGCGCAGCACTCCCTTTGCAATACTCATGTCATATATTTATGTTTCAGGCCAGCAGAGCCTCCAGTAACGGTGAGTTGTGAGATAATAAATACGCAGATTTGCGGTTTTGTCGTCATGCCAATTGCAGGCTGATGTATATTGACAGTGCACCGAACGAGTATTACTCACACGTTTCTTGTTTTTATTCAGATATGTCAAATATTCGCTCAATACTATCCGTGATACAAAGAAACGTTTCGTCACCCTCGCAATCGTCAAAGTCAACTACGTCGGTGCCAGTAACTATTTCGCCGAAAGGCAATGCGAAAGCGAAAGATGGTGAGTGAAGGAATGACTTTTATTCCGGTACTGCTGCGTCGTTATGTGTGCACTGACGTGCTTTATTTCAAAACAAGGAAAAATGTTCAATGTCTTGTACATATTACGAATGCGTTTCATCTAAGCAAGACCCAACCAAATCCCCGATGTGCTGCAAGTGGAACTATGCCCTTTTAAACATGTTCGGCTACCGCAAATTCTACCTCTAAAGCAGAGGTCTTAAAAACGCGGCCCGCCAGAGTATTTTGTGCGGCCCGCGACGACATTTTAGATTTTTAATAATTTGACAATATATAAGTGTCACATATATCTTTTCAGGTTATAAAGTCAAAATTCCCTCTTAAATTGCTCCGAAAGCCTGAAGCTATTCATCAAACTTCACCATCACATCTATTGCAAACGCTACCATGCAGGGAAAGATTCACTATTTCGCCACATTTCCAGTTCATGATGACAAAACCTGACCCTTAGACGATTCGTGACCGAAATTTGTGAGTTGGAATTGGACGCGACCTTTCTTAGTATTACTCAGACTCGGGCTAACTCGATGGCAAAATGAAAATGACTCGAGTTGACTCGAAGTGAGTCGGAATGCCGTGAATCTGTTAGAACCGTGGCGCAACAAACTAATCGCGTATCAGGGGAATAGTAATATATCAGAAGGTCGCAGCTTGGTATTTCGCCAACTAAGCAAGTAGTTATGGCAACCATAGGCAATCTGTTAGTTACATCTGGTTCTATACCAATACCGAGAAAACCATTACCGAGAACGGACAATACCGAGAATGCCATTACCGAGAATGGACATTACCGAGAACGGACATTACCGAGAATGGTCATTACCGAGAATGGTCATTACCGAGAATGGACATTACCGAGAATGGCCAATGTCAAGAATATAGCTTACTGGGACTGAAGTTGTCGAGAAATTTATACCTGAGCATCGATACCGAATGTGGCAACGCCGTGATGCACTCACACGACCTGCGCATATGCATAACATGCCTGCAATGCATATATTGCATTCTCGGTAATGTCCATTCTCGGTGGTGTCCATTCTCGGTAATGTCCATTCTCGGTGGTGTCCATTCTCGGTAATGGCATTCTCGGTAATGGTTTTCTCGGTATTGTCCGGACACCGTTACATCTTTGGTCGCTAAACCATATTATTAAGGCCACTTCAAGGTACCGAGTACCGTAGTGGTACACTCCAACGATGTGACAACAATGGGCCGTTCGGCGTTCCGACATTTCAATCACTAAGACACATTCATTAATATATTTATATCATATTTATATTTTTTTCTGCTCCTGTGTTTGAAGATATTTGGCTATGAGATTGATAGCCTACATATCAGAAGTGCACCCGAATCCTGGATTGGAATTACAATGCTCAACCTAAAAATGTTTTGATATCAGATCAGTCTCTATTATCAATCTGGTAAATTCAAAATATTCAAAGTAGCTGCAAAATTATAACATGATAGCTTTTATGATGGCATGATACATTTGTCCGCCCATATGGTGTCTATATCTTATAATTAATATATATCAAGTACAACAACAATTCTAGTCAAATAGTTATAAATGTGATGGTTCTTTTCGTGCCCGGCCTAAATCGATACAAGAGTAAATCACATTTTGACGATGTGTGTTTACTGTCATCGGGATCGGCTCACTTTCAATAGGACAATTCACTCCCGCCAAATAAGGCCTACTTGGAAAGACATAGAACACCCCTATAAGTGTTGCAGCCCGCGGCGTCGTCAAAACGGGAAAACTGGCCCGCGAGCACATTTGAGTTCGAGACCTCTGCTCTTAAGTCTACATAGCGAATTCAACTAGGGCAGTAAGAGGTATATAGTCAAATAGAGTAACTCAACAACCATTGTTTTAAATGCAACCCTAGCTATATCATGAAGCGCTGCATTTGTTACCTTATACGTGGAATATAGTATTTTATTGATATCGCCATTGATATATTTATGCAGTCAGCATCTGATGGCCTCCACATCATTCACGCAATATCTCTACCACACAATGTATATTAAGAATCCATAAGTTTCGGGTTTCAAGTGTAAGAAATGCCGCTGCAACATAGATGGATTCATTTCTGTTTGTTTTGCAGCAATTCGATATCCAAAAGTGTAGTACTAGAAATGATACGTTGTGACTCATAACTTGTTCGTCGATACTTTACATAATTGACTGCATTGCACGTCTGCCTGCAGGCAATGAATTGCACTCGTGATTACGGTACCTCACATTTTGATGTCTATTCAACGCAGAGATGTGCGATAATCAGTACCGCGACAAGTGCTTTCGTCTCATCAATTGGACATCGAACATGACTCGGGCAGAAGCCATGCATGAGTGTCAACGCATCAATGGCGAATTGGCGAATGTCTACGACTTGACGCACTTCGTGGAAATCGCAAAATTGATCAAAAGCGTCATCAAGTCGCAGTGGCACGACGTCAACGCCTGGACTGGTATGACGGTTGACAATAAGGTGAATTTGATTCTTGATTTGATGTCTCTAGCACAAGAACGGTTTCATACAACCACGGTGGCACTGCATTGAAATGCTTATACTTTACCGGAGAACCCCGGAATAGATTACATCTATTATTAATTTGCAGCGTTATTTTTGCTTCTTTGAGTACCACCACGACTACTTATACCACCTACGATACCTCCTCGCCATCTCATCCGTGCAAGCGGGGTCTTATACAAGCCTAGAATTGAATAGCATATTCATATTGAAATGAACCCGAATATTTCCTGCTGATACTCGTCAGGGGTAATCGTCAGCAATCTAGTATAGAATTGGAAAGAACATTGTATATAAGCAATCCTATCACAAAATATGACGTCACCAGCAGCCTAAAATTCTCGGGTTCATTTCAATATGAATATACTATTCAATTATATATTGGAGTTCTGTACCTCCAAGAAGCTCTTCAAAAGCCTACAAGTAGACCGTGCTACAATTCGGCATCTACCGAATGAAAATGAAGAAAATTGGCCTGGCGTAAATGACCATACCAGTCCACAGACACCATGAATACCACAAACAACAACAACCACCTCTGATTAGAATTAACGGCGTTATAACTGATAATTCCTGAGGTGATGGAAATGTGGTAACCAGGGCAAGTTTTTGCAAATTTTGCAAGTTTTTTACAGATTCCGGCAGCTTCCTAAATACTCAGAATGCATGTAGTATGTGTTTTGAAGGTGTTTGTAGGAATTTTATACTGCAACATTTTGCAACTTTTTTCTAATTCTCTTGCAAGATTTTATTGCAACTTTTATCAAGTACTGCGCAAAGTGAATAGGAGCGATTAAAAAAAACACTATAAAACTATTTCCAGTATGGCTCTATTCTCTTTGACTTGCATAACAAAGAGCTATTTGATGGATAAGCTGCCTTTCAATGTCATCTATGACGCAACAGTTGGCTTAAAGTGCTTTCGTTGTTTTGCAAGTAAGAAGCGATAACCTTGATAGATGGCAGTCAAATGCAGATATGTCCATTCTCCCTGTCCAACCTGCGCACCGCCCGACATTTTTGTGCGGCCCGCTAGTCAATTTCACTCCACGTAGTATTTAGAACTTTGGATCTTATAGCCTACTCAAAGTTTACCAGCCAATTTTCAGGGGCGCAGTTAATTATACATCGGAACCTTCCGACTATCCCATATCCTAAAGATTGTGCAAAATGCAACTTTTTACTGTAACTTTTTTAAAGTGCAACTTTCTCGTGATTTTAGTGCAACAAAACTTGCCATAGTGATTACAGTAATAATAATAACATCGACACATCCACATATACACAACCTGGATACAATGCCCGATATATTAGAGATATCGAAACCCATTTTGCTTGGTATAATGACTGTCGCACACGCAACCCCGAATGAAATTAATTTCGCTGTATTCAAGGCATTCGGTATTTGAAATCATAATATGTCGCTTTAATAAATAATGACAGATCAAAGATCGTTACGAGGCCATGACAAGCACGGCTTGCGTTGACTGTCTATGCTCGAATTCGAGAAAATTGGACCAGCTATACGTTTTCCACTTTCCATCATGATTACTTATGGCTCGATGCGAATCGGGGTCAACTCGCGATGCCCCGAGCAACTCGGTCATTAAAGTCATAATTATGGTCATGAAATGGACAATAACTTGCGTACTCAACGAATGGTACGAAATTTCGTCTGATTTACAGACGGTTTGATAAATAACATAATATTCAATCACAATTACATGACTGCGTAATTTAATAATAAACACCGGAACAGCGAAAACAACGCGTGAAAAAATAAATAAACATGCATGTTCTACCCATATACTCCTGTTTAAACGGTATTGTCGCTCGGAAATACAGGGTGCAATACTGTAATCATCTTCACTGCGCCGAAAAACGTGATCGAATGCTAATTTTATCGCGTTGATTTATGCTATTCCAGACACGGACCGTGTATCTGTCGAATCTGCGCCGCGCTGCCGCAGACATTCCGTTTTTCCCCGGGAAGCAGTACTCACAGAAATTCAAATACCTCAGCCTCCGCGTTCGTAGCACGACTAACATCTACGCCCGCGGGATGTCGGATTCCAGGTCTACAAGCAGATTCGATACGGCTCTCTGTGAGATTTCAAAGTCGGAAGAGGTTTGAGCAAGCACGGTCTCGTTTTGCTGACACGCAGATCACAGTTCATATCGGGAGTCCGAGAAAACGCTGTCGCCCTCGCAATGGCAGACCGCTGAGATGGAGCTGGCGTAGTATTGATTGCTTCTGCGATACTGCTACCATTTTCAATCCACTACAATACAAAGTCTACAACTTGGCGTTCTTGTCGGTAATAAGTGGAAAAACGTAAAATTGAAACTACATTTATAATGAAGTATTGCATGAATTGGACATACATCGCTGCGGGTCGTTGTGAGCCCGGGCGAGGTAGATATTTCTGTACTGCCACCGCTAAATGCTCGTGATTTCGATAAGACATATTCCCCCGACTACAGATCACATAATTATAAATAAAGATGGAAGAATGAGTCAATATGCTTGATGGTACGCACACAGATATGGGCCATCTAAGCATCGCAGGAAGAATTGGGTTGTCAATGTGTTATGTTTTTGTTTTACAATTTTGGATTGAAATGTAGATTGTGTATCTGCGGCTGATTCTTATTGTATGTATAATTGTATATTTATCAGCGATGGCATTGGCGAATGATGCTGAAATTGCTCGATTATTTTTGTCGGCTGGTTTGCAAGTAACGGTACATGTCATGTGGGGATTGCGTAAGTTACATATCCTATATCGGGGAACATCGCGTGGTCCTTCCATTGACCCAGCAGCTAGCTTTCAAACCATATTTTGTACTTGTTGGTACGGCGCAGGTGAATGCATTCACGGATATATTATGAATACGAGGCGATAGCCAACATGCTTTATCTCATATGCTCCATCTTTATGTTCACATCGCCGCGGAGAATCTTGCATACCGTCAACACATTCCTAGTATACACGATTTCGATCGGGCCGTCTTCCCCAATTATAACGGACCCACTGAGTAGATAATTGAAACAGTGATTTCAGAACAACAAAACTATTCGTTGGACTGGTGTTTTCCGATCAAAGGTTTCACCGGCGATGGCACATAGCGTCGCAAAGCAACAATCTGTTTTCTGGTTTTTATGACAGTTTCCAATTGTAGTGCCCATTCTCTTGGTATACAGAATATACCAACCAAAATATTACACATCTGCATGGAAATTCGGATCTAACACCATTCGAAATGTCATGAGTGGTTCTGCGAAATTAGTTTCTTTATCGCATTTGAAGTGCAGATATTCATGTAATTGTTTTCATGTTATTTTTATTTTCTCTTATCTCCGCACTTTAAAGTTGCTATTGTTTTTTTTTTATTGAATAAAGCGCACTATATATATATATAATTATATATATACGTTGTCGATTCGTTTGTACGCTGTTTAACCAAATATGGGGTACGCCTGCACGGCACGTTGGCCCATCAAGACAGAAGGCTGGTAGATGTAGTAGGGTATGGTCAGCATTGTTGGAATCACTCGAGTCGTGACTTGAACAATTTTGAGTGAATCATATTACTGGGGGTTGAATTTACGCGTATATAAATACTCTACTTTGCATAGCATTCTGAGCCGGTCACCGGCGCTGAAAAGAGACCACGCAACCACTATACCAATTACATACTGAATGAACTGAATGTAAACAGTTGTAAAGATAGTATATCCATTAAAATCTTGATCTTCTGGTATGGAGTGAACCTATCCAATATCACGATATGAGTGTCTTTAATTGAGATTTCAAGAAATACTGGCGCGTTGAGTTTCAATTTCATAACTCATTCACGAGTATCTTTCGCCCTATTGATATGGATAGCATATAGACCCTCATCGAGATGCAGATCTTCAATAGCTTCAAGGTCAATGACATATTGTGCTTAGCAATTTCATTACCGATTATATCAGCAGAGGGCAGATATAGGCCTACCAATCTGCTAAGTCTGTCCCAATGTCCTATGGATGCCAATGAAACCTCTCTACTATGCGATAACGTGCGTCAAGTTATATACTTTGTAGAGGCTGTATAGCGGTATTATATGTGAATTTTCTGCAAAAGGCTGTCGTCTTCATAAGTTTCAAAGCGTGTGGATGAAGTTTTGATAAACTTGCGTTGATGAATATCTATCAGTACCCCAGCGTAATTGTATCAACGTCATTTACGAACAAAAACTATTCAAATAAAGGTCGCGATGCAGAAATATCAATATTGGACAGTTGTAATAATGTAAACAATCAAATAAAATAGGGTTACCATGTTTTGGAAATCTGAAAAGAGGACACTTTTTCAGAATTTTCAGACTTGCGAAACTGGAGGAGAATTCTCAAAAAACGGTACGTTTTTTCCCAATTTGCGGTCGGTTGACTACAAAAAAAGGTCAACTTTCTCGCTCGGCGCCCAAAATACCGTTTTTTCCTCCACATTGGCGTCACTTCGATGCTGATTTACGGCATATCAGTCCAATTTTGCAGTAAATTAGACCTAGAATCTCAAAAAAGAGGACAAATCCTCTTAAAAGAGGACGTATGGTATCCCTAAAATAAAAGTAAGTCGATATGCTTTCGGGCTACGCATCGTTACAATTTTAGTATCTGAATGAAGATAGCGCTGTGTCACATTATTCACGGGTCAAAGTATAGCAAGAAATAATATACTCACACCTTCCTGGCAATACCTATCCATGCTTATTATTATCTTCCCCATTCAAGCAAATAATTCATGTCCCTACCAAGTAGATGGAGCTATACTTTCGATTTTGTTCAGTCTATTTTGGTCTCAGACAATACGTGTGTTTTGAGTATTCTGAAGAAAAATGTCGCAATAGATTGAGAAAGTGAACGTGGAAGTCGCTTAGATTGAATAAATTGGTCGTGCCGTCGTACAAAATCACGATAGACGTCTATTGACATCTATGCTATTGGTCAGCGCTTTTCAACCTTTTGAGATCCATTCGCACTTTTTTATTGAAAAATAATTTTATTCGCACCAGTCAGCCGGAATTTAGTACAAAAAAGAAAAAAAACTGATCTCTTTTGTATTCGAAGAGCTTCTTTGAGGTACAGAGCTTCATTATTTTACATTCAGTTTAATGTATTATTGAATTATCAAGCACTAAAATCACTGCAGTAGAAAAATCACAGATATCGCACTCCCGTTGTTCTCAAGAAGTTCGTTGCTTTTTCCGAGGGTGTCGTGCAGCGATTTCCTTCGAAGCTTAAAGGGCGAACCGAAGAACAATATTCACTCGCAAAAATATCACTTTTCCACTAAATCGACATGTCACGTCATCGTGATGTTAGTGTGTTCGCATTTAGAACCCACAGATAGTAAAACGCACTTGAATCGTATCATCAATGTTGCGACTAGCACCTATGGCTCATTTTCTGACAACATTCGAAAAGATGCTTCACTGTTACAAAGGTATGTTGGTCGATTGGATGGTACGGTGGGCGTTAAAATCAGGAATGAATTGCTACACAAACCCACACAATCCGAGTAATTGACGACGGTTATTTGTGGATGGGCTAATTGGGCTTACGCTTCGTTCACTTCTTATCTATGCAGTACACAAACCAACATATCTTTCAAGAATAGCGTGCGGTATCCTTGTGTTGTCAATTCAACACTTACACCTTCTTGAATAATTATTACTTACATAATATTCATGAATAACACATATTCATCGGCCCGGGTTGCCACACGCAGTTGCGTGACGACTCTTAGGGTAATCGTACAATATTGAAAAACTGAGTGAAATAATGCCAAATTATCTTTACTATCCCACATATTCTTATACATAAGGAGTAATAAGTTCCAACAGTCTAATTAGGTTTAAATTAAGCTGCAAGAAGTAGGTGTAAGACGGTTTGGTGGATTTGATTTGACTCTGCAGAGGGTGTTCAAGCTAAATCGGTAGAGTTCGTAATATTAAAAAGTTTGTAGTACAAAGGTGGTTGCAATACGAACTAGGCAAACTTTTCCTATAGAGCAGCAACCTTAGTGACATCACCAATTAATTATATATAGGCCTCCCAAGCCTTTTGCGATCTAAAGCTGGTAGGAGATCATCAATCCAAGAACAGGA
Organism: Botryllus schlosseri; assembly: GCF_051294905.1. NCBI lineage: Eukaryota > Metazoa > Chordata > Ascidiacea > Stolidobranchia > Styelidae > Botryllus > Botryllus schlosseri. Next base: position 17,546,595 of record NC_137250.1, on the reverse strand, counting down.
AAGCGTGTCTAAGCTTGGTGTAGCTAACATTGCTAACAGGCTATTGCACTGGTCAGTAGATAAACTGCCCAGTGACCTAATAATTCAATGCAATGCAAGATAACAATTCATCGGACGTAAGATACCAACGTGCTTACACTAATTCTATTTCCTAACAGCCTCTAATGCTCGGTTAGGTATACACGAGTAAACAACATTTGTTATAGATCGAACGTGATAATTGTTATAGTTTAAGAAACGCAAATTTCTGCTGTTAACCAACATGAATATGTGCCAAAATTCTAATATTTGGCATTCAAATATGCCAAATGTCAACCTTGGCATCGCCTACTATTACCAACATTCCTTCAAGGTCCGTTATACACGGTGGATGTTCCCGAGCAACTGATACCGATGCCATGCCTTGTTTTTTTCCTGGCAGTGACGTAAACCTCTCGCGTGGAAATATATTCTCAAACTTTGCAATATATACGCATCGGGATCGTTCCTCACTTGTGAACTAGAAAAACCTAGCCACGAACAAGTTTTTAGAATTGCTTCCAAACGAAAAAAGTTACGGGCTCACTGCACTAAATATCGTATTAAGTTTATTCGAATTATTCCACGTCAGAAAAAGTGAGAAACATGGACAATTTTCATTCGCACTCATCCCGATTTTTCATTCGCACCATTCGCACCACGCTTGTCATTCGCACTGAACTTTTTTCATTCGCACCAGTGCGAACCGTCACACAGGTTGAAAAGCACTGCTGTTGGTCATCAATATGAAAATCTGTGGTAGAACACATACGGCAAAATTAGTGAAGCCCAGCGTCCTCCTTCATTTCGAATGTTTCCAGTCGAAACCGACTGAAGATGACGGCGGAACTGAAACCGGCATTACCGATAGGCCCTGGCTTTCAGGATATAACATGGTTGATTCTGCGTTGAATGAGCAAATGAAAAATGTACCAGTACATGAGGAAGGTTTTTTTAGCATTGACAAGATAAAATCATAACGAGGCAAAAGTAACAGGGCGTTACAAATTAACCTCATGGCACACCCGGTCGTGAAATTTGTGCCGGGGCGGTTAGGGTTCCATTTAAAACAAATGGTTGTTTAAAACAATCTGTTTTTTAAAACATGTTTTAAACAGTGTCTTACAAAGGCCGTGTTTTTTTTAAGTTTTAAAATGATGCAATAATTGCGTAACTACTTTCCAGGACATGTGGTATGAGCCTACTGACGACGATTATACCACCCGATGTAGCCGAAGTATACGATATGGGATGGTTGGAACCCTCAACATAGTCGGTTCAACAGCTATAGTACGCAGATATTTCGTCAGAGGAGCTATATGTACTCTCGTCAATGTCAATCCAATATGTCGTCACAGTTGATTATTCATGACGTCATGGCTTAAAAAAATAACAAACATGTTTTAAACGAGGGCCATGTTTTAAACATGTTTGTTTTAAATTGAGTTTTGTTCTAAATGCAACCCAAACTCTGGGTAGAGTAGGAGAAATAGGTAGCTCACTTGCATTTTATATATCAAAGATATTCCTTGATCCTACTTGCGGTCAGGTCCATTGTTGGATTTGCCCCATGTTACAGTTGTCCCCTGTCTCTTCTAGGTTCGGAGGAAAATAAAGGTGAGTGATATGGTGAAGGAAAGGCACATAAGTTCGGTCTTTTCATCGATTGCTTTCGCAGTGTTATCGCATGCATCGCAATAGTTCAAAGGGCAGAAGGCGGTAACCACCTATTTGCGTCACAGCAAATCATCCTATGTTATTGTATTGGCTATCACCACAGATCATCAGTGGCAGGTATACCTATAAGGTTGCATTTAAAACAAAAATCAATTTAAAACAAACACATTTAAAACGAGGTCCTTGTTCAAAACATTGGATTAACGTTGTTATATGGCTCCTTAAGAATTGCAATTGACGTAAAAGGTTTGCAACTCCCGTCTTAAGCGGACCAAAGAATATCTTTGACGAGGACGACATCGTTATACAGTATTTTTACGATCGGTGGTCATCATCATCATCATCATCATCAGACAGGCCATGCATCAGTACCTCCATTATTCCAGTTAGACGTGATATAACAGTTGAACCGACGATAATTCCAAGGGTTCCAACCATCCATATCGTAAACGTATACTTTATCTACAGTGCAAGTCGTCAGAAGGCTCGTACTACATGTTTTTCGACAGTATTCACACAGTTGCGACATCAATGAACAAATTTTGAAAAAAAAAGAAGCATTTTTTTCTTGAAATTGCATTTGTTTAAAACACTGTTTAAAACACTGTTTAAAACATGTTTAAAACAAAGTGTTTTAAAACACATCTTGTTTTAACTCCAACCTTAGTGACAGGCCACTTTTTGCGGCAAAACAAAATTGTGTATGGTTTCGTATTCAGATTATAGAGCTCGCGAAGATACAAATTATCACGTAGGCACGCCAGCGTAACCACCGTCAACCAATCATTGCGCTTCAATTCTACAGTCCCCACGATCTTCGTAAACAGTCTCAACTAAAGCTAAATCACGATAAGCCGCTGTCTTTAAGACGGTTAGGTGGCAATCAGCCGTGTAACCGCGTCTTGTCCTCGGAATTACCAACGGAATATAGTAATTCCTGTCGGCAATGAAGAGATTATGAAAACAAGAAAATGGTGAATTCGGAAATACTTTTTATCCTCCTATACTTTGTATCCCCGTCCATATAAGACTGGATGGGTAGTTATTCGAGTCAGTGTATAGGCCTGTAGCATACAGGGTACAGTTCCAAGCATTACAGTACACTCTTATATCGAAGTCGATATGAAACTCTCCTAATTTTATAATTACCAGATCCACATAATCGTAAGAGTGAAGTGCAGAATGACTTACGGATTGCGAATCATCACTACCGCGGTAAGTAGCCTATGCGACTTTTCAGCAGTGAAAATCTCGAAATAAACCGACGCGCCTCAACTGCAATTAGCTAATAGTCATCGTCTCTGTATATTCTAGACCAGTGGTTGTCAAACTGAGGGGGGCGTGAGAGCATTTGAAGAGGCGCGAATCTCCGGTCAGCTGAAAAAAATTTCGCGCTCCGCGTCATTTACCTCCTATTCATAGTTATTGCTCTATGTATAGTCTGAATTTCATATTTGACGATTCCTCATCAACAGTCATAACTAGGGCAAGTTTTTAATGCAGTCAAATCCGTGGAAAGTTGCATATATATTTCCCAAAAGTTGCAGTAAAAAGTTGCATTTATTTCTCACAAAATTACACTAAAAGTTGCATTTATGGACAAGTTCCTTTAAATTTTTAGGGTATGAAATACTCGAATCGATCCGCATGCAAAGGAACTATAGCAAGACTCGGTGTTGGCGACTTCAACAAAATCAATAGCCTGAAAAAATTGACCCAGTGAGAATATAGTTTTCGGCGGTGTAACCTGATTCACGTCAAATCAGAAAGGACCTGAAATTTAAACGACAGTGAAATAATCAAGCGATCTATTTACATATAGTGCGGAATATTTCCGGTAAAAGGTTGGTAGCATGAAAAATCGAAAAAGAAACTTGCGCAAAGTTGCTAGAAAAAGTGGAGAGAAGTTGCTGAAAGTTACCATATAAGACTCCTTCAAACAGCTTAAAACACCATATACTTCGTAACTTCTGAGTATTTATGAAGCTGCCAGAATCTGTAAAAAATTGCAAAAGTTGCAAAAACTTGCCCTAGTCATAACCTTCCATGCCATCAAACTATCGGTTGGGATTGCTAGTATTCTGGTTACATTTTGTGAAATGACGATAATGGCGCGAAATTTTCAACTATCATAAAGGGGAATATGTCTAAAAAAAGTTTAAGAACCACTGTTTTAGACCATTATTGAAATAGTATAAACGACTATATATAGGTTTTAATATTAGTCCGAAAGAAATGCCCGTTGATCATACTCATAAATGAGGAGGAATACTGTAGGGATTTTAAATGGTTTTACTAAAGACGTGTCTCTCGTAGTGCAAATGCTGTTAGTCACCCCACCCAGAAACTTTGAGGACTCCCATGCGAAACCGCAGCTGGCCTTCAATGTGGGAACTCATCACGTGGAAATGAGTCAATATTAAACTTTGTTGGGCCCGAATTCTACCATGCCATGGACATTGTAGTGATGCAACATTTACGCACCGGCATTTAAATATCATGGAATTATGAATTGGTAAGGTACAAGGTCAATCCCACTTGGAAATTAGAATTAATATGGCAATTGTGTTCGTTCGAGCTCACCCGAGAGGGAGTTTCTTTAAAAAAAAAGCACTGCTTTCATATCTTTTACACCTTAGAATCGATGTTAAAAATCATTGATGTTACACACCGCCCCCACTATGAGCATCAGATATTAATACATAAGTACTGATCCAGACAGCGTGCACAGTAGACGTCCAATTGCCAGACTATAATGAATAAACATCACGTGTGGATATGATATGCATATTCACTGCCTTTAGGCAGTAACTCTAGCTTGATAATTAAACATACTATGATATAGCAGACTACAAACCCTATACATTCGCATTACAAGTGAATGTTAATTTCTATATATTGCAGGGTGCAACTTCACGCCCTGATACTCGCGCAAGCCTGGGTAGATATATTTGAACGGTTAAAGTTTCTGCTGGCATGCAAGAAAATTAATTGAGCAGAAAGATTGGATCACCATAAAAAGCCATAGACGTTCTCCGGTCCTACTGTCTCATACCTCTGATGTCTTGTGTATTAGAATGTGTCGTTGCCAGTGATTACGTTCACGTTACGTGTGGGAATTTGCCTAATTCAGATAATATCAGACGATCCTTAATCCTTAATCGAATCGAAGTTCCAATATGGCATCCTTTGCTGTTGGGGGCTGCCATTAAAACTGCACTCGAGCCACTGCAAAAACTATAACATAAGGTACTCCGTATCCCAGCTAGAGCCCAACTGGGACCTGTTTGTCCATCCAACAAGTCGCTGCTGAAGAGATTCGGTGTCCTAAACAGATAAGATATGCGGAAAATAGAAATCGCAAAGTTTATGTATTAGTTCCACTGCGGTCGTTCCCCCGAATACTTCAATGACTTTTTTGACCTCGGAATCAAAAGCGCACAAGTACAACACACGCGCGTCCAAGTCGTCCAAATATCATTTGATCGACCGGAAAGATCATCGCTCCATCAAATATGCCGGACCTGATGTGTGGAACAGTATCCCGCCGGCTATCCGGCAGTCGACGAGCATGTCCACATTCAAGACGAAATACAAGCAATTACTACTACATGAATACAAGTCCATCCTCAAGATTACCGGACCACGACTGACCTATCTGTCTCGCCTTCCAGGACATGCGACCCCATTTTTGTCGCTTGCTTTTTTCTATACTATCTTCATTACTTTTCATTCAGTGTGCATGCCTCCTCTTTACATCGCCTAGGCCAAGGTGGGTGTCCGATTTCATAGACTACTCCAAGTCGCGTCGACATGTTCCTATCTTTCATTGTATCGCATTTTTGTAGTGTATTGAACTGATAAAATTGCTAATAAACCAATGATGATGATGATCAGTTTGTATATTGGCAGACTATCAGCCTGATTTTATTTTCAAGTTGGTAGGCTGCGTTCCGTTACATGTGCTGTCATTACAGAATTGCGTCATAATATCCCGATCACTGATCTTTTTCAGGTCGTTCTGTATTTTGCGTGCGAAGGGACCTTCTCAGCTCATGTTCTCACACGTGCGTAAAGCGAAACATGATATCTGTCACCATCATTGACCAGGAAAGGCTGAGAAACTATCTCTCAGGGAAATGATAAATTCTCACCCCTATCGCTACCGCTGTCGATGAGTCTCCTCTTACCGGCAAATACCCATTTCCAGGTGAAAAGAGCTGTTCCCGTAGATGTTATGAATATGTTGCAGGCAACGACGCGGAGTGCTACTGCGATTGGAAATGTTCGAGATTAGGCGACTGCTGCGCCGATTTTGTGGAGCTGTGCGCGAACTCAAGTATGTGATGAATTATAATTATTGTTTAGCATCTCTGCAATGCAGCCCTGACTCTGGAGATGGCGTAAATGTTTAATTGCTTCGCCTCTAGCTCCGGAGCTTCTTCATATCACTGCTCCGGTTCCGGGTCCTATTCCATTAAAAAATTAAGTGAAAGCTATCAAAAGGGTCGGTCAGTAGTCAGTATCATCGGTTGCAGCTATGAACATGTAGCTTTTCTGGTGCCATATACACCGCAACGTTGCTGTATAATTAAAAAATGTAGCCTCAAGAGGCAACAAGTCCTAATTTCTATGAACTGTTGCTGTTAAGTCACGTGAATTCCGCCAATAGCAGCAGAATATCATCTTATGAAATACATCGGCGGAACCGGAGCTATTTTTTATACAACCGGCTCCGAGTCCTGTTCCGGCTCCGTTTAAATTGAACGTAAAGTTCCGGCTCCAGCTCCGATGAAAATGCACTGCTCCGGGACTTCGGTCTTTTCTCTGGATCTGGCTCCAAAACCCTGGATGCAACTATAGTACGGGTGCTGTTTGCGCAATAAGACGTGCGATAATTCGTCGCATCATGGTGACACATTTCTCACGTGGTTGCGTCTGTGTAGATTGGCGTACATTGTTGCGAAAACCTTGGTGACCAAAAGATATCGACCTCACGAGTTTTCGCTTCATAACCCTTTGTGAAATTTCTGTCCGGCATAACGTCGCTGTTGCATGTCTTCGACCGATCATGCCAGGAATTTAAAATAGTTGTGAACAGAAATTTTGAAGGAACTTAGTCCTATGAAACATGATGATGGTTTCATTGCGTTAATAGGCGGACGAAAAGAAGCGATGATGCGTGACTTCGATACCACAGATATTGATTTTATGCAATCGGACTCTCGGGCCTCGGGGGAAAATAGTTTAGCTGGAGTTCGAATATATTGACTTTCTGATGAAAATGCCTGGTGCCAAAAGTTTTTTCACATCATCCACTTTAACATAGTGAGAACGCAGTGCCCTCGGCCTCACTGCAGGTGATAACCTTTGTTTGTCATCTGCTTCCTTTATATCTCATTTTCCTGCGCCGCCGCTTGGCAGTGCAATCGGCACCGCGTTTGAGAACCACACACAGCGTTTGAGAATAACATGCACCTGTGCTTGTAATTTGGGTTGCGTGTAGGTATATAGAGCAGTGGTCTGGAACCTATGGCTCGCGAGCCACAACTGGCTCTTTTGGGTGTAAGATATGACTCTTTGCCAAATACCTATTTTTGTACTGAATTGATCAATATTGCAGCAACTTGTTAGTAAATTTTCATCACGGCCGTGATAATTATTCTCGTAACAGTATAAACATGTCTTTGAGAGGTAAAGACAATGCCGTCTTCAGGTTTAGGGGCTAGGCTTAGCGCTCGAGAATTCGACGTACCCGACTCGAAATCTTGGATTGCACGATACGTTGATTGATCAAAGAGAATAGCAGTCATGGAGATGCCCACATGACAACGTAGTTTTCTAATACGCATTGTCTTCCTGATCTACGGCTCGAAATGAACTGTCGTGGACGTGACTTTCACAATTACAAACTGGAATTACAAACAACATCATAGCTATTCACGTTCTTGATTGGTTAAGTAGCTCTGTATAGTACCGGCGATAAAATGTAGGGTGTAGACGTGTAGCAGCAATGCTATATGTTACCGCCGAATACTTTGAGAATTGAGAAGTCGATCATTAGATTTTCGGAATCAGTGCGACAGTTACATTCGATGGAGTTTTAGATATCCCTGCATTCGGATGATATCAGTTACAATAAATCGTAAGCTATTCATGATGAATGGCGTTGTCAATGATGAGCTCGACTCGTCTGTGCGTTACCTCTCGTTTCGCGTTTTATTTTCGAACAATAATTAGGCAAATTGTGCGATTTTAAGATAAAAATGTTCAAAATGTTGTCATTCATGAACATGAACATCGATAGAAAATACCAATAGTAATTGAAGGTGTCACAATTTTCGTTCGCTCATCCTTATGACAGGTGAGGTACTGCCTCCCTTGCTCCCCTACCCTAACCTACGTTCACGTAACTCTAGTGTCGCATGCTTAAATACGGCATCCAGCATGATTAGTACGAGTTTTGACAGAGAAAATGTGGCGCACACGACGAATCCCGTGTAGTGAGTTCGAATTAGTGATACCATTACGTCACGAATTCTCGATTGTGACGTAACAGTTGATTGGCATGTATGACTCTTGGGGAAATAAAATAGAAAAAAATGTGGCCAATATGGTTCTTCAGACAAAAAAGGTTCCCGACCCCTGGTATGGAAGAAGATGATTGCTTGCTAGTAACAAGAATTTGCCGGTAAACTTCCCATGTGAAGCTGTACGTTATGTGGGTGAAACTTATTTCTTCATCCTTAATATTTCGACATTCAGTTTTGTTCCAGCAGATATAGCCTACCGGTAGAAGATATCCTCGCTGTAATTTACTGTTCATATAAAAACAGGCAGTTGTGAAAATCGTTGCTTTGAACGATACGATAGTTCGAAACCGTGTCGCTGCGATGAAAATTGTACCGAATACGACAATTGCTGCGAAGATTTTCAACAAAAATGCCCAAAGTGTAAGTATATGAACATGAACATTGAGCATAAGCGGATCGGTGTGTTGGTATGCTTGGTGTAGTTGTGGCATTTTAAATAGTTTGTTTAGGTACGAATAGCAGCGATCTTCATTACGAGATAAGTATTTTCTGATTCGGTAGTAGCATGACATGGTGGAACAATATCAGGATGTTTATTCGGGCTCCAGTTAAACTGATACCAAGCGTATTATATAACACTAAAATTCGCACAACTCTACATGTATACATGTGTACAAGTACTTCCTCGATTGCTGAGGATGGAACGGCAAAGACGACTTCACGTGTGGGATCATACCACTTTTACCTCGAGTCGCAAGTCCCTTCGAGGCAATCCAAATTTTGATTGAAGTCAAGTCACTTCAAAATTACCGATATTAAGTCAATTTCAAGTCGCCAAATATTTCTAGTATATATATGCCGCTTCAGCAAGTGTGCTAATGTATATGCACATTGCACAATTTGCACATCTATGTAAGCTAGCGCGAGACTTGATCAAATTCGTTAAACTTGGTGCGATCCCATTTCAAAACTATTAGCACGAAATGAGTCACGGGTCAGTAATGCAAGTTGTTGAGAATGCTACTCATTCGGTATACTCCATGCTACATAGGCTACTGTAACAGTATAATTCAATGGAAGCGACGTTCATGAAATGCTTTAATTATTTGAGAATACCATATAGACAGCGCTAAATTTAAATGTTTTAACCCTAGCTTAATCCTAACTCTAACGTGAACGCACATGCACGCTTGTCGTATGCTCATATGTGCATTGTGCACACTGCACATACCGTCCGAAATAGCGTGCAAACTATATGGTTAAAACTATCACCCGTTATTGGTGCTCCTTCTCATAACCTATATGCAGTCATGATACAGCCCTCAATTCAATCAGACATGTGATACACGGATATACAACTTTCGGAGCCTCAGTTAGTTCCACTCCAACAGTACTTATTGTGTATGTTCATGAGTAGTTGTAGCGATCCAGTCAAGTAGCGTATGACGACGACAATTGAGGACATCGTGTAGCTCAGTGGTTCCCAACCTTTTTCCACTCATCGCCCCCTTTTCAAGCTCAACGCCGATCATCGCCCCCCAGATTTTGTGAACCGAAAAATCGGTATACAAACTGTAATCATCGACGGGTTGACTAAAAAAAAAAGTTCAACTTTTCAGCTCGATGTCGAATTTTACACTTTTGCAACTAAATTTCCGTGGGTTGACTAAAAAAAAGGTCATTTCTCCGACTATAGCCGTTTTAACGCGTCATCGCCCCCTTCGTCATTTTCGCCCCCCTAGGCCGCCAAATCGCCCACGATGTGAACCACTGGTGTAGCTGTTGTGTCTGCGAATTAGCTGCTGATGGAATTGAATTGCTCACATCGAAAATGTGAATAAAAATATAATTCAATAACGGAGGATTAGTATTCATATTCATGGTGGGTGAACTTCTCTGTGAGGTTGAGAAGTTCGGAATGCTTTGCGGCGTAGAGTATTGAATGACTTGAAAATGGACGCGAAAAAAATAAAATAAAACATGAGTCAAGTCAAGTCATTATAAGCCAGTGTTTCTAGTTAAGTTTATTTATTATTACTATTAATAATTATTAATATCATGTTATGGTGCTTATAATCCCGAAGTTTTTTGATATGTACCTCCCAATTCGATACGATAACCCCCACAATCCATTTTCTAATTGAAGTGAGCTGTTCTGGAAGATGCTTTGAAGAGGAAACAGCTGATGAAAGGCAGTGCTATTGTGATGAAAAATGCTCACGTCTGAACAACTGTTGCTTTGATTACGTGGGGAAATGCGTGAACGAAAGTAAGGAAATGGAATGAAGGTGTGCCAACGTGGAGTTGAAGTGATTTCAAAACTCCGTTTCTCTATTACCCGCAATACCCCCCTCGTGATATAAAACAGCTCTTAACATTACTACAGTACATAGGGTTAAATGTGGGGTTGCATTTAAAACAAATATATATTCAAAACAAACATGTTTAAGACAAAGCCCTTGTTTAAAACATGTTTTTATTGTTTTCTAAGCCATGAAGTCACGAATATTCAATCGTTGCGCCATAGGGGATTGACATTGACAGTTGAAAATATAGGGTAAATATAGCTCCTTTGACGAAATAGGCTTCCAACCCCTGTCATATACAGACCCAAAAGATCTTTAACCAGGACTCCATTGTCAGGCAGCATTTTTACGGTCGGCGGTCATCATCATCATAACTAGGGATGGTGTGAACGTGAGGTTCACGTTCGCGCTCTGTGCGTGAACCTCACATATTTAGAGGTTCGCGTTCACAAACGAACCTTGGTAGGTTCTGCACTGTGAACCTTTTTCATAGATTACAATGTTCACGTCATTATAATAACATCTTTGGTTGAAATTTATTGCATTTTAACTGCGGGCCACTCCATGCATGGCGTTGGAAGCATAAAAAATCAACACTAAACGAGCATGCCCCTTGACAATCTCAAAACTTTCTTTTGCTTTGTTACAAAAGTTTGCTCGAAATATCCCGCTTTCCGTTCGTGAATATTTAGTGACTCTCTGCTATGAGCTTGACCCGCAATCACACAACACCAAGAGCGACGCTACATGTAGATAGTCAGCGAATGGTGCTTATTTAACCAATCAATGGCATTCATATCGTTGTCTAATGTAAAATATCTAGCACCCGTACGGGGTCAATCTCGATTTCATATGTTTATTACATCATAAAAATCAAACCCGTGCGATTGAGGTGGTGGCTACTGCTGTATAACTTGTTATTGGGGTGATATCGATATCAAGTATAAAAATCCGTTTCCAATCTGCTCAATATCAACGCAGTCTGGCCTTGGCCGTTAACGCGTAAGCATATATTCCCTTGGAATTTCTCGTCGAAATTGTTGGCTAAGCGACGAAAGATATTGATTGTATGGGATTATTATATCATTAGATTGCCTCAGTTGATACATTTGGCGACATTTAAAAAGTCAGTATGTATTTCGACGTTGTGGCATTATGTGGTCCTAGTCGTCGCTAGGTATCGCGTACACTGCACAGTGCACATCATGCTATAACTTCACTGAAATGTATATAGGGTTGGAATTAGCAATATGACGTCACGTGACGTCAGGAGGTTCACGTTCGCGTTCACGCAGAACCTTCAAAAAAGTTCGCGTTCACACGAACCTGAACCTTTCAGAGGTTCACACCATCCCTAATCATAACCTTCATTACGTACCGATGATCCGTATCAACGTACTATAGCTGTTGAACCGGCTATTCCAAGGGTTTCAACCATTCCATATGGTACACGGTTGCTATACATCGGGTGTAAATCGTCCGTAGGCTAATACAGCATGTTTTTTGCAAAGTATTTACACAATTACGGAATAGTTATACAACTTAAAAAAAACATCATATAGTTTTTTTCAAAAAGGTCTTTGTTTAAAACACTGGTTGAAACATGTTTAAAACAAAGTGCTTTAAACAATCATTCGTTTTAAATGTAACCCTACCTTTATTATGCAGGATGGCGTGTACGGGTCACATCATTGATCTCTATATGAGAATTTAACATTTGCATACCCTGTTCAGTTAGTAAAGTTTCTCAAAACTCGTGCCAACTGAATATACGTGGAAAACTGCAGACATGACGTCTTAGGTAATGATACGAACCCTCTTTCTCGACTACGTGAAAACGTGTCGGTGTAATGATACGAACCCTTAGGCCTTATGTAACCCCTAGGTCTTAGGTTATGATACGAACCTACTTTCTCATATATACGTGAAAACGTGTCGGTGTAATGATGGTACCATGCGCACATAGTCATAATTGGAACTTAATGTTATAATAACATTTCAAGAAAACTATCATTAACTTGAAACTTAACAGCCTAATTCGAATTCGGTGGTGGCACAATTTTCGTATACGTCAAGAAGGTTGAAGTTTGATCCCACAGTTTCGGACTTATTTAGCTGGCTTACGCCGATCCACATTACCAGCAATAAGTGAGACTAACGATTTAAACTGGGTGAAAATTTTTTTCCCATTTCCTTGACGAATTGAACAACCTAGTGACGTTGGCAAAAATCCTGAATGAATATTGAATTTACACCAATAACAGGCCGATGCGAAAGTCGCTGCTACGGACATTATGACAGCTCGAAGCCGTGTCAATGCGATGAGAAATGTTTTCACTACGGCAACTGTTGCGAAGACTACCAAGATAACTGTCGGAAACGTGAGTGATACAGCGCTCGATTTCACCATACCCATGTTCGACAAGCGTATACCTGCAGTCTCTTGAACACAGAACATTAGGGCTGTTCGAAAATTTATCTGGCCACTTGATAAAATTGTCAGGTTACCTAAATAATGCTGCACACCAATTTTAGCTCAATTCCAACCTATAGTGGCATTGCTATGAGAGAAAAGGTTTGGATTTACTTAATAAGTAAATAAAGTAAATATTTTTTTTTCAAATTCTACTGGTTACCGCACGAAATTGTCTGAAAAAACGATGCACAACAAATTTGAGTGAATTCGAACAAATAGAAACGAAGTTATTGATGTTCAAAATTTGAGCTTTCTAAACTTAGTATTTACGGTGGGTAGACGTATAATAAATAACACTGGGCAATAATTTTGAACGAAAAATTTGTTGACTTTGATTTTGCACTTGATTTAGGCTAATTTTGGCCTGCTCATATCGAAAATGCCGCTGGTTTTCTTCTATCACGTCCAGTTTTTGCTTTACGATATATGCCTAAAATATGCAAATTTTCACGAATTTAGCCATATTACTTTATCCGTACTATAAAAAAATCTACACTTCTACCATATAATAAGTTATATTGCCAAGGGTCTCAATTGAATTATTAAGAGGAAAGGTGCTGGTATCGATCTAGACCGATTCTTACACCCATGTTTGGTTAGAGGATGCAACCATCCGAGGATATTTTACACACATATTTGATGCAAACTGCAGGATATGGCAAGAAAAATAAACATTACATTTACTATCAGCTATTCGTCCAATGCCCCATTCAGCTTATCCAATGTAACTTGAAACTGCTATACGCTCGATAATTTGGATCAAGATGAAGATCTTAGGGATATCAGGCCTAATGATGAAGATTTTCAAATCGAAGATGATTCACTACGTAGAGTAGTCCATGAAAACAATTTATTGATCTGACATAAGCTTCGGGACTTGGAATAAAAATTTTCGGAACTTTTACCCTCCTTACGAAGTGTGAAAAGATTTTTTGGAAAGGTAGAGAAGGTATCTCACTTTCGATCAGGAGAATCAGCCTTTTCATCGTAGGACTATACTTTCGGTAGCTTTGTGTATTGCCGTGATACTGGCATTGGCATGATACTATTACCATGGATTACTGGAGGAGTTAGGAATCCCGATTTACAACTCAAGTGAATGGCAAATGACTATAGGTAGCTCAAGACGAATCCTAAAGTGTGGCATTCTCCAAAATGACAACGTCTTAGGTGCAGTAACAATTGCCCAATGCACATTCAGTTAATCTTCGTGAATAATACCGAAACATTGAGAACAATACATAAGCATTGAAATATTGCAATATCAGAAGCACGATTTTATCATATGTGTCAGGTTTGAAATATTGTATTTCTTAGTGGCCAGACAATAAGGATGCACAGCACATGTGACCCTGATACACATGTGTCACTGCCACCTGTTTATGTCGGACAGCAGAACTTCACAAAAAAACATAAATATCTTAATAATTTCCCTGAAAACCTTGACATAGTCAGAGATGGACAAGGAAAAAATGTTCCCCAACATCTGAATATGATGGGGGTAAGATATTAGAGTCGATTGGAGCTTGCGCATGTTAGCTGACTATTGCTCGAGTATCAAACTAGGCAACCTACAGAATTATGGGTTATTAGCGTGAATTTGGACCCACAATTTTTTATCTGTCCTGTAGAGGGTAGATGCAATATCAGTTTAAATCAGTCAAATAAAGCAGTCCAAATGTTTATTTGAAGTCTATTTATTCACTTTCGACTGCGTGTGGTTTTTGAAACGTTTTAAACAATAAGCACAAAATATTAAAAGTAGTGCTATTATGTGGGTTTAGAGACAATGTGGGGGGTGTCTAACCCAAAAACGTGACGTAATAGAGAAAAACGGAAGTTATTATTGAATTCAGCGCCCAAAAGATAGTCAAAATCAATTGTCGGATCAAAGTCAACAAAAATTGTGTTGACCAGTGTAATTGAAGAATTTACTTCCGTAAATACTATTTTTCCAAATCCAAAATTTTGTACTCAAATAACTTTTCTTGTGCTTATTGGAATTGAGCCAATTTTTTTGTGCATCGTGTTTTCGGACAACCTAACAATTTCATGGGGGTGGCAAGCAGAATGAAATTGAAAAATTCTAATAATATTATTAAATATATATCCAAAACATTTTTCTCTTATAGCAATGTGCTGTTCAGTGTTCAGAGTTCTTTTAGGTAATCTAACAATTTTATCGAGTAGCCAGCACAATTTTGAAAAGTCATTTTTCGAACATCCATACTGACCATACTATATCCTTTTCAGCGTCGTGTTCCAGACATTGTTCCCGATCAAAGCGAATGGAAGGTTCTGCAGGACTTGCATGCTACTGCGATGACAAATGCTCCCAGTTTGGTAACTGTTGTGATGATTTTGTGAACATGTGTACAGGTGAGTTTCACTGCTCACCTAAAATCCATAGTTCATGACACGCATAACATAACATAACATGACATGGTTGAGATATATTTTTGATCTGAACAAGTCACACACAATAAACAATGCGATAAGACACAATGCGATGTGATGAACAGATAGAAGGATGTCGAACGACACGCATCAGCAGCGATCCTTTACTCTAACATCCACCTCGGCCTAGAGTGCCCGATGTCACAGTCCTTTTTCGATGTTGATCTCTTTGAAGCTGCGGCCCTTTCCACCAGTTCTTTCCATTCATTGTGAGTGCTTTCTTTCGTCGGTCTTTCGCATATGTTCAAACTGGTGTATAATCTAATCACATTATATAAGTTACGCATGCAAACAGTATATATAGATTAGTATAGTTGACACTGGAATAAAGCTTGACGATAACGGTGAATCCACTCTGTAAGCACTTTTGTTTTTCGCATATAGTGAATTTGGAATTTCACTTCAAGTTATGTCAAGCGGCATTGGACAAGCCTTTCCCATCTTATATTTCGCAATTGAAATAAGTGAAATGTACTTGGTGTGCCGGCCGGAAAGTTGACGCGAGCCGGCGGTCGAGATCCACTTATAGGTTAGAGCCAGATTATGAGCCCCGATTAGCGTTTCGGGGTAGATTTATTCATTTCTGCAGCTGCAAATAATATTTCTACCTGTGGTTCGAAATGGTTCGAAATTGTTATAATATACTACGATAAGAATTCTCGCTCCGGCCACATTGTAATGAGTGATATCCCTCGAAAATGAATGAAACCAGACTTCCTCTGATTCGTGGCTACTACTCCGGCGATATGTTACACATACTAGAGGACAAACATGAAGCCAAAAACGTTTTCCAGTCGTATACTCTTATCGAGCGAAGCGAAAAAAATAGCTCGAATTCCAAAATATTCAATCTGGATACTTGTTGATCAACAGATAAGCAGGGCTATAAGAATTCAATACATATTCAGCAATAAAACTGCAAATACCGAAAAGTATGTACAATGTACTGCGTACGCGATGAGATTACCATAAGGTCTTTGTTAATTGAAGTAAGCTGTTCTGGAAGATGCTTTGAAGAAGACACTGCTGATGACATTGCGTGCCATTGTGATGAGAAGTGTTCACGTTTGGACAACTGTTGCTTTGACTACGTAGGAAAATGCGTGAACGCAAGTAAGCAAATCTGGTAAAATAGGCTCATTGATTTGTACATTTAGAGACGCCTATAGACTCACTATCTCCTATCATTTGAATCAAAACATATGATGTGAGACACCACTTATGATTGATATAGTCGTATTCTGCAAAACCGTTGCCTAACTGGCGTAATAATATGTCGTTAATTCTCCCCCTACAAATATTTCCCACCCCTCTCAACATTTTGACTTGGTTACTCCTATGAGCATACCGATATACTTATAGTCTCGGTTTATTGATTCTAGAACAGTGGTTCTTAAACTCATTTTACACACGCCCGCCTTGATGATTGTGGAAAGTTTCGCGCCCCCTTATCGCCATCTTAAATAAAACTATTGAAAAGAGCAAGGAGAATGTTTGCGATCCCAACGCATAGTTTGATGTCATTGCGGTTATGACTGTTGACAGACCTCACAATATGAAATTCGGACAATAATTGACAGCTACAGGTAAATTGCGCGGACCGAGAAATTTTTTATAGTTGTATAATAAATAAATAAAATAATCATGTTCAATGGTAGAACGTGTCATATACATATTTTAGCGATCGCGGTGTCTAATACCTTCGATTTCCTGACTTAGGCTTAGGTCAAGCATCCCTGACCAAAATCTGATTCAAAAATCAATGGGCGGCCCCGTTTTACACCACTTCGATTTTAATCCTGATCTCCAAGATCCAAAAAGCATGCTACACATGACATGACCATATCAGGAAATATTTTATTTCTCCATAACGTTACGTCTTACTATACGCTCTGGACAGATGCTTGACTGACAGACAGAAAATCAAAAAGCATTAGATAACACCTGCACGCATTCATCAGTTACTCCTAATTCAGAGATTATTGCCACAGTTTCAGCACATATTAACCTCATTCCTGGTTCAAGAAACTTCATTTATCTCAGGCGGCTTCGTACCTCCTAAAGATGCTTCCACACCCCAATTTGAGAACCACGGTCCTAGAACGTTCGTAAACCAAAATTCTAGTATAAAGTTAACATCTGAAGACAATTGTGATATAACTATCGTATTCGTCAGGAAAGATCCGATTTCACCCCGCAGTTGCGGAATTGTGGGTGTGCATAGCATGGATGCCTATTAACTGCGATAAGTGAGACTAGTATAGGTGAGAATAGTTCTACTAGCTAATCAATTGGTTAGTTAAACAGCGAATTGTCACAATTACATACATCAACTACATTTTTAATGTATTACCATAATTTAAATTCAAACAGGCCGATGCGCAGGTCGCTGCTATGAACCTTATGTCAGCACGAGGCCTTGTCATTGCGATGATACATGCATCCAATACGACAACTGTTGCGAAGACTATCACGAAAGCTGTCAGAAACGTGAGTGATTAGCGCTCGCGCTCATGCCCAGTAATCAAGCTAAACCTGTAGTGAACGTATAACCGTTGTCAGTTCCAAGACTAATTAGAGTCGTCTCGACACTTTCCTATCGGGGCCTACGATAAGTTATCCTAGATCCTGTTCCTATCTATTCATTTTATTTAGTGGTGTTTTGAAATGATGAACATATGTTTCAAAAAAAAATGAACAAGATCGATATCCATTGCAGCGTCGTGCTCCGGGCATTGTTTCACTTGGAAAATAGTCGAAGGATCCGCTGGACTCGCATGTTCCTGCGATCAGAAATGCATCCTGTTGGGAAACTGTTGTGATGATTTTGTGCAGATCTGTACAGGTATGTTATAAATGCAGGCCTATGTTAGGAATGGTGCAAACCCCTGGAATGTTAAGGTGCGTGTGGACGCGAACCTTTTTTAAAGGTTCTGTGTGAACACGAACGTGAACCTATGACGTCACCTAACGTCATATTGCAAATATCAACCCTGCCTTTCAGTGAACGCAAGTTACCTAGCAACGACTCACGCTACATAATGCCACCATAGTGTCCTATATGGTGTCGACACAGGCAAATTTCATGCCTCAGTGAAATTGTATCACGTCACAATTTCCATTTGACTACAGGCAATTTGACGGTCATTTTTGACCGGCTTGCCGAGCATTAAATTTGGTAAAACGGGTATCAATCGAAAGCTGACTCTCCACAGATTACGAAAATATAAATTTTATTGCGCTCGTGGCCCTGGAACTCCCACAATCAGTCTCGAATTTTTCATTGTTATGGAGATTGGCATTGGGACGTAACAATGGTGTCTGGCTCTTTTTCTCTCTCGTTTCGCCAGACAGCATTGTTACGTCCTGAGCGATTCTCTCGTTTCGCCAGACAGCATTGTTGCGTCCCAATGCCAATCTCCGTAACAATGAAAAATTCGAGGCCGATTGTGGGAGTTCCAGGGCCACGAGCGGAATAAAATTTATATTTTCGTAATCAGTGGAGAGTCAGCTTTCGATTGATACCCGTTTTACAAAATTTAATGCTCGGCAAGCCGGTCAAAAATGACCGTCAAATTGCCTGTAGCCAAATGGAAATTGTGACGTGATACAATTTCACTGAGGCGTGAGATTTGCCTGTGTCGACACCATATAGGACACTATGATGCCACAATGCTGAGGTTCTACGCTATCTCGCCACACTGTATTCAAGTAAAAAGCGGATAATTTTGGTGTCGAATGACAGTGATGACCTTTTCTTTCGTCAACCGATTACAAACTCGGAATAAATTTACCAATTATTTCCAGATTTTACTCCGGTATTGTAAGTCTGTGAATTTAGTAAAAGTGTCGTCTTTGCAATTTGCCAAAATATGGTAACCCTAACGTGCGCAGTTCATTTTGTGCGCCAGTATTTTATAGTAACGTAGATGCCTAGTGTATTGTGGTGGAGTTTCGTTTTTATGACTCAATGGAAATTTGATGTCCGACGAAGGCTTGCGCATAAGCGTAAGTGTTCCGCGGCATAGTAAAGGGTAAGAACCACTGCTATATGTGTATCTGATACCGAAACACTTGAATGTGTATGACCCCGGTAACAGAAATGTCTGGTGTATTTTATGTACCGAAAATATAGAATATAATGAAATATTACAGGTCAAATAATCGATCCAGATGCGGAGGATGAATAGGATATCGACGATTACGGAGCAATGTAGATTTACTACCAAAGTGTCGAGTCAATTATGTCATAGTCTACCAAATGTCGATGCAAATGATTGTAAGATGCTCTAATATTGTCGACCATCCAATGTACAGGTCCAGTAAACATGAATGTTCCTTGAAGTCGATTGAATGACATTCTATTTATAGGTTTAACTGTCAGCAAGAGTGTGGGGCAATGTAAGGTTCACCTATAGGGGAGATGTGGTACCGATGGATCACTGGGACCGAAAATACTTTGAAAATTCTCTGTGATAATTCCATGATTACACTCCGCGCACTTTTCTACAATTGCATGCTGGCAAAATCTTTCCTCGCATACAAAAAATTTCGACGTGCGCGCGCTATGGGGTCTTTGAGAGATGTTTTTTTGTTTTGGGGGGTGTAAACTAAATTTCGATCGACACATACATTTTTCTTTGTAACCTTCAAACCAGCAATCATTTTTAATGTGAAGTGTAGGGCTTGTATCAGGCTATATAATGACACCTATTATTTTTTTCAATACCTTCCTTGAGTGGAATTTTTCTCGATTCATTTACAAAACTCGTAGGGTGGGGACCGATGATACAATAACCAAATCAAGCAAAATAATCCAGCATATTAATCATCCAACAACTGAAACATGCTCACGTACAGAAACTCTTTATGTAATAATTGCATATGATGTTTTATCGCTATAACGAGGTATTTGGATGTCACACTGTCGATTTTCGGGCAATATGTATGTATCCTCAAATTTATAAGTTCGAGCCTAAATCGAAACGTGATTTTATGGCAACATTTGAGTTATTATTTATTCTATTTATGACGGTTGCGACCAAACATTCTTCTTAGGCTTACTGTAGCTTAGATTAAAATACTGATCAAGAAATCTGAGTTTTTGAGAGTATGTCTCATAGGTCCCTGGGTCGTGTGCCATTGGACCCACCGGGTGGGGACCGACGACACGTTCGAGCAACAAATTTTGAACGTCCATAAATATTTTTTGGAAATACGGATATTCATGTATATGTGCGCGATAGGTAGAGCTTGTATCAAAGTGCTGAGCCAGCAAAAGATCTGCTGTTTTCGGCTGAACATTTCGGGGCCAGCGATCATTTTCCAATTTTTGATCCGGCGGTACCACATCTCCCCTACATCGCGTGATTGGTGTGAACGACGTTTGTAAACTTGACAGTTATGTTCGGTAATGGTCAGACATATGTTGAATGAGTGTAGCAGTGTAGCCAGATTTAATTGAATACAAACGACAATCAGAATCACAGTGACCATGATCACCGTACACATAATGATGAAGTATATACTCCATGGGATATATATATATATTGAGATCAAGTCACTACCTTCGAGTCACGAGTCATCTCAAGTCGTTGCACATTTTGACTCGGTTCAAGTCAAGTCAATCGACTTTTGAAGGTGACTCTAGTCAAGACAAATCACTCGTTTTTTGCAGCAATTCTGAGTATAGATTTAAAAAGGCGTGTATTTTATCCAGCACATTTCTCGAATTTGTAGGAAGAAATACTGTGATTAAATATTCCCTCAAGATAGCAAATGTCGAGTATTTGTTTATAGGTCACATTAAAACCACTCGACAGCGCAGTTGCGATTTCTAGTGAACGTCAGGAGCAAGTCGTTGACATTGACACCCAATTCCGAGAAGGCAAAAAAAGTGCATACATCGATTTAGGAGTTGGAAAAATTGACCAAAAACTAGTTATTCACAGAAGCGGAAACGCCAAAGCTAAATCCTTAGAATTCATATGCATGTTATATAGAGTATATAATAATTACGTCGGGTCGCATTGCTGCATTAGTTCTGACTCAAAAAGTCGAGAGGAACCCGAATCACTATGGTAATAATGAACCAAATTCCAACGGCCCCGTTTTCAGTTAAATCTTTTGTATTCCTCACAACGCATACGCAGGGTTGACGATAGTTAGTATATACTACTAAAACAAAGGGAGCATATAAATATTCAAATGTATGGAATCTATATATAGATTTTGAGGTCATATTTTGGAATCATGTGACTCGTGCGGTCCACGAGTGATCTGAATATTTGAATCTAGCCAGCGACGTCAGTTGAGTTTGACAACTCTGTTATTATCAGCCAAAATGGAGGATCGAATACGAAGCCTTGAGAAGTTGAAAGAAATTGATACCGTACCATCTACACATCCGTGAGAATATAAACGCATTAACTACATTCGTTTGATTTAAATCATACAATAGGGTTGGTAAAGGTAAGCGCTGTAAGCACAGAACCGTCCAATAAACAGCGATACGTTGCTATTAGATCAATCTACTACTACTGCTATGACAACGTATGCTGCGATTATTTCGTTTGCGGTCAGTTTATTTGAGATGTAACGATGGAGGATCAGTGAAAAGTACAATCAGTGAATGACTGGTTGCTCTCACAGGCGACACTGGCGTATCGCGAACAATCCGAACATACCCAAGATACAGTGATTTTATCGACACCGTTTACTTGATGACTTAAAATTGACTCGTAAATTTTGCTCCGAGTCACGATTCAATCCACGTTTTTGAAGCGCTGAGTCAAGTCAAGTCAAATCAAATCATTTTTGCAACGTGACTCGAGTCAAGTTAAGTCTTATGAAAAAGTTGACTAGAGTCTGATTCGAGTCAAATCATGTTAATATGATTGCAAACATACAATGTAGCGCTATCACGTACGTAGAACTGATAAATTATAAGTGTACCTGCAGAGCCACAGTCTGTAATGCGATTAAAATTGCGAATTTACAAATTGTTGAAACACAATTGGTGCCATAATATGCAATAAATACCCCACACACATGCATAAGATAAAACTGGTGCCCACATCAATTTGTTGATTCCGATTCGTAATCATACATGAGTTTAAATGCATGCAAAGAGACGTCCCTACACTGCCCTGGTCTGCACATATAGTAAAAAAGAAGAACAGCGCACGTCAGAAAAAAAGCTCTGAAAAAGATTTCGCCTACCAAGTGTGGTGCAAGTACCATGCACAGGTTGAGAACCACAGTGTTTTTTCATAAGATCGCGAGGTTTTGCAACATGCGGTGAACTTTCACCTACACATAGGTGAAATATACGGGTCATGTAAACTAATTAAAGTCCACGCTACCAACAAATTTTGTACTATTCCACGGTGAAGTGAATGGGTGATCTTCCCCAAACTTATGCAGAGAGAATGAGTCGTGGGCCCATACCGATTCCTTCGCCATTTTCCAGATTACATCCCGCAAAAATAGCATGTCAGTCAAATAAGTATTTGCCCCGCGGTACTCGTGAATAATTTCCGTCATGTTTGGTATCGCACCTCCCGTACCTCCCCACATACCTCCGCTGATTGGAAAACGAGAATGATTCGGGTGGTCTCTCATGACATGAAACTTCTCTCCCGATTTTATCCATTCATCCACCGCCGCTTTTCCCCTATCGAGTAATCGAGAGTCGATGTCTCGAACTGCAAACATTTTTAGTGGCTCGGATGCGATCAGAAACCGCCATGACATTTGATTTATGATGTCGGTGCCTGTCATATCAACAAACTTAACGTTGTTCACACACAGTAACTCAATAATGTGTTTCGGAACTGAATTATCAATATAAATCCAAACTTTCCATCCAGGATAAATACTGAACACACGCTTGGAGTTCTCTAGCGCCCCATCTGTGTATCTTGTTTTATTGCCGTATAGGCTGTAGGAAATGGCAGGACGCACCCACAAGCGTCGTTCGTTATTTATTCTGGCCAAGGACTCTCCTGGAGTATAAAATTCATCTGGGTTGGTACAGCGATCAAAATAAAATTCTATTCCGTTTTGGACCCATTGAGGAAGTCCGCATTCTTGAAATCCATAAGGCACTTCGTTTACTCCGCAAAACTTTTCATCCTGATTCACTTGACCGATTTTCATCACAAGAGATTTTCTCGGATAAAGTGCCAATACATCATTTTTCTCTGCTATCCTATTCCACTCATGTTTTTGTAATAAGTCCGAATATTGGGATACGATGGATTTCGCCACTTCCTTTGACATCGCTATTCCAAGCGTAGAAGATAAATTTCCTTTGCAAAGATCACCGATATAAGACTTACAGTCATTCGAATAATCATGCATACGAGCTGAATGATAGAGTGACATAAAGGGTACGTCACCTTCAATCATGTGCTTTGTAATGAAATCACTCCAGCCTTGAAGAAACACCATGTCGCTGTCGATTAGGAATAATATCTTGTAATCTGTTTCAAGGAACCTTTCAACGAGAGGTTTCAGCAAGCCAATAACCGAATCCGATTCAACGACTTGGAATCCCGGACCATACCATTGCTGTAGCAACTGGTCCCCGTGTTGAGCCACCTGACGTACTATGTACACATCCCCATTCTTTACTTTGTGGTATTTTTTTATTACGGATGCAGTGAAGCTGGAGTATCCTTTCGCCTTCATCAGTCGAACTCCAAGCATTATTTGACATTGTTCTTGTCGGTCCGGAGGCATTTTTACAAATGAAGGAGCTTTCAAGGTGACTGTCCTATTGAAATAATAAATCGCAACAAGAGCTGCACAAATCAGGCCCAATATTAGCATTGATCTTTCTGGTGGCATATCACGGTGTCTGAAAATGAAAATGTTCCGAATGAGAGTGATCTGGCAGACAGCATAATACTCAACTTGAATATTTATTCGCGCCAGGCGCGATCTAGTCTGACTGGTATTCTAGAATTTGATAGGGGTACCACCTCTTCCAGGAAATACAAATAATTCTAAATGATACCCATAATTTGCATGCAGTGAAGACTCATTGACCGTAGGAGCATTTATAAGAAAAAATATATTACCATTCAGCTTTGAGGCAGTTGGAATGCGTCATTCAGCGAAATTGGCTGATTCCGAACATTATGGGACCGGCATTTCGGATCAGGAATATCTTTGACCGTACGGCATGAACAATTGAGCAAGGTGATGCACCATTACGTGCCCTAAATTCTCGAAATCATGACCTCCATCATATCTATCGTAAGATACGACTCGTTATTTAATCGTTTAACATCGCATTACGTTCGCAGAGACAATATTTGGACATTGCTGCTAGACGGCCCCATGTAGACATGACAGTACGGGCCCTATTATCCAGTCCATATACAATTCAGCCTGTGATTGAATTCGTATTAGTCACCAGATCCTGTAAATGTGGCGCGAGCGTTTTAGAATTTGTATAGTGTGCCACAAGCCGGAAAGTTTGGGAAACACTACTGTATGTAATGTATTTATTCAAGTTATGAACATACTGAGAATAGTTTCTATTATTAAATTGTATATACTGTCGGCGATTGTAGACTCCTCCCTGCGCGAGGGAATGTAGTATATTTCATATAGGCCACTGACTAGCTAGTAATAGTGCGGAGCGGATCGACAAATTCTCTGGTCCGGCTCCGATCCGGTTGTTCAATTCTCTGGTCAGGCTCCGGCCGCATCAGCAAAAGCACTGATCCGGCTCCAATCCGGTTCCGGCCCAAAATGAAAAAGTCCGGCCAGAAATCCGGCCCTAGTCGGTACGGGGGTTCCGTGAATTGATAAATATGCCTCGTTTATGTTCACACTGGCTTGGTGGTTAGTTACGTGTGGTTGGTTGGTAGTTATATAGTTATAAAAGTTATGCTTATCCATAAAGATTCTGGCCGGATCGAAAAAGTAGTGATCCGGCTCCGGCCGTAATAGAAAAAGTACTGATCCGGCTCCGATCCGGTCTGGTCAAAATTGTAAAAATCCGGCCGGATATCCAATCCGGCTGCGATCCATGCTCCGTACTAGCTAGTAACAATCAGGGATGCCACTGGGATATTTTCGAAAAACCCACATGTAGAGGTCAAATAAACCCAGATCCTATATTTCACTCAAATTTATATATGCTATAGAAGCTGTGAAACTGGAACCTGATAGTCATCAAATACACTCATACAGTCACGAAATCCTTTGATATTGAATTTCCAACAGTTCATTTTTCATTCTGCTCGCTTAACACTGAAAATAGCATAAAAATATGTTGCTTTGCTTTCGACTCGTTGCTATGAAACAATTGGTGCGCGGCGTCAATACTTAATAGTGCGTTATTCATATAGTCGCGCTGCGAAAGTTCGTCACAACGACAGCCATTCCCTATTTCTCAGGATGATTCTCGTGCATTTCCAGATACCTGACCACTAGGGATGGTGTGAACCTCTGAATGGTTCAGGTTCGTGTGAACGCGAACCTTTTTAAAAGGTTCTGTGTGAACGCGAACGTGAACCTCATGACGTCACGTGACGTCATATTGGTAATTCCAACCCTGTCTTTCAATGAAGTGACAGCCTATATTAATGTACGCGATACCTAGCGACGACTCGGGCCACATAATGCCATAATGATGAAGTACATATTGGCGTTTTAGATGTCGCTAAATGTATCAACCGAGGCAATCAAAGGATACTCCCATAAAATCAATATCTTCCGTCGCTTTGCCAACAATTTCGACGAAGACTTACCAGGGAATATAAGCTTACGCCTTAACGGTCTAGGCCAGACCGGGCAATGTATTCGGCATCTGAGTATTGCTACATTGATATTGAGCAGAGTGTAAACCGGGCTCCTATACTTGCTACCTATATTACCCCATTGACAAGTTATACAGCAGTAGCCAACACTTCGATCGCACGAATTTGGTATTAATGATGCAGTAAAGGTATGAAGTCAAAATTGACCCGGTACGCCTGCTACATTTTTACATCAGAAAACGATATCAATCTCATTGATTGGTTGAATAAGCATAATTCGCAGACTACGTATATCTCTCGTGATGTTGGGTGATTGCGGGCCTAGCTCACACCAGAGAGTCACTAAATATTCACAAACGGAAAGCTGGATATTTCGAGCAAACCTTTGTAACAAAGCAAGTAAAACT
The DNA here is from genome assembly GCF_051294905.1 of Botryllus schlosseri. Classification (NCBI taxonomy): domain Eukaryota; kingdom Metazoa; phylum Chordata; class Ascidiacea; order Stolidobranchia; family Styelidae; genus Botryllus; species Botryllus schlosseri. The sequence continues at coordinate 17,519,943 of NC_137250.1, read as the reverse complement.
TTTGAGATTGCCAAAGTGCTCGTTTAGTGTTGCTTTCTAATGCTGCTAGCGCCATGAATAGAGTGGCCCGCAGTTGAAATGCAATGAAATTTGAACCAAAGATGTTATAATGAAGTGAAAATTGTAATATATGAGAAAGGTTCACAGTGCAGAACCTACCAAGGTTCTGTTGTGAACGCGAACCTCTAAATTTCTGAGGTTCACACACAGAACGCGAACGTGAACCTCACGTTCACACCATCCCTACTGACCAGATTCAAAGTAGCTTTCGGTTGAGTAATCCTGGCGTTTGTTTGTTTTGTTTTTGGGGTATTCATGGTGTTTGTCGACTACTATGGTCATTTACACCAGGCCGATATTCTTTTTATTTTCCGTAACTGCCGACTTATAGCACGGCCCACCTCTAGGCTTTTGTAAGACACCGCGTACACGGATGAGGTTACGAGGAGGAGCCTAGGTACACCTCCAACACTTAGGTATCGGAATTCGGAAATCGACCTCGGTCGGACTCGAACCCGCACCCATTGGTGTTGCAGCCGCGGATTATACCACTGCGCTATCTCGCCACCTTGTAATCCTGGCGTGTGCATGTGCACCTGGTCTATATGCATGTGCTGATGTGCATACCATACAGTTACATGATATTTATCAATACACGACGTATTTTTTCGAGTGATACCAGCATTCAAGTCTTAAATTGTTTTAAATTGTAATACAACGTTGCCAATGAGCTGCCCTATGTACATGACTTTCTGCAACTCGCAAATTGCTATTCAAATGCAGCTCCATGGCATCACGTCGAGGTCTCATTTTAATAGGGAAACAGTCTCTCAAGACTCCGTCGTAACAATGACAGCGAAATACTTCGACATTGGCGAACTGATCTGCGTGCATTTTACGATATTATGATCTTGGTAATCTGATGATTAATTTTCGAGCGTAAAAGCGACTTGACGAACATACTGTTGAAAAAAAAAACAGATTTCAAGAACAAAAAACCGAGGTGATGCTAGAAAAGAACAGATCTGGGTGGAAAAACCCAGGAGTGGCATGTCTGGTAACAATGAAATGTTTATGCTTCAACCAGGTTGTCCGTTTGACTATTAGTGATGTAATAAAGAAATATTCCTCTTAAATTTAACTTTTAATAGTTGTTCTATTTGTAGTAGAACAGAGTGGAGCTACCATGTGTTTAGATTGCGATTTCCGGATTCAATAATTCCCTAGGAATCACCGTGAAGATATAGTTTTCACTTTGTTGTTTGTCATACCATTAATGATAATGCACCTGTGTAGTTTCTTCAAGATTTTTAGTGCAGAAAGTGAAAATACTGAACTCGCAGCCTAAACGCAATTTCAATCCTTGTTCGCACGCCTATTGCCCGCGATGAACTTTGAGAGCAAGGAGTTTCTGTTCCTTTTGAAATTGAATCCAAAAGGAATTCTATCACGGATGGAAAAAACTACCAACTCGCTTCGTATTTGCAACGGGCGCCTAATTGACCGACTGGCTCGCATTTCCATACTTTGTAGTCTTGCTTTCTGCTCATCGGGCTCGCGGGCCGCATTCAACATCTGAATCCAGTCGCGGGCCGCACTATAGTAAAATCATAATTATAACGAAACGCAAGCTTTTATCAGATTATATAAAGTAACCGAAGACATGGAGATAATACCTACAGTTGGGTAGACTGGAATAATTGGCGGAGGCAAAATATTTTTTAGTTAACAGAACACTCTCCTAAAAGATAGAGTAATACATGGTAAAAAAACTATGGTATGACTCCTATTGGAAGATTAAAAAAACTTATGGGGGGATCCTTGTGCAATTGTGCATAAATTTCAACCACGGAAATAATGCTATGGTATTGATGGCGTGAAAATCCAGTAGGTAATTAGTGAATTTGGTCAACAAAAGTGTTATTTGCACATAGCATATATGATTTACGTTCTCATTGTTACAGTTACCCGTATAGAGCCGATGAACCGATGTATTCAAATATTTAGGACACGTGTTTATTCTTCTTGAGCCATATTGAGCCAATTGTTATTGTTTACTTTGTTGAATCATAGTGTTATTTTGTGACCTCCGTTATGAATTTTCGTCACTCAAAATTTATTGTAATCGCTCACACGTACCACAACAAACTAAAAAAGTTTCATTGATGAGACACGTACGATTTCCAATTAGTAATTCTTCACGGAGCGCAATATTTTCCTCTGCTGGTCGCATTTGTATTCCGCGGGACTCAAATTTCAACGGCATGATCAACAGGCGCGAGTTGTTTCGGCGACTGGACAATGGAAATATATATCGAAGGTTTTGCCAAACATGCCAATGTGATCTTCGGTCAAGGTTCGATGCCCGTAAATCTTCCTGGTATCGAACTTCCTGTTGGCTAAGATAAAATTTTATCTACCTCAGTGTGTCTTCTTGGCGCCGATATGCTGGAGTCTAATGGTCACCACTTCAGGCCGCACTCATGAATATAGTTATATTGAAACCGTTACATTATGATTATTGTAATTTAGGCCGATTGTATCATTTCTCGGAAGGGGTTACCAGTATTACAATAATGAACCTATTGACAGTCTAAATTAGGCCTACTCTACTTTATGTCAATTTACGAAAGTTTTCGAACAATTTTTTTTGGGGTATGGCCCGTTTTCCTCCCCCGGCTACGCCTCTAAATATATATGTATTGTTGATTTGATGATTACGCAAATGTGTAAGAAACATTATCAAGATTTTATTAGCTGGCCATCCTCAATCAATTGGTCAAAATTAGGGATGAAAGTAGGTTGTGCCGATTCTCAGGATAGGATGGGAATTCGAATACCGTAATTTTCCGAATATAGTGCGCCCCCATGTATAATACGCAGTTACGCACCCTTAAAATGACGTGTATATTCTGGGAAAAAGCCCGTACCCATGTATAGTACACATCCTGCATTCGCAGTACATGAGTACATGAATAGTTGCGGTTTAGTATTCGATGTTGTTCTGTTTTGCGATGTCACTGTCGAACAATCATGACATAATCATCGCTAATCATAATACAATTACCGGCATTGTCTCTAAACGAGAGTAGATGGTAGCCGAAGCCTGTGAGGTCGGGGCGCGATAGCTCAGGCTAGCGACACACGGCATCTTGAGCACGTGGCCTATTACAATTACAGATGCGATTGCTCAGGCCGACGGTTATGTCGGGCGTACCAGTCCTGTTGGAGATGCGACTGATTACGCAAGCGATTATATCTTGCGCACATGGCCTCTTCTGTATGCGATTGTTAAGGCCTGTCGTTGACGCGATGAATCAACATCAACAAGGATTGCCGCGCACGCTTGTAGCAATCAGCGACCTAATTTCGCTCGCGTACAAACGGCAAACCAACTCAGCAAGAGATCGCGTGCTTTGCAGACGACTCTCGTTAATTAGAACCACGCTTTCGTTAATTGGCAACACGCTTCTCCATTTGGCAACGCGTTACACTCTATAACAGTGCTATTCAACCTTTTTCGACGTGGTACACCCTTTTAACGTTTGCTCAAAACTCGTACACCCCTGTTCATTAGGGGTCTTCAAAAATGACTTTTTCCCTCAAATCGTACTGGCTACTTGATGAAATTGTTAGGTTATCTAACTTGAGGCTACACACCAAATTTGGTTCAATTCCAACCAGTAGACCCGTGGTTACGGAAGAACAAAGTTTCTATTTATAATATAAAAATAAATTACGAAAAATGTGAATTTTTTCTGTTCACCCCATGAAAGTATTAGGCTGTCTATAAAAATGATGTTCTTCAAATTTGGTTCGATTCCAACCAGTAGAAGCGGAGTTATTGCCGTCAAAAAATTTGAATTTGAATAAAATAGTATTTGGTCACAGAGTCTATTCGCAGCCAGTTAGGCCGCCCGCCACGCAAATTGGAATTCATTTCGTGTCAGCACCAAAACAGCATGCCATTACGAACGATAATCAACCTAAATGTAACAGTATTGGGGAGAGAGTAGGTGAAGCTACTGCTGCAGAAGCTGTAATTCAGATCAGCGATGATAGATAGCAGGCGCACCAGCCTACTGCGTATCAGGCCTGTCCCACACCACACACAGCAGTCGATACTCGATAGTAGCACATGGGCTGCAAGAGATGTCAGTAACCTCAGATCGTATGCCGCTATACACAGTCTATTGTCGCTAATTTTCATCACCAATAACAAAATACTAAATTGCAAATGTATGACTAAATATTGGAGATAAAATCGGCATTTTAAAACAAAAGGGTATCGATTTCAACATGGAAGCTGTTTCGACCCTGGCTGGATACGTTACTTCATTTATGTGCATTGCGGTATTTATTAACGTCGGTAGGAAGTACCGATTCAAGATGTCTGAGCTATCGCGGCAGTTTCCTCAAAAATCACTAAAAGACGAATGACTAGATGAACAAATGTTTGTTAACTGCATACTTTCCAACACCATTGGTCTCTTGCCGACGGCGAAATGAATAGGAGAAATATTTGCTTATGACATCACAATCAAGCGGTGTACAGTATTACACTTGAGATAACATCGTACCATTGCTCATTAACCTGTGCGTCAACCTGTACTGACCCATAAACCTGTCTTTGTGATAGCTAGCCGTCGGCTCATTGTAATTCGGATCTGGTACACCCCTGTACACCCCATCCGAGTGGTACACCCTTTGCAAATTCTGGTACACCCCAGGGTGTACGACAACCCCGGTTGAAGAGCACTGCTCTATAATACGAATTACGGGGCCCAATGGCTAGAGGTGATGCGCGATTTAAACAAGCATGAAGAAAGGTGTGATTTCATGTTTTTGATCGAAGGATTTTTTTTTCAAGGCTTGCTGTACCCATGTATAATACGTACCCCCTATTTTGGGGCAAAAAACGGTAAAATTTTGCGCATTATACATGGAAAATTACGGTATGAGCTACGATCGAATTATAGATATGTTGATTCTGAGTTGGGTCAAGATTCACAACACACAATGCTGACAGCTGAAGAACCAACATGGACGAACGAAATCAACATATTTTATTATTGTGTTAAACATTTTACACAGAAATTTCTAATCTAAAATCACAATTTTGACCCGAAACCAAGCAATCGTTCTGATATTCTTTGATGTTTAACAACCGAAGCTTTTCAAAATGCGTAGGCCACGAGGTCGGTCTATTGTGCTAACAATAAAATCAGAAAATGCTATATTAAGTGTACCTTCTCCGATTGGGCGGTTTGGGGGGCCCCAGTTACGGTCCTGCCCGATATGAATGAATCGAAAGCGAATGATCGCGCAAACTGCGCTGTTTAGCGATGAGTCAGCTCGTATATGTTCTGTAGCCTACTTGTCGCCTTCAACATTGCATCTTGAAATTAAGGTATAAAATTGTAATATACCTCGCGGACCGGCAGGAATGTCGTCGCGAACCAGCACCGGTCCGCGGACCGGCGGTTGAGGACCACTGGTCTATAGAGACGATGTTCACCAAATTTGGTTAAATTCCAACCAGTAGAAGCGGAGTTATTGCCGGCGAAAAATTTAAATTTGAATAAAATAGTATTGAAAGAATTTTTCACCGTAAAGAATTGGTCACCGTAAATACTATTTTATTCATAATCCAAATTTTTCGACGGTGGTAACTCCGCTTCCACTGGTTGGAATTGAACCAAATTTGGTGAACATCGTTTCTATAGGCAACCTAACACTTTCATGGGATGAATAGAAAATTTTCAGATTTTTTGTTCTTTATTTTTATATAATAAATAGAAACTTTCTACTCCTGTAGCAATGCGGCTACTGGTTGGAATTGAACAAAATATGGTGTGTAGGCTTAAATTAGGTAACCTAACAATTTTATCAAGTAGCCAGTGCGATTTGAGAAAAAAGTCATTTTTGAAGAGCCCTGCTGTAGAGGGGTCGGAAACCTATGGCTCGCGACCAATATATGGCCCTTCTGCTAATAAAATATGGCTCTTTGATAACATTATAGTTTTGCGCATTAGTCCCTCCTCATTCATCAATATTGACTCAAGCTTTTGCTAAATATTCATAACGAGTGGCACCATCGTCCATCATTCTTGCGGTAGACGAGACAAGTTTACAAGGTCAAAACAGTGACGTATCCTGGGAAGGGGGTAGGAGCTCAGGAAATAACAATCTTGAAATTTATGCTAAATATTGGCTGCCGATAATCGCTCATTATTATTAGTCCAATATAATAGAGTTTCGATAATAGCGCAAATATGCTACCTTCACGTTATTTAGTGGAATACATGGGATAGTTCGATACGGAGCTGCTCCTCTAATATCTTATCTAATAATCAAATTCCCCGTACCCGATATTGCACGGCTTGAAATCTTGAATTTTACAATGCATAGATTAAACATGGCGACGCCTGTATGATCAGCTAACCTATTAAGTGTCCATTGCTCAATGCATGTTGCATGCTCAAACTTCGGACATCCGGTTGAAACATCATATCCGCGTCTAAACGGAGATATGATGCACACGACGAATCGCATGCAGTGAACTTCGATTTGGTGCCACCACGACGTAACGAATCTTCAATTGAGATGCAACCGTCGATTTGTATCATTGAATGGCTCTTTCAGAATTACAATTGAAAATATAAGGTCAATATGGCTCTTTCGATGAAAAAGGTTCCCGACCCCCGATATAAACGATCGCATTATACTGGCAACATAAAACTGCTTGCGTACCATATCCCGCCAAATTCTGCGAAAGCGTTATTGCACGTCCTGCTTCTCGTGCTAAACATGTTTGTGACCCCAATACTGGTTTTACAGAATTCAAAATGAGTTTATGTAGCCTACAACATGCGATAAAATTAGAGACGCGTTCAGTCCACGGTAGTAAACTGGTAACCGTAATCGCAGTGTCGCACCACCGTGTGATTATTTTGCTAATGCGTCTGTTCCCCACCAGAAACGCCTGAATTCCCCACCGGTTGGGAACCACTGAGATAGGAGGTCACAAAATAGCATTATGTAACGAAGTCATTATACCAACGGGTACGCCCGAAGATGTTTAAATATATTATTAGGGGTCCTACCTTTTCCAACACACCTCACTCAGCTCTACCGATAAATCTGATTATGTGAGCAGAGAGAGGATAAAAATTGATAGCAATATGTATGCAATTCCCGATCATATTGACGATTCAATCACGAATTATAGAAATCTTTCGCGCTTCACGCGTTTAGGCGACACAAGCTCACTCACTAAATATACACCCAATGTAGATGACAAGTAGCCGCCAAAAGCGTACATCCTGAGGGGGCGCAGAAGTTCTGTATATTACCCTATTGAGGGCCCACGACCAACGTCTTGGGGTGGGGGCTTACGAAGTGCTGTTACTGACCTGGCGTTAACAAGACTCCGCCACCTCTTACAAATATCAAAGTTGGCGCCTACGATCACATCACATCAGACATCATGTCCAGGCTCAATTAGGCTATTCCGGTTCTTGTACTTAATGTCCATCGGGGCCGAGAAGCCTTGTTCACGCCTACATGTCACGGCAGGATACTGATGTTTCTGCACGGGTCAACTCTTCGTAATACTCAGTGACCATTGCGAGGACTGATTATTATTACTTGACAGAAATGTCGTATCATGAACATTCGGTGCCTGAATTCATCTTACTCGATATGCAATGCTTGTGCGAAGCCGGGATATAAATCTACTGTCTGTCTGTGTAGAGTAGACTCAATGGTACCTTTCAAGTAAATGCCAGACATTTAATGAAATACCATCGGGAAAGCCAAACTGAACTCAAGGCCACGCTTTCTATACGTTACCTGGATAGGCTCACAACATACGCAGTGTCATGTCGTATTAAAAGTATAGTTGAAAATCATCCCGTCAAAGTCTAGCGTGGCATAGGCTATACTTGCGACTGTAAAACGTCAGTAATTCGGATTAGCCTATACTTGTAACTGTCTGACTGACAAAAGTCATACAATTCTGCCTAACAATCAATTGTGAGTGAATGAGCTTCCTGTCAACCATACGCACAGTCACGTCATACTTTCCATTTGACTAAAGGGAACTTTACGGCCATTTTTCACCGGCTTGCCGAGTGCTAAATTCGATAAAACGGGTATCAATGGAAAGCTACCACGATACTGATTACGAAAATGCAAATTTTATTCGGCTCATGGTCCTGGAACCTCCTGAAATCAACCGCGAATCTTGCATTGTGATCGAGTTTAGCATTGTGATGAAACAATGCTGTCTGGCTCCCTCCTCCAACTTCACTCTCATTTTCCCAGACAGAATTGTCGACACAATAGCTTATTTTTAGCAGTTTTGGCAGCGCCATGAATTCACATCTGTATAGTCGAACCTTGTAAAACCCTTCAGTTTGGTCTTTCTTATGAAACGGCCGTAGTCACAAAACATGCAGTATTCAGTATGCCATCGAACAGCAAGATTAAAATCCGAATTGAAAACGATGTTGCAGACAAATTTACCCGATACGAAACAGAGTGCTTCTGCAATATATATTCTCAATAGTGCGAAACTACCGGCATTTACACAGGTCACAATGGATATGATCACAATTTAAAAGGGTTTCTTACACGTTTGGATCGCAACCTTCACCACCCAACCAATTGTTAGAAATCATGCGTGACTTTAATAATAAATATTCATAACATGAGAAATTATCCAGCCAGCAATGAAAAACTAGAAATGGACTGAATGTAGAATGTACACAGAGGTGGTCAGTAACGAAGTACTTCTACTTTTTCGAAGTACTCAAGTAGTTTTCCTCTAATTCTGCTACTTACTCAAGTAGATTTGTTTTTCGCTAAATTCTACTTCTACTTTGTAATATTCTGTGAACTACTTACTTACTTTTCGCTATTTTCAGTTTTTCAAGTAGAAGTAGTTTAATCCCCCAATAAAATAGATAGTCTGAAGTTTTTCGGGACTGTTTTCACGTGGTACCAACATTTAATTTTCATAAAAGTCATGTAGTACCCATAAAATTCGTTGCGCTTCGCGCGCAGTAGATATGGCGTGACAAATACGTTTTAACAGAAGTATCACTGAATATAATTTAAGATAGCTGGTTGCGTGGTTCCGTTCACACCGCATTGTCACCTATACCAAATATTTCATCACAGTAAGTATGGCCCCCCATAACGTTTGATACTATCGTTTCGCAATCCAGCAATAACCTATTATACTTAGCAGCCCATGACGTGTCCAAATCTGGAAAAGTGGGCTTTGACTTTTTTTAAACGTAAGACCCGTTTTAGCAGACCACTGTTGAAATATTCTGGACAAAAGACATGAAATATTTTTTCCGCTTTCTTGGTATTTTTCTCTAAATTACGAGTATTATACGTTGAGTTCTATTCATTGTTTCAGTTATTGTGTAAACATTTTGAAAACATACATGTTAAAGTATGAAAGCAAGTGTATCAATGCCATATATTTTCCGAAAATAAAGCTATACACTATATGGCATTTTTACGATCTTTCATATTTTTGATTAACGTTTACTAATCGCGCAAAGTGGTAAAGCCGTATCCGACACAACTTGTCAGTATTGCTCTTCGACTAAACTAGGCGCCTTATAATATGAGGGAGGGCGCCATGCTATGATATTCTCTAAAACGGGGTGTTCAAGTAAACAAAGTATTAGTATCGCATTCCATATCAATACTATTATTTACATCCCATGATATGGACGACTGCTTATTCTGTCAAAAATTGAGCCCTCCTGGGATGCAGCAATATGAATCAAGCTCTATACTCCTTCCTCATGGCTCAATTTGCAGCTTTTGACAGCCCATGCGAACGAATTGCGATAGTTTTCAAAACTACTTACTTACTTGAGTAGATTTAAAGTCAGTCAATTCTACTTCTACTTCAAGTAGTTTTAGATTGGTTATGAAAAAAGTACTTCTACTCGTACTTGAGTAGATTTTTTCGTCGCTACTTCTACTTCTACTTGAGTAGCTTTCTTGACTACTTTGACCACCTCTGAATGTACAGATTTATGTATAGCAGGCCTACGTACAGATCTGGAGGCCTTTTGTCACATCTTTCATTGATGAAACTCTGTCCCTATTAGATAACGTGACACAATCTATGAGTTATTGAACAACGAACATGCACGTAGTTTTCAATTACAAGTTAAAGGGGAATGGAATTTGGTTTAATAATGCGCATTGAGCGGAGATCATCTACCTCCCAATTGCTTATAATATGAACTACTTCCTAATCGCTGAATATCATCATGTCATAATTGCTGGATTGACCAATCCACAGATTGGTCGTACATCCAGACTCAAACACTGGGGTTTTTGGCCTTTCATTCAACTTTCATGGACCACTTGGGTAGTAGCCTGCGGACCTGCAAAGGATTCACGGACCCGAAGTTAAGAATTCTGCTTTACACGCTTGTTTTCTCGCTTCATACAAACTCCTGCCAATTCTTGTTGACATTTTATTAAAATCTTTCATAAAAATCTATATTTTCAAAACGCCTTATTTTCATCTTTTTTTTTTAATTTTCGGCAGTTTTGGCATTAGGTTTCCGAAATGCCAAAAATAACACGGCCTGCTCATCACTGAATCCGGACAGTGCCATTTTATCATGCGGTACCGAAAACTCACAATGGGAGCAAAACCAGCATCTGGCGAGCTCACGAAAGCTCTGATCCCGCTCTTTGCTAATATCAAAGGGGCCCATGTCATTCATGATGACGTCATCATATCTGGAGAAACTCCTCAACAACATGACCTAGCTCTCGAAAAGGTCATGAAACGCATCCAGGACGCTGGAATAACCCTGAACGCAGACAAATGTGTTTTCAAGAAGTCAGAGATACCTTTCTGGGGTATGATAGTTACTAGTAAAGGCATTAAACCAGATCCGGAGAAGGTCAAAGCTCTGGAGGACGCTTCCCGGCCGAAGTCGAAAGAGGAAGTGATGTCATTCTTGTGCTTCGTTCAATCGTTCGGGGACTTCATCTCGCATCTCTCAAGCAAAACGAAGCACCTCCGCCAATTGACTCAAAAGCATCAAAAGTTCAGGTGGACATCAGAATGCAGCAAGGAATTTAAAAGCCTAAAAAAGGCTCTTAAAGCAGATACCGCACTGCGATTCTTTGACGTCAAGGCGAAGACATACATATTTGTTGATGCCCATGTGTCAGGCTTGTCTGCAATTCTGGCCCAAGGTCCAAGCGCGAAGGAATCTAGTATTGTGGCGTTCGCAAGTCGATCCACACGACCGGAAGAAACACGGTATCCGCAACTAGACTTGGAAGCCATGGCAGTAGATTTTTGTTTGAGAAGATTCCGCCACTACGTCACTGGAGGACCAGAAGTACTGGTTGTAACGGACCATAAACCGTTAGAGGGCATATTCAAGAACCACAGGAAAGGCTCTATCCGTACCGACCGTATCAAGATGCGGCATCAAGATATAGCCTACAAGGTGGTGTGGGAGAAAGGTATTCTAAATCCAGCCGACTACCTTTCAAGGCATGCCCAGCCAATCGAGTTAGCCCCGCGTTCATGGCAAAATGAAGCATGCGAGTTGGAACGCACTGTTCTCATGATCCAACACGCACCCTACACGGAATCGTTGTGTATGGATCGCATCATTAAGGAGACAAAAGAAGACAGCCTCCTTAAACGTCTTAGAAAAGGCATCCGGAAGGGTCACATATCCAAAAATGACCCAGATCTAAAGGTATTCCGCAAATTTCAAGATCAGTTAACCATCTCCAATGGTTTGGTGCTGAAGCAGGACAAGATCATTCTCCCAGAAAAGCTCTGGGAAACAGCCATCAATAAAGTCCACCAAGGAGAACATCCAGGAATGTGCAACCTGAAGCGACGCATCCGCACCCACTTCTGGAACAAAGGCTTGAATGAGCTGGTGGAACAGAAAATCAAATCCTGTACCTTGTGCCAGCAATTTACACTGCCAGGCAGCAAACAGCCACAGAAACTCATTATGCGGCCTAAACAAACTTGGCATGAAGTCAGCATAGATTTGTTTGGGCCAATGCCGGATAACCGTCACGCAGTGGTGGTGCAAGACTTGACGACACGATTCCCTGATGCGACAATCGTCAAAAGTACCGCAGCCAAGCATGTTATCCCGGCAATCGCAAAAATATACGCTCATTACGGCCAACCTAATGCCCATAGGACTGACAATGGCCCTCCGTTCAATTCAAAAGAATTTGCTGAATTTTCAAGTAAACATGGTATTGACCATAAAAAGACGTACCCGAACATCCGCAAGCCAACCCTGTGGAGACGTTTATGAAGCCTCTTGGCAAAGCGATGAAAATTCCTTATGCGCAGGGTGGGGACAAACAAGCGGCATTGCAAGATTTCCTTATTGGATACAGATCCACCCCCCACATATCAACCGGAGAATCGCCAGGGGATTTGATGCTGAAAGGAGGTTTCCGAAATGACTTTCCTAGGAAAGTTCTCGACAACCACCAAGTTCAGAAAGCCTTGGACCAGGACCGCCAAACGAAAAAACAAAGGCAACAAGTTACTAACAGTTCTACTAAGAGACAAGAGAAGCATTTTCTCATGGGGCAGCAAGTCATGACCAGAAACCACAAAAGAAACAAATTCGATCCGATATTCGGTCCTCAGCTCTACACGGTCCCAGAGATCTTCAGCGACGGCGTTGAACTGATTAAGGCGTCGAATGCAGCGACATCGACGTCATTTCAATGATATTAAACCTTACTACGGAAACGAAAATACACACACGAAAGATGCGCGACGGTTGTTCAGAATTGACCGACTTTCAAAAAGTCCAGGTTTTCAGTCCGATTCCCATGCCCTATACCTTAAAAACATATTCTGGCTACTTTTTTTGTAACTCGTCCCCTGCACCCGTGTGCACATTGAGCTGGAAGAATAGCAGCTGAAAATAGGGGATTCCCCTAAAATCTGAGTGTCACGATTTTACTATAGAGCAGTGGTTCTTAACCTTTTTTCTTCCAGCGCCCCCTTTCAAAAATTATCGTGCTCCAGCGCCCCCCAACTTCATATTGTAAGGAATGTAATAAAGACAATGAGTAAGAGGTAGGGTCGTAACAGCACTTCGTTAACCCCCCTAAAAACGATTGCCTTGCGCACCCATAGCGTGAAAACCGAACTTCTGAGGGCTTCGCCCCCACGAACCCCATATCGTGATTTTGATAGTCAGCAAAGTTTGTGTGGCCTGGTCGCCCTAGGTACGAAAATTTTCCATAATGCATGAATGAATTGGTGGTAATTACATATATAAGTCGCTATAAACTTTTTAGCCTCTCAGCCCACGAAATCAGATTTACCAGTAGCACTGAGTGAGCTGTTTTATAGGAAAAGAAAGGGCACGTAATTAATAATTATACATATTCGGGCGTGCCCACAGGTACAATTATTCGTTACCAGGGCCGTAACAGCACTTCGTCAGCCCCCCCCCCCCCATAAAAAAACAAAAAACGTTGGTCCTGGGCCCCCATCGGGTGATAAACCAAACTTCCGGGGGACTTCACTCCCAGACCCCCATTAGGCTGTCCGCTATTTGCTGATAGCCTATTAGTTATCTACATTGGGTGTCCATTTACTGAGGTAGCTATTCCCGCCTATTCGCACGAAGTGCGAAAAATTTCACTAATTAATGATTGAATTGGTCAATATCATCGGGAATTGCATGTAATTTGAGATCAATTTTTATCCTCTCTCTGCTCACGTAAACACATTTACCGGTAGAGCTGAGTGAGGTGCAATGTTCCCTCTAAGCTGCGCACGTGCGCAGTGCTGACACTGTCTCTGCGCACAGAAAATCTACGTTGCGCACAACAAATCCGGAGTTATTACCTTTTTTTAGTCGTTACGCACTGTTGTCCAAGGGTCAGCGCAGTGAGTTGTTGAGTGTGCGCAGACTCATCAAAACTTAAAGCGAACATTGTGAGGTTTCTTGGCAACTGTAGGGCCTGTTACTAATAATTAAACATATTCGGGCGGGCGAACCCGTTGGTATGACTTCGTTGCATGATGTTATTTCGTGACCCCCTGTCTGCGATATCAAAAAATATAGAATCGCTCAACGGGGATATCGCCCAACAGGAATATCCCTGTCGCCCAATCGTACTAAACTAAAAGACGCACACGATTTCAGATTGGTATTTCTTCACTGACATATAATTTTTCCCTGCCAGATGGAATTCGTCTTCTGGGGTTCAGATTGCCAAGACAGGAACATTCGGTGTCAGTCATTTAGGCGCCCATGGACAATTAAACCTATATGTATTTTGAAGGCTATATGTAACGAAGTTTTCGGTGTTAATTTGCTCTGAATACTCATTAAGGATATGTCCTATCACCACATCATCTACTGCGAAGCCATTTTTCTCCAGCGCCCCCCATACCGCCCCCCTGAGCCCAGCGCCCCCCATATCGCCCCCTGAGCGTTTCCGCCCCCCTTCAAGATCGCCAGCGCCCCCTGGGGGGCGCTGGGGGCAAGGTTAAGAACCACTGCTATAGAGTATGACTGGAGTGACGACTCGATTGTTCTCCCATTGTTAGCCGGCAGAATGGTCACGGTCAGATGGCTGCACCCAAAACAGGATCGCTCAGTGCTTGTTTCTATGGCGTTCAAGGCGATTCGTCGTGTATTTCTTGAAGTTGCGGCGGATTTACTTGGGCAGTTCAACATTTAGGTAGCGGTGGCGAGTCGTTATGACTAGTGAATAATACCATGTAGCCTCTGTTATATTTTTCGCCAGAATTAGATCATAATTCGTCACGCATAGAAGTCGGTGTCATGGCTGATTCGGCCGTATCACTTTGGCATTTGGGGATGACTGGCAGGGTAAAGACCAGCATCCAATCACAGACATTGGAGGAGTCAACAGCAAGGAATCTGGTAAGTAAATAGCCTATACTTTGCCTTTCCATGGAAAAACTTTGATGTGTTTTTAGACATACTTCAATATATTGGTGGAGTGCTTTTGGGAGCCATTTCTAAGCAAGCCAACGAAGCAATTGCCACATGCCTAACAAGTAACAACTGCAGCGCCATCCGGAAACCTCATTAAAGTGATGTGGAAGAAAGACAGTGGATTGAAGAGCCCATCTGAACAGTTTCATGGCATAGTTCTCCGCTTTTATGTTATCCACAGTAAAGAAATGACAAAACCCCCGAAAAAGATAAATTTTTTCAGGGTACTTGAGGCATTTCAATGCGATCCATTCTATAACGAATTGATTTACACTGTATCACTTCAATTTGGTTCAGACCTAAATGAGGTTGAGGATGTCATGGACAAGGCAATGAAACACTGAATAACATCTGTTCTCACAATTTTGCGAAGTTTGCATTGCACGAGAAGCAAAAAAAGATTTAAAATTTTAGCGAGATAGCTTTAAAAAATGAACAATATGCTCTTTTAGCACCATTTTCTGTACTTTCAAATCTCTTGTTTCAATCATGATGCTGTTGAAAGTCTTTGCTTTTTTGTTATTGTTGGAATTGTATAAGCCATGGTATTTCTTTACCTGTTATTGTTGGAATTGTATAAGCCATGGTATTTCTTTACCAATTTGACAATTGCTACTGCTATCACTGTGGGGTTTACTGTAATGTAAAGCAGGGGTGTCAAAGATACGACCCGCGGGCCGCCTCCGGCCCGCCACACGATTTCATCCGGCCCACGAAGCAATTCTGAGTAGATTGAAATATTCTTATATTTTCCAGCATATCTGTTACAAATGTTGAGATTTTTGGCAGAAAATACATCCATGTTCATACGTCCCATTATAACCACCCGACTATGTGGTTCCACTTTAGTTACCACTAATAACAAGTAGGTGAAATGTACATCCAATTTCAAGAAGGCCAAAAGTGAACACCAAGTTCAGAGTTCTATACAAATATGGACCAAGAACATGCTCAAGCTAGCAATTTGGCTTTTGAATGGTGTTATGGAATCAGTATCTTTCAGAGTCCTAACACAAGATGTTCTGGAAGCAGCATTTGTATCTTTGGTAACTTCAGTTGACATTCATTATTATTATTCAAGAATTTTGACCTGAATTAATGATTGCCTTTTAACAGTGGTCTTGATGAGATACAGCAGGAATCCAGATATTAGCCAAGTCAGTTACTCAGTAAATGCCTTATGCCAGCGTAAGGCTATAAAGAGAGGGATAGGTGCCAATACAACATATGCCTATGGTGATCAAAATCCTTCGACAAAAGTCTGCCAGGATCCCGTGACCAAGAAAAGATGCAGCGAATGTAGTTTCTGGT
Organism: Botryllus schlosseri; assembly: GCF_051294905.1. NCBI lineage: Eukaryota > Metazoa > Chordata > Ascidiacea > Stolidobranchia > Styelidae > Botryllus > Botryllus schlosseri. The sequence goes on along the minus strand of NC_137250.1, from coordinate 17,503,591 downwards.
AGTGTTAGTATTGTAGTTTTTTCTCTCTGTGGCAAATGCTGCCTATCCACATTGGGATTCCCTACCTAAAAAAGGAAACCAATGCGTTGGTCGAAACCTTGACGTGGTGCATTGGCTTTCTACTAATGTCGACCGGCAGAGATCTTCCAAGCGAATTCTGGGGTATTCTAGTAGACAACGAGTTCCATTCAAGTGCGATTTTGCATACTTCCTAGGAGTAAGCTCTGAGCTGACTATAGTGAATCGAGATCAAGCAGAACATTAACATTACACAAAGCCCTGGTTCTAGTCATACTCAAGTTTCTGCGGTTATTAGACAATCGGACAGGCATACAAGACCACAAGACTGTTGCGATATTATTTGTTATATTCATACTCGAATTTCTGCAGTTAATATCTAGGACATATTTTCAATCAAAGATATTGTGAACTGCATATAGATATAGTTCAAGATCTTTCCACTTGTTCACTTTGTAGTATTCTTCAGTCGTCCTTTCCATGAATTCATCTCACAATAGCCGCTGCACACGAACCAGATATTCTATATTATACCTTCTGTCATTATATTTATATACGTAGCAAAGTCTATAAAGGATCAAAGCCACAATATCACATCAATCTCGTGAGAAATGTAACATAGGCTACACGGTAATATTCACTAGTCATAACGACTCGCCACCGCTACCTAAATGTTGAACTGTCTAACTAACTCCGCCGCAACTTCAAGAAATTATTAACTAATCGCCTTGAACGCCATAGAAACAAGCACTGAGCAATCCTGTTTTGGGTGCAGCCATCTGACCGTGACCATTCTGACGGCTAACAATGGGAGAACAATCGAGTCGTCACTCCAGTCATACTCTATAATTTTACCTAGCCTAGTTAAAGTGACATATAACATGGATTTGTGCAGCTGTTGCGGTTTGGAGTGCTACAAAACCCCACTATATAAGGCATTCCTAGTTCAGGATATCATTTCCATGTCCCACACTGCCTTAGAACTGCTCAAAACTACCTAAAACTGATAGTCATTTTGTTGGATCACATATCCTACACCCCTCAAACCTACCCGGCACTGTTCATCAATTTCCTGGATCCCCATGTGCAAGAATACAACTGTAAATGTAACATCCACTCACAGCCACATAATAAACATCACAGGAAACGAAAAAATAAGGCAAAGAAAGAGATCAACTTGGCAAAATATTACATAAATAGGTGGATGAAATGGTTGATTTTGAGAAATCTGCATATCTGTTCCGGTGATCTTCCACAGCTTGTAGGAGGCTCGCTCGCTGTTTTTTGTCATCCGTTATGAACGCAGCATAGTCGGTATTCAATTTTACCATACGCTCTGCTGCATCATTAAAGTGCTACAGGAAAAGCACAGGCTGATGCATTATTTGAACTGCTGGAACTTTGGAATTTACCAAAATCTGTTAGAGCTCTTGTGTTTGACACAACATCCTCAAACACTGGTAAAAACAAAGGTGCGGTTCCGTTACTTGAAGAATTGATTAACAGGAAAGTTTTCTACAATGCCTGTCGCCATCATATTTATGAACTGGTCATTCGAGAGGTTTGGAAGTGTTTGTTTGGATCGACAACCACAGGCCCTGAAAACAAGGATTTTAATACCTTCAAGAAGAAGTGGAAACATATTGATAAATCAAGAAGCTATAAAACGCTGAAGTTCATTGAAGGCAGCTGGTTGGCGATGAAAGCTGATGAAGCAAAGCAAGAAATAATTCCACTGATGAAACCCAATGATGGAAAGCAGAAAGAAGTCTTGATAAGAGATGACTACAGAGAATGTGCAACAGGCACCTTGGCGATTTTGGATGACAAATATGTTGATCATCGTATTCACAAGCCTGGTGCTATTCATAGCGCTAGATGGATGAGTCAAGTCCTGTACTGTCAAAAAATGTTCATGTGGAGTGAACAAATGGACTATTCTGAAGAGTTCATTGAAAAGTTGGAACGAATCAATACATTCATTGCTTTGTTTTATGTTCCAGCTTGGTTGAAAACTGGTATTGCATGTGACGCACCTTGGAATGATCTCAAATTCCTTCATGACATGAAAAACTTTTCATTATGCGATCTCACTGTTGCTGATGTGGCATACAAGAAATTGCGAAAACATCATTGGTATCTAACTGAGGAAATGGTGGTATTTACCACGTTCTCGGCTAATCCAAAGATTCCTGACAAACTGAAGGAAGCGATGGATGCTAAATTGCTGAAAATGCCAATCCCTGAAAAATTTCGCAGAGGTAGCTTATGCCTCTCAGTCTGATCTCTGACTCTGTCTCTGAGTCAGTGAGTATGGTCGATTTGATTGGGCCAGAATCATGGTTTCTATTTGATGCTGTACATGTGGAACATGATTGGTTGAGTCTTCCAGTTTCGGAATGGCATACTGATCCGGATTTCGTGACTGCTCAAGAATTTGTGAATACTCTTGAAGTAGTTAATGATGCAGCAGAGCGTATGGTAAAACTGAATACCGACTATGCTGCGTTCATAACGGATGACAAAAAAACAGCGAGCGAGCCTCCTACAAGCTGTGAAAGATCACCGGAACAGATATGCAGATTTCTCGAAATCAACCATTTCATCCACCTGATCTATGTAATATTTTGCCAAGTTGATCTCTTTCTTTGCCTTATTTTTTCGTTTCCTGTGATGTTTATTATGTGGCTGTGAGTGGATGTCACATTTACAGTTGTATTCTTGCACATGGGGATCCAGGAAATTAATGAACAGTGCCGGGTAGGTTTGAGGGGTGTAGGATATGTGATCCAACAAAATGACTATCAGTTTTAGGTAGTTTTGAGCAGTTCTAAGGCAGTGTGGGACATGGAAATGATATCCTGAACTAGGAATGCCTTATATAGTGGGGTTTTGTAGCACTCCAAACCGCAACAGCTGCATAAATTCATGTTATATGTCACTTTAACTAGGCTAGGTAAAATCGTGACACTCAGATTTTAGGGGAATCCCCTATTTTCAGCTGCTATTCTTCCAACTCAATGTGCACACGGATGCAGGGGACGAGTTACAAAAAAAGTAGCCAGAATATGTTTTTAAGGTATTAGCAGGGTTGCCATCGACATGGAGATAGAAAAAAAGGACAGTCGAAAAATTAGATTAGCATGAAAAAGCGTTATTGTACATACTATGTATTTATACGAGCCGTGGCATATCTCATTCCATAGGCTACTTTTCACGAGAAACAATTCCTTGTTTTTAGGAAGTGCTTCGGACCTCACGACTGTTCAGGTCTAGGTTTACCTTAACCCAGGGCCGAAACAGCACTCCGTCGCCCCCCCCCCAAAAAAAAAACCGTTGGTCTTGACCCCCCCTCCAGGGTGAGAAACCTAACTTGTTCACCTCGTTAGAGGCGTCAACCAAGATGGTTGAAAGCCGTACACCAAGTTTAGACAAAATCGTTTTAGAGCGTATGGAGCAAAAACTCCAGTAGCAAAAGCAATGCTTGTAGTCTTCGTCCTGGCCTAAGAAAACTTTGTGGAATCGGGTAATATTGCTTCGAAAAATTGCGATGTGCAATCGCTGGTAAGGAATGATTGCTGGTGTTTGACAGTATGGATGGAATACCCAAGTACGCTCTGCAGCAGCTGCTTTGTAGTCTTTGGTCGTTGGTGCTGATCGAGTTCTGGAAAAATTATTCATCGACTAGCTCAAATGAATCCTCATGACACACTTTTTGTGTTTTTGGTTATCAATGTGAGTTGAAACAGTGGTCTTTCCTGTGGCCTTGAGGTTAATGTCACAATTGCAGATATTGCTATGTGCGAAACACTCGCCTTTCCAGCTTCGTCAGATACCTTTGAATTCTCTCTCATAATTGTCACGAAAAACGTGTTTACGCCTGTTCATTTTAACTAATCAGATTTATTCTTATTTGTAATTAAAACTATATGCACAAGTGCAACATAATTTAGAAAAATTTATCAATGATTTGTTGCTTTAATACTTTTTAATCAATGTGTTCTGCTGTAGACCAAACAGCAGGAGCCTGGTATTGCTGTTTACTGCTAAAATGACGCCCGCTGCAGTAGTTTGGTACAGACGAAACTGCTATACCACCACTCACTGCCCTTATAGCTATCTCACCACACCACTTAGAAGTCAAATCTTTTGATTGGTACGACACAAGAGTTCCTTTTATTTATGATGTCATGAAATCTCAACGCAAGAGTATAATAAAATCTCAACGCTAGAGCATAATTTTAGAATATTATGCAACACAGATGCCAGAGGAAAACGATCGAAGTTCTGTAGCGGTTAAAAATAAGACAAAATAAGGACATTTCTTAGAAATAAGGACAGTTGAGTTTTTTAAGACGTGGCCCTTCAAAATAAGGACAAATCTTAGAAATAAGGACGGTATGGCAACCCTGGGTATAAGGCATGGGAATCGGACTGAAAACCTGGACTTTTTGAAAGTCGGCCAATTCTGAACAACCCTAAGTGCGTGCCCACAATGCCCAACCATCCATCGATTGGTGGCACCCGAAGGCAATTGAAGTTGAGTGTTCCGAAAGCCAGCATCCTGAGTCTGTTCCAGAGTCAGTGATCGTCTCTCAGGAAGCAGAGGTGAATGAGGAGGAGCCAGCGACCATCTCTCGAGAAGCGGAAACGAACGACGACACGCCGAACACTCATCGCAACTACACACCGCGGGCCGTCTTGCCGATTTTAACGCGCCCGGTTTTTCGGAAATGTGTTGAGCCTATTTGTTTCCCAAAATGGGGAAGTATTGATGTATCTCAATTTCGTTATTTGGTGATTGTTTAGTTTCTCAATTTAGCTTTCAATACAACATCCATTGTAACAGTATATTTATTAAACTCGAAGATTTTTCGGGTGCCTCTTTTCAAGAGTTATCGGCACACTGAAGGGATTTAAACAGATTTAAAAGCAAAACCAAAAAGGCAAAGTATGACGCAACAATCAAAATCACAGACCATGAAATTCGCATTGTATCAATGGCAACAATAACAAACTACGAAGTATACGGACATACGGTACTATAGTAGCAACACAATTTGTAAATAAACAATTACACGCACGGAACAACACGCACTAATGAGAAATTTGTAGGTTATAGAGGAAATCTTTCTGTCTGCATAAAATAGGTTTGCTCAACTGAATAATAGTAGACTCCAACACTTTTAAATGAAACACAGACCTACCACGCGCAATGACAGTGAACATATTGTCATCATAGTGCTGTGCACAGGCAAGGTTTTCGCTCAGATGCTGACCGATTGACGAAGCATATGCTTGGTAATCATCATAGCAGTCTGTTTTTGCAGCCAATTTGCACTGACGTGCGAGCTCCGTGCGATCATTTGCGCATGTTTTTGACCGAATCAATTTTGGGATATGCTGCTTAATACGCTCAAACAATCTTTGAGATGTACGTCCTACATACCTACTATCACAGTGGCACTTGTATTGGTAAACAACATTACTTGCATCAAAGGCAGGAAGTACATCTTTTCGAGAGTTGGGTAACAAGGGGTTTCGTCGTGTACACTACATGCGTGTTAACGCTGTAATAACAACGGTGAACAGCCGATTTAATAAGCTTTTCAAATCGGCTAGACACGTTACCTAGCCAAGGTAGGTGTAAAAATGCCGGGCATTTTTCTGGGCCATATTTTGGAGCTGTATCCGATTTTTTCAATACCCTAGAGATGGAGCATTTTAATATGTGGTCCGGATAGCCATTTTTGGAGAGAATCAAGTGGATATCATCCAATTCGCGTGACAGTTTTTCCGGTGAGCAGAGGCGCAAGGCGCGATTAACGAGAGATGAAATGAGGTTTAATTTACGCCGCTTCGGGCAGAATGAATCCCAACGAATGTAATGACCAGTGAAAGTAGGTTTTCTGTACACCGACGTTAAAAACGTTTGTCCTGATCTCTCTACCAAGACGTCTAAAAAGGGAAGGGCAGCATCAGTTTCCTTTTAAACAGATTTAAAAGCAAAACCAAAAAGGCAAAGTATGACGCAACAATCAAAATCACAGATCCCTTCAGTGTGCCGATAACTCTTGAAAAGAGGCACCCGAAAAGTCTTCGAGTTTAATAAATATACTGTTACAATGGATGTTGTATTGAAAGCTATATTCAAGTTCTGTACCACGAACCAGCTATTTAAGTTTCTCAATTATGGCTCATTGTTATTGGACACTAATCGACCGTGACAGACCTCGCGCTTCGCACGTACTCGCCTGGCTGCACTCTGCGTGCGGGAGCTAACGTTGTTTGCTTGTATTTCTTAATCTTTTTAGATCATAGTGTGATTGAGGTTATTGCCTATATTAGCATACAATAAAACTGTAGTCACACTCATACTGTGTATTGCGTGGGATTTATTAGATGACAAGAGTAAAACCATAACACCACTGTCGGATAATTATATTACGGCCTATGACTTTGACATTTGCGGTCTTGCGGGAAGTATTTCTTACAATAATATCTCAACATTTGTTAGAAAATGTGCTGGGTATTACAGGGTTTTTTCAAGCTACTCAGAATTGTTTCGCAAGCCGCATGCGGCCTGCGGGCCGTATGTTCGACACCCCTATCCTAGGCCATCATTATTCGAGAAATTGACAAGAATATGAAAAGTAGCAGTGTGTCATACTATAACGTCTCAAAGTTTCCAAATTGTAAGTGTGTTGATGACTGCATAATTTTTGTTCAGATTATAGAAGAACCTACAAAAGAGCATGGCCCAAAGTATAGTCCTTCAACTGCTGCTGAAGATTTGATGAAGCCCTCTTCATTCAGGCGGTTGCAGACTGATGATCTCCACAAGAAAGACAGGATTTTCGTCATTATCCACACTTACTTTTTTTTACGTGTTCCCGCAACAAATAAACCTGATTCAAATTTACTGGCCTCAGGAACGTACAACTGCTGCAAGGGACCAGGCGAGTATATTGATATTACAGCAAATTTCTGTTACCTTTAGCTACGGAAATTTTCCGTAAAATTTTCTACGGTCAGCATATGTAAAATCATATTACGAGGAGAGTTATTACGAATTTACTGGTCTCATCAGCGTAAAACTGCTGCACTGGACCAGACCAGTAACTTGGTATTACAGCCGTTTTCCGTTACGTCAGGTAAAGGGAATTTTCCGTAGAAATTTTAACAGTCAGTCTTTGTAAAAATGAATTACGGTCAATATTATTTACGGGAAAATATTTTTCAAATTTACCGGTCTCAGAGTCGTATAACTGCTGGCATTTGGCATAGAATATTTTTAACAGTGTACTTTGACCACCTCTGATTGCTACTCCCACGCTCTTGGTATTTCAGAACAGAAGTGACTGACCTACAGGAATATCTCAAATCGCAACGACATATTACTGTCGCTAAGTGTCTAATCATGCATACAATTACGTGTAACTGGCGTTATTTACTTCGTGGTCGCAAAAAAGTAGGCTACGAGAGGGCGAGAGAGTCCTCCGCAATTCTGCACTACGTGCTTACATACGTCAAATTATTGCGACTGTAGGTTATTCTTTCCTTTTTTCTGACAAATATAGTGATTATTAGGGATGGTGTGAACCTCTGAAAGGTTCAGGTTCGTGTGAACGCGAACCTTATTGAAAGGTTCTGTGTGAACGCGAACGTGAACCTCATGACGTCACGTGACGTCATATTGCTAATTCCAACCCTATATTTCAATGAAGTGATAGCCTATATTAATGTACACGATACCCAGCGACGACTCGGGCCACATAATGGCACAATGCTGAAGTACATATTGACGTTTTAAACGTCGCTAAATGTTTCAACTGAGGCAATCAAATGATATAATAATCCCATAAATCAATATCTTCCGTCGCTTCGCCAACGATTTCGACGAGGACTTGTCAGGCACTGTAAGCTTACGCCTTAACGGTCTAGGCCAGACCCGAAAATGTATTCGGCGCCTGAGTATTGCTACATGGATATTGCGCATAGTGTAAAACGGGTTTCCATACTTGTTACCGCTATTACTCCATTAACAAGTTATACAACAATAGCCAACACCCTAATCGCACGGATTTGGTTTTTATGATACAGCAAACATGTGAAGACAAGATTGACCCCGTACGATACTAGATTTTTACATCAGAAAACGAAATCGATTGAATAAGCATCATTCGCTATCTACATGTAGTGTATTTCGCTCTTGATATTGTGTGATTGCCAGTCAAGCTCACAGCAGAGAGTCACTAAATATTCACAAACGGAAAGCTGGATATTTCGAGCAAACTTTTGTTAGAAAGTAAGTAAAGTTTTGAAATTGTCAAGGTGTTGATCGTTTATGCTGCCAGTGCTATGCATGGAGCGGTTCGCAGTTGAAATGCAATAAATGTGAACCAAATATGTTATAATGAAATGTAAATTGTAATATATATGAAAAAGGTTCACAGTGCAGAACCTACCAAGGTTCTGTTGTGAACGCGAACCTCAAAATTTCCGAGGTTCACACACAGAACGCGAACGTGAACCTCACGTTCACACCATCCCTAGTGATTATTTATTTTGCTTGTGTCTGACATGCAGCCAGAGATCAAAGAACCTGTTCACAACTTTGATCGCCCACAGATGTCTCATTGACTTCAACGGGTATTGAAGTACATTACGTTAATAAATTCATTGAATACTGCTCTGGTCTCTCTATGCTTCAAACTTCAAGTTTACAATAAATGCGATTAATCCTCGTATAGTTGGAGAAATACGCGTTTAATGAATCGATTCAGGAATTCGGCCCGAAAAGTACTTCATTTTCCCATATCTGGACCGCCGACCGTAGAAGTTGCTCGCCCTTGCTCTAAGCAATATTCGCGGGAATTTGTGGGAAATTTGACCCTGCAAGGTTATTTTTGCGTCCATCCCGGTTTCTTGCTACCACCGTGAGGCAGGGAGTTGCTATTCATGGCTTGTACTCAGAAATGCATAGATAGCTGAAATTTCCGTTTCGCAAATAGTCGCATTATTCGGTGGACATCCACTTACAGATAGAGGAAACAATCTGGTCGTAAACTTCGTAAACTAACTAAAGTCAACACTGCCAACAAAGTTCGTACTACTCCATGGGGAATTGAATGGGTGATCTTCCCCGAACTTATTCAGAGAGGATGAGTCGTGGGCCCATACTGATTCCTTAGCGATTTTCCAGATTACATCCTGCAAAAATAGCATGTCAGTCAAATAGCCATTTCCTCCTCGATACTTCTGAATCAAGTCCTTCATGTTGGGTATTGCATCTCCCGTACCTCCCCACATACCTCCGCTGATTGGAAAACGAGAATGGTTCGGGTGGTCTCTCATGACATGAAACTTCTTTCCTGATTTTATCCATTCATCCACCGCCGCTTTGCCTCTTTCGAGTAATCGAGAATCGATATCGCGTACTGCATACATCTTTAGAGGCTCGGATGCGATCAGAAATCGCCAGGACATTTGATTTATGATGTCAGTGCCTGTCATATTAACAAATTTGACGCTGTTTTCGCACAATTGGTCAGCGATGTGTTTTGGGACTGTATTATCCATAAAAATCCAGACCTTCCATCCAGGATAAATACTGAACACACGTTTGCAGTTCGCTAACGCTCCATTCGTGTATCTTGTTTTGCTGCCGTATAGACTGTAGGAAATCGCAGGTCGCACCCACAAGCGTCGTTCAGTATTTATTTTAGCCAAAGACTCTCCTGGAGTATAAAATTCCTCTGGATTGGTACAGCGATCAAAATAAAACTCAATTCCATCTTGTATCCATTGGGGAAGTCCGCATACTTGAAATCCATAAGGCACTTCGTTTACTCCGCAAAACTTTTCATCCTGATTCACTTGGCCGATTTTCATCACAAGAGATTTTCTCGGATAAAGTGCTAGCACATCATTTTCCTCTGCTATCCTATTCCACTCATGTTTTTGTAACAAGTCCGAATATTTGGATACGATGGATTTCCCCACTTTCTTTGACATCGCTATTCCAAGCACAGAAGACAAATTTCCTTTGCAAAGATCACCGATATAAAACTCGCAGTCATTCGAGTAATCATGCATACGAGCTGAATGGTAGAGTGACATTAAGGGTACGTCACCTTCAATCATGTGCTTTGTAATGAAATCACTCCAGCCTTGAAGAAACACCATGTCGCTGTCGATTAAGAATAATATTTTGTAATCTGTTTCAAGAAACGTTTTCACGAGAGGTTTCAGCAATCCAGTAACCGAATCAGATTCAACGACTTGGATACCTGATCCATACCATTGCTGTAGCAACTTATCACTGTGTTGCGCGACATGACGTACTATGTACACACTCCCATTCTTTATTCTGTGGTATTTTTTTATCACGGACGACGTGAAACTGGAGTATCCCTTTTCGTTCATTAGTCGAACTCCAAGCATTATTCCACTGTGTGTGTTTTCTGGTTTCATTTTTACAATTGAAGGCGCTTTCATTATTTGACTTTGTTCTTTTCCAACTACTGGTTGCATTTTACCAAATGAAGGAGATTTCACGGGGACTTTTCCATTGAAGTAATAAGTTGCAACAAGAGCTGCCCACAACAGGCTTATCGTCAGCAATACTTTTTCTGATGGCATATCACATTTAGTAGACTATGATATCTGAAAAAGAAAATATTCGAGTAAGGGTGATCAAGCGTGTCGTGAATCGTGATAGACTTCCGCAGCGCTTTGCTTCACGTATCAATCGAGTATTATTCAGATGTGGACAGTGACGAACTACTTCTACTTTTTTGAAGTACTCAAGTAGTTTTCCGCTACTTGGGAACTTACTCAGGTAAATTTCATCTCCCGCTACTTCCACTTCTACTTCGCAATATTTTGTGATCTACTTACTTACTTTTCGCTATTTTCAGTTTTTCAAGTAGAATTAGTTTGATACTGCAATCAGGAAAATAGCCTGAGGATTTTCGGGGCTGTTTTCACGGAGTATTAATGTTCATAAAAGTTGAGTAAAGCCCAGTATTTTCGTCGCGTTTCGCGCACAGTAGGCCTAGACTAATATGATTTCACGACAGTATCGGTGAATATAATTTAGGCAGCGGGTTGCGTGGTTCCGTTCACACCGTATTGTCGCCCATATGAAATATTTGATCAAGCAGCCTCAACAAATTGTTTGATGGCATGGAAGGTTATGACTGTTAATGAAATTCGGTATTTATGTATATATATTCGGTCTATATATATGACTGTTATGAAATTCGCTCTATATATAGAGAATCACGTGTCAACTGGAGGTAAATCGCGCAGAGCACGAAAATTTTTTTCTGTTGACCGCTTTTTCGTGCCCCCTTCAGATGCTTTCACGGCCCCATGCCATAATATTTTCTAAAACAGACTGTTCGAGTAAACTGAGGATTAGTATCGCATTTACATATCAATACTATCATTTTCATCCCGTGATGCGGACGAATGCTTATGCTATCGAAAATTGGATACCTCCTGGTATGCATCGAAATGGATCAAGGACTGTACCTATCGCATAGCTTAGATTGTAGCTTTTGACAATCCATGAGAACGAATTACGATTGTTTTCACAACTACTTACTTACTTGAGTAGATTTGAAGTCAGTTAATTTTACTTCTACTTCAAGTAGTTTCCAGTTGCTTATGGAAGACGTACTCCCTACTCGTACTTGAGTAGATTTTTTCGTCGCTACTTCTACTTATACTTGAGTAGCTTTCTTGACTACTTTGATCACCTCTGCGGTATTAATTGTAATGATTCTAGTCAAGCAGTGCAATATGATATTTCCGTCGCAATAATACGATATGTTACTTGTAGTACTTGCCACCAAGACGTAATACATCAATGAGAATGACAGTTTAGATGCTATTTTCCATTGTGAAAACCTCGTTGCAGAATACGAAACATGTAGTGCAAAGCTATGCAGTATGCACGTTAGTAAAATAACATATCTGTGAAGTTGTGATCAACCCACCGGATGTTCACAAAGTATTTTGAAATTGGTATTGGCGAAAAAAATCACATGACATTTAATGTGATGTAATGTAGTACTAGCATTATATTCTTTGTTGGCGCATAAACGGTATACATATGCTATACATACTTCTCACCAGAGCATGGTATGGTATGGTATGGAATGGAATGGGAATTTTCCATACCATTGCAATTTTCATCAATACCACATTCGACACTTTTTCCACACTTTCGCAACTTACCCAACCTCTCAAGTGATATTATATTTTTTATGTGTGGAAATGTTCCGGCGTTCATATAGGTTACCCAATCATCGAAGACGGAACGTATGATATATACACACGGGAGTATTTGGGAATCACAACAGACATGACATAGGCCTAGGCCTAAATCTAGTGTGATAACACACTGATAGCAGTAACAGAAAAATAGGAAGGATTTGAAATTTTTCCTAATGTAGCGAGGTAGCATCAATTTACATGTGTAAATGCCGAATAATGCATCGGTGAGATAAACTTCCGGGTGTTGACGAACTTATGCGTATGGTAGATGTAAGCGGCTATAAGCTACACATTCGTACGCTACTATAACTCGAAAAAAAAAAGAAATATGCTATTTCATCGGCTATGCTATCCATTAGCGAGTCCACGATCTGCCGTGAATACATATTCATATACAAATGAAATCTTATTAATTATAACGAATCGGGTGATTTCAATCACACCATTTTGCGTCCGAATGAACATCAACCTATATGCGGCAGATCACGTGCCGCTTTTCAGTCGATTCTCGCCAATTGGAGGCTGCACTGATAATACGAATCGCTGAATCGCAAATAAGCTAATAAATATTAGAGATACGATCGGCATTTCAAACAGACGTTTAGTAAATGAATTTATTATAAGTGGCGGCTCGCGACAATATCGGGTGGTGGGGCAAGGGGTACATGCGATTTAAATTGGCTACATGACGTCACACTAGTGTATTTCGACGTGAAAATGTGACTTCGTGGTGGTCACACACAGTTTGTATGGGGTATAGAAATTTGCCATGATGAACTAGGCATACGTATTTCAAATTATTCGGAAGAAAATGCGAAATACAGTAGTTCATATACATGCATATTTCGGTTGCCAGTAAATTCGGCCACCGGTAAATTTGACCGGTAAATTCGGCCATGACCTCCTCGGTAAATTCGGCCCTTCTAGAATATTGTATTAAAATGTATTACCAACCGCTTACATGAATTAATTACATAATTATACTATTATCAAATGATTTGGAGGTCAGGGCGTGCGTAGACTGCGTAATCGCGGGAGATGTCGCGGACATTCACGGTGCCGAATTTACCCGGTAAATTTGGCCCTCGGAGAATTTTGTATAAAAATGTATTACCAACGATTAATGTGAATTAATTACATAATTATATTATTATCAATTGATTTGGAGGACAGGGTATGCGTATATCACGCAGTGACGGGAGATAACGTGGATATTCACGGGGCCGAACTTACCGAGGGCCGAATTCAATCGGGAAAAATTGGGCCCTTGACGAATTTTGAGTAAAAATGTATTACCAACTATTTATCTGAGTTAATTACATAATTATATTATTATCAAGGGATTTTGAGGTCAGGGCATGCGTAAATCACGCAGTCACGGCGTGATTAGATCACGTGACGAGACGAGGCTAGGGGTTAGGGTTACGGTTAGGATTAGGGTTGGGTAATGTTATTGTAACTGTAGGTTGGGAGAGGGGTATTAGGGTTCGGTAGGGGAATATTAGGGTAGGAGGAGGGTGACCCCAACCGTAACTCTAACCCTAATCTGCCCCTCCCAACCCCAATACTCGTCTCCCCAACACTAATCTTGGAATACCCTAACCCTTAGCCGTAACTCTAATCTGCAATCCTAATATTTCCCCTCCCCCAACTTTAATATCCACCCTCCCAATCCTAATACCCATCGCCCCAACCCTAATATCCATTAACCCCAACATGGACCCTAACCCACCTCCAACTCTAAAGTACCCCCTACCCACCCACGGCACGTAAAACTTCCCTATTTGAGAACAATAATTCGTATTAAATGCATTTATAATGCAAAATAGATCAAGTGCCGAATTTACCGAGGGCCGAAGTGACCGACGGCCGAATTTACTGGTGACCGAATTCAATCGCAACCGCATATTTCTATCGTTTGTCGCAGTAGGCCTATTGCGCGCGGCGTGATTTCATAGTTGCAATATGTTCAATGACGAGTTCATTGAGATCTGGAATAACCGGAATGACAGCGATAAGAATCATGAGCACATCCAACGCATCGAGCCGATCTTTGCACTTATTCAAGAAAAGTCTCGATGCTTTTCAATGTGCTGAAAGCACGCCCGGATTCTGCGGATGAAATCGGGGTGGTCAATTTGATATTAAAAAGCCAGTTACTGCAGCAAAACCGAGTCTCTTTACCTCTAATTATTGCTCTAAAGTAAATTGCATGAACGGCGTACGGAGCAAAAATTCAACACGATTCATGTTCGCACTCGACTTAACTAACACTCTGCAGATATGCAGATATGATTATAACTCGAGATATTAGCCTATGCAGATATGATTATAACTCGAGATATTAGCCTAACCAGAAAGGTCAATGGGTTCAGACACATACACCATTGTTATCTCATACATTGGGCCAGTCATATTGAATCCAACACATCCTTTTGAATCGTATTTGAAGAATTAAGACGAAAGCAGCCTCATAATTTAGGTATTGGAACAACATAGGAGATTTTGGCCTTGAAACTGGAGACTGTGGCAAAACACAAACAGCTTACTGTCTAGAAGTCTGCTGCGACATTGGAGAATATATCACCGAATAAATGCGTGAATGAAAGCCGTAAATTTAGTACACTGTTACCAGAGGTGGTCAGTAACGAAGTACTTCTACTTTTTCGAAGTACTCAAGTAGTTTTCCTCTACTTCTGGTACTTACTCAAGTAGATCTGATTTTAGCTACTTCTACTTCTACTTCGTAATAATATGTGATCTACTTACTTACTTTTCGCTATTTTCAGTTTGTCAAGTAGAAGTAGTTCAATCTTCCAATCAGGAAGATAGCCTGAGGAATTTCGGGGGTGTTTTTCGGAGCATCAACATTTAATTTTCATAAAAGTTGAGTAAAGCCCAGAATTTTCGTCGCCTTTCGCGCGCAGTGGATACGGAGTTACCAGTATGATTTCACGAAAGTATCGATGAATATAATTTAGGTAGCGGGTTGGCGTGATTCCGTTCACACAGGGATATCTATAATTAGATATCCCTGCGTTCACACCACATTGTCGCTCTTCACCCATATGAAATAATTCATCACAGTATATATGGCTCATCATATCGTTTGAAACTGATGTTTTGCAATCTATCATTTACTTGTCATATCGTAATCTACCATGTCTGTGGCACGTCCTAACCTGAAAAGTGGACTCTGACTTTTTTGTTACTTATAGTGCTGTTTAGCATACTGCCTTTAAAACTTTCTGGACTGAAGGCATGAAAAACGTGTTCCGCTTTTAGAAGTAGTATTTATGTTTTATTTTCAATTCCCAGTATCATATACTTTGAGCTATAATTAATATCAGTTCTTTTGTCTGGATAAAATACATGTTGAAGTATAAAAGCAGGTGTAGTAATGCCTTTAATTTCCGGAAATAAAGCTACACAACATGGTATTATTACGGTACCCCATATTTTTATTAACGTTTACTAATCACGCAAAGTGTTTACACCGTATCCTATTCAACTTCTCCGTATTGCTCTTCGACGAAACTACGGACCTTATAATATGGGGGATGGCGCCATACCAGGTTATTTTCTAAAACGTGCTGTTCGAGCAAACAGAGGATAAGTATCGCATTTCCATAATAATACTATCATTTTAATCCTATGATGTAGACGAATGCTTATGCTGTCGAAAATTGGATACCTGCTGGTATGCATCAATATGAATCAAGCTCGTCACCTTTCGCACAGCTCAATTTGCACCTTTTTTACAATCCATGTGAACGAATTAGGATCGTTTTCACAACTACTTACTTACTTGAGTACTTTTGAAGTCAGTCGATTCTCCTTCTACTTCAAGTATTTTTAGGTTGCTTATGGAAGAAGTACTTCTACTCGTACTTGAGTAGATTTTCTCGTCGCTACTTCTACTTGAGTAGCTTTCTTGATTACTTTGACCACCTCTGACTGTTACACGGCATCATCGAGAAAGTAGCCTCATGGCCCATTTCGGTATGGTACACTGTCCAAATCAATACGGACAGACCAACACCGAATTTTGCGTACAATATATTGAGGAATAGGCCGATCAAGTGATCAGCTGTTAGCTTTCATCGACAACGAACTAGCTATCGCGCTTGACATGGGGCTGTAAGCAAATGGCTTGAAGGCCACAATTTCTCGGTGATGTGCCATTGGAGAATATATAATGAAGTAAATAGTTGAATGTAAACCGAGAATCTTAGTAAACTATTTCATGATATCATCATCTCATCACTAGAGCAAGTTTTGTTGCGCTGAAATCGCGAGAAAGTTGCATTGAATTTATAAAAAGGTTGCAGTAAAAAGGGGAATTTATAATTTTTGTTGAAATATTAGGGTGTGAGTGGCTCAAAAGGTTCCGTTGTATAACTTGGTTCCTGCAGAGCTGTCAAATTTGTTACTTCACCATTTACCGGTCTGACGAAACCACCCACAATTACATTTTTCCCGGCACACAGCAAGAAAAAGCATTACAGAAAAACTCTCTCTTGGCGACTTTTAGCAAAATCTACAGCCTGAAAAAGATGACCCAGCGAAAATGTAATTTTCGGCGGCCTCGCCATGGGCGTTCGTGAAATGGGAATCTATTTCGAATTTAAACGACAGAATTAATAAAGCGATCTATTTACATATCGTTCGGTCACGGCCGTGCTTGGCAGGGGTGGTGGAACTTCTTGCTTACAGGTCGTTGTGTTGTAGATAACAATGAGATGCAGCTAACCAATCATAAAGCTCTTGCAGAACCATACTAGAAATAGTTTATAGTATGCTTTTAAATCACTCCTTTACATTTTACGCGATATTTGATAAAAGTTGCAGTAAAATTAGCACGAAAAGTAGAGAAAAGTTGCACTCTAAAATCCCTCCAAACAGCGTAAAACATCATATAGTACTCAGATTCTGAGTATCCAAGAAGCGGCAGGAAGCTGAAATAAAAAAGTTACAAAGTTGCAAAAACTTGCCCTAGTAATGAGACGCATATATATAGGCGACGCCAGAGGATAAATACGTCACCTTGCTGCACATTTCGATTTGGAGGCGTGCATGCCGCACGCCGAGAAACATCGTCTTCATTCTGAATTGGATGAGCAAATGTTTGTTAATAGTTTTTTTTTTATTGTGGCGCCAGATTGGATAGTGTATTATCGTCTATGCCTACGAATTAAAATTCATTTCAGCACATGATCGTTTACTTCAATAGCGACTTGCGAACGCAAATAGGGAAATGCATCGAAGCAGCCCAGATCGCTATTATATAGTGCGCATACAATTGTCGCGATGCCAGCTAGGCAATGCGATGTTGTCCCAACCCTGCCGTGGCGTTGAATATATAAGAGGGCAATTAGTGATTGGATGCGCGCTTTCAAATTTGTAAACATCAATTTTGTGTATTTATTCTTGTTAGCTTACTCGTATTCTTGAATTGTCGCGCAATGTCACTTGCGAGCTTGCAGTTTAATTGGTTACTGACTTGTACAGTGTACGGTGTTGCAAGTTCTCGAATATTGATGCAACACCAGATTCTCAGTGGCACTAATTCTGAGTTTGATCGATACGTTTGAAGGACCTATATTCCACTAAACTTGATCGATGACAGACGGACTGGTAACGAGCGAACCAATATCGAATTTCAAACCAAGGGGTATATTTGGTAAAAGCGAAATTCTGCTGATAAGGTCGGGAAATGCGCTCATTTCCGCAATTACAGTTGAAAGAATCGCTAGGGATGGTGTGAACCTCTGAAAGGTTCAAGTTCGTGTGAACGCGAACCTTTTTAAAAGGTTCTGTGTGAACGCGAACGTGAACCACATGACGTCATATTGCTAATTCCAACCCCATCTTTCAATGAAGTGATGATAGCCTATATATTAATGTACGCGACACCTAGCGACGACTCGGGTCACATAATGTCACAATGCTGAAGTACATATTGGCGTTTTAAATGTCGCTAAATGTATCAACTGAGGCAATCAAAGGATATAATATACTCCCATAAAATCAATATCTTCTATCGCTTTGCCAACAATTTCGACGAAGAATGACCAGGCAATAAGCTTACGCCTTAACCAGACCGGACCCCGTACGCCTGCTACATTTTAACATCAGAAAACGATATCAATCGCATTGATTGATTGAAAAAGCATCATTCGCTGACTACGTATTTCGCTCGTGATGTTGTGTGATTGCGGGTCAAGCTCACAGCAGAGAGTCACTAAATATTCACAAACGGAAAGCTATATATTTTGAGCAAACTTTTGGAACAAAGGAAGTAAAACTTTTGAGATTGTCATGGTGCATGCTCGTTTAGTGTTGGTTTTTATGCTGCCAGCGCCATGCATATAGTGTGGCCCGCGGTTGACATGCAATAAATTTGAACCAAAGGTGTTATAATGAAGTGAAAATTGTAATATACGAAAAAGGTTAACAGTGCAGAACCTACCAAGGTTCTGTTGTGAACGCGAACCTTTAAATCTCCGAGGTTCACACACAGAACGCGAACGTGAACCTCACGTTCACACCATCCCTACAAATCGCACAATTTCAATATTAAATTGGACTGACATTAACGAGCGCAGTACCGGTATTAAAACGTCACGTCAGTGTTTTACCGATGTACAATGTGCACAGTACATGCAATCCCTGCAATGGCATGGAGTAAAGTGCGTTCTCGTCCGCATATGACGTCATGGACAGACGACACGAAGTAATTATCACGTCACAGGACTTTGGATACCCCAAAAGGAGGGTACCTTACGACGGCTACAACCGAACCATAGTTGCCGGAGCTGGAGCATCAATGAGCTCTGGAGCTGGAGCCGGACCTAGTTTATGATAAAAGAGACCTCCGGAGCTGGAGCAGTTTGAAATTTACGACTGCTCCAAAGCCCTGTGGTGAAGAATAGGTGAAAAGACCGAAAAAAAAACATTGACGAATAATATGTCTGGTTATTATTGGATTTACTGACAATCTCGATAATACCAAACTAGACCCGGACAATGGATAGGCGAGCAATCGAGCATGTTTACTAGTAGGTTACAGAAAATCATGCCGCGTGGGAAGTAAAATGCACGGTGATTCAAGTCAGTGATTCTCAACATTTTAGGTCTTCCGGCAAACTAACAAAAAGATGAAAGTTCGCGGCACCTCAGCACCGGGTCAACTTTAATTATGAGATTTCATCATTTCCAAGAACGATATAAAATATCATCGAATAAGTTGTAGCAATCGTATTTATTTAAATTTTTGTGTAGCATTTGTGCAAATCGAAATCTCGTTTGATAACACGGTGATAAATAATAACGATGCTTCAAACTCTTTTCAGAAGCAAAGCTACAATTCCACAACCCTTTCATGCCCATCTTCGATACAAAGTCGCAGTGCGGTATTTCTATGCAAGTAGCAATCTGCCCACGATTACCGAATCTGTAGGACGTAACTTATAAAATAGCTGTCATATTAGAATCATGGTAAGGTCTTAGACTCGGTTAGCCTAATAATGAGCGATCAGGGAGGTAATAGAGAGCTTCTAATTTGTTCTAATGTTAAATATGAAGTATAGCCCACATAATAACCACCACAAAAGGTACATATGATTTGCATTAAAATGCGGTAAATGTATGGTGTAGCAGCAACGAGCGGGTGAACTCCAGACTAATAGTTACTCATGTCCTGTTTCTATGCGCACCGAAATCGTGAGTATATATAGTCATTAGTCATGTTATGAACAGGCAAAGGGATTCGTTCCGATACAAGGGTGAGATTTAAAAATGTCAATATTTTTCGCCATATTCGATCATTAATCCTCTGAAAATCAATGGCTCCCAGCCGTTATATGCTCGCGACCCAATTTCCTAAATGTTCCGCGATTCAATTCTGAATTTTGTATTGTTATTACTTGTAAAAATGACACCACCTTGGCCCAGAAAAACATATTTTGGAAGGGGATTGTATGATTACTAAATAAGGTCCGCATCTTCGCAATCTGCTGAAAAAAAGCAGACGATCCAGTATGGGTCGCGACTCGCAGATTGAAAACTAATGGTTTAGACCTACAGTAATTCGAAGAGTTAGGAAAAGAGGACGATAGGACGAAGACGTTGTATATGTCGACCCTGTTGCTTTTCGTGGCATATACACCGGCTCATAAAAACACACGAATTGTGCATAGGCATATACCATGAGTGGATGATATGCATATGCCGTCCGACAAGGAAGGTGTCCAATTTTACATTGTATACTAGCAATTGCAACTTCTATAACGGAAGAATTGTAAACGCAATTTGGCAATAACAAGTTTATAAGCTGCTCTGTCATGCGCAAGACAGCATTTACTAATGTCGATCCAAAGGAAAGGGTCTATTGTGTGTGTATGTGTGTAGAAACCTGAACCGACATCTTAGTTATGCTGACATAATATTAAATGCTATGTTTGCTATTCATTATGAAATATCTATCCCAACATCTGGTATCTGTGGCGGTATCCGCTTGACATATTATGAAGTCTAACATGGCTATTTCTGCACCTTTCTTGTCGAGCGGCATATGCACATCGTGCACTCATGGTATATGCATATGCACAAATCGTGTGTTGAGTCAGTGTATATGCCAAAAATGACAACAGGAACAAAATATACAACGTCCCCTTCCTCATATCGTCCTCTTTTCCTAACCGCCCCTTATCACTACAGGTCTGAACTAGTGGTTTTCAATCATGGAGTCGCGACCCACAGGGGATCGTCTTCTTTTTTTTCTGCAGATTGCGAAGGTGCTGACCTTTTTTAGTAATCATATAATCCTCTTCAAAAATATGTTTTTCTGGGCCAAGGTGGTGTCATTTTTTTTCTTGTAATAATATTACCAAATTCAGAAGTAAATGGCGGAAGATTTTAAAATAGGAAATTGGGCCGCGAGCATAGAACGGCTGGGAGCCATTGATTTTTCAGAGGATAAACGATCGAATTAAGCGAGAAATATTGACATTTTGAAATCTCACACGTATCGTGGCGACAGATGACGCACAGCAATCACTCTCCACTGTACAGGCGCCCTCGCACTGACATGTAAAATTTGTACTGCGTACTCCGCAACTACATCGGCGCACGCTGCTATAATTTACACGCTGTGAGCTTGACCCGCAATGACACAACATCAAGAGCGAAATACACTACATGTAAACAGCGAATGATGCTTATTCAACCAATCAATGGAATTGATGTCGTTGTGAGATGTAAAAAAATCTAGCGTACTTGATTTCGTATGTTTATTGTAGCATAAAAAACAAATCCATGGGATTGGGCTGTTTAACTTGGTAATGATGTAATATCGGTAGCAAGTATAGAAACCCGTTTTACACTCTGCTCAATATCAACGAGTAGCAACACTCGGACGCCTAATACATTGTCCGGTCTGCCCTAGACAGGTAAGGTGTAAGCTTATATTCCATTGCAAGTCCTCGTCGAAATTGTGGGCAAAACGACTGAATATATTGATTTTATGTGATTATTATATCATTTCATTGCCCCAGTTGATACATTTGGTGACGTTTAAAACATTAATATGCACTTCAGCATTTGGGCATTATGCGGTCCGAGTCGTCGCTAGGTTTCGCGTATACTGTATAATAACATATGCTATCACTTCACTGAAATTTAGGGTTGGAATTAGCAATATGATGTCACTTGACGTATCGAGGTTAGCGTTGGGACCCCGGGAAATCCCGATCCCGGGATCCCGGGATTTGAAGCAATCCCGATCCCGGGATTACTCCCAATGAAATCCTGGGATTTGTAAAGAGCATTTTCCAAGGCTTACGTAGCGCCATATCTCTTATTTTGGTAATAAAGCAATGTCACAAACTCTGCTGATAGTCTAAAATAATTCATAATTATTTGATATTAAAGCCAGATATGGCACAACAATGTAGTCCACTACACAATCACTTCCGTCGTAGTCTACGAATCGTAGCAGTGTAACTGAGTATCGGAAAGTCACAAGGACGGTGCTGTGGAGGTGAAATACAGGTCGAATAATGGCGAATTTCGGAGATGTCAATGCAAAGAGAAAATCACATGTTTAGCGAAACTGTTTGTTTTATAAATCTACATAAAAAGCCAAATGCTACTTGTGTCAAGACGTTTTGAAAGTTTCAGTGTCTAGCACAAAGGGACTAATAACGCATTTAAGGTCTGTACAAATGATAGTAATTAAATCATACATGATTCAATCGGACACGTCAAAAAAAGATCAGCTAAAAATAAAGGCGAGGAAGATCGATTCCTTTCAGAGGTTCGCACCATCCCTACAGCTAGCCTTCGTGAAACATTTTCGCTGACTCATAAGAACAAAAATCTACCACAACACATCTAACTGCTCATCTAATACATTACTATAGATTACTGATGCATAGAATGACAGGCCCAGCATAGCAAAACCAATAAAGATATAATTTTCACACTAAAAGAAAACATCGTAATGAATATAGTTATTGCAAATCAGACTGCTTCAGCTGTTCCCTTTCAGATAACAGTTCAGAAATGCGGGCGTCACCTCGGAAAGTGCCATAGCTAGGGCTGCATTTGAAACAAACGGTGTTTTAAAACACTTTGTTCAAAACATGTTGTAAACAGTGTTTTAAACAAAGGCCTTTTTAAAAAAATTGTAAAATTTGTAAAATTATGTCATAATTGTGTGAATACTTTCCAAAAAACATGTCGTATGAGCCTACGGACAATTACCACCCAATATAGCCGGCGTATGTCGATATGGGATGGTTGGAACCCTCAAAATAGCCGGTTTAACATTAATAGTACAGATATTTCATCAAATGAGCTATATCTACCCTTTATTTTCAATTGTTAATGTCAATCCACTATGACGCCAAAATTGAAAATTCGTGACTTCATGGCTTAAAAACCAACAGCAATAAAAATATGCTTCAGATTAGGGCCTCGTTTTGAACAGGTTTGTTTTAAATAGATTTTTGTTTTAAATGCAGCCCTAGCCATCGTAATGTTCAGTCGAAGCACAACGGCATGTCGATTCGGTTTATTAGCAATTTTTATCAGTTCATTACACCACAAAAATTGCTATACAATGAAAATATAGGAAGGTGTCGAAACGACTTGGAGTAGTCTTTGGAATCAGACACCCACCTTGACCTAGGCGATATAAGGAGGAGGCTTGCACTGCTCACTGAATGAAAAGTAATAGAAGATAGTATAGAAAAGCAAGCGACATGCTCGTCGACTGTCGGATGGCCGGCGGGATACTGTTCCACACGTCAGGTCCGGCATATTTGACAGAGCGATAATCTGTCACGCGCGTGCGTCGTACTTGGGCGATTTTGATTCCGAGGTAAAGAATTCATTGAAATATTCGGGACAATGGCCGCAGTGGAACTGCTACATAAATTTAGCGATTTCTAGTTTTCGCATATCTTTATGTTTAGGATACCGAATCTCTTTAGCAGCGACTTGTTGGATGGACAACCATGCTCCTGTGGTGCCCTAGCTACGGTATGGAGTACGTTATGTTCTAGTTTTTGCATTGGCTCGAGTGCAGTTTTACTGGCAGCCCCCCAACTGAGGATGTCATATTGTAGCTTCGACTGGATTAAGGATTTAAAGCAGCGTTTCTCAACCTTTTTGGACATGCGCCCCCCTTGGCGATGGTCAAACAAACTGTGCCCCCGAGCCCCCTGCACTCATCGCCATGTCAAAAAGAGCACATCATCCAATACAGAGGTAGGCAACCTTTTTGCCAATCACGGCCGCATTTCGATTAGTTATATAGCCTAAGGTCGCATTTCAGGGCACTACCGCAATGAACTAACTGCACGCAAAATACCTATGTTAATTTGGAAAGCGAGTGGCGCAGTTGGTTAAACACTGCAGTTACGACACCAATGGTTGCTGGTTCGAGTCTCGGCTCTGCTATGTTTCTATGTGTTTGAGGTTTATCTTGGCTCCTCGTCGCCGATCCCGCTGTAAATACAGCGCCTTCAAAAGCCCAGAGGAAGAGAGAGCCGAACTCCAGAAAGATGGCATCAAAAGACTAAGTTGCGGGCGCATGAAAATCGAGAAAGAGTCATGGTGGAAGAGCGCGTGCATGGAAGTCGTCCGTAAAATGACAAAAAATACCGAATAAAAACAAAAACAAAAAAACCTATGTTAATCCGTCTATATCCATTCCCGGCGAATAAAAACAAAAACAAAAAAACCTATGTTAATCCGTCTATATCCATTCCCGGTGAATTCCGGACTATTCTACTCTTCACAAGGGGCTATTGAACGCACCGAAATCGCGAGTGGCAATGTTATGAATAGTTGCCGGGATCGCATAGAGCACGAAAAGTTTTCAGATTCACGAATAAATTCCGTAATTGATAGTAGCATGCAATATCACATACTATCAAATATCTATCCTTTCTCAGCCCGTGTGATCAGATTGACCGGTAGAGTTCATGGAGGTAGTGCTTTCGAAAATTTAGGGCATAGCTATACATGATTTCGCATTTTCGGGTGGGTCGATTGTTATTAGTCACTTTGTTGCATGCTGTTATTTCTTGAACCCACCATCAGGATTGTCGATTGTATCGGTAGTGGAAATATATTGAAATCGCCCTAATGTTGCCTACCATAAAAATTTATTTCGTGAGGAGAACACGATTCCGATTCCGGCTCAGCTTGAGAAGGGCGCTAGTATATTAAATCGAAAAATGAAGTAATGTTGAATTGCGCGGAGCGCGAAGAAAATCTCAAGATTAATTAAAATCTCTTGAAAATTCGGGAGTGAACTCGTAATTTCAATTTGCATGTCGTCGGCCGCCAACACATACTAATTGAATTAGGTGTCGATGGACGTAAAAATTCCCTTCTACGGCCACAGGTTGCCCATCCCTGATCTTGTAGTATGCATAGGATATGTCTTACGCCAAGTGTGAATCCGCATTCCAGTGGTTGAGTCGTTAACATTTCTGACAAATTTCCCCAAAGTTGTTTGTAACGAGAAAAGAAACATTGAACAGGACATCAATTTATTTCAAGGTAGGTTGTACTGAGACTAAACCTAATGCTGGTAGTGACTACAGAGAGCACGGCGTCGTTCTGTACTGCCATGCTAAATTTGATCAGTTTTGGAATTGAATTAAATTGTGTTGATTTAGGGTAGCCTAATTGAGGGCGAAACCCGGCAACCTATATTGAATCTAAGTCAGTCTTAGCTAGAGCAGTTCGCCAGCTGTTAGCAACAGCTATTCAGCGCACCGAGCTTTAGGCTACTGTCAAAGCTATGAAGTAATGAATGACTTACATGTGGGAATTGCTCTAAATCTTCAAGGAATATCAAAAATTTGCTCAAATGAAGTTGAAATCAGCCTACACTCCGTTGATCGCGACTGCTAGAGTTCTAATTTGGGGAGCTTTCTTGAATACGAAATAAGTTCCATTTTCAACAATCGTCTTCTCAGAATATTTGGTAAACACATGTTTACTCAGAGTTCATACAGGCTTTGTCAATTTCTCGCGCGCCCCCTGAGAGCCTCCCGCGTCCCCTAGGTTGAGAAGCACTGATTTAAAGAGTATCAGAAGAACCCAGGCTGGCATGAAACGTCTAAGGATGTAAAACAGGCCACACTACAGTGATAATTTAGTGTCTTCCAGGACATTCCCGAGGTAGGGGAGATGTGGTACCGATGGATCAAAAATTGGAAAATGGTCGCCGGCCCCAAAATGTTCAGCCGAAAACAGCAGATCTTTTGCTGGCTCAGCACTTTGATACAAGCTCTACCTATCGCGCACATATACATGAATATCCGTCTTTTCAAAAAATATTTATGGACGTTCAAAATTTGTTGCTCGAACGTGTCATCGGTCCCCACCCGGTGGGTCCAATGGCACACGACCCGGGGACCTATGACACATATTTCCTAAAAAACTCAGATGTGACAACTTTTCTTGCTCAGTATTATAATCTAAGCTACAGGAAGCCAAAGAAGAATGTATGATCGCAACCGTCAAAACATAGAATAAATATTAACTCAAATGTTGTCATAAAATCACCTTTCGATTTAGGCTCGGGCTTATGAATTTAAGGGTACATACATATTGCCCGAAAATCGACAGTGTGACTTCCAAATACCTCGTTATAGCGATAAAAGATCATACGCAATTATTACATAAATATCTTCTGTACGTAGGCATGTTTCATTTGTTTCATGATTAGTATGCTTGATTATTTTGCTTGATTTGGCTATTGTATCATCGGTCCCCACCCTACGAAGTTTATACATGAATCGAAAAAAAATCCACTCGAGGAAAGTACTGAAAAAAATAATAGGTGCCAATATACAGCCTGATACAAGCCCTACACTTCACAATAAAAATGATTGCTGGTTTGTTCGTGTTGAAGGTTACAAAGAAAAATGTATATGTCGATCTAAATTTACTTTACACCCCCCAAAACAAAAAGCATCTGTGAGAGACCCCATAGCTCGCGCACGTCAAATTTCTTTGTATGTGAGGAAAGATCCTGCCAGCATGCAATTGTAGACAAGTTCACGGAGTGTAATCATTGAATTATCATAGAGAATTTTCAAAGTATTTTCGGTCCCAGTGATCCATCGGTACCACATCTCCCCTATTTGGCATTTTTGTGTTGGAAACGGGCTGACACGCGATGTTAACTGATGGAATGTCCGCTCTGCATGAAAATACATGATAGGAAAGAGATGATCAGAACAAATTATGATCGATCGATGCTCACCTGACAAATCCAACATTTGCTGCTGCAATACTGAGCGCGAGTAATATAACGTACATCATAATTTCTGCACTTTCGAGTCCTTATGCGTACTGTCCGGCTTAGCGATATTTTGAAGGCTGGGAGTTCGGTAGCGTGCTGCGTGAATCATGACTTAGTATCCGGCTATACCGTGTCTCGTATAGTGTCTTCCGCATCTCCTCTTCCTTCCGTTTCGAGTCTAATAACCGCGGTGATTCACGGTAACATGCCTACTGAACATCATCGCTAGTTCGCTGTTCTATCGCTCACGAATAGACCTATGCGACGATCGAGTGATCGGATCATGTTGTTAAACGGTGGGTCATCCATATGCAATTGAGGTAGCCTATACCAGTCGGCGTCTGTGGCGCAACATATGCGGGAGTGCAAGTGCTATCCATGTTCCTCATTGTCAATGAAGCTGCGTATGCCATACGCATTGCCAAACCAACACCTGGAGTCATGACAGAGGTCGAGCTACAATTTGTAAGAGATATAATGTGCGAAAAAACTTGTACCCCTGCGTATATATAGATTGCGTCTCGTAAGCGTTATATATCAGTGGTACCAAACGAGGGGTTTCTACCCCCATGGGGGTGACGTATCGAATTTAACGTGACGGAAAGAATGTATCAATTCCCCCTAGGCTACATCATGCGCATTATATTACTTAGGGTTGCCATACGTCCTCTTTAAGGAGGATTTTCCCTCCTTTTTGAAATATTTGAAAATGTCGACTGAGGACGCCTAAATGTCCTCCTTTTTGAGATTCTGTCCTCTTTTTTGAGAATTCTGGTTAAATATAGAGTAAAATTCGACTGAGATACAGTGAATCAGCACTCAAGTAACGCTCTGGCGGCTATATCGGGAGTTGATCCAAAGAGTTGACCTGTTGTTTAGTCAACCAACTGATAATGTGAGAGAAAAGCTGTATTTTGGGAGCTGATCGAAAAAGTTGACCACGAAGTGGTAAAAATTTAGCATTTTTCAAGTTTTTCCTCCGGTATTCTCGGTATTCTAAGTTTGAAAATTTTGAAAAAGAGTCCTCCTTTCCCGATTACAAAATATGGTAACCCTATATTACGGAACTATTGAACGGTAAAATCGGAAACTTTACATTCGCGATACAATTACTTGTGAGCCATGGATATTGTTTTGTTGAATGTGTTTATCACTAGCCGAATGAAGGGTAAGATATTTTTGTTACCCTGATTCACCACAGTCGGTCCTGAATTACATTCCAGCCTTGTAAAATAGCCAGAGAGAATATATCCATAGCGAACGTAATATGAAGCCCAGCTATAAAGGTAACATAGCATTCTGCAACAGGTTATGCTATATGTTGAAACAGCAGAAGACGATAATTCCAAATCAATTTGGAATAGATCGAGTGCAATGGAGTATAGCATTGTGAATGACGCAACAACGCCGTCTGGCGCAGCTCAGGAGCAATTGCGCACGAGAATGAGAGTGTGAATGCTCAATCGCCTGCGCAACAATGGCAAATACGCTTGCGGTTTGCGTTGCTCCTCATCCTCACCTGCTCCCAGACGGCATTATGGCGTCACAATACCAAACTCCATTACAATGCAACATTCGAAACGGATTTTGGGGGGTTGCAGGACCACGAGCAGAATAAAATTTATATTTTCGCAGTTAGTACCGCGATAGCTTTCTATTGATACCAATTTTATCAATGTCAATTTTCGCGCTTGGCAAGACGGTAAAAAATTACCGTAAAATTGCCTCTGGCCAAATGAAAAGTGTGACGTAACCAATCGCACTGAGCCGTGAGATTTGATTGTGTCCACACCATTGTAGGACACTATGAATTCACCGCCCCCCAAATTTTTCACTCTGGGCTGGTCACGCACTGCAATCGCTGTTAGCTTAGCGATGGGGAGCCCAGATAAAACACCGACACATAGAGGATAGGCAGAACTGCGGCTTGAACCCACATCCGTTGGTGTCGTGGCGATGCGGGCTTAGCTAACTGCCCCACTCGCTGCCCCTCGAAACTAATGAATAGATTATACGCTGCGGTACACGAAGATAATTTTTTAACTGCCTCCATTCACACATTACATGACTACTTTTATCTGATCTCACACCGACTATGATCATTGTATAGCACAGTGATCGGGAACCTATGGCTCGCGAGCCATATATGGCTCTTTTGGGCATAAAGTATGGCTCTTTGCGAAAATTCTAATTTTGCGCATAATTTATCAATATTGCAGCAACCTGTTATTAAATCTTCAGCACGACCAGTATAATTATTCTTGTGGCAGTATAAACATGCCTTTGAGAGGTTAATACAGTGGCGTATTCAGGGTTAGGGGCTCGGACTCTCTTTTCAAAATCCTCAAATCTAAGTTGCTGTGTCTCGCCTGCGACCAATATCACTCCTGAATTTCGAAGTATCCGCAACGAAATCCCGGATTGCACGATGTGTTGATTGCTCAATGAGAATAGCAGACAAGGCGACGCCTGTACGACAATGCAAAAATACACACACATACACATTGTCTTCCTGATCTACGGCGAGAAATGAACTCCTTGGAAGTGACATTCACAATTACAAACAACGCCATAGTGATCCACGTTCTTGATTGACAACGTAGCTTTGTAGTGGCTGTTCAACTGTAGGCGTGTGGCACAACCTTGTGTTACCGCCGAATACTTTGAGAATTGAGAAGTCGAATCGTAGTCGGTGCGGCAATTACATTCAATTATTATTATTATTCAATTACACTGGTCAGCAGAACGAAAAAAAATTGGGCAGAACATCTAAGAGCCGTTTCTGGGGTTTCGAGGTTGCTGATTACGAATATCACATTAGTGATTAGAGATTGGCTCTTGTACCCATAAAAAAGTCCAGAATTACTGTATTTACCATTGAATATTTCACTTGGCAAGAAAAAAATCGTAGTTTTTTCTAATTTTATACGGCATTTCAGTAGATAATAATTGACTATGAAGAACCCTCATGTCGTCCCCATGGGTTATCTCCAAAACAAGAGTCGATTTGAAAAAACTAAGGCCATTTTCGGAATCAATGCCCTTCAGAACCATTTATAACCACTCTTACTTTGTATGCCTAAAAATACGTGTTGACCAGTGTTATCAGTTATTATAAATTCTATGATATTTATGAATATCCTAATCCCGGCCGTGCCTCACCCATGCCTTACCTCCCCTTTCACGCTATATTTTCGAACAATAAATAGGAAAGTTGCATGATTTTCGTAGTAAAAATGTTCAAAATCTAGTAGACATGTAAGGCAGTGCCTCACGTGCCTCCCCTGAATCCACGTCACTGACGCATCACACATTAAAGTGGATATGCATGCTTCTGTGTAGTGATCATCATGTTTGGCTCCGCCTATTTATGCCCCTATGGGTCCTCGCATTTAAGAATATCGTCAAGACGAACCTACGATCTCGTATAACTGACGAAATTCGACGAATTTGCGCTACCATGACGTCACGATTTTTCAATTGTGACGTAGTAGTTGATTAAAATGTATGGCTCTTTGGAAGTTGCAATGGAAAATATGGGGTCAATATGGCTCTTCGTACAAAAAAGGTTCCCGACCACTGGTATAGCAGTTCTCCCTTATGATCTCTCGGATTTAAAACGAGAAGAATAGATACAATTTATGTACAGTTACATGGACGACAGCAAACTCGGTGGATATTGATCAGCATTCGGTTACAGCAACATAATTGCACGGATTTCACGGTACGGAAGATTTCATATCTTTGCGTAGCATCTTATGAGGTCGTTCATGCCGTTCATGTATTTGAATCCGTCGGACAAGAGAGCAAAGCAATCGCACGTTTGCTGGAAAATAACAGAATATATATAACATCATTTGACTCTGCTGATATTTTCTGTGAGCGATAACCGATCATATCGCATGTGATCGGGAAACTAACTGCTTAATTACGTGGTGCGTGCATTGGTTTCCGTGGCCATCGAGAGTATTAAGTAGCAATGTGCACGGATAATATTGAAATCTATAAAATATAGGTATTGTCCATAAAGGTTGGAAGAGGTTTCGATAATACAGTTGTCAAAGTAAATATACATTATTCCGGAAATGCGAGACAACGAGGGTTGCATTTAAAACAAATCATCTTTTAACGCACTAGTGATAGGGCGGCCAACCCGGGGCCCGCGGGCCAGATGTGGCTCACGAGAAGGCATTGAGTGGCCTGCGAGGCAATACTCGAAATTAGGTATAATATCGAAAAATAAATTACCTAGGTACTTAATGATGAACTTGCAAGACCAACCGAAAATTTGGCATTGGGACCCAACAATGCTGTCTGGCGAAACGAGAGAGTCGCTC
Organism: Botryllus schlosseri; assembly: GCF_051294905.1. Classification (NCBI taxonomy): domain Eukaryota; kingdom Metazoa; phylum Chordata; class Ascidiacea; order Stolidobranchia; family Styelidae; genus Botryllus; species Botryllus schlosseri. Next base: position 17,472,115 of record NC_137250.1, on the reverse strand, counting down.
AAGAGAAAAAGATCTGACAGCATTGTTGCGTCCTAATGCCAATCTCCAGAACAATGAAAAATTTGAGGCTGATTGTGGGGGTTCCAGGGCCGCGAGCGGAATAGAATTTATATTTCCGTAATCAGTAGAGAGTCAGCTTTCGAATGATACCCGTTTTACCAAATTTAATGCTCGGCAAGCCGGTCAAAAATGACCGTCAAATTGCCTGCAGCCAAATGGAAATTGTGACGTGATACAATTTCACTGAGCCGTGAGATTTGCTTGTGTCGACACCATATATGTCACTATGGTCTAACTATATTCGCAATTATGAGAGAACGTGCCGTCCAACATGCGACATCGCGCCATCACTCGCAAAAAGATCGTCGGCATGAAACCTTTGCGCAAAGTCACAGACGCACGTTCACTGAAATCTTCGATATTGATATGTGCAAGCGCCAATTATTCATGTCATGGCCAAATGAGCCCAGCGGTATACAGAGGCGACCCACAACATATGCAGCTAACATTCTTATTGACCGAATTCATTCATTACCATTGAAAACATTTCTCGCTTCGCGCGGCTAGGACATGTACCCGGAGCTTTCATTACATAGTTGTTATCGATACCCTACACTAGTGTAACTTTGGTTAATCCAGTATCACCATCACCATGTAAATAGATTCCATGATCTAAATATGAATATTTATTATAGCATTTTTTGGGGGAAGGGGGCATGTCATTTTCACCTCTCTCCCGACGTCATTGGTAATATTGAAATTGAACATGAAATTTGTGACATTTCATCAGCTTTTTAAATACGACGCCCTGTTAATGTCAGTGAATCTCTACTATATATTGTCACATTTGTACAGTTTCGCGAAAGCAATGCACGTAATTCTCCTTAACACACTTCTGATGTACCTGTGCTCTCAGAAACCTTATCATTATGACTAATTCTGAATAAACATTGTGCTTGATTCTAGAAATTCGTACATGTGGCAAAAGTATCCTAACTGTTAATAGAAAACTTAGATATACAATTGAATAGGACATTCATATCGAAATGAACCCGAATATTTTCGGCTGACACTGGTCAGGGGTAATCGTTAGAAACTAGTGGAGAATTGGAAAGAACATTGTATATCAACAATCGCATCACAAAATATGACGTCACCAGCATGAAATTTCGAATGAGAGAGCGTTCACTGTACTATTTTCAGGTGGTTCGTGGTACACAAACTCCTTTTGTAGACAGAGTTTTGGTTGGTGTATTTTGATCAAAGTCGACTCCAAGGCACACAAATGGAAGTGTGAACGGCCCCTCCCAACGACGCGAAATCTGTCGTATCGATAATTATTCGCACAAACCGAATTATCTAACAGATGTTTGCCGATGGCAGAATTAATGGCCTTTGATCGGTCAGCATCAAGCTTGAGCGGATGAGTTAAGGGTGAGCTCTTCACCGAGCGTGATGCACATGTTCTGATAAATCTGGGGACATCCTGGTTTATGCGTTCCTGCAGACGCTTTGACGTTCTTCCCACGTAGCCACAATCACAGTGGCACTTATATTCATACATTACTTTGTCGAGGTGCAGGGAGCACGTCTTAGCGTGTTGAAGGGAGCAGTTCTGTAGTCGTAAAAATCACATTGGTTTTGACTGTGTCGTAACACTTACTGACCGCAGAAATCAACTGTTTTCCAAAGCGGGTGGAAATGGGACCAATCCAAGGTAGATGGATATAAACATCTTTGGTTGTCCGTTCGCTGGGCTCTGTTGACTTTTCTGCGTTGAATTGCGTTAATTTCCTCTCTATGCCGCGGTTTATGACGTGTTCAGGGTAACCGTTATCAAGTAAGATTGTGCGGATGTTGTCAAGTTCTAAACTCAGTTAGTTACCCGAACACATCATTAACGCTCTATGCGCGAAGGTGCTTATGAGGTTGATTCTTCTGCGTCGAGAACTAGATGAATTCCAACGAAGAAGGTATTGGCCTGTGAATGTCGGTTTCCTGAGACAGACGTTTCAAATTTGTTGGTATTGTGCTTTTCGACTAAAACGTCCAAAAATGGTAGTGAGGTATTGCGTTCTTTTTCAACTGTGAATTGCAAGGCCGGGTGAAGCGAGTTTAGGCGAATGAGAAGACAAAGTTCAAAAGACAAGCAATTGTTGCTTATTGCAGCACAGTCTGCAGTGTATGAGCGCCTCCTAGTGTTATTTTGGAGGATTGTATGTGGTATACACATGCCTACAAGCGAACTGTAGACGAAATATTATAATTTTGACCTATTCTGATATGTGGGTGATATGGTTATGGCTGTAAAAACATTCTGGCTGGTTTACAATCAGGAGGTTTACTTGTGCTAGGCATTAAGCGCATTATTCATGTACCACTTCAATTTGCATTTTAAACGAAACCCTAGACATAACAATATTACAGAAATCCCACCAATAAAAGGATTGGATCTAACTATATATGGGCGATATATTTAATTTTCAGTCGTCATGTGAATATCAACATCGACTGCTGGTCTAATTAGTTTGGTTCCTCTCAGTTGGGCCGTTTTGTAAGGACTGCGGGTCCAAGCATCTGCATACCTATACTCACCGATTCCATCAGTTTGCATATTCCACTTGTTTCAAGATCATTCAACACGGTGTTGGCGACATCCATATCCTCATCAGTAACCTGCTCGTCATGCTCGTTGAAATCTGTCGTGTTGAAGACAAATGTCCCTCGTGATTTCAAGATCCGAAAAAAATCCTAGAACAGTAAGACTGGCGGACAGAGTCAGAAAGTTAATATCTGAATAACAGTAAAGTAAAGTAGTCGGTTTAACAGCTATAGTACGTAGATATTTCGTCAAAGGAGCTATATTTACCCTATCTTTTCTATTGTCAAAGTCAAACCACTATGACGTCACAATTGAATATTCGTGACGTCAAATTTATCATTAAGTGGAATGGTCAATTGCCTAAACCTTTGTTTTACTAAAAACGAATGTTGATCCTTTCTGGGCCACTTTGACGTAATTTGGTCACAAATGTCTCTTACACGTTCAAACATTTTTTCTCCTCTGTACAGAAGAGATAATGAGGTTGGCGCTTCCTATAGCCTCCATCCAAATTTGACATGACTTGACTCTAGTGCACTGCTTTTCAACCTTTTTGAGTTTCATTCGCACTTTTTTTGTAAAATAAATTTCATTCGCACAAACTAACCGAAAATCGTTGAACAAAAAGAAGATTGGAAAATGCAACATTAATTTGTTCAGATGAGCAACAAATTGGCTACTATGTATTTTAAGCTATCAAGTGTCTCATTAAAAAGGCTACTGTTTTCGCTGGTTTTGATTTCAACTATTTCACTAAGACCCTTCTCGGGGTTGTGGGGTTTCGTACAAGAACGTCTACTAGTGCTTGGATGGTACGGTCTTAAAATCTGTTCTGCACTCCTATCTAAAATACAACGTATTTTTCACGTGAAAAATTCTTGATGGAAGAAATCGATTTTAAGAGCTGACAAAAAGGTCTAGGAGGCTCCAGCATGTCAAAAGGGTGAAAAACCCACTTATCTGTGTTGGGGCTTTTGTCGGATGTCTTGGAAAATAAGGTCCAAACGATCAAGGAGAGTAGGTACATTAGAGCTCGCTCCCTAATCATACGTTGCTCCAACATTTTTTTTTTCGATTTCCCTTTTTCTGTCTCGCGAGTATGTGGGAAGAGCAAATAAACTCACGATACTATGTGTTCTGCTCTTAAGCTCAATCTAACTTGAGAATTTATAACAGTTTAAAACCGTTAAAGCAGCTTTTTAGACTACCACCAAAATCTGAATTTTTGTGGCATCTCGCGACCCGAGCCTGACACATGAAAAGGAATTCATTTTTAATATTACAGCAGTATGCTACTATTTTACGGACATGTATAACATACAGAGCGTGCGCACCACAATTGTATCCAAAGCAGCTAAACAAAATATGTCTGACGCACGTTATTTCAAATTAGGGTGAATTAAATTCTTCTGCGTGTCGCAGTTGTACTACTGTCTACTCAGATTGCAAGAACGGGTCTATTCCGCGTGCCGACAACGGAGCATATCCAAATCGAATGGCTTGGCCATCCAGCATCGGTAATTTTTGACCGAGGTTTTGTCGACTCCTATGTTTTAGCACCGCATCTTATCAGCGGTATGTTGGTCAAAACTTTACTTCTTCATGTGACCCGACGCAGAAGGAGTTGACCTCGAAATGAATGAGTCTCATAAACCTGTACTCGCTCGTTGCACATCCCTAGTCCCTACACTAGTTCATCCCAACGGCTTCGACCCTGTTTTCAAGAAAAATCCATTGGACACATCCTATCATGAATTGTCAGGATAAAGCCATATTTTCTGCGTTTCTCGCTTATTGGCTACAATACCCAACACCGTGACCTAAGATTTGTAAAATCTATCGCAGTATTATTTGTAATAAATTCAACAAATATTACATACATATTAACAGCTAGCTCTGGCACCGCGTCGACCCAAAAATATACCCATTGCGGTCCATATACTTTATTAAACCTTGATGGGGTAAAAATTTGCGTTACAGTAGTATGCAAATGTTAGTCTGTAATGATGGTATTTACTACCACTAATCGAACAGTTATTACGAAAGTATGATGATTGTTTAGCGAGAGGAAGCAGAGAGTCAATTTGACGTCATTTTTTCCAACCTGTCACAGGCTCAGACGGGCTGATATACTGTACGTCTGCCACTACAAAAGCTTCCAAACCAGGCCCTTGGTTTCGTAATATTGATAGAGCGAATATATTGATTCACTACCGCTTGTGAGAGCTACGATAAGTGGTGCGTCGTAAGTTAAACACGTTTTTACAATTGCGTCGCAGCAACATAAGTTACACTGCCCTTGAATTTAGGTTTATTTTAAATATTCCAGGTCAGAAAAATTAACAATTAGTATTCACGATTTTCACTCATCCGGGATTTTCATTCGCACCATTCGCACCACCTCCGTCATTCGCACTCATCCGTCATTTTCATTCGCACCATTCGCACCACTTTCGTCATTCGCACTGCAATTCTTTTCATTCGCACAAGTGCGAACCGACACACAGGTTGAAAAGCACTGCTCTAGTGTAATATTGCGTTGACTAAGTCACTTGCGACCCGTCGGTTGGTAACTTGCTCGAAACACGGCCACGAAGTATATATCAATTAACCTCGGAGTGCGAGTCCTACCGATCTCGACTCCAGAATTCCTACGTGAGTGCTGGGGACTTATCAAGGCTCCACCTGGGCATATGATCTGGTAAGCAATGTCTTACAAAAGAGTTGGTCGATAGTGGATCACGCTAAAAGATGTATGTATACCGAAAAATATCGATCTCCTGTAAAACGACCAAGCAGTTGAAGCGTCATAAATACTAAAACAACAATAACAATTCAGGAGTGGGCAACGTCTTCATTCTGATATCGGGAAATGAAGTACTTTGGGGCATCGGTTTAAAAACAATGACGTGTCGTCACGGATTCGGCATATGATGTAATCAGCACGGAATGCCTCCCGATGACCCGCGTCGTCTGATCTTTTACGGAGTGGCTGAGGGGCAAGTGCACCTTCTGCACCTCTACCCACGTCACTGGTAATATTGAAGGTGAAAATCTAGCAATTTGAACTGAGTCCTTTGAAAGCGGCCTTGTTTTATTATATATAATGTGAGAGCGGTTAAGCGGAACAATCTGCTTTGCAAGGCTCTGTAATCTATATGATTTGTCACGTGAAAATATTTTTTGAATACAGAAGCCAGGAGAAATTCTCTCTTACTTTGATGCATTCTATTCTATGTCGTTCGCTCTAATAAGCCCAAAATATTGCAATTTTAGATGCTATTTTCATCTGTAGGGGATCTTGACAAACATACAAAAATGAATACAAAGTTTTAAACAAGGGACTTGTTTTAAACATGTGCCAGGGATATCTAGATATCCCAGCTCTCTGTTTAAATTCATTTTCATTTTAAACAGTTCAAGACACCACGAGTTGAAAGAAGGAACATCAAAAAGATTCACTATCCGCCAGTGAGGGATTTCACGTTTGAAGCTATTAGATCTGATATTTATTTCGATTTCATGATATCGAAATACAGCAACTATACTTTAAGTGGATCGTGATTGGACAGATGTACCTGAGAGCATTGTTATCTTCTAAAGTACCAGTCTTTTATGATGACGCGTCAATAGCGGATAATGGAAGATTACAACAGGTTTAGGGGCGAAAACTTCTGTAAACGTAACGTCAACAATTGGTGTACTTGCTATTCAATGATTAGGGCAGTAATTTCATTGTCGATGATTATGCCCCAATCCTTGAGTTACAACCCTATGACTTAGACCAGTGCTGGATGACATCAGGAAGATATACCAAGACCAGTGCTGGATGACATCAGGAAGATATACCATACGAAATTCTGTCTCGAAGTCGGTACACAGTACCGTCATACGAATTACTAGCTACTTTTAGGTAAAATCATTTCCATCACTAGTACTATATATATGCCATTAGTACTACTACATCCCTCGGGCGTTGCACCTGTGCTCCTCGACGTCATGAATGGCGTCCTCGAAGGCGGCCCGGTGCCCCCCGAGTGGCTCGAGAGCGAAATCGTCCCTATCTACAAGAAAGGCGCTGCGAGTGACCCAGCGAACTACAGAGGCATCTCCCTGATGCAGACCGCTGCCAAGCTATTCGACCGAGTACTGCTCCTTCGCATAGGCTACGTGAGTAGCTCTCTACCAAGCTCCTGAATGCTCAGAATGGATTTCGACCATCTCGCGGTACAACAGAGCACATCCTGGCACTGCGCACAATCATTGACACCTGCCGCTCACACAAAAAGAATGTTGTGGCCGTCTTCGTTGATTTCGCGAAAGCCTTCGACTTGGTCTCGCGCCCAGCCATGGCGGAGATCCTCAGATTCTATGGAATTCCTGAGGTGATAACGTACGCCATTATGGCCCTCTACACTGACACACGAGCGCGAGTCCGAACAGATGACGGCCCAAGCGGAGATTTCAACACTTCGGCTGGTGTGCTTCAAGGTGACACCCTGGCACCATTCTTGTTCGTGGTCATCCTTGACTTCGTGCTACGAACGGCCTTCCCGGATACTATACGAACTTCTTTGAATGGCGGCCACGGCAAGGAACGCGCACGCGTACGACTCGCGAGGCAATCCACGTAGGTATTCTTGCCTACGCAGACGACCTAGCCCTGCTTGCCCCGAACACCGCATCGGCACAGCGTCTCATTAACCAGCTAGAGGCCGCCGCCGCTCTTGTTGGCCTCCAGATCAACGCTAAGAAGACAGAGGTTCTGGCCATACCAGCTCTACCGGAGAACGCGACACCAATTCAACTGGGAGATATCGATCTCAAGTATGTAACGAGTTTTGTATACCTCGGTATTGACGTCGCTGACTCTGGAAAAGCGCTCAAGGCGAGGCGAGCAAAGGCCTGGGGCGCGGCAAGACGGCTACATAGCCTCTTCCATTCAAGTGCCTCAACCCAGCTCAAGACCCGCATCTTCCGTGCCACTGTCGAGCAGGTTCTTCTCTACGGAATAGAAGCACTCACGCGGACAGAAAAGCTGGCTAAGACACTCAACGCCAACTACGATGCACTCCTCCGCTACGCACTCGGCATCCACCACCTGGAGCACATATCCACCAATGCTCTGCGCAAACTCACAAAAACAGTCCCATGCCGTTTGCTGGCTGCTGAACGACGCTTACGCTTAATCGGTCATCTAGTGCGGCATCAAGACGATCAACCAGCCGCCGCCATCATCAACCACATTCCGACGGAGCCATGGCGCAGAGGTGGCTGGAATAGAACCACATGGCGCTCAACAATAGAGACCGAGCTAGCGCAACGCGGGCTATCGCTCAAAGACGCCCACGACCGCCCACGCTGGAGGCGCTTAATAAGGGCCCAAAACTGATTATCTTGATGTTCATTTGTTTCCTGTTTTCTTTTGCCCTTTTATTTAATTGAAAGCCGATATATATATATATATATACATCCTACGGGTAATAACACTACGTAGGCTATATATAATACACAATACTATCAACAGGTGCAGTGGATTTGCTGTCCTACAACAGTTTATACAATAAAAAGCTGGAATTCCAGTTGATTGACAAAAGGTCAATGGGTTATATTGCAATGTTAATGTTGTTGTTAACGTTATTATTTATCGTCAACGTTATTGAACAATTTGGGTGTTTTACACAGTTGGCACTTTTTGGCCACTTTTTCGATACTGTTTGGCATTTTTCTCAAAATCTATCTGGCAACCCTGCTGGTCAAATGATAAGTTCACCGAAAATGTAAACATCTACAATAAAACGAAATGCAGGTTGCGAAAAAAAAATTGACTTCGTAAATAATTTTGACATTTTTTTTTGACCTAACGCTACAATTTTGACATGCCCAAAAAAATTGACCTAATTATGAGGTTTGGATATGAATTGGATACCATGCAGATCACGCTGACACTTACTAGATACTACGACATTTTGTCTTAGTACTCATGAGCGGGCAAAATTGCATTTAACGCTTTAGTTAAGCTTCGTCGTTCTAGATTCAAAGTAATTCATAACTATGGTGAAGCTTATAGGCTGAAATACCATACAAATAGGCCATAACTGATCATTCGTTTCCGCCATTTTGAAGTCACGCCATATTCAAAATGGAATGCGGAATAATTTCCTTCATCAATACCAACACTCGGCGGTATACCAAGTCATAGACATCTTGTCCTATGGTATGTGATGTAGCACAAAATTCAAATACTGCCAGCCGAATAGCGATGCTCCCGCCTGCGATAAGGGCCGGCGAAACATGACCTAAACAGCTACTGCTTTAATTTTTAACACAGAAACTCGCTTCACAATATATGCTGTGGAAAAAGTGATGCGTTGCGTTTCCGAATGTGCCAGCTACACGTGGAAGAAGACAGTACAACTAGGAACTGCATGCACTACAGACATCGATTGTTGGCTGCAAGCTGAAGATGTCATAGCCGCTACTTGCGTGTCCAATTTAGGGCTGTTCAAAAATAACTTTTTATTCTGGATTCCAGTCGGTCAGTCATTAAATTGTCAGGCTACCCTAAAAAACGCTGCACATCAAATTTGGTTCAATTCTAGCAAGTATAGGGCTCCGCAGATCCAATTAAAATTTTAATTTAAACAGGAAAATTAAAAATTAAATTTTCAAATTTTTCTGTCAACCCCATGAAATTGTTGAGCTGTCTTCAGAGACTATGCAAAACAAATTTGACTCAATTCCTACTTGTAGAAGCGGAGTTATTGGCGTTTTTCGTCGATATTTCTCGGATTATCCTTGGTTTTATTTTTTAATTTTCCTGTTTAAATTAAAAATTTCAATTGGATCTGCGGAGCCCTGTACTTGTTAGAATTGAACCAAATTTGGTGTGCAGCGTTTTTTAGGGTAACCTGACAATTTAATGACTGACCGACTGGAATCCAGAACAAAAAGTTATTTTTGAACAGCCCTAGTGTCCATGTGCAAAAGCAATTCGAGTAACAACAACCTCATGAAGTTATTTCGATATGCATCATACAATACAACTGTATTCAGCTATGTTGGATTCCCTACAGAATATATCCTCATGCTTGCAAAATTATGGCATTGGCGGAGAGAAAGCTATGCTCGCTTGTGAATTTGATACGGATTGCTGGGCAAGGAAATTCGGAGGGGTGTCAGCAGGCTGACTCATGCAACTATCGAGAGATGAAAACATGTGACGACCAAGAGAAGGTATAAAGTATAATTTGAACGCTTTATGGCGGTACGCTGGATATCGCAATGTCTTTTTTGCCATGGCAGATGAGTATATAGGCCCCAAGATATGCGAGCACACATGCAAGAATATAATAACCATGTACGGATGAACGTCATATCATATACTCATTACTGAAAGTCATCGCACCTTTGCGACAAATGCCAGCGTCTCGACGTGGTGTGGGTTAGTTGTCATTGAACCCTGCTCCTGTCTACACCGTTTCAAATCACCGTACACCTCCCGTATGGTTGAGAACACGGTCAATTTACGTCCAAACATCACCAGGAATTTTTCCAATTTCAAATCTGGCGAATCGGATATGTTCCCAATCCCTCAAAACCATGTCGATACCCCAGAGCAGGTGCGAGTGAATTATATATTTACAACTAAAATCTAAGTCCAATTCTAAACTTATTCGGTATCATCCCTATATCCATATATAAATCTAGTTGTGGCTCAAATTCACTAGGAAGTCGCAAGGAAATTGAAAATTGAGAGAAAATTCAGCTTGAAATTCCCGACTGTTCTATAGAGAGTCAACAATTCGCACTTCAACCGGATCCACCAATAAAGATGCCAGCGGTGCCCCGAGAGGCACCAGCAGAGCCAGAACATGGCGACAGCCACGCGATGCCTCCTCAGGAAGACTCGAGGACCAACGCAGACGTGGAACAGTCTCCAGATAGCATAACCGTTTTAACAGAAGACGAAGACCCCAAACCGAGGTGGGAATAATGATTCACCTGCTCAGTCAACTGCGTTTCATTCATTTTTTACTAATTTAAATATATAAATATATTAAATTCGTTCGAACTGCTTCAAGACCATATTTTTAAATTTCATGAGGTGAAAGTTGGCGTCGGCAGATCGCATTAGTAGAGAAAAAGTCAGGAAACCGCTCACACGAGGATGATAATAATCATTGTAGTAAAAATGAAGAATAATTTCGGTTACTGCAAATGCAAAACCAAGCGTACAGTTAGAAAGACATTCGGTACAGGTATGCATAAAGGGATTATAACAGTCATTCTGCTACTTAACGCATTCTATTATACAAAGCAACGTGATCATATGGTAACATCGCGCAGAAATGTGATATGGAATTATGTATAGGTTATGGTAAAGCTATGACAGTAGAACGCAAAGAATTGCAACAGTATACAATATTATGGATAGCTAACCTACGTAAGTTATTTATCTATAACAATATCCTACGAAACACGGGCTGCGTGTTCACCATGAACGAACCAGAGCACGCAGGAGGATCTGTACGGATGAATAAATTTCTTGCTTAGTTAATACGGAAAGTAAAAACAAAATATAGCAACGCGAAACAGAAAATAGCGAATTAATTAATTATGCAAATGAATAAGGTTCGGTATTGTGGTGACCGGTTAGTAACCCAGCGTTGGTCAAAGTGGTCGAGAAAACTACTCAAATAGAAGTAGAAGGAGCGAAGAAAAAAATCTACTCAAGTACGAGTAGAAGTAATTCTTCCATAAGCAACCTGGAACTACTTGAAGTTGAAGTAGAATTGGCTGACTTTGAATCTACTCAAGTAAGTAATTAGTTGTGAAAATGATCGCAATTCGTTCGCATGGATTGTCAAAAGCTGCACATTCAGCTATGCGAAGGTGCAGAGCTTGATTCACATTGATGCATACCAGCAGGTATCCAATTTTCGAAAGCATAAGCATTCGTCAACATCATGGGATGAAAATGCTAGTATTGATATGGAAATGCGATATTAATCCTCTGTTTACTCGTACAGTCCGTTTCAGAAAATATCATGGTATGGCGCCGTCCCACATATTATAAGGCCCGTATAGTCGAAGAGCAATACGGAGAAGTTGTATCGGCTACGGTGAAAACACTTTGCATGATTAGTAAACGTTGATAAAAAATATTATGGACAGTGAAAATGCCATATTGTGGAGCTTTATTTCCGGAAATTAAAGGCATTACTACACTTGCTTCTATACTTTAACATATATGTTCTCCAGACAAACTGAAACTAATTAGAACTCAAAGTATGATAGTGGGAATTGAAAGAGAAATATAAATACTACTTCTAAAAGCAAAAATGTATTTCATGTCTTTAGTCCAGAAAAGTTTCAAAGGTAGTATGTTAAAACAGGTCTAAAGCTAAAAAAGAGTCATAGTCCAATTTTCCAGATTAGGACACGCCATGGACCGCTAAATTACGATATGATAAGTAATTGCAAGATTTCGAAACATCAGTTTCAAACGTTATGATAGGCCATAGATACTCTGATGAAATATTTCATATCGGTGGCAATGCGGTGTGAACGGAACCTCGCAACCCACTACCTAAATTATATTCACCGATACTTTCGTGAAATTGTACTGGTCACTCCCTCCACTGTGCGCGAAGCGCAACGAAAATTCTGGGCTTTACTCAACTTTTATGAAAATTAAATGTTGATACTCCTTGAAAACAGCCCCGAAATTCCTCATGCTATCTTCCCGATTGGAGGATTAAACTACTTCTACTTGACAAACTGAAAATAGCGAAAATTAAGTAATAAGATCACAAAATATTACGAAGTAGAAGTAGCGGAAAATTAGGTATACTTGAATAAGTACCCAAGTAGCGGAAAACTACTTGAGTACTGCAAAAGAGTAGAAGTACTTCGTTACTGATCAACTCTGGTCATCAAGACTGGTTTAGGCTTCAGACTAGCGTTTTTTTAAATCACTGTGCACAGTACAAAAATAATGACACAGTTCGGTTAGGCTAAAATGCATTTCGAAAGCATTTCATCAGTTTGGATCGCCGAAAAGCTAAGTCGTGAAATAACCAGCAATAGCGAAAAAAGCAGGTTCAAGTGGAATACAATCAGCGATCGAAAATGAGCATCTGGCACGCCTATTGTACAAATGTACAATGTACATTAGGGTTGTCCAAAATTTGAAAAATTTCGAAAATGCTGCGTTGTAATGTCTTATTCTATAGATTATTGATTAAAAACATCAACAAGCCTGAAAGAAGCTCTCAGGAACGTCGTTAAGATTTCTTACAAAGCGTTTGAAAGTAGCCGTCTGCATGAGGGCGGGGAATCGATGAAGTGGGCGGGCAATCACGAACCTAGAATTTTGATTGGTTGGAACCTGTAATAATAAGCTACTGATTGGCTGAAATACTGAGAGAGAGAGAGAGAGAGAGAGATTTATTTCGTCAACTGATGGCGGCAAAATGAAAGTATAAATATGCAACAGACAAACAGTGCTTCGGTATCAGTATTGACTGGTACCGGTGATATGATCATAAAGATCTTCGAGTCAACCGGAACCGGAGTAAATGGTTATTCAAAGAAAATAACGTCACAAACTATAACAACTAAAGAAAATAATGTCATAAACTGACAACTGAACAGGGTAACAAAATATGTCATACAAAATGCAATATTCATGGAGCAGCAATATTAAGAGAAGATATCACAGTTACACATAACCAATGTATCAATATGCACAAGGAGCAAATATATGGGTTACAGATTTATATATTCAGAATGGATAGTGTTCAGGTGCGACTAGTATTTACTTAGAAGATAGTCCAACATCCCTGTCTTGAATGAACGATAATTTGAGTCTTTTAAATGTGCTGGAATCTCTTTGTTCCATACATCAATACCTGCTCGTTTGAATGGAGGGAAACCTATGTCAGAGTGGGACATGAATAAGTTGGCGTTCGTGACAGACCGTGTGCTATGACTATGAACATCACTGCAATATTGAAAATAGTGTTGCAGAGAGACGGGGACTTGCAGCTGATTAATTTTATACATCACTTTGGCCAGTTCAAAGATATAGATATCGCTAATTTTTAGGATACGCAATTTTTTGTAATATGGATCAAGTCGACTATAGAGGGGTATTCTGGCAATTGCTCTTAGAGCTTTGTTCTGGATCACCTGCAGCTGGTTCAGCAGGGTTTTGGTAGCAGATCCCCAAACTATAATTCCATACTGTAGGTGGGAATGAATGATAGAAAAATAAAGAGTGCGTAGAAAAGGTTTTGGAACTATTTGGTTAACCTTCCATAGTATACCAATATTTCGTGAAACTTTTGCGCATACATTGGTAATATGCTGTTGCCATGTCAGACCTGCATCTATATGAATACCAAGGTACTTGATAGACTTGCATAGGTCTAGCTGTTGGCCTGAAATTGCCAACTTTCCTGCATATTTGGGACTTGATAACTCTGATCTGTACTTTTCCTTGCCTATTGGAAGTGCTTGGCACTTTTTAACATTGACAGACAATTTGTTGCAAGCTAACCAAGTACTTATATAGTCAAGATGAGCATTGGATTTCAACACAAGTTTCTCGGCGTTTCCTGAGGAAAGTGAGAGGTGGGTATCGTCTGCAAAGAGAGTTGTAGTAAAATCAGAGCATACTGATATATCGTTAATATATAGTAAAAACAGGGTGGGTCCAAGTACGGATCCCTGTGGAATACCACAAGAAACAGATGCAGAGTTCGATGCTTGTTCATTGACAAAAGTGTACTGTTTACGATCTGTGAGGTAATCCATAAAAAGATCCTGCACAATCCCCCGAATACCATAGCACTCAAGTTTATCAATTAATATCGAATGGTCAACAGTATCAAAAGCTTTCCGCAAGTCAAGGGAAACAGCTATTCCGTAGGTATTTGATGCATGTACATTGTGATAATTAGTGAGAATATCGAGGAGGGCATGGATGGTTGAATGGAGGCATTGGAAACCATATTGTCGAACATTAATCACAGCGTATTTCGATAAAAATTCCATTAATCGAGAATGCATCAGTTTTTCAAACAGTATGGCAAAACTAGGCAGTACCGATATGGGTCTATAATTGTCTGTAGAGTATCTAGAGCCTGCTTTATAGACTGGCGATATTTTTGCTATTTTCAAGCACTCAGGAAAACAACCTAGTTTGACACACATATTGAAAAAGCAAGATAAAGGTTTGCTTACTGCACCCGCAATGACTTTCAGGAGGTCATTGGGGATTTGATCATGTCCTGTTGCTTTTCCAGATTTAAGAGAGTAGATTTGAGCTTCAACTTCTTCTGGTGTTGATGGTTCGAAGAACACGGAAGAGCTGACCCTTGTCAGGTATTTGCTCGGTTTGACCATGGACGCTGGAATTGTGGAAGCCAATCTTGGACCAATGGACGAGAAGAATCTGTTGAAGCAGTTGGCAACCTCCATTGGCTTCTTAATTATACTGTTATCGTCATCAGAGCGCAGAAAAGATGGTGGTGAAGATTTCTTTTTGCCTATCAACCCTCGGATAAGTTTCCATGACTCTTTCTGATTTCCATGACAATTTGAAAATAGATTGCGATAGTAGGAATCTTTTGCCTTTTTCTTTATTGAAGATAGTTGTTTCGCATATTGTCTATGTTGTTCCATGTCACACTGTGCTCTGCTTTTGATAAATTTGCGATAAAGATAATTTCTGGTCTTGATAGCACGTAGGATACCTGGTGTGAGCCAAGGTTTGAGATAGAGTTTTTGCTTGCGTCTTGTAATTCTTTGAAGTGGGGCATGGAAATCAATAAGGGTTCTGACGTCCTGAACAAAGTTATTGAACTTGATGTTAAGTAGGGTTGAGTCAGCAGTGTTAGGGACATCTACAAAATTACTGAACTTGTCATACGCATCAAGTAACAGGTTATCTTTGGACAAATTGCTTCGGTCCCGTCGTAGCGTATAGTTGGGGGGAGAAGTCTTTCGCACAAGGTCTAGTTCGCAGAGGATTGGGTAATGGTCAGAAATGTCATAGGCAAGAGTTGCTGGTCCAAGTTCTACATCAGTGATATTTGTGATGATGTGATCCAGTAGTGTCTGGGAATGTGTTGTAACTCGAGTCGGCATGGTTATTAGTTGGGCTGCACAGAATGAGTTGATGCAATTTTCGTACCGTCTGGTATGCATCGTATCATTCACTAGATTCAAATTGATATCACCCAATATGATGAATTTTTTCCTCATATGGGTTAGTTTTTCAATCGATTTTTCAAACAGGTCTAAAAAATTTGTCAAGCAACCAGAGGGGTGCCGATAAAGTACACCAATGACATAGGATATTGAGTTCTTGGGATTTAATGTAACCTCAGTCCATACTTCATCAACAGATGGGCAGTTGAGTTGGTACGTGGTACTGGGAATAGATGTATATCCATCTTCGACATAGATACCGACTCCGCCTGCATTTGTACTGGAGGGCGAGTGCTGAAAAGTGAAGCTGGGTAGATCAACATCTTCAAATGAGTTTGCTTTTAGTCTAGTCTCAGTTATAGCAAGTATGCAAGGTGCCCTTTGCATGGAGGACAACATCGTACAAATGTCATTGTGATGTTTTGGCAATGATCGTACATTCATATGCATGATAGTCGGTTTTCTTCCAATTTGTTTCAGGTCGTCCGGAGATAATTCCTGACATGGTAGGGAATTTATAAAACTTATGCGATTATCGGTATCATTTTGATCAGCATTAGGATCAGGCAAATAATGCGTTGGAGAAGCCATTGTATGAAAGGTATTTTCAAAAATAATTTCTCAGGATGTAGTGGATTCAGTGGCTGGACTTCTCGTTCATCTTATTCAAGTCCTCCATACTGTTGATTTGGAGAGCTGCACTGTTTTGGTTTTTCCTTATAAGCACTTTACCGTTGTTGGTCCACAGGTAAGCGTATCCAAGCTCTTTCTTCAGGTCTCTTGCCTCAAAGAGTAAGTTTCGGTTTTTTTCTGTAAGATTCTCAACAATGAAAACCTTAGGTGTATCTGTATGAGCCTGAGGGCTATTTTCTGCTGGCCGAAGCTTGGAACGAGCTTCATAAATGTTGTTTCTAATTTTGCGCGAAGTAAATTTGACAATGATTGGAGGAGGCTTCGCTTTTGGATCACTCGATTTGAATTTCCTGTGCGAAAAGCTGATACAATTACTGTCATCCAATGAGGTGATTTTTGCTATGACATCCATAACCAGTGATCCTGTGTCTTCTGTCGAGCTAACAGGAATACCATGAAATTCTAGCAGGTCTAATCTTGCTTGTCTGTCCATCTCTTCAGTTCTCCCTCTCAGGAGTTGGATCTGTTCTTTTTGGGTTTCTATAATCTCTTCATTTTTCTTTATTGTTGCAGTGTTGTTCTCAAGTTGTTTCTCGAAGTCATCAAACTTGGCAGCAATGAATTCCTGACTTTCTTGTACTTTTATAAGCTCTTTCTTCATTGAATCTAGTGATAATTTAATATCTGATAGAGTAGCTTTCAGATCAGCAGATTCAGAAGCATTCGCTGAGTTGATCTCAGCAAGACATGACTTGACGATTGCTGGAAGTTGAATCCGGATTTGTTCTATTATTGCTTGCTGGTCTTTTCCTGATCGTGTCATCATCAGAGGAATTTACTATATACCAATATATTATATAGTTATACGTTATAAATCTTCATACAATCAATGTAAGCATGACTGCATCATCCGCTCCACCGTACCGAGTTTTCTACTGATTTTGTGATCATTGCTGGTCACGATTTCGTTCTACTCTGTTGTGTTGGTTTGCAGCCATTTCTGTTCGTGGCATTGGCGATATGGTAAATTGACGTTGTTAATGCTGCCATCGACAACAGCATAACGATCCAGTAATATATTTTCTACCTGAACACTGTGTATAACAGTTTTATTACTTCTTGCACAGGAGCTTGGCCAATTAAGATAAGAATGAACTAGATGCATGCATCGTGCTACCTTCGAGCCTTCTAAAACATACCAGTTGACAACGACTGTAACTCATAAATTGCAAACCAGTAGTCAATTTCTCCTTATGGCTTGTTATGGTAAGTCGACGTCTCTCTCTAAAACGAACGCATATTACACTTTTTATTCAAGATTTAACAAAGGCAAAAATGCTATTTACAAAAGGCATCATTAAAAAGTATATCGCAGGGTCAGTGTTGCAGATCACTGGCCTTTGATAAGAGTAGACTTCCTGCTGTCTCCAAAAATCTTCCTATGCTGTTCCACAGCTTGAAGCAAACTGTCTCTTTGCTGTTCATTGTCAGTCAAGATTGCAGCATAGTCTGTGCTTAGCTTGACACCTCTTTCTGCGGCATCATTAACGACTTTGACAGATCTAACGTAGCAATTCATTTTATTGAATGAATCTGAAAAGTGCCAATCATCAACCGGTTGACGCAGCCAATCCCCAGAGCATTCAAAAACTTCAAATATGTACCACGACTGGGGCCCAATAAGGTCAGACAACGTACTGTCCTTGCTGATCTGTATAGTTGCATTCAATGAGGGTGGGCCCCTTCTGAAACTGGAAGTTCGCTCTACTTGCAGGAGCGCCTTTGCCATATTTTCCCGGGTTTCCTTGCTTTCCGTCGGTGAAAACAAGGCGTATACAGCGGTTTCCTCAACAATATACCAGTCGTGCTTCAAAAGCTTTCGTGAAGCAGCTGTGGAAACTTGCTCATCATATTCCTTATAACTCAACATGTGCTGAACGAATCTCAAGTCATTACCAGCTGCATCACGACCAATGCTTGAATCCACCCACGCAGGGATATAAAAGAGAACCAAAAATAAATTGAAGCGGCGCAGCAGTTCAACTTCTTCAGATTTGTAATCTAATTGGTCGGCCCACATGAACATCTTTTGAGCATACAGAATTGTACCCATCCATCTCGCATGGTG
Source organism: Botryllus schlosseri (assembly GCF_051294905.1). Taxonomy (NCBI): domain Eukaryota; kingdom Metazoa; phylum Chordata; class Ascidiacea; order Stolidobranchia; family Styelidae; genus Botryllus; species Botryllus schlosseri. The sequence continues at coordinate 17,453,531 of NC_137250.1, read as the reverse complement.
TGCTGCACCAGGTTTGTGATGACGTATATCTTCATCTGCACCGAGAAGAGCAAGAGCATTAGTCACACATTGCTTGTAGTCATCCCGTGTGAAAAAATCTTTTCTGTTCAACAGTAGCTTGAACTTATCAACTATCATTGCAGCTCGTTCAGCAAAACATAGAGGAATAGTCAGAGTCTTGAATTGCTGTTCCCTGTCAGGACTGCTCCAGTTCCTTTTAAGGTGGGCAAACCATGCATTCTCTGGTCCAGTTGTGGCCTTTCCAAATAAAGATTTCCAAACGTCTTTCACTACCAGCTCATACACATGGTGCCGACATGCATGGTAGAACACCTTCCTTCCTAGAAGGTCTTCAAGAATCTTTGCTGCACCCTTCTTCCAGCCGCTGTTGCTTGCTGTAGTGTCAAAAACCAAAGCTGTTACAGCATCTTTTATATTCCAACTTTCAATTATGTTGAAAGTGGTTTCTGCTTGCGTCTGACCTGCAGCATTTTGCATCTTTTGAATGCCAAGTAGTTTTCCTTCTGAGTATTGAGGATGACAAGATAGGACAATTGACAGAGCCTCATACCGATTTCCTAATCTATCCTCTGTGAGCTTTCCATCCCAATGAATAGCAACATGTTGAGGTTTATTTTCTGCAAATTTTTCTGAAATATCCTTGGAAATTTCAAGACGATTTGTTTCCCTGGCTCTCTTTGTCGAAGATCTTGACAGAGAGAACATTGCTATGTCACCGCCACAAGCCGTAATAAATGCTCCGATCAGCATTGTTGCCTTGTTGTCTGTTAGTTGCAATCGATCCAGAGCTTGGGACACATGGGTATTATTCATAATATTTTTAGGTGCCATCAGCTTAATGGCTGTCGAGGTGCCAAGACCAACATCAGCATCATAATCAGAACTTGAACTCAAACTATCACCCTCTTTTGAAGATGAAGAAGATGCTAAAACAACATAGTCATCACTTGAGTCATGTTGAATGTTTTTAACAGTTCTATCCGCCATGGTTGCTGTTTTCTTTTCGATGTCTTTAGCGAGAATCTTGTCTCTTCCCAACATTATGCATTTGCGAGATTGCTGTTGATCTTCATAGAATGCAATGTCTTCGAGCTTTCTATCATGTGATAGATAAATGTCATTTTGTATTATTGCTATCGCATCTGTACTTCCAATATCCCACAACTTGTCCAAATCTTCCGTGAATTTTTTCCTCTTAGCCTTGGGATCACTTTCCCGTTTCATGGTCGCCTTCAGAAAAATATATTTTTTGTTCAGTTTTTCAAGTAATTTCACCGCATTTCCTTTAAGTATTGTGGCAATTCTCGCCATTTGCCACACTGTCATGACATCATGAACCACCACATTACATAGCTCACGAGTAGGGGTTGACTGAGGGCAATGGTCTTTCAGATGCAGAAAGTAACTCATTACTTCTCGCAAGGTTGGTAATCTCGAGCCACAGATGTAATCGCAAGCATATCCGACCAAGTAATGCTCAGATCGAGATCTTGTTCTTCTCTGTGGCAAGTGCACAGTCTTCCGCCGTTTTGCCTCTGCCATGACAGTAATATTTTTGCCTTCTATGATAAATTACAGCTACGCCTAAAACATTTAAGTAACAAGTGTTACATTACGACTATTAACTCACCAACCCACAATGCCCTTGTACATAACCACAACCACTACTAACAAAATCGACCTCATCAGAACAGAAAATGCTGCTGCAACTAAAACATTGAGCAAGGAACAAGTGTTGCATTACAACTATTGATGCATCAACCCACAATGCGCTTTACAAATTCCCGTCTCTACTAACAGACTCGACCTCCGCAAAACAGAAACTACTGCTACAACTGATACATTCGAAGAACCACTGTTACATTACTACTATTGACTCATCAAACCACAACACGCTTTTACAGTATTACAGCCGTCACCAACAGACTCAGCAGCAGCAAAACCTACTCCTTCTGTCAAACACGGTGAAGCACCCAAATCAGAGCTGACAGCCGCCGTCATCATTGAAGCATAACCGATTACCCAATCAAGAATCGTGGTTTCGTCATTGCCCGCCTAGTTGCAATTTCGCCGTCGGTGGCCCGCCCACTCTTTGGCAGCTACTTTCAAACGCTTTGTAAGAAATCTTAACGACGTTCCTGAGAGCTTCTTTCAGGCTTGCTGATGTTTTTAATCAATAATCTATAGAATAAGACATTACAACGCAGCATTTTCGAAATTTTTCAAATTTTGGACATGTACATTGTACATGCTCAGATGATCACCCTTCACTGACACAATCGGACAACGATCGCCTGATCACGTAGCTACCAACAAGCCTTCCCATTACGAAGGCTCGCTTGATGAAATATTCGCGAGTTCTATAATACGCCGTTGCCGCGTTCACGACGACTGAAGTGTTAGCCTGTAAGTACCGGACGTACACAATCACGTTTGCAGCCTATTCATCACACTAGCACAAACATCGAGTTGAGTCTGGCGCAAGATCCTCGATGAAAATATTATAATTATAGTATCACACACAGGAACCGTGCCAAAAGACGGGAAAGAATCAGTGTCAGTTTTATTAATAATTCCATCAGATCAATACAGCACAAGATTGCGATACAATGAAAGCACCGGAAGGTATCGAAACGACTTGGAAAATATCGGAGTGAATAGGGATGGGTGAATTCGATCGTTAAAATCTATTTCCGACGCACGCACCGCACGGCTCCATTCCATTGCAAAACTTGCGACTTCGACTCTGCTTGCGACACTTAAAATTGTAAATTAATGAAATCAGTCGGTTTTGAAGTAGCCGCTCTGAATACCAATACTGCTATCACGCTGGTGGTGGAGAGTAAATAACGCGAAACCAGATTAGATTAACTTGCTATGGAAATTGGAATTTAGGTTAGATCAGTGGTTCTCAAAACGGGGGGCGCGCCTTCATTGGGGCGTGAAAGCATCCAATTAAATTTCGATTTTAAAGTCGTAATCGCGTCGCACCATCCATAGTCCACACCATGATGCTAGATTTTGTCTGATACCGAACCTCTCACCAATAACAAGATGGCCCTGAATGAAGTGTGATGAGTGTAGCCATGTCGTTGGTTTTTGATTTAGCTTATGGTCACTGGTCAGGTACGTTTGAGATAAGCTTCAGTGAGGTAATAGAAGGGATTAGGCACCAAAATCGCTTAAGTATCCATGCACTACGCGCCACAATTGCACACGCACGTGTAATGTTTAACAAAATGTATTCAACTGCACCTCGTAATTTTAGAGCCCTGTGTAAAGTCTATACATTCCATATTTGAAAAGTGTCGTAACAGTCATATCACCTTCCGTGCCATGCCACGATACAATGCATTGCGATTGTAAACATTCTGACGATAAGAGGGGCGCGAAATTTTTCAATGTCATCAAGGATGGCGTGTCGAAAAAAGTTTGAGAACCACTGATTTAGACACAAGGCTAATCGGCTATATGTAGGGTTGCATTTAAAACAAGAATCAATTAAAACACACATTTTTAAAACAAGGTCCTGATTTAAAACATGTTGTTTTAGGTCATGACGTCACGAATATTCAATTGTGATGTCATAATGGATTTACATTGACAATGGCAAATATAGGGTAAATATAGCTAAGAATTTTTTTTAAAAGCCTTTGTTTAAAACACAGTAGATGTTTTAAACAAAGTGTTTTAAAACACCTTTTGTTTTAAATGCAACCGCAACTATATGCGGTGAAGTCAAATGCCGTCAGCAGAGTCTTTCAACAACCAAGGAGTCGAATAGTATATTCATATTGAAATGAACCCGAATATTTTCGGCTGACACTCGTCAGGGGTAATCGTCAGCAACTAGTAGAGAACTCGAAAGAACAGCGTATATCAACAATCGTAACACAAAATTTTACGTCACCAGCATGAGATATCGAGTACGAGAGCGTTCAATGTACTATTTTTAGATGATACACGAACTCTTTTGGTTGACACAGCCTTGGCTGGTGTATTTTGATAAAAGTCGACTCCAAGGCACACAAATGAAAGTGTGTGCGATCCTTTCCTCTCGTACTCGACATTTCATGCTGGTGACGTCATATTTTGTGTTACGATTGTTGATATACGCTGTTTTTTCGAATTCTCTACTAGTTGCTGACGACTACCCCTGACGAGTGTCAGCCGAAAATATTCGGGTTCATTTCAATGCGAATATACTATTCAATTTTATATTGAAGTTCTGTACCTCAAAGAAGCTGCTCAGCCAAGGAGTCGTACAACAAACATATCAACGCGCAAGGTCATCGAGGCGGATGAACGGGATATTTTATTTCCTAGGTGTTGCCGGCTACGTCCTGTTGACTAATAATCGCTTGGGTGGAAAGTGGAACAATGTATTAGATTTACATATGGAGACGAGGCATCGGTTCAAATGTAGACTGCACAATGCGATTAAAATTACATTCTCTACCGTCTGTAAGCGAAAAAATATTTGTTTGTGATGATTATGCAACAATCAATGAATCACTATTAGCCGGATTTAGGATTAATAAGACATCCGCAACCTAGATTAAGAAAATGCGATAATCGCATGTCGAACCGAGTCAACGTCCATCAAATGAGCATTTAACGATGTTTAAATGTTATTCGGGTCAATTCCAAGAATGAAAGTCACTATCTGAAAAAGTGAAAGATCATGAAAGTAAAGGAAATTTAATGCATGTAATATAAAATTAATATGCATAATTGCGCATTATAACATGCTACAATGCCGACTAAAAACAAATGTGTACTAAACCGATAGACTTGAATAGCATCATCATATTGAAATGAACCTGAATATTTTCGGCTGACATTCGTGAGGGGTATAAGCTAATCGTCAGCAACTAATAGTGAATTGGAAAGAACATTGTCTGTATACAAACAATCGTACCACAAAATATAATATAATAATCGACACGTTACAAATTGCGGCTCGTTCGTGAATCACGAAACACCGGACTTGGTTCGTAACCGGAAGATTGCGTGTGTTTGTGCGATCGTGGATGAAATTTCCCATAGAAGTATTATGGGCATTGAACGTTGACACTGCAGCAGCAGCAGCAGGCTATTTCCTTTTGTCTGAAGCAAATTCGCTCTCCAATATCGTAGTCAATTATTTAATAATATGCCTATACATTATCAGAGGTGGTCATATATAAGGTTCGGTACGGTGGTGACCGGTTAGTCACCCAGTGTTGGTCAAAGTAGTCGAGAAAGCTACTCAAGTAGAAGTAGAAGTAGCGACAAAAAATCTACTCAAGTACCAGTAGAAGTACTTTTTCCATAAGCAACCTAAACTACTTGAAGTAGAAGTAGAATTGACTGACTTCAAATCTACTCAAGTAAGTAATTAGTTGTGGAAACGATCGTAATTCATTCGCATGAATTATCAAAAGGTGCAAATTGAGCTATGCGAAAGGTGCCAAGCTTGATTCATATTGATGCATACCAAGAGGTATACAATTTTCGACAGCATAAGCATTCGTCCGCATCATGTGATGAAAATGCTAGTATTGATATGGAAATGCGATACAAATCCTCTGTATACTCGAACAACTCGTTTTAGAGAATATCATGGTATATCGCGCCCTCCCCCATATTATAAGGCCCGCAGTTTAGTCAAATGGCAATACGGAGAAGTTGTATAGGATACGGTGTAAACACCTTGCGCTATTAGTAAACGTTATTAAAAAATATGGTGGGTCGTAAAAATGCCATGTTGTGTAGCTACATTGCTTTTACACTTCACATGTATGTTATCCAGACAGAAGAACTGATATTAATTAGAACTAAAGGCACATGATACAGGGAATTGAAAGTGAAGTATAAATACTACTTTTAAAAGCGGAAAATGTATTTCATGTCTTTAGTCCAGAAAGTTTCATAGGTGGTATGCTAAAACACATCTAAAACTAGAAAAAAGTCAGAGCCCACTTGTCCAGATTAGGACACGCCATGGACTGCTATATTACGATATGATAAGTAAATGCTAGATGGGGAAACATCAGTTTCAAACGTTATGATGAGCCATATAAACCGTGATGAAATATTTCATATTGGCGAAGGGTGACAATGCGGTTTGACGGAACCACACCAACCCGTAACCTAAATTACATTCAACGATACTTTCTTGAAATCATACTGGTAACTCCGAGCCATTGCGCGCGACGAAGATTCTGGGCTTTACTCAACTTTTATGAAAATTAGGTGTTGACTCCGTGAAAACAGCCCCGAAATTCCTCAGGCTATCTTCCTGATTGAAGTATTAAACTACTTCTACTTAAAACTGAAATTAGCGAAAAGTAAGTAAGTAGATCACAAAATATTACGAAGTAGAAGTAGTGAAAATAGGATCTACTTGAGTAAGTACCAGAATTGGAGGGAAACTACTTGAGTACTTCGATAAAGTGGGAAGCACTTCGTTACTGACCACCTTTGTACGTTATACAATGCGCGTTGCATTTGTTCATGTCGTGAGTACAGACTTTACTGTTTTGACGTTAGCGCGAGCATCTTGGTTGAATGCAAATAGGAATGCATTTAAAACAAACATATGTTTATAACATGTTTTTAATGCCATGACGTCTCGAATATTCAATTGTGACGTCAAAATGGATTGCCATTGACAAATAAAAATAAAGCTCCTTTGACGAGATAGCTACACGTACTATAGCTGTTGGACCAACTATTTTGATCGTTCCAACCATCTCATATCGTATACGTCGGCTATATCGGGTGGTAATCGTCCGTAGGCTCATACATGTTTTTCGGATAAGTATTTACACAATTATGGCATAATTAAACAGCTTAAAAAAAATACAATTTCGTTTTTTCAAAAAAGGCCTTTGTTTAAAACACTCTTTGAAACAAGGTGTTTCAAACAACCATTTGTTTTTAATGCAATCCTAAATGCAGGCTGTTTTTGAAGCACGCATTGAGCTACCGGTGTTCAGATGTCAAAAGTTGTCCCATACCGTACTTGAATAATGATTGGTGTTAAATTACTGATTACTTGATATCAACTACCGAAAACAATCTCTACAGATGCACATTAGTTGACATAATAGTAGCGTTCTCATTTAATAAGATGTGGTCTCTTTTTTGAAAGTGTTCTCGGAGGACGCCCAAATACCCTCTTCATTGAGAATTTGTCCTCTTTTTTTGAGAATTTTGGTTAAATATAGGGTAAAATTCGGCAAGACTCATAGAAAAATTGGGGCTTTGAGCCGTAGAGATGGAGTTTTTTAGTCAACCGGCCACAGACAAATTTACCATTTAAGCCGGATTTTACTCCAGTATCGTAATTCTTACAATTGTGAAAAAATATCCTCTTTTCACATTTCCAAACCAAGGTAACCCTACATAATAGCGCCGATGAATTTTATGCTTAGGGTTTAAGAACCTCGCACCGTCTCCAGTACGTGCAGGGCTCTCACGGAGCCGATTCCAATCGCATTATATACGAAGCCTCTTCAAAATTCACGCCGATAACCGAGCGATTACGACTCAGATCTCGCCATCAACCAATCACTTTCTGCTGACATCATACACGCTACTGGATTTTCTCGATATAGAAAGACTGCCGCCAATATTACTGCATCGACCTACCGCGTCTACCGGAAAAACAAAACCGACACTGGGCAACACCCGCGAAGCCATTTTCGCTCGTAATTCCACCCGGAACTAATATAATCTCATCGTTTCCCAGTCCTAGCCGCGTAAAATTCCATGCCGCAAAACACACCAATCAAAATCTCGATTTCGAGAAGTGCCATGTAGCCTCCGATCAGCCGTATTCCTCGTCAGATTCTTATTCGGCCTCTTTCAGCCAGTCGACAAACTTTTGCACCTGGAGAGAGAGATTGGCAACGGAATGAACCCCTGACGAGAGTCAACCGGAAATATTCGGGTGTATCTCAGTATGAATAAATTATTCAATCGTATATCGAAGTTCTGTACCGCCAACGTTCACTTGGAATTAACTTTGGTTAGCTAGCGCGTTTGCTAAGGTCTGCGTCCCGCTACGTGTAAATCTCTGATTAGGTCGAAGAATGCGTACTGTGATACAGGCAAATTCTCAGGGAGGCGTATTACGAAGTCTCAGTCCAAATAGAGTGCGCCCCGACAATTTCACTGGAATGCCAGTCGTAGTACGCAACAGAGGTCGTCAGTAACAAAGTACTTCTAAATTTTTCGAGTACCTAAAGTAGGCTTTAGCGACTTGCACTACTTACTCGAGGGTTACGATTTTAGACTTCTACGTAACAGTTTTCAGTATTTTCAGGCAAAGCTAGGCCAAGAATACTTGCTTCACAACTTACCTGAAAATCGCTATTCTATTCCACTACACTCTAAGTTTTGAAGTGTTGCTCAACCCGGAAAATTGAACACGAAACGTGATCCAAAAATTGAACGCCTAGAAGTGTTGCGAAGTCTTTAAATTAAAAGTGTTTAGTCTCAAAGTGGCTGGTTGACTGGTCATCAGAACGCAGGGCTCAAAATGAAATCAGATTTTATTGATTCATTAATAAATGACGCTTATAATACCCAACCTAGGTGATTAAATACGAGAAAAAATTCAAATTTCCAATAGCTACTGTGACAGGGTTTCATAAATTCAAATCGGCAGTTAAAACCGTTTCCGGAATAGTCCATGAAATCATGAACATCACAAATGATTAAGAGCAAACTCACTAAAAATATCATGCAACTCGCTCAATCATGAAAATGAATGCATTGGGATAGTGATAACAAAATATCATATAGTATCTTAAACTTCCGTGACAGGGCATGGAATCAAATAAAGTGATTACGTCCGTTAGCGGAAAACATGATCAACACTTACTTAAAACTGATCAAATACTGGTTTGTAAATTTCTAATAATATTATAAACAAACAAACAATGAATGTATCAGTATCACTACCACCACCACGATAACCAACCATAAGTATTTTTTTACTCCTAATGAAACCAGGCCGGCTAAACAGGCATCAAAAATATTCTAGTGCTAGCCTTACAAGTATTTATATCAGGTTAATGCCAATCGCTTTTGTTTAAACAATAAAGAAATCGTTTCTTTGAGTCCATACAAATTTTGCAGATTTATAGAAAAGATTTTGTTGTTATTTATCAGTCTGCTGCAAAAAATGAAATCTGGAAGTCATTAAGGCAGTGGTTCTCAAACGTTTTTAGACACGCCCCCCTTATGATAGCAAAAAAATCCACACACCCCTTATCGTCGTATCATAAAATTGAAAAAAGCAACAAGAACGCTAGAAATCCCATGGATGGCAGTGACGGTAATGGTTGTTGATGAGAGAATATTCAAATATTAAATTCTGACCATACACAGAGAAATAACTACAAGCTGCCATGTGCGAAAAAGATTTTAGTTGACTGCGGCTTCACGCCCCTTCAAATGCTTTCTCCTGTTTGAGAACCACTCCTTTAGGGTATGACAATCCAATGCATAGCAGCTCAAAACGTCAACAATGTTTCTGAATACTCCATTTTCACTGAAGCCTTTTTATATTCTTGCCATCAGCTGCAATCCAGGCTCGGTGAATCTCTGATTCGTGGCGTGCCATGGTGTTTGCTTCTTTTTACTGGTCGACTCCAAGTTGCGCTCCTTGAAAATGTGATTAAATTCCAAAGTTTTGAATATGTCAATGAAAATTCTAAATTTTATGCAGAAATAAATATAAATATTTCAGACATGTAGGTTACAGAAGCGCAGGAAAGGCGCTCGGATACATGTGAAATCCTATCACTGAGCAGGACTAAAATTAGCAAAACGACTAATAAAAATATCTTGAATCAGGTCTGCGTTTTTTTCAATTCGGCCATTTTGACATTTACATTGACATTCAGACGCACAGGCAACAGTGAGAATGCAGAACTGTAACTCAGAATGAAATTTATAGCAGAACGTTGCAGGTCTATGTAAATTTGTATGATCCACAAAACAGGAAGATTACGGTACCTGTTTCAATAAGACATGCGCTCGGATCTTGGATTATATTCGTTTGTCTCTCGACAGTTGACTTCATCAACCTCGTTTTGCTGAAAATATCGTTTTGCTGAAAATATAATTGATTGCAAACAAGATCCGACAATAAATATAGTAGAATCGTTGTTCCTATGGGTTCATATTTCCATTATAATAATTGACATACGGTAGGCTTTACATATAACTTTGATTCTAAGATTTTATAGCTGCTTCGAATTGAAACGAGAAAATTTATCAGACGGAGGACACATTGATTGTCTTTATTACAAAAACTTCGTGACATCTTTTCGAAGGTGTTGATTACGTTTCCTTCATTGCAGTAATTGTAACTGATATTCACCTGGTCCTAGTATAGTTCAGTAAGCAATGGTTTAAATATAAGTTACACCAGCTCTTTACATTCAACTACACCTATGTTCAATTTACACAGATCAAGCCTTTCTTCAGCTCATATCGCACATATAGATAGTTTTTGAGAAAATTAGGACCGCAAAAACCCGCACATTACATAATCAATGGTGATATATGGAATGAATAAATCGACTTACATAATTACATGTTTCCGTGGGTTCTTGAGACAGAAGTTTGTATCGCAAAAGATGACTGCACCGGCACAAAATCCGTTCAGATGACTCCTCACGTCACTATCAACTTTATCTGTTAGCGCAGACACGGTAGATCCAGGGGCTCTTTTCGAAGAGTCGACATCAGTTGGATGAATTTGAGGATCAATCCAGGACTGTTGAAAAGAAAATACTTGTTTTAAAAATTTGCAATACAAGGGAACTATCCAATATTCGAACAGCTTCTTCGAGGTACAAAACTTCAATATAAAATTGAATGGTACATGCATATTGAAATGAGCCCGAATATTTTCGGCTGAGACTCGTCAGGGGTAATCGTCAGCAACTAGTAGAGAATTCAAAAGAACGTTGTATATTTAGCATACTTTCCTGGATTGTTAATCATTTAGTGAAATTTTACCAGCCAACATTCATAAAAATAACCGAATGCAGCAGAATCAAATTCATTATCTAAGGATATACCAGTTTACTTACGAAACACTGCGATGCTTACCAGTATTTTAAACACCAAATGCATTTCAAAAGGTGCCAATTTCAATACATACTACCTGCACATTAGGGCATTTTTCATATTCTTTCCGTCAGCCGCAACCCAGGCTTGATGAGTCCCTGATTCGTGGCATGCCATGGCGGCTCCATCTTTTTACTGTGGTCAAATCCAAATGCTGCTCCTAGAAAATACGATAAACACCAAAGGAAAATTGTAAATTTTATGCAGAAGTAAATATCAATATTTCACACAGGTAGGTTACAGAAGCGCAGGAGAGGTGCTCAGCCCCCTAGGTTGAGAACCACTGACCTAGCCCATTATAGTTCAATAAGCAATAGTTAAAATACGAGTTACACGAGCTCATTACGTTCAACTACATCTCTGTTCAGTGTACACTGTACAGTCTGCACAGTTTAAGCCTTTTTCAGCTCATATCGAATAGTCCGTAAGCTACTCTGCGTGAGGAAAGTAGGACTGCAAAAACCAGCAAATTACATAATCAATGGTGATATATAAAATGAATTAGTAGGCTTACATAATCACATGTATCCATGGGTTCTTGAGACAAAGGTCTGTATCACATAAGATGACTGTGCCGGCACAAAGTCCGTTACGAACGACTCCTCACGTCACTGTCAACATTGTCTGATAGCGCAGGCACGGTAGGCCCAGGGGGCTCTTTTCAAGGAGTCGACATCAGTTAGACGAATTTGAAGATCAATCCAAGACTATTGAAAAGAGAATATTTGTTTCAAAAATTATTAATACAAATGAACTACTCAGTAATCACGCAGATATCATTCTGGATACAGTTGTTGTTTTCTTCAATAAGTTGTGCGTGGCAGAAGGGTGTCTTTCATAGAATAATTAAGTAATGGAATGGAATGTTTCAAATGACGTTACCACCAATTTTACTCTGGCACAGGTAGTATACTTCCTGGATTGTTAACAATTTTAGTGAAATTTTATCAGCAAACATTCATAAAAATCTTTATCACGAAGATAACCGAATGCAACAAAATCAAATTAATTATCTAAGGATATACCGGTTCACTTACAAAACACTGTGATGCTTACCAGTATTCCATACAGCAAATGCATCTCAAAAAGGTGCCAATTTCAATACATACTACCTGCAAAATAGAGTTTAGTTCAGTTACCGTATCATAATAAACTCAGGAAAGTCAAATTTGGGGATTGGGCAAAACAAATACTACCCCTTATGATCAATGGTTTGGTAAAAAGGTGGTTTGTTTGGCTGCGCTATTATCAGGGCGATTTTTTGGACCTAAAAAAGGAAGAGTTTGACCAAAAAATCCAAATTCACACATATTTCGACGATAAAAAACTTAATTTTGACCCCATGTACTTAAATTAGGTGTTTCTCACATAATGTTAGAATCGAACTACCGGTACTTATCGTTATATCTGGCTGGAGCTATCCGTTCTTCCGAAGTAGTTTGACCTGAAAAAAATCTTTTGGCATGAAAACTGACAAATTTTTACATAAATAAACCTTATTTTATCTAAATCTGGGTCCATGAAGAATTCCAGTATTAGTTACATCTCGTCTTATGGTAGAAATATTTAAAACTGGGTTGTAGTACAACGAAAGATACTTTCCTACATTTTCGGGTAGAAAGTGTCTGTCCTTACTAAGTAGCTTGGCAAGAATGGAGAAAGAACCTTCACCAGCAGCAGTGGTTGGCCGGCAACACTGAAGTTGTGCGTACACTGCAGGTGACACACCGTGTTGCTTCATTATGACAAAGTTGTCTGCATCGCAATTTTTCATCATACGGTTTCTAATAGAAAAACCAATGCCCAAGCAGTCTTGCTTCAGTTACGATGCTGCAGTAGGCTACGTTGAGCATTTGTTTCATTCGACAGTTTATGATTCACAATGATGGCCCATCTACAACGGTAGGACTATAAAGTAGGCTACAAGATGTAAATTGTAAAATGATATGTTCGTCGACAGTGCAATCATCTATGATACAAACGAAATGCAAGTTGCCAAAACAATTTCGACTTTGTAAACAATTTTCGCAAATTTTGACCCAGCAGTACAATTTTGACAAAATTTTGACCTATTTTGACATGTCAAAAAAATCGCCTTGGTTAACACCTTACCACTTGGAATAAACAGTACAGTGTAAAATGTGTTGCAGTTGAAAAACCATCAAAACCGTTGCATGACTATCATACCGGTATTCAATTGCTGACATTGCAGTACTTGTCCACAATGGACCACAATATCGCCTACATAGGGATATTTCAGTGTGGATAGAGAGAACATCCCTTTATCTATATATTAAAAAAGTTAGTTCGATAGCAGCTTCCCATCAGTATTCAGTTCCGTAGTACTGGACCTGGTCGCAGCCTGGTATATTATCAGATGCGAAGTTCGATCATCCAGCAATAAGATCAGACGAATCATAAACTACAAAACATCTAAAGAACATTCACATGAATAAGGGATATCAGTAGCCTACTAAAACATCTAAAACGAACGACCTTACTGCAATGTCAAAACGAGCTCATTTTATGACTATTTTCACATTACATATATTCAATAATATTTACCGCATTTCCATACCTTACAGTACATGGATGTTATGATCCTTTACGCCTTCAGGTAGCAAAAACTGCTTCAATATATCCATTCCGCCAAGTCTTTTCGTGTACCCTACTCTCTGCCTGAAGCCTGACGAACCACCAATTCAAATTCCGAACTGAAATCGAGCGCGCTCTACCGTAACGAAGGTGGTGACTCCTCTGCGTCACAGGGAAATATGTATATTTTATTGAAATATTACCCTTAAACTTAGTGGTTTGGTCATTTTACATATACCAGGATTTTTTGTGATCCCCAAACGTACCGATAGTTTATGAATGCGAAATTGATGATAAATTACGAAGTATAAATTTTCTTGAAAGTAAGCCGCAGTGGCGAAGTGTTACATATGAACGGAAAAATACGCAGAAGTGTTGCGACGATAATGGGCCAATGCGTTTATATGCCCAAAAAGTGTGTCTGTACGCAGAAAAAAGTGTTATGAAGTGTTCAACACGACCTTGCGGATTTAGAGTGTACATTATTCTATATTAGACTATTTATGCGTATACAGTTCTCAGTAGTTCCATACTTGGAAATCGCTAATTGCTGCTTGTACTCGAGTAGAAATCACTACATTATTCTATATTAGACTATTTATGCGTCCACAGTTCTCAGTAGTTCCATACTTGGAAATCGCTAATTGCTGCTTGTACTCGAGTAGATTCACGTGATTTCTCCTTTCATACTACCAAAGATGAATACTCCGACAACTAACGTAACCCGGGAGATTCACGATGCCGAAAATAAACAGTTAATTTTCGTCTGCTCAGACATAACCCAACAATCCTACACGACAAGGGCGCCATGAAAAAAATATTTTGCACGGTCTAGGCACGCGCGGGACCTCTTTCAGACACCTTGTATCACGAGGAATCAAGTGTCGCATTCCCAGCACGTTAAATATCAATGACGCGTTGAACGCAGGCATCAAGGTTTACCGGAAGAGACCGCTATTAGTGTCTACACATGCTGAGGTTAAAACCTACAGATGCACGCAGTTTCTCCGGAGAAAGATCGGGGTACGCCGCACCTTGCACAGAGGCCGGTCGCTGATGCCAGTGAAAGATGACCTCCTCGGCGATCACGTCTTTCTCGTACAGCAAAAGTAAAACCTGAGAAAGTCGACTGTCAGCTTTTTCACGCAGCGACCAAACGTCGGCACACATCCTACCTTGACCAGACACTCGAAGGCGTCTTTGTTTGCGAGGCAGTACTGTTAAGTTCTGGATCTTGTTTGAACAATAACTCAATACGACGAGGTTGCAATATGAAATCAGTATATTATCAGCAGAATAACTATAGATAAGCGACACGATCCAGAGTTCAGTTAACGAAAAGACGAGTAGACAACAGAACACAGGGCATAAATACAAGCACGACACACGAGGAAATAATGATTGGCGGTAATTACTAGTCCTATAGAAATTAGGAGTTGAACAACACTAAACGTAAATGCACGAACATAACAAGTACCGTTCGATCTCGCGCAGGCAGTCGATTTGCGACTGGGCGTACTTGTTGTAATTGACAAACACTGGGCACATGTGTACGAGAAGCTAAACTGAAAGAAGAACTTGTCAAGCAAACTCGGTAACTATGCGTAGTTTATGCATCTTTTGGGATTTGAGCGATAACATTTTTCTTGTAATACACACATAGTCGCTTGATTATCGGCATCGCAACACCTGTGGATGTAAAGATTTGAAAAAAAAAACGAGTCAGGATTACCCGTTTTGAGTATGAGACGCATATACAAGAAGTCGGGTATCAGTTGGTCCGCAAATAATTTTCAGCGTCGCACCACCCGTAGTCAATCGTATGTTACAAATTATTCAATTGAATAGTATACTGATATTGAAATGAGCCCGAATATTTTCGGCTGACACTCGTCAGGGGTAATCGTCAGCAACTAGTAGAGCAGAGGTCTCAAACTCAAATGTGCTCGCGGGTCAATTTCCTAGTTTTTGATGACGCCGCGGGCAGCAGCATAATAATAAGGATAATTTCCAAGTAGGCCTTATTTGACGGGAGCTTGCAGACAGGCATTCCACAAACATCGTGAAAATGTAATTTTCTATTGTGCTATTCCCGCTTGACACGAAAAAAATCGCATTTTCAAATATTTGTATAAAATTGTTTTTGTGCTGGCCATAATTTGTTAAAACAATGAGTTGTAGACATAATGCGAGAGGATGCATCATGACATCGTAAAACTGTTTAAACGGGTTATAATATTGCAGTTAGTGGACCTAAAAAATAGAATCTTTTAAAATCTACTGAAGATTGATCTGATACCACAACATTTGAGCAGTTTAGCCTAATCCTGGTTTTGATATAGTTGTGATAAGTAGGTGATTGTTATTGTTACTGTCATTGCCAAAGTCAAAATTATATCAGCGTTAGATTTTTCCTTCTATTATTATTGGAACATATCAATGACAACTTGAATATAATCATTATTGAGCCATAGTAATAGCATTGTTTCTTAACCTTTGCGATCGTACCCCTCGTGCTTCCAATAAGATTTCTCGTAGCCCATGTTCATTTTCAACACAATTTCTGATGGTAGGCCTTCCTATATAAAAATCAAAAAGCCCATCTACATAAAATCACGCGTAACGCAAAGACCATTTTTCAGTTGAATAAATTGGCTAAGAAAATATTTGGATATGAATTGGATACCATGCAGGCCACGTTGACACTTACTAGATACTACGACATTTTTTCTTAGTACTCATGAATAGGCAAAATTGCATTTAACGCTTTAGTCAAGCTTCGTCGTTATAGATTCAAAGTAATTCATAACTATATTGAAGCTTATATGCTGAAATACCATATAAATAGGCCATAACTGATCATTCGTTTACGCCATTTGACGTCACGCCATATTCAAAATGGAATGCGGAATAATATCCTTCATCAATACCAACACTCGACGGTATACCAAGTCATAGACGTCTTGTCCTATGGTGTGTGATGTAGCACAAAATTCAAATACTGCCAGCCGAATAGCGATGCTCCCGCCTGCAATAAAGGCCGGCGAAACATGACCTAAACAACTACTGCTTTAATTTTTAACACAGGAACTTGCTTCACAATATCTGCTGTGGAAAAAGTGATGCGTTGCGTTTCCGAATGTGTCAGCTACGCGTGGAAGAAGACAGTACAACTAGGAACTGCATGCGCTATGGACATCGATTGTTGGCTGCAAGCTGAAGATGTCATAGCCGCAACTTGCGTGTCCATGTGCAAAAGCAATTCAATTAACAACACCCTCGTGAAATTATTTCGATATGCATCATACAATACAACTGTATTCAGCTATGTTGGATTCCCTAAGGAATATATCCTCATGCTTGCAAAATTATGGCATTGACGGAGAGAAAGCTATGCTCGCCTGTGAATTTGATACAGATTGCTGGGCAAGGAAATTCGGAGGGGTGTCAGCAGACTGCCTCATGCAACTATCGAGAGATGAAAACATGAGACGACCAAGAAAAGGTATAAAGTATAATTTGAACGCTTTATGGCGGTACGGTGGATATCGCAATGTCTTTTTCGCCATGGCAGATGAGTATATAGGCCCCAAGATATGCGAGCACACATGCAAGAATATAATAACCATGTGTGGTGTCAACCTACATAAACGCGCTTTCAGAATCGCCGCCGGTAGCAGACTCCTTGATCACCCAATCAGCAAGCTGCTGCTGTCGTGGTCAATGAAGCGTAGCCGATTAGCCAATCAAGACTCGTGGTTTCGTGATTATTAGTCCTCTCGCCGTTCTATGGTCGGTGGCACGCCCATTCATCGGCAGCTACTTTCAAACGCTTTGCACGAAATCTTAGCGGCCTTCCTGTGAGCTTCTTTTAGGCCCAGTGTCGTATTTTATCAATAATCTATGGAATGAGACATTACAACGGAGGATTTGTAAGATTTTCCAAATTTTAGACAACCCTACTGATCATACTAATCAAGGTATTTACCAATATTAGAATACAAGTCGTCAGACTTTTTTGTGTAAAGTATCATTCCAAATTGTAGAAATAAATTCGTTGTTGTTTATATCGTTCAGCAACTCGATCAGAAATTTTTTATTCAACTTTAAAAAGAGGTTGTATTCTGTAAAACACAGTAATTATTGGTCCAACAATGTGACTTTAGGATTAACAGGTTGTATACTTAGTATACGAGATGCGAATGTCTGACGAATGATAGATCCAGATATATATTTCTCGCAAGAGAATCCATTTATTATAATGTAAGATATCGTAATGCGACCAAATTTTTTACGGATTACATATTAGCCAATTTATTCGGAACACGCTCACTTGTAATGTTCACATATTGATTTGAAACACGTAATTTCATGAACTCTTACAACTTTATTAGCTATCCAGTTATTTTTGTCGTCGCTGGAAATGTAATCGCCAGTACATATTACCATGCTCAAGAGAGTTATTCACAACAACATTCATAAGTGTTAAATCCAATTTTCACTTACTTGATTGTATCACTACAACTTGCACACTTGAATAATTAATCCTGGTTGTATTCATATGACCGGTCTTTTCATATTCAACTGTAAAAGTCGTTACTATTCTGTAAGTCAAAGTAATTACTAATCGGTGCATATACGACTTGACATAAACATATTATGTTTCGAGTATGCAAGATTTGATTACCCGGTCAATCGCAGAAGTAAAATAATTTATCGCAAGGTAATCCGTATATTACAGTGTAAAAGATATCGGAATGTCAGCAACTATTACGGGTATAGTTATTACCACATTAACTAATTTATCCGGCTAACTCGTCATGATCATTCTTGAAATCAACGCAAACATGGTCACTGACTTGAGTTAACCACAAAACAACATCAATTTTTTAATTCTGCTTGTAGTAGCTGTCGGATTATTCGCATTCGTCGATAGAGAATATTATTGAGCTCGTAAGTATGCTATTTCAACGAACTTTCGTTTTATTCCAGCCGCGAAAGATAAAGTCTAATCGTAAGACTTGAAACAAACCACACATTTGTTTGATGATAACACACATATAACAAAAACATCATCGTGATTTTGTAAACTGGTCATACTAATCAACACATTTGTCAATATTAAAATACAAGTCGTCAGACCTTTTGTTCAAAGTATCATTTCAAATTATAGAAATAGATTTGTTGTGGTCTATGTCATTCATACAAATTACATTTCTGCGACACCGAAGTAAAGTATTTTTTTATTTGAATAAAACAAATCATTCATATTCGACTTGTGGTCTTAAATCACATTCGACAATTCATCACGAATGGGCTGTAACGAACTTTCGAAAAAGTTGTACAGCAAAATTTTTTAAGCAGTGTTCTTAGCATCTCCATTTGTGAGTCTACCTAGCACAATCGCGAATCGATGTTTCCAAGTACACCACAACGTATTAAACTCGCTAGAGTTGCCAATGTGAAATTGTGCATGTGTTCTAATTGCGTAATGAAATATTCTTTATTGGGGATTAATCCATTGCTTACCTCTGTATGTATTACAGAATGATATAATGTACTTACCAGCTAAGATTTTACAAATCTGTCAGTTGTAATTGCCAAGGTCATATTTAAAGCAACAATATTGTTAATGTAGAATTTACATACCAACGCAAAACATATTCTAATAATTTTCGTTGGCAAGTCGGTATTGATACATTTAAAAATCGGTTCAATACTTTATTATAAAGTGTGTGACGAGAATTGAAACACTTACGCGCATTTCCCGGTTTCAAGTTATCACACTATGTGAATTGACATACCGCCGCTTGATCATTGCTTAATCCGTTCGCACCATTTCACAAACACTTTGATCATCGCAAAATCAATTTCGAAAATGCTTGTTACGGTTATCTTAGTCTGATAGACTTGAGTTATATGTAGAATGCCGAACATCAAATTAATTGCGATATTGACTACTTCAAAATCGGTTAATGTGTTCGGTATTGCTGCTCATTAGCTATTGATAAAAACTTTTCTATTTCTATCTATAAAAATATTTGTTATCACAAACAAATCGATCCACCGACACATACTTTTTTTATTTCTATCTACGAAAATGATTTCCATTGCAAAATTCGATCCACAAAAAGAACTTCATTTGGTTACATTAATTCGCATGTTTTAGCAAGTTGTTGGACTAATATATCAATGTTGACCAACATCGATTCACTAAGGATCCTTTTTCGACATCATGAACACAATTTTGATTAGAGTCTGAGAAATCAATCGTACTCACTCACTTGTTGTATTATGAAATCGGCGTTTGATGCGCGACGCAGCACACCACACAGCCAGTTGAATAAGATTTGATACATTTTTGCACTATCCATCGCACGTATAAGAAAATATCACGAGGTCTTCACAAAAAATCATCACATAATACAATAAGGTCGATATATGCTAGACACGTCCATTTCAACTAGATCTGAGTTATATACAAAACACATTTTAAAGAAATCGAAAGCCTTACACCAAAATCTGATGTATTACCTGTACAAAACTTTTTCATTGCTTTGTACTAAAATATATTTATTACCACGAAGTCGAAACCACTAATGTCTTACTCGGGATACATGAATTCGAGCGGCGATGGAATCGTTTACAGCCGAAGCATGAGTAAACTAGTTCTGACAATACCATCAATCCGTTATTAAATTGATATCATTTGGTCGATTAATTTAAGTTAGCGGTTGGTAAAGAACAAACTGGTTTTGTGTACAAGATCATTGTAGACAAGTATCACCTACCCACATACAACTACAATGTCACCACCACCACCACCACTAACAACAACAACAACATAGGAGTACCGCCAAGCTGTCATCCTGATAACAATAACACTCGATTCGAATGGATTTATTACTTATCCCTGTCGATCTATATACCTAAAGCACAGACAAACGAATGACTTAAATTATTGTAACGAAGTATTTCTACTTTTTTGAAGTACTCAAGTAGTGTTCCCCTACTTCTGGTACTTACTCAAGTAGATTTGATTTTAGAGGGTTGGCGTGTTTCCGTTCACACCACATATATGAAATAATTCATCACGGTATATATGACTCATCACATAACGTTTGAAACTGATATTTCGCAATCTAGCATTTACTTGTCATATCGTAATCTAGCATGTCCATGGCTTGTCCTAATCTGGAAAAGTGGACTATGACTTTTTTTAGTTTTAGAGCTGTTTTAGCATACCACCCTTCGAAAGTTTCTGGACTAAAAACATGAAATACATGTTCTGCTTTTAGAAGTAGTATTTATATTTCACTTTCAATTCCCAGTATCATATACTTTTAGTTATAATTATTATCAGTTCTTTTGTCTGGATAACATACAAGTTCAAATATAAAAGCAAGTGTAGTATTGCCTTTAATTTCTGGAAAGAATGCTACGCAATATGGCATTTTTACGGTCAACCTTATCTTTTATTAACGTTTACTAATCGCGCGAAGTGTTTACACCATATCCTATACAACTTCTCCGTATTGCTCTTCGACTAAACTACGGGCCTCATAATATGGGTGATGGCGCCATACCATGCTATTTTCTAAAACGTGCTGTTCGAGAAAACAGAGGATTAGCCTCGCATTTCCATATCAATACTATCATTTTCATTCCATGATGTGGACGAATGCTTATGCTATCGAAAATTGGTACCTGTTGGTATGCATCAATATGAATCAAGCTCGTCACCTATCGCATAGCATAATTTGCACCTTTTTACAATCCATGTGAACGAATTAGGATCGTTTTCACAACTACTTACTTACTTGAGTACTTTTAAAGTCAGTCAATTCTACTTCTACTTCAAGTAGTTTCAGGTTGATTATGGAAGAAGTACTTCTATTCGTACTTGAATGGCTTTTTTCGTCGCTACTTCTACTTCTACTTGAGTAGCTTTCTTGACTACTTTGGCCACCTATGTTGCTTGTTAGGTTTTCAGTTCCGCGATGTCGTCGGTAGATCAATGCAATACATGTTTTTATATGACATGAAATTAATTCGGATCGAGGTAACCGCGTTAGAAATGACTTTCATACAAAACACACTCTGTGGCTAAGACTCTCCTCGGTATTCAATTGTTGTCAATGCATACTTTATGTATACGGATTCGTTTCGGGGTGGTTAAACATTCAACTGTGACTGATACGAATTGTCACACTCAACAGATTTTATACCAAGTAGTTATTTAGGCTACAACATCCAAGGTACAGAAAAATGTATGTCTCTCTAAATAATTGAGTATACTCTATAACAAAATACTGCAAAACCAGCTATCACGATGTTGACTATTAGATTTTCTTCACCAACCTTGACGCATATGTGCAATCTAGCATTTTAATCGAAGACATAACTCAACAAGAGTATTTACTGGTTGCAACCAATCTTCTGATTTTGTTGTACAGATATTCAATAATTATTTTTATTGATATTATTATAATATCAATACCATCGAAATCTGTTTATGATTTTAGTAATATGGCATACCCAGGAGACCCATTATAAAATTGAATCGAATTAACAGAATGCATAAAGAGTTGAAATGTTTCGATTCGATTTACATGTGATATTCAGCGGGGTTCCAAAAACCGAATCTTACAACGAGATTTTCCTAAAAAGTGCATCTCTTTTGCGTTGCTCGAGACCGAACATGTAATATACACATTCACATTTGGAAAACAATCTTGTTTCATCATATGAGTAATGTGTTCAGTGTTTACCCCTCGCGATGAAGCAAACCAATACTCTGCATGAGACGTACAAATCTTTCTTACTCCCGAGAGTACACTAACGCCAACTATAGTCGGTGTGAAGCAACAACTCTGAACAACACCCATGATTGTGCTAACCTGCTGTAGAGTCACATATTGCATTTCCATTGGTATATTTTAAGATTCGATTTTCTTTTGGTGATCATATTCTGGTAATCATACACAACCAACAATTTGGTATTTTTGTATTAATAGCTGTCGGTTTCAGATTGATAATCCAACGAACAGTCACAAAAATATACATCAAATCGATTTCAGTAGATTTGTGTAGCCGTATAGGTCAAGGGTCGGCAACCTACGGCCCGCGGCCCGGATCCGGCCCGCCAAGCGAAATCGTCCGGCCCGCGACGAAATAATTAGTTACCACAAGAATACGGCCCGCCGTTTCGTAATGAGTTCCAATCTGCAGTGCAGCTCTGCTTGGAAAGAATGCGGCATTGCTCCGATATAAAGTGTCCTACGTCGTATTAATTTATTGTTACGCCACAAAACTGGTGCGAAAGCGGTCGACTATAGTAGCCTTTCTCGTACTAAAAGTAGGATATGGAGAAAGTCTGTAGAGTAGACTAGACCACTGCTTATCAAGCGGGTGTATCGCGCAACCAAGGGTATACCATACTTTTGAAAGGTTTGCCACTCAGATAGGGTGCGACAAGGTGCCGTTCCTCTGCTTCAAAAACGCTTGGAACATCTCAAACGCAATGGCAAAATCTCAAACTTTCCTTGTTTCGTTATAGATAACTAGCCTCCGTAGGTTAGTCATCTGCAGTTTAATTCACCAGACATTGTACGCCAAGACAACAAACCTGAATAGTGTTTTGGACACAATGGTGAACGCTCATTTTGTCACACAAATTGTATCGCCAACAGTTAGCCTACCCCAGATATTACTAGAAGCAGAGAATCAATATGGCGATGTCTTGTATATCTGCCATGTTAGCGCATTAAGTCGAGAAGCTATGCTTGCACGAGTGTATGAACTGAGAAATGAAATAGCAACTTTCCTTGAAAATACAAACATCGCCGACTCGGCGACTCATAATCTTGTCATCGAAAATGGGTATCTAATCTTGTTTTCGTAGTACATTTAAAGTCACATCTAAACAAATTGAATTTGAAACTTCAGGGGGAAACAACTGAATACATGAGATGTTGAAACACATTCGAAACAAAACTGCGAATCTGGGAATGTCAACAGTACAAAAAAAAATGCTTACTTTCCTATACTGGAGGAGAGTAAACCTAGTACCAGCACTATTTGTAACTGTGTTATACGAAATTTAATTACTGAATTTCCACCCGCTTTTCCGACATTCGTTCTGTACAAAATAAATTCTGACGATTCAGTACTCCGTTTAATGTGGACGCCAACACCATTGCCAGAAGATTTCAAATGGGCATATTTGAAATGCGATCCAATTGAATAGAATGACAAATTTCATACTAAGAGCATATCGCTGCATGACTTTGACAAAGAGTACGTTCTTGAAATGGGTCTTTATTCCAGCTTGACCAACAATGCAAAAGAAATGGCATCGACTTTTGGTAGCACGTACGCATGTGAACATAACATGGTTGGGTTATATTTTTGATCTGAACAAGTCACACACAATGTACAATGCGATAAGACACAATGCGATGTCATGAACAGATAGGAGGACGTCGAACGACACGCATCAATAGCGATCCTTTACTCTAACATCCACCTCGGCCTAGAGTGCCCGATGTCGCAGTTCTTATTCGATGTTGATTTCTTTGAAGCCGCGGTCCTTTCTATTAGTTCTTTCCATTCATTGGGAGTGCTTTCTTTCGTCGGGTCTTTGTCTGGGCTTTTTTGTCGCCGTAAGAACGGCAACGGCAGGGGAAGAGGAGCCCAGATAAACCTCCGACGGGAATCGAACCCGATCCGTCTGAGTGCTGGGCGCTTATCGTAACCACACTATCTTCCCCGCCAACAATAGTTTTCAACACTGAAATTCAGGAAGAGCAAGCTAAGATCACGTCTTCCAACGCCCATTTAGAATATGGTCTGATTCTTGCTTCATCTGACTTGTTACCAGAAGTTGAAAACCTTTCACAAAGCAAGCTGCGCCAAGTGCCGCATTTATCCTGCGTTGTTGACGTGTAAATTCATGTGTTTTGCTCTTTTTGTGATTTGTATGATTGAGATTGCAGCAATGTAGGGGAATATACGGACGTGAGCGTTTAATATAGTATTAAGAAAAATTCCGACCCGCCAAAAAGTTGTGCACTCGAAATTTGGCCCGTGACTAGCAAAAGGTTGCCGACCCCTGGTATAGGTTATTTACTTGTTCTAGGGTGCATCACATCAGAATTATCGGTTACCAGCATGCAATTGTGCTGTTGTACACCGACATGAATGTCTTAGAAATAAGGCGAATAACACAGGTTTCGATACGTGGATTATGTACTTGTTCGGATTCGTGCTTTGAATTTATTTTCCAGCGTCAATATGTCTGAAGTAACAATTTTGTTATCTGGTTGATACTTGGGCAACGCTAACGATCTTCGAAAATGGATGAATTCATGCTCACCACCGTGCTAACAATTCGGGTTGTATGCTTGTGAGTATTCTTGGTAGCATTATACAGATTATGATTATAGGTACACGAATATGATGTGTTATTCGTTATTGATCAATGCATATCGCTCAAAATCATTCAAAATCGGATAACCAATATGAGAAAGTTTGTAAATATATTCACTCTGAGTCGATAAACCAGAACTAATGATCAATATTCATAATAAACATGTTCATTCATAAACCGTGTTTGCTTCCATGAAAAATAACAATGCATATACCTTCCCACATATCAATTTCTTCACGTTTTTTTAGCCATACCAAGTATTTGTGTAAATGAGGTGTAAGACATTACATGCAATGCGTCGGTGTACAAATATTGAGAAATAATGCAGGTTGTGATCCATAGGTAACATTATCATAGCCGTTAATTTTGATATCAGCGATTTGGTACACCTTATTATATTACAAATTAATTTTGACGATCTCCAATCTTGCATCGAGAGATCAATAAAATCGACTTTGCCCAACGGAAGACTTGGAGATACAACGCGCAAACACTCGTGTATTCGTCTTACTACATGGTTATTCGATCAACTATACCGTTGATGCTATCGATACAATGAACAGCACAAAAGCGATATATTCAAAGTTAAATATGGGATCCATGAACAACAATGTACCCTGATTTTCGTTGAATATTCACAACACCGACGAATCTCTCTACCGTTGACATCGACGATAGAATTGCCATCCCAATCCACAGCTCGAATGGTAGGCTCATCGGGCGTGAAATCCAAACCAAATAACACCAAGGTGTGCTTTCTCGATTTCAGGATCTGCACAGTATGTGTTTTAGCACTATCGTGTGAGGCAAGAGAAATCTATAAACGCAAATACGTATTGCCATGGTCCCTGTCGATATAGTCAACTGAAATCAAAGCTGCTCAATAGATATGTGGTGATGTTCTGTTTCGGAATGTGGCCTGGTGAGCTAGACCAAGACTTTTCACAACACATATTAATGTGTGAAATTACAAGACAGCGCTCTCTTGCGGGGGTTGATCCACCGATCAAGGATAATCCCAGAATTATCAAAGAAAAACTGAAATAACTCCACTTCTGTGGCTTGGAATGGAGTCAAATTTGTTTTGCATCGTTTTTGATGACAGCGCAACAATTTCATGGGGTTGGAAGGAAAATTTGAAAAAAAAATTTTTTTGCATTTTTAAGCAAATTCAAAATTTTTAAACTGTACGAAACCCGCGAATATTGGTTGGAATGAATTGAAATTTGGCATGCGTCGTTTTTTGAGGCAACCTAACGATTTAATCACGTAGTCAGCAAGATTCAGGAAAAAAGGTTATTTTTTAACAGCCCTAGTATTCAATCATCGCTGTCGGAACTAGGAAGACGGTAGACGTGTCTGTGGTTGGGAATGCTTTAAGTTTCATAGGTAGTTTCTACTTTTAGTTTCATAAAGATTAGGTAACATACCATTCGGCCACAGCGCGTGATTGGATTACGACTGCTGATTACATATGCAGAGAGGCGTGTCAGGGGCGTCAACTTCCAGGTTGTTTCAAAAACCAGTGCCACCACTTCTAGAATTATTGGATTGGGGATTTGTGTAGCAATTGTTGTTGTCTGTCGTAGTCGGTAGAGGATGCACAAATAAGCAATGTGCAGACTAGCTGTATTTCATGTTGATTTCGAATCCTAGGAAAGTATTTCACGCACTTATGATGAGGCAGAATATATCGGCGCTTCTTCGATTTAGAAGCAAACGCATATTAAAAACTAGGTCGTCTATGAAACCAATTGACCAACATACTGTTTCGTATGGATGCGCTAGTTAAAGTCTGATGATTCTTCCACAGTCAGTGTGTTTGAGTTTATACTGGATACAATAGGCTATTGTGACAAGCCTGCAGTTGTATTTTACACAACGTGGATCTAGACCTGGCACCTCGCTATGCAGAACCTGCATATTATTTTGATCTCGATTGTTCAACTGCAAGCCGTCTTAGCTTCTGATATCAAAGATCCAGCCTCCAAAAGATCGCAAGAAATCATCTGAAAGAATGCCAAGGCTATTGGAAATTCCGAACTTTCACCAAAATCGGGCAAGGTATCGAATTTGACTCTTGAGGAACGACTCAGAAATATGGGACCCAATGGATTAACAATAGTGAAGAGAATTACAGAAAAAAGAATAAGGAAACTTCAATATAAATTGAATGACACAAAGGACTTGGATCCACATGAAAAAGATTTCAAATTTCATCTACTCAGCTTGTTTATTGAAGAGCTAGCTGAAAGCGAAAAAGACATGCTAAAATAAAAATTTAAAGTGGCACTTCTCGCCTATTAAGGTCTTGTGTGACACGGAAACGTAAATAAATTCGAAAAAGGCACGCGAATGAATTTACCACTAAAGGGAACAAATGCAGCTACAGCGGACGATAGGGAGGGGTTAGATAACATCTCAAACAGTGTAAAATGAAGAGTGAACCTAGTACACTTGTTGCACAGAAATCTGCGATGAAATTGATATTCCGGACATACAATAACGAAATGATACGCCGTTTCGGGTACATGCAACGTTCGCAAAGTTGGGAGAGAATACAACCGATATTGAACAGATGAATCGACCTTTGCATACCACACACAATAAACTTGAACAGAACGTTCTCACCATCCCTACATGGTTAGCTCTAACAAAGACACATTTTGAATGTGTATTTCACTGCATAGTGTGTATATATACCGTTGATAGCAATGTGTAATACAGTTATATGTTTCAAAAATATAGAATGTAATATTACAGGTCAGCTGGTTGTTCAAGAGATGCAGGGAATAAATAACAGATCGACGATTCTGGAGATATGTAGATATAACTAGGCTTCTAGGAGTACACAACTCTAATATTGCAACAAACAATATGTTCATACTGCTTAATTTATACCAGTCGAAGCTTTTTGACAGACCCTCATCAGAAGCCAACGGCAGTAAACGCGACTAACCAATTCGAAATATAGGAGTTTTGACTTTCTGACGTAATAATGACACAAAATACACAGAGTCGCGAATGGCATCTAACAACGCACAAATATTTTATAGCCGATTTTGTGTCTGTTGTACCGTAACTTTGCGTTGTGGACTGGGCGTTATGAACTTGTATTGGCCGCCCGTCATTGAGTTGGTGGCAAATGTTTGCAATATAGTCTAAGGCAGGTGTTCTCAATCTTTTTGACTTCGTGGACCCCTTTTGGAACGTCACGGACTCCCGCGGACCCCTCGAAGTTTTAGTTCAAATTTAGCTCAATTAATATCGTGTAACCGCCATATGTCTTGAGCATTGAGCAAACATTAACTGTAGGCTAGTGATAAACAGCAACAAAATGAATTTTGTTGAAAATAGCATCGTACTATTTAGGCAGAAATTGGGTAGAATTTTATTATTTCAAAGCGAATTCTGCAACTGCACTTTTTAGACTACGTGGTCGTGTCTTGAAAATCGGCGTCTCCGATTTGATATGAACGAGTGCCGAAAATCCATTTCCATAAAGATAGGTGGTGAGGAATGTAATAATAACGCGTAGCGTTTCCTACGACACTTTTGGGTATGATGGCAAAAAACATGCTACCAACACTGGCAAACAGATTTTTTAATGAACATATAACGCCCAGCCTTGTCCTTTCTGTTTAGAACAGTCGTTCACAGACTTTCCAGACACGCCCCCCATTTATGACTGTGAAAAATTTTGCGTCATATCTCAAAATGTAACCAAAATGCTGGCAATCCCAATGGATAGTATGATAGCATAGCATGGAAGGTTATGACTGCTGCTGAGCGAATTCTCAGTTATGAAATTTGGACTATACACAGACCAATAACTATGAATTGGAGGTAAATCGCGAGGAGCGCGAAAAATAATTTCATTTGACCGCAGCTTAGCGCCGCCCTTCAAATGCTTTCGCGCCCCGCAGTTTAAGAACTACTGGTCTAGAAGCTCATCTTGAAGTCATTATGGAATAAGGGTTATGTAGGTCACAGGCGAAATTGGATGTTTGCAAACATTTTGAAGTCACCGTGATTGACATTACTTCTCTCCTTTTTCTTATTCTTCCACTATCCCTAACAAAACTTCTAGAAACAGCAATATGTTTGTAGCAGTAGGCTATTATGGCAATTTTGCAATTAAGATGAGTTTGCCCTGTAGGATATTTCATCTCAGACGCCCATTCTGTTAATGCGATTCCTGGAGTTTTAGCAGAAATGAAGCGAAACTGCCTCGTGATTTCCATAATAACAAAAATATAAATTAGGTTATCAACCAATTTGAAAATTTAGAGGTTCCACGGTTGAAAATGCCTCGTGCACCCCTCGGGGTCCGCGGATCCTGGGTTAAGAACTACTGGTCTAAGGTTCGATGAATTCAAGTCATGTAAAAATTGTGGACTCGAGTCGTCCCGACACTACCCTGGCTTACAAATCCAGTAGAAAGCAAAATCTACGCACGCCAGGTGAAGGATCGAGAAAGGTCTCACGTACAAATAATGGTATACTAGAGTCACATGTGGAGAACCACTGTGCCAGCGTATAAGATCATAAAATTTCGGAATATTCGGTGGACGTCCACATATTCAGATTGATGGAACAATCTGGGTATGTAAACTATTGAAAGTCAACACTTCCAACAAAGTTTGTACTATTCCATGGTGAATTGAATGGGTGATCTTTACCAAACTTATGCAGAGAAAAAGAGTCGTGGGCCCATACTGATTTCTTCACTATTTTCCAGACTACCTTCCGCAAAAATCGCATGTCAGTCAAATACAGATTCCGGCCGCGGTACTCGCGAATCATTTTCTTCATGTTTGGTATCGAATCTCCCGTACCTCCCCACATACCCCCGCTGATCGGAAAACGAGAATGATTCGGGTGGTCTCTCATGACATGAAACTTCTTTCCTGATTTTATCCATTCATCCACCGCCGCTTTGCCTCTGTCGATTAATCGAGAGTCGATGTCTCGAACTGCATACATCTTTAGAGGCTCGGATGCGATCAGAAACCGCCAGGACATTTGATTTATGATGTCGGTGCCTGTCATATTAACAAATTTGACACTGTTCTCGCACAATTGGTCGCGGACGTGTTTTGGGACTGTGTTATCAATATAAATCCAAACCTTCCATCCAGGATAAATACTGAACACACGTTTGGAGTTCTCCAACGCCCCTCCAGTGTATCTTGTTTTACTGCCGTATAGGCTGTAGGAAATCGCAGGACGTACCCACAAGCGTCGGTCATTATTTATTTTAGCCAGGGACTCTCCTGGAGCATAAAATTCCTCTGGATCGGTACAGCGATCAAAATAAAATTCGATGCCATCTTGTACCCATTGGGGAAGTCCGCATACTTGAAATCCATAAGCAACTTCGTTTTCTCCGCAAAACTTTTCATCCTGTTTCACTTGACCGATTTTCATAACTAGGGATTTCATTGGATAAAAAGCCTCTACCTCATTCCTTTTTGTTATCTCATCCCAGTCATTTTTTTGCAATAAGTCCGAATATCGGGTTACTATACTTTTCCCTATTTCCTTTGACATCGCTATTCCAAGGGTAGAAGACAAATTTCCTCTGCAAAGATCACCGATGTGAAACTGACAGTCATTCGAATAATCATGCATACGAGCTGAATGATACAGTGACATTAAGGGTACGTCACCTTCAATCATGTGCTTCGCAATGAAATCCCTCCAGCCTTGAAGAAACACCATGTCGCTGTCGATTAAGAATAGTATCTTGAAATCGGTTTCGAGGAACCTTTCAACCAGTGGTTTCAGCAATCCAGTTACCGAATCTGACTCAATAATGTGGACACCTGGTCCATACCATTGCTGCAGCATATGGTGATCGTGTTGAGCGACGTGACGTACTATGTACACACTCTCATTCTTTATTTTGTGGTATTTTTGTATTACGGATCCCGTGAAGCTTGAGTATCCCTTCTCCTTCATCAATCGAACCCCAAGCATTATTTGACTTTGTGTCTGATCATCTATTTTCATATTTATAACTGGAGCCGCTTCCATTATACGACCTTGTGCTTGCCCATCTGGTTTCTTATTGATAACTGAAGGCGCTTTCATAATACGACTTTGTGCTTCTCCACCTGGTTGCATTTTTACGACTGAAGGAGCTTTCATGGTGACTTTCCTATTGCAATAATAAGTTGCAACAAGAGCTGCACAAAACAGGCTCAATATTAGGATCACTCTTCCCAGTGGCATATCAAATTTAGTAGACTATGGTGTCTGCAAATAAAGATATTCTAGGGAGGGTGATCTGGCGATCGTGATAGACTTACGCTGCGCTATGCTTAGCGGCTGACACGCGTGTTACGTCTAGTGCCTGGCAACTTCTATTACCTCGTACCAGACTTCCATCTCCGTCTTCAACTGTTTTAACCGGACATATAACTTGTATGACATCGTGTCGTTTTTATGCTAACTGGGAAGGCAAGAAGGAATGACTGATCCAATTTAGAAAATAAATTTAAAAATATTATTTTACTTATTAATTGTGAAGATGATATATTGTGGCGCTTGTCACCTTATGGGTTTGGTGCACCACGACAAAAATTCGTATTACAAGTCACAAATCATTTACCTATAAATGGCCTAAATTAACACATTGCTGGCCGGAATGAACTCTCCGAACGGTGCAGAATTTAGAAATAAAAGAATAGTAACTTACCGAGTATCAGGTAAGATCAGAAATGTGAAAATATCCAGACGCATATTCAGAGGTGGTCAGTAACGAAGTACTTCTACTTTTTCGAAGTACTCAAGTAGTTTTCCTCTACTTCTGGTACTTACTCAAGTAGATATGAAGTTCACTACTTCTACTTCATAATATTTTGTGATCTACTTACTTACTTCTCGCTATTTTCAGTTTGTCAAGTAGAAGTAGTTTAATCCTCTAATCGGGAAGATAGCCAGAGAAATTTCGGGGCTGTTTTCACGGAGTATCGACATTTAATTTTCATAAAATGTGACTTAAGCCCAAAATTTTCGTCGCGCTTCGCGCGCAGTGAATACGGAGTAACTAGTATGATTTCACGAAAGTATCGGTGAATATAATTTAGGTAGCGGGTTGGCGTGGTTCCGTTCACACCGCATTGTCACCCTTCGCCATATCAAGTATTACATCACAGTATATATGGCTTATCATAACGTTTGAAACTGATGTTTCGCAATCTAGCATTTACTTATCATATTGTAATCAAGCTGCCCATGGCGTGTCCTAATCTGGAAAAGTGGACTCTGACTTTTTTTTAGTTTTAGAGCTGTTTTAGCATACCAACCTTCGTAATTTTCTGGACTAAAGACATTAAATACCTGTTCCGTTTTTAGATTTATATTTTACTTTCAATTACCAGCACCATATATTTTAATTTCTACTTTATATCAGTTCTTTTGTCTGTATAACATACATAAAAACAAGTGTAGCAATGTCTTCAATTTCCAGAAATAAAGCTACACAATATAGCTTACGGTCCACCATATTTTTATTAACGTTTACCAATCGCACAAAGCGTTTACACCGTATCCAACACAACATCTCCGTATTGCTTTCCGACTAAACTACAGGCCTTATAATATGGGGGACTGCGCAGTACCATGATATTTTCTAAAACGTGCTGTTTGAGTAAACAGAGAATTAGTATCGCATTTCCATATCAATACTATCATTTTCATCCCATGACGTGGACGAATGCTTACATGTTATCGAAAATTGGAGACCTGCTGGTATGCATCAATATGAATCAAGCTAGGCACCATTCGCATAGCTCAATTAGCACCTTTTTAAAATCCATGTGGACGAATTATGATCGTTTTCACAACTGCTTACTTACTTGAGTACTTTTAAAGTCAGTCAATTCTACTTCTACGTCAAGTAGTTTTAGGTTGCTCACGGAAGAAGTACTTCTACTCGTACCTGAGTAGATTTTTTCGTCGCTACTTCTACTTCCACTTGAGTAGCTTTCTGGACTACTTTGACCACCTCTGCGCATATTGCACAGAGCGCCTTGTAGTTGAGTACTAATGAAGCATACCCAAAATATTACGGTTGATGACGGTTACCCTGAACACGTTATGAACCGCGGCATACAGAGTGGGGTTGCCATACGTCCGGAATTTCCCGGACATGTCCGGAACTTCACTGTTCAAACTGCGTCCGGAAGGAAATTCTAAAATATGCCTAAATGTCTGGAATTTTGAAGGCTTGACGTAGGCTCATAATTTTTTCGTAAATCAAGATAATGGCATGATTTTTTAGGATATTTACGCTACATGATATTTTTCTTCGCGCTGCGCGATTTACCAGCACATTAGTTGATTTTAGTATGGGGACTACCACTCTTGCAAAAACTGCAATAAAATATAAATTGAAATAACCTTCAATTACTGAAATAAGCCTAATTGTAATAGCAATTATAGGTGAACGGTATACTCCTAGATATGGTTCAGGCCGTTAAAATGCTTTATTCAAAGATAGTGGTTCCAAACGTGGGGGTCGTTTGCCTTTATTCTATTCGAATATGTTGAGCGTAAGCAGCTTCCAAAATAAGCCGTGAGTAATTTTAGGCAAAGGTGCTGACTTCTTTCAGTAATCAGCTCGTCAAATTATTATGATCTGGGTCACGGAACATTTTCAAATTGGACATGAAGTCGCGACCGTCAAAGTTCGGAAACCACTAGGTGTGGGGTGTTTATAAAGCTCCGTGGTGCGCACCGGCATAAGTCTGATAAACAATCTTTTCGGTGTGACATGATTATGACTTATATTACGCTCCCTGTATTTTTAAAATCATCATCCTTCCCCAGCTCTACCGCTAACACTGCTGATCATGTGGACGGAGAGAGGATCAAGCTATATAGTAATATACGGAAGAACTAATATTGTTGACAGAATTCATTCCAAAAATATAACGATCAGATGGGTATAGAAACCAGATACATAAAGAAACCCCCAGAAGTTGCATCTTTTACCCTATGGTGGGCCCAAAATCAATGTTTATTTGGACGGAAAGGGACTGAAGGAATGTGGTTTCGGTGCCGGTCACACAACACACAGCCACATACTCATTGACCGGATCGTGACCATTTCAGGTCTATAAGCAAAGGT
This sequence comes from Botryllus schlosseri, assembly GCF_051294905.1. Lineage (NCBI taxonomy): Eukaryota > Metazoa > Chordata > Ascidiacea > Stolidobranchia > Styelidae > Botryllus > Botryllus schlosseri. Next base: position 17,419,209 of record NC_137250.1, on the reverse strand, counting down.
TTGCTGGTGTGACGTCATATTGACAGACAATGTGCTCATAACTCATTTTGAAATCCACTAGTGGGCGCTAAACAGTGTCCGAAATTTGGGTCACATAAATATGGTAACCCTAATATAAAGGAAATTACCGCATTTTAACGCGGAAAAGTCAACAGAGCCTACCGAACGAACAACCAAAGATGTTTACATTCATCTGCCCTGGATTGGTCCTATTTCCTCCCGCTTTGAAAAGCAACTGATTTCTCCGGTCAGTAAGTGTTACGACACAGTGAAGACCAACATGATTTGGCGCTTCTTCGATATACCCCTAAGATCAAACATACCAAAATATATAAATGGAAAAAATAAATTCTTTTTTCGGGTTGGGTATGTGGGTTGGGAGTGGGTTAGGGTTGCGGTTGGGGTTAGGGTATCCCAATATTAGGGCTGTGGGTAAGAGATAGTATGGTTAGGGGATGATAGATATTAGGGTCGTATGAATGACGTATATGAGGGTTGGTCGTAAGGGATATTAGGGTTAGGGAGCAATGTTCCCTCTAAGCTGCGCACGTGCTCAATTGCGCAGTGCTGACACGGTCTCTGGGCACAAAAAAATCCGAAGTGATGACATTTTTTTAGTTGATACGCACTGTTGTCCAAGGGACCGCGCAGTGAGTTGGTGAGTGCGCGCAGACTCGTGACAAATATAAGGAACATTGGTTAGGGGTGATAAAATCCCCGAAATAACGTCCGCAACCTCCGACCCGAATATATTTTATCCACCATCCCTAATATCCGTCATCCTCTGACCGTAATATCTCCCACTCACAACCCTGATATACCTCTCCCACAACCCTAATATCTCTCACTCACAACCCTAATATCCCTCACCCACAACCCTAATATTTCCCCCTCGCAACCCTAATATCCCTCACCCACAACCCTAAAATCTCCCGCCTACAACCCTAATATTGGGATATCCTAACTAAAACCAAAACCCACTTCTAACCTTAATATCCAGAACCCACAGCTCCAATTCCAACCCAATCCCAACACGAAAAAGAATTTATTTTTCCGTTTATAAATTTTGATATGTTTGATCTCGGGGGTATATAGATGAAGCGCCCGTGATTGTTTACGACAACGAGGCTGCTCCCTTCAACACGTTAAGACGTGCTTCCCGCATTTCAACTAAGTAATATTAAATTTAGTAATTCTCTGTTAACATTGTTAAACAGCCTATTCCTTTTATGCAATTGTTTACGCCTGGACGAATAAAAGTCACTTTTACAATGGTTTGGCGTGGCTCCTGTAATATTCCACTCGAAGTCCTCGTTATTGGGCTTTGGGCTAACCCTGGGACGTGTCTCGACGTCTACGTCTGCAAATTTTTTCTCGATTACTTCTACCTATGTTAATTTCACATACTGAAGGTTATTTCACTCATAAAACTCGAAATACTTGTTCGCTCGAGTCAAAGCCATGGCGCTTAGAGTAGAATTTTACGAATCTTTTGATAATATCGAGCATGTGGACCTCTTTCGAAGGGTCATTTTCAAAATTAAATATCGCATAGGGAGACTTTGCAAATTTTCGGTATATTTTGCTATCTTTCGTCGCAGTAAGTCATTCTGGACCGCAAAAATGCATTATACGCAGGGTTGCCATCGACATGGACTCAAAATTAAGGACTGTCGAAAATTTAGATCAGCAGTAAGAAGCAGTTCTGTGCATACTCTGTGTGAGTTGAAATAGCGGTCTTTCCTATAACCTCCATAGGTGGTCTGTTTCGCCGACTTAGCTACACTCAGCCAGTTAGGGTTCTGTTGATACTCTTCAACACTCTATTCCTATCGAAGTTACAATAGGGAATTCTTTGTTGGGGTGCTGCCTGCAAGAATACGATTGACCCACTGCAAAAACTTCAACCTCATTCGTATCATTGCCAAAGCCCCACGGGGGCCTGGATGTGCAACTGATAAATTGCTACTCAGAAGATTTGGTGTTCTAAACATTGAAGATATGAGGAAGCTAGAAATTGCCAAGTTTATGTATCAGCTCCATTGCGGTAAATGTCTCTCAAATTTCAACGACTACCTCACCTTGGAGTCAAAGGCGCACAAGTACAGAAAACGTGCGTCAACGAAGAACAACTACCATATGATCAGGACGAAATACAAGAAAACGCAAACCCCAATTGTGGAACAGCATCTCGCCGGCTATCCGACAGTCGTCGACCATGTCCGCATTCAAGTCGAAATACAAGCAATTTCTTCTAAATGAATACTAGTCAGCCTTTAGGAGTACCGGACCACGACCTAACAGCGACCTCGCCTTCCACCACATGCCACCTCGTTTTGTCGCTTGCGTCTTATATTCTCTGCATTACTTTTCTTCAGTGTGGATGCCTCTTCTTCACTCTGCCTAGGCCAAGGTCGGTGTCTGATCTTGAAGACTAATCCAAGTTGTTTCGGCACCTTCCCATCTTTTCATTGTATCGCAATTTTGTGGTGTTTTGAAACGACGAAAATATTAATAAAACTGATTGATTGAAAAAAATATACAGATATTGCAATCTGCGAAACACTCGCCCTTCAAGCTTTCGTTTGATACCTTTGAATTCTCTCTCATAATCGTCAACAATAACGTTTTTACGCTCATTTTAACTAATCAGATTTAACGTTATTAGTAGCTTGAACTATATGTGCAACATAATTTAGATAAATGTATCAATGATTTATAGCTTTACTACTTTTCAACCCAATTGTCGACTGCACTGCGTCATTTTTCGCTACGCGATAAAAGCTGCCTTCCCATAGCTTATTCTGCTCTAGACTAAACAGTAGAAACCTGGTACTGCTGTTTACTGTTAAAATGACGTCTGCTGCTGCGATAGCTTGGTAAATCGGAAACTGCTGTACCACTCATTGCCGCCGTATAGCTATCTCCCCACTTACTAGCCAATTCCTGTGGTATGTACACCACGGGTGTTCCTTTCATTCATGATGTCATAAAATCACGACGCAAAAACATAATTTTAGAATATTTTGCAACACTGATACCAGAGAAAAACGATCGAAGTTCTGCAGTTGTTGGAATCATTTGTATGCGAAATGGGTCATCGATGTCTCATTGGTACTATCGGCGGTGGTATAATTTAGCGCCCCCGCATGCAGGCCTACTACCGTCTGCAGAATCACTTTCGCCAAACAGTAACAATCTCTGAGTGTAATATTGTTAGTGTTTATGTATCTTTTTGATTAAAACTTATACCCGCGTCTGAACAAATTTTACTCGTTGTCATTGCCGAATCTGGGTATTTAGGTATGACTAGCGCACCCTGAAATTGTAATTGTTGAAGGTTTGCGGCATGTCTGCAATTTCGTTATCAGCGCTACCTTGCCGGCCGATTGTATGTACAGTCCGATAAAATTGATCACTACTATGTATTTCGCGCAGCGTACTGATGCTGATTTCAGCAAACTGACGAATGACGATCCTTATTAGATGTACAAATTCGACCTCATCGCTAGAAACGTAGATTTCTTCGCGCGCTCTGAGAAACACCATCTCCTATCGCGATTTGACGACCAAATATACGTTCACCTTCTACAAATTAAGGTGCATTATTTGCATCGTTGAGGGCCGCAAGTCGCGTTTAAAATATTTTGTGAACCATTTTTGTGATAAATATTCTCGTAGCGCGAAGTTGAACAGTGTTTTATTGTGTGTGCCTGCTAGTTGGAATTTATTCCAGGGCCCATAATTCCAATGATGCTTTGCGAACGTAAATCGGGAAATGCAGCAATGCAGTCAAAATCGATGTTTTAATCAGCAACCAATTGTCGCGATGTGAGCTACTTAATACTAAGTAATAACCCATTGCGTTGGCGGTAAGGGATAATTACTGATTGGCCGCGCGCGTTTGTAATCATCATTCTTGCCTGTCTTTCGTGTTCCAGAATTGTCGCGCCGAGTTACTGCTCAGTCCAGCGACGAATGCCGAGTGCGCGACAATCAATGACCTACTTTCGCAATCATCTCAGCGGGAGATCGCATCGCGTTACACTGTGTGATTCGATATGCGTGTACAGAATAATCTCGCTAATTGGCCCCGCGTAACACTGATAACACGGCTTGTTGAATTGCAACTGAATATTAGCGTCAGAATGGTCATTTCAAAAGGAAGGGGTTTTGCGTTTCAAAAGGAGGGGGTTCCGACACCCCCCTGGCTACGCGCCGGCCGCCACCCCATGCAAAAATAAAAGTCGGCGCCTATGTACTTAACCATATTTTGTGACTTACATTATTACTTATCGTTATATTTGAAGTCTGTCAAGTAACAGTTTATGTTACGGTAACCTCATTTTCGGTACGTCGAGCTCGCGCTGTTTGATTTTGCTGACGAACAATATTCGTTCGGTGACCTCGTGAGTGATAGCCTTGAAACTTGGAACAGTGTTAGATGATATAATCAAGATATACCATGCGAAATCCTATCCCCCAAAACGGTATAGAACAGGGGCGGGCAACTTCTCCAGTCGGCGGGCCGGATATGGGAAACTAAGTACTTGTAGTGTCAAATTCCTGAATTATAATCACGTATTTATCCACCTATACCAGTAATAAAACGTATTTAAGGTAAACTTTAAATTTAAAGCATATAGACCAAAAAAGTATTGAAAGAATTTAGTGATGTACTTCAATAGCTGTTGAAGTCAATGAAACATCTGTGGTCGATCAAAGTTTACAGCTTGTTCTTTCAACTCTGGTTGCATGTCGGACGTAAAAATCCATATAGGTAACGACTATACGTGAACATCAGTTAGATTATAACGCAGTTTTGTTTTGCTAATGTTCATGGTCGGAAAGATTTGCTCGCGATTGTATGTAGATCCGATCGGAACAGGCAGTTCCAAGGCCATCTTTCTCAGGTTCGCAAACTTGGAGTCATCAACGAATCATAAAATATGCCGGTGCTTTAAGATTGGAATTTCACTTTCATGGTCGAAACTGGCTGCGGGCCGCTCAAAATACCGTCGCGGGCCGTAAATTGCCCGCCCCTGGTATAGAACATTGTCAAAATCATTACAAACCGTACCGACTTATGAGTAAATTATGTTATGTGGTAGGCTAGATTTCAGAGCCCACTCGCCGTGTAGATACATCAATTATACAGAATGGTTACGATTTTAGGCTATTTAACACTTTTCGTTTTAGGGCGAACTCATCCTAATATACTACCGTAATTTTCCATGCATAATACGCACCCATGTAGCCTATAATACGTACCCTTAAAATGCCATATCACACTGCGGAAAAGCGAGTGCCGATGTATAATACGTACACCCTGTACGAGTATGTGATCTAGCAAGCGTCTGGTACGACAGCATTGCATGTATGACATCAAATTTGCGTGCAGCTGCTTTATTTCCTAATTTCTTTGTCACTTTAATGACTTTTTTTTTAAATACCATAGCATAAATTGCTCTTTTCGCCATCTTGATGATAATGCTAATCAAACGGTGAGTGGACACTACCGGTAATACCATGCGCGTCGGATCCGAATTCCTGCCGGAGTGTTTGAATAACTAACGACATCTAAATGGCCGAGTGCGTTGGGCACAAAGGCTGGATGTGATGCATAATTGACAACAAACAAAAGGAAGGTGTAATTGCAAGTTTTATTCCGAAGAAAATTTTTCAAAATTCTTGAATAAAATGTGCGTACTATGCATGGGAAATTACGAGCATCGTATTACTTACTTCGAAAAAGATCTTTCGCCTATCAACATGGGAAAAATTTGCAGAGTGCCACTATTGCGAGATATTTAAATTTAAAAATAGTCCTGACCTAACGCATAAGCCGGTATTGGTCTGTGTTGACTTCAACGATGTTGGAGTTCGGAGAAGAGAATTTGCACGACATTTTATGATTATGAGATTTAACGCGGTACCAAGTTTCAACGCTGTCATCCGATGATTAGAGTGGTAATCTTTTGTCTTCAAATGATCGTGTTTACAGTATGCACTCGCTAAACCAGTGGTTCCCAACCTTTTTATCTTAATTCCCCACTTCCGATTTATTACGAGCCTTCATTCCCCACCTAAAAACTCTATATTCATATCTACCATTTACAGTGCTACCTCCAATAAAATTTTGCAAGACTTTACTTAGTATACAGTACGTGCTATTGGTGATTGTTAAGATCCCTGGAATTGATCAGCACACGATAAAATTAACGCAGCGGTGAACTGGTAACCGTAAACGCACCTCCGTAAATATATGTATCCACCCCGGCGCGCAGCCAACAGAAAAATATGAGGGGTTTGAAAATTTTCCAAATGTTGCGGGGTAGCAACAATTTACATATGTAAATACCGAATAATATATGGGTCAGGTAAACTTCCTGATGTTGAAGAACTCATGCGTGCGATACATTTATATATAAGCCGCCGTATACTGCACTTTCACACAATACTGAAAGAACTTGAAATAACATAAATATGTAATTTCCTTTGTAACGAATCCGGATGTGCTATCAATTAGCGAGTCCACGATCTCCCTTGAATACATGTTCAGCAATATGAACTCTTATTACAAAGAATCAGAATTTTCCTATCACTACGTTTCGTGACCGATGATGGTGTACAAATGAATAAAATATGTCTGGAGATCGCGTGTCGCTATCCAGGCAATTCTCGCAAATTGAAGGCACTGATAATATGAATCGCTGAATTGCAAATGCAATCAGTTTCACTGCGGTCGTTGCCCCGAATATTTCAATGACTTCTTTACCTCTGAATCAAAAGCGCACAAGTACAACACACGCGCGTCCACGTCGTCCAAATATCATATGATCGACCGAAAAGATAATCGCTCCATCAAATATGCCGGACCTGATGTGTGGAACAGTATCCCGCCGGCCATCCGACAGTCGACGAGCATGTCCACATTCAAGTCGAAATACAAGCAATTACTACTAAATAAATACAGTCCATCCTCAAGATTACCGGACCACGACTGACCTATCGATCTCGCTTCCCATGACATGCCGCCCTATTTCTTGTCGCATTCTTTTTCTATACTATCTTCTTTACTTTCATTCAGTGTGCATGCCTCCTCTTTACATCGCCTAGGCCAAGGTGGGTGTCAGATTCCATAGACTACTCCTTGTCGCTTCGACATCTTCCTGTCTTTTCATTGTATCGCATTTTTGTGGTGTATTGAACTGATAAAATTGCTAATAAACCAATGAAATGAGCTATGAAATATTCGGTCGGCATTTCAAAACGACATTTAATAAACGATAATCTTACTGTAAAGATTTTTTCAAAAGGGAGTCTATTCTATTCCCCACCAAAAATCCCGAAATTCCCCACCAGTGGGGAATTCCCCACCGTTTGGGAACCACTGCGCTAAACTGATACTAGCCTAGTTGATGTCAGATTTCTGCAAAAGTCGGTACCGTAATATCACTTATATGTGAATTCTTGATAGTGCCCAATAATAAGCGGGGTATAACATTTCGTTTAGTACATATTTATATTACCATCTAACACTGCAAAGTAACAAATTTGTGACTCCATGATTACGGTAGCAACTAGCACAGTGGTTCTACACGGGGGGTCCGCGAAGCAATTTCAGGGGGTCCGCGAAGCCTCTAAATTTGAAAAAGGATTGATAACCAAGTTTGAAATTTTTTGAATCAAAGGGAAATCACGATGCAGTTTTCTTTCATACCTGCTAAAACTTCAAGACTCACATCAACAGCATGGCCGTCTGAGACGAAACATCCTACGGTGCAATCTCATTTTAATTGCTGAAGTCCCAATAGCCTAATGATGCAAACCCGGGGCCTACGATAACTTACGGCCTTATATGGCACATTACACTCGCAATATCGGGGAGGCCGACGTTCGCAAAACAGACATCAGGGATTGCTTACGATTTCGCATCGCGCAACCAGATGCCTCCCTTTATATAAGTCTAACAAAGCCGTATAACAGACGAATTAAGTACTTTCACGTCTTAAAAACCCAAAGTTACAATTGACATCCTTGAAGATACAGTTATCCACTAATCACAGAAATAGGCTGTATAGCGGTACGGACCAAACCTGCTAATGTTAAGTATTTTATTGCATTGTAAAATCAATAAAAGTATGTAAAGAATAAATTGATATCGTTTTCACAAGTAACTACTGCAAAAACGAACACCAAGCTTATGGTTATAAAGCTTCAACAACAAATTCGAGTAATCAAATGCATCAATGAAGCATATGCAAGCTATACCTGCTCAACTTCCGTTTTTTAAAGTCCTTCGCAGCATATTTTCTCACAGAGGCAAGCAATTTGCAATTGCAATTTTTGAGGACATCTTTGTCAATGTACCCAGCAACATAGTAGGACACCTCCTCACTATCAGGAGATATAAGTCATCGAGTAAGTTCAATTGCCAAATATTTAAAACAATCCAAATGAGCTGAGCTTTACACACAAACTTAATGTCCCCAGAAATTAATGTCAATTTTCAGCATGGAACGGAGCAGTATTATCTTTTCAGAATTGGTAACTTCTGTTAAACCGACTAGAAACCGTCCCCCACTAATTTGCCTGTACTGCGAGAACTATCTTTCAATTGATAGTTTCTTGCAGGGTGTATTAACGAAAAGAGAACTCGTCATTACTAAGGCATTTTTCTCGCAATATTTAAAATGCTTTCACAATGGATGGATGATTATCCTGAACAAAAACTCCATTCTCATTGAGAGTAGCAATACACTCTAGTAATTCTTCCGCCTACCATCTTCCCGTAATTTCGGTCTCTGGCAGTGCCTCCACCACGATTGAAGAAGATTTTTGAAGAGATCATCATTACAACAATGCCTTTATAAGTGACCGCTTTCATCTACTGCATAATATTTACCAGCGTGCTATTGAACACCTTTCTGTAAGTACATCTCATCTATACCATCAACATTATTTCAGTGGAGATCTCGCCCTCTTCTTTCATATCTCCATGGACTTTAAATGCGTCAACGCTCCATTTACTGTACCGAGACAACGTTGACGTTGAGGGAAATGGAAACCTTCTTGTATGAATTCTATAAGCTTGCACGGATGTATACCGAAGTAGGAGCGCAAAACGAATCTATTTCGGATGAATACGCAATATGAGCAACACCAAGTCTTGTAATATAGTAGATTTGGAAGCTCTTCCAGTAAATTGTTGTCGGATTTTTCGGACATTTTCGAGATATTTCGCTAAATTAAGTAAAGCACCAAACTTAGTCAGAGTAGCACTTGTTCCTTGTGTGAACCAAGGAAGCAGAGGAACTTCAAATCATAAAATGTAAAGCGGAATGACGAAACCTTTTCCCAGTTGTCAGATATCCTGTCTTACAACCATAAACACAACATTTGTTGGCCATTATTATGCCTTAAGTCGAGCCTGAATTACTAAGTATATAGTCAGTCGAAATTCGCTGTCAGGAAGGCCGCATGAAATATCGCCATGAATTCTCAGCTGATAATAGTGGGCGCGCATAACACCGCAATATAATGAGTTATTTACCAACTGAATAAAGGTAGCCTACCTCATAGTTATAAGCTAGTCAAAACGGCAGCTAAACGTAACTCAGTCGCCACTGCAATCGGACACAGTCGTTACTGTAGTTTTATAGCTAATCACGGCATGATTCCATAATCGATAATAATTCAAACGCAGCGAATATATGGCTAAAAATCTTTCCCTTAAAATGAAAGCCGTCTGCTATACAGAGAACCACAATCGCAAATGCACAACGGTTAGTCGAGTAAAGGTAGCCTACCTCATAGTTATAAGCTAGTCAAAACGGCACCTAAACATAACTCAGTCGCGACTGCAATCGAACACATTCGTTATTGTAGTATCATAGCTAGTCACGGCATGATTCCATAATCCTCAATAATTCAAATGCAGCTACTAGCTCGAAATCTTTGCCTCAAACTGTAAGCCGTCTGCTATACAGAGAAGCCCAATCGCAAATGCACAACGGTAGCTGCTTAATGAGTACTATGGCTTCAAAAGGGAGTCGTCTGGTAGGAAATCGAAAACAATCGCCGATGTCTGTTTTGCGAGCGCCGGCCTCCTCGATCTTGCAAGTGTTTTGTACCAGATAAGGCCGTAAGTTATCGTAGGCCCCGCATTCACATATAAGTGATATTACGGTACCGACTTTTGCAGAAATCTGACATCAACTAGGCTAGTATCAGTTTAGCGAGTGCATACTGTAAACACGATCATTTGAAGACAAAAGATTACCACTCTAATCATCGGATGACAGCGTTGAAACTTGGTACCGCGTTAAATCTCATAATCATAAAATGTCGTGCAAATTCTCTTCTCCGAACTCCAACATCGTTGAAGTCAACACAGACCAATACCGGCTTATGCGTTAGGTCAGGACTATTTTTAAATTTAAATATCTCGCAATAGTGGCACTCTGCAAATTTTTCCCATGTTGATAGGCGAAAGATCTTTTTCGAAGTAAGTAATACGATGCTCGTAATTTCCCATGCATAGTACGCACATTTTATTCAAGAATTTTGAAAAATTTTCTTCGGAATAAAACTTGCAATTACACCTTCCTTTTGTTTGTTGTCAATTATGCATCACATCCAGCCTTTGTGCCCAACGCACTCGGCCATTTAGATGTCGTTAGTTATTCAAACACTCCGGCAGGAATTCGGATCCGACGCGCATGGTATTACCGGTAGTGTCCACTCACCGTTTGATTAGCATTATCATCAAGATGGCGAAAAGAGCAATTTATGCTATGGTATTTAAAAAAAAAGTCATTAAAGTGACAAAGAAATTAGGAAATAAAGCAGCTGCACGCAAATTTGATGTCATACATGCAATGCTGTCGTACCAGACGCTTGCTAGATCACATACTCGTACAGGGTGTACGTATTATACATCGGCACTCGCTTTTCCGCAGTGTGATATGGCATTTTAAGGGTACGTATTATAGGCTACATGGGTGCGTATTATGCATGGAAAATTACGGTAGTATATTAGGATGAGTTCGCCCTAAAACGAAAAGTGTTAAATAGCCTAAAATCGTAACCATTCTGTATAATTGATGTATCTACACGGCGAGTGGGCTCTGAAATCTAGCCTACCACATAACATAATTTACTCATAAGTCGGTACGGTTTGTAATGATTTTGACAATGTTCTATACCAGGGGCGGGCAATTTACGGCCCGCGACGGTATTTTGAGCGGCCCGCAGCCAGTTTCGACCATGAAAGTGAAATTCCAATCTTAAAGCACCGGCATATTTTATGATTCGTTGATGACTCCAAGTTTGCGAACCTGAGAAAGATGGCCTTGGAACTGCCTGTTCCGATCGGATCTACATACAATCGCGAGCAAATCTTTCCGACCATGAACATTAGCAAAACAAAACTGCGTTATAATCTAACTGATGTTCACGTATAGTCGTTACCTATATGGATTTTTACGTCCGACATGCAACCAGAGTTGAAAGAACAAGCTGTAAACTTTGATCGACCACAGATGTTTCATTGACTTCAACAGCTATTGAAGTACATCACTAAATTCTTTCAATACTTTTTTGGTCTATATGCTTTAAATTTAAAGTTTACCTTAAATACGTTTTATTACTGGTATAGGTGGATAAATACGTGATTATAATTCAGGAATTTGACACTACAAGTACTTAGTTTCCCATATCCGGCCCGCCGACTGGAGAAGTTATCGTAGGCCCCGTGCAAACCTATTGCCGTTTAGGAGTGTTTTGAGGGAGTTTATGGGAAAAATAATTTGGAGTAATAAGGTCAATTAGGGTGACTTCGAAAGGTTTACAAACCATCTTGGATTTGAAATCGTCAGTCTCGGCAAATTATCCGTTTGAAATATAAATTCCTGAAGTTTTTTCCTAATCTGTCCCAGTAACGGGATTGAAACCTCGCCACGGAATCTATTTCATCTGTAATATACATTAACACTAATACAGAGTAAATTCGATATGATCTGCTATTGGAAATGACTGGGCTTAACGCTCATTATTAAATATGTTTCTCAATATTGGTGCTATTTATGTTGCGATCATACCCAGAGGTGTTGTCGCAAGCGTTGCGCGTTAATATCACAATCGCCGCCAGCTATCTTTAGGGAAATATATTTTCGGCAATCGTTTATATCAAATCGAAGGTGCGGATTTCCAATACACAGCTGCGTATTTATGCCAAATTTATACACATGATGTTACTTCCGCGAAATGTAATTTTGTTGCTGTCTATGACTAGTAACTGCACAAGATAGATGACAGTAAGCTGATAATTGAGTTAAATTTGAACTGAAACTTCCGGGGGTCCGCGGGGATCCGTGACCGTCTAAAAGTGGTCTGCAAAGACAAAAAGGTTGAAAATCATTGAAGTAGCAAGTTGACGTCTGTCCCGTGAACGCATGTGAACAGAGATGAACATTTTCCATACGTAAAATGGAATTAGGATTTGAAAAAAAACGGATTTGTGAAATTTTGTTGGATTGGGATTGGATTAGGATTGGAGATTTTTATCTGAACGGATTAGGATTTGGATTGGATTTACCGATTTTCTGGGAGATTGAGATGTCGTGGGGCGAATGGCGACCAACTTTATCCAGATCAGTTATTAATGTGCTTATGGTACACAGCACTGTGGTACACTCGCTGCCAATGAACATGAGAGGTGCAGCCCTATGCTAAGTTATCTAAAATCAAGAGAATTGTTGGTTGTGAAAGAAAAATTTCCAATTCCTCTCTTGCATAAATTAGCATTTTTTCAAGTTTCAAGTTAGAATAGGATTAAGATTGGACATGGATTTGAATATACAATAGTTCTGGATTAGGATTGGAAGCTTCGGATTTGGATTGGATTAGGACATCGAAATTCCATATCCGCTCATCTCTGATGTGTAACGCTAAGTTGATTCATCGCTACGCCGAGTCCAGACAATTTGATCGTGACTAAGAAATCATAACTAAAAGTCAAGTCCGTGATCATAGCACCTCGGGCTGCTAGCCCTCCAAAAGGCTGAGAACCACTCCTCTATTCCATAGGGGTCTACTTTACGCTCGATCCGACTACCGCACATTCCATATAATTACTAACAGAATCACATCATTGATTATAAACCTCGAAATGCGTAGTGATAGATGGCATCCATACAATTTAATTACATCCGACACTATGATATGATGGAGGCCACTTACGAAAGAAGTGAGTCTTCTATTCTATTCTGAAATAATCAATGTTTTAACTGGACTTCGCTCATAGAAACTTCAATAGAATCCTTTATAAGTCCTCAACTTTACTCAAGTAATTCTACTATGATCCTCGAGTATTCAACCCTTATTTTGCGGCAGCATGATAGAGGCCATTCGCTGGTACTCAACGCCATGCAATTCTGCTCGAACACAATTACAAGATATTACTTACTTTTCGGACTTGAAATTTTGTAAAGTAGTTTACAATCACAACATGCCACACAAAATTTTCACGTCTACAAGTTTAATTTATATTTTCTGATTTGCTAAATGACCTAAATCGATATAAACGCGCATTCAAAGTTTTAAACTTCGCTCAAAGTCTTATTGAGGTTAATTATTATTTTTACCAATTAATAAAATCATGCCATGGTGTTTATAATAACGACGGTCTATTGCACCGCAAGCTACTCACTTTTAATCAAGCAGATAGGCCTACTTGGGACATTACTTCTGCTTTTACTTGAATAGCTTGGGTCACATCTACTTCTCACTTCATACAATTTTCTGTGAATTCTAGGTCCGGATACGAAAATACGGGGAACTCAGAGCTATGCGAGCACCGATGATCGGAACATGGGATCAGAACGGAACATAATCTTTAGCGGTCATCCATTCGCCCCTGTATTGTCACTAGGGCTGGGCAAAATCGAGTACCTGAGTGATTCGATTCTGAATCACGTAATATGCTTCGAGTCGAGTCGAGTAATCGAGTATCACTCATTATGACGTCACAACAGAATGTGCTATGTCAAAGTCCAAATATGTACCTTTTATGCCACCACAAAGAACTTAATGCTTGTTATCCGTCACATTAAAGATACTTTGGTATTTTCTCGACCATATTGATTTCATTTCACATCTTAACAATGTTGTGGGATGATCATGACTTCGGAAATGTGTTATTTCCAGTAACGTTCGTAGCTTTGTACTGTGCCTGGTATGCCGAGACACGGCCTATCAAGGTTTCAAGGCTTCCTCAGTGGAAAATAGTATCAAAACTATAATTCTCGTCAGTAAATTAGCTTTCACTTGCGAGGACCGTATAATTTCAGTACTCGAAAAAATCGTATTTTACTACTCGACTCGAATCATTAAAATTACTACTCGATTCAGATTCGAGTACTCGAATCATTGTGCCCAGCCCTAATTGTCACCGATGCAACAGTTCTTCACACCCTATGGATTGTTAAGTACGGTATAATCGATATATATTAGATTTAGTAAATCTCTGTTTCAACAGCATGTTACTTTTAAGCAATTCATACGCATAAACGAAGAAGACGCATTTTTACAGTGTCCTGGGTTGAAATCGGGTGAATCCAGGCTGTTATACATGCAGCTCAGTAACGTAGTACTATTGCTTTTTCAGAATTCTCAAGTAGATTTCGATTACTGCTAATAATTTCTCGAGTGGTCACGGTTTCGAAGAATTACAACTTTACTGTTTTACATTTCGCGAAAACTTGACCTAGAATACCATATGATTACTTACTTACCTAGAAATTGCTCTTCGGAAAGCTACCACGAAGGATTGCAAAGACTCATCACGAGATATTTGAATTTTAAAAATTGCACGTCATCACTTAATTTTCGCTCCAGTAGATGTATATTTAACGCTAAGCATTCTTCGCTACGTCAAATCCAGACAATCTGATCGTGACTTACAATAAACATTCTTCAAAATAAAAAGCCCAAACTACCGACGTCATAGAACACCGAGTGCTAGCCCGAGGCCTACGCTACTTTGAAATCGCGTACATCCCAGTCAACAAAACAGGAAGCGATCGCCCGGCGTATCATGCGCATTCGATGTCAAAATGATGCCTCAAAATATACAATTTTCGCACTTCAGTGCAGACTCACTAACCTTTTAGTTGCCGCGGATTAACCCTCTCGCTACTGCAGCTTACAACCGCTACCCTATCGCTACCTAAATCATTGTTGTTTCCTGGTGTTCCCTTTTGTTGCAAGACACCACAATTTGACTATATGTTTTCATTATCGTGTTAGTGATAAAAAATCCGCCACAAACATACATACAAAATACCGGTCAAATACAATAGACAGTCATATAAAATGCATCAAATGACACATTGATTTCAGTCGGGATACAGTGATATCTTCTTTCCGGAACAAGTTTGATACAACTATTCCAGGTCTGAATTGGAATGCAGACAAAATCTGGTTTATCAAACAAGTCCGTGTCTTGGTGGAAAGAATAGGATCAAGGCAACGCGGAGCTACCATCAGCATCCTACTCGCTGTGTGACACGCTAACTTTATTCAGAGCCCGAATGTGAATGATTTCTGCCAAGTTTAGGCTTGGTGTCGTCTCTGATACCTGGGTAATTCCACTGGACTCACATTCGTGTGATGTACTGTTAGTCGAACAGCATTAGTTGTGATAAATCGGTCGATCATGGACATTGTCGCTGCAGGTTGAACCGATGCTTGGAGGACGATATTTTATGAGCTGGTGCTTCGTCAACGCCGCATTCTTTTCAATTCACCATCAGATCCATACGGATATTTGGGCATCTCGCAATCACTTCATGGCTTCAGTCTCCATCGTGAAATATAGGCTAAATATAGTACCAAATAACTCATATATTAACTGAAATGAGTATTAGAACTTTTAATAGGAAAGTAGTACAAGTTATAGTATTAGGCTGGACAGTTGAAATGCCAACCGTCGAACGAACATCAATGATCGTAAATTCATTCACAGATATTGCAGACAGGGACAATAGATGGTTTGAGTATATTGCCCGCCCCTGTTCTACGCTTTCGTTTCTGCAGACAGTATTGTTGCGTCAGTATGCCACTCTCCATAACCATGAAAAAACCGAGGCTGATTGAGGGGGTTCCTGGGCCATGAGCGAAATAAAATTTATATTTTCGTAATCGGTACAGCGGCAGCTTTCGATTGATACCCGTTTTATCAAATTTGATGCTCGGCAAGCCGGTCAAAAACCACCGTTAAATTGCCTTCAGCCAAAAGTAAAGTATGACGTGAACCAATTTCACTGAGCCGTGAGATTAGCTGGTGTCCACATCATATAGGACACTATCCTGACACCAATCTGTCCGAGACAGAAGAACAATCGATATTCTGAATTCGAGAGCGATCAGTTTTTGTACATCAAAGGTGCCGCCTCACTACAGTAATAAAACGGGTGCGTCTGCTTCTCTCCTGCACTGCTGTCTTCGCCTTGTTCGGCATTGAATATACACAGTACGCACTTTTGTCGACTAGGATGCGGCTCGCAATGTTAGATGCAGAGGTGGTCAGTAACGAAGTACTTCTACTTTTTGGAAGTACTCAAGTAGTTTTCCTCTACTTCTGGTACTTACTCAAGTAGATCTGATTTTCTCAACTTCTACTTCGTGATATTTTGTGATCTACTTACTTACTTTTCGCTATTTTCAGTTTGTCAAGTAGAAGTAGTTTAATCTCCCAATACGAAAGATAGCCTGAGGAATTTCGGGGCTGTTTTCACGGAGTACCAACATTTATTATTCATAGAAGTCAAGTAGCCTACAGCCCAAAAATTTTGTTGCGCTTCGCGCACAGTAGTGATGGAGTGACAACAATGTTTTGACGAAAGTATCAATGAATATATTTTAGGTACCGAATTTCTTGGTCCCGCTCACACCGCATTGTCACCCACATCAAATATTTCATCATAGTAAATATGGCCCAACAGAACGTTTGAAACTACTGTTTCGCAATCTCATAGCAATGACCTATCATCTCGTGATCTAGCAGCCCACGACTTGGTCCTGCTAATCGGGAAACTCCGGCTTTTTTGAACGTTACACCTGTTTTAGCAGATCACCGTTGAAGCCTTATGGACAAAAGACATGGAATATATTTTCCGTTTTTTAGAAGTGGTATTTGTATTTTACTTTCAATTACGATTATCATACTTTGAGTTGTAATTACTTTCAGTTCTTTTGTCTGCGTAACATACATGTCGAAACATAAAAGCAAATGCCTCTATTTTCCATAAATAAAGCTACATTAAATATAAATTTTACGATCCACAATAATTGTTATTAACGTGTACTAATCGCGCAAAGAGTTGAAACCGTATCCGATACAACTTCTCCGTATTGCTCTTCGCCTAAACTTGGGGCCTTATTATATGGGGTAGGGCGCCATGCCATGATATTCTCTAAAACGGGGTCTTCTAGTAAACAAACGGTTAGTATCGCATTTTCATATCAATACTAAAGCTTGCATTCCATGATGCGAAAGAATGCTTATTCTGTCGAAAATTGATACCTCCAGGGGTGCATCAATACGAATGAAGCTCTCTGCCCCTTCCGCATAGCTTGAATTGCCGCTGTTGACAGTCCATGCGCACGAACTACGACTGTTTTCAAAACTAGTTACTTACTTGAGTAGATTTAAAGTCAGTCAATTCTATTTCTACTTCAAGTAGTTTTAGGAGGCTTATGGAAAAAGTACTTCTACTCTTACTTGAGTATATTTTTTTCGTCGCTAATTCTACTTCTACTTGAGTAATTTTCCTTACTACTTTGACCACCTCTGGTTAGCTGACATCGTAATGATATAGTACACCAAATATTATCACTAGGGCAATTTTTTTTTGACATGTAAAAAAAAGTCAAAATTAGGTCAAAATTGTAGCGTTAGGTCAAAATTTGTCAAAATTGTTTACAAAGTCAAACATTTTATGACCTCTGCATTTCGTTTGTATCGTAGATTTTGCGCTGTCGGTGAACTTATCATTTGATATTTTACAGCTTGTAGCCTACTTTATAGGCCTACCGTTGTAAACGGACCATCGTCTGCTCATTGTGAATCATAAATGGTCAAATGAAACAAATAGTGACATGGTTTTATGGTCAACGTACCGCAATATCCTAGCTGAAGCAAGGCTGCTTTGACATTGCATGGTTCTTATATCAAGAAGCGCAAGCTGAAAAATTGTGATATAGACAACATTGTCAGAATGAAGCAACACGGTTTGTCACGAGCAGTGTGCACACAACTTGAGTGTTGTCAGCCAACGAATGCTGCTTGGCAAGCTGCTCTTGACAAGCTACGTAGTAAGGACAGACACTTTCTACCCGATAATGTAGGAACGGATCTTTCGTTGTACTACAACAAATTTTAATTATTTCCACCAGAATACGTAATGTAACTACTGGAATTCTTCATAGGGCCAGATTTCGTTAAAATACTAGTTTTTCATTTAAAAATCTGTCAGTTTTTGAGCCAAAAACGTTTTTTCAGGCCAATCTACTTTGTAAGGACAGACAGTTCCAACCAGAAATGAAGATAAGTAGTACAATTTTAACATTATATGCGAAAACACCTAATTTGCATACGTGAGGTCAAAATTTGGTCAAATTTCAGTTTTTTTAGGTCAAAAAAGGTCAAAATTTAAATTTTTTAGGTCAAAATCTTCCGTTTTTTAGGTAAAAAAAAATTGCCCTAATTATCACCTAAATCAGTATCGAAAACTATCAAAATCGACCTCGAGCAATACGGAATATTGCATCAATCTTGTATGCGTAAGGCAAGATTCAGTTTAGCGCGCGCCAAGTAAACAAACTAAGCATACAAGACTTCGGAAGCAAAATCACGGCTCTAGTCATTAAATGATACAGAATTATGCAATACCATACGGAATTCTGTCTCCCGGCGCAGTGAAGAACAGCATCAAAACAGTCACTGAGCAATAGCAGCTTTTGTATAACTTCTACTATACCAACGGTGAGATTTGAGTTCTCGCATGTCGTATGCAACATTAAAACTCGATTTTGTTGACGGAATTAATTGCCTAATCATTGCATGGAGACCTTGAAAGTCGGTATAGTGTTTGATGGCATTGTCAAGATCCAGATGCGATCATTCTAGTTTATTTCATATACAAGTATAGCAATGGTTTCAAATGAAATGCTCCGAAGTTTCTGGTTGCCATATTTATTTCACTATCGCCAGAACATATCAGGGGTTACCGCTCAAGTTGCTAGCTATCGGCATCGGCTCAAAAATCCGACAGTGTTCTAATTACCATATTTCAGTGTGAAGAAATTGGGCGTAAGACTTGTTATGATTTCGCGAAATCTATATCGACGCGATAAAAGTTAACAGATACTGATTAACGTCGTAGCTAGTAGAAGATCGTCGTTGCCGATTTCAATGTGGAATGTATTTCATATGCGAATTAGATCACCATCGTTTAACTAACCATAAACGGAGTTTAGTGGCGAGGGCGTTTTGTCAGATTTAACTGCTCAACTCCCATTTACGTTGAATGCAGAACGTGCTCATTGCACGTCGAGCGAGAATGTAACTACTAGGGTCACGGAAGATTTTGACCGAAAAAATCTGAATTTTGACTTTTGTTTACCTAAAAAAACTGAATTTTGACCAAATTTCGACCTCACGTATGCAAATTAGGTGTTTTCGCACATAATGGTAAAATTGCACTACTCATCTTCATTTCTGGTTGGAACTGTTTCTCCTTACGAAGCAGTTTGGCCTGAAAAAAAAACGCTTTTGGCTCAAAAACTGACAAATTGTTATATGAAAAACACTTGTATGTTATCGAAATCTGGCCCTATGAAGAATTCTACTAGCTACATCATGTATTATGGTAGAAATAATTAAAATTTGTTGTAGTACAACGAAAGATAAGATAAGATAAGATAAGAAAGTGACTGTCCTTCCCAGTGGACAAAGAACGTTCAACAGCAGCAGTTGATGGCTGACAACACTGAAGTTGTGCGTACACTGCTGGTGACACACAGTGTTGCTTCATTCTGACAATGTTGTCTACATCAGTGGTTCTCAACCTTTTTCGCCTCGCGGACCGGTAAAATTTCAAAAAAATGTCTGGCGGACCGGTGAACTTTGAAATTGAAATTAAGCCAAAATGTTAAGTATGCAACCGTTTTTTGCAAATATATGGTGCTAGATAGTAACATTTAGAGGGTCTTGATCGTTACTAATTATCTTCATGATGGCATCCATGTGGTTTTATGGCAGTGAGTCTGCTGGAATTCACATTGACGATAATTTATCATGGAAATCCCATATCGATAAAATTACTACGAAACTTTCCAGGGTTGTAGGGATTTTTTCTCGTCTAAGACACAGTCTCCCAAGACCTGTGCTTAGAAATTTATATTTCTCTCTCTTTCATAGTCAGCTCAGTTATGGCATAGTCTTCTGGGGACTTAGCTGCAAAACGTACTATTCGAAAATCGAAGTACTTCAAAATTTGGCAATTAAATACATCAGTGGTATGAAAGAACGGGAACGACTCTCCCCCAAATATAAATCCCTGAACATCTTGAAAGTGAAGGACCTTTGCACTCTAGAGGTTGCTAAATTGATGTATAAGTATGATCGAGGTGATCTCCCAAGTTTGTTTAGTGATATGTTCACGCCATCTAGTGTCGTACATACACACCGTACTCGGTCTTCGACTTCCAAAAAATTATTTGTATCTCGTGTGACGAATAGTAAGTGCCGCAGATCAATCATATATCATGGACCAAAAATATGGAATGACATTCCTTTAGCCATGAGGGAAATGTCTTTTTCAGCATTTTGTCGCGAATTTAAATCTCATTTACTCTTGTCATATTGAAGTTGGTTAGATTTGCATTGTAATTGCCGTATTGCCGTATATTGGATTTGATAATCTTATGTTGCCAAATTGTTTCTTTTTCATAATTTGAACTGACAACTCTGTACATTTATCCATCTTCTATTTATTTTTTGTTTTCTTTGCATTTCATTCTTTAATTTACTTCTTTATTATTGTTGCCTGTTACTCTGTTGTTGTTCCAACTTACCACTGTTCTGCCTGTTTTAAATTTATTCTTGACGCGAGACTCTATTATTAAAAGACGATTTTTGTACTCCATCGCTGCAGCTGACTAGATGGTCCCTAAGGAACCGTATCGCTGCAACATGTATTTTGTTTTTGAATGTAATTTTTTGCTCAATAAAAAACTGTCTCTGTCTCTGAGTCGAGGTAAAATTTCCTTGTGCAGATATAAACGTGCTACCGCCGATAGTCGTTTACAGTCTTTCGCGCCGAAGGCCGTGGGTTTAACCGACCACGCCAACACTAATAATATTCTTGTCTTTGACAATATCGCGAGAGAATAAGTGTTTCGGAGTAGAACCAAGCAAATTGTCGTGCTACCTTGCTCATTGCCCACTGCCACCAGACGCAGGCTACTCTGGCAACTATATGAATACAATGCGTACCGCAAGAAAACACCTTACAGCAGCTATACCGGCCATGCGCAAATCCGGGCAGAAAAATGACTTCGTCCTCCCACCCCCCAAAACATTGGTCTTGAGCTCCCTCAGAGCGATAAGCCAAACTTCCGGGGGCTATGCCCCTAGACCCTACAGTTGGGTTGATGTTTTCACCTGTACTTGTGAGCACATTCATTCTACTTAGTGTAAGCAGATAGTTTATGTAGCTTAATCGCGCCAATAGCGAAAATTTTCGATCATTCATGACTGAATCGGTTTTCTCACTGCCGAATATTTGACACAACTTTCGGAGTTCCATGTAAGCCTAAACCTTATTATGTGTTGGTACATCGTGGCGCGGCAGTGGCTGACGTCAAAATGCCTATTTCTATAAATCATGCGTATTTCTCGGAGAAGGGCACCTAGATGCGAGGCAGTTAGTGACACTAAAGCGCGCAGAGCGCGAAAAGAAATTGAAAAATGCTGGGAAAAGTTTCAAAAAAATACACTATGATTTATGTTCATTTGCCAAAAACCTTTGAACCCTTTTCAAGCTCGGCCACTCTCCAATTGGGTGGTTTAGGGTGCCCCAGTTACGGTCCAGCACAAGATGAATGAATCGAAAACGAATGATCGCGCAAACTGCGCTGTTTAACGATGAGTCAGCTCGTATCTATTTTGTACTTGTCGCCTTCAAAATTGGATCTTGAAATTAAGGTATGAAATTGTGATATGCCTGGCGGGCCGGCAGGAATGTCGTCGCGGACCGGCACCGGTCCGCGGACCGGCGGTTGAGAACCACTGGCCTACATCACAATTTTTCCGCTTGCGCTTCTTGATATAAGAACCATGCAATGCCCAAGCAGTCTTTCTTCAGTTAGGATATTGCGGTACGTTGACCATAAAATCATGTCAACCTATGTGTTTCATTTGACCGTTTATGATTCGCAATGGGCAGACGATGGGCCGTTTACAACTGTAGGCCTATAAAGTGGCTACAAGCTGTGAAATATCAAATGATAAGTTCGCCGACAGTGCAAAATCCACGATACAAACGAAATGCAGAGGTCAAAATATTTTTGACTTTGTAAACAATAACTGACAAATTTTGACATGTCAAAAAAAATCGCCCTAGTAATCACTAATCACATATTCAGCAATTTCTTAGCCTCATCAAGATTTTAAAATGAATCTTGATTAGAAAGAAGCATCACTCTTTCTTCGGGCATATATGGAACATGATATACCTGCAAACTATCAGAATACTTAGCAGCATCCACTGTAGTAGTAACGCTGACTAATGGGCTGCAGCCAATCCAAAATGTTTCTGTATTAAATAGAACAGTTCTCGCGAAAACAAAAACAATTTGTTGAATTTCATCACAATCAAAGTCAGTGCGAAATATGCGCTGGACTTCTTGCGCATATCGTTTCAATGTCTGGACGCACATCGAATAATGCCACTCTTCTTCACGATCACCACTAACGAATACGGATGCGTAGACGCGTAGACTATACAATTCATTTCCACGCAGATCGTTCTGCACGCGTGTGAGGAATGTAAACGAGAATATCACTTCCAAAGAAAGTCATTTCTCGCTGGTGATTGGGGAGACAATGAGGTTTGGAAAACTGGATTGTCTTGTACAGGCTCCACCAAGTCTGCCTCTGCCTCTGCCTCTGCGATCAATCAACGTATTGTGCAAAACTGAATTCAGCCTTCAAGGCACGCGATATGTCGGGTAAAGCGAATTCGCGTGAGATATTGATTGCGGGCATAACATAGGGTTACCATAAGGGATGGTGTGAACCTCTGAAAGGTTCAGGTTCGTGTGAACGCGAACCTTTTTGAAAGGTTCTGTGTGAACACGAACGCGAACCTCATGACGTCACGTGACGTCATATTGCTAATTCCAACTCTACATTAATGTGAAGTGATAGCCTATATTAATGTACAGTGTACACACGATACCTATATAGCGACGACACTGGTCACATACTGCCATAATGCTGAAGTAGCCTACATATTGACGTTATAAGCGTCGCCAATTGCATCAACTGAGGAAATCAATTGATATAATAATCCCATAAAATCAATATCTTCCGTCGCTTTGCCAACAATTTCGACGAGGGAATATAAGCTTACGCCTTTATAACGGTCTAGGCCAGACCGGACAATGTATTCGGCGTCTGAGTATTGCGACGTTGATATTGAGCAGATTGTAAAACGGGTTTCTATAACTGCTACCGATATTACCCCATTAACAGGTTATACAGTAGTAGCCAACACCCCAATCGCAAGGATTTTGTTTTTATGATACAATAAACATATGAAGTCAAGATTGACCCCGCACACCTGCTAGATTTTTTACATCAGGCAACGATGCCAATTCCAATGATTGGTTGAATATGCATCATTCGCTGACTACATATAGTGTATTTCTCTCTTGATGTTGTGTCATTGCGGGTCAAGCTCACTGCAGAGGGTCACTATAAATATTCACAAACGGAAAGCTGGATATTTTGAGCAAACGTTTGTATCAAAGCAAGTAGCCTAAATTTTTTGAGATTGTCAAGGTGCATGCTCGTATAGTGTTTTTTATGCTGCCAGCGCCATGCATACAGTGACCCGCAGTTGAAATGCAATAAATTTCAACCAAAATTGTAATATATGAAAAAGGTTCACAGTGCAGAACCTACCAAGGTTCGTTTGTGAACGTGAACCTCTAAATTTCAGAGGTTCACACACAGAACGCGAACGTGAACCTCACGTTAACACCATCCCTAGTTACCATATTTCTGTGACCCAAATTCCGAATACTCTTTAGCGCCCACTAGTGGATTTCAAAATGAGTTATGGGCACATTGTATGTCAATATGACGTCACAGTAGAAACACTTTGCTTATAGACCAGAGGTGGTCTCGATCCGGTTCAGGAGTATGTGACTGTGTGTTGTGTACCCTGGACCAAAACCACATTTTCAGCCCCTGTCCGCCCAAATAAACAATGATTTTGGGCCCACAATAAGGTAATTCATCACCATCATCATCATTGGCTTATTAGTGTCGAAGCGACTTGGAGTAGTCTATGGAATCAGGCACCCACCTTGATGCAACTTCTAGGGGGGGCGCACTATATGCATCTGGTTTCTATATGCATCTGGTCGTTAAATTTTTTGAATGGATTCTTTCAATAATATTGGATCTTCCATATGACTATATATACATTATATAGTTTGATCCTCTCTCCGCCTACATGATCAGAGTTAGCGGTACAGCTGGCGGAGGATAATGACTTCGAAAATACAGGAAGCGTAATTGTACATCGTTAAGTCTTGTTCCCGTCACACCGATAAGATTGTTTATCAGCCTGATGTCGCTACGCTCCGCGGAGCTTTATTAACATCCCCCATCCAACCATTTATGGTCGCTACTCCATCTCCAATTTGAAAATGTTCCGTGGTCCAGATCGAAATTTGACGAGCTGATTACTAAAAGAAGTCAGCACTTTTGCCCAAACTTACTCGCGGGCTATTTTGGAAGGTGATTACGTTTAACATATTCGACTTATTCGTGAACCCCAGAATAAAGGCAAACCACCTCCACGTTTGGAACCACTATCTTTGAATGAAGCATTCAAACGGCCTTAACAATCTCTAGGAATATTGCGCTCGTGGCCCTGGAACTCTCACAATCAGCCTCGAATTTTTCATTGTTATGGAGATTGGCATTGGGACGCAACAATGCTGTCTGGCGAAACCAGAGAGTAGCTCAAGAAAAAAAGAGCCAGACAGCATTGTTGCGTCCAAATGCTAATCTCCATAACAATGAAAAATTCGAGGCTGATTGTGAGAGTTCCAGGGCCACGAGCGGAATAAAATTTATATTTTCGTAATCAGTGCAGAGTCAGCTTTCGATTGATACCCGTTTTACCAAATTTAATGACCGGCAAGCCGGTCAAAAATGACCGTCAAATTGCATGTAGCCAAATGGAAATTGTGACGTAATACAATTTCACTGAGGCGTGAGATTTGCCTGTGTCGACACCTTATAGGACACTATGGTGTGATGCTCCTGATGTAAGCCATGCTCTTGGTCTGCAGTGTTTCTTATTTAATTGGCATACTTAGTAATTGTTTACCTTTCTACAGGCATCATTAGTAATTAGGATCAATGATGTTAGTGTACGATTGTTGCCGGAATAAATTGGTAAGGTTTGCGTTGTTAGGAGGGACACCGTAGGCTAGTATTGATTCCGTTTTTGTGTAACTTTTTAGTTCACCGTAACACTTCCGTATTTCTACCGCTAAGACGATTCATGCGCCTTGGCTTTAATCAACGAATATATTGAAGGATATAGGCTACAAGTGTGGATTCGGTTGTGGTACGCGTTGACTACCGGGAGCCTTGCTACGTAAATCGAGTTTGATCTTGAAGAGCCGTAATACCTTCTGAGTGCGCTCTTTCATCGACTCTTTGTCTGGGCTTTGTTGTTCCTGCGAGAACAGCGACGCGGGGGAAGTGGAGTCCAGAATTTTCTCTAGCGTGGAATCGAACCCTGGCCGCCTAGGCAGCAGACGCTTATCGTCACCACAACACTATCTCACCCGCTACTACATCAGTATACAAAACAGAGATGGTGCGATGGACGAGTTAAGTAGCTAAATTAATAGGCCTATTTACCAATACCGTATCAGCAGCATTTGCTTTGATGATGAGAGATACTGCGGGCCGCAAAAGAAGTGTCTGCGCGCCGGCTGTTGAGAACACACTTTTTATACAACTATGTACTTTTCTCCTATAGATTGCATTATGCTTGTTGCCCAGTGCTCAACTATATACATAGTTTGTTACGGTAAAATTCCTGGTGAACAATTGTTGTAGGCCAGTGGTTCTTAGCCTATAGTGCAGTGGTTCCCAACCTTTTTTGGTGTCGTGCTGGCCCATTTCGAATTTCATAGTACGGTTGGAGCCGCACGAATACACTGATTCGGCATAACAAAAATTATAAAGCACGAAAGCACGTACCAACGAATAGCAACACTATCAAGAATAAAAAATCAATTGGCATTGGCTTTGAGCTGCAAGAAGTGTGTTAAAGCGAGGCGTAATTGCAGAGATTGCAGTACCCAGTGGTTCTCAACCCTTTTGTCTTCGCGGACCCCTTTCGGACCGTCACGGTCGTCCGCGGACCCCCACGAATTTTTAGTTCAAATTTCGCTCAATTATCGTGCAATCGTCATCTGTCTCGTGCAAATGATACCTGTATGCTTAAAGATAGACAGCAACAAAATGACTTTTCTTGGAAATAAGAACATACTATTCATGCAGAACTTGGGTTGACTTCTATTATTTCAAAGCGAATTCTGCAACTACATTTCCTGAAATACGTGGTCATGTCTTGAAAATCCGCTCCTTCGATTTGATATGAACGAGTGCCGAAAATCGATTTCCACAAATATAAGTGGTGGCGAATGTAGTAATACCGCGCAACGCCCAAAATTGGCAAACAATTTTTTTTAATGTACATATAACGTCAAGCCTGATCATTTCTATCTAGCAGCTTATCTTGAGGTTATTATGGATAAAATGGTTATGTATATCACAGGAGAAAATGGATTTTTGTAAACATTTCGAAGTCACCGTGATTGACCTTGCTTATCAATTTTTTCCCACAATCCCTAACAAAACATCTCAACGCAGAAAATTTTTGTATCGACTATTTATCAATTAAAATGATTCTACACGGTAGGATATTTCATCTTGGATGGTCATTTTGTTGATGTGAGCTCTGGAGTTCTACTAGTATTGAAGCGAAACTGCCAAATTACAAAGTATAAATTAGCTAAACAACTATTTTGAGACTTTGCAGACCACCTGAAAATGCTTCGCGGAACCCCGGTTGAGAACCACTTCAGTACGCAGTAGTTGCTGGAGGTGGTCATCGGTCAATCGTTTGCGATATCGACTTTTGATTCTGACTATTTTGCTAAAAAGCGCTTCACATAATGAGTTGTTCACAATAGAAAATCGTTTTTCTGGGCATTGATTATCAAGTTGGGAAACTTTGCCTTTGGAATTAGACTCCAAAATTCAAGGAAAGTCTTTACTTTTTAATGATTGCTTGAACTCGATATCTGACTGCATGTCTAGCAACTCACGTTGAAAATTACTTGGGGCAGTGGCCACAATATACGCAATACGATTTTGAAAACAAATTGATCATGGGCATGAAAGCAATCATTTCGTCAATGAGGCGGTTGAACTCATCAATAAAGTTGCTGATAAGCTCGTCGTATGCATCAAATGATCCATTGCTTTGATGTTCAGATACCGTTGGAAAATGTGTTGTATCACCACCCGCATTTAAGTCTGGTGGTGAGCTGACTTAAATTTGAGTGCCGAACCAAGTGCATTTGAGTGTGAGTATACTTTTTGGCGTGAGTTGAGTAACGAAATCGTTGCTGAGTAGAGAATCGCTACTCGACAGCAGAGGAATTGGTCTCCACCCTATATTATAAACTCCAGACTCCAAGCCAAGCAAGGGTGAATTCTTGAATATGAATGTATTTATTGTTATTGCTATAAATCGATTTTCTAATGTTTTCGTCAATGGGAGCCACAAGAAGGTTATCTGGGAGCCCCCCTCATTGAAATACAAATCGCCGACAGGGGGCGCTGGCGACAAGATTAAGAACCACTGAGACTTACATTGTATCTTATGGATGTGTATAGGATGGTACATTTGTTTCAATTTTCTGCGGTTTCGCATTCTATCCTCTTTTTTGGCTAATATCATTATGGACTTATGTTATGCAGTTACCAACGTAGTTTATCAGTTCTATACGTGAGTGCAAGCGATACAGCGCCGTTTTACTTACTTGCAAAATGCAATACCTTTAATCAGGGGTGGGCAATTATTTTTCCCCGCGGGCCAAATCAGAAGTAGAAAATGCGTTGGCGGGCCAAGTGAAATTTTGAGTTATATTCTCCAGCGCATTTCAATTTTATTTCGAAATTACATTGTTAATATATGATGCTCGGTGAATGTGGGGGTGAAGAGCGTGAAGCGCGAATTTTTTTCGTATTTAACTGCTCTGCGCGCCCACTTCGGATGCTTTCAAGCTCTGCCCAGTTTGAGAACCCCGGCACTAAAATGTATTTGGGATGGTACAAAGCTTATTGTCTATAGTCGATGCCTTCAGCTTTTGGTGAAATAGCCTTGGTGTTTAGCGAAGCTTGCAGTTCTTCTGAAATTCGCCCTCCCTTGACCGAGTGTCTGTCTTCGTGTTTTTGTCATAAGATCGGCTTTAATTTAAATCCTTAATCTCGGCGACCTGCTCAGCACAAACTAAAATAATGGGTTTACCCTTGACTCCAGTATATTCAGTGCTCTAAACCAGTGGTTCCCGACCTTTACTGATGTCGGAGCCGCATTACGAACTTCAGAGTACGTATGTGGAGCCTCATGAAAATGCTCAAGTACTTATAACGACCATTTAACAGCATGTGTACAATATACATATACACTTCTATACTCTTTATCGGTAATTTTAGGATTGATAAACACGGCTTGGGGAGTGCCATTATAATAAAAAAATGCAAATGCGTAAAATAGCCTATCAACAGGGCTAGAAAGAAAACAGTGTATTTCGCCGATTTACACCCTAGCGTAGGGTGTGAATCAGGTAAACAGCGCTTTAAGGTATCGAATTATGTTTTGGCGCCCATGTAACGTATGGAAATGAGTCAGACACACAAAATCTGAGGCAGATACATTATTTCATAGGGGGGTGTTGTGGATTCTGTTTTCGTGTAGCACCCCAACAGATGCAAAAAAACATAATAATAGTCGCCTGCTGTGCAAAGGTGCAGCAGTATTGAATTTACTGCTATTTATGCTTGACTATTAGCCGTAATCTCGATGCTAGTAAAATTGTATGGTCATTAGCTCGTCACATAAAAATATCATTTGAAGGCTATATCACCAATACAGGTAGAAGTAAAGTAGTCAATGAGAGCCTTGCACGGGGCCGCATTCTACCCATACTTTGCTACATTGACTTTAATTTGAATGTGGATTACGCATGTCAGGTACGTAGGCAGCTAAATCGTAGCATATTAATAAACAGGCTTCAAAGTAAGCCAATTTCCTGTTCAGTTATACAGCCTATGGTTTTAGTTCGCACAACAATAAAAATTAGGTTTTATGTTTTGAATTCCAAATAACCTTTCGCGGGCCGCACAAAATAGCTCCGCGGGCTCCTGCCTTTAACCATGCCTCAAAATTCGAATATTTTAGTTGACTTAACTCGAGTCAGCTCCGAAAAGCGAATGACTCGACTTGAGTCGATTCGAAATGTGAAATGACTCTATAGCACTTGTGAGTCGAAGGTAGTCTCGAGCATTGCCCCACCTACACTATAGATCAAATTATTAATTTTAAAGTTGAAGCCATACGCTGCGTTATTCTGCATGAAAACGTCGTTCAGATTACTCGGGATGGTGTGAACGTGAGGTTCACGTTCGCGTTCTGTGTCTGAACCTCAGAAATTTAGAGGTTCACAAACGAACCTTGGTAGGTTTTGCACTGTGAACCTTTTTTTCATATACTACAATTTTTCATGTCATCATAACATCTTTGATTGAAATTCTTTGCATTTCAACTTCGGCCAACTCTATGCATGGCGATGGCAGCACGTGAAAAATCACCACTTAACGACCATGCACATTGCAAAGCTCAAACTTTTTTACCTGATTTGTTACAAAAGTTTGCTTTAAATATTCAGCATTCCGTTTGTGAATATCTAGTGATTCAGCGTTGTGAGCTTGACCCATAATAACACAACATCACGAACGAAATACACTACAGGTAGGTAGTCAGCGAATGATGATCATCCAACCAATCAATAAAATTGATATTAAGAATAGATCGTTGTCTAATGTAAAAAAAATCTAGCAGGCGTACTGGATCAATCTTGATTTGATATTTATATTGTGTCATAAAAATCAAATCTGCGCGATTAGGGTGTTGGCCGCTGTATAACTTGTTTATGGGGTAATATAGGCAGCAAGTATAGAATATAGATACCCGTTTTACCATCTGCTCAATATGAATGTAGCAATAGTCAGACGCCGAATAATTGTCCGGTCTGGCCTAGACCATTAAGGCATAAGCTTATATTCCCTGGCAAGATCTCGCCGAAATTGTTGGCAAGGCGACGGAAGAATGGAAGATAACGATTTTATGGGATTATTCTGGCATTTGATTGCTCCAGTTGATACATTTGGTAACGTTTAAAAAGTAAGCATGTACTTCAGCATTGTGGCATAATGTGCCCTCAGTCGCCGCTCGCTCGGTATCGTGTACATTGTACAGTGTATAATGTACACTGTACTGTACAAGTGTACAGTGTACACTGTATAGCATGGGTTCTCAACTTCCCTTGTATAACGGGCCGCATCTTAACAGCAAAAGACGCTGCGGACTATTTCGTTACCGAGGCCATTATCACATTGAGCTCTCAGTGATATGAGAAGAAGTCCGGCGTTTGGGGTGATTTTTGAGCAAACCAATCAACCCTTTTCCTTTCATTCAATGGCGGGGTCGTGCACCATAGTTACATAAGTTAGCTTTGTCGAGTTGCAATTTTTTGGCTGGTCCCCTCCCCACGTTTGCCCAGCAAGCATTTCCTCTGCAATTATGTCCACTATGATAAGATGCACCCATATAATTAGCTACGCAATGTCTGTGGAGACAGTGAATCCGTCCAATGCTGGGCTTAAGTAGTCTACGGGGCAACGTGTTTCAAAACCTGTGGTAAAAGATCGACTGACATTACTGTTATACTCTTTTGGTCACGGTTGAATCAGACAACTGTAGCTTCGAAAGATGTCAGGTCATGTTGCCATTGCTGCTAAGTTGCGGAAACAGCAAATACTCGCACCGTTTTATCAAAATCACGCCTTCTCCAGCAGATTTCTTGGGTTTAGCGATGTTCCCAGCAATTTTGAACGATGTGTCTGCGACGTCCGAAATATGGATTTCTGGGCTAGCAAGTTTATTTTCGAAGATCAGGAGATACGTATAACTTCAGACAAAACTGTCGTGGTATCATGTTAAGCTTCTACGCTTCGTTACGGCAATTTTTCTTTGACAAGTATGACATACTGTTTTTCTAATTATATGTGAGAAAGCAATATTCATTGTTCCATGCAGAGTTACATACCCAGTTTTAGCAGTTAAATTTCCCGTTCCTTGTTATTGTCTCTGTTCAAACCATTCACGGCGAGTGAAACAATCTTTATGTACTACGTAGCGCAGACCTGGGCAAAGTGGCCCGCGGGCCAAATGCGGCCCGCGAAGCTATTCTGTGCGACCCGCGAAAGGTTGCTTGGAATTCAAAACAGAAAACCTGCTTTTTGAATGACAAAAGCCATAGGCTTTATCAGCTCAACAGGAAATTCATTTACTTTGAAGCCTGTTCATTTATATGCCACGATTACGGTGCCTATACTTACCTCACATGCGTTATCCATGTTCAAAATAAAGGCAATGTGGCAAAGTATGAGTAGCATATAAATTTACAAGAAATCACTTTTTCCCGATAGTTTAGTTCAAACCTTCTTTGTTATCACATTACGCATTATACCAGGCCCGGGCAAAGTGCGGCCCGCATAGCTATTCTGCGCGGCCCGCGAAAGGTTGCTTGGAATTCAAAACATAAAATTAGCTTTTTTAATGACTAAAACCATAAGCTGTATGAAATGAACAGGAAATTCGTTTACTTTGAAGCCTGTTCATTAATATGCCACGATTACGCTGCCTACGTACCTGGCATGCGTAATCCAGATTCAAAATAAAGGCAATATGGAAAGTATGAGTCACAAGAAATGACTCTTGCTATATAGTTTAGTTCAAACCTTCCTAGTTGACATTATTACATTACGCATTATACGGTATGTGTTTCAATTTGTGACGTGATATGTTCCCGAATCCCTAATTCGTAAAACAAGTCAATCATTGCTCGCGATTACTATATGACTCGTCATATCTATCACCTATAAAGGATTAACGGGCATGCAAAAAAAATAAAAGCCGAAAACGGAAATTCAATGAGGGTTTAGGTTTAGAATTTAGAGCACCAAATATTGGCATACTGGAGTCAGAGGTGAACCCATCCTTTTAGTTTGTGCCGATCACGCCGCCGAGATTAAGGATTTTAATAAAAGTCGGTCTTATGACAAAATCACGTAACACTCGATCATGGGAGGGCGAAGTTCAGAAAAATTGCAAGCTTCGCTCAACATAAAGGCTATTTAACCTGCACACTACTTGGAAGGCATCGACCAAGAAAATAAGCTTTGTACTATTGCATATACATTTCAGTGCAGTGGTTCTCGAACTGGGAGACGTGAAAGCATCAGAAGGGTGGCGCGAAGCCGAAGTTTATTGAAAAAAAATTCGCGCTCCGCACGATATACCCCCAGCTTATAGTTGCTGCTCTGTGTATTGTCCAACTTTGATATTTCACAATTCTCTCATCAAAACTCATAATCTTTCATGCCATCAAGCTATTCGTTAGGATTGCTAGCATTCTGGTTGCACCTTTTAATATTTCGTGATATCATGATAAGTGTGGGCGAAATTTTTCACCATCATGAGGGAAGGCGTGCCTAAAAAAGTTTGAGAAACACTGTTTAGAGTCACAATTGATGAACTTGAATAGGGATTTAAAGAGAGTTA
The DNA here is from genome assembly GCF_051294905.1 of Botryllus schlosseri. NCBI lineage: Eukaryota > Metazoa > Chordata > Ascidiacea > Stolidobranchia > Styelidae > Botryllus > Botryllus schlosseri. The sequence goes on along the minus strand of NC_137250.1, from coordinate 17,385,904 downwards.
AAATGTACCATGTATAACATTGTTTGGAATCAAGACAGTTAATAGATATTTTTTAATTAACCGTCACTTCATGATTACCTAATATCAACATATTCACTGAGCAGCATTTATTGTCAATGTAATTTCGAAATAAAATTAAGATATACGCTTGAAAATATTGTAATCTTTTCCACCCGAAACGTCAACGTATTTGGTTTTCTCATTTGGCCCGCGGAGAAAAATAATTGCCCACCTCTGCTCAAGGGTGTCGCGAGATAATGAGGTGTTCCGAGACTGGCAATCTGTTACGCTGGACAGCTTGCAACCGTTAGGTGTTTTTTTTTTTATTCAAAACTTTTGATGACTTTGGGGTTCGTGATTGAACAGGCACTGATTACCAGACTTGGACAACTAGCAAATTTGCGGCTTTTCCAAATTAGATTAGAACTCGATTACTGGCATTTCGATCTAATTTAGTGAATGAAAAGAACTAGTTGTCCAAGTCTGCTGATTACTGGCGTATCACGTCCCAACGCAAAACTAAAGTGGCATGCGCTCTCACTTTGCTTCCAAATGATGTCACACATCGAAATTTAACATCCTCTAGTGGGCGAGTCAACATTGCTGCAGGCATTCTAACGAGCCCATTTCAGATCTATAAACACAGTGATTTGCTCTTGATAAATGTTGATCCGTCTCAAGTAGTTTGGGAATTTCCTTATTCCTAGAATATATAGGTGACCAACGGGGTCCTTTGGTACAGCATAGTGAAACAGACCAATGTTGCTTTGATTTTAAGCCATCCTATTCAGTTATATCGACTGCCCGTCATTATGTCGGCGACGATAGTTTGCAATACATTCTAAGCTTTGATAAACGTGGACAATTATGTTGCATAGGAACTGAATCAATTCAAGATGTAGCGTGTCATAATTTGTGCCAAGCAGAGTCTTTCGATCTTCCTTATCGATGTCTGGCACGACACGATCACAATCGCATCAATCAATCCACAATCACACAGCAGCGCTTTAATCCTATTAGTATCCCAGGTATTTGCATAAAAAAGACTCTAAAAATTTCAGATTGTTTCGTTAAAAATACAAACAAAAATCCATATTTACTGTTGCTATCGGGTTAGAGCAAACTCGTGAACACGAAAACGATCTTCGTCGTCATCGATGTAATCTGTATACAAACCTATATCACTCACAGACTTTGATGAAGCCTCGAATGGATAACTGACAAAAACTGTTTGTATATGTGTCAACAAGTATGATAAGTAGCCTAAGCCGTACGTGTATCTTTGAAAGCACCGTTATCATTGCCCATGTCCACTAGGGTTGTCCATAATTTGGAAAATCTCAAAACAGATGCGTATTCATGTCTCATTCTGTAGATTATTGATAAAAAACGTCAATGAACTTGCAATAAGCTCATATAAAAGTCGGTAACATTTGTCTAAATGCGTTTGAAAGTAGCTGCCGTAGAGTGGGCGTGTCAGCGACCATAGAACGGCGAGAAGACTAGTAATCACGAAATCACGTCTCTTGATTGGTTAATCAGCTATGCTTGAATGATCACTACCACAGCGGCTTGCTGATTATGTGCTTCTACTAGTTCAAGAAGTTCGCTAAAGGCAATGATTCTGTAAGCGCATTGCTGTACGTTGATGATTTGATAATAAAATGAGACATCTGGTCATTGAATGTTTTAATGTTAAAACCAGGTACCGATAGGTTTAGAGCAACCATAGCCTCTTGCAGGCATGACAGAGGTGAAACAGCGAATGATTGTGAACTTATAGAACTAAGTATTGATCCCAGAAATGCCTATCTGATATGCTTGAGATTACGCCAAGTGTTCCTGCTTTTCTGGGTGCAGGTAAGGCATATTAGACATCGTCAAACTGGTGCAGCATACCATGTGAGATAGACACATTCCTGTATGCTCAGAAGATATGTGGGCCGACCAGGTAGCTTACATTGGATTTATGAAGAAGAGTAACTACCACACCGCTTCAATACATCCTTATTATGTCCATGTCTCGTTTAATTCAAGCATTAGTCGTGATGCAGCCGGTAATGTTCTAAGATTCATTAAGGACACGCTAGGCAATGCCAGGGCCGTAACAGCACTTCGTCAGCCCCCCCCCAAAGTTTGGTCGTGGGCCCCCCATAGGGATATAGACCGAACTTATGGGGGGCTTCGCCCCCCAGACCCCCCTCCGGCGTTACCCTGTTTACCGCTATTTATCATATGCGTTGGTACTTTGTTCAGTGAATCAACTTTTGTCGCCTAAGCACGCGAAGCGCGGGAAATTTCTAGAATTCACGACTGAATCGGTCAGTATGATCGGGAATTGCATATATATTGTTATCAATTTTTATCTTCTCTCCGCTCACGTAATCAGATTTGCCGGTAAAGCTGAGTGAGGTGTGTTTGAAAAGGTAGGACCACTCAATAATAATTAAACATCTTCGGGCGTATACCCGTTGGCAGGAACGAAACAGCACCTCGTCAGGCCCCCAAAAACGTGGGTCTTGGGCTCCCATAGGGTGATGAAACGACCCCTCCATCACGTTGTTCGCGTCACGAAATCATCTGTGCTGTATTGTGAGCCAGCGCGAAGCGCGAAAATTTTCGATAATTTATGATTAAATCGGTCAATCAGATCGGCGATTGCATATATATTATGCTATCAGCTTATTGTCCTCTCTACTCACGTAATTAGATTTACCGGTAGAGCTGAGTGAAGTGTCTTGAAAACGGGAGGGCCCGGAAATAATAATTAAACATCTTCGGGCGGGCGGACCCGTTGATATGACTTCGTTACGTGATGTTATTTCGTGACTTCCTGTCTGCTATATCAAAAAATATAGAATCATCCAAACGTAGGCTTCTAAACTAAGAGACGCACACGATTTCAAATTGGTATTTCTTCACTGGCATAAAATTTTTCCAAGCGTGATGGTATTTGTCTTGGGTTCAGATTGCAAAGACAGGAACATTCGGCGCCAGTCATTTAGGCGCCTATGGACAATTAAACCTACATGTATTTTGTATATATAACGAAGTCTTTGGTCAGCATAAGGGCATAGACCCTTTCGGCCAAGGTTTTCTCGCTGCCGATCGTTCTGGCACACTTCTTGGAGTCGCATGTTATATGGCCTAAAGCTTGATTGTATGTCTTGGTGGGTCGTGGCGCGGTAATGGCCCAATACCCAATAATAAAGAGATATGGCTACTTGAATTCGCGCCCGGCGCGAGAAAATTTTGAAAAAATTGGATAAATTTTCACTCAATGATTTATGCTTATTCACGAAATAATTTTGGGCCCCCTTTGAGCTCGGGCCCCCCCAATTGGGGGGTTTGGGGTGCGGCAGTTACGGTGCTGGGCAATGCAAGCAAACTGTATTTTGCTGGTCCTACCAGCATAGTCTGTGCTCGTCTTTAGACCTCATGCCCGGCATCATTGAGGACTTTGAAAGCACATGCTGGTATGATTCATTATGCTGCAGTAATCTGACAAGTGCCAAGCATAAATGACCGATTCATCCAGCCCTTACAGCATTCAAGACTGCAATTATATACTACGACAAGAGCCTAATAAGATCAGACAAAGTAGTACCAATGTCAAGTTTTATATTTGTATTCAGTGATGGTACATCCCCTCTGAAACTAGAAATTCGTTTGCCACTTGCATAAGCGCCTTTGCAATATTTTTCCGCTTTCCATGAATGACATCAAGGCATACAGGCCACAACGGTTACCTTCACAATAAGCCATCCAGTCATGTATTTAAAGATATTGTGAAGCAGCTGTTCTTTGTTCATCATGTATTTCGTAACTCAACATGCTCTGAATTAATCCTAAATCATTATTTGCGGACCAATCTACAATGCGCTTACAGAATCACCGCCGTTAGTCGACTCCTTGACCAGCAGATCAGCAAGCCGCCAACGTCGTGATCATTGAAGCATAGCAGATTAGCTAATTAAACGCAGTGATTTCGTGATTACTAGTCTGCCTGCCGTTCTATGGTCGCTGACACGCCCACTCTACGGCAGCTACTTTCAAACGCATTTAGACAAATGTCAACGACTTTCCCGTGAGTTTATTGCAGGTCTATTGACGTTTTTCAACTATAATCTATAGAATGAGACATGGATACGCATAAATTTTGAGATTTTCCAAATTATGGACAACCCTAATGTCCATTGTCCACGTAGAAACCCAATGTCAATATAACACGCATCCAACCGCATTTTAGTGTCGCTTCTCTCCCATGGTATAAACTACAATCCACAATGTACAAAAATTGCTGACAACTGTATATTATCTTTTTGTGGTAGCGAAAATCGTGTTATTTCATTGAATACTCTTTGTTAAAATTAGTTCCTGTCTTCGATTTGTACATATCGCTTTTACTGTATTTTCCTAGCAAAGCTGTTTACAAAATATATCTAGACATGACAACCGACGAGTTGCAATTAGACTCCCAACTCCTAACCAGACGGGTTTTAGCAGCTTCATAGTTGACACAGACCGTGCTACGCTGTTATATTCTCAAGTACGAAGTATAACACCGAAAACACTGCTATTGGCACGCGGCTTCTATTTACAATATATCACGCATTATTACGAAGCTGCAGAATACTTTCGTTAATTAGTAATATAACCGATTTTTATTTGCGGTAAGCAAGCTGTTTTTCTCGGTTCCGTCTCTGCATTCCAACCCGATAACGTGCATTTATCATCAATTACTTCCGTCTTAATCAAGGATGAGTAACACCAACAAGTCGAAAATAATGCCTCCCAAGTCGTAATTCTCCATATAAAGGAATATATGAGTCCTGAAAAGCGAATATCATAATGCATTGTCAGGAATACAGCAAGATCATGCTTCGTTCTGATTTCGCCAATTGTAGGCCTATACGTTGTCTCGACAAAAGATACCTCCAGACATTGATGATCGATCATTTAGGAGATAGATATATTTACTGTATTTTACCAATTTGTTAGTTATTTCCTTTTCGTGGTCGCCGATTTCAGTGTGGAAGAGATATAGTTCATTTGTGTATGATATCAATATCGTATTAACTAGGCTATCTTGTGGCTTTCCATCGCTTCAGTTTGGAGTCCGGTCAAGGTCGACGCCAGAAGCAATGCTTAAGTGTTGCAAGTTTATCTATAGGCCGCTCCATGCCGTCTGATCCGCGTAAGCGGTATCTTGTACAATCCTATAACGAGAGTGGGTCTTGCCACAAGTCAGCCGATCATGCATCGAAAAGATCAATATCACCCAGGAGTAAAATGGAAAGATCATACATGCTGAAACACTATGAATACTCAACAAACAACAGTATTAAGACTAACTCAATGAATTTGACAAATTTCCTGCTGATCACAGCCATATTTCTTTTATTAATTAGAAATGCATTTATCCAAACGCTATCACTGGCCTATCTCAAGATGAAAACGCTTGTAAAATACACAGCATCACTTTCTGTTCAGGCATTTCTGGAACGCGATGTTTGGTCATTTTGTAAAGGGAATTGAAAATTCCAATTTGATTTCACACTGCTTCTAGTGGTTGGAGTTGAGTCACATTTGGCCCATTTTTAGTCAACCTAAAAATTAAATCAGTGAAATGTAAAATATGAACAACCCTAAATTGCAGAATTGCGACGAGCGCTATATTGCGACACGATGACGAAGAATACGCTCCTATTTTCTAAATCATTTTGAAACTTGATGTGTTTTTTTCTGATAAATATATCATCGTCCAACATCTTGCATTTTGCAATTGAAATATCAAATAATAGTATATTCGACGTACATGCAGGATATAGATGACGTGGACCAGCGGTGGACAATCACTGACGGAGACTGTTGGCAAGCAAACTGCACCAATGACTAATAAACAACTGCACGGCATTAACGAAGTATTTTCTCGCTTATGTCGAATACGTTCTTTTTCACAGATGAAATCACGATTATACTCATAATATTGCGCATCATGTTACTCATATCCCATGAGGCAAACCCTTGTCAACTGTCGCGTGAGCCGGTCTCATACAAATATAGCTAACCACACGGGTTTAGAACATGTAGCATACATCTCACGCTCTTTCGTTATCGTAAAATATGGTCATGAGAGTCTGTATACTGCTTGGAACATGTGGTGCTATGAGTAAATACTACACCCGAGATAAAATCGCAATCGCAGCAGTTTCGACCGCGTTCGACGCATCAAGATGAAATGTGCGATGTAGACTATTTAAAGTTTAGTATACACATTTGTAAATGAGAAAAGTGGAACGTATACATTCTTTGTATATTTAGATAAGCGTTCGTTGGAATGAATGTCGTGTAAATACACCATAATTTCCTGAATACATTTTGATCTCCTGGCGTTTGATTTCGTATTCAATACTAATGACATGGTTGCAAACGGTCGTTGGTGACTCATTAAATATAATGTGTAACAATGTCAAAGTGTCAAGATCGAGGGAAAAGGGCGAAACTTCTGAGAATTCTCGCTTTATGTCAACGTAGACCGTAATCAACTTCGGAACATGATCAGGATCTACTTTCTGTTTCTGATTGCCATCGGTTACGCTTGCCAACATCAGTGCGATGTCGCATTCAGTCTTGTATATCAATTATATCCCGGTCGTGATTAATGCGATCCGGACAAGTCGCTGGCGCTTGTGCTAGCATGTTTGTTTGTATGCAGGGTTGAATATTGCTGCTTCGACATAAATAGATAGATTCGTTATTTTCCCACCCCAGTAAAAGTTCGGTACGGAGCGGGTAACCACGCAAAGTCACAGGGCCTTAGTCCACTGTCGCCAACTGTAGGGTATATACGCATGTCGCACGGTGTTGACATTTACATGGAAAATAGATGAATAAATAAGTAGAGATTACACTGTATAAAATATATTTGAAGAAACGTTAATTTCGAATAAAAATGAGATACACACTAACCAATACGTCATAGAACATTTACTCAGGTGTTGATCCCGGTCATCGTCATTTTACACCATGCCGATATAATCTCTACCATGATACACCTGAACTAGCAACTTGTAGCACGGCCCACACCGATACTAGGCTATTCAAAATACACCGCGTATGTGAATCGGACACTTATCAAGTTATACTTGAAAAGAATAGTTTATCCAGTTGCAGCGTGATACACGTCGCGCTATTATGGTATAGAATTTCTGTTTATTGTCAAGTTCATTATCTTTTGATCTTACAACCATGTGGTGGAGAGGATGTGTTTTAAAAGCATTCGGGGACCACTGACTTATAAAGTGTACCGCATCCTTAGGTTCTATGGCGGATTTTCAGCTAGAGAAGATGAATAACCTGTCACATCTGATGGTGGCGTGGTAGTCTTCCCGTTATTTTCCTGTTCATTCTTTGTTGATTTCACAGCTATAGTGGTATGTGCCTTACATATCTCGTCGGAGGGTATGTGTTTCAAAAACATTTGAAAACCCTGGCTTATAAAGTGTACCGCGACATCACAGATTCTGTTGCGAATTTTCAGGTGGGAATGATGAATAACCTGCCATATCTGATAGCGGCGTGGTAGTTTAATGAAATCTACTCCCGACCTGATCGAATGATGAGTCGTATCTAGGACTGTCGGAAAATACACGTGTTGTAATGTGATGCCACCCACTCGTATCGTTCATTGTTATTCTCATTTTTACTTTATTACTTTATGATATTGATCAAAAATGATGAATTCCCAGCTTCTGATCAATTTACGTTGTAACGGCATAGTCGACGTAAACACTGATTTCTTTATCAACGTCGTGATGTAATCGAATTTTCTTCAGAAAGCACTAGAAAAGGTCAATAAATTTATTCGGGCGTGGTATCAAACGATGCCGCACAGCCAATTCTCCGGGCTTATCAGATAGACCGTAGGCCTTTACGCACACAGCTATTCGCCATGACGTTTAAATAAACGCTGTTTATGCTGTTTACCGAATTAATTTTTTCTCATACACGCGTACAACTTAATACGTATCAGAAAGATGTTAGTGTTCATAATGACTATATATGAGTTGTGTACGTCAACCCGCATTATTGAAAGACGGAAATGCATACTATTGTGAAATGGCAATAGACGTCTCAGACGTAACCGACTAACGATATCAACAAAATACATCATAAACCAGAATACTCTAATTTGAAGTTGCGTGTATCCCTATCGGGTCGCACATAAACTTTTTCGATATAGTGGAGTGTGGATTGCGCATTGCGTAACTATCATTGTCGGTTTCATTATTATTTTGATGTACAGTGTTGCGGTGTTTGGTGTACGGAAAACTGATATATTTCTTCACCGTCGACAAAAGGAACCTTTATGATCTATAGCATGGAAATTTTATTCTATGACGAGGAACAGTGACTACAATCGTCTAGGTCACGGGGAAACCGTCATCCACAGTTGTTTTTACGCCGTACTATTTGATTTCACGTAAATGCTATATTCTGAAATATGAATATTCGTAAAACAGAAAGTGAAGTACAGTGTATCTAGACCAGGGGTGGCCAACCTTTTTGCCATCCACGGCCGCATTTCGACCACTCATGTAGCCCACGGCCGTCGTAATGAGCGAGATGGACGCCAAATAACCAGGTTAAAGTTTCTATGTTCATTTCCGGTGAACTCTGGACTAATCTATTAAATGATATAGGCTTACTATACGCACTGGAATCGCGAGTGGTCACTGGTAATGTCAAGTAACTGCTCGGTGTCGCACGAAGCGCGAAAATTTTTTCCGATTGACTAATGAATTTCGTCCTTGATATTAGTAGTTTTAAATATTACTATCAAACATCTATCCTTTCTCAGCCCATGTGATGCGATCCAGACCAGGGGCGGCCAACGTGTGGCCCGAAAGGCAATTTTCGAAATTATAGTGACATTATCAAATAATGAATACCCATGTAATTTATAGTGATATTTCCTATATATTCGTCTTTTACCATAAAGTAGAATATTTCTCGGCAGATTTTTTTTAAACTTTGCGTGATGTATTCTCACTCGATTTCTTGCTTATCCCATCCGGTAAATTAAAGTTGAAAAGTGTATACGCCTAATTGACAGAATTGAGTCTAGCTATATATATTCGCAATTATGAATCATCCAACAATTATCATCCAACATGCGACTTCGTATGTACTGTACAAGTACACTCACAGAAAGATCGTCCTTGAAAGACGAGCCAAGTGGTATACAGCGGCGACCCGAAATATATGCAAGTAAGAACATTATTGACCGAATTCATTTATTGATTATGAAAAAATTGGCGTGGCTAATGCATATATATGAGTTTTCGTGACATAAATGCTATGGATTTTGATGCGTAGTAATATAATGCGCAACATTACCTACAATCTCGCTCGCACCTGTCGGATGACTCAAAAAGCTCATCAACGTTCTGTGGCCCGCGCGATGGTTCGTAAATTGCGTGCGTCTCTTTGGCGGAAAGGTTGGCCACCCCTGATCTAGGCTACACGAAATGATTATCACGATTTTCCCCTATTTGAAAATGTGATAAACATTCATATAGCATCTACGGCCGCAACAAATAACGATAGCTTGCTGCGTATGTACGACTGGAGTGTAGTACATTGAGCATCACAGCATACATCTTCGTGAACTGCAATTTTATTAAAGATTAGGATAGTGTTTATAGGAGGCCACTTGAATTTTTGTGCAGTTGGGCAACCGATCCTGCATGGTTATTCGGGACAAAATAGTTACCGATATTGCAGTCCAGTGGAAAATAGGCGTAATATTATTAAAATCATTTCTACGTAGCATTATCAAATATTTCATAGTTTCGAAAATAATATGAACGCAAACCCTTCGCGAATGAAATGGACAAAGAATTATTCCATGCATGTCAATATAGATACGTTGGATGTTGTATCGGTTCCAATAATGTGATAACTTTGCGTCGGAAACGTTGCGAGCTTAGTCATAGAAACCAGACCTGCAAAATTACGGTGGAAAACACGATACTGCGAAATAATTATATACGGGATCTCGATCGATCAGTATACGGTGTGAGAAAACACGATGTGCTGGTCAATACTTGTCACGTGAAACCGCAAAATTGACAATCATTTTTTTCCTTGAACGTGATGAATGGGCGAAGAACGCGCGTTTGACATTTGCTGGTTCACACTAATTTTCGCCGGAATGCCCACGGCCTAATCCGTGCTGCTTTAAATCGCCTGTCGCAAAGCAGACGCCAGTTCATTTCACAATTTACAAACTCGCGAGCTGTAAGAAACCGCAAGATGTCTTCGAGCGTACGAATATTGGTTTTATTGGTAAGGAGCTTTAACGGTAGCGAGAAATGGTAGTGGCGATAGAGCAAGGGTGTAATATACAAATAAGTAATATGCTGAGTTACGGTTAAAACTGTTGCAAGTTGGATCACGTTACGGTACTATTGTTGACTTGAGGGTTGTTTGGATGCATCTGAAGCTCTCATCGTGAGAATATTACATTATAGGCAGATTTACTGAGTTGTCACAATTAACAATCGTGTTATGAGTAGGGCCATTTTTATATGACCTTAAAAAATCAATTATATGACTTTATTTTTGGGAAAATATGACTTTATATGACTTTATGCGAAAATCGTGTATTTTTACATGTAACCAACGTCACTCATGGAACTGACGAGTAAAACATGAACACCATAACAGTAATACGCATCCATTTTTATTTTAAACCACTTTTGTGGTAGTTTCATATAGTGTGGAATGTTGGAGTCTTTAAAGTTACGATTTGGACGTAAAAATGACTTTAGTAAGGAAAATGAGCGCTCCACAGACGCTGATGTTGGTTGACACTTTTGCAGTTTTGCATACAGCGCTGGTGAAATGTCTTGCCTTTGTAGTTCCATAATTTGTTTCACAACGTTTTTGTCCAATCGCTTCTTAATGTAATTTTTGAGCTCAAGCGGATCTTTTCCGAATTAGAGGGCATTTAGATCAGCATGAGCCTCTTTGATAGTGTACGTTACATTTTCAGTATCAAGTTTGAAATATTGTTGTAGTGGAGGCATATTTCTGTTAACTCGTCAACTTTGGATCGTTCACTGAATCTTTGACGCTCTTTACAATAACTCCTTCAGCTTCCCATGCGTTGACTATTTCTTTCACTCGTAGAAGTCTCTGAACTGCAAATGACGTCCCACTTCAGTGCACAGAAGTAAAACAGATTGTGTAGCAACAAAATGCAATGTGTGACCTCATAGTGCAATGTGTGACCTCGTAGGTCTGTAATGTTATGTAGGCTAACCTTACAGTTTGCCTTCGTTCAATCAGAAATTGCCTTACTTTCTTAGTGCGTAATTGCTTCAATTGGCACTTTTTATTTAAAGTATACAACAATATGACTTTATAACTCAAATATGACCTAACCAGGAAAATATGACTTTATATGACTTTATAACTTTCTTAATATACCCCATATGGATGCGGTTTTTGCGTTAAAATTGATTTCACGACTTACTGATGCATAGAAAAAAATATGACTTTAATGACTTTAAATGGCCCTAGTTATGAGTCTAAGTGATATATTGCTCAAAATTGCCTTGCACTATTCTCGCATACATCGCATTCGCAATATTTAATTCTATTCACATTATTGTCTGATCTCCGCGGAATATGGAAATAATAATATGCCGGATTTTATGTGCTCGATAAGTCTTACATTTTAATCGATTGTAATCCATAGTCACAATTGAAATCTTGATTCAGATGTACAATACGGCATCTGGGTGGTCTTGTTAAAAGACACTAAACCAGTGGCTTCAACTATAATACTATCAATAGCTGGCCTACCGAACGATTTATTGATTAGGAAGTTTATTTTTGCTTTTTCACAACGGATATATTGGGTGTTTAGTACACGCCCTATATGTGCAATCAAAAATTTTCTCTCTTTTTGCCGTATTTATTCCACAAACTCCAACGGTTTTCAATTATAATAATGGCTACTTATATCTTGACAAACCCCACGCTTTTAGCTCGGTACAATTGAATTTGAAAACAAATATTGTGACATTTCAGGCAATTCTATACTGTGGATTTACCGGAGCTTCAGCGGCCTCGATACCCGGTAAGAAAGTGTTGAATGATCTAAAATCGATCGGTATCGAAACTCCCAATTTCTGGGGATGCACTGTGTATTACATGCATTTTACTTCAACTCAGAAACACGACAAATTTCGGAATGTCATCCTATCAATTGTACAAATGTTCATTGCGATTTAGTGACCTCAGTCTTACTGTCGTAAAGGACTTGAAATAATATGAACTGAAGTAAATATATATTTCTGCGATTCATATGTCGCCGTGACAAACTTTTGGATTTTCGTAGCATGGGTTTTTTCAGTATCTAGAACAGCTGTGATTTTATGTGCAATTTTTTCTCGTTTAGTGGGGGGAAGCTGTTCCGGGCGGTGTTTTGATGAAGGTAACACTGAGGAAGCGGAATGTTTTTGTGACGAAAAATGTTCGAGATTAGGCAACTGCTGTTTCGACTTTGTTGAGATATGCGTCAACGCAAGTGAGTGAATTGGATGTATGTCAGCTTGCTGCGTATAGTGATTCTAATTGGCATGAGTCTAGGATTGATTAGAAAAGTTCAATAGCTTAACTGTTTAAAAGCTTAATTTGGATTTAAATAATCTAATGCCTGAATTATGGAATTGCAGAATAGGCAACAAGCGATATAATAACAAAAGATTACATACTTAGATACGCGAGGAACATAGTCCGTTGCATGAAAGTAGGATATAGATAATAAGTACAATATATATAATATAATAAGATATATTATGATTTATTAACTGGGAAAATCAACAATGAGCTAGCGACTCTATGATTTCGTAATCCATCTTATGATGAGCGGTCATGGATGAGCCCATAAACCATGAGCATGATTACAAGAGTTTCATGAAGTCTTGTTTGGAATGACCGTGATCATCACGCACCGCATCAGTATCGAAAGTAATCATTAAATCTCTAGTGTGGTATAAATTACACCAGTCCAAAATATATGTTCAGGCTGTCAGCTACTTCCCAGCCAGGTGACATTTGAAGCGTGGCTTTCATTTTCACCTGCGAGAAATTAATCAATCATTATAATTTGTAATCGAAAACAAGAGGCTGATCGTGATTTCGATTCGTGTTGGTCGCGATTAGTGAATTTCACCCTTAGTTGTGGCGTTTTCTTTATAACTGAGAAAATTGCGGGTATCATTCAGGACAATAATAAGTAATGTTAATTTCTTTCGAAACAGGCCTGTGTGACAGTCGCTGTTATGATCGTTATGACAGGACAAAGCCATGCCAATGCAACGAGAAATGTACTGAATTCGGAAACTGTTGTGAAGATTACGAAGAAAGCTGTCAAAAACGTAAGTATATACAAAAAGCCAGCGACTTAGCGTGATGTGATGCAGGTACATGGATGATTCAAGAGCTACTCGACCCGATAACCTTTGTTTAATATCGGCTGAAATCCGCTTATTATATTGGGTCGATTTACGTTACCATGCTACGGAGTGTTTAACTGAGCGCGTGCGATAATCATCATCTGATAATCATCAAACTGGATTTATAAACAGTCAACAAGTACAACATATACAATGAAAGTGGTAAATGAGGATTATTTCCAACTTTCACAATCTAGGTAAATTAGCTTTCCGGTCATAGACTTCGTTATCTTCGAAATCCGTGGTTTACCGCTCGTTTATCGCTCGTCGTTTTGATCTTAGCAACCCCGCAAATTAAGTGACATTTAAGCACAAAACAACAGCTATAAAGAGGAACATTTTATTCCGGAAGAGCGTAGGAATGATAACAATTCAAAGAGTGGCCAGAATTCAGCGTTGCAACGACGTCACGGTCACGATACCAAAAGTGGTCGCCATATTTCGTACTCGAAATTCCATACCGGCCGAGTCTCCGTTCGGTTCCAACAGTTTTACAGTTACATGCGTTTCTGTTGTTGGTGGTGATATTCATGGTGTTTGTCGACTATTGGTCATGGTCATTTACACTAGTCGAAATTTCTTCATTTTTATTACATGCGTCAGGGTCACTTGCTGGTCTGAATTTCACGATCCCTATAATTTAACAGCATACATTTTGCCAAGACACGAGACGGGAATATATGGATTATGCAGTAGATCTATGTTCGTAGAATCGACGGTGACGACTTGCATTATTTCCAGCGTCATGTTCCGGCCAGTGTCTCGCATCCGGGCGAGTTGAGGGATCTGCTGGAACCGGCTGCTACTGCGACGACAAGTGCTCGCAATACGGAAATTGCTGCGAAGATTACATTGACTCCTGCGCGAATGAGAGTACGTCGCGCGAACGCACAGGTCTTCGCGTCGGTGCTAACTGTTGTTCACCCTCGCAGCGCTGTGTTCCGGGAGATGCTATGCGAAATACGACAGAAAACTCCCGTGCCAATGCAACGAGAAATGCGCAGAGTACGGAAACTGCTGCGAAGACTATGAAGAAATCTGCTCAGCGCGTGAGTGACACTGTATGATTATTGATTAGCTTTGGCGTTGATTCGAGTAGAGTTGGAAAACTGCGAAGTTTTCGGCTTTCCGCATTAGCTTAGAGTTTTTTCAATTAGATTAAAATCTGAATTACTGAATTCGTAGAAAACCTAAAAATCTATATAACTTCAAAATTAGAGAGATTTACAACGAAGATCTAGCTCATGTTCATATCAATCAGATTCATTTTCATATAGACTTATGAATGGCAAATGTCTTTACATCAATCTTGGCTACTTTCGCACTACACATTAGGCTAGAATTTAATTGCTGAATTCGCGAAAAAACATGAAAATCGAATTATATTCCGAAAATATAACAAAAAATCAAGTTAAATTCATATAAAATCAGAATTCATTCTCATAGGTACGTGATTTATAAATTATGTACGTCAAGCTTGGCTCGTTTCGCACTATATACATTATACACTTATCTGGTAGCCTTTTCAGAAAAACCCGAAATTATATTAGAATTAATATCAGAGCATTGAAACACTTAACAAATTAGATTTGAATTATATGACCGGTATTTCGCTCTACTTAGTCGAATGGAAAAACTAGAATGCTCCAACTATCCAAGTCTGGATTAGAGTGGATTGTGTTTGAACCGTTTCTCGTTATTAGCCTCTTGCGCGGGAAACTGTTTCGAGGAAAATCCGCTGACTCGCGGCGCAGAAGAATGCTATTGCAATGAGGAATGCTCGCAATTTGGGAACTGCTGTGCGGATTACGTTGCAGAATGCGCCAATATCAGTAAGTACGACGATATGGGAAAGGATCAACCTTTTTCTGTTACTGCACTCGCCCCTGTTTGCCATGCACCATAGACTCACCTGACGGGTTAGCATGTGACTACATGTTCGATCGACGACATGTAGTTGTTGATAACTCGGAGGTAGAGAACGTCGATGTACAATGTACATTGTACAATTGAATGTATATTCATATGTTCGTGTATATTTCAATGAGTATATCATTAAATTATGTAGGGCATGTACTGTGTGAGGCTGGGCTCGTATCCAGAACGAGCATTAATTGTAACTATTAAATAGTATATTCATATTGAAATGAACCCGAACATTTTCGGCTGACACTCGTCAGGGGTAATCGTCAGCAACTAGTAGAGAATTGGAAAGAACATTGTATATCAAAAATGTTCTTTCCAATTCTCTACTAGTTGCTGACGATTACCCCTGACGAGTGTCAGCCGAAAATATTCGGGTTCATTTCAATATGAATATACTATTTAATTGTATATTGAAGTTCTGTACCTCCAAGAAGCTCTTCAAATTGTAACTATTCGATTCAAGAAATAGAGAAGATTTTTCCAGTACTGAACTTATAGGCCCCTTGGTACACGAGTCTTTTTTATCAACGTAAATGATAGTTTCGATATGCTCTTATCGCCGTGGCATCATCCTGAACATGTAGCGTACGACAGTTCTGTGAAACATCGATTGACATTGTCATAAAAGCGCTCTGAAATTGATATGGTCGAAAAGTATCAAATTATCCGTAATGTAGTGTAACTGGCAATCATTTTTGTCGCATCAAAAGTTACATATTTCGAACTTTCCAAGTCACTCATGCTGGTATGATTTCATAATGAATGGTACCAGCGTGTACTCAAAGGCGGCGTGGAGTCTGTGGACACACGGAAAATCACGTGACTGTCACGCCCTGATTACTTTGATACCTTTGTTATTGTCGATCCGTCTGCAGCTGTAATTACCGGCAAAGTAACTGTTGATCTTTCTTGATTTTGACTGTCTTCAATATCGATATGGGTGGGAGGATTCGGTATGGTATATTTCGATGTTGTCATCTAGCGCTGTACCAAGTTTTAAGGCTGTGACTCAATGATTGGCGTAGTAACTTCGCTAGCAAAGTCGAGTATCCGGTAGATCAGCGCGCGCCGATATATTGCCGACTTCGTTAACGAAATTACCAGTCTAATCATTGAGTGACAATTCTGAAACGTACCACGAAGTTGGATAACACAACCAAAATATACTTTACAAAATTTCGTCATCCATCTCGGTATGAAACACTTGCAAAATTCACATATACCAATATCGTCTTTTGCGAAAAATTCTTCATGCGGTAGGCTCAATGCCACAATGCGCACGCAGACCCTGGCACACTCGACTTTGATAACGTACTCACTAGACTTTGATAACGTACTCACTACTGTTACTCGCTGCGGTGGTACTCGAATTCGCTATTCTGCGCCTAATACACAATTCGGATTAGAACCACGCCAGTACTAGATTTTGTCCAGCCCTAGACTACAGTGTGCCCTTCAACGAATTTTTCTGTAGCAACAACAGCTCGGATCAGTACTCTCGCCATATTTTGTCGTATATATGAGTTGCTATGTTGTATTGCGTATCACGTATATCATCTTTCGGATACCACAGCTTTATCTTGCATGATGTATAGCCTATACTGCACACATTATGGAGATAATGGTTGTACATTCGTAGGTATCTGCGCGAATCGTTGCTTTGCCAAGTACGATCGAGGCCTGCCTTGTCAATGCAACGACCGATGCGAAGAATTCGGCAATTGCTGTGAGGATTATTTGGCGGAGTGTGCATCTGGTAATACCGCGCATCCATAAGTGTTAAGATTGAAATACGAGCTATCCCGCGGCCTCTGTCTCCAATCCTTGCGAGAACTAACCTATGTTTAAAACACCGCTTTCGTAAAATATAGCGTTTCAACGTTATATTTTCGATTTTTTTCGCCACTTTACCAGATCTCGACTAGCATTGCTCTATACATGTAACGTGCTCCTAAACACTGCATGTGCCCAAATAGTATCATGGCCATCAACTGAAATGCGCTTCATTAACTTATTTTAAGACTTGCTTACGCCTGATTGTCAAGAATTTGTGATCACAACGTGATGGTGGTGGGATCTAACCAATTCATTATTATTAAATTGTAGCCAAAGGCAGCTGCTTTGGAAAATGCGATATTGTTGGACCGGTGGGGCAGAACGGCTGCTATTGTGACGACAAGTGTGCGATTTTGAATAACTGCTGCGATGACTTCGTACCACACTGCGCTCGAAACGGTATGGAGCTATGCTTCTTGACTGCTTCTTTTGAAAGTGAAAGAATGCAATGATACATGTAATGTAATTGGTATAATCTGATTAAGTGATCGGGACATTCTATGATTTAATTTGTTAACGATAAATTGTATGTATCGTACTGGAATACATAGGCTATATGTATAATTGTATGTGCGTGTCTGTGTGGTTAACGTGGATCGATTAAATTGGTGGACAGAGTGTGGATAGTAATGTTATCCACTTCAATCATCGCTAATTACTAGCATCGTTGAAGTGCCTTGGCAACTTACGGACAATGAGGTATTTTTATCACAAGAAGGCTACCACTGTATGGTACATCCGTTTCGAAGACTGTTTTGCACCTAGACCAATTTGGCATCGAAATCAATCTATTTTCAGTTTGCAATCGTGATTCCTGAGATAGGATCATCCGAATATTTTATTGATTTTAGATACATGCGAAAATCGTTGCTTCGACTTGTACGAAGAATCATACTCGTGCCAATGCAATGAAGCGTGTACGAAGCACGGGGACTGCTGCTTTGATTACGATGCCCAGTGTAAACCGATGAGTAAGTTACGGAATGTTATGTTATATATTAGTGTGTAGTTAACCGGCTACTAATTCGAAATTAGAATTTAGAATTTGTTGTTGCTAAATAAATACATTGCTTGATTCATTGTGTCATCCGATACTTTCCAGACACCGCAATATGAATCGTGATTGGCCGTAGGCAATAGGCATACAGAGATTTTGCTAGCCTCTCTGGATTATATACCTAGTGTATTACCTATTGCATAGGTTGAAGTTACGATCATATGAGTATCAATATTGCATTCTTCAATTACAGCACAGTGTGAAGAGAGATGCTTTGATGATTACGACCCATCGTCCCCTTGTCAATGCAACGAGAGATGCGTAGAATTCGGAAATTGCTGCGAGGATTACCACGATGAGTGCATACCCGGTGAGTATGATACAACCCTCTTGACTCCAAACATAACCTTAACTTTATTGCAATCGCGGTGTTATAGGTACCTGCTCTGGCAGATGTGGGGAGCGGGATTTGGAAGTCGGATGCAATTGCGATTCCAGATGCACTCAAGAAAGGGATTGCTGTAAAGATTTCAAGGAGATGTGTATAGCTGAAGGTAAAACACTTTGCTCTAAAGCAGGGCTGCGTTTACCGAAACAGTAGTCTGTAATTCCACGAATAATAATTACCTAAAGTATACGATTCTCACAGTTTGACGGAATGACACGTTAACACGCGCAATGCGCATACGTTAGGCATATAACGGCGCCTCAAGCTTGGAATGCTCAACTTCGTGCTCACAAAAGCTGATTTGTTGGATGTGAGGCTTGCTTATGATAGGAACTTTCTAATATGTGTTCAATTTCGCAAATGTCATCAATATTCCTGTGAAGAAATAACAAGTTATCTCCATTTTGTAACGGGGTAGATTATCGCGTCGGAGAACCGAGGAATAGTTTAGATTACAAACTAAATTGATTCCGTCTGCTCCGCATAAAACAGATAGTGTGACCAAGCATGAATAATACAACGTACTGTAATGCATATGGCGCTTGCTAACACATTTCTGAAAACCTGTTGTCAGATCGCTGCGAAAACAAATGTGGAGTTGACTTCAACGTGTCGGCATCGTGCCAATGTAACGAACACTGCAAGAAATATGGAGATTGCTGTGACGATTATGACGACAAGTGCTACGAAGGCGAGTGTCAAATATGTTTGATCAATAAAATGCATTTGCATTGGCATTTGCATATACTATGTACGAAGCGGGCAGATATATATTAATCATTGTCTTTGATAATGGTGCTATATCTGGTTTCATAACACAATTGATTTGATAAAAACAATTAGGGTTGCATTCAAAACAAATGGTCATTTAAAACACCTTGTTTAAAACATGTTTTAAACAGTATTTTAAACAAAGGCTTTTGTAAAACAAAACAAAACAAAATTGCATTTTTTCAAGTTGTATAATTATGCCATTATTTTGTAAATGCTTTCCAAAAACATGTTGTAATTACCACTCGATATAACCGACGTATATCGACACAGGATGGTTGGAACCCTCAAAATAGTCGGTTCAACAGTTATATTACATATATTTCGTCAAAGGAGCTATAATTACCCTATATTTCCAATTGTCAATGTCAATCCACTATGCCGTCAAAATTGAATATTCGTGACGTCATGGCTTAAAAAATAAATATAAAAAAAACAATAAAAAACATGTTTTAAACAAGGGCCTTGTTTTAAAGATGTTTGTTTTAAATTAATTTTTGTTTTAAATGCAACCCTATAAAAACAATACTACGACTCGTAATTAATCCACGAAGTCATCCTACTATGTGCACCAATGATTTTAAAAATGAAAATGCACACTCTACAGTACACTTTACATCATTTAGCGAATTATAGCAAGAGTTTCCTCTCATAGTTCGATACAGTCTGAATATTATTATCAATATCAATGAATATATAATTGTGCTTTCTGCTGAACAGTTATTATATAATTCATTACCTGATAACGTGGAAGGTTTTTCATCGTTAGGCTACTTCTAGGTTATTATTCGTATACTATGTCTAGTGAACATCCGCTTACGATTGTATTATTGACATTACCACAGGTAGTTGCAAGGATATTTGCACTCATCTGGGCCCCGTCTACGGCACAATCCCTCACTCGCGCTGCTATTGCGACTCGCAATGTTCCCAGTTTGGTAACTGCTGTTCAGATTTCGAGAACGAATGCACGATAGAAGGTGAATATTTTCTTTCAAAATACGCATCTCTAATGAATGGTTTTACGAGCATTTTTATATTTGTTATTTAGATTCGTGCAGCAATCGATGCCACGGTCGCTATGACGCCAACCTTTCTTGTCAATGCAATGAATTGTGCGAGAAATTTGGAAACTGCTGCAACGATTATACCGAGCAATGCCGCTACGGTGAGATAACTGCAGTTGTAATATTTCACAGACTATGCAGCACTTACGTTCATTTTCCATGTCATAACAGTTTAGGTATCTGATGCTTAACAAACAATCTTTTGATGGTGATAATGACTAGGAGAGGAGTAAGGGACAAGGGAATAAGCTTGGTCCTATTTTATATTTCATCATCGTTAACAACATGACCGATTTACTTCGCACTTGAAATTTTATACCTATACCTTAGTTTCGCAAATAATCTCATGCTAAATCAATGAATACCGAAGACTGAAAACTATTCAAAATCTAGATTCCCAAAAACTTAGAGTTGGCAGTGAAATTAGGAATCCGCACCGCTTGCAATGTGTTTATAAGTTTGAGATATCCAATGAGCTCTTACTAAAAGACTTCCAGGGCTACAAGGTTAATCCTAGGCAGAACGTCTTGAAGCCCTCCATACCCCATCCCTATAGAGTTTAGACGGGCTTGTCAGTCTATTTTTATGGTTATATGATTGCCAGAGTTTTTTTCTTGTAAATCCTTCGAATCTTCTATCATTAGGCCCAGGTACCGGTTTACCTGCTCGAACGACAATAAGCTTTATTTATCAAAAAGAACCTTTACCTTCGGTGAAATACTAATCCTTCTTTTGCTATCGGATTAGTGAGTGTTTGCATTGCACTTCCGTCTCAAATTGGTGATGATCCAAATTTGTCCCTATTAGAGGCGAATCTGGTTATGTTTCTCGGGGACGGTTTTAGTAGCCATATTTGGCGCCATTGTACATCAATA
Source organism: Botryllus schlosseri (assembly GCF_051294905.1). Classification (NCBI taxonomy): domain Eukaryota; kingdom Metazoa; phylum Chordata; class Ascidiacea; order Stolidobranchia; family Styelidae; genus Botryllus; species Botryllus schlosseri. Next base: position 17,364,449 of record NC_137250.1, on the reverse strand, counting down.
TTTCTTTTCTTAGTCCAGATCCGCTGGCATAACAGTTTACAAAAATATAACCTATGATATCTATGTTTATACCAATAAGGATATGCAAAAGAAAGTGAAGCATAAACTGCTTATATTGTCAATGATACATCAAACGTACTAATTATACATACGGTGTGTTGTATACTCTTTATTCATATTTCAATATTATTTAGTTGATATGGAAGAATCCGAAGGAAATCCGAAGTAATGGAAGCGTCTGAGTTGAAACCCAAACTGAAGACCAACGTACTATTTCGTTGAGCGCGTGTCCGAACGAACGAGTGCTTGATGTGTTGTTATCGCATCTCATTGCTATATTACATTGTATATGTTGTTCGGTCCCAATCGCTTCCGCTTGGAATAAATCTTACACTGTCAGCGATGAGGAAGGATGATTTAAGTCCACCGTGATTTCAATTACGTCTAACTAAACATCGTACGACATCGTACGAATGTTATGGGAGAATCACAGTCTTGCAATTTTGTGATCAATTCGCTTGTGTGTGTCATGGTCACGATGACGGCCAGCATCGTGTACCGCACAAAAATTTGACACACCCTTCATATCACTATTTACTTCATACCGCGTTTGAAGACTGCTACTTAAAGTGTGTGATTGGTTTTGTAGACGCCGCAATGTCATCTACTTGAAACGATCAATTATTATGAATGCTGCAAATTTAAGATTCATGTTTTATTAAATCTGCTGTTCATCTCTGCTCTGCTATTTCTGTATATACGATCGCATCCATCTTGGAACGCTGCCTGAAAGAACTCATATATTTTGCTGGCAAACTGCGTCATCGCAATCAAACATGTACTGTAGGATTTACAGTAAACGGAATAACATTCCCAGTAAAAAAGTAATAAGGAAGTAAAGATATGACTACTAGCATGTTTGCTTTTCCGTCTGTATAAAATGCAGCATAAATCATACAATCAAAGGTTGTGACGCCTATTTGTATGTGCGCTCTTCAAATAACCCAAGATTCAGTGTCCTTAGTATGGGCTTGTGGGTCATCGACTTTTGTGGACAACACTAGTCTGGATCACACCTAGGTTAATCCGTAATAGTTATTTGTAACCATAATATACATTACGACGAATAGAGACAACATTTGGAGTAATCGTATCCGATTGTTTGGCATATACAGTCGATTGCTTTGTAAAATAACGGTTTCGCAACTTATTAGTTTTCTATGTCGTATTCAGTTCACTGTTCCTGGAGTATGCTATGAAGGCAGATCCCCGCGACTGGTTCCGAAAGGGCTATTTACAAATCGGCAATACTTCCAAAAATCGTTTAAGTCCACAACTTCTTATATTGTACAGTTGGCAAGCATTTAGGTCTTGATGGGTTCACCAAATATGTAATCATAATTAACGTACACACGTTACCACACCTTCGGTTTGACAAACGTGGTTCTTACTATAGGATGCAAGTTATGCCGATGACGTACGAAAACGGATGGCGCCAAAGTGTCACTTTGGGCAAGTCTCCGCTGTCCTTAATCTTATGCGGCTACCATCGCCATGACGTGACAGGTGTAAAACAGGGGTCGCCAACACAGTGCGGCCCGCTGGCAACTTTTCGAAATTTCGTAGAGGTCAAGGCCGCAAGAATACAATTTCGAAACAAAATAGGCATCACATTTAGCAACCACATTTTCAAAGCTTTACGACAGTACAACGCTGTGCTCTCTAACATAGACGATGTTGATGGTTACCACAAAACAAATAGTATTTTATACAATAACACAGAAAGTATGTCGATTGTCACTTTTGTATTGAACCATGAGCTGCGCACGATTCTTGGCAACCCGTTTCAGTTACTAAGGAATCCATTTTGGGGAGAGAGTGAGACATGGATCTGGCTGAATGACTATCACCTCACAATATTAGTGTTTTAGGGAAGCCCCGACTTGCTTTCTAATCGTCAGGGTCTTGACATTGTCTGGTAGGATTACCAAATGTCCTCCTTCAGGAGGATTTGTCCACCCCTTTTCAGGAAATCGAAGATGTCCTCCGATGACGTCTAAATGTCCTCTTTATTTTGAAATTTGGGGCAATATATAAATGATGATGCATCTTCGGCTCGGCCAATTGTTATTAGTCACTCTGTTGCATGCTAGTATTTCGTGACCTCCCATCAGGATTGTCGGTATAGAGAGGAGTTGGTATATTTGTATATGAGACGCATCATTTTCCTGTGATGTTCGCGTCTGTACTGTGGGGATCTGATTGCAAAGGGCGCTACTATATTAAGATCGAAAAATGCTGTCACATCGCGCGCAGCGCGAAGAAAATTTTCAGATTAGGTAAAATCTCTCAAGGAACCTGGAGTCAATTCGTAAAATTCAAATTGCATGTCGACGGCCGCCAACAAATACTAATTGAATTGTGTGTCCACGGCCGCACAAATTTCCTTCTACGGCCGCCGGTTGGCCACCCCTGCTGTAGATCATATCACCATACATTATCTCACCACACATCCTTGGACAATGGACATAGGTGGTAGCTTTAGCTCAAAAGCATGACGGAGTAATCATGATACTCGAACTCAATGTTACGTGCCGTGCGCGCGCACAATCAAACATGCATTGGTACAAAATGAGGCAATGGACTGTATAAAAGAGAATGTAAGCATTTGTTTGCATATTCACGTAGCAGACGCGATGACGTTAAATATTGTGTACTGGTTGAAATTCTTGAAGCGCCTCGCCTTCTATTTGTCGTTTTATATGTATAAAAGGCTGCTAATTTTGTTTGTTCTATGATCTGGTCATATATCGTTACTCGTATGCGAGTGCTTAAAACAGCCCATGTCTGATTTCTGTCTTTTCGATTCTCCATTAACGCAATCTACTGAACGAACGGCTAGAATTAACTGTATTATCATTAAATATTCAGCGGATAATAAGCTTATTCTCTGCATATTTAACATCTGCAAACAACACGCGAAAAGACGATAACCACAGCAAGGTCGCTGACTGTTCGCATGTCTGCTGTGTAAGAGCGCCAGTTCGTCTCAGATGAGTAATCTCAATTCAATCAAGTGGGTCATTAGGCATAATGGGCTCCAGGACGAACTCGCCGAAGTAATAACACGACAGTCCACAACACACATCGATCGTTGGTTAGGGCCACTATTTAGAGACGTCTATAACTGTATTCAATCGGCCAATTATCGTACTTGTGCCAATTCCGTTATTTTTTGCGAATAACAGTGTAGTTGGGATAAAGCCCCCTGTTCCGGTATGCAATGTATTAAGTCTATATGCTAGCTAACGAAACGTTCCAGGGGAAACAAAGGTATATGGATTTTAAGGACAAATTGTTTGAATACAGCCAGCGGCTCAAATTGAGTTTGAAGCCCCTGATATACAAATCGTTCCTGGCCCATAATTATCAACTTCAAGTTGCAAAAATTTGTAGACTGTGTGAGTAAAGCAACTATATTAATCTACAAGGTTCTATGTAATCTAGCAACTGCGGTCACATAGGATTCAATATGAGCAATATTTAAATCAGTTTACGCTGGATTCATTTTCTGTTTAAGAATGTGAGCCGCTTACGGTAATTTGAAAAATAGGATTTTTATGACACTATTATTCATACGCATCACTTGAAAATAGTCCTGTTGGTATATGCCAGTGGTCGGGAAACTATGGCTCGCGAGTCATGTATGGCTCTTTCGGGCATAAGATATCGCTCTTTTCGAAATTTTTATTTTTGTGCTTAATTTATCAATATTGCAGCAACTTGTTATTAAATCTTCAGCACGGCCAGTATAATGATTTTTGTCGTAGTATGAACATGTCTTCGAGAGGATAATAGTTGCGTTTTCAGTGTTTGGGGCTCTGACCTCCATTTCAAAATCCTCAAATTTAAGTTGGTGGTGGTTGGTATATTCGTTTAATAGCATTTATTATATATTCTATGATATTTACGATGAATTGCGCTATCACAGGTAAGGCATGGCCCGGTCGTGCCTCACACATGCCTTATCCGTCCTTTCACGCTATATTTTCGAACAACAAATAGACCAGTTGCGAGATTTTTGGTAGTACAAATGTTCAAAGTCTAGTAGACAGGTGAGGCACTGCCTCGCTTGCCTCCCCTGACCCCACGTCACTGAAACATCACACATTAAAGTGGGTATGTATACAGCGGCATAATGACCATGTTTGGCTCCACCTACGTATGTCATCATGGGTCCTCGCATTTAAGAATAGCATCAAGACGAACCTACGATCTTGTATAACTGAAGAAAGTATGAAATTTATATGAACAACAATTATCAACCAGACTACAATGCCATCAGGAATACCATACTACACCAAACGATGCATTAACTGTAAAAAGCGTGTAGAAAGTAGATTCATACTTTTACTGTTGTCTACGTTTGTTGGAAATGTAAATGTTAATTCTCTTAAGCTTCGAAAAATATCATATGCCTCTCAGTGCAATACAATTAAAAATATAAAACATACGAAAGATCTATCGAACTCAAATTTTCCATACTTATTTCTCAAATAAGGCAACCAAGCATGATCAGTACGAGTTTTCACAGATAAAATACGGCGCAAACGACGAATCCCATGTAGTGATTTCGAATTTGCTCTGCCTTGATGTCACGATTCTTCAATTGTGACGTAGTAGTTGATTGACATGTAGGGCTCTTTGGGAGTTAAAATGGAAAATATATTATATAGGAACACTATGTTATATATTACACTAGGAACACTATGTTATATAGGAACACTTCAATGTCCTAAAATGGAATCCTCACAATTTGGAAAAGTTATCAGGCCCGTGCCAATAGTAAGCATTGAAAGAAACGCGACCCTGCTAACACGACATCAACTAAATTTCAGAGATAAAGCAGTGCTGATCAAGTTAAATTCACGTGTCCCACATACGATCTGCGCTTCCCATTGTGCCCTCAGCAAATTTTCAAAGTATGCGTATGCAAAGAAATCAGCTGGATGGATGTCAATAAAATCCATGTATACTTGTATATAGTGTTAATTATTATCATCGCCCACAATTGGCACGCTATATCTGCAAACATTTTTTTCAAAGAACTTGTGAGAGTAGTATATAATGTAAATATTGAGGATGGTATATAAAATGCAACTCCTGTACACATTAGCAGAGTGATGCTTGTTTATCGGCAAAGTCTATAGTTACGAATACTGCATTGATCGACGTTTGAAAGATGCGGGGAATAGCTACAGTGAGTTTTTATAGCTACCAAATACTCATTTCATGTGATTTACCTAACTGCGAAATGCATTCAGGTTTTGCTACTCATGATCGCGCTCCTCCAGCTATCTTATGCTCAAGGTATGATATTTACTTCGAGTATAGCTGGGCTGGAAAATCAAACCGCAGCATTCGATATGCATTTTGATATGTTTATAAATTCAAAATGCATATATTTCTATTTGAAATCAGAGGATATGAAGCAATACATTTTTAATGCCACTTCAAAATGTTCGGCGACAATAAATATGTTCTAATTTTCTATGTTCTAATATTTTGAAATCACTATACATGACAATGGGGACTTACGAATTCCGTGCCTATTCGTTACATAAGCGTTCGATATATTAATTACGGTGGTAAATCCGCAATACACATGCAATTGTGTATCATTCGCATGCAGGAAATGTATATAGGGCACGTAAAATATCTGTACGTGTCAGTATGATTTTGGTGACTGTAGGATATTGCGCCGTTACCATAATACAAAGAAAAAAACATTCACATTGGCAACATACTCGAACCTTGATCAACCTGATTCCCGATATTACGATTAATCGATGATTTTCCCAGAATCGAAATGCAATGTTCATGTTCAAACACGCTATAGACGATACTTGTTTAGATTCGTGTGTGGGCGCCTGTTTCCAGGTAGGATCCGTAGGGAGCTGTTACTGTGATAGTCTATGTTCGCAATTTGGAAACTGCTGTTTCGACTTCGTTGATGAATGTGCGAACGCAAGTAAGTTTTATGACCACCAGCATGCTAATTTGATACAGTGATGAGCATCGGAGCGGAGTCGGAGTGGATTCGGAGCGGAGTTTTGTTGATTTTGTGACAGTCGGAGCGGAGTCGGAGTTTACTACAGATATTTTTTCGGAGAATTTCGGAGTATTGTAACTTTTGTCTCCGATATCTTTGGATAGGTCCAACCAGAATACACTCTTGATTGTGATTACAAACCAAAACACAGACAGTTGACACCTTGTAAAGTTGTAATATGACGGGTAACCATATTATCACATTAATTTAGTAAAACACATTACTAAGTGTACCATGCTTGGGACTGTTTCGGATACTTGACGAGATTCATCGGAGTATCTCGGAGTCTGGGCTTGAGCTCTTCGGAGTCGGAGGGAGTTTTCCTCAGACACTAAAGTTGTCGGAGGGATTCGGAGTCTCGAAAAGCACTATCCGCTCATCACTGATTTGATATCACTACAAATTTTGAGCAATTATGACAGCTCAGTGGTCACAGCAGGTATGGTTTCGACGGATTTGACTGAAAAGAAACCAGTCGCTGGTATATGTAGGGTTGCATTTAAAACCAAGATCAATTTAAAACAAACATGTTTAAAACGAGGCCCTTGTTCAAAACATTTTTTATTGATCTTTTTGTTGTTGTTGTTGTTGCTGTTGTTTTTTAAGCCACGACGTTAGGAATATACAATTGTGACGCCATAATGGATTTACATTGACAATTGAAAATATAGTGTAAATATAGCTCCATTGATGAAATATCTACGTATACTATCTGTTGAACCAACTACTTTGAGGTTTCCAAGTCTCCGATATCGTATACGTCGGCTACATCGGGTGGTAATGATCCGTAGGCTCATACAACATGCTTTTGGAAAGTATTTACACAATTATGGCATAATGATGCAACTTTTTAAAAGGTCTTTGTTTAAAACATTGTTTAAAACATGTTTTAAGCAAAGTGTTTTAAACAACCATTTGTTTTAAATGCAACCCTACTGGTTTGCAATGGCATTACCGGTCCAAACCAGCTTAAATGGATTGTAGTAGGAAGGAGTCCGGCGTAAGTCTTCATCCAAATCTTTGTGTGGACAACTAGGAAATCGATTCACTGCGGTCACCCCACGATCGGGAGAAGAAAAATTGTCTCCCTCATAGTAAAACTGTAATTTGGGGGGTGGCTACGGCGACAGCATCCTCCATTTTAAGTGCTATAAACGAAGTTATGTTGGTGATTGCAGCTTTGTGCGAAAATCGGTGTTGGGCAAGTTATCAGTCGGATTTGGAATGTCAATGCAACGACAGGTGTGCGTCTTACGGTAACTGCTGCGAGGACTTTTATGACGAATGCTTGCCAGGTAGGGTCTATCAGTGGGGTTCGTAAAGTATTGGTCGCGAAGGTTATAATTTTGGGTCGCGACGGCTCGCTATATTCCGCTGAAATATTCAATGGTGCAATTGGGGATGACACATTGTTCTTCCTGGGTTTTCATAATCCGAATTTTTGTGAACAACTGTTAATCGAATGCAATGCTCGGACTGGTTCCGAAAATCTAAATATTAACAACGACAATACTCCATGATGCTGTCGAATTGATATGTGTGGAAGAAGTGCACGTCTTGGTATGTAGCCCCAGGAACCTAGATCTCTGCAGCGTTCGCAGGGATCAGATTTCAGCTGTTCACAGCCCATGAGAGGGAGACTACTTATCTCAACTATTTAATTACTTACTTGAGTATAATTCACTACTTCTGCTTCTACTTCTACTTGATTAAGTTTTAGGATGCTTTTAAAAGGACTACTTCTACTCGTACCTGAGTAGATTTTTGCTTCAATGCTTCTACTTCTACTTGAGTGCTTTCTTGACTACTTCGAGTATAAGTTAATAAAATATATCTCACTAACGCTCGATCGCTCCCGTCGTAGGTTTTCGCTCCCCAATTGCCCCCATTTGATATTTCGTCCCTTGTTTCTCAAAATCGCCCACCGGGTGCCGACATCGCCCAAGTTGGGAGCCGCTGTTCTAATCTATAATTTCCGGTAGCCGCCCCTGCAAACCCGTTAATTCTGAAATCGGAAAAGGTGAATTTTGTGGTAACAATCAGCCTGCAAATTATAGGGTCGTGCGCCGATAGCTGCGGGGTACGCAGTACCAATTTTACGTGTCAGTGCGACGGCACCTGTACAGCAGAGAGTGATTGCTGCGAAGATTTTTTCGACACTTGCACGACAGAAGGTAACAATTGAACTTCAATCTTTGAAGAGATGTTGGCGTTCTACACTCTCAGCGAATAGAGCGTATATCTACAGCCAAAGGGTGGTACACTCAATCAGATCCTGTCGCGGTTATCAATCCTACGTCTCAATGTGTAAACTGTAGACCTTTCTACGTCAGTTGGATTAGAATGTTATGTTTGATTTATACCGTTGTGTAAGTCCGAGGTAAATTCTGGATTGTGTGACACGGGTGTATTGTATATGCATATCCGTTTATCACGAGTGGTTCTTGGATATGAATACACATATTTTCCTCAGAGAGTGTACCATCGTATCACAGGCGATGTTTTGGTGTACGCCCTGCCAAAATACTACATATTCAATATGAAGTTAGACCATATGTAGGCCTCCTTATCCGCGTTGCAATCGATAAATATATTATCAGAATATATCCAGCAGTGATTACAATTCACCGGTAACGCCAACACAAAAGTGAGCAAACTTCATTTTCCGAACTCGACTCCTGAAATACCCGACTCTCGTAAACTAGGTCCCACATTTTGCGTTATTCGCGGTCTTATTGGGTATTTCAAGCTGAAAGAGGAGGACAAATTGACGGAAAGGAAGACATCCGGGCGAAGGGGGTCACACAATAGTGGGCCAACTTCATTTTCTCGAATTAAGGTAGAATCCGGTAGTAAACCGATCACGCCACTTTCGGTAGGAAACCGAAAGACAAAAATCGACTCCTGCTACCCCGTCAGATTCATTGTCCTATGTCTGCAACAAAATCCACTAGCAGCACATTGGAGCGTTTGTTTAAATTAGGGCAGGTATTTCGACGATTGTTGTAGACGTCGTAACAAAAGTGCAATTGGTATAGCGAGGAGGCTGAAGAGTACTTCGCATTCGTCAGGCAGTTTCGATGACCATTCCCCATTCTTTCAGACTCGTGCGAAAATCTGTGTGGTGCCAGCTATGACGGATCCAGATCGTGTCAATGCACAAGCGACTGCGAAGACTACGGGAATTGCTGCGATGATTTCAAGGAATTTTGTCCAGGAAGTATACGCACTCTTCCACAAATTGCCAACAGTTTTGAAACGAGCCGACCATTACGTTTGCAGTCGAATCCGAGTATTCGTGTTTCAATCAATGCGGGGTGACGCGCAGCAAATGTAACTGTCATGATGAATGTATCGACGAAGGCACCTGCTGCACGGACTACGTGCAATCTTGCAAAAGTAGGTTGGAACATATTTAGCTCTTCGGTAAGCTTAATCCGACGTTTTACAGGCGTATTGAACTGAAGGTCACTATAATATTCCTATACCTTGCAACTTGCAATGCACCAGATGCATTTGATTGATACTCCAACCACTCACAGACCCACCATAGAGGATGTCATGAAAACGGCTTTGAAAAAGCTTGTTATGATGGAATAAGTACTTTATACATGACCTACTGATTATTGATAATCCGTATAACTGCACACTGTAAATCTACATTTACAACACTGATTAACACAAATACATTATGAAAATTACGCTAACGTCCGGCTGATTGGTCCATATACTTGAAGTATTCCGCCGCATTCGTAGTATATAAGACTATACGCTATCGAGACCATAATTTGATGAGTTGCGTAATGGTTCCACGAACGGTCAAAGGTTCAAAATCGGTGCTCAAATAATAATATATCGTATGCAATGCTTGCAATGAGTTATGAATGCTGATATCATCACCCATCAGTTCTATAAACCGTCATAATATAATACCGAATGGGGTCTTGGCTGATATTCTGATTTATGATTCGTCGCATGGGGCATTGGGATCGAAGAGCCTATTTCCAGTGACGGGTCGACATAGCATTTATAGTTGTAGTCGAATAACCGCATATCCTTTGTCCTGGAATAAACAGAACAAAAACATTCAGATAATTACTGTGAGTTTAAGGCGGACGATAGTGCGTGGATATAAAGGCACATGCTTAGGTTGGATGTACCCATGTCTTCAGACGGAACATCGTGGCTAGAAGATGAATGCACGCCCGAAGATGAAATGGTGTGTCCGGAAGGGTAAGTATTATGCAATCCTTCAAGTCCAGTGCAATCATTGGGAACATATACTCTATTCAGATTTGACATCCCGCCAATTATATTGTTTTCAATGGACGGATTCCGAAATTCCTATCTGTATCGCGATATCACTCCAAACCTCTGGAAATTAGGTAACAAAATTTTTGTGATATATTGCATTTGATTAACTGCAAGCAAGTGAATCGATTAGCGCCACAACACGAATGTGATGGCATATATGCATGTATATTGTATATGTTTGACACAAGCAAGAGGTGATCAAAGTGTTCGACGATGATTAATGTAGGCGCTGAAGTAATCCTTGTATTACACTCTTTCACAAGTAAAAGTAACAATATAAAAGACATGGTGATACTTAGTAGACGTCGCAAACGAGACATCTCAGAAGTACTGAACCAGGTAGTTCCTAATCAGGGACAGGCAACATACGGCTCGCGGGTGATTTTGAGCGGTCCACAGATAGTTTCCGGTCGTACATGATAATGTGGCGCCCGGCCACAGTCCGCCGCAGTCCCCCACTACCTGCTTATTACGTCAAATGATATTGAATATAGGTTATTCTTTAGCGTGTGTGTGTGTGAGTAGAGTGTGAGAGTGGAGCTTACGCGTGAGTTCGTCAACACGAGAAGTCTTGCATTGCCGTCATTTACGCATGTCCTCAACGGTAATGAATTGATGTCTTGGTAAATTTGGAAAAAATACCAACCCTCGTTTGTATACAATACATCATACCAGGGATGCATAACATAAGGCCTGTGGTCACAGACTGCGGCAATTCTCCATTACTTCCTCAATACGTCAAATTATACCGACTGTAGGTTATTCGTTCTTTTTTTTCGGCATAAATAATAATTATTTTTAGTTCTTCCTTAGTTATTTGTTTTCTTAGTGTGCGACATGCTGCCAGAGTTCAAAGAACATGTTCACAACTTTAGTCGACCACAGATGTTTAATGGACTTCAACAGCTATTGAAATACATTACATTAATAAATTCATTGAATACTGTTTTGGTTTCTATGCTTCAAACTTAAAATTTACGCTACATTCGAATAATCCTTGTATAGGTGGATGAATACGCGTTTAATGTATTGATTCAGGAATTTGGCCCACTAAGTGCTTCATTTCCCCATATCCGGCCCGCCGACTGGAGGTGCCCGCCCCTGTTCTGAGGTAGATATTACCGAGTCTTCGTATCCTTTTGCAATATGCCTCTTCGCGACCTGACTCGTACGTGTGATGAAAACTTAGATAGAATCTACTTTCTAATCGACAAAATTCCGAGTATGAAAAGTATGTAGGCCTAGATATGCTTCAAAATGTGTTGTAGAAGTGGAAGGTGATCTACAGACATAGCGGCGTTGACAAAAGCTATTTACTGCTAGAAAAGTAAACTGAACTGATGGTCAGTGGTCAACCTTGTATAACGTTCTTATACAATTTCATATAACACTACACCCGCATCTTATTCTTATACAACTAGCAGATTAAACTAAAAATTTTTGTAGGCACACTCATACTTAACCGATGACTGTATGACCTATTGAGTTATTGGAAGCAGGACAATGACGATTTAACAAATTTATTCATTTCCGTCAATATCATATGTTAACTTTCCAGCTTCCTGTGGAGTCCACGCACCGTTCGTGCGATCTGTCTACCCGACTAAGACCTTTCCTAACCATTACAGCATTGCAACGGTAAGCCCCTGCTATGCCGATATATACGACAGATGAAATTGATAATGGTGCGAAATTGATAGCCGAAGACGTATAGCTGGGATATGCATTACATATAGTTTGGGTAAAGTTGAATTAATTCAACAACTACCTATAACAAGGCTCTTCGTTATGACTACGTAATCACGCCGAAGCCTCAAAGCTGATTTTCTTGCGGAACAGTGCGATAGCCCATCCGCAAAAATAAATAATTATATCAGTATTACATCGTCACCATAGCACCAATGATAGGAAAAGCGGACGTCAAATTGGCCACCCTCAAAACTTACAAGCCAGTGGAGCGAAGGAAAATTTTGAATTATCAACCGATGATATCAGCGACTTATCAATAACGGAATGAAGGCGCACAGCAGACACAAGGGCGCCGCGAGATTTATTCATCACCTTTCAAAAATTAACCCCGCTTCCAAGTATTGAGGTGTTGGCATATTGTGTAACACCAGCTGTATTGCAATAGTGCAGTATATCAAATCGCACATGAATCGATGTTCTAAAAGAGAGGTCGCCGAACCCTGCATCAATCAGTAATCAAAACGCAAAACGCGAAACTCGAGACTCATTACAAGTAGGGCATGTGTCAATATTATGTTGGAAAACGCATCAAACAATGCGATACGAAGAAATTAACGTCAACCGTATAGAGCGCTTGAATTACGAATAGCACAACGCTCAATGCGCTGAGTCTTACTCTTGGATTGGTTGGTGCTCCTACAATCAATATATTTATGCGCACAAAAATGGTAAGATATCTTTCCATAGGCAGAGGTAGTCAACTAGTCAGCGTTTGTACTCCGGTAGAAGTAGAAGTAGCGTCGTAAATTCCTACTCAATTACGAATACAAGTAGTCATTTCTCAGACATATCAAAAGATTGCGCGTAACATAAATCGGTCAAATGCAAAGCTCCCATTACATTCGTCACTTTACGAACGAAATCAAAAGTGGCAATTCATTAACTTGCCGATCAAATTCCAATTATACAAATCAGTGTCCATATTTTTGATACAAATGGGTTGGGTATCATCGGGTCGAATAGTGTCCCAGCTGTACCGTAACATGATGGTTTCGATTACGTCGTGATTTATTTTGTTTAGCCTTCACGTTTTAAGTGTTTATTCTAAGATTCTAAATGGCTACGTCAGATCTCTGAGAACACGTTGTTGGCAGTTGTAGTCGAAGTCCGTAATTTCATTACATTTTTATGTTGAAATTTTATGCGGGCCGAAGTCTGTCTGCATAGCCTGCTTTCCTTGCCCTTATTACATGGTTTCAATAGTGTTAGGGGGTAGTAAGACAAAATTCTATTGCCTCAATGCAATCACGGACTGGAGGGAGCCATAGCAATATGATATAAATTTATAGAATATCCGTGACGGCCAACTAATTTATTTATCTTTCACTTTTCCTCTGTCTCTGTTAACCTTGTAACATTTACTATATCATGGAAAACTACCGGGTGTAGGTTATCTGACACCTTTTGAACAATGTCGCGGGTATTTAACCAGGGACTACACCCCGAAAGTCACGGTATCGTTGCCAATACCTTTTACGATTACGAAATCGACGACGAGTTTGGAATCGGCAAGCCGGCTGCTTACGATTCGAGATGGTGGGGCGGAGAACCGGTGAGAGATATATGTGGAGATTTGTGTATCATTACAATCTTGCTTCAATACGAACTTTTTATCCCTCAGATCTGGATAACCTCGAGCAAGCAAGGCGTGAAAAGCGCCAGCTACTTTTGGGTAGGCTCAGACGTGAATATTACCGGGTACCCGGACTACTATTACCCTTTCGACTCGTCCGTTCCGGAGCAAGACCGGATACAGCAAGTGTTGCACTGGCTGGATCTCCCGAAAGAAGACAGGTGCTGGTTATGATCAATTTCGCGTAATCTTGTGGCCTATATACATGCCACATGTACCTACAAAATATACCCAATGCACTGGCAGGGTTGACATATAGCAGGCCTGGGCAAAGTGCGGCCCGCGAAGCTATTCTGTGCGGCCCGCCAAATGTTCCTTGGAAATCAAAACATAAAACTTGCTTTTGGAATGACTAAAACTGGCTGTATCAAATGAACAGGAAATTCGTTTACTTTGAAGCATGTTCATTAATATGCCACGATAACGCTGCCTATACGTACCTACGTACCTACGTACGCATGCGTAGTCCAGATTCAAAATAAAGGCAACGTGGCAAAGTATGAGTAGCAATTGAAGACAAAAGAAATCGCTCTTTCCATATAGTTTAGTTCAAACCTTCCTTGTTGCCATTGTCAAATTACGCATTATACGGTATGAGTTTCAATTTGTTACGTGATATGTTTCCAAATCCCATACTCATCATATCTATCATCACACATAAAGGATTAACGGTCATGCACAAAAAAGAAAGTCGAAAACTGAAATTCAAAGAAGATTTAGGTTTAGAATTTAGAACACTATATAAATACACTATACTGGAGTCAGGGGTAAACCGGTCCTTTCAGTTTTTGCCGAGCATGTCGCCGAGATTAAGAATTTTAACAAAAGTCGGTCTTATGATAAAAATACGAAAAAACACTCGGTCAAGGGAGGGCGAAGTTCAGAAAAACTGCAAGCTTCGCTCAACATTAAGGTTATTTAAGCTGCACACTGCTCGGAAAGTAGCGACCAAGAAAATAAGCTTTGTACTACTGTATATACATTTCAGTGCAGTGGTTCCCAAACTGGGAGACGTGAAAGCATCAGATAGGTGGCCGGAAGCCGAAATTTATTGAAAAAAAATTTCGCTCTCGGCGCGATATACCCCAGCTTATAGTTGTTACTTTCTGTATTGTCCGACTTTATATATGTGACAATTCTCTCATTAACAGCAATAATCTTCCATGCTATCAAACTATATATTGGGATTACTAGCATTCCGGTTGCACTTTGTGATATCATAAGGGGGTCGAAATTGTTTACTATCATAAAAAGAGGAGTGCCTGGAAAAGTTTGAGAACCACTGTTTTAAATTTATAACAGAAGAACGTGAATAGGGGTTTTAAGAAAGCAAAATGTATCATGTTTAACAATGTTACGAATCATGACAGCAAATATATATTTTTAATTAACCGTCACTTTCTCATTACCTAATATCAACACATTCACTGAGCAGCATCTATTAGGAATGTAATTTACAAAGAAAATTAAAATACGCTGGAGAATATAGCTAAAATTTTTCACTCGGCCCGCCAACGTATTTATGTTTCTCATTTGGCCCGCGGAGAATAATAATTGCCCACTCCTGACATATAGGGAATTCAGGACTTCACTTTACCACCGAATACGACTTTATACATTTTCAATATACCGACTCTGACTCCGATTCCGGAAAATTTCAATACACCGACTCCGATATTCCTGTAAATATATATGGAAAATCATACCTTTATTATATTCTTTGTTATCAATATTACGGAGTGAATCAACCTATTTTGCAAAATTTAAAAAAAAATGCGCTCTCGAAAAAAAATTAAGTTTGTGACAAACTTAGCGTCACGTTCAAGTAATATTTGAGAACATTCGGTTCGATTTCATAGCATAGCCCTAATAGGGATAGACCTACATCGTTCAGGTATCTCATATAACAGGGTTTCTTAATGTATGGGTCGCGAAGGGTATAATTTTGGTTCGCGACGACACCTGAGCGATCGTGAAGTCCTTGCAACGAAGAAAATTCTTCGCGCATCGCGGCATTTCCTTGAAACACCGTTACTACAGTGTGGCCTGATCAAGAAAATGTGTGACCTTTGAATGAGACTAAGCACAATTTAGTTTGAATTCATGGTAAGATTTGTCCGACATTGGTTTCTCTGCAAAAACGCCGTCGAAGACCTTCTGGATACCTTAGTGTAGGGGTGTGCAACGAATGGGTGCGGGAATATGATGTACATTGTACTGGTATTTCGAGGCCAACCCCTTTGGCACCGGAACTCGTGAAGACATGGAGTTTTTGTCAACATACTGGCTGGGCAAAGGGCGGTGCCAAAAAAAGATCGACGGCGATAGAACCTTGGCCAAAATTGATCGTTGCTGGCTGGCCAAAACCTTCGATATTGATATGTCCGATCGTCGAAATGGTCGGTACCGAATAGTCCCGTTCTCCTCAATCGGAGTGTCCGGTCCTAGTTTTTCATATTATTTTTAGCACAGCCTTTATAAAATGGCGGCACCAGAGACCATGGTAATCAATGAAAAGATGCGCTAGATAAAATGGGTTACCAACCAGTAATGGATAAATAGCCCATATTCCCACATGTTGACAATAATCCAATGGCAAGATATAACACTGGGCAACAATTTTGAACGAAGAATATGTTGACTTCGATTTTGCACTAAATTTAGACTAATTTGGCGTGCTCTAAGCCATATGCCCAAAATATGCAAATTTTCGTGAATTTAGCCATATAACTTTTCGATACCATATAAAAATCCACACTTTTACAACATAATAAGTTATATAACCAAGGGCTCAATTGAATTATTAAAAAAAGGTACTGATTCTAGGCCGATGCTTTCAACCATTTTTGGTTAGAGGATGCAATCATCCGAGGATATTTCACACACATATTTGATGCAAGCTGCAGGATATGGCAAGAAAAATAAATATTACATTTACTATCAGCTATAGGTCCAATGTCCCATTCAGCTTATCCAGTGTAACTTGAAACTCCTATACGCTCGATAATTTGTATTAAGATGAAGACCATAGGGATAACAGGCTAATGATGAAGATTTTGAAATCGAAGATGATTCTGAACGTAGAGTAGTTTATCAGCAGAAGTTATTGATCTGACATAAGCTTTGAGACTTGGAATAGGAATCTTTGGAACTTTTAACATTCTCACGAAGTGAGAAAAGATCACTTGGCAAGGTAGAGAAAGTATCTCACTTTCGATCAGGAGAAACACAGTCTTTACTTCGTAGGCCTACTTTCGGTAGCTTTGTGTATTGCCGTGATGCTGTTACCATGGATTACGGTATAGGAGTTAGGAATCCCGATTTACAACTCAAGTAAATGGCAGATGCCTATAGGTATCTCAAAAATAATCCTAAAGTGTGGAATTCTCCAAAATGCCAACGTCTTGGGAGCAGTGACAATTGCACACTCCGTTAGTCTTCGTGAATTATACAAAACATTGAGAATAATACAGATCCATTGAATTGATGCAATATCAAGAGCACGATTGTTTCATATGTGTCAGCTTTGAAATATTGTGTTCTCTTAGTGGTCAAACACCAAGGATGCACATGCAACCCGCACCCACACGCGCAACGCGCACATGCAACAATGATACACATGTGCCACGGCCATATGTTTTTGTCGGACAGCAGACATCATAAAAAGCTAAAATATCTAGATAGTTTCCATGAAAACCTTGCCATAGTTAGAGATGGGCAAGGAGGAAATGTCCCCCAACATCTGATTAGATGGAGCTTACATATGTTAGCTGACTTTCGCTCGCGTATCAAACTAGACAACCTATACAATTATTGGTTATTAGCGTAAGTTTGGACCCTGAAACTCGCGCTTTATTTGTCTTGTAGACAGCACCGTAACTGCCGCACCCCAAACCCCCCAATTGGGGGGGGCCCGAGCTCGAAGGGGGCCCAAAATTATTTCGGGAATTAGCATAAATCATTGAGTATTTTTTGAAAATTTATGCAATTTTTCCAATTTTTTTTCGCGCTGCGCGCGAATTCAAGTAGCCATTTATCTTTATTATTGGGTATTGGGCCATTACCGCGCCACGACCCACCAAGACAAACAATCAAGTTTTAGGCCATATAACATGCGACTCCAAGAAGTGTGCCAGAACGATCGGCAGCGAGAAAACCTTGGCCGAAAAGGTCTATGCCCTTATGCTGACCGAAGAATTCGTTATATATACAAAATACACATAGGTTTAATTGTCCATAGGCGCCTAAATGACTGGCGCCGAATGTTCCTGTCTTTGCAATCTGAACCTCACAAGACAAATACCATCCCGCTGGGAAAAAATTTATGTCAGTGAAGAAATACCAATTTGAAATCGTGTGCGTCTCTTAGTTTAGAAGCCTACGTTTGGGCGATTCTATATTTGTTGATATAGCAGACTGGAAGTCACGAAATAACATCATGTAACGAAGTCATATCAACGGGTCCGCCCGCCCGAAGATGTTTAATTATTATTTACGGGCCATCCCGTTTTCAAGACACTTCACTCAGCTCTACCGGTAAATCTAATTACGTGAGTAGAGAGGACAATAAATTGATAGCATTATATATATGCAATTGCCGATCTGATTGATCGATTTTATCATAAATTATCGAAAATTTTCGCGCCTCGCGCTGGCTCACGATACAATACGGATGATTTCGTGACAAACGCGAACAACGTGATGGGGGGTTCGTTTTATCACCCTATGGGAGCCCAAGACCCACGTTTGTGGGGGACTGACGAGGTGCTGTTTCGTCCCTACCAACGGGTATACGCCTGAAAATGTTTAAATATTATTGAGTGGTCCTACCTTTTCAAACACACCTCACTCAGCTCTACCGGCAAATCTGATTACGTGAGCAGAGAGAAGATAAAAACTGATAACAATATATGCAATTCATGATCATACTGACCGATTCAATCATGAATTCTAAAAATTTTCCGCGCTTCGCGCGCTTAGGCGACAAATGCTGAATAACTAAACAAACTCCCAATGAATATGATAAACAGCGGTAAAGAGTGTATCGGCCGAGGGGGGTCTGGGGGGCGAAGCCCCCCAGAAGTTCGGTCTATAACCCTATGGGGGCCCAAGACCAAAGTTTTGGGGGGGGCCTGACGAAGTGCTGTTACGGCCCTGCTTGTAGAAGCAATATCAGTTTAAATCAACCAAATAAAGCAGCCCTAATGTTTATTTGAAGTCTATTGATTTACTCTCGACTACTGGTGGTTTTTGAAACGTTTTATACAATAAACACAAAATATTAAAAGCAGTGCTAATATGTGGGTGAGACAATGTGGTGGGTGCCTAACCCAAACATTTGATGTGATGGAGAAAAAGGAAGTCATTTTTGAATTCAGCGCACAAAAGTTAGTCAAAATCAATTGCCTGATCAAAGTCAACAAAAATTGTGTTGACCCGTGTAATGAAACTATTCGCAGGCCCAGCATGATTACGGCATACATCGAGGAGGTGGACGGCGCTGGACATAGCGTAGGTCCGGACGGAGATACAGTGAATAACGAAATTGAAAAGGCGGACTTCTACATCGGAATGTTAATGGACGGCTTGAAGCAACGTAATCTCGACAAATGCGTCAACCTGATTATTTTGGCCGATCATGGTAAGATTATAGAAAAGGCGAATAAGGGCGCATGGATGACCAGTGACCACTGACCAGTTTCGTTGTAGGCCCTACTTATAGTTTATTGTGCATTCCTTCCTTTCAGGTTCCTATGTTTCCAAGGTTTTCCGTTATACTTCACAATCCCACTCGCATTTACTGGGCAAAAATGCTGACATTTCAAAATTTGTCAAGCTTCGGATTAATTTATAGATGGACTAATATATTCATTTCTAATTGGCATTTATGTCTTAGAAATCGCTACTTATGCAGCAATTGAGTAAAGATTTACGGCATTACTATTAGGCCTACTTAGCAATGCTGACTATACTCTGAACGCCTCTGTACAGTACATATATACTTGTCGATGTGTCTTTCAGCTTTACGCCATTCACCGGTTATTTTCAGGCATGGCAGACCGCTCATGTGATCGGGTTTCGTACATCGATAAGTATGGTGTCGATTTGGACAGCGTGTACTTCCACGGTGGCCCTGTTGGTACCATCGGAAAGAGCGAAGATCCAGCGGACTGGGACAAATTTGACCCGGAAGATTTGAAGAAAAAACTACAGTGCAAGCGTCTCGACGCTCACTTTGAAGTGAGATCGAATTTTGCTTTAGAATGTAGGGATCACTAACCTTTTTGAAAACAAGAGCTACTTGGGCATTTATTGATGCGACAGGCTACCAGTCATTTATGCTGTTCATTCAGTTGTTTTTCTTCACTTATACCAGTGGTTCTGACCCATTTTGTCATCGCGGACCCCCTTTGGACCGTCACGGAGCCCGCGGACCTCCAAGTTCTAGTTAGAATTTAGCTTTATTATCAAGCAACCGCCATTAGTCTTGTGCAACTATTAATTGTAGACAACGAAATGAACTCTCTTGACAATTACATCATATACTATTTATGTAGAAATTAGGAAGACTTCTATTGTTTCAAAGCGAATTCTGAAGCTGCATTTCTTGAAAAACACGGCCATGACTTGAAAATCAGCACCGTCGATTTGACACGAACGAGTGCCTAAAATATGGTAATTTACACAAATATAGGTGGCACCGAATGTAATGACAACGATTAACGCTTCAGACGACACCTTTGGATATTATCGCAATATATATGGCATCAGTTTAACGTCCAGTCTGGTCATTTCTATCCAGTAGCTCAACTTGAAGTTATTCTGGAATATAGCGGTTATGTATATGACAGAAGAAAATGAATTTTTGCGAACAAATTTATTCAAAAACCCTAACAAAATATCTCGATAACAATATGTTTGAATCCGTAGACTATTGGCAATTTTTCGATTGAAATGAGTTTTCACAGTGGAATATTTCACCTCATACGACCATATCTGTTTATATGAGTCCTGAAGTTTTAGCAGTTATGAACGAAATTGCTTCATGATTTCTCTAATTAAAAAAATACGAATTAGGTTATCAACCATTTTTCAAATTTAGAAGTTTTTGCACTCTACCTGAAAATGCTTCGTGGACCCCCGGTTGATAACCGATGACTCAGACATTCAGAGAACCGGGCAGGGTTTCCAACCTTACCTGGAACAGAAAACTCTCGCTCCCGGGGACTCACTCCAGCGTCTCCGGGATCAGTTGCCTTGCCGCACTGCGCCAATCTCCGCGTCGAGACTAGTGAATATTACCTAGATTCGAGTTAAGCCTCCGATTGGGCGAATACGAGCAATGCCCCGATCGAAAACTGCGTTCATATCTTCCTTATAGGGTCGACTAGTCCATGTTCAACAGCCGCTTATATGAAACCCTTATCCGACGTGACTTTCAGATCTCTCATTTTAATATGTGCTATTGCGACCGCGGGTGACTCATTTGGTTCTCCCGGGCTCTACCGGTATCCCGCGGGCACTGCGTTGGTGACTACTGTACTAGAGCATCTTATGCGAGCTCCATTATAATCCGTTCGTGATAGACTTTAACAGTCAACTAAGGTCGAAACTGCACGACCTCGTATCAATAGCAAGATGATGACATACTCTAAACCAGAGCCGGCCAACCCGTGGCCCGCGGGCCAAATGTGGCCCGCAAGAAGGTTTCGAGTGGCCCGCGAGGCAATTCTCGAAATTAGTTATAATATCTACAACAAAAAATATTATCCAGGTAATTTATTGTGAACTTGCAAGACCAACCGAAAATTTGATTACACAGTCCGCGGACTTTGTGATGTTGATGACTAAAATATCGGGTCCCAAGTGTTGGCATAGCTCGGGCCATCCACATTTTCGTAGACTTTGGAAATACCATAAAGTAAAACATTTCGTTGCAGATTTATTTGACTTGATATTTTTTTAGCACTGCGCGCGATTTATTGCCAACCGATTTCTTGCTTTTAGTATTGGTGCCTCCTTCTGAAAATTAAAAATACGCCTAATTTACGGAATTTGCTCTAACTATATTGACAATTATGCGAGAACATGTCGTCCGACATGCGACTTCGCATCTGCACTCGCGGAAAGATCGTCGGCTATGAAACCTTTGCACAAAGTGATGGACGCACGTTCACTGACATATTCGATATTGATATGTCCAAGCGCCAAT
The DNA here is from genome assembly GCF_051294905.1 of Botryllus schlosseri. Classification (NCBI taxonomy): domain Eukaryota; kingdom Metazoa; phylum Chordata; class Ascidiacea; order Stolidobranchia; family Styelidae; genus Botryllus; species Botryllus schlosseri. Next base: position 17,342,429 of record NC_137250.1, on the reverse strand, counting down.
TAATCATGTCCTGGCCAAATGAGCCCAGCGGTATATAGGGACGACCCACGACATATGCAACTAACATTATTTTATTGACCTATTTCGTTCATTAACTTGGAAAATATTTCGCACTTCGCTCGGCTAGGTCATGTACACGGAGTTTATGCCATACTTGTTATCGATTTTGATGTTTTGTAATATAAGTCCATTTTTACCGTTACCTAATCCGGTTCGCTCCTATCGAACGACTAAAGAAGGACATCAACATTCAAGAGGCCCGCGCAATGGTTCGTAAATCTCATGTGGCCCTTTGGCCGAAAAGGTTGGCCAGCCCTGCTCTAAACATTATATATACCGTCAAAGTTGCCGAAAATATAACTATGAGTAGGTATAGCGCAATTAGGCAAAGGTGGCAATGATTCTGCTCGACTCTCGCAATTATTTGTTTACTTTTTATACCTTGTCAAAACATATGGACTGTAAAATTCCAATTACCACTCGAACTCCTTTCCAGACGTATCTCAAAGAAGAGTATCTCCCAAAGCGGTTTCATCACGCATTCAACCAACGCATCGAAGACGTGCAGTTGGTTATGGACGAGGAATGGATAGTGGGCGGGTGCGAGAACGCAACGCAGCATCAGATGAAGTAATCTCCTAACATTCACCTTCTGCTTATTCCAGGATAACTGGCACGCAAACGAGTTGCAGCGGTGGGACCCACGGATGGGATAACGAGTTCAAAACAATGCGGGTGAGATCAGAATAAAATGGGAGTTAACGAAACGCCATCACCCCCACCGCATGGTTCATAGAGACTTGCTGATCTCATTTTAAATAAACTCGCGAGGATCTCGCCTATAGACTGTCACGAAATTCCCTATCCCAAGACATCTTATCCCAAGTCCTAGGAATGCGTCTTATCATCACAGTGATGTTACAGAGTGCATATGAGTAAATGCCGGTGTTGGTTCATATTGTTACAACAATATCCACAATGTGCGCTTAACTTGGCGGCTTAAGTCAAATTATTGTTTTTGTCCGCTGCTGCACACATCACGCTGTCATCAATGGAGGGTGTTTCCTCCATTTTAATGCTACTGATTTCTATTCAATTGTTATTTTTTTTTACTTCAGTAGGATATCGGGTATGACCGTCAATAGCAACTAATATTAGTTTGGAAATTACACGTTATCTCATTCAAATTCTTGTATGATTAATAATATCGCCTTCTATTTTTTATAGTTGCCGAAATAAATTCTCTTTCTCTCTCCATCTCTCTGAGTGTCTGATTGTTTTAACTTAAGTTCAAGTTGACATTCGTTGCTGCATTTACGTCTGTTATGAGTAGCCCACATCATATGTACCTACTTTTAATTTGCACTGAACCAATGAAATACTATTTACGAAGGAAACACATTACTTCAGAAAATTCGTGTAGTCCACGTAACAATTTGTAATTACGTTTATAAAGGCGGTCTTCGTTTCCCACGGATCATCGTTCAAAAGAGGATATAATACTTCCGACGGTTTCGACAATTTCGAAATCTATAATATGATGTGCGGTGAGTTTCTTATGTAACTTTTCATCGGTTTGGCTACCACAGTATGCTGTCATAGATTGGACACAACAAAGAATATTTAAGAGCAACATGCCCAGAACCAGAAAAATATAACTTCAATATACTTTGTGCAACGTCGTAAATAGCGGACTACAAGGTCCTGTAGAAAGTCCTATTAATATGACATATGTTACTTACAGACATTCTTGTCATCAATCCTGCGCCTAACAACGGCACGAGAGGAAGCTTGAACCATATGGTCAGGAGCCCAAAGCCAATCAGCTACAAATTAGACGCAGTCAATCCTAAATCCTGCCCGTATCCTTCTGATCGCGACTTGCCGTCATATCGAAAAGGATGTCCGTATTGCGCGGTATGGTGCTTTGCTTTCATCAATCGTATGTAGAGTATAGGCTAACATGTAATCTGTTATCTTCTACAGCTCTCTCTGACATTGATATCGATTTCAATTGTCACCGACACTTAATCAAATATCATGTATTGACACGCACATATTACATGAAGATTACAGCCCAAAGGATATTGCCCCCATGCATTGAAAACCAAACTCATTAAAATGTTTTATCATGGCATTAGTAAATAGGATGTGGAAACTACTAAGGTCTTACGTTAGTAAATCATGTAATGCGGGAATGCCCTTTCATCTCGTACGCTTTTGAGAGCTTCTTTAATACTTTTCTTCTACACCACTATACAATACTTATTTATTGTATTCATAGGATGAGAATGAAAATAACAAGCGATTTGCAATTTCCACTGAACAAGGTATGTAAACATTGTACAATTGTACACTCTAATTACATCAATACTGGATTTTAGATAGCTCTATAAGTTTACAAATTACATTTCAGCTCAGAAATACAGCGCACAGCACATTCTCACTGGTACGCCAGAAATCTCTGCTGCCAACCAAGACGAGGTTCAATTCTGCTTACTGACACAGGAGGAGTATATCACCGCTTACGACTGGAACAATAAAATGCCGTACTACGTTTCATTCGTCCTCGATAGTAAAGTGAGTTCTTAGCAGAGTGGGTCTGTGACATAGTTTTTCTATTTTGTCTGATTATTCAGGTAGGTTTTACCTACCTGTAAGGGTTACTCAGGCAGTTATGTTTGTAGATTAAGTCCACTTCTGCGTAATGATTTTAGGTGAAACTACTTACTTTTTGGATTTTGTAAAGTACCTAGTAATTATAATATATGCCTGAAGCACTGTTATGGGTGATATATATTTATTGTTTTATCCAAAATAACACTGACGGATGAAATGTTAACAATGAAACTGAACGGAGTCGGAGAGGGTTTGATATGACTCTGGTTAGGGTCAACTGGTCTGATCACGCCCTGCATTCAACAATTACAGATATTATTTAAAAATTGCTTGCAATTGTTGGGATTAATAATTTGACAACTGGGTGAAAGAGCTCCTGTGCCACTGTAACTGAATTTATTTTGGAATAGATTGTTTTAGATTCATTGGTCGTCTCGCGGTAATCACGAGGATGCACGCTGCATTTCCGAAAATAACCACCTTCGATTTACTGTGCGAAAAGCAGTGCGCGCCATCGACCAAATCTTCATTTTCCACTTCTGTATTGCAGTAGTTTTAACATGTATTTAAATTTGTTACTTCTACTTGTAGCCTAATTAAGTGGAAATTTATGGCGTTACTTCTACGTATACTTGAGTAGCGACGCTGTCCAACTTCAGTGGCTCTCGGTAATTAATTTATTGAAAGTGTATCTTGGTCTGGTCACAACAGTCGATCAACTGCATAGATTCGTGATTTCCCTAACTGTTTGAATTAACTCGACAGTATCGTTACTTGACGGGTTGGTCCTTCTGCGTGAGGCCGGATTTGAGGATTTCCGACGAAACGTACTCATCCTCGTGCAAGGAGTTTGATGGTACATACACGGACGACGTCACTGGTGCCTTTCTGTATCCTCCGAGTAAGATAATATGTTTATTGAATTACAGAGTTTCAGGTCTATTTGTGGATTGAAATGACTTGAATGTTTATTGGACCGTAAGCGACGCTTACCTTCGTCTATCCGAAACATAGGTTATTGAATAAGCTTGACCTTAAATACTTTCTTAAGTTGTTTTGTTTTTAAAGACTTCCAAATGAACTGCACAGCTTATTACGCCAGACAACAGTAAATTTCGATACCTTTGACCTGCACAGGTGGCCACACAATATAAGAATTACGTTTATATTAGGGATGGTGTGAACGTGAGGTTCACGTTCGCGTTCTGTGTGTGAACCTCGGAAATTTAGAGGTTCGCGTTCACAACAGAACCTTGGTAGGTTCTGCACTGTGAACCTTTTTTATATACTACAATTTTCACTTCATTACAACATCGTTGGTTCAAATTTATTGCATTTCAACTGCAGGCCACTCTATATGCATGGCGCTATAGGCATAAAAAATCATCACTAAACGAGCATGTACCTTGACAATCTCAAAAGTTTTACTTGCTTTGTTGCAAAAGTTTGCTCGAAATATCCAACTTTCCGTTTGTAAATATTTATTGACTCTCTGCTGCGAGCTTGACCCACAATCACAAAACATCACGATCGAAATAAGCTACGTAGGCCTAGTCAGCGAATGATGCTTTTTCCACTAATCAATCTAGCAGGCGTATGGGGTCAATCTTTATTTCATATGTTTACTGGATCATTAAAACCAAATCGGTGCGATTGAAGCGTTGGCTACTGCTGTATAACTTGTTAACGGGGTAATATCGAGAGCAAGTATAGAAACCCGTTTCACACTCTGCTCAATATCAATGTAGCAATACTCAGACGCCGAATACATTTTCCGATCTGTCATACGAAAAAGGTGACTCGAGTCTGACTTGAGTTAAGTCATGACTCGAGTCATCCCAACCCTGCTACAAGGCTATAATCTGCATCTTCCTTGCCCGACGGCATATGCACATCATGTAGCCTCATGGTATGCATATACGCAGATCGTGTGTATGTATATCATGAGTCGGTGTATATGCCGCAAGAGCATCAAAGACAAAAATAAACTACGTCCCTTCCTTCCCTTATATTCCCTGGTAAGTCCTCGTCAAAATTGTTGGCAAAGCGACGGAAGATATTGATTTTATGAGATTATTATATCATTTGATTGCCCCAGTAGATACATTTGGCGACGTTTAAAACGTCAATATGTATTTCAGCATTGAGACGTAATGCTGCCCGAATCGTCGCTAGGTATCGTGTACATTATAGGCTATCATTTCATTGTAGGATAGGTTGGAATTAGCAATATGACGTCCCGTGACGTCATGCGGTTCACGTTCGTGTTCACACAGAACCTTTCAAAAAGGTTCGCGTTCACACGAACCAGAACCTTTTAGAGGTTCACACCATCCCTAGTTTATATGTATTAGCAGCGTATATTCCCGGAGTAATTCGAGAACGATTAAATTTCAGTTCTCTCAAACGACTACAAATCAGACGCGCTCGTCCTGAGTAACGTTATGCCGGTTTACAAACCATTCTTACCAGGTAACAGTACCGTAAATTGGCGTCTATTCGTCGATAAAACTTTGCCATGTCTTTCTAGTATGGCGTCATTTTGCGGAGATTTTGCATACCTGGTCGATCATGTACAATGGGACTGCAGTCATAGTTGGTCCTGCGTTCGATTACAACTTCGACGGACTTGCTGATTCAAAACTTGACTTACAGGGGTAAAGTAATAATTATGAAATCTGGTATTTGCCATTAATTGAACTGTGGACACTTGTAATAGGTTGGATCAAATCACGAACCCAAATGATAACACAGCAAGCCCTATCCCTACTCATGTCTTCGCTATTATTACCCGATGTAAAGACTACTCAAACGGGCAAACCATTCGATCATGTTCTACGTCGCCTGAAAACGTTGAAGTTCTAAGCTTCATTATTCCGAATTTCAAGGAGCTTCCATGTCAGGTAAATGCTGTCACACTTTCGACCTACAGTATGCATATTAAGCCTACATATAGCGCATGCTTATTGCGTATATGCATACCTTATTTAGTACAGCATACAGAGGCTATATATGAGCGATTCAAACGTAGTGATCTAATTGGAATGATAGGGATATTTGCAAATGTAATGGTATCTTGTCTGGTATATTGTCCGCATGTCCGATATGTTCTATGTTATGATTCAACATTCGTTTAATGGGGGAGGGTACACATATGTTACTGAAAATTTAAAATTGCTATATTTTCCAAACAATACGGCCTAGCCTCTTGAAATTTGGTGTGCGAGTTCGTTGTACCATAATCCATATTCTGTGTAAATTTTGGTTTTTCAAAATAATTCCTTGGGCCCAATTTGGGGGGGGGGGGAGATTTTCAAATCGAGCTCTTGTCATGTTGGAAAGTCTGTCTCTTCAAGGAATGCTTATCAACTCTACACAATGATTTATTTAGTGTCTATGGACCCCTAAGCACCTGGTAGAATACTTGAAATTTTCAATTATGCAGAAAAAATTACCCGAAAGTGGATTTGACACAAATATACGGTACCGAGTTTTTGAATTTTTTTCAGAAAACAAATCATAAGTAGATAACTAAGACTCTGACTCAAAATTCTATCATTTTACCAGGTAGAACACGCATGCTTCTGGTATTGAGGCAAGTTTGATCAAGATTTGAGATCATTTGATACCGAAATTTCCTTCTGCAGATAAACCATACCAGTAAAAACTAAAAAGCCGAGAAAATCAACTTTAAAAATTTAAAATTGTATTCATGAAAAACTAGAACAGGTATTCGAAATGCGATGCTTTTCCAGTCATCAGGCATGCTTGAATTAGGATATAGCCAAATTTGACAGAGATTGAACGTCCTTAAGCAGGTTGTTGTTGTTGTTGTTTGTGGTATTCATGGTGTTTGTCGACTACAATGGTCATTTACACCAGGCCAATATGCATTCGTTTTTTGATTCCGTACATGCCGTCTCATAGCACGACCTACTCCTAGGCTTTTGTAAGACATCGCTCAAGCGTATTAGATGGCGAGGAGTAGGCTAGATAAACCTCCCACACTTGGTTGGAATTCTGAAGTCGGCCTCGTTCGGACTTGAACCCACAACCCATTGGTGTTGTAGATGTGGTTGTCTTTTAGTTTTAAGCGTTCTCAAATATTGTTTTATACGGTGGAGATTCCTGGATACGTTGAGATCAGGTAGCGCTCAGTGTTGAATGACTAAAAGCCTTACCGTTCTTATTTGAAAGCAATCGACATCTCACCTATCCATATAGACGTTAATGTTTACATGGTTTTAAATCTGCACCGCGCCATCTTTTCAGTACAACGAGCCTATGGATAAATCGGTGCCTCGTACGCTGATGGAGCACGTGGCGAGAGTTCGCGACGTGGAACTGCTGACCGGGGTTACGTTCTTCCCCGACTGGACTACCAAAGACGGCCTGTCGCAGAGCACTCTTGAGCAAGGCTTGAAGCTGAAAACGTATCTGCCTGACTTTAGCTCCTCTTGGCTTCAAGACTTTGTGAACACTGCCACGGCAAACCCGGACAACACCCCTACTCCTATTATCTCTACCACTAGTTCAGCGAATACCATTTCGATTGTGTCTCTTTTGACTTTCTTTATCGCTACCCTCATATCATTCCTTTACTCCGAGAATTAATGTTGCTTAATCTATGTTTCAATTTACGCCACTTGAACTTATCATACTTTGTCCGGCAAATCCGAAGGATATGACGACATGTGCTGACGTCAAACATTATGTGACTCCATAAAGTCCTGAATCTTAGGAGGAGCGTATAGCTCTCAATTGACAACGCCCATGACTGACCCAATGGTATATCGATACTAATCTGTAAATATGTGTGAAATATATAGAGATTTAGAGAGTGATAGGGTATAGGTTATGTGCCCATTGAATGTCTGAACTCTATGCAAGTGCATTAGTATTATGCCGTGGATTCATATTTTTGTTTACATCGTATACTATGCACGAAAGCGATTCCTCCTGTGCGGTATTGAATTTTACTCGTTATGCAGGTAACGATTGCGAAGAGTACAACGAAGTATAAGCATGGAAGTGTTTACTTAAAATAACCATAATCGGTGTCGGTTATTATCAGGTCTTTTGTTTTTGACATGTCGAATAACTGTTGTGTCGATGAGGTATTTGTTTTCGCGGTTTTGCATATTAGAATTCCTTAATTGCGTTGGGATTTTCCAGGTCTTTATAACGAGAGATGATATTATATCACTTGGATATAGTGATGAATCAAATTGCCTATACCTTGGACCACAAGTATAGCTCTTGATCATGGTGAAGTACAAGTAGATGCAGTGATTCAATATCTTCTTGAACCACTTACCATTAGGGTTGCATTTAAAACAAAAATCAATTTAAAACAAACATGCTTGAAACAAAGCGGGCCGCTGTAATAAAAGTGTTAGGAACCACATATCAAAATTGATCAGCCGGATCATAAACTCCCAGATTAAGTATTCGCCGAATTCGTGAATTCGTAAAGAAAATACGTTGTCGAAAAACAGCGAGATTGAAGACATCGATATCCACTTTTATATCTGTGTTGTGTCTGGAATGACAATGTCGATTATACTATAGATCAGGGGTCGCCAACTCAAAACGGGTCACGGGCCACTTTTCAAATTTCGTAGAGGCCGCGGGCCGCATGAATTTGATATCGATGAAAAATAGGCAACAACGTTCTAAAACTCTACGTCAGTACAATGGTGAGCTACCTAACATATAGGCGATAGGCATAATTATTGACCACAAAAGAAAAAATATACAACAAAAAATCATTATTATCATCAACATTATTTTATTTTGAACTGTGAGCTGTGCACGATACCTGGAAACGATTTTCAGCGACCAAGGAATCGGTATTGGGACTAGCGAGATACGTGACTAGCTGAAAGACAATTTCCACGAAAGCTTGATCTTGTGGGGAAGCCCTAAGCCAGTGGTTCTCAAACTTTTTTTGACACGGCCCCCTTTATGATACTGAAAAATCGTCTTATCATGAAATGCAACCAGAATGCTAGCAATCCAAACGACTAGTTTGATGGCATGAAAGGTTATGACTGTAATTGATAAGAGAATTCTATAAGATGAATTCCGGACTAAACACAGAGCAACAACTATGAATTAAAGGTAAATCGCGCGGAGCGTGAAAAACTTTTCAGTTGAGCGCATCCCCGCCTCCCCATCAGATGCTTTCGCGCACCCACAAGGGACGCGCGCTCCCCAGTTTGGGAACCACTGCCATAAGCCGTTTTCTAAGCGTCTCGGTCTTGGCAGTGTTTGGGCCATTGCAAGACAATATGCCCATTCATATCAGCTGATTCTCCCTCGATGGAATGTTGTTGCCATCACCACAGCCGCTTTAGCTAGTGACGAATAATGATATTGGGCACATGAGAATAGCTTATTTTGAAACAACAACAACGGCATGTTGAAACTGTAGTCAATTTGAGCATTTCAAATTGTATTTCTTAGCTTTCCTCGGAAATCTCAAATCAGGTCGCGGGCCGCAGAATAAGACTTGGCGGGCCGCGTGTTGGTGACCCCTGCTATAGATGTTGGATTCGCAATCTATGTATATACCTCAGTGTCAAGTGACTTTAATCACGGTCATTTCCGTAGCGCATCAACGTACCACGTTATCATCACGATCCAACGACATGGTATTTTCCACCAAACTAGATAGACGAAGAATGCTCCAAAGACGGTACATGTTGTGAAGACTTCGTGCCAGAGTGTGCTGCTATCGGTGAGAATTGGACGTAGACTTCGCCGTTTCTCATAATTGAGGCAATTTTGTTGCACTAAGATCGTGAGATAATTCCACTTAATTTTAACAAAAGTTGCAGTTACCAGTTTCATTAATGCACGCACATGCACATTGCACAATCAAGACGGCAGTATAAAATCAAGTGCCGTAACTGACACTTAGCACTTTCCTCATTCAATCAGATTTGGAAGCATGATTGCGCAACAATCTCTCTTCAGTCTTCACTCACGCACGAGAAATAAAAAGGAGAACGTATATATGGCAGAATTTCTTAAAGTATGGGCCACAAAGGTTATAATTTTGAGTCGCGACTCCATCAGAGCGACGTTTTAATATCTGTGTAATATTTGTTGAATTTCTTACAACAAAAATTTCTTCGGGCCCCTGCGTGATTTACTATTGTTAATTTGTAGCTATCCGAGATCAGTGTGTTAGGTTCTATAGCCAATAAGAGAAACTGGTTTGAATTCATGATAAGATTTATATATCATTGGTTGCTCTGAAAAATACCGGCACCGCTGGGATGATTTGGTGTAGGGTTGTGCAACGATCGGGTGCGCACTGCGCAACTATGAGACTTGGGTATTTCAAAGTCAGCACTGCCTTCACTGGGAGACACCATCGGAGTCCGTTAGGATGCTTTTGTGTACGGGTGCAACGTGCGAGTACGGGAATATGATACATAGGTTCTTCGAGGTCCACGCCTGTGGATCCTTTGTACAGATCTGATGTCACTATGTTGGGTACCATAGCCACATGCGAGAGACTAAGAATAGTCCTGGCGGTCGCTGGTTAGCCAAATCTTCGATACTAATATGTCCAGTCGTCGAATATTGCAGCAGTCCTTACAATCTGAGTATAGACCGTGTTACAAACGCGGTACAAATGCGTATCCCAGAGAAAAAAAATACCGCACCCTCATGTGGAATCGCTAGCGTCACGTGTTGCATAGAGCCTATTAAGCGATATTTATGCCCATTTTCACTCGAATCTCTCCAATATTTTTGCTTTAAAACCTGTATATGACGACGAATTGTCAAAAACGAGGACATTTAGATGTCATCGGAGGACAAATTCGAAAACCCGAAAAAGGAGAAAAAATCCTCCTAAAGGAGGACGTACGGTAACCCTATAAAATATAGACCTGATATAAAAGACTATTGTAGTCGAAAACACCATAAAGGCCACAAACAACGACGACGCAGGCTATGTAAGTAGCTTTATACACCACAATTCAACTACGAATGGAAAATACATCAGCTACATGAGTAAGGGAATGTATTTTCTCATCATTACGTATTAGCCATCGCTACTATACAATTTTAAGAGCAGTGTCGGTTTGCGAAATTGATCGCGCATTTCACTGTGCTTCGATTGTCCGATTGTTAGCGAATTGTGTGTGAGTCAGATTCGACTCTGTTGCGAGATGCCACTAAAACTCAGATTTTGAGCTATCTAAAAAGTTCAAGAACCACTAGGTATAGGGCAGAGATGAGCATGGATTAGGATTAGGATTTGAAAAAACAGGATTTGTGAAATTTTGTCGGATTTGGATTGGATTAGGATTGGAGATTTTTTTCTGAACGGATTAGGATTTGGATTGGATTTACCTATTTTCTGGGAGATCGATATGTCGTGTGGCGAATGGCGACAAACTTTATTCAGATCAGTTATTAATGTACTTATGGTTACTAAGTTATCTTGAATCAAGGGAATCGTTGGTTGTGAAAGAAAATTTTCCAATTTCTCCCTTGCATGAATTAGCATTTTTTCTGAATTTCCAGTTAGAATCGGATTAGGATTGGACATGGACTTGAATATGAAAAAGTTATGAATTAGGATTTGGATTTGGATTTGAAGGTTTGGATTTGGATTGGATTAGGACATAGAAATTCCAAATCCGCTCATCTCTGGTATAGGGCAGGGGCGGACAACTTCTCCGGTAAGCGGGCCGCATGTGGGAAAATTAAGTACTTGGCCAGGTAGCTGAATCGATACATTTTTCGCCCATTTATCCACATATACAAGGAATAAATCGCCTGTAATGAATATATTGTAACTACAGCACTGTCATTTCAAAGCCATTTCTCGCCGATAATGACGAAGACAATGTGGATTCGAGACACCATTGTCATAAAGGCGCCGCCATGTCTGCTTCTCTCTGATCAATCAACACATGGTGCAATCCTTAAGATTTCAAGGCGTTCGATAAGCCCGGCACCCCAAATTTACCAAGATATCAATTCATTGGTTCTATACCAATACCGAGAATGGACATTACCGAGAACGGCCAATGCCAAGAATGTAACTTACTGAGATGGCGCTGTCGAGAAACTTATATCTGAGAATCGACACCGAATGTGGCAAAGCCGCCATGCGCATGCACACGACCTGTATCTATGCATAACATGCCTGCATTGCATACATTGCATTCTCGGTGATGTCCATTCTCGCTGGTGTCCATTCTTGGTAATGGTTTTCTCGGTATTGACCGGACACCGGCTGGCGGGCCACATTATCAACTAAGACGTGAAACTGTCCGCGGGCCGTATGTTGACCGCCCCTGGTATAGGGTAACAGCTTCCACACTATACTATTACAGCGTCCTTAAAGGCTGACTCTTACGCTAAGACTCAAAGTTCGAAATACTACTTGGAGTGAAACTGACTAGCGGGCCGCACAAAAATGTCAGGCGGTCGCAGGTTTGACTTCCCTGCCTTAGACCAGTGGTTCTCAACCACCAGTCTGCGGACCGGTGCCGGTCCGCGACGTTTTTTCCGCCGGCCGCAGAGTATATTCAAATGTTATGCCTTAATTTCAAGATGCAAGATGTTGAAGGATTGCCATTGATAAAATTAATAAAACATCATTCAGAACTTCATGAGGTAGCATTAGGCCTGGAAACACGTTCCATTTGACTTTAAGTTCAAGCCGTCTCCGGTGACGACATGTGAGCGACAAGTACGAGGGGCAACTCTAAACGGCGGAAGGAGCGGACTGCTGAACTAGCGGAACTTGCTATACTAAACGGCGGATCAATCGGAACTGCGGACCGAGCGGACCGTAACAAAATAGCTCAAAACTAAACGGGGGACCGTGAAACAGCGGAACATGTAATACTAAACAGCGGACCGAACGGAGCTGCGGACCGAACGGACCATAACAGAATAGCTCAATACTAAACGGCGGACCGGCGAACTAACACAACATATGCAATGTAAACGGCGGACCGCGGATCAGGCGCATCTCGTAATTTTCTCAAGTGATCTTTACCTCGACTTTGTTGAAGCTTATATTTTGTTGAAAATTTTGTCAAGTAATTTAATTTTGTCAAGTAACGAAATTCTTCAACGTCTAGTTATGAGTTACGACACAATTTTGCTTCATTCCATGTCGTTATGTACTTTATATGTTTTGAACAGCTTCTTGGAGGCACAGAACTTCAATATACAATTGAATAGTATATTTATATTGAAATGAACTCGAATATTTTCGGCTGACACTCGTCAGGGGTAATCGTCAGCAACTAGTTGAGAATTCAAACGAACATCGAATACGATTGTTGATATACGATGTTCTTTCGAATTCTTTTCTAGTTGTTGACGATTACAACTGACGGGTGCAAGCCGAAGATATTCGGGTTCATTTCAATATGAATATACTATTCAATTTTATATGTTTTGTATTTCTAAAATGTAGTAAACTTTTGTTGGTCATGACATTGTAATCTGTTGACACTGGACCAGAGTGTCAGTTCTATAATAGAACTTCTATTACTAATTTCATCATTTCAAAAGACTACAACGCTGCGATACAATGAAAAGATAGGAAGTTGTCAAATGGACTGGGAGCAGTTGTAATCAGTTCACACCAGAATACACAGATGAAAGGTACTTCATCTGATGTGCCCGTGAGAAAATTAAGTCATTTTCAACTAAGACTGTGAGAACCATAGTAGAAGTTAACCAGCGTAGTAGCCAGGTGACATCCATAATAAGACATTAATACCTTCAAGCACTGATTTAATGAGCCGTTCGCAGTTTCACTTTACGTTCAGGTTCGCATGGCTTAATCTTTGAGACAAGCATATTCATCTTATAGTCTGCTATTACATTTGTTCAGTCAGTCCACGATTTGCGTTTGTTTAATCTGTCGTCTGACCCGTCGTATTCATTGAGAAATCCTTCTGGGATTTGTATACGAAGTTGTTATAAGTTTTCCCTTGCCAAATTATCGTGTTCGAGCAAAAAAACTACTTTTTACATGTCAGAAAGTAAACAGCTCGTATTTCAACTTTAAAGTAATCGGTTAATTTGGATATAGTCCAAAAACGTAACCACTAGAAGAGTGAGCAGATGAAAACCTACTGGCGTGTCCCAAAATAAAAAGTACTTTCCTTATTTAGCTAGATAGACTAAGAGCACCATCACCGACGTGATGGAAACATCCATCGAAAAGAGAGCATCAGAGTTAGCTATAGTTACATTTAATTATAATTACTACTCAAGTGGAAACATAGATAGAAATTTCCCCTCGATCAGACATAGTCGATATATACCATGTTTGGGGTGAGTTAGTAGAGTACTGCATTGCAACCAGCATATCATGTCTGGGGTATGTTTGAGGTGTGTTCGTACTGCATTGCAACCGGGACATCAAGTCTGTGGTATGTTTGGGGTGCGTGGGTAATACGTTGCCACACTTGAAGACACCCCCAGGTTACCCTAGACAAGATGTCCTTATGTTCGGTATGCTCCTTATTGCCAAAATGAAAATAACCCTTTCATAAATTAGGAGTATTGCGACATTGGCGAGTTGCGTCTGATCTGCGGTCCGCTGTTTACACTGTGTTCTTTGTAGTAGTCCTCTCGGTCCGCAGTTCCGCTCGGTCCGCCGTTTAGTATTGCAAGTTCCGCCAGTTCCGCGGTCCGCTCGTTCCGCCGTTTAGTATTGAGCTATTTTGTTATGGTCCGCTCGGTCTGCAGATTCGCTCGGTCCGTCGTTTAGTATTACATGTTCCGCTGTTCCGCTGTCCGCCGTTTAGAGCTGCCCAAGTACGAGCTGACTTGCTAAACCACGCAGTTTGTACAGTCACTCGTTTTCGATTCATTCATTTTGGGGATGACCCAGTGTCGCTATTGGCAGGTGTTTTCGTGAGGCACATTTTATTCGTAGTTCGTAGTGGTAGTGGTAGTGGTGTGGTAGTGGTTGTGGTAGCGGTAGCGGTAGTGGCAGTGGTTGTGGGAAATGATCAAGGTAGCACGACAAGGTGCTTGATCCGACTCCGAAACGCCTCTTCTCTCGAAATTGTCGAAGAGATGAATATTATTCGAATTGGTGTGGTGTGTTCATCTACGGCTTTCGGCACGAGACGCTGTTATCGAATCTCGGCAGCAGCACGGTTTTCTGGGCAAGGCAATTTTATCAAGTCTAGCAGACTCGATAGCGTAAAATTACATGAAACACATAATGAACATATTTGATTACGAACAAAACCCTCAAACTGTCATTCTCTAGGACAGTGGTTCCCAACGTGGGCGATATCGCCCCCCAGGGGGCGATTTGGCGGTCTAAGGGGCGAAAATAACGAAGGGGCGATAGGGGGCGAAAACGGACGAAGGGGGCGATAGGGGGCGAAAACAACTAAGGGGGCGATGGCCCGTTAATACGGCTATATTGGAGTCGGGACCGTAACTACCGCACCCCAAACCCCCGAATTGGGGGTGGGGGCCCGAAATCGAAGGAAGTCCAAAATTATTTCGTGAATTGACATGAATGATAGAGTATTTTTTTAGAAATTCGTGCGACTTTTTCAAAAATTTTTCGCTCTGCGCGCGATTTAATATTTTCGTGTATCTTGATGTTGGGGTCCCCGTCACCCAACAAAAATACGCATGATTAATGCAAATGGTAGACTTTGGCGTCGGCCATTACTGCGCCACGACGCACCAAGACAGGAAGCTAGATGCCATGTAACATGCGACTCCGAGAAGTGTGCCAGAACGATCAGCAGCGAGAAGACCGAAAACTTCGATATATGTATACATATGTTTAATTGTCCATAGGCGCCTCAATGGCTGGCGTCGAATGTTTCTTTCCTGGCGACCTTAACCCTACAGGACAAATGCCATCCCGCAAGAAAAAATTATTTGCCAGTAAAGAAATACCAATATGAAATTCTGCACGTCTTTTAGAGCTGACGAATTGCTGTTTTTCGGTTCCCAATATTTGGGGGGGGGGCGATGATCGGTGTGGAGCTTCAAAAGGGGGCGATGAGTCGAAAAAGGTTGGGAACCACTGCTCTAGGACATGAGTGATCAATTGTATTTTTAGCCGCGGGCCAAATGAGAAGCAAACAATGCGTTGGCGGGCCGAGTCCAAATTTTAGTTGTATTCTCAAGCGCATGACTTTTATTTCTAAATTGTAAGCAGTGAATTCCGCTGAATAAATGCTGCTTCGTGGATGTGTCGATATTAGGAAATGAGAAAGTGACGGGTAATTACAAGAAGTGACGGGTAATTACAAAAAATAATATTTATTTGCCGTCATATTTCGAAACAATCTTAAACATGATATATTTTGAACTATATTTAAACCCTTATCCGCGTTTTTCTATAAGACATAAAATGTATTTGGAATACTACAAAGGTTGTTAACTGCGTGGCTATAACCTGATCGTCACTAACTACTAAATAGACTGGTTTACCCGTGAATCCAGTAAACAAATATTTAGTTCTTCAAACCTTCTTTGAGTTTCAACTTTCGGCTTTTTTTTGACATGCTCGTTTATGCTTTATGGATCATGATGACACATAGTAGTCACGCCACTGATTGACTTGTTTTACGGCTTATGGATTTGGAAACATATCACGTAACAATTTGAAGCTCAGACTGCGTAATGCGCGATGTGAATATGGCAACAACGAAGGTTTTGTGACTTCTTGTGACATAAATTGTTACGACATAATTTGCTACATTGACATTATTTTGAATCTGTATTACGCAATCGAGGTACGAAGACTACGTATAGCGGCATATTAATGAACAGGAATGATAGTAAACGAATTCCCGATTCAGTGTATACAGCCTATATATTGTTAGTCCACGCATCAACATTAAAAAGTAGGTTGAATGTTTTGAATTCGAAGCAACTTTTCGCGGGCCGCTCATAATAGCTCCGAGGGCCGCACTTTGCCCAGGTCTCTCTAGATCAGTTCCCAACCTTTTTGCCTTCATTCCCCACTTCAAATTTATTCCGAGCCTTCATTCCCCACCAGGACCGTAACAGCACTTCGTCATCCCCCCTTCCCCCCAAAAAAAAACGTTGGTCTTGGGCCCCCCACAGGGTGATAAACCCAACTTCTGGAGGGCTTCCCCCATAACCCCCCTGAGCCTGTACGCTTTTCACCGCTACTTATCGGCTATATTGGGTCTAGTGTTTAGTGCGTCGCCTTATTTCGACTAAACGCGCGAAGCGCGAAAAATGTTCTATTTATTTTTTATATTAATTCATGTTTGAATCGGTTAATATGATCGGGAATTACGTATATTTTGCTATCAATATCTTACACCCTCTCTGCTCACGTAATCAGATTTACCGGTAGAGCTGAGTGAGGTGTGTTGGAAAAGGTAGGACCCCTAATTAAGAATAAACATCTTCGGGCGGACCCGTTGGTATATTGACTTCGTTACATTATGCTATAACGTGACTTCCTATATCTGTGATGTCAAAAGATATGGAAATCGCCAAAGCTAAAAGATACACACACGATTTCAAATTGGTATTGCTTTACTGGCAGTAATTATTCCCTGTGTGATGGCATTTGTCCTGTGGGTTTCAGATCGCCAGGACAGGAACATTCGGCGCCAGCCATTTAGCCGCCTATGAAAAATTAAACATATCTGTATATTGTATATATATCGAAGTTTTTGGTCACCACAAGGGCATTCCTTCTCGGCCAATGTCTTCTCGCTGCTGATCGTTCTGGCACACTTCTCGGAGTGGCATGTTACATGGCCTGTCACTTTATATGCCTTGGTGCGTCGTGGCGCAGTAATGGCCGACGCCGAAGTCTCCATTTCTATAAGTTCTGCGTATTTTCGTGTGGGAAGGGTCAGGGTGCCCAATAATCAAGATATTCGGTAATATTAAATCGCGCCAGCGCGAAAAAAATTTGAAGAAGTGGCATAAATTTACAAAAAAAACTCTATAATTTATGTTAATGCACGAAATAATTTTCAGCCCCTTCGAGCTCGTCCTGCCCCCAATTGGGGGGTTTGGGGTGCGGCAGTTACGGTCCTGTTCCCCACTACCCAACACTTTTGTCATCACAGAGCAGCTACTTGCTGGCTTGACTACACAAGACACACAACCACATCCAGCATGCAAGACAATCGCCTACAACTGGAACATAAAACGTATTGTGAACTGATACCAGTAACGGTGAAAATTTCGCGAAAGCGTTATTTCACGTCGAACTAGTCGTGCCGGATGCGTATGTAACGCCATCATTGGCCACCAAGAGTTAAAAATGAGGTTTTGTAAACCACACGAAATATAATTATCGATACGTACATTCTAGAGCAGTTAACTGGTAACGGTAATTGCGCATGTGTCTCCGTGAATATGTAGAATGTCCTGTATATAATTTCGAACAAATGTGTCTATTCCCCACCTGAAACCATTGAATTCCCCACCGTTTGGAAACCACTGCTCTACACCCATTCTTGCGCATAAACGACTTTATACTTCATAATCTGGGTTGATTTCGATTTTTGAAGATCGACCGGCCCGCCAAATAATTTTTAAAATTATACCGGTCCGCGAGGTCACAAAGGTTGAGAACCGCTGCCTTAGACTGTCTTCTTAACATAAATCAAGGTTAAATTTTACACAGTTCAAGTAACTAAACAATTTATACAAAATTTTAACTCTAAATACCAGACAAGACCTGTTTCCGTTGGTGCGGGTTTGGTCAAAAGCCAAGTCCTATTTCCACATCTAATTTATACTTCGGGCACCGTCGTGCCTATCACTGGGGTAGTTTAACTTCTAGCTTGCAAGCCAAATGGCGCGTCATAGATAACATGGAGATGCAGCTAATCCATCACGTAGATCATTGTTATGCAAATCCCAGAGAATATAGTACCTTACTAGAAATAGTTTTATATAGGGTGAACACTGAACATATTTTGAGATCTAGAAAGGAAGACAGTTTTTACAAGTTACAAATGTTATGTTAGCGGACCGAGAAAACGGGTAATTTGAATTTTTTACTAGGCATTATATTGTGTCCACAAAAAAGCTCCCGAAAGACCCGCTCTACCGTGAAGTCGTTTACTGTTTACCTTTTTTAGTCAACCTTACCGTCACTGCCATCGAAATCCAGATTTAAGGTCATGTATGAAGGAGGACGAATTGCCAGAAAGGAGGACATTTCGGCGTCCTGGGAGGACAGCTCCGATTTCTTGGAAAAGAAGGGCAAATCCTCCTAAAGGAGGACGTATGGTAGCTCTAAATAATATTCTACCTTCGCATGCTAACTGAATGATATCGTGGGGAGAATAAGTGTGAAAGGAAAAGTCCATCGGTACATGCATTCGTCCTATACTGACGGCGCATCTATCTCGACAAATGAATGCGATGAGGGTAATTCGTATTCCTAGTATTGGAAGTATATGCTGCATCTATTCAATCCATGAAGAAATCAATGTGAGAGCTTGTGGAAGTTTCTTTGTATTGTATTGTATTGATAGGCACAACACAGTGGAGCTTATCGCCTTTCTGGGCCTTGTGCCCAACGACATGAATTTCATAAGTTCATTGGTCTTTTTTGCTTTTTGTCCGTTGGGAACGTTTTTTTTTCATTCTCTCTCGCAGTCATCTTCATTGTCTCTCACTCCCATGCGTCCCCATCGTGGTCTCTGCTGCCGACTTATAGCACGGCTCAGTTTCAGTCTCGGCTTTTCAATGCACTGCCGTAGTAGTGAGGTCGGCGATGAGGAGCCCAGAGAAACCTCCGACACGTAGACGTTGGTCAGAACCGGGATTCGAACCAGCGACCATTGGTGTCCCAATATTGAAGATTACAGACATTTTAAGCCTCCAATAGCGCTAACACGTTCACGAAAAGTCGCGCTAGATTGATTTTCTGCACCCAATTTTGGTATATCAAAGCTATTCGGTATCACGCAGCGAAATAGATGAGGTATACATAATTAAAACGTGACAAGGTGTTCAAGAGCTGAAACAAGCTACGAAAATGCGCTCCTTCAGAAAGTGCCTTTGCCAATCCTGAGTTTGCATCTCCGTTCTGTATAGAAGAAATTCAAATCTCAAAAATATCCGACCAATTACTACAATAATTCCTTCATAAATTTCTGGTGTAAATAGTAATTTATTAACAAACGACACGACCGATAAATTGCAATAAAACAAGTTGATGCAATCCTATAAGATGATAAGAACTATTAGAAATTGAAAGAAAACGCCGCCGTAATCATGCACACCGTCGCATTAAACCAAATCTCTAAGGTACCAAAATATGGAGTTTAGCACTAAATACCATGCTGCCAAATGAGACGTTCGGCACGTACTACAATACCACTATCGTACAAATAAATCAAACGGATTACAAGTAGCAACCTCGGACATTGTGGAAAAGCGTGATTCCAACCATCGATCATCGTTATTATAATAATAATCCATCTCGTCATACAACCCATACCATAGGGAAACCTTCCGTCCATTCGTTCGCATATTCCGTACATACTGCTTCACGGCAATCGCAACAGTACGGTACGCGTGTGTACATGGCATGCCGATCGTACGAATTAGCTTGCACTCGCGCAAAATTAACTCGAGCGCCTCTATCATATTTTTCGCGGTTAGATTGGCTCGACATTCAGGAAGGTCACACCTTCTGTGAACGATGACAATCTTTCGCAGTTGCTTGCAACGACGCAGGTGCTTCAAAGTTTCAAAAATTGGTAATTGCGAAGCGCTGAGATGGATGGAGGTAAGGTGCTGCATCAAATGTAAATACTTGGTGAGGTTCGCACATTCCCAGACTTCCCTGGTGCTAGTACATAGCATGAATGATCTCATATCGTGAAAATTACGACACATCTCCTCAAAATGAAAAGTATTTGTCAGTTCAAGTCCATGGATAATCAAGTGGTTCAGTTTTGCCAATGTGGAAATGGGTATCAAATTCTTGGTATCTATGGGAGCGTCAAAATCATTGTAACGGTGTAGCTCCAACTTTCTCAGATGAGGGAAAGCGGTTACTAGTTCACTGAAAAATTCTCTAGTGACACCTGCCACTTCTTGTCCATAGCAGGAAGACTGGCAGCCCGGTCTCACCTGATTTAGTATGGATCCATTCAGCGAAAAAGCCAGACCCCGTAGATGATTCAAATCTTTTATGGCGTCCATGAGCGCAAACAGGTCTAAATGGAGGCTCGCTAGATTAAGCTCTATCATATTCATGAATGAGCTAAGCCTTTGGTAAATTTTGGCAGGTACCTGTGCGTATTGTCCAAAGGGAAAACTGAAGTATAGATGGGTCAATTCCGGCATTTCACATTCGAGTAGTATCCCAGCCATAGTGGCAGCAAAGCACTGGAAACTATTACATTCTAATAACGGCACGATAGACAGATATTGGAGTGCGGGAAGCGACGTGGGAAATGATGACCCATCACAGACGCAAGGCCTCACTGCTTTATCACGAGAGAAGGGAATAGTAATAGACACATATCTAATATCATCCCATTTACGTCTTTTATCCGCATCCAATTGAATGCAGTGCAACCCACTATTCTTCAAAATATTTCTGACAAAGGCTACGGATACACATACATCTTCCACGTCATTGCGAGCATCAATATAAATCGTATGATTTCTCCCAGGAAATATTCGCTCACCTACGATTTCCTCATCCAAGTCAAAAAAGATCCAATATGGCCTAGTGGTTTTTAGTAAGCCATGACGCAAACTCTTGATAAATGAAACCGAGTAGGCATCATTGTGACGATAGGAATCGATAAACTTATCCATAGACTGCACTTGCAATTCCAGATCTCGAAATGATGTGCTGTAGTCATAATAGAGAATTTCGACATGGAGAACTTTCAATTGTAGCATTCGACCCTCCACGCGAGAGATGAGCTCCAACAGCGTTGTCTGGGCAATTGTCAAACTGAGATTTTGAAGAAGCGGGGCTCTTTGAATGAGAGGGATCAAATGACTGGCGGATGTGTGGACACCAGTCAGATCTAGTGTCACCAGATTATTCAACGCAGGAAATTTCGAGTACACACCACGGGGAAACCAAGTGCAATCTCGAAAGGACATATAGCGGACGAAATTCTGATTTTTCGTTACTGTCCTCACGCATAATTCATCCGACATGCCGACGCAATCCTCGAAATCTAATAGCTTCGTCAATTCCGGGCCGTTACAAATGCCAGTAAACAGCTGACACACAAATTGCACGTGTTCTAGACGTTGCTTTAGCGGCACATAGTCCAATATCTTCACCCATATTTCTCGTGGTAACGGATATAAAGTGGATGGCAATGTATTGATTCCACTCATTCCGCCTACTACAATCAAAGTTCTGCAAGGTAAAATGAATAATGTACGAGGTAGCACACTGCCACTTTTATTAGCTAGCTGGTCGGGGTAGGCCTGCTTATTGCCTTACTCAAAATGGTGTACTGTGCCTGACAAGGCAACATATTTACCATCGTGGCATGGGAGACAGTACATCGCGTAAATTTA
This sequence comes from Botryllus schlosseri, assembly GCF_051294905.1. Lineage (NCBI taxonomy): Eukaryota > Metazoa > Chordata > Ascidiacea > Stolidobranchia > Styelidae > Botryllus > Botryllus schlosseri. The sequence goes on along the minus strand of NC_137250.1, from coordinate 17,320,259 downwards.
GACAGATATCTGACTCTTCCAATGCTCATTAGTTATCGCAGCGGAGTTTTCGAATGTATCCGCTAACTATATATCTTCAGAATACGGTATATGACCAAATATTAGCTTCATAAATCCAAGCTCCTTCAAACCATGTGATATGCGTAAGCCGTGTCCTACAAAAGCCTAGAACGAAAGTAAGCGGTGCTACAAGTCCGCGGATAAGGACTCGTGTTAAGAAATATCGACCTGACCAGATCACACTAGTCGAAACACCATGAATACCAAAACAAAAATATACAACAACGATGATACAGTAAGTGCAAGCTCAACTAGAATCAAGAAAATATCCAAATCAAAATATAGCCCTACGCTTCCCTGTAGTCGACTCATCTCGTGTAGCGACTGCAACAATCGCTGAACATTCCGCACTCAATATGATTGACCATGTGGATCCAAGCCGCGTAATCCGACGGAGATCAATAAATTAGTTGAGTACTAGAGATAATGAGAGCGAGAATGAATTGACGACCCATCTGTTCTGTTCATTCTTGCTATTCACAGTGAACTCATTAAATATCATCGATCGTATGAAATAATCGATGTCATGCATCTCCCTGAACGTCATATTGATCAAAAGCATTGGTAGGCTACACGAAAGTCTCCGGTGAAAAGCGATAGCTTAGCTCATCGATGACTTTGTGAATTTTTCCAGTCTATATAGCTGGTTTCATATCCAGGCCAACTCCTCAGTCTACAGTTGCCAGGATTCTTCCCACGATATTGCCGAGATTGTACATTTCAACTTACATGGCCTTTTCGTATTGGTTCCGTTTACGAACATGTCATCATATTGCTCTTAACTCCTATCTTATGGCATGTTTTTAAATCACTCCTTTACATTGTGCGCAGTAGGCCTACTTGTTTTTTTGTTTGAAATTCATAGTGTTTCGACCACTGTGGTCAATTTAAACCGAGCCAATATTCTTTATCTTCGATTCCGTATTTAGCGACATCTAGCACGGTCCACTTCTAGACTTTTATAAGACACCGCTTACGTGGATCACGTGGCGAGGAGGAGCCTAGATAAACCTCCAACACTTGGGTAAGAAGTCTGGAGTCGAACTCGAAGCCACAGCCAATTGGTATACTTGTAGGCCTACTTGTTAAAAGTTGTAGTAAAAGATTGCATGTAAAAAGTTGCTAAAAGTTGCAATATAAAATTCCTACCCACAGCTTACTTTAAAACAGTGGTTCTTAACCTTGCCTCCAGCGCCCCCCAAGGGGCGATTTTGATTTTGAAGGGGGCGGAAACTATCGGGGGGCGATATATGGGGCGCTGGGCACAGGTGGCGGTACGGGGGCGCTGAAGCAAAAGGGCTTCGCAGTATATGGTGTAGTATAGTAAACATATCATTAATGAGTTTTCAGAGCAAATTAAGATTCGACAAAACATGTCAAATCTCGAAATTCTTCGACGATGCTTGCTACATATGTTCTCTGAAAAATTACACATCAATTTCTGACGATTTATACAAGTATCTCATTTTTTTGCGCTGCGCGCGAACTACCATTGCCAACTTTTTATTTATTGGGTACCCTTCCCCCACGACAAAAATACGCATTATTTATCGAAAATAGCAATAGGTATTTCGGCGTCGGCCATTACCACACCACGAGGCACGAAGACATATGAAGTTTCGGCCTATATGGGACTCCGAGAAATGTGCCAAAACATCGTCAGCGAAAAAATATTTGCTGAAAAGAATTGCCCTGATGTTGACCGTAAATTTCGATATAATTATGTCTGATTGTCCAGTTTAAATGGCCAGTGCCGAATTAATCATTTAGTGACAATCTGAACCCCACAGGACAAATAGCATCCAAGAAAGAAAAATTATTTGCCATTGACGAAATACCAATTTTGAATCGTGTGCTTATCTAAGGTTAGTACGTTTATGCGATTTCAATATATTTTGACCATAATAGCCAACGGATAATAGGTCACAAAATAACAACATGCAACGAAGTAATTTTATCAACGGGACCGCCCGAATATATTTAATGATTATTTACGTTCTCCACATTTTCCATAACAACAGCTCATTCAATGATGTCGGTGAATCGTAGGGCATGGGCCGACAAGATAGGAAATGATAGCGACATATATATAGGCCTATATGCAATGACCTATATTCCTTTCCGATTCATTCATCCGTTATAAAGAAAAAACTTCCCCCTAGGTGACCAGGCCACATAAAACTGCTCCACATCGAAGTCACGCAACGCTGGGTCTTGGGGAAAGCTCCACAGAAGTTAGGTTTATCACCCTATCGGGGCCCGAGACCAACGATTTTTTTGGAGGGGCAAGCGAATTGCTGTTACGACCCGTCCTTTTACCAACTGATTTTATCACAGTCTTTAAAATATGGTGTGTGGGGGGGGCTCTAGAGCACTGAAAGTTTTGAAAGGGGGCGCCGAAGGAAAACAGGTGAAGAACCACTGCTTTAAAACATATACCAGTGTTGGGATGACTCGAGTCATGACTTGACTCGAGTCAACTTTTTCATATGACTTGACTTGACTCGAGTCGCTGTGCAAAAATGTCTTGACTTACCTCGGCGTCGCAAAAATGGGGATTGACTCGTGACTCGGAGCCAAATTTAGAAGTCAATTTCAAGTCACCAAGTATAAACGGCGCTGAATAGATCACTGTATCTTGTTTATGTTTGGATTGTTCGCGATAAGCATGTCAGACTTGTGAGAGCAACCAGTCATTCACTGATTGTACCTTCAACTGATCCTCCATCGTTAGATCACAAATAAATTGACCGAAAACTAAATGATCACAACAGCTTATGTTTATGTACCAGCAATAGATAAATCTACACTCTTAGCGAAAAGAGTGTATACACACCCCAAAGGGTGGTACACAAAAACAGAACCTATGTCACCCCGTCGGTGTATATGGCAAGAATTCACCCCATTTTCGGGGTGTACATCGCATATCTCAACCCACCCATTAGAATTGATAGGGGTGTAATTTACATATAAACACCCTACTTGTTGAAATCCTGTCCATTTTTCTAAATGGCCTACTATTGCAAAAAAGACGGTCATGATTGCATATAATCGATATCAATTTCACCATAATAACATAAAATGGAAACATATTCCGTGAAATAACAAAAACAGAGATCCCAGCGACGGAGAAATGAAATCCACTGAAAATACTGCTCGAAGAACGTTGGCCATGTAATATTGAAAATGCGTCTCCTCCAGGTTTTCGCAAAACGCTCTTTACGACGAAGGTTGAGTCAATATCTTCAGCAACAACTTGCGTCATCATCCAGAAATCAAAATGCATATCAACAACCCAATTAACAGGCACATATGCTAACATGTGTAAATTGGAATATTGTTAACGAAACGAAAGACCACAATAACAGAAACCTTTAAGAAGTATATACACTTGCACAAAGTGCTTACAAAAAATCAAATGTTTCACTTGCTGAGGTATTTCTGGTAAGAATGTGACCCGATAGGGTGATCTTAATGCTATACGACACATATGCACACACGATTACTGTGTGCGGGGGGGGGAGGGCAATTAGCCATCAACAAGATGAATATTTATCGACAGTTGTCATGAAAATCGCATGTATAACAGGCAGATTTGAACAACTACAAAACGTTCAGCTTTTCCAAATTAGACTGGAATTAAATTACAACTACAAGGGTTTTTTCTAATTAGAGTAGAAAGGGAATTATAGTTAAACGGTTATTTCGAAATTCGAGTTTTAGCTAACAATTTTTTAGATTAGATTAGAATTAGAATTACTGAATTCGCGAAAAGTTCAGTCAAACTATGCTATATATATAGAATCTCACGTTCACACCATCCCTACTATTTACCTGAAGTAACCATTGTCGGTGTCGGTTATTATCAGGAATTAAGTTGTGGACAATGAACATGTCGGATAAATGTTGTGTCGATGAGGTATCTGTTTCACGGCTTTACAGGTTACAATTCATTAAATGCATTGGGATTTACGAGGTCTTTATCACGAGATGACATTATTATTATTAGGGATGGTCTGAAGTTCACGTTCGCGTTCTGTGTGTGAACCTCAGAAACTTAGAGGTCCACGTTCACTGACGAACTTTAGTAGGTTCTGCACTGTGAACCTTTCCATATATAGTACAATTTTCCACGTAATAATAACATTTTTGCTTGGAAATTTTGCATTTCAACTGCGGGCCACTTTATGCACGGCGATGGCAGCATAAAAATATCCACATTAAACGAGCATGCACCTTGACAATCTCAACGATGTTACTAGCTTTGTTGCAAAAGTTTGCTTGAAATATTCAGTTTTGCGTTTGTGAAATGAATGTTTAGGGACTCTGCTGTGAGCTTGACCCGCAATCACACAACATCAAGAGAGAAATACGCAACATGTAGGTAATGTCAGCGAATGATGATTATTCAACCAATCAATGAAATTCATATAAAGAATACACCGTTGTCTAATATAAAAAAATCTAGCAGGCATATGGGATCCATCTTGATTGGATATATTTATTGTATCATAAAAACCAAATCCATGTGATTGGGATATGTGCTACTCCCGTTTTACACTCTGCTCAATATCATGGTAGCAATAATCAGACGCCGAATACATTATCCGATCTCGCTTAGACAGTTAAGGAGTAAGCTTAAATTCCCTTGCAAGTCCTCGTCGACATTGTTGGCAAAGCGACGGAAGGTATTGATTTTATGGGATTACTATATCATTTGATTGCTCCAGTTGATACATTTAGCGACGGTTAAAACGACAGTATGTACTTCAGCATTGTGGCATAATGTGGCCCGAGCTGTCGCATAGGTATCGTGTACATTAATATATCAATTCTCTGAAATGTAGAGTTGTAATTAGCAATGTGACGTCACGTGACGTCATGAAGTTCGCGTTCGCGTTCACACAGAACCTTTTAAAAGGTTCGCGTTCACACGAAGATGAACCTTTCAGAGGTTCACACCATCCCTAACACCTAGGTATATCGCTGGAGTAGATTACGCATACCTTTAGCCACAAGTAGCTCTTGATGTTGGTCAAGTGCAAGTAGATGCAGTGATTAAATATATTCTAAAACTACTTGACATTGTGGTAAAATATGTGAAATGTATGGAAATAATTATGTGTTAAAGGTAATCAGGCAAGTAGTTTCAAGGTGTATAGATTGTTACGGTGCATCACAAACATGTGTCAGTCAATCGCCAGTGATCACTAAACAGGCATGGTGCGCTGCCGTGAATATTTATTTTGTATGGATCATAGGCATAGGAGTTTCGGGTTAGGAAAAGCAATATTCATTACGGAGGAAGTTGGTGTTCGTTATAAATGTCATTTACTCATTACTCATTTGGCGTTCAAACGTGACTTTACTTGTCCAATGACATCATAGAAACTGATTTATTTCTATAATTCAAGCTACACTGCGTTATTCCATAACTAAGATGCGTAGGTAGGCCCGAGTATTATCACGAAGCAGGAAAGCGGCCCGCGGTAATAAAAAGTTTAGAAACCACATCAAATTTGATCATCCGGATCATAAACTTCCAGATTAAGTATTCGCCGAATTCGCAAATTTGTAAAGAAAGTGCGCTGTAGAAAAACAGCGAAATTGAAGATATGCATGTGCCCTGTTAGATCTGTGTTGTGTCTGGTATCACAAAGTCGATTATGCCAGAGATGTTGGATTCGCAATCTCTGTAGTCTGTATGGATCTCAGGACAAGTGACATTTAATCGAGCAGCCAACGTACCAACGTCATCATCGCCATCCCAACCGCATGGTATTTTCCACCAATCTAGATAAGTCTCTCTGAGTTTCATATAACCTCGGGCCATACTATGCAAACCGTATTTCTAAAGAATAATGTTTCAAGTCGCCCCTGTATACAAGAGGCCAATGGAAAAGCATCAGCGATATTTGGTTGCCGCGTTAATAGTAAGTATCGTTACGCTACCAGCTGACTGAAAAGAATGTACCGGTAGCTTGGACATACATAAGTTTAAACTTAGAGCTTACACACTTTGCATTATTTGTCGTTTCAGGTGCTTCTGGTCCGTGATGAGGCGGGTGGATTATCAATAGCAGGTCTGTGGAAAATGTACACGGTTGTTAATATCGTGTGTCATGCCACTTTTAATTTGAAGCAGGATCATGCGCCGGTCGGTGTTTGGCAGACAGATCAGATGGTGATCAATGCGATTGTGACGGAAAATGCTCCAAAGACGGCAGATGTTGCGGCGACTTTGTGCCAGAGTGTGCTGCTATCGGTGAGAATCGGACGTAGACTTAGCCATTCCTCATAATTAGGGCAAGCTTTTGTTGCACTAAAACCGTGAGTAAGTTGCATTTATGCACAATCAACTCTGGATTCACTAGTAAACACCATCGGAGACCGTTACGATGCTTTAGTGTATGATACATAGGTATACTGCGAGGCCAACCCCTTTCCGCGGCAGGGCACACGAAGACATGAAGTTTTGGGCAACTTACGGTTGGGCAAAGCCAGGTGCCAAAACTCGGCTGCGATAAGAGCTTGGCCAAAATTGAACGTCGCTTTCCTGCAACAAAGAATTATTCACGCTTCGAGCGATTTCCTGTGGATCCTTTGCACAGAACCGAGGTCACCGTGTTGCGTAATATAGCCATATGCGAGACCCAAAGAATAGTTTTGGCGGTCGCTGATTGGCCAAAATCTTCGATATTGATATATCTTGTCGTCGAAATGGTCGGCCCCGAATATTGCAGTCCTTACAATCTGACTTGGCCGTATTACAAATGCGATGCAAATGCGACCCCAGAGGAATGCACCCTTGTTTGTAATCGCTTGCTCACCCTGTTTCATAGAGCTGCGTTGCGTATAATTGTTATGTGGGTGTTCTTCGTGTCAGACATGCCCGTAAAAACATAGCATATAACTAACTTAAAAATCCAGAGGTGGTCAGTAACGAAGTACTTCTACTTTTTCGAAGTACTCAAGTAGTTTTCATCTACTTCTGGCACTTACTCAAGTAGATCTGATTTTCTCTACTTTTACTTCTACTTCGTAATATTTTGTGATCTACTCACTTACTTTTCGCTATTTTTTGTTTGTCAAGTAGAAGTAGTTTAATCCTCTAATATGAAAGATGGCCTGAGGAATTTCGGGGCTGTTTTTACGGATTACCAACATTTAATATTCATAAAAGTCAAGTCAAGCTCAGGAATTTTGTTGCGCTTCGCGCATAGTAGTGATGGAGTGACATATATGTTTTCATGAAAGTACCAGTGAATATAATTTGGGTATCGGGTTGCTTGGTTCCTCTCACACGGCATTGTCGCCCATATCAAATATTTCATCGTAGTAAATATGGCCCACCATAACGTTTGAAACTACCGTTTCGCAATCTACTAATTACCTATCATATCGTAATTCAGCAGCCCATTACTTGTCTTGCTAATCTGGACAATCAAGCTTATTTGAACGTTATACATGTTTTAGCAGATCACCTTTGAAGGTTTATGGACAAAGGACATGAAATATATTTTCCGCTTTTTAGAAGTGATATTTGTATTTCATTTTCAATTGCGAGTATCATACTTTGAGTTCTAATTACTTTCAGTTCTTTTGTCTGTAGAACATACATGTTGAAGCATAAAAGCAAGTGTAGTAATGCCTTATATATTCCGAAAATAAAGCTATACACTATATGGCATTTTTAAGAACTGCCATATTTTTAAATAACGTATACTAATCGCGCAAAGTGTTAAAGACGTATCCGACACAACTTCTCCGTATTGCTCTTCGAATGAACTAGGGGCCTTACAATATGGGGAGAGGGCGCCATGCCATGATATTCTCTAAATGGGGTGTTCGAGTAAACAAAAGATTAGTATAGCATTTGCATATCAATTATATCATTTACATCCCATGCTGTGGACGACTGCTTATTCTGTCAAAAATTGACACCTCCTGGGATGCATCAATATGAACCAAGCTCACTACACCTTCCGCATAGCTCCATTTGCAGCTTTTGACAGTCGATACTGCGAACGAATTACGATCGTTTTCACAACTACTTACTTACTTGAGTAGATTTAGAGTCAGTCAATTCTACTTCTACTTCAAGTAGTTGTAGGTTGCTTATGTAAGAAGTACTTCTACTCGTACTTGAGTAGATTTATTCGTCGCTACTTCTACTTCTACTTGAGTAGCTTTCTTGATTACTTTGACCACCTCTGTTAAAAACACATTCGTTTTTGTGTGTGAGACTTGGGTCGCGAGATACCACTAAAACTCAGATTTGAAGCGGTCTGAAAGGTTTAACAACCACTGGTATGGGGTAACAGCTTCCATAGTATGGTATTACTGCGTCCCTAAAGGCTGACCGGTAGGCTAAGATTCGAAGTTCAAAATACTACTGTCGAACAGACTCAGTCCGCACAAAAATTTCAGGCGGTATCACGTTGGACTTCCCTACCTTATAGATATAGACTGTCATCTTAACATAAATCAAGGTTACAGTTTACACAATTTAACCAACTCAGCTATATAGACAAAACATGAATTCTAAAGGCCGGACACATCCTGTTTCCGATGGTGCAGGCTTGATCAAAAGCCAAGTCCTAGTTCCACCTCAAACTTAGTGTAGGCACCGTCGTACCTGTGACTGCAGGGGTAGTTTAACTTCTAGCTTGAAAGCCAACTGGCGCGCCATAGACAACATTGAGACGCAGCTAATCCATCACGTAGCTCTTTGGTATGCAAATCAAAGAGAATAGTACCACACCAGAAATAGTTCTAGATGGGGTGGCCATATTTTGAGATCTGGTAAAGAGGACAGCTTTTTCAAAGTTATGTTTGCGGACCGAGAAAACTGGTAATTTGAATTTTTTTACGGAGCATAATATGGTGTTGACTACAAAAGGCTCCCGAAAGAACCGCTCTACCGTAAAGTCGTTTATTGTTTACCTTTTTTAGATGACCTTGCCTTCACTGTCATCGAAATCCAGATTTTGCGTCATTCATGGCGTTTTTAGTTGTCCCAGAACAATCGTCTGGCTGTCATAGCCACGAAGGAGGACGAATTGCCAGTAAGGAGGAGATTTGGGCGTCCTCGCAGGACAGTTTCGATTTTTTGAAAAATGAGGACAATCCTCCTAAAGGAGGACTATATGGTAGCCCCAAATAATATTCTACCTTCACACGCTAACTGGATGATATCGTATTCACAGCGTGGGGGCCAGAGATGATCAATAACCCCGTAATACATTGGAGAGAATAAGCGTGAAACAAAAAGTCCATCGATACATCCATTCGTCCTATACTGACGCCGCATCTATCTCGACAGATGAATGCGATGAGGTTATTTCGTATTCCTAGTATTGGAAGTATAGGATGCATCAATTTCAATTCATGAAGAAATCAATGTGAGAACTTGTGGAAGTTCCTATGTAAAAGCAGTTAGCTGATCCCAATATAGAACATTACAGACAATTGAAGCCTCCAATAGCGCGAACACGTCCACGAAAAGCCGCGCTAGATTGGTTTTCACCAGCTCGAAAATTAATGCAGTCATTGCATCAGCATTGAGGCGGAGAAAGGCCAATTTTGGTATATCAAAGCTCTTCGGTATCACGTAGTGAAATAGGCGAGGTATAATTAACGCGTGACAAGGTGTGCAATAGCTGAAACGAGCAACGAAAAAGCGCACCCTCACAAACTGCCTTTGCCAGTTCTGAGTTTGCATCTCGGTTAAATTATATCTGTACAGAAGAAACTGACATCTCAAAAATATCTGACCAATTACTACAATAATTCCTTCATAGATTTTTGGTGTAAATAATAATTTATTAACACGCGACACGATCGATAAGTTGCAATAAAACAAGTTGGTCCAATCCTTGACAGGGATGGGCAATATACGGCGCACGGGCCGGATCCGTCGCGCGAAGGGATTTTGACCGGCCCGCTCCGAGTTTCTACCCTGAAAGTGAAATTCTATTTTGAAAGTATTGACACATTTTATGCGTCTCCGAATGAATCCAAGTTTGCCAACCCGAGAAAGATAGACATGAAACCATTTGCTTTGTTCGGGTTTACGTCTACATACATTTTCGACCATGAAAATTAGCGAGACAAGGCTGCGTTTCAATGTAGCTGATGTTCACGTACAGTCTTTACTAAGGGTTTCTACACACAGCATGCAGCCAGAGTTCAAATAACTTGTTGGCAACTTTGATCGACCACAGATGTCTGATTAACTTCAACAGCTATTGTTAATAAATTCATTAAATAGCCTATACTGTTTTCTATCTCTATACTTTAAACTTAAAGTTTACTTTAAATACGATTGATTCCTGGCATAGGTGGATGAGCACGCGCATAATGTATATGTATATCCGTAATCCGGCCCACCAAGTATACTTCATTTGGCCATATCCAGCCCGCCGACCGGAGAAGTTGCCCGCCCCCGCTATAAGATGATAAGAACGTATTCGAATTTCGAAGAAAATGCTGCCGTAACCTTGCGGAACGTCGCATTAACCCAAAACTCTAACGTAGCAAAATATGGAATTGAGCACTAAATACTATACTTTCAAAATGACACATTGGTCGCGTACTACAATAACACTATCGTACAAATAAATCAAACGGACTACAAGTAGCAACCTCAGACATTGCGGAAAAGCGTAGTTCCAACCATTCATCACCGTTATTACAATAATCCTCCTCGTCATGCCAGCCATACCATAGGGAAACCCCTCGTCCACTCGTTCGCATGTTCCGCTCATACTGATCCACGGCATTCGCAACAGTGTGTTCCGCGTGTGCACATGATATGCCGACCGTACGAATTAGCTTGCACTCGCGCAAAATTGTTTCAAGCGCCTCGGTCATATTTTTCGCGGTTAGATTGGCTCGACACTCAGAAAAGTCACACCTTCTGTGAACGATGACAATATTTCGCAATTGCTTGCAAGAGTTCAGGTGCTTCAAAGTTCCGAGAATTGGTAATTGCAAAGCACTGAGATGAATGGAAGTAAGATGTTGCATCAAATGTAAATACTTGGTGAGGTTCGCATATTCCCAGATTTCCCTGGGGCCAGCACATAACATGAATGATCGCATATCATGAAAGTTACGACACATTTCCTCAAAATGAAAAGTATTTGTCAGTTCAAGTTCATGGACAATCAAGTGGTTAAGTTTTGCCAATGTGGAAATTGGTATCAAATCCTTGGTATCTATAGGAGCGTCAAAATCATTGTAACGGTGCAGCTCCAACTGTCTCAGATCAGGGAAAGCGGTTGCTAGCTCACTGAAAAACACTGTGGTAACACCTGCCACTCCTTCTCCATAGCATGAAGACCGGCAGTCCGGTCTCACCTGATTTAGTATGGATCCATTCACTGAAAAGGCCAGACCCCGTAGATGATTCAAATCTTTTATGGCGTCCATGAGCGCAAACAGGTCTAAACGGAGGCTCGCTAGATTAAGCTCTATTATATTCATGAATGAGCCAGGCCTTTTGTAAAGTTTGGCAGGTACCTGTCCGTATTGTGCAAGCGGAAAACTGAAGTATAAATGGGTCAATCCCGGCATTTCACATTCGAGTAGTATCTCAGTCATAGTGGCAGCAAAGCACTCGAAACTATTACATTCGAATAACGGGGCGATAGACAGATATTTTAGTGCGGGGAGCAACGTGGGAAATGATGCCCCATCTCAGACACGAGGCCTCACTGCATTATCACAATAGAATGGAATGGGAAGAGGCACATATCTAATATCATCCCATTTACGTCTCTTATCCACATCCAATTGAATGCAGTGCAACCCACTATTCTTCAGAATGTTCCTGATGATGGATACAGATTCATCGTCCATGTATATGGGCGGATTAATGTAAATCGTACAATTTCTCCCAGGAAATATTCGCTCACCTACGATTTCGTCATCAAAGTCGACAAGGCACCGATATGGCTGAACAGTTTTTAGTTGGTCATGATACCAACTCTTGATAATTGAAACCGAGTAGGTATCATTGTGACGGTAGGATTTGATAAACTCATCTATAGACTGCACTTGCAATTTCAGTGCTCGATATGACATTCTGCAGCCAGTATACAGAATTTCGGCTATTGTCAAACTGAGATTTTGAAGACGCGGGGCTCTTTGAATAAGAGGGATCAAATGACCGGCGGTTAGGTGGACACCGGTCATATCTGGTGTCCCCAGATTATTTAACGTAGGAAATCTTGAGTACACAGTATGGGAAAACCAAGTGCAGTCTCGAAAGGACGAATTATGATTTTTCGTTACAGTCCTCACGCATAATTCATCTGGCATGTCGACGCAATCCTTGAAATCTAATAGTTCCGTCAATTCCGGACCGTTACAAATGCCAGCAAACAGCTGACACACATAGTCCAATATCTTCACCTATATCTCTCGTGGTAACGGATATAGAGGGGATGGCAATGTATAGATTCGACCCATTCCGCCCACTACAATCAAAGTTCTGCAATGGTAAAACGAATATTGTAAGAGGTAGCAAACTGCCACGTTTATTTGCTGGTCGGGGCACTTGTTGTCTCACTCAAAATGGTATACTGTGCCTAACCAAGCGACATATTTAACATTGTGACGTGGGAAACAGTACATCGCGTGAAATTCTTACAATAGACATCTGACCTGACTCTTCCAGTGCCCATTAGGTATCGCAGCGGAATAATAGAGTTGCGTTTTCGAATGCATCCGCTAACTATATGGCTTCAGAGTACGGTATATGACCAAATATCAGCTTTATAAATCTAGGCTCCTTCACACCATGTGATACACGTAAGCCGTGTCTTACAAAAGCCTAGAACGAAAGTGAGCGGTGCTACAAGTCCACAGATAGGGACTCGTGTTAAGAAATATCGACCAGACGAGATCACACTAGTCGAAACACCATGATTAGTAAAATATAAATATACAACAACGATGATACAGTAAGTGCAAGCTTGACTAGAAATAGGAAGAAATCCCGAAATCAAAATATAGCCCTATGCTGCCCTATATAGTCGACTGATCTCGTGTAGCGACTGCGACAACTGCAGAGCATTCCGCACTTGATATGATTTAACATAGGGTTACCATATTTTGGTGAAGCAAATTCCGGACACTCTTTAGCGCCCACTAGCGGACTTTACTATGAGGTGTAACACACTCACCGTCAGCATGACGTCACACTAGCAAAGCATTGCCCATCGACTGTATACCAAGAGCGGCCAACCTTTTCGGCCAAAGAGCCACATGATCGAGATTTACGAACCATTGCGCGGGCCACCTGATGTTAATAACCATTTGTTAGTTAACGGCGAAAACAATACTTATATTACTACGCGCCAAAATCAATCACAATTGTGTCATGAAAAGTCAGTGTGCAGTGCAGTCAGGTCCCAACCGCTGCGAAAATTTCTAAAAGTTTATGAACGTATTTGGTTAATAATAATGCCACTTGCATATATTGCTGGTCGAATCTATATACCGCTTGGCTCATTTGGTAAGGACCTGATTAATCCGTTCTTGGGCATAATAATATCGAATATTTCAGGCTTCGGCAAATATATGCGTCTAACCTTTTGCACAAAGGTTTTATCGCCAACGATCTTTCTACCATTGCACGACACGTTCTCTCATAATTTCGAATATAGTCAGACTTAATCCTGTAAATTGGTCGCGTATTTTCAAATTTTAATCTTAAGGGGGGGTATCAATACTAAAACAAAGAAATCGATTGACAATAAGTCGCGAGTAGTTCTAAGAAAAATATCTAGTCAAATAAATCGGCCACGAAATATTATACTGTTTGGTCATATACGAAGATCTACGGAAAATTTGGCTGGCCCCTTGCTACGCCAATGCGTCGGAACTTATATTTTAGTCATCAACATCATACACTCCAACCTCATTTCCAACTTGAAAATGGTCCGTGGCAATACTCAAAACTTGATGAGCTGATTACTAAAAAAATTCAGCTTGCACAAACTTACTCACGGCCTAGGAAGCTGATTACGTCCAATATCATCGCGATCCCCAGATAAAGGCGAACGACTACAAAATTTGGAACCACTATCTGTGACTGAAACATCCAATCGGCCTTAACCAACTTTAGGAATACCGTTAGCTTATAATTGCGATTGCAATCAGACTTATTTCAGTAAATGGTGGTTATTTATATTTATTTTAATTGCACTTTTTGGCGAGGGTGGTGCCTGGTGCCCATACTAATATCATTATACGGTACGCTGCATTAACACGCGCGCGGCGCGAAGAACAATTTTGAATAGCATAAATCTGCTGGGAAATAATATTGTTTATGTTAATTTACGAAAAACTTTTGAGCCTGCTTCAAGCCTTTAAAATTCCGGACATTTAGGCATATTTTGGAAATTCCTCCCGGACGCAGATTTTTCAGTGAAATTCCGGACATGTCCGGGAAATTCCGGACGTATGGCAACCAGAGTTGGATCAGTTGTAATTTGTAATTGTAATTGAATGTAATTAATTACATTTTTCAATGTAATTGTAATGTAATTGTAATTGAAGCATTTTTCTTTTGTGTAATTGTAATTGCAATTGTAATTTGACAAAAATTTTGCTCAATTACAATTTCAATTACATTGAATTGCTATTGAGACCTGACAAGCACAACATAAAATAATTGACTTATAATGCATTCTCTTTAAATGTCGACAAGGAATTTGGTGCATCCATTCGCGGAAGCCCTTGACTGCGCCCTTGCGGGCAAAGTTTTTTTATTTTTACCGCTATGCTGGCCTCGGCTGCCATTGTATACAATTTTTAGATTACTAACCAACGGATGGATTCGCAACACGTGACTCACGATTGAATACGCCGAGAAGCGAACTGCTGAACCGGTTAAAAGCAGCAGAATTGATAGTCCCATAGCTGGCGATCCAAGCGTCGAAATTTGATATGTATGGTCCTAATCGAAAGCTAGTGTCGCACTGATTCCGCAATAAAAGTATATTTCCAGGCAATGGTACCATCCCAAAATAGTCGTGAAAGTCTGGGAATCGGCAATGTTCTGAACAATCGCTGGGCGTAATTGGTAATTGTTGTGGTCATGCTGCTGCAGCGCTCTCACTTTTCAGAACATTCGGCCTTAAACGGCTATTTTGGAGCAGTTACATTGCTCTGACGAGATTTTATTTCGTATTTTCGGAATTAGTACATCAATAGCTTACGATAAAGACCAGATGCTTCAAATTTGGACGCATGGATCGCCAGCTCTAGGACTACAAAGTTTGCTGCTTTTATCCGGCTCTGCAGTACGTTTGTCGGTGCATTCATCCGTGACTCACATCTTGCGCATCTATCCGTGGGTTGGCAATCTACAATACGATTTCAGATCACGATGCTGCATCGTTACTTCGTCTGGCTAACTAACCAGACCACTGGATATTATATAACGTCTTATCTGACAAAGCACGGTTTTGTTTTTACTCCTCATCCTAATTCCTACGTCCCTCGATGAAAGTAATATTATTTCTTTAATTATATACTATATACGCAAATCCAACACGTGCATATATTATGATACTTTTTCAACGACATATTGCACCCTATCCTTAATCCTAACCCATAGGAAATTAGGTAAATAACATTTTACATTTCCAATTACGTGAGCCATAATTACCGAGCATACAAAACACGCTTATATTACGTCACAATGACATCTTACATGGCATACTATGTACGCACATAAACGCATTTATTACTACACAATCTGAACTAGACTTGAATTGTTGTTAAATACGACGATGTAAAAACGTCATCACATCGATCTCAACTTTATTTAGTCTATTCCATGCTCAAAATAAGGTAGCTAATGACTAGACAGGGTATATTGACGGTCCCATTCACATTGCCGAAAGACACCAATCTGGTTTTGTAGTTCCTTGATAATGTAGTTCAACATTGTTCTTTCTCGGACCCCTCAGAAACTCTGTGCTAGTATGATTGGGGTAACGACTGTACCCAGTGCTCCGTCCTGTTTCTGGACACTGGCCGGCCTGTACATATTGTGCAACTATAGCTCGTAGAAGGGAATAACAAATATTTTTGATTTCTGCACGATTTGCCATTATAGTCAAACCGATGTCTCTGTAATGGCGAGGGTTCGTGACCAAACATATACATAATCAGGTATTCTAGGTATATGTGTTACGTCACAAGAATTATTTATCGACGTGGAAGAATTTTGCCTATACGTAAGTGCGCCAATCGTTTTTTCGCCATTCTGTACCCGCTTATGTCAGAAATCTGTTATGGTAAATATAGATGTTTTCAAGACTCATAGTAGTTGCATCCTTAACGATCAGCTTTAATATATACCTCACAGGATCTTGCATTGGGAGATGTTTCGGGGAAAGAGTGCGCGGTCAATGCGACTGTGATGAACGATGTTCTGGAGAGGGCACATGCTGCAATGACTATGTGAAAGAGTGTGCTGATATAAGTAAGTGAGTGAGTGTATGAGTGAACTTGTCACTGACAACTTGGCGAAATAGTCCCTGCATCACGGTAACGTTATATATTCACGAACATTGCAACTATCCGTAGCTCCACTGGTCATTTTGCGGTAGGGCCGAAGATGCACCTTGCAATTTCGAACGCGGCCATGATGCGACTCATCCATCAAATCTACTTTTAAAACTATTTATTCGAGTACTTTTCATATCTTCATTGCTACTTCTACTTGTAATAGTTCGGCTTGTCTTCTAAATAGCTACTTCGACTTGTAATTCGGCAGAAATCTACTGCTATGTGCTTTGAACACCACCGCGTAGTGCACACGATATAACGAGATCACGATATTACGTGCATATTCATATACGTATGCGTACAAAATTGCAACATGTTAAAGTTTGCTTTATTGTGCTGTGGCGTATGGGAAGCGTAATAATTTCTTTTGAGTTGACAAGATAGCGATAGTATGAATCATTTTATATGTTGTCTGGGAAAGGATCTATTTAATTCTTATTTTTGTACTCGTTCAGATAAGTGTGAAAACAGATGTTTCAGTGGTTATGAACGCGCTAAACCATGTCAATGCAACGACCAGTGCGGAAGATTCGGAAATTGCTGTCCAGACTTCAAAAATAGGTGTCTCAATGGTAAGGGTCAGAGTGATTGGAGGTGTATTAAGATTGACTCTAACCAGGCTAACATACCTTGCCGATCTGGAGTATGTAGCGGTGGCGATCAGCGTATGCTTATCGCTGATTTTTTCCATGACACGTGAATAGTTGATAAGTATTCGTAATCTATCCATAGGTTCGTATAATAGGCAATCTCGAACAAGAAGACGTCAGTAACAAAGTGGTTTTACTTTGTCTGGTACTTATGCAGGTTTCATCTGTTTGCAGTACATCGGAATTTTGGATTGTGATTAAGTTATGGATTGTGACGCCACAATGCTGCCTGACTCTTGTTTCTGAGCTGCACTCCCGTTTTGCCAGACAGCATTGTTGCGTTACAATGCATAACTCCATCACAATGCAAAATTCGAGGCTGATTATGGGTGGTTCCGAGGCCTTGAGCAGAATAGAATTTATATTTTCGTACTCAGTACACCAGCAGCTTTCGTTTGATACCCGTTTATCAAATTTAGCGCTCGTGAAGCCGGTCAAAAATGGCCGCAAAATTGCCTTCGACCAAATGGAAAGTATGACGTAAACCAGTGGTTCTTAACCTTTTTTCTTCCAGCGCCCCCTTTCAAAAATTATCGTGCTCCAGCGCCCCCCAACTTCATATTGTAAGGAATGTAATAATAGGCTTACCATATTTTGGAAATCAAAAAAGAGGACACTTTTTCAGAAATTTTCCACTTGCAAAACCGGAGTGACATTTTCAAAATTCGGTTAATCCACTTTGTGATCGGTTGACTAAAAAAAAAAAAAAAAAAAAAAAGGTCATCTTTTCCGCTCAGATCCCAAAATAACGTTTTTTACTCCACATCGTCAGGTGGATGACTAAAAAAAAAAAAAAAAAAAAAAAAAAAAAAGGTCATTTTTTCGCTCAGAGCTAAAATCACCGTTTTTCACCCGCCGGAGCTTCATTTCTGTGCTATTTTGTGGCATATCACTCGCAATTTGCTCTAAAATTTGAATTTAGATTCTACTGCAATACCGTTTTTCTCCAGCGCCCCCCATACCGCCCCCCTGAGCCCAGCGCCCCCCATATCGCCCCCTGAGCTTTTCCGCCCCCCTTCAAAGTCGCCAGCGCCCCCTGGGGGGCGCTGTGGGCAAGGTTAAGAACCACTGACGTAAACCAAATGCAGTGAGCCGTTCAATCTCGCTGTGTCCACACCATTTAGTTTAGGACACTATGGTCAGACAATTAACTGCTAATAACGCGTTTTCGCATTATGATGCAACAGATATACCACCCACGCACTTGGTTAGCAGTGACTCGTCGGGATAATCATCGCGTGTGGTTATCCCTAAGACGCATTATAATTATTATCTAAAAGTTTAATGATTTATACAAGCACCGGTACTCGGTAGTAGGGCTGGGCAAAATCGAGTACCTGAGTGATTCGATTCTGAATCACTAAATATGCTTCGATTCGATTCGAGTAATCGAGTATCACTCATTATGACGTCATAACAGAAGGTAATATGTCAAAGTTCAAATATGTATCTTTTATGCGACCACAAAGAATGTAATGCCTTCTATCCATCACATTGAAGTTGATTTGATATTTTTCGAGGATACCGATTTCATTGCACTTGGTAACAATGTTGTCGGATGATCATGACTTCGAAAATGTGCTATTTCCAGTAGCGTTCGTAGCTTTTACTGTATATCTCGTATGTTGCGATACGACCAATCAAAGTTTCAAGGCTTCAACAGTGAAAATTAGTATCGAAACTATAAGTTTGGTTGATAAATTAACTTTCAGTTGCGAGGAGTGTATAATTTCAGTACTCGAAAAAATCATCTTTTACTACTCGACTCGAATCATTAAAATTATTACTCGATTCAGATTCGAGTACTCGAATCATTGTGCCCAGCCCTACTCGGTAGTCACGATTACCTAAGCATTCAACCACTGAACTTATCCATAAGACGCATTAATTATTATCTAAAAGTTTAATGATTTATACAAGCACCGGTAGTCACGATTACCTACGCATTCAACCACTGAACTTATCCATATTATGACCACGGAAAAAATGGACACAAGTTGGGTGCATATTCGCTTCATCCGTAAATCACATTTAAGGAAGCTGTGCAGGGGAATGCGGAAAAGAGCTACCGCGTACTTCCTGTCAATGTACCAAGGAATGCTTATCCAAAAGCAACTGTTGCGATGATTTTTCGGCCATCTGCACTGCACAAGGTAAAGTGGGAAATGGGCATGATCTTATTAAGGGTGATGTATATTATGAAAATCGACTTGATGTTTTTCTTTCTTTTGCCATTTATTGCCACGGTCATTCCCGATCTACAAACTATCATATACCGGACAACGGGATTGTGGTTGGGGGCACATAGCTGTGGTGCTTCAACCTTGTCCCTTAAGTGTGGAGTCCTACCGACGAATATAGTTTTTATTCTGTATTCGTGATGCCTGTCGACAACCATAGTATTATACACATGGCCGATAGCCTTTATATGATTCCCGAATCTTTTGTAAGGCAGCGGTTATGTGAATGGCGACGAGGACTCTAGATTTATCTCCATCACTTGGGAATAGATTCACTAGTGGACCCCGGATGGACTCACACCGATACCCGTTGGTATTTCAACTCTATAGTCACCACGACGCTATGCTGGCTCTGTGTAAATCAATGAATGCGAAAGAGGGTTGTCTATGTGATACAGACTCTGGGGTTCCATTGCATCAATACTAAAAACGTAACGAGTTTATAGCAAACTGTTCCTTTCTACCCTACCATGGCATCAGCGCCAGCATGCCACCTTGCTTACGCAAATGTTCTGAAGACGCAATTTGGCTACTCATAAATTAGGCCACTGAGCTTAAATTAAAGTGCCCAATAATGTGTAATCGAACTCCGCCCATAGTTCAATGTAGCTTAATTTATTATTGCTACCTTAACAGGTAATGGATTAGGGTTACCATAAGTCCTCATTTAGGATGATTTGTCCTCCTTCTTTTTCAGGTTTTTGAAAACGTACCATTTTTTCCGGATTTGACTACAGTATTCTAAGTTTTAAATTTTTGAAAAAGTGTCCCCCTTTCCCGATTCCAAAATATGGTAACCCTATGATAGATGTCACTTTCATTTTGATAGGAAATAACATTAACTTTAGCTACATGGCCCAAGAAAGACATTTTAGAGTACTCATGCCGCGCTGTTTACCATAATCCCCGCATATTTTACTTAAGACTCTTGCGCAAACATATGCGGATTGAAATCTGACGTAAACCGGACTTGTCAATGTCACGAGGATTGCGCCGATGAAAAGAACTGCTGCGAAGACTACAAGGAGGAATGCGACAGTAAGTCGCGTAAATAGTTGTCAACCAGACGTTTCGATTGAGTAACCAATGCGGCCCATATACCCTCCGAGTTTGATTTCCACCATACTTATGAATTATTCTGCAGTATCGACAGTCCAATACATAGTCAAAGGTCGTGGAGGTTTTTCGAAATGTCAGCACTTGACACGTGATTAACAGCCTGTCGTTTATTTAATACCACGTCTTATTATTAGATGTATGAGTTGGGCCAACACAACTGCCTGAATTCATGGCTCGTCGTCGTAACCTCCCTGAAGTAATAAAGAGACAAGTAGCCTGATATCATAATAATAAAAGTAAAATTGTGAAACGATTTTTCATTTTAAAAACCGCGCAAAACTAGAGTACACTTTCTGCGATCAGTGGTTTTATAGTCGCATGACCAAGACCACTAGATCATTCGCAACTATATTTTTGCAAGTATAACGTGTTTTCTCTCATGTGTTCTACCGTCGAGTATGACCGCGTTGACGCTGGTATCTAAATATTACTCTACTTTATTTTCCAGGTGACTTTTTATGCAACGGAAAATGCAATGTTGAACGCAACGGTTGTAGCTGTAAGGCTACGTGTACCAATGATAAGACTTGCTGTACCGATTACGCACGATCATGCGAAGGTGCGTTTACAATGGTGTAATATAAACTGTGCGCATAGATCGCATTGCATGTCTTCGAAGAGAGCTTTAGTTTAGATCTAGCATAACATTTAAACAAGCCTACTTGGGCACGAGCAATGAGAATACTGGTCTTCATTTTACCCCTGTGAATGTTCACTTATAAATATTGCACAGAGGGTAGTTCGTGGATTGACGACGCGTGTACGCCGAAGCGAAATATGACTTGTCCAGAAGGGTAAGATGGTAAACATCATAACATTTTAACGGTTGAATACAAAATTATTATTTTCCTACAGTTTTTCCACGCCACCGTTGATCGTTTTCGGAATAGATGGACTACGAAATGACTACCTCTACAGAAATATAACGCCCAACCTTCACAAGTTAGGTGCGTCAATCAGGTTGATGCCTTCCTTGTGCTTAGGCCGACACACTATGTCGAAAAATTCCGTCCGCAGTGAATAGAGTAAATGTTACTTTAGACACGATCTATTCTAAGAATCGTGCTATTTTATCGAATACAAATTGTATATTCGTCTTCAACAGTTTGTGGCTTAAATGTTTGTCGTCGTGCACATCATGAATCATCAAACTTGATGCTGCGGTTGTTATCCATGTTTCCAGTTCTAAAACTCTGCCTATTTTGACTCAGCAAGGTGCGGTGTTCACACGCCATATTTGAGATCCTCCTACCCAACGGATACATTCCCGAACTTCTACACCATAGCCACGGTAGGAAGATGTCAAACATGTCAAAGTCACCGTCATCCATTCCTTTGCGTTTTGTCTTAGGGATTATACCCGGAGTCTCACGGAATTGTGGACAACCGATTCTACGATCACGATTTGGATAGGGAGTTTAGGCTTGGGCGGAGAGAAACTAGGGACTCCGTTTGGTGGGGCGGAGAACCGGTATGACAACAGGACGACATCAGCTATGGTGCTCAAGTAGAAATTGACGTAACACTCAAGTTTATATTCTATTACAAGTACAAGTATGGCGATTTCCAAGGTATGTCAAAACTACTTCAAGTGCGGAAGTAGAAATTTCAGGCCTGTGAAGTACTCAAGTAATTATAGTTTTAAAAGATGGAATTGGTAGAGAGGTCGCATACTTTTCGCAGAAAATAGCCAGAGGCAACTTTAGACGTCATTCGCGACTAACACAGAAGGACTAATGACACTGTAAATATACGCATTTTTCGAAAACATGTACAGCTACTATGATAAAGATGATATTTCACCCGTGCAGTTATTATGGCAATTATTCTGATAAATGTGATCCCTACGTACCCAAAACTATTTTATACGATATAAAATCCAAAGTGCCGTCGTACAAGTAAGCAAGAGCTACTTGCGCACTCTGTAAAAGTACCTCGGTACTGATCATGACCAGTTGACCACCTCTGGGTGCCCCCATTCAGGTCTAAGATTGCGTAATGGTGCAGGGTCTTGCTTCTAGATAGGTAAGTTGTAGATTCAATCCCCGACCAGGTCAGACCAACGATCCGATTAGTAACATTGGTATCCATGACTTCGCCGCTTGGCGCTCAGCATTACAAGGATAGCATGGAGGGGTGGTGCAAGACTTGGAAAGCCTCACAATGCTATATCTCTAACTTCCTTATTGTCCAGCGGCATATGCACATCATGCGCTCATCGTATCCCCATATGCACAGATAGTCTGTGTATGTGTGTCATAGGTCGGTCTATATGCCGCAAAAGAACATCTAGGACAAAATACATAACGTCATTTCCGTTCCTTTCGTAAAATAAGGTTAAATTTCAATTTCACAGATTTGGGTAACCGCGATGAACCAAGGATATAAATCTGCAAGCTACTTTTGGGTCGGGTCGGACGTGAACATTACCAAGTTTCCAGACTACTACTTCCCCTACGATGGTAGAGTGAAGAACGAACAACGCGTGTATCAAGTCTTGCAATGGCTCGACTTTCCGAAAGAGAAAAGGTTAGCACTTCACCTGCGAAATGTGATGCCTGCTTAACTGTGCATCCTTCGCAGACCTACATTCATTACTTCGTACATGAGCATGGTTGACAGCGTCGGTCACTCTGCCGGACCTACCGGACCACGCATAGACGCAACCATAGCGGAAGCAGACAGAATCATCGGCATGCTTATGGACGGCTTGAAACATCGGAAGCTTGATACATGCGTTAACATTATAATTGTATCCGACCATGGTAGGCGGTGTTAATCTGCTGTCACATTTTAATCATGCGCCGTTGTCAGTAGCGAAGTACTTTTACTTTTTTGGAGTACTCAATTAAGATTTGCCTATACTGGAACTATACTTACTCAAGTGGTTATATTTTTCTTTAAAATGTGGATTTGTACATAATAGATTTTGGCATAAGTTTCCATCACACCGAACCAAATAGCCCCTTGTATCACGGAGGCGGAATATATATTATATATTAGAAGCTTATAGCTATTGGAGGTATCATCAGTCAACTCGCTTCTTCTGCTTGTACTTAAGTATAGCGACGCTGGCTATATACTTTGGCCGCCTTTGTACAACATTTATTCTCATCAGGCATGGCCGAAGTTGACTGTGACAAATCAACGTATGTGAGAGACTACGGAATCAATGCCAGAAACTACTACACCGATTTATCAGTGAGTGGTCGCATTGGCAAGTCCAATAATAAAAGCCTTCACGGATTATTTGACGCTGAAGACGTGAAAGGCAAATTGGAGTGCAGGGTTGAAGAGACTCACTTTCAGGCAGGTTGCAAATTACGTCTTCTACTTCGACTACTTTTAGAAGCCAACCTACTGAGTTTTGATGTCTCTGATTTTGTGAACTAGAATGTATAGTAGTTAGATTATTTTACGTCATTTTTTAAATGCATTTATCATAGCAGCGGGTGCGATACAGCCCTATAGCTAAGTAAGTGAAAATAAATTCGGACGCAGCGCCTATTTATAGCATCATTACTCATCATACTTTAATAGACATGCGTCTTATGTTGATCTAAGAAACAATTTTGCACCCCCTCCCCCATTGGAGTTTTTTGGGTGCAGCTGCTAAGGCCCTGTTGATGAGCATTACTATCCTTAATAAAGTAATAGTCTACATTTCACTGCCGTAGATTAGTGATGATAGAAATGTTACAATATGGAACCACATTTGGAATCTAACTATCCCTCCACGAAAGTGGATTGTCCTCTCTGTCTGTATTCTTTGGAATAACTAGGTATTATGATACTTTCTGTACACAGGCTTACTTAAAACAAAAGTATCTTCCGAAGCGGTTACACTACGCTAAGAGCGACAGAATCGAAGACGTTCATTTGCTTCTAGATCAGGACTGGCGTGTACTTGAGTAAGGGTTTTGCCAATGTGTCTCAGAGTTGCAATACTTACACAGTGACACATTGATACTCTTTTTTCAGGAGGAAAAGAGTTTGCCTCGCTGGCATGCATGGATGGGATCCACAATACAAGGATATGCACGTTAGTGGTTGCGCGCATGTTTCCTACATAGCGAATACAGTATTATAGTCTGCCTCGAACTCTGCTTTAGTCTATCCTTTATACATACTAGTACTATCGTAGGCTGCATGTAAGTATACAAAGAGGTCACTGTTTCAGAGTATTCTCAAGTAAGTCTCGACTGCTTGCACTACGGCAAGTTGTTATGTTTGAAAGTACTTCTACTTGAACAGCGTTTAGGCAAAAGTACTTAATTTTTACAATTAGGATTCTGAAAAGTGGTAAGCAGTTGTGGGTTAGGTGTGAACCACTTTGTGAGTGAAATTGTCACGAGAACATAAAAAAAATCATATATCATGATAACTGAATATATTTTCGACAATTCTACCTAAATTCAGCTTAATATAGTGATTTTGCGTTAGTCACGGCGATGCATCTTGCCATTTCGAAAGTAGTAACGTTCGACTAACCGCTTACAGCATGCGACCCCTCGAACACATTTATTTTTCGAAACTAGTTACTTGAGTAATCGTCAGGCCTTTTATTTGTTGCTTCTACTGAAAGTTGCTTTGACATGCCTTGGAAATTGCTATATGTACTCGTAACCGAGAAGAACTTTACAGCGTTACTTCTACATCTAGTTGAGTAGCGACGCCGACGACTTTCACCGCCTCGGATGTACAGTACGAATACATCCATCGGTGTCTACCGCCTGTCCAGTATATATGGTCATGGTCACGTTGGGAAAGAGGATGCAATCTCGTTTTTCCATTCAAACTATCTTTTACTTTTTTTGTCCTAATATCCATCACCATTTTTTATTCCTTTCCTCGGTATGAACAACAAACATCGTGCACTTTCCCGTACTTCATTAATCTGAAATGGTGATATATGAGACAACGCATGAATTCATTCCCAGGCCACTTTTCTGGGTCACGGCCCTTCTCTGAAACGCGGCTACAATATGACGGAAGCATTCGAAAACATTGAACTATACAATTTATTTTGCGGTATGTATAATTGTACAACCAAAAACAATCACAAAAACCGGATACAATGGAATATTTTTTCAGATCTGTTAAACGTCACGCCTGCGCCCAACAATGGAACTTATGGGGGCCTCGGAGACTTACTCGGGGAATCGAATTTCAAAAGTAACACGGATGTCTTTGCGGAGCCACAAAGTTGCAACCAGCAATCGAATCTACAGGTGAAATAGTAATAAAGTGTAGAGAGCATTTCATGGAGTAAATGAATTTATGCACTGTGTTCAAATATAGATAACTAACCTACGGATAGATACGCAACACCCGTCGTCACGCTTGCTTGCCCGCAGGGAATTACTGCTGGGCAATCTGAACGCAACATAATTGCTAATCCCACAGCTGACGACCCGTGTGCTTAAATTCAATAAAGTTGATCTTATTTGAAAGCTACTGTCGCACTGATTCCTCAATATACATTAAAATGTAGTCAGGGCAATGGAACCCCCTTGAAATACACCTCAAAGTCTGAAAATCGGCTTCTTCGGAACAATCGCAACCACCCAAGGGCCAGTGTTATGGTCATTGTGATGTGTCGCTGAGATTGTTTAGAACAATGCCGATTTTCAGACTTTGCACCTACGAAAAGCATGCGACGTCTGTTCTACTTGAACAAACAATGAATACGTTTGACAACTCTGCGCAAGATGCGGCATATGTCCTTTGTCCTATTCATTATAGCTTCAACGTGCTAAAGTATGGTAACAACAACCAATCAGACAGTACGCCATGTATCCACGCAAACACTATACCCGTTATTTTCGCTATTATTTTTAGATTGATGAAAATCGAGACGACCGTTCCAGCGAGCCAGGTAAACTTAGCGAAATTTATGACAAGATCGTTGTCCGTATGACGATATCGCACTTCTGCATTTACATCAATTTTTGGTATTATTTCAAGGCGTGTTCACTGAGATCAAGTGGGGAGTGGCATATGGAGAAATTCTGCAATCCCGGGAAGAGGCTGTATCGTACTGCCGCTTGTGGCAGCCCGGCCGTTACACGGCGTATGACTTGCAAAAGAAGACGCCTTACTACGTATTTTTTACTTTGAGCAATCAGACAAGGGAACAGGTCAGATTCGAATAACGTGGACCTGCAATTGTGAAGTCACTTTGAATAACAGGACGGCAAAACTCAAAACGTGGATTATGAAGGAACGTTTTGTATGAATACCGGCTTCAAGCTGTCTACCGACCAATCTTGCTCTGACTTCGAAAAATCTGCAAGCGACGTGAAAGGCATATTTTTATATCCGTCAGGTAGCTATGGTGACTATATCGGTCGATGTTGAAACGTCTTGCTCCTTCTGTTTACCCCATGCAAATGATCTAATGGTCTGGAAAGAAAGCCATGCGTTATTCTTCATGAAATCTGTAGATTAAATATAGTCACATTACTGAGAGCTAGAGTAGGTGTCTGAAGACGTAGTTAGGACGGAAGCTACGTGGCGGGAATTCGAGTATTTAAAAGGGGAATACTTGTGGCACTTGGTAAAGTGATGTACTCAATGACGACAATGTTCAAGTAGAAGATTTCGGGGTAACGCATATGAATTTCGCGCCTCATTTGGCTAGGCCCATGTTATTGCCTAGCAGTAAGTAATATTCGCTGATATATGTAAACCGAGTCTAATGTAACAATGTGTAAATCAATGTCACAGGTATACTCAAAGGTGGTGAATAACGGAGTACTTCTACTTTTTCGGAGTACTGAACGCGGTTTTGCCTTCTTGTAATACTTACTCAAGCGATTATGATTGTAGAATACTTCCACTTCTACTCAGTTTTCAGTTTCTAGGCTTTATTATGCCTAAAATACTTACTTTTCTCACATACTTGTAAATCGATATACTTTTACTTGCACTAGAGCAGAAATTTAGGACGACACTTCTCCTTGTGTCCGAGTACCAACGATGACTTTGCTCTGATCAACTCTGGATATACTAATGCACAATTCAAAGTAATAACTAATAATAGTCAACGGTGCCCAAGATAATATCTAAAGTTTGTAGATATCCGAATGATACGTGTTTCTTAACTATACTCTTCCGTAAGCTTATTACGTAACTGATTCCAGAATTCCCATCATCAAACGAAGGCAGGTCACTGGCTAATCTAATCCCGGTATACACTGACTTTCTGCCAGGTAAGTTTGACGATACTTGTTCCTCCAATGACGAACTGCACGCACATACATACGATGGAGTTATTTTTCTTAGTGTGGACGCGTCTCGTAACCTTAATGGAGCTGTGGTCGAAACGATACGGTGCAATAGCGACCTACGTCGGACCTGTGTTCGACTACGATTACAACGGGCGCGCGGATTCCAGACAAGTTTTGAAATCGTATGATTTCGGAGCGTTGACCCGGAGTCGTTGATACGCTGATAGGAGACGAGTAATGCGTGTTTTCAGTCGAGGAAAATTCGTACGGGGCGAAGATCACACGTCGTCGCCAATTCCGACACATATATTTGCAGTAGTGTTGAGATGCAAAGAGACAGTCGGGAACATCAGCCAGTGCGGGACGCTCCCTAATAATTTTGAAGCGATCAGTATGATCATACCGAATTTCTCAGAAGAGCCGTGCTATCAGGTAGGAAACCATTTCATTTTTTATTTTGATTATCCGGCTGTAGGTCTCTGTACAACAATACGTGTTACTCTGCGAGAATTATGTGGTTGCAATATAGCAATGGGCAGAGTTGACCTGTAACGAAGCACTACACTCATTCAATACTTCTACTCGAGTACCACCGATGATTACTTGATGTATTTCTCTGTCGTAGGACGACAAAGAACAATGGATAACCTACGTGCTCACGCGGAACCTAGCGCGAGTGAGAGACGTAGAGCTACTGACGGGCATATCATTCTTCCCGCAATGGAATGCGTTGTATAACACTACCTACCTGGACGCTATCAAACTGAAATTGCGACTCCCGGACCCGGGGTCTGATTGGCTCCAAACAGCCGAGGAATCGAAGCGTTTCTGGCAGTAAGGCGTGAGAATTACTGCGGTGAACGCGGGCGTGTTAATCATTATGTTAACAATCTTGGCTGCTGTGCTGTTATATAGAATCAAGTATTCGGTCGCCGTATGATATATGGTATCGAGTAAGACAAAAATAATTGTAAAACGATGGTGTTAGTATTTTCGAAGGTAAGGTCGTCAGTCATAAACATCCAATCAAAATCGACGGGTGATACGACACAGTAATATTGCTATATGAGTGGTATGAGTGAGAAATATTGTGTAGACCCACACTGTGGTTGGGTGAGTCAAGAATTGATGTTTTTGCGGAATATCATATGGAATATCAGGTGGAAGATACGTTTTATATATACCAGGTAGGAAAAGGGTGTTTTGTCAAATTTCCACCGTAGCTTAGGGTTCAAATCAGACGATTGGAACATTCTAGTTTAGCAGGACGCTATATAGTCCAGCCAGGCGCTGTGAAACTCTTGCAGCATGTATTGTGGATCAGAAATAACTTATCGAACCTAACCTAACATATATATTACTCTAAGTCAACCTTTCTCGTCTCGTGGCCGATATTTGAGCCAAAATTACCTCCTAACAAAAAGTGGGCCAGTGACTAAAAAAGGCGCTTTTTAACGCGCAACCATTTGCTGACTGAGCAATATATGCCCAAAAATATTTAGATATGCCCGAACTATGTCCAATGCGGACCACTTTGGTAAAGTACCGCGGGCTACTTCCATATCAATTATGTAACACTAGGTGTATTGTTGTTAAGAAATTAATTAAATCAAAAGAAATTAGGTCATAACTTTCCTTTGTCGTAACATTGCAAGAATTTTTACGGAAAGGGAGGATTTAAAAAAGCATTTAAACATATATCTAGCTAATGAACCGCCAAATGAAACATATAATTACAATGACGAACTAGAGTTCTAATTCACAGTTCTACCCTAGTAGTCGAAAAATCCTGTGAACCCAGCGTATCTTGCGTTACAACTCTAAAGCCAGATTACGTCCCCCGCCCCGCCACGGTTGGGAACCACTGCTCTGAGTCTAAAATAAACTACTCAATGCCCAACTAAATGTGGCGGGAGGACCTGGTAACCGAATGGACAATGTCGCAAAGTATGACATGCGGCGTAGGCTGTGGGGTAAATCAAGCTTACCTCATTATTGATGGCGGAAAGTCCCCTTGAGAGACAGATGCCGGACATGATTATGTAGCATTGTTTCCTCTGGACGAGGCATTTCACCTCAGCCGTGTCCTAATCGAAATCCAGCGATTCAATTCCAATGTCCTATCTCTTACTATCGATCACTTCAGATATATGAGGAAGCGAGTGGCGCAGTTGGTTAAACACTGCAGTCACGACACCAATGGTTACTGGTTCGAGTCTCGGCTCTGCCATGTTTCTATGTGTCGGAGGTTTATCTGGGCTCCTCATCGCCGATCCCGCTGTATATACAGCGCCTTGAAAAGCCCAGAGAAAGAGAGAGCCGAACTCCCGAAAGATGGCATCAAAAGACTTAATGTGGAGGACAAAAATATAGATCAAATAAAAGATCTGGGGATTTTGCACGTTGCTGGATTTTCTGCAGACCAGAAAGGTAGATTAGTAAGATTCTGCCAGGACCGACTGAGTATAGACTGCTGCTTCTTGATCCTGGTCGCCACCAGGATTAAAGTCTAGATTAAGGTACACAAGCATAGAAATTTGGCGAGGTTTGTAATAGTTATGACATTGCAGATTGAAATTGCTTATCTGAGGCTCATTATAAAGATAGTGAATATTGCATGTTAGCGATATTTTGTTACCGGTACTCAATTGTGCTTCTCCTTATTGACTGATGATCATGTTATTACAGAATGTTTAATGATAATTGCATACAAACTATGTATACTATCTTCTTTACTTTCATTCAGTGTGCATGCCTCCTCTTTACATCGCCTAGGCCAAGGTGGGTGTCAGATTCCATAGACTACTCCTTGTCGCTTCGACATCTTCCTGTCTTTTCATTGTATCGCATTTTTTGTGGTGTATTGAACTGATAAAATTGCTAATAAACCAATGATGATGATGATGATGAAATGAGTTCTGCCGTTCTCTTGCATTGGAAACAATCTACCAAGCCGTGAAATGCCACATCACCAAACATGGCAAAAAACAGAACAGCAATTGAAGGTTGCTTCAAAACAAGAAAAAGTCTCAAAACTGAAAATGACAGAAGGCCTTCAGAACATTCAATGGCATTTGACCCGGTGACAGTGCTATTTATTGCAAGGTAAGTTTGTAGACATTAATTATATCCATAATATGGCGCATATCAGTAAATTAATGGTTAAAGCTGTCATACCAGCACAGGTTCAGCCATTTGAACATCATTTTGAAAGTGATTCCACCATATTGTCTGTAGTTACTGCAGAAAATAAATCATGTAAGTTATTTTGTGAGAGAGTAATGAGAACTTGTTCGATATATTGACCACATCGAGAAGTGTTCCCCATAATGAAGATCGGTTCGTGTCAGAGGCAACTCTTCTCGTTATTTTCATCACTACCTTTTGCTAACATATCAATTGTACAAGTGTAGATGTATATTATATCGATTTCTTACCCGGTGGTGTATTGAAGGGAACGCATGCACAATATCAAACGTTTTTGTCATACATTCAGCGATTTTATAATGAAATTTTTTGCTCGTCGTCAAATGATCGGTTTCAGTATTTTTCACCATCACTAGCAAATATGCATGTGCAATTGTGCATTGTACATGTGTAAACATACGTATAGCCTCAAATCCTTCTGAAACATTCACATTTTTTTCAGAAACAAGCTACATGGAATCACAGTCAACATGCGTGACAAAGACGAGGGATCTGCCACCTGGTATGTAGCTTATACTCATTTGGATTTCAAGTCGAGTTGATATTTTAAAATATACAATCTTGCAGTTTCGGAGGGTTTGGCAAACTTTTGCTCCACTGCCCCAACCAAATGTAAAAATTTCCCACTTTGTACTTGATTTTCTAGTGAAGTGTATCTGCGAACGATAGAGTTGGAAATGGTGTTTGACGGCTCGAAAGATTGCTGATTACCAGTGCAATGCACATAGTTACAATCCTGTAACAATTGATATAAGGTGGTGTACAATGGAGCCTGGCCGATTATATCGCTTTGCCGATAATATAGAGTCGATATCACTCTTTGAAAGAATTATTGGTATCGGCCATTGGAAATGAATATATATGGGCAGTTTTCGTGAGGTTACAGCATGGTGATAGGAAGTCCATAAAATATAATCTTTGACCACTAGACTGAGAATATTGATATATTTCACATATATTACCCTCTACAGGTGTCCTGATACAGCCTTTCTAGTTTATTTCCTGTCCAAGTATAGCATTGGCTGTAAAGCTGTTCAAATAGAAGCCCTGAAGTTTTTCGAATGCGCATTTTAAGGTATTCCACACAATTTGAATATAGGCTATAGTGGTTATCGGTGAAGGAGTTAGATATAGGTTTTATCGGTATCGGCCCAAAACTCCAATATCAGTCGGGCTCTAGTATACAAATACAATACAATGAAAACTACCAATTCTGCACTTTGTGATCAGCTGGTTGCAGAATACAAGTTTTTAATGACTAGAGACTGCCCGATTATTGGTTCACCGCTCATATCGAATGGATACCACACTTGGAAACAGATATTGATATCAGGCATTAGAGGGAAAAATATCAGCCAACAAGGCAAGGAGAATTTCCAAATGATTTCTTTGTGATTGGCTTCCTAATACAAGTTTTAGTTTAATCATTGGTTACTACCTCATCGCAGAGTCAATATGAACTTCTTTTAATTCAGAAAAACAATGAGCTGAGAATTAAACTGATGGTGTCCAAGATTGAGGAGCTCAAAGAAAGAAAAGACACAAGAGACGAAGAATGATATTTCAGAAAGCAAGAATTCGAAATGCGTATTGAAGAACATGTGATAAAAATGGAAAAATATAGATTAGAACTTGGACAATTGAGGAATTAGTGACATATGTAATGCAATATTTCTTTGTTCAATTATGTCAAGTTATGTAAATAGCCGAATACGCATTTTCTGAAAAGCAACATTTCTTTATAATATTTCATTGTACCTGCCTGCAAATTGTTCCTCGCCTTATAGGCAACTTGGATTTTCTGTGCGCGGAGACCATGTCAGCACTGCGCATTTGCGCACGTGAGTAGCTTAGAGGGAACATTGCTTATAGGTATTATCGACGGTGCACATTTTTTGAAATGCAACATTTCTTTATAATATTTCATTGTGCCTGCCTGCCAATTTTTCCTCGCCTTATAGGTATTGTCGACGGTGCAAATATTTCGGTACATTTTTTCAATTCATATTTGTCAATTTGAATACAAATAATGGGACACCTGCCCTTTGTTTATTATCTACAGTGCAATTGTAGTTGAATCTTTCATTCCACGAAGTCATGCACATTTCATTCTCTTTATTATTTTTACACCAGCACGGTTTACTGTGTTCGTTAAAATTTTAAAATAAACATAATTAGTAGAAATATGTGTTGATCTTATTTTCAAGATAGGCTATTGCGTCAGTGTATCCAACTTCAGATGTTGTATCCGCAGCTTCCTCGGGAGTAACTGCAATATCAGGAACTGGCTCATTGGTTTTTGCAGCAAAATTGTGCAAACATATTGTTGCAATGATTGCCACGACGGTGTTTTCGATTTGCATTCGCATAGGATTTAGCAACATCTGGAAACGCTGTTTGAGAATGCCAAAGCATTGCTCGATCAGCACACGTGTCTTTGAGGGCATATAGCTGTATTTTTTTCTTGTTCAGCCTGTGGATTTGTTAATGGAGTCATCAGGTACATTTTTAGAGCATAGATCCTCTGTCTCCCAGCAAAATCCCATTGTATTTTTCCTGGCCGAGCTCGTATTTTAATCTGGAATTTGAAAAAGTTCTTGAGTCATGAGTACTCCCTGGCCATCTCACAACAGCATTAGTCACTACCGGTATTCTCTTGGCATTGCAGTCCATTTGACAGTTCGAAGAAAAATATCCTCTCCTGCAACGATAAGCTTTTCTGGTACAGAGTCACCTGGGAACTTTATTGGGATATGGGTACCATCAATGCAACCGATGACATTTGGAACTCCACCTATGTCAAAGAAATCACTCTTTGTTCGTAACATATCATCCAATCGTGGGATAAATTTTCTCTGTTCTCTGATAATGCCCGAGAAATGCAGTGGATGATTCGGCGTGCAGTTTTCCGGCTGCCACCAATCAAGTCAGCATCTGTTTGTTGAAAATGACCGTAGCAAAAAATCGGAGAGCACAGAGTATTGCATCATGGGGTGCATAGCTTGGCACCGTACATCCAACCATGGGCTGTCTTTAATCATGTCCAAGAATTACTGTAGCTCCCTTGTAAAATCTGTAGCGGTCATCAACGAATTCATTTTCTGGGTATTTTACAAATGAGTCCGATATGTTTGCCAAGTAATACCTGGGCATGGCAATTGTATTCTTGCCGGTCCGAACTGCCATCTACGGTACGATGTCCAAAATATCCATACTACAGACAGTAATAACAACAGTACCAGGTTGCAATGCCGTCTTTAGAACTTATAACTGTCAATAAACTACAGAGTAATATGCATTAAAGCTGCAAAGTGGCTTCAAATCAATTTCATAAGCCTACCAAGGAAACAATGGCATTCATAGCACATGACCAAAATCGACGACATTTCCAATTAGCATTGCCAAAGCAATATTTACTACGAAGTCGATGGGTTGACATGGCAACCTTCCACGGATCACTACATTTTGCGTCATTTTGACGCAATAGCGTCCTACATCCTGGATTTGTAGATCTACTAACTTCGCACGAACATCCAATGTTTTGGCGTGCGGATCATCTACTTCTAAATCGGGAGATCTTGGAACTCGCTGATTAAGCGAAAATCCAGGATGTTTTTACTCAGCTTTTTGGCCTCCACCCTAAGTTGCGGGCGCATGAAAATCGACAGAGACTGATGGTGGAAGAGCGCGTGCATGGAAGTCGTCCGTAATCTGACGAAAAAGACCGTTGAAATTACTGAAATTGATGTACTGGGTGCAAATGACCTTATAGGCGATAAGCGCCAAAGTTGTGCGAATAAAACAAAAACAAACAAACTTCAGATATGAATGAATAATTCCAATATAGTTCTATTATTTGTCTCAAATACGTTCAAACAAAGCACGAAAAATTACTAAATACTACTGTACCATACTATCATACCTGACCATCACAGACTGACTTTTGCTACTTTCTCGGAGTAACAAATCTTTCCGATTTATAATTCGTTGTAACAATAACCGCAAGTGAAAATGAAGAAATATATGCATATAAACTGACTATTTACCATTCACGACAACAAAATAATACAGAATAGTAAAGCAATGTAAATTAATTAACCCGCATTGATGTTTTGAAACGCATATTGTTAAAAGCTATATTCAGATTTAGAATGATTCATAAGTAAAACAATCATAAATATCGGCAAGGAATGCATTATAAGGAGTACCGGCTGTGCATGCGACTACCGCCACCGCCACGTTAGTGCAAGTCGCGCATCGTCATTTTCTAACAGTGACCTCAACGCGCGCGTTAGCCCATCACGAGATGCCACAATTTCGCGCTAATCGGGGTTTGATACATTCTCCTTCCCCGTAGTCGACGTTACAGTACCGATCCCAACACTGGATAATCTCCTCCTCATGACGCCACAAGGAAAAAGCATGTCCTTCCATTCCTTAAAACTAGCTACTATGAATGTACAATTCAACATCACGTTGGTGTTGTACAACAGATGCCGTAGCTGACTGGGATAATCTGACAGCGCATACAAAGTGGTTAGCATTACTGTAATGTCGGTAACCACGCACGCCAGAGACAGCACGAGGCATCGTCGCACCAGTGCCATCATGCGCCTTTGCGAGTCTTTATTGGATTCCGTCTGATGGGACGCTTTCTTGATCGCCACTTGGATTAGTGGCAACGCGAACATCATAACTAACGAGCAATGTAATGTGACACTACCGACGGACCATAAATAACTTATGGCCATGTCTACGCCGACTGGCGTGGTTTCGTAGCATCTAGTCGACGTTTCGTTGTAGGAGTAGCGTCGACAACAGGCGATGAGGGCTGAAAGTGGAAGTGAACACCGTTTGTACATTGGCAGGCGTTAGACAGCTGACACAATGAATCATCTAACACTGTAGGAACCATAGCTTCTCTAATTTATCTTTGATGCGAATCCATAGTTCATGCTAAAGTTAAATCTTTAACATCATTTCCCAAGTGTCTTTCGAGTGGCCCAAAAGGCCTCGCCGGATGATAGGCTTGACCCAAGGTCGGGTTATCCTGATCCAGTAGTTCTTCTAACCTTTAATAACCCGGGAAACTCATACGCTAACCAGCAATCCTTCAAGAAACCCCAATATTTTGATGGTCACAAAAACACAAATCTAGCATATCACCAGGACTATAACTTCCTCAGCCCATACCCCCCAATTGGGGGGGCGAGCTCGGAAGGGGCCCAAAATTATTTCGTGAATGAACATAAATTATAGATTATTTTTTAAAAATTTATGCAACTTTTTCAAAACAATTTAATATTGCCAACTATCTTGAATATTGGGTAGCCTTCCCAAAGTCAAAATGCGCATGATTCATAGAAGTGGGCATTACGGCGTCTGCCATTACGAGCGCCACGACGCACCAAGACATATGAAGTTTTAGGCCAGGTAACATGCGACACCGAAAAGAGTGCCAGAACGATCGGCAGCGAGAAAACCTTGGCTGAACCTTTGAGTTCAGTACGTTTGAGCGATTTTAATATCTTTTGAAATAGCGGACAGGAGGTCACGAAATGACATCGTGTAACGAAGTCATTATACCAACGGAAACGTCCGAAGCTGTTTAATCATTATTTGCGGCCGATACATTTCCCAAGAGACCTCACTTAGCTATACCGATAAATCCGATTACTTGAGCAGAGTGAAGATAAAAAATTGATAGCACTATGTATGCTATTCACTATCATCATATTGACCGATTCAATAATAAATTATTAAAAAAATTCGCGCTTGGCGCGACCAGGCTAAACAAGCTGACTATCTGAATAGTACAACAGATCTCGCTGATAATGTCGGCAAAAATTTGGGCTTATCGCGCTATAGGGAACCAAGACCAACATTTTAGGAGGCCTGACGAAGTGCTGTTTCGGTCCTGCATATCACCCACCTACCTACGCATCTAATACATTACTAGTGTACTTCTGTTGATCCTTTCCGATACCTCGCAACGCTACAGCGTGATATTATAATTAATTGCAAATGAGCTAGTAAATATTGGACGAAGAATCGTCATTTTAGAGTGACGTGGTTTCGATGTCAGCTAAAATCAAACAAATATACTCTTTGAAACTACCTACTTCGTGCTTTTGAGATCCCCATTTCCGTCATCTACGTGACGTACATTTGACATGACTTCGGAATTGATTCCACTGGATTAGCAACTCTGACTACTTTGACCCCGTCAGGTTATTGCAGAAGTTATCTTGCCATACAGTGATTTCGGAAATTGTCTTTAAAATCAACATATACTCACTGTTGGTGGCCAGAAATATGCCGACGATAAGAACAAGCGTGATCCACTGGAAGATACGCGTCAACGTGCGGGAAAATGTCGATTCCATTTTGATGCTCTTGTACACCAAATATTGTCGCAGCCAGAGGAAGAGATAAATTGACAGGTCAAGCGCCGTCAAGAGTGAAACTGTAACATGAATGTGACACATTAATCCTCGTATCTCTCACTGTAATCTGTAAATTATGGGAACGCGTAGAGCAGAGCCGGGATTGATGAGTATGTATAAGATGCGAATACGTCACCTCTCGCAGGACTGATGTAACTTGGAATATGACGATATTGAAAAAATATCAAATTAGCGCCGAGTCGAAATTTCTCGTAAATTTGACCATGAAGATAATATATTTTTGTGTACCTTAAGAATTAACTGATTTTACAGCGGCAAAGTCTTGCGTATTCTAAGAAAATGAAAGGTACATCCAAAGTCTTTTCTGTTATGAATATTTATGTCCAACTCGCCTCACTAGCTAACTTGTGTTAGTTTCGGCATAGCAACAAGTTTGATTGCAGGGTCGAAAACCGAACAGGGTCGCATTCTTCCAATACGACAGACATATGCAGGCCGTGTTATTTTTGGCATTTCAGGAGCCAGATGCCAAAACTGCCAAAAATAAAAATTTGAAAATGCCAAAAATAAGCAATTTTTGGCATATGCCAAAAATAACACGGCCTGCCAATAGCGTAGTTCGTTCATGGTGTTATGTTAACGGGGCCGCGATACAAGCGAGAAGAACGTGTGTGAAGGGCAGGTTTCTTAATCTGGGTCCAGCCCACTCATTAGGGGTGAAAGCATAGTGTCCTAAATGATGTGGGCACAGCGAGATTGAACGGCTGACTGCATTTGGTTTACGTCATACTTTCCATTTGTCCAAAGGCAATTTTACGACCATTTTTAACTCGCTTGCCGAGCACTAAATTTGATAAAACGGGTATCAATGGAAAGCTGCCGCTGTACTGATTACTGAAATCTTAGTTGTATTCTGCTCATGAATCTGGAACCTCCAAAATCAACCACGATTTTTGCATTGTGATCGAGTTGAACATTGTGACGCAACAAACAGTATGGCTATTCTGAGTTGCAGTCTCGTTTTGCCAGAGTGTGTCTTGTTGCGTCAATGTTCTTAAACAAGCTAACACTCCCAGGACTCTTCCATGTGAGTTGGTACCATTAAAGCAACCTGAAGTGACAAAA
The DNA here is from genome assembly GCF_051294905.1 of Botryllus schlosseri. NCBI lineage: Eukaryota > Metazoa > Chordata > Ascidiacea > Stolidobranchia > Styelidae > Botryllus > Botryllus schlosseri. The sequence goes on along the minus strand of NC_137250.1, from coordinate 17,281,626 downwards.
GTCCTCCGAAAATATCTCGATAGACTGAAGGAGATGGGATGGTCGGGCTACAAAATAGAATGTGTTGAGAGACAACACAGCAAACTCCTGGAAAAGTATTGGGAAGAAAATTCTTTCCGCGATGAGATCGATGGCACTAGCGAAGTGATTTCTTTTCATGATGCTTGGAAGCCGGTTCGGCTCTCCGAAAATTTTGAAGCTCTGAAAACCTTTTTGGAGGACTGGCTACATTCTTTCCCTGAACGGCTACTGTTAAAGCCGATATTTCCCAGATTCGACCTGCGTTTGGAAGCACTGTTACAGTGCAAACAATATAAGTCTATTCAACAGCTATAGCAATCAGGTGTTGAGCGTGTTTGTTAGGCTTCTCTTTCTTTTTGCCAATTGGCACCGATTCCGAGATGATACTGCAAAGTTTGTGGTTTTGTTTGATATTATTAACCTATGAAATCACTAGGTTTTTTCTTCTCATTATTGTTTGTTGGCACTGATTGTAAGTGTATGCTGAACATTTTGTGTTTTTTTTTTGATAAACTGACCCAAATAAAGCGTTTCTATGACTCATTCGAGTCTGAAACTATCTATTTAGAGGAAGATGCCAAAATTGCCAAAAATAAAAATTGAAAAATGCCAAAAATAAGCTATTTTTGGCAGTTTTGGCATATGCCAAAAATAACACGGCCTGGACATATGTATACGGTGATCATTGTTGTATGGGGAAACCCCTTATTCAATGTTTCCATGCAGTTATGCTATTTGGTATTTCAGGTGACTCAAAGGCAGATTTTTCGATGGATCATTTTCAGCATAAAACACGTTTTTCGTGAATGACCCAATCCAGTCTTGAGTAGATAGGATGCTTCATGCTCGGACCTAGTGGATGGCACGTATTCAAAATTTCATGGGTGCCGATGAAAATCCTTTTCGCGGAGCCAGTTGCCCGCGTGAAATAGTTTAGAGTTAGACACTGCCCTAATCCGTCAATTCATTAGGTTTCTATAAATTCCGCTATTTATAATATATTCATATCATATCTGTGAGTATGATCACTCTGAATGCTTCGATGAATAACTCCACACATTTCTTTACCGATTTTGGATTTTCTTACAAGAGAATTCAAACTTGTAGTTTTGTGATATATGAAAACGCCTGCAAAGAATCAAATCAGCCCATATACGGCATTAAACTTGACTGGCAATCTATTTGATAACGTGTTAATCAGAGTTATCAACTCACGTTTCCGCCCTACGCATGCAGTAAGCAAGGTAAAAAGCCGAACCGCATTTTGCTACTTCGGGCATCGTTATGACGATGACAGCTACATGCTCTGCCAAATTACGCCGCTACGCCATTTCCAGAGTATATTAAGAGCGTGAAGGATCATTATCGACCACAACATTACTCATCACAATCGGTAATTTGACCGCGTATTCGAGTCATACTTCGCCGTGGTCAGCCATCAATGGAAATTCCATCACTACTGACTACGTTCCGGTGAACTTTGATGCAGCATATCTTGTATGTAAAGGAACGATTATTTCGGGTACGCACGACGGTGGTAAAACAGTGTAATGAGATGGGTGTGGGAAGGTACGCACTATTTTTTGACGTGGAATAATTCAAGTTAACCTATTAGGATATTAAGTGCAGATGCTCCCTAATTTTTTTCGTTGCAACTGGTTGAACTTACGCACCGGTAATGGTAGCTTTTACAAGAGTTTTGTCTCGCATGAGCCGGAGTAAACTAATATTTACGCGTTGTTATTATTACGTAGTCAAAGATCTGGTTCGAAAGCGTGCAGTGCAGTAAAACAAATTTGACTCCATTCCAAGCCGTAGAAGCGGAGTTATTTGAGTTTCTATTCGATAATTCTGGGATTATCCTTGATCGGTGGATAATTAAAGAATTATCATCGAAAAACTGGAATAACTCCGCTTCTACGGCTTGAAATTGAGTCAAATTTGTTTAGCATAGTTTTTGAAGACAGCCCAACAATTTCATGGGGTTGGCAGAAAAATTTGAAAAAAAAATTTTTTTGCGTTTTTGAGCAAATTCAAAATTTTCAAACTCTACGAAACCCGCGAAAATTGGTTGGAATGAATTCAAATTTGGTGTGCGTCGTTTTTTAAGGCAACCTAACAATTTAATCACGTAGCCAACAAGATTCAGGAAAAAAGGTTATTTTTGAACAGCCCTGCTGTGCAGTGGCACATCTGAGCCTGCGACACGCGGGAGAAAACTGACTTTCTCCATTCTTTCATGATAATCATGATTTCGCAATAATGCATTCGAATGACACGGGGCGCGACAATAGTATTAAATATCGCCTTTTAATTACCGTTATCGAACTGTTCGATGAAGCTAAAGGACCAAAAACGCGATTGAATCCCGATACCGCTTTTTCGTTGCTTTCTTTGATCTGCTCATTATAAGTTCGCGAGTCGCGGGTTTGAACCCCTGCAGCGAACAGGAGCCTACTCTTACAAACGATTTCTGCCTGCGAGTATTCTTTAATCGCGGAAAACACGCTACATTTTGGATAGGAATCCTGGATAGTTCGCATAAGGAGCAGGCTTTCCGAGCACTAAAACTTTATGTACAAAACTGCAAAACTTATTTGCGTGAAGAGGGCAGTAGAGCACAATTTGACATCAAAAATAGAAAAAGGAGTTGTCTTAGGATACTTAGTGCGTAATTGGTCCAAATTACCAGAAATATTCAGCAGCAACCAAAACATTGATACACCGGTAACCTACTTGTCGGTAGGGTTGTGTTGTGTAAAACAAAAATCAATTTAAAACAAACATGTTTAAAACAAGGCCCTTGTTTAAGACATGTTTTTTATTTTTATTTTTTCTATACCATGACGTCACGCATATTCAATTGTGCCGCCATAGCGGATTGATATTCACAATTGAAAATATAGGTTAAGCATAGCTCCTTTGACGAAATAGGCTTCCAACCCTTGTCATATACGGATCAAAAATATCTTTACCCAGGACTACATCGTCATGCAGCATTTTACGGCCGGCGTTCATCATCATCAGAACATGCATTGCGTACCAATGACCAATGAGCTGTTGAACGGAGTATTTCGATGGTTCCAACCATCCCATATCGTATACATCGGCTGGTCGGGTGGTAGTCGTCGTCCGTGGCTCATACAACATGTTTTTGGAAAGTATTTACACACATAATTGCACAACTTGAAAAATCTTCTGAGGGTCTTGGTTTAAGACACTGTTTATAACATGTGTTAAACAAAGTGTTTTAAACAACCGTTTGTTTTAAATGCAACGGTACTTGTCGAATATCGATTAAAGAAGTGATTAGTCTCCTCACTATCTATTTGTGTATTACTTTTCCGTTGGATTACGTACCGAGATTAAGGGAGACAGCTTGGATATTCGGCGTATATTTGTAGGACCTTTGGTCAGTCCTCGTTAGTCATAAAGACACGTGATTTACTTTTAAGAGTTGTCGCACGCTATCGCACCACACAAACGTGCATCTTCGAAGTTACTTCGCAGTCCTAGCGTACTATTTTTATTGCATATTGTCGTTTCTTGTCGAGCTGATATGAAGATCACGGAAAACACCATCAATCCAGATAATTAGCCGATCATACTTTCTTACCTCCCAAGTTACGCGGGGCTGTACACTGGCCATCGCTATGCATTTCCACGTTGTAATACACCAAGTCGTTGATGCAAGTGCAAACGCATAAGATGACACTGATAATGCACAAGATACGCAGCCACCTGCCGATGACGATGGACGTGTTCGAGCCGGGACCGACCACGCTGCCTCTCATAGTCCTGGAGAACCGTCTCGACAAACCAGTGTTCCGCCCGTGCTCGTGAATGAGCAATGCCGCGAGTAGCATCAGCGCTAGAGACATGACCACTCCGTGCAATGCGTTAAGTAGTGATTTGGTTGACATATTGGTTATAACACCGATAACGGCCAAACTATAAGTCACTACCGGCTGCAAAATCACAGTACGGGTTAACACGGCGAAAATGAAGTTACACATGAACTGCGTAACAATTTGTTATTTAAGAGGGGATATATGATCTACACCAGTCCTTGTCAACCTTGTACTGAATCGTACACACGTTTAACCTTTGCTCAATACTTGCATACCCCAGTACACGCAATACATCGAATCTGTAGTAATACTGGTTGGGATAGGAATAAGAAACGTCTGCAGGGTAAAGGAATAGGAAATACGTAGCCTAAACTTATGCAAATTCCAAATATCATCAGTCACTTTAACGCGAGCGTGTCTGTTGAGTTTCTGCAACCAGTTGCGCGACGGCAGGCATGCAGAGCCTTGTTTTCGAATGTTCATATGCGTATTAGGGATAGTTTGAACGCGAGGTTCACGCTCGCGTTCTGTGTGTGAACCTCAGAAATTTAGAGGTTCACGTTTACTAACGAACCTTGGTAGGTTCTGCATTGTGAATCTTTTTCATGTATTACAATTTTCACTTCATTATAACATCCTTGGTTGAAATTTACTGCATTTCAACTGCGGGCCACTATATGCATGGCGCTGGTTGCATAAAAAAATCAACACTGAACGAACATGCACCTGAACAATCTCAAAAATTTTACTTGCTTTGCTACAAAGTTTTCTCGAATATTTAGTGACTCTCTGCTGTGCGCTTGACCCCTAATCACACAGCATCAAAAGCAGTCAGCGAATGATGCTTATTCAACCAATCAATGAAATTGATATCGTTGTAGGATGTAAAAAATCTAGCAGACGTACGGATCTTGATTTCATATGTTTATTTTATCGTAAAATCCAAATCCGCGGGGTGTTGGCTACTGCTGTATAACTTGTTAATGGGTAATATCGGCAAAAATTATAGAAACCCGTTTTACACTTAGCTCAATATCAACGTAGCAATACTGAGACGCCGTATACATTGTCCGGTCTGGCCCAGACCGTTAAGACGTAAGCTAACATTCCGTTACTTCCCTGTCAAAATTATTGGCAAAGCCACGACGAAAGATATTGATAATATGGGATTATTATATCATTTGATTGCCCCAGTTGTTACATTTGGCGACGTTTCAAACGTCAATTTGTGCTTCATCATTGTGGCATTATGTAGCCCGGGTCGTCGCTAGGTTTCGTGTCCATTAATATAGGCTATCACTACACTGAAATGCAGGGTTAGAATTAGCAATATGACGTCACGCGACGGCATGACGTTCACGTTCGCGTTCACACAGAACCTTTCAAAAAGGTTCGCATTCACATGAACCTGAACCTTTCAGAGGTTCACACCATCCCTTGACATCCTTGATAGCATTTTTAATATTATTATTATTTAATTTCGTATCATTTATTATCTATTATCATTTACGTTATGCCAAACGACCAAGTGGAAACTGTACTCATATTGCACTATTTATGAAGCCAGCTATCGCGGAGGCTCATCGGGATTCTGAATGAAATCGCATGCTAAAAACATGGCGACTCCTCTTCTGCTGCGAAAGGTACCATTATATCAGGGGTCGGGAACCTTTTTCGACCGAAGATCCATATTGACCCAATATTTTCAAATGTAACTCCCAAAGAGCCACAAATGTCAATCGACTGTTACGTCACAATTGAAAATCCATGACGTATTGGTAGCGCTAATACACTGAATTCGTAGGGTGCGCCATATTTTCCCTCCTCACATGCGTAGGTAGAGCTAAGCATTGTCACAACTGCAGTAAATACGCTGAAACCTTCAATGATTATTGGTATTTTGCACCAATGTTAATGAATGACTAGATTTTGAACATTTTTACTCCCATAGCCAAGCCTGTGATAGCGCAACTCGTCCTAAATAGCTTAGAATTTGTGATCACTGATATTAATCGAATTTTATCGTCGCACTAATTCTGAATATCTAAATATTGATCGACTTCTCCAGTATTCGGCTAACACAATGTAGTGCTATACACCTACATTTTAACGGCGATAACTAGAAAACTACTTACCAATCAAGAACATGGATAGCTTTAGCGTTGTTTTTAATTTCAATTTTTAATTGTCAATGTCACTTCCAAGGCAGTCCATTTCTCGGCGTAGATCATGAAGAAAATGTTTATATGAAAACTGCTTTGTCATGCAAGCATCATCAGGTCTGCTATTCTCTTTGATCAATCAAGGCATCGTGCAATCCAAAATTTCGAGGAGCGCGACGTCGGGTAAATCGAATTCGCGAGTGCTGTTAGTCGCCGGCGCTACAGCAACTTAAATATTTGAGGATTTAGAAAAGGGGGATACGAGATCCTAACCCTGGATACCCCACCGTCTTGACCTCTCAAGGACATGTTTAGGATGCCACGAGAATAATTATCCTGGACATAATCAAAATTTACAAACTAGTTGCTACAATATTGATAAATTTTTTACAAAATTAAAAATTTGTTGAAGAGCCACATCTTAAACCCAAAAGAGCCATAGGTTCCCGACCACTGCATTTTATCAACGGTCTCATTATCGAAAGAAATATTCGATTATATTATAAACGCACAAATAGAATGTAATAGCATGAGATATGCATTGCAACCTGGTCTAAAGGATATAACTGCCAATTTTTGTGATAGATACTAAGTACTCATGGACCTATTAAAATGCGGCGCCTGGTTGGTACACTCCAATGCATCCCATCAAAATGGTACAGGTACACCCTTTGAACATCATAGACGGTACATCATGAGGTATACGATACACTGATTTAGGCTATATACCGAGTGTCTTATTCCTCAGTAACTAAGGAAATACAAATGTAATTCGAAATCAGTACAAAGACCTTGTTATTAGGTTATATCTACCGCATGCGTTTCCTGTGACCCGCTTAAAATGGGTTTCCTGTCATTCGGTGGTCGCGCAAATGCGATGGAAGCTCGGTACCACGATTACATCCTCGTCCTCAACGCTCTGCAATGCTGCACTTCAGACTTATGACGCAGCGCACTCGTGAAGAATTACTGTGCAGTGTACACTGTAAATCAGGTGACGCGGGTCGTAATTATTTTCTAGTTTAGTCACTGTAGTGTACTACGAGAGCCGGACTGTGTCTGGTTTCCACTGCATTCCGAGTTTTGATCGCATCGGAAAGTTTCGCGCCATTTCTTTCGATGTTGGATGAGCATAATCCGGAGAGAAATCATCCCTTATCTTCCACTTAACACTACCTTTCAAGTGAGTTTTTGAGGCATGTGTCTTCATGAATGTCCTGTCCCCTAATTTATTACCAAACTATTATCATTGATACTAATGGTGAGTTGTCGTTGAGCATGGAAATGACGTCTTCGAGCCCTTATCTTGCTAGCTTGTACACAGAGGTCAACTCGAACTGTCAAAACTATAATTGAGCAATCATCCTAATTGATAAACCATTGAATCGCCTTTGTCCACCCTAAACCGAATCATGCGCCACGATCTCATACATAATCCATCGGTACCTTTTAGGAAAACATCTCAAATCCATCCCCAGGGAGCTGAGTCGCGAAACTAATAACTTGCGGTCGCTCTGTTACTACAAATCTTTCTGGCAACTTCATCATCACCATCATGGCATGCATAAGTATTAATCCGTAGTAGCCGATATCGGTCTTTATGGTTCACCTGTTCCTTGTCAAATCACGCTAGTCCGGTCAGCGTGCTTTCGGCCGTTTGCCTCATTATTTTTTCGGTTTCGCAGCTCTCATTTATAAATTAGTAATGCATCGAACCGCGATTGTTTTATATTGTATTGTAGCTATACAGCGTAATGCGCTAGAAAATACAGCATAAGTTTTGAGTCACACTCTTACTTCACGCAGTACGTCCTGTTTTCCAGTGTTTCTTTGTTATATTCCTTGTCAATCGCGATACCACGGCATTCGTTAGTGTGAAATTGTACGATATAAACCGCCAATCTTCCAGATAACATCTTTGAATAATGTACCTGCAAGGAGTTACTAAACATCTATCGGCCTAAACATTTAAGCGTCTTGGAAACGCAAACATTATGACGTTTCATTTTACGTGCACGAGGTCTGTGTTCCAACACACTGCACGGTAACTGATCAAAACCCGAAAATGATTGCTGGCATAATTTCTTAACGCGCGATTTTTCACACCCCATCTGGTTGAAACAAAGTGTCCAATAGTCAAATTCAAAGTCACGTAAACTCACCGCACTCATCGAAAGACGAATAGATCATTGCTCAAGTCATTTGCATTCCCCTTGAACAAAATATCAAGGCGCTCAACTCTGACTATTTAACTTTCTCAGAATATTTCCGATGGGGCACCAAGTCTGTTGCTGTATTGCGTCAAAACGATGGAAAATATACAATGAGAAAAGTCATGATGTCCCTGTTTTCGGAATTGCGTGATTTACGTGAGAAGATTGTGTTGACCATGGCTAGCACTGCCCAGTCAGACAAACACTGGAAAAGGGCTATATTGTTTGTGATCTATAAAATGCTTTACGGCGATAGTGCGAACAGTTTCATGTCGACACGTGAACTGACCATTGACCAAGTTGGTCAGATCATCGATAATTGTCAGCACCTATTGTCGTAATATTATAATTAGAAAATCTATACGGAGTGAAAAAAAATATCACATTCGCGTGCGCGAGAAAAAGTGTGAAGAGTGCAGACATATAACTACATATATCTAGTACATTATGCATGGTTATAAAGAACTTTACTTGCGACTTGGTGTACACTGTACACTAGGGCTGTTCAAAAATAACCTTTTTTCCTGAATCTTGCTGGTTACTTGATTAAATCGTTAGGTTGCCCTAAAAAATGACGCACACCAAATTTGAATTCATTCCAACCAATATTCGCGGATTTCGTAGAGTTTGAAAATTTTGAATTTGCCTAAAAATGCAAAAAAAAATTTTTTTCAAATTTTTCTGCCAACCCCATGAAATTGTTGCGCTGTCTTCAAAAACGATGCAAAACAAATTTGACTCAATTCGAAGCCGTAGAAGTGGAGTTATTTCAGTTTTTCTTTGAAAATTCTGGGATTATCCTTGATTGGTGGATCATCCCAGAATTATCATCAAAAAACTTGAATAACTCGGCTTCTGCAGCTTGGAATCGAGTCAAATTTGTTTTGCATCGTTTTTGAAGACAGAGCAACAATTTCTTAAGGTTGGAAGGAAAATTGGAAAAAATTTTTTTTTTGCATTTTTAGGCAAATTCAAAATTTTCATACTCTACGAAATCCACGAATATTGGTTGGAATGAATTCAAATTTGGTGTGCGTCATTTTTTAAGGCAACCTAACGATTTAATCAAGTAACTCGCAAGATTCAGGAAAAAAGGTTATTTTTGAACAGCCCTACTGTACACATATTACACACTAGGGACTTAGCCTAAAAACCTTCTCTAATACTTTCGCAGCAATACACGAGGTTCTTATTCTTAGTGAGAAGGCCTATATTCACAAGGAAATACCCATGTAATGTTGATTGTAGACTATTCCTGAGACATTAAACTTTTTTGCAAGGACACAATAAGAATAGTCTCCATATAAAATACCACTCGCGCTGTTTGGAGTTCCGATGTACATTTTCTTCAATGGTCGGGAAACTATGGCTCGCGAGCCATATATGGCTCTGTTGGATATAAGATATGGCTCTTTGCTAAATTATGATTTTTGTACTTTATTTTCCAATATTGCAACATTTTGCAGCAAATTTTCATCGCGACCAAAATAATTATTCTCGTAGAAGTAGAAACATGTTTTTGAGAGGTCAAGACAGTGGCATATTCAGGGTTGGGGGCTAGGACCACCTTTTCAAAATCCTTAAATTTAAGTTGCCTAAGTTGAAGCTTGCAAAAAATCTGTAACTCAAGTTTCGCATGCGCAAATAAGGCAACCAGCATGAAAATGATTAGATCGAGATTTTGCAGAGAAAAGATGGGGCACACGACGAATCCCATGTAACGAGGTCGAATTAGTGCAACCATGACGTCAAGAATTTTCAATTGGGACGTAACAGTTGATTGACATGTATGGCTCTTTGGGAGTTAAGATGGAAAATATAGGGCCAATATGGCTCTTCGGGCGAAAAAGGTTCCCGACCACAGGATGAACGTTTCACATCTTGAGGTCTCGAATATTCACACTAGGTCACACAAGTCACTTCAAGTGTACAGTACATTGTAAACTGCATCACGATTCAATTCGTAAGTACCTATCCAATCCTCATTTCACCATGCTTACAAACTATTCACATCTCACCCTTATTTCTTGGATTAAGTCTGACTCATATCAAAGGAGACTGATCTGTAAAACTCTATTATACCGTAACAATAGAGAAGAATCTAGAGTTCTGAAGCCCTGATTTACCAGCATAGCAAGCGTGTGCGACTATGCCTACTGTATTCGTGTCTTGGACAGCGCCTACCGTGCTTGGCAGTATTGGAAAAAAACATTACATCAACGCTATTGCCTATGCTTACACTGTTTTACGCATACTGTTCATAATCTCTCATCATATTCCGTACAATCTGTTTGCTTCGCGATTATTCGACGGAAGGATGTGACCCCCATAAATCCGCACATCTGGTAAGGACATACACGCAACGCCACCATCTTTCAATAAATCTTCAACTGACGCGAGACCCTGAATTGCGGCATAATATGAATTGTGATGGCTCATTTTCCAAACAGGAAATTGTTGGGTAGGTACGCATAGAATGTTTGAAGCTTCGTCGATTGTGTAGCTGTCTCCTAATATGCAGTATTTCCTATGACGATGCGATAGACCGCATTCATTCCGGCTGACCGTGTGATGTGAACACGCGCTCCTTAAAACGCAAATAGATGTCGCTTTCATGTCCGCTCTTGCAACAGTGAACCTGGGTTCATATCCAGGCCAAGTCATCAATGAAAAAGTCCCCTTCTGCCATGAATAGCAGGAGAAATGAATACAGACTTTCTTTATGAAGAGTAATTTAGCATACGCCATCAATAGCATAGCGTAGTCTTATTGGCATTGTGCTGTTTGTTGTTATGCGTCCATGGACACGGCCGTGAAAATACCGGATACATTCAATGCTAGCGCAGCTACCGCTCTATAAAGTTAACATCAATTATAAAAGCGCCGAAAAGTAATGCGATGTTCTCATCATACTGTAGACATGACCGCAGCGAGAATTGAAAATTCTGATGTAGATTAAATGATTGATGTGACACAGCGATGACAGATAACGTTACATTAGATAAGTCGAAATGGAGACGAGGCAAAGAGGTCTTTCGCTCCCCCTTGGCTACGACAGTAACTGTAGCTACACAAAATACTTTGCTGAACCGTTAGAAAAAGTAGCAACCATTGCAGCTTTATCCTTTTGTTGGTATCATTAAGACTTCGCAGATAATAACGCCAAGTCGTACACAAATATCTCCAGCATCAAAACTCACTCCCCTCCTTACTGGGGATAACTGCAACTAGCTCAAATTGTCAGAACGGAACGCGGCAAATACCTCGCCATACGATGATACACGTATAATCGAGTCTCAATATCTCATCACGTTTCTATTACTGTCGCTAGATGAGGCGTGCTTAGACACTCATCTAAAATTAGATGAGTACACTAATTGAGAGATACAGCCCGCCAAGGTGTGACGCAAGATTGTTTATCGGCGGACGCATCTTTATTGACTGCTCGGGAACAATATTTCGTCGTGACGCTGTGTAAATACGGTGACGTTTCCAGAAACGCGTAGTTTAAGTCAGTCTTATCCGTTCACTCACGTTGTTTGTGGGAGATTAAACACACGATATAAATCCTTTTTCCTGACATTTTTCGGTACATCAATATCGTTCGCGTGTCGATTGATGTCTGGCGTTCGTGACAGGGCAAGATCGATATGGTGAAGTATACTACATCGCTGTGTACAAATTCCCGTCTAAATACCCTCTAGCGGGCCCAGCATTCCTAACAGAATATCCAACGACGAGTTTGCAATTGAACTTTGCCTGTGAGTCGGGTCATGATATGGCATCGGTTCAAGCAACATGGCAGCTTAGAGATTATAAATACGTTGATATATAGTTGATGCGTTGAGGTTATATGGTGTCCAGAAACGGTCAGTATGAAGTACTTCCAGTTTTCCGACATCTTAAAGTCGGTTTAACCTGTTTTCTCTTTCTACTGAGGCATCTATGATTTTAGAGACTTCCACTTCTCCTAAAAAGTTTTTATACCAAAGGAATTACGTTTTACAAAGTACAAATTAGTATTGGGATAAGTTTGAATCACTTCATTGGTAAAACTGTCGCAATCATAGCTCCTGTATCACGATAACTGCATTTGTTTTCGAATATTTTGACTACTTGAAGTGTTATGAGACTATGTGTGTGTGTGTGTGTGCGTGTGCGTGTGTGTGTGTGTGTGTGTGTGTGTATGTGTGTGCGTGTCACGAATATGAATCTTGCAATTTCGAATGAAGTCATCTGCAATTAGCTGCGATTAGCACTCGTTCATATCTATTTTTTGAAAATATACACTTACTTGAATACAGTGCATGGTTCTTAATGCGTGGCCCGCGGATTGCTTGCGACCTCCCCGACGCTTATTTTGGGGCCCAGTACATCTTTCATTATGAATGCAATTTGTGTGCGGTATTCTTACATATTAATGTAGCTACTTGGCCCCGCTCATCTTCTCTGTTCTGTTTATTAGTGGCTCATTCTTTGATATCATCTGGTTTCTTATACTCTAGTTGAAACCGATATTGTTTGACATATCGGCATTCGTTTGTACTCTGATTACTAATACGAATACGAATACGACCTCATTACTGACTGTTTAACAGGTCTCTGAATACTCTATTGTGTACCTATTAAACTGATATTAACAAGTATGGAAACGAATGCCAAGTCGCGATTCAAGTACGATACAGATTTAGATCTTTATCACTCTCTGCCTTCGGAAAAAGCGCTTCTAAATGGTGTTTCACTCTCCGTGACTGGCTTAAATGGAGACGACAACGAAAGGGAAAGTAAACGGTGAAAACTAGATTTTCAACGCTGTGTGGAACGGTCGACCGCGACCAGAAGAGTATTAGACTGGGGTTGCCATACGTCCGGAATTTCCCGGACATGTCCGGAATTTCACTGAAAAATCTGCGTCCGGGAGGAATTTCTAAAATATGCCTAAATGTCCGGAATTTTGAAGGCTTGAAGCAGGCTCAAAAATTTTTCGTAAATCAACATAAACAATATTATTTTCAGGCAGATTTATGCTATTCAAAATTGTTCTTCGCGCCGCGCGCGAGTTAATGCAACGTATAATGATATTAGTATGGGCTCCAGGCAGTAGGCACCACCCTCGCCAAAAAAATGCACTCAGAATTAATATAAATAACGATCATTTACTGAAATAAGTCTGATTGTAAAAATTTGGATTTGAATAAAATAGTATTTACGGTGAGCACAACTATAATAAATAAACAAAGAATCGTTCACTGTAAAAGTGTAAATACTATTTAATTCAAATCCAAATTTTTCGACGGCCAGAACTCAGCTTCCACTGGTTGGAATTGAACCAAATTTGGTGAGCATCGTTTCTATAGACAGCCTAACACTTTCATGGGGTGAACAGAAAATTTTCAAATTTTTTATTATTTATTTTCATATAATAAATAGAAACTTTCTTCTCCTGTAGCAAAGCGGTTACTGGCTGGAATTGAACCAAATTTGGTGTGTAGGCTTAAATTAGGTAACCTAACAATTTTATCAAGTAGCCAGTACGATTTGAGAAAAAAAGTCATTTTTGAAGAGCCCTAGTGTACACGTACAGTCGATGGGCAATGCTTTGCTAGTGTGACGTCAAATTGACGGTCAATGTGTTACACCTCATTTTTAAATTCGCTAGTGGGCGCTAAAAAGTGTCCGGAATTTGCTTCACAAAGATATGGCAACCCTATATTAGACGCAGTGTCAGACGATCTTTTATCACAGTTGCTGAAACACGTTGAAATGCCGAGTATAGGCTACTTTAGACTTTAGCATTGACCGAATCCAAAGACTCGACAAACATAGTACAGCTATTATTTCAAGCGCATTTTATCATAGTGGCACCTCTGTAAAGGAAATGCTGGACAGCTGCTCTGCAATGATGAGATTTTTCCGAGGAGCAAGCAAAGTGATTGTGCAGCATGCTGAGCGGTGGAGCACTGAAAGTCACAACGGACTTGGTGACGAAAACTGCCAATTTCATAATTGCTCACGCATTGAAACACAGAGAGTTAGTGTTGCATTTAAAACAAAAATCAATTAAAAACAAACATGTTTAAAACAAGGTACTAATTTAAAACATTTTTGAAAGGTCGTGGCGTCACGAATATTCAATTGTGACGTCACAATGCATTGTCGTTGACAATTGAAAATATAGGGTAAATATAGCTCCTTTGACGAAATAACTGTATTATAACTGTTGAACCGACTATGTTGAGGAATCCAACCATCCCTTATCGATATACGTCGGCTAAATCGAGTGGTAATTGGCTCATACAACAAGTTTTTGGCAACTATTTACACAATTATGGCATAATTTTACAACCTAAAAGAACACAATTTTTTTTGAAAGGCCCTTGTTTAAACACTATTTAAAACATGTTTCAAACAAAGTGTTTTAAAACACCGTTTGTTTTAAATGCAACCCTACAGAGAGTTCCGTTCTCCACTGTAAGATGGCATATTCATACGACAGGAAATGCTAACTGTTGAGCGCTGTCCATTAATGTCAAAAATAGTTGTGCAGCAAGCTGAGAGGTGGAGCGCTCAAAGTCACAATCGACGTTTGGACGAAAACTGGCAATTTTATACTTGCTCAAATGTTCACGCATTGAAACACAGAGAGTTCCGTTCACCCCTGGAAGATGACATATTCATACGAAAGGCAGCGAATGCTAACCTATGAACGCCCTCATTAATGTTCTAGAATGCATAATATTGAATGAAACATCAGTTTAGGACTGGTAAATACAGTGAATTTAATGGAAGCCTGCAAATACATGGTAATAAAGTTCTGTGCTGGGTCACCGCATGTTGCTGTAAAAATGTAGCCCGCTATACATCGTAAGTTGAGAAGCCCTGTTGTATACCTCTCACTTTTATACTTTTATACTTTGAAGTAGTTTTGAAATGTCCTGAAAATCGCTGCTTTTACTTATTATAATTGAATTTACTACATATATTCTACTTCAGTAGCAACACTGACGTCTTACTTTAACCACCTCTGATCCTGTCTAGTGTTCTAGTTTACGATGACCGTTACTAAAGAGTGAATCTCAAGTTAAAGCCATTTATATATACGAAGGCAGACCATGCGTGCTGCGCATAGTATCGACCGCACCTTCTCTTTCAGGGGCTAGAAATGAGAAGTCCAGGACTATTATATTTAATACAACTGCTTAGTCCATAATGGCTTCAAATTGATAGTTTTTGAATGGAAAAGTAAGCCGATTTTGTGTAAATATAATACCTTATTTTCCGATTCCGACACGACAGAATCGATACGACATGACTGTTATGCCACCAGCATATTCACTCTCTTTAAAAAGCTTTCCTACACATGCTTTATGTTTATGACATTTTATAATTAACGAATGATCGTTTACAATCACCAGCATCATAAGTGGGTTGCTGTAAAGAATGGTCCAGCAAGGATGGGGAAACTCGTCCAATATTGGGCACATAAAAACTCTACATTGTAAAAATTATAACCGCGCCTTTTTTGAAAATCAATGAAGGATGATAATATACGAAAGTCACTTGAATACGGCGAAAAATCAGAATTACATCGTTATTGACCATCTCTGACCGCAGATGATTGACCAAACGACGCACACCGTGATGTATAAAAGTATACACACGGATTCCTACCAAGTTCCCATTTATACCAGCTACCACGTTGCGGATCTGCGCTGGCTCTCCATCTCCTCCTGCGCTGAAGCCATAGCTCTATGTCGCTTCCTAACTGTTTGGGAATGCACGGCCGCACATGGAGACAAAGCTCTGCAGTGAGCGGATGAGTAAGAAAAATCAGGTTGACGCCCGCCAGATTTTTTCCGCGGCCCGCC
Source organism: Botryllus schlosseri (assembly GCF_051294905.1). NCBI lineage: Eukaryota > Metazoa > Chordata > Ascidiacea > Stolidobranchia > Styelidae > Botryllus > Botryllus schlosseri. The sequence goes on along the minus strand of NC_137250.1, from coordinate 17,265,511 downwards.
ACCTGATTTCAGATTTTGGATCTTATTTGCAACTATTGATATCAGAAAGGAATACAAATGTTTGTGGGCATGATACAGCAGCTACTACCGACTATGTAGAAAACTTCCTAAAAGAGTCTCTGACTCTGACTTACGGCTAGTCGAGTTTGAGGAAGCGCATTACACAATGCAACGTTTCCCTGAATCTTAAGGAAGCCTAAAATAATAGATCTGCCCCGCGCTCGCGACTGTCAGAGCATCTCCGAACGATCTTGACACTAGCATAACCACGAACTATCAGCTTACGCAGCCGCTGCACAGCGCTTCCAGATAACGGGCGCTGGTCCTAATACCGAATAAACTAATGCTATATTCATAAATCATATTATTTCTTGGATTTGCATTCAGGTAAAACTCCTATTCCTATTTTGCAACGCGGTATATTGATTCTATGCATTTTCAACGATCTCGACATTTAAGTCTCGTGGCCAGGGGCGTCAATCAAGTTCGGAAAGTGGCCCGCTATCCATGCTGAGTTGGAGACCTCTGCTACAAAGTTTATAGTATAGTTATATATATAGGCTATATATAGCATATAGTCGTAGCATTAAAGATCCTGATTCTTCTAGTCTTTCGCTAGCAAAATGCCTTGGTACAGCTAAGTACAAAAATTAGGAGTACAACCTAGATTGCGCGCTGGATTTACTGCGACACGCGGGCGTATGTTACTCGTCAACTTCATGGCGCCAATGTAAGTATATTGACAATCTTGCGTTTTTTGTATACCTCACTTTTCGCACAAAGAGCCTTATGATATGTTTATATCTTACTATGCCAGTCTGGGTATACAGTCCATAACTTTTTATTGCTTGACATCTATTGTCAAACCCTTTATATATCATATCATATTACAAACGGACCTTGATGTAACGAGAAAGGATGGAATGAATATTAATGCTTTCTAAATATAACATAGCTTCAAATACATAGAACATGGTATAATTGCTCTGGACTACACTGTTATTGTTATTTGTGACATTCGTGGTGTGTTTCGACTACAATATTCATTTACACCTGGTCGATATTCTTTTATTTTGAATCCTTATTTGCCGACTTATAGCACGGCCCTATTCTAAGCCTTCACAAGGCACCTCTTACGAGGATCAGACGGCAATTCTGGAAACGACCTCGGTCAGACTTGAGCCCGCCACTATCAGTGTTTGCGTTTGTTATTCTAAGATCGTTTGCAAACGTCCGTATGCCTGTGTCCAGCGTAAGGCAGATTCATTTACATCCATTTGGTTACTTCGATGAGATTCGGAAACTGTTGCGTTGTCTTCCTGCAACGAAATTCTCTCCACGTCTCCTTTCTGAGTAAGTTGGTAATATCTCCTTGCGTAATCCTGGCAAACACTGTACATATCTTTCTCAAAACAATTTGTACAAAGCGGATGACTGGGATGAGATATTGAGTTTGCTCATTGCATTCGGAAACCAAACACTGCCGCTATTTCCCTAAAACAACCTATTTTCGTCTCTACCCTCGCTTTTCTTGGATACTATATTTAATGAGCGCAACTTGATTAAGTACTATACGGGTATCCCAGAGCAATACGCAGAATATAGATACAATGATATTGCGCACCAAATACGGGACCTTGTTGCTGGCGATTGGCCATTATTTGATTCATCGGGAGCACGCTGCCGCTAACGAGAAGCCCATATTGTAGTGAAGACTAATGGAAATGATATAATATTACTGTTACCTTGTTCACCATTGCTAAACTGAAATGGCCGCGATTTGATGACCCGTCGTCTATGCCATACGCTATTATATATGATAGCATATGGATAGCCCATATACTCGCATGCGGCATTACGGTCACATTACGTCCACGGACGACGGACGTGTATGTGGGCTGGGTGACCATATCCTGATTTTGTTACATTAGGTACAACCTACACCTTGAGGTACTCAATTTTCATGAATTGAGTTCTGTAAACTATATACTTTCAACTTTACATCTTATGAGAAGTGAACTATTTAAACCAAATTTAAGCTGTAGTGCCTGTAACATAAACATTCCCAAAGTAGAGTATAGACATAACTACATAAGGTTGGAAACGTGTTGGGAAAACAGCTTTGTGAAAATGAAAGCATTCCCGGAGCTGTATAATATTCTGGTGAACGCGGTCACAAACCGGCGTCGCATTGTTGGGATTTGTAGCTCAAAAGCATAAAAATGTCCAGTACCATGTATATAGGACAGCATTCGTATGTATTGTTGCCAATAATTGATAATCGACGTGCGTGCTTATATACACCACACCCAATATTGCAGGATATACATTGTATGATGAGGTATATTTCCCAGAGCGGGTCGCTTTGCATAAAATCTTGTAAACGTAAAGGTATGCTGTGCCGGCATTGCATCATACAGTGTAGGTAGCAGAAATTATGCGTTCATTTTTCATCTGCAAATTGCCAATTTAGAGCTCTAGTGCTGATTGGCAAGGCGTGACTGAAAATGCGTAAATATACCAGGAGCGGGAATAAACAGATGCGTCAAAGTTACGTCACTCCCCATTATTGGATACGCAATATTGAATTGAAACGGGTCGCGATGACTTGATGAATGCTCATGAATCAACTGTAGACGTAAACCATGTAATGTACCGATTTGCAACCTACCGTAGAATATAAATAAAGTCATCAGTACTTTCCGGTACAAGATTATACTTTGAAGTCCTTTTCAGTATTTCAAAACGACTCAAATACATCTGGTATTAAGGCGATATAACCCACGGATGGAATGGATTGATGATACGTTGAATCAGAACCCACTGCACCTTCTGATATATCCCAATATGGATTGGTGTACCCTGCTCGTCTTCACCCATTGAATTGGGTATGAAAACAACATTTAGTGCCAGAAGTACCGACGTCATGACTTGCACCCTACGCTATGGTGGAAATGGGGTAAATACACCTATTTCCCACCCCTGTATTTGCATTGCGCGAGTAGAGCACCGGCTGTGCGCGTAAACTTGTGGCTTGGGACGATTAAAATAATGCTATGTCACGTGTACCATTGTACAGTTGTACATTGCACAGTGCATACCTTATAGTTTATACGAAGACGCCGATCTTATATAGAGGTTCGACAATGTTGGCATGAGGAATTGAGTACATCATCGAAAAAACGCGATATAAAATCGAGCAAATTTATGTTCAAAAATAGAAGAAAATGGACGTCACATATAAAATACAAGGAATCTTAACCAAAACACTAAATAGATTCATGTTAGTTTACATGCAAGGAAAGAACATCGACTTCCAGTCCTTGAACGTCAAAGTCAGCAGCGTCGCGTTAAACAGCACGTTCAGGTTATAAACACACTGACGCATTTGACTGCTCCACAACGCAGAAGAATGCTCCGCTAACATCATAACAATGAGGTCGGTGACGACACACGCCAATGATATGAGGAAACATTTTAGAAGCACTCCTCTCATGATACTGGCGTCAGCGCTGGACGAGGCTTCGCGGAAGCGAATTGATTTCGCCAGCGGGTACGCGAACAGCAACAGCAATATGGAATGAAGAGCGATGCTCCCGTTCGTCCAAAGGTACGACAGCGAAAGGTCAATTTTCCGTTCGGTTACGGACGCGCACCTCGATTCTGTGGAGTCGTATATGTATCGCCGGAACCCGAATATGATTACTGAAACGATGAATAATTGAATTGGTACATACATAATTCAACAGTCGGAAGTAGAGGCATTGGTATAGAATATAAAGTACACCAATTCTTATTGAACTCAAAATTAGGTTTATATACAGGTTTGACATAATTTTCACTGCTATCTGCCCCGCAAATATATTGCCGAATTCGCTGCAATAACATTCAGAGCCGACACGGTGTCTGCAAGATCCATTTATAGCAGTGACTCCCAACCGCAACTCTGATTGATCTCGAAATATACCACAAAATATAATAGACGACAGTTATTGTTTCTTTCGATAAATAGTTATAGTCACTTTCTGCGTATGAATGCTAAAATGAGGGATATTAATTATGTGTAAAGCAGTCCAAGGCCGCTTCTGAAAACCAGAAAAGAGAATTCTTGCAGTTTAGCGTCAAACGCATGCATGAACATCAACATGTACGTACACCGGTCATACAATGATATATCTCGAGTTCTGCTGGTCATAGAGCTTGATGTATCGTCTTTGTGAAGAGTAAATTTCGAAACAAGTTTACTAACATCAAAATAACGGCTCCTAGTCAAGTATAAATTGCAATAAGTCCAATATTACTCAGCGCATAATCCCCTACAAACTTGTGCATTAAGTGCTGGAATGTATGAAGAACTATCACATAACGACATAGTAGTATGTTGTAGTAATTATATCCATTTTCAGTTTATTTCAATGTATAGCACTCGCCAATCTGCGTCTACCAAAGCTAAATTAACCTATATAGAATCTATAGAAGTATATGTGCAATGGGAATACTTTTGAATTAGCTGGATGGTTAGATCCAGAGGTATATAGCCTATAGGCGAGTTACCTTTCTATTTTCATTATACGTAGCCTACTGTAGTGTCTTCATGCGGCTTCATACGTACTCAGAAGTTTGAAATGCGGCTCCGACATCCAAAAAGGTTGAGAACCAATGATTTAAAGGGTGCGCGGCAGGGAGCTGTTTAAATTCTAGGTCCAGTCGAGACACGTTTGTTGGTGCACATTTTCCTATAGGTAGGCTTCCAATATTCAATAATAATGACCGTAAACGCAAATCTCAGAGGATAACTATAATCTTCGACAATCCACAGCTTCGCTTGGGATGTGCAGTTGTGCACGATGGTTCGATTACTCGAATCTGAAGCGAGTATTAATTCTATTGATTCGAGGGGAGTAGTAAAAGATTAGTTTTTTGAGCACTGAAATATTATGCCCCTCGCCACTAAGAGTTAACCCTGATAAGGGAGTTCGGTACGATATATAGCTTATCATTTTTCAATTTTGATATGCTTTTTATTTTTTAATTTTCAATTTTTAATTTTTAATTTTTAATTTTTAATTTTTAATTTTTAATTTTTAATTTTTAATTTTTAATTTTTAATTTTTAATTTTTAATTTTCAATTTATATGCTACACGTAGTTACCAATAATGGAAAATGACAACATCGTTTTTATTTCTCACCATATGTGCCGACAGTTTGAAATAATCTGTCTCACCCGACGATGAAGCGTAGATTCCCACGATTAATGACATCGACACCCATTGCAAGGAGCGTACGAATATTTTCTCGGGCTTACTCCGAAAAGTCGTGCTACGGAACACGAAATACTGGCGCATCCAAAGAAAGGAGTATATCGTAGCGTCGAGGGTCACGAGTACAAACACTGAAAAAAAACGCACCTTTAGCACCAATGATACCTGGATGCAAATCTAACAAGTCACTGGTTTAGTTCGGGCATTGCGGGAATAGCTGTGGAAGTAAGTAGTCTGAAACCATCACCATAGAAATTAGTGACACAGGTTACAAAACGTACTCGAGTACTTCGAAAAGTAAGAAGTAAACTAATATAGTGAATTTCGTACATATTTTCACAAGAGCATACGGCGAATATCGGGTTAGCATTACTTTCTGGTACAAATTTTTCTTACGTACCTATTCCGACGGGAGAAAACGGGTTTAGCACACCGATAGAGAGATATCCCGGAGTGAAGCGGGTTCTGTTTTCATGAAACACCCCAGGAGGTCCCAGATGGTGGTAGACGTAAATATAACCCTTCAAACTCCTGATATATATCCCCGTAAAAATCGGTGTAGTTGACTGGTTTTCACCCATTGAAATGGGTATGAGAGCTAAATCAGAACTTGATCCCAGGGAGTAACAATTTGTACACTGCTCTGTGCTGAACATCTTGTGAATACACCTATGTTCCAGCCATATATTTTCAATGTACTTCGTTGACCAACTCTCAGTGTGTCGACGTAACGCAGGATTGAGTTACAGAAAACAGGATGATACTTGGACCATCTACTCCAGGGGCGGCCAACCCGTGGTCCGCGAGAAGGTTTTGAGTGGCCCGCGAAGTAATTCTAGAAATTAGTTACATTATCCAAATATAAATTATTATCCATGTAATTTGTGAAATTGCAAGGCCAACCAAAATTTGATTAGCCTGACCGCGAAATACGAGATGTTGATGACTGAAATATCAGTTCCAGCGCATCGGCGTAGACAGGGGCCAGTCACATTTTTTGTAGTTCTTCGTATGTGACTATAAAGTAGAATATTTCGTGGCAGATGTATTTGACTTGATATTTTTCTTAGTACTTCACGCGATTCATTGCCGTTCGATTTCTTGCTTTTAATAACGGTATCAATTGCAGAAAATTTATAATACGCCTAATTTATAGAATTGAGTCCAATCATGTTCCCAATTACGAGAGAAAGTGTCGCCCAACGTGCGACTTCGCGTCTGCACTCGCAGAAAGATCGTCGGCGACGAAACCTTTGCACAAAATGATTGACACCGAAATCTTCGATATTGACATGTCCAGACGCCGAATAATCCAGTCGTTGCCAAAGGTGTACAGAGGCGACCCGCAATATATGCAAGCAACATTACTATTGATCGAATTCATTGAAAAACTCTTGGAATATTTTCGCGCTTGGCGCGACTGGGACATTTCTGTACACCGATTTTCAATGACCTAATTGTTATCGTAGGTAATAAAAGTCTCGTTTTCACCGTTACCTAATCCGGTTCTCTCCTATTGGACGACTACAAGTAGGTCATCAACATTCAAGGGGCCCGCGCAATGGTTTGTAAATCTCATGTGGCCCTTGGGCCGAAAAGGTTGGCCACCCCTGAATTCTATTCTGAGCGGTTACCTACCAGCGCCGGGTCAAGTTCTGCATTTCAGTCGCATCAGCATATAATCACTACATATTCCAAAAAAGTATTTCTGTTATGACCCAAACAACGTTATACTCACCGATAAGGTTTTTTACTGCAGTACAGGCAGGTGTAGAAAATAAAGCAAAATTGTATATCACCAGAGTCAGAATTGCGTGGAGCGTCGTTAAGCAATAATTGAGGATACATATTGCCCATAGTCTCTTCTTGTCTTTTCTTGACTTCGAACCTCGCGGCTTCACAACTCTAACAACGTATGATATCAGAGCAATCAGCAAATAACAGCTGACAAAAATTAATATTCCCAACGCTGCGTCCAACCCGACGTCCAAATATATCACCTCAAACTGCTCTAACCGGACTGTAGAGTTTTCGGTCTTCATTCAGCTAATCCCAAGTCTTCCCTGTTCTCCTTTCACAATATCGAAATGCGAATTGTTCTATAGCGCTTAAATCGGATGTTACGTTGCCTTCATAATGTCCCTTTCGCAAAGGAAGCGGCGCAGTAAATGACAAGCTTTGACTACCACATTGTCAAGACTAACCCGTTTACTGCGTATGACTTCTCTCGATTCGCCATCTTCTCTCATCTTGATCCGACGTCACAGATAAAAAGAAGAGAATAGGCCTACTGCCAACATCACTAGTGTGGTGTAGCTTGTCAACAGGCCTTTTGCAGGACTTCGATCACGTGACTAGATACGCATAGCAACAACAAATTGGTTAGCAAGCTACTTTCTCGCGCACCTGCTTCAGTGCTAAATATCGCATAGTGTACTGTTGATTTCTGGTTGTAAACGTTTCGGAAATTTGTTGTAGAAGTCATCGGAGATTCACCTATGCCAGATGTCAATCCTGTACAAAGCATTTAGAATGATATCGTCAGAATTACGCAGAAATCCATCGGTAACGTAGTCGTATTACGGTACTCAACTCTGATCATATGTACTTAAATTTATGCATTTGAAGTAAAGCAATTGGCTTATATTCTTGTAAGAGTATTTGTTAGTTCAAGCAGTACTATTTGTCTGTTGTGGAGCCTGATTTTGGATGGAAGATATGGCTGAAGCAGCCGGGACCCACAAGGATCAGGATATACTGTCTGCTGGTTTGGGTGCTGGCGTGCTGCTATAAAACAAATGTCTCTTAACACATCGGAAGTATCTTTTGGGAGAACCTGCCGTCAAGACTAAGCAAATCACTGCACTTTATTGTTGCCTTATACAATGCCAATTTTATTACCACTACTTCGCAACTGCGATTGAAGTGGATTTGGCAAATCACACTCGATTTTGATAAATAGTTGATGTCACATATGTGCGATATTTAGCGAACTAAGAGAAGTAACTATCATATAACTCTTAGAGCAGCTCAAACGCAGTGATAAGATCGGTCATCCTATACCCAGACGTGGTCATTGTTGGGAACCGAGTAGAAGTAATGCCTTAATTTATACTCCAGTACAAGTAGCACTAATTACTTCCAGGACATGTCCAAAGTACTTCAAGTGGAAGTAGAAATGAATTTCTGAAAAGCGGTCAAGAAATTCGTTACATGAATTAGATTTGGTTAAGGTCACTTAGTTTTAGAAATTGATGCCATGTAACAACTGTAAACATTGCATGTTGCATCTTCTTGATCAACGCAAAAGGGTGATGACACCACAAATAAGTGCAATTTTCAAAAATTAATTTAGTTACCGTGGTACTGGGGCTATTTTGCCCAGTTGTTATGACAACCTCACGCTTGAAGGGGATGCAATCATGCGCCAAAGCTACTTTCTAGTTGACAAAATCCCAAACCTGACAAAAAAGTACTTCCTAAAAAGTGTCAAGTAGAAGTGGAAGTAGCCTAAACTCATAATGACGCTAGTACTCAGGTAAAATAGTACTTCGTTGGTGACCCTCTCTGTGTATTGGCTCAACCAACTCAGAAAACTCCTCTAAAGACGACTAACATTGTTTCTTTCGCATTGACTCCGTAATATTATGAACTTATGATATTCTTTGATTCATTGAATTTACAAATAAACTTGCAAAGAAGATCGATTTATTAATTTTTGTGCATTCGATACCCAGAGCATAAGAAATAGTTGAAGAAAAATGGATGTTAACCTTATCAAGTTCAATAACTGCCGAGACTGTTATGCCAATGTATTTTCCTCTACCTCCATAGCCACTTGTCTAGACATATTCATAGCATCCACGGAAAAGCGCTTGTCTTGCTGTACACAAATGAAATATCATTTTCAAAGCAGACATCAACATCGGGAAAGAAGTTCAGGACATTTAGTCAGTGGTCAGATCATCTGCTGACATTTTCTGTTGGCATGAAACCACGCTGCCTTCCACCGCATGACCAAATTTTATGTGGTGATAATAATTGGATCCAGGCTGAATTCTTGACGAGGGCATCATCAATTTCTTAGTTGCCTATGTTCGGCTCTCTTGGGATAATCCATCAGATCATTAATCCGTATGCATGTGGTATAGCCATATGTCTTGAAACTCAAGATATTTGCACTGTGCCATAGAGTGAAGTAATCCAATCCAGGCAATCAATCAAGTAATCCAGGCCCCGGGACAGTTTGTTTCACCCTCAATTGGAGCTGATGATCATTTTCCTTCGGGTAGTGGCACTTGGCAGCATGACAGAATGATCAACAACTTGTAATATAGGTGTCGAGGTCTAAATATTTTGAATTGTTTAACTGAGAAGTCATACAATAGCTTAGGATATTTAATATATATATGGTATGAAGCTCATTGCATGAATTCATAACACATCAACGTACTGGCACTGGCAGTCATTGTCTCTTAGGCTTAAAAATAGCAGTATCCTATATATATTGCAATCGATATCAATCATCAAAATGCTGCAATGATTACCAACTACCGCTACAATACAACTATAGTATATCCACACCTAACTTAATGCTGCAATAAATATCACGCAGTCAATATCCTGCAATGTCGAATTTTGTGTCATAAAATCATAGTTGACTACCAAATAACGGCTACAATGTCGATCATTTTGACGCAAGGAGTTTACATAGTTCATGAATCAAAGACACCCAACATATTTAAATCCTTGCGCATCTCCATGACCCTTGCGAACGTTTACAGCCCGAAAACGATAATATACTGTATCCGAAATACGGCTACGTTAACGACGGATTTCTGCGTAATTCTGACGATATCATTCTATGTGCTTTGTACAGGATTGACATCTAGCATAGGTAAATCTCTGATGACTTCTACAACAAATTTCCGAAACGTTTACAACCAGAAATCAACAGTACACTATGCGATATTTAGCACTGAAGCAGGTGCGCGAGAAAGTAGCTTGCTAACCAATATGTTGTTGCTATGCGTATCTAGTCACGTGATCGAAGTCCTGCAAAAGGCCTATTGGTTCAATTCGGAATTTTGGCAATTAATAAATTATCTCAGTTATGGCGTGCATGGTATCTAACATTGCCTTCTGTATTTCAAGGTTGACTCTGTAATACCTCTATTCAAGTAATAGGACTAATTGAACAGCTAGAACCCAGCTATTTGGCACTATCGTACGAAGGATCTGTCATCCATGACCTTTCAAGAGTTGACAACTCTGTCTGTTAGGTATAAGAAGAAAATCGCGGCTGGAAAGTGTTTACAAAAGGTTCGTTTTGAACACGAACAGGAACACGAACCTCTGACTTCATGTGACTCCACAATGATAATTTCAAGCAGGCTGCACAGGTGTTCATTGTATTTGCTATCACGCGAGCAATAATTACATATCTACGGCCTAATATGTGATGCAAGAATACTAACAGTCACCGCTCGGAAGAGCAATAAAAATACCTTTTGCATAATTGTATAGGACGTCGCTCCGTGGGTTTCACATTAGTGCAGCAAGGTGTATTGCAGCACGACCTACGACTCACGCGAGGATCGGGTAATTTACCGGTGCATTTAGTGTTGTCAAGTCACTTTGTATCCGGTTATTATTGCAACACGAATTTCTAGCGCACGAACTACCGTCACTGCTACTTAACTCGAATTAATTATTCGACAATCATGCAGGCAATTTCCTGGCAGATATACTGATGCAGTAATTCGTGATTGAAAGGCATTTTTGGAGTAAAGTTCGTTGGCGAAAAAATCGTGCTGGTTTAGACACTGCGAATAATTGTGAAAAAATACAAAAGATATGTATCTTATTTGGACAGACATATTTTTATTTTCACATTTAATTCCTTGTTTACGTCGGCATCGGCAACAAGTACAATCGAACAAGCAGAATTCATCCCAAGACCATCCGATCCACCCACGCTCGCCTTATAGACATATAATCATAGTGACAATTGTTACAGGAGAAAGATAGCATATTTGTTGCTAGGGGCGGGCAACATACGGCTCGCGAAAGGATTTTAAGCGGCCCGCAGAGAGTTTTCGGTCTTTCATGATAATGTAGCCCGCGGCCGGAAAAAGGTGCCATGAAACTATTTGTTCTGTTCGTATCTATACACATTGGCGAGAAAACATTTTCGGCCACGAAAATGAATAGACAAAGCCTCATTCCAATCTAACTGATGCTCGCATGCAGTTTTTCTAAGGGTTTCTACGTCCGACATGCAACTGGAGTTTAAAGAACTTGTCGACAACTTTGATGGATGACGTATCTCATTGAATTCAACAGCTACTGAAGTATATTACGTTAATGAATTCATTGAATACTGTTTTGGTCTCTATGCTTTCAATTTGAAATTCAAGTCATATACGATTTCATAGCTGCATAAAATATTGAATAGGTATAAGTTAAAACTTGTATAGGTGGATAAATACTCGACTACTGTATCGATTTAGGAATCCGGCACGCCACGTATACTTCATTTACCTATATCCGGCTTGCCGACTGTAAAAGTTGCCCGCCCCTGTGCTAAATGTTGATCATCAACCTCTACTAAACTGCGGAACACTTGGGCTAATCTGTAAGCCTTCACGGAGCCCCAGATTTTCACTGAGTCATTAAAACGAAAATCTGCCACATTACAAATCCAACAACAAATGTAATACATTGCTATATACAGGTGCACGAAATGAACTGTACATCAAGAGAGTGTTAAAAGAACAAAGCCATTATAGGATATAAGTTTCATGCCAAACCAAAACATAATGAATATTTGTTGCAAATTTCTGCTATTCCTTTTCAGATACCAGATCAGTAATGCGAGGCTTCACCTCGGAAAGTATCATCGTATTGTTCTTTAGAAACGTAACAGCGTGATACAAATTATTCAATTACAAATGAGCTTATATATATTGGATATAGAATTTGCATTTCAATGAAAACTTTTTTGACCTAAAAACTGGCAAATTTTTACATGAAAAAATTTCATTTTTTTAACGAAATCTGGACCTATGAAATATTCTGGTAGTTACATCACGCATTATGATAGAAATACTAAAAATTTGTTGTAGTGCAACGAAAGATACTTTTCCACTAACTAGTTTGCCAAGAATTGAGAAAGAACTGTCAACAGCAGCAGTTGTTTCCATAGTCGAGGAGTCGTTGACCGTTAACAGTTAATCGGAGTCGGCTACCTTTTGAAATTGCACGTAGCATATTCGTGACTATAACAATGACATCACAAACAGGTGCCACATTAGCAAATGTATTCAGTCATCGTGATGTATGAAATTTTTCTATGATAATTTCTCCAACAAAAGTCTAAATAAAAATGTAAGTAGCAATGCCTGATAAATAAAACAGTTGAGGAGAAGGGAAAGCAGTATGAAAACAGAAACAGTTCAGCACGTAGTTCAGGTAGGTAAAACCTACTTGGCAACACTCCGGGAAACTAGGTGTACATAGGTACTGATCACCACTGCTTATCCCACAGCCCACTTTCGATATGTGATTTTAAGAGACTTTCCGCACAGATCGGGTGGCGCCGAGAAATTCTGATAAACGCCTAACTGTCAAAATATAAATTCTCTAGAGTCGGCTTCCGTCTGACCCTAACTCGCTGCCCCTTGATGTTGCAGCGGTACAGCCTACCACTAAGCTACTCCCCGCCGGATAACTTGAGCTAGTCACCACTGTACTGCACTCTCTTCGACGTAGTCGCAGCCACGGTAAATACATATTCATCCACCCTTTGAAAGTGACGGTGATCGCGATCGAATTGAAAAGTACATTTGCGTTGTAGACGGTCTCGCGAAGAAACCGCTTTCCTTCATACAAATCCGAGTATTGCGATGTTAGCATTGAAACAATATCGGCGGTAACGCAACACACGGATATCAAAAGACATCGTCGAGCTAGCTTCCCAGCATTAGTCGTGGAGGCGGGCCGCCGTTGTGCTGACGCTTTGCGGTAACCCATGCTTGTTACAAGAGGATATACGAGCATGAACACCAGCATCACGTTAATGGTCACGCTACCAATGACCCAAATGTAATATAAAACCCGTTGGATGACGAGCTCCGTTTCTTCGGCACATACGTGTTCTTCGGAATCAAATGTGAAGCGACGGAAAGAAAAAATCAGTCCTGAAATATTGGATGGATTTCACTGCATAATGTCAGAATTGTTTATATATAATATTCTTTCAAATTCTCTATCCGGAAATAGTCGGGTTCACATCAATATAAATATCCTATTCAATCAAAGCAAACTATAGTCGGGTCGGCAACCTTTTGTATACAGCGTGCCAAAATGTCAAATAATGTGAATTTATTACCAACTGGAGAGCCAACATTTTTATTTTGTCATATTTAGCGTTTCGAGCAAGGAATCTCACCAACCGCTTATCTGCATCTGACAGCGGTATAGGTTACGCCAGTAATTCTTAAATTATTGATCACTACCGCACTCGTGATAACTCTTAAACGTACGTAATATTTGTCCCATTTATTTTTAGTCGCACAACGTTCGATCTTCTGTGGTTGCTCTGGTACTTTCCAAGCCAACTGTGTTCGGTACCACATCCAATCAGTGACAGACCAATCAATGTTGTTACGATGATATGGCCTAATGATGAAAAATGCGCCCACCCCTGTATCAGTGTGTCATACAAGTCGGTTTGATGTCATAGTAAGGTTGGTCTGACTCTAGATTTCTCTGCTAAGCGCCAAAGGTCGCGGTAAAGCGGTAAAGGTTGTCGTTGCTCCCAATATCCCTAATACGTACCAGACGAACCTAAAAGAATATCTTCTCTCAAATTTGCATTTCGATGCAGATGTCATTATTTTCCTCGACATGTCTCATTTGAAACGTAACATAAATTATTGATTATTTTTTAAATTTATGTAACCTTTCCAAATTTTTTCGCGCCAAGCGTCATTTCATGTTGCCAAATGTCTTGGTTATTAAGTAGTGCTGGGTACCCTGCCTCCAAAAAAAAATGCGCATGATTTATAGAAATGGACATTTTGGCGTCGGCCATTATCGCACCACGACGCACCAGCACATATAAAGTTTTAGGCCATGTAACATGCGACTCCAAGAAGTGTGCCAGAACGATCGGCAGCGAGATAAACTTTGCCAAAAAGCACTGCCCTTATCCTGATTGAAAACGTCGACATAGGTATGATTGTATATGTTCAATTGTCCATAGGCACCGAAATGACTGGCGCCAAGTGTTCTTGTCCTAGGAATCTGAACCCAACAAGGCAAATGTCAACCCATAGCGAAAAATCATTTTCCAGTAAAGAAATATCAATTTGAAATCGTGTGCGTCTTTTAGTTAAGTACGTTTGGGCGATTTCAATATCTTTTAACACAGCAGACAGGAGGCCACGAAACAACATCATGTAGCGAAGTCATTATACCAACGGGTCCGGCCGAATATCTTCAACTAATAATTACGGGCCCTGCATTTTGCAAGACACCTCACTCAGCTCTACTGGTAAAACTGATTACGTGAGCAGTGAGAAAATAAAGGAATTGATAGCAACAGATATGCAATTCTCAATCACATTGACCGATTCAATCAAGAATTATAGAAATTTGTCGTGCTTCGCGTGGTTAGGCGATATTAGTGAGCCCACTAGGCAGGACAAAAAATCCTGCTGGTGAGTAGCGATGAAAACGTAGAGCCCAATGGGGGTTTCGCCCCCCAGAAGATTGGTTTATTACCCTAGGGGAAGAGTGCAAGACCGACTTTTTTTTGGGGGGGGAGGGGCTGACGAAGTGCTGTTTCGGTCCTGCTCTTATTCCTGATACTGCACATTTTCTATGAGTAAAAATGCGTGCTGGCAGAAACAGTTTATAAGACTATATGACACAAAGGATTTATTGCTTCTGCTTGCGAGGGCTTGAAAAATAAGCTTCATGACTGTCAAGGACAGTTAGCACAAGAGAGCTCTCTACCTTATTATACGGTGTTAAACTGTGTTTTGTTTTTGTTTTCAATTTCCCACTAAGCTAAACCCGCTTTCAAACCAGACTTTTGAATAGGTAATAATAGTGCGAAATTATTAATTCACAACGGCTGGCGCTAGTGCAAGACAAAGTTATCGTAAAAGTTACGATTATAGCGTTTCGTCGTAAGTCAAACAAAATTTTTACAAATGCGTCGTAACGACAAAATTTCGGGAGCCACGGTTTACTATGTCAGTATTTTCCGCATCAAAAAAGTAAAAAATATGCACAGTTTTTATCCTCACTTATCCGCACCACGTTTGTCATCCGCGCCGTAATTTTGTCATCCCCACAAGTGCGTATACGTCGTATTCCATCCCACAGGTTGAAAAGCACCGATCTAGTCTATATATACTTTATGTCAGTGTACGACAACCTATGAGTCGCGACCCCAAATGGACTCACCTTGACTCACGATATTCAATTCATCACCGTGAAGAAGATAAATGTGTTTTTTTATTGTTGTAGTTCGAAAAATTCAGAAGGGCACTGTACTCTAAATATGACGTGGTCTCAAGTAAATATAATACCATACGTGGACAAAAGGACACCTTCTGCAGAAAAAGGTTTGCGAACTATGGAGGGTGGTGTGGCGGGTGGTGTGGCATTCTGACAAAGCTCCCATACCATTTTGACGTTTGGGGTGCGGCAGTTACGGTCCTGAAGTTCTTAAAAATAATTGGCCATCCAATCAACAGAAGTTTTAATAACTTTTTTGACCGAAAGGTGATTTGTGCACTGTAGTTAAAGTCAAAACGACGGGAAATAATTGTCCTAAACCGATAGTGTACTTGTTTCACATCTGAATTGTGAAGTCACTTCGTGGTATTTTTGTATAACGATGTTCGGTTGGTTTGTGCGGATGGTGCTCTCAAAGAAAAGTTGGGAATCAATTTGAACTGAATGAATGCGAACTTTAGTGTGAGGTATGTCTATTACTAAACATAGTTTGGCCCTGTCCACCAACGGTAAATATCACATCCAGCAAACATGCGTATAGACAACTATACATTGAAAAGGACCTACCTCTGCAATCCCACATACATGGTTTGCCATTTTAAACAAGTCTGTTACCTGAAGACGTGATATAAACTACAAATATCATGGTCAGGGATGTCCATTCCAACGAGTGCATGAATATTTTTTCCGTTTCACTCCGAAAAGTCGCGTTCTTGTAGATTACAAACTGGCGTACCCAGAGGAAGAAGTAGATTGTGCCATCGAGAGTTATCAGTATGAGTACTGCAGAAACAAATACAAGCGTAAATTCAGAAACCCTCAGCACGTAGGCCTATCAGATGCGCACCATGCCTCGAACAGTTTAATCAAATCACTCTACAATCAAGCCACTCCATCACCACAACTCCAGCAAAAACTAATCTAGGGTTGGCATACTTCCGGATTTTACCAGACATGTCCGGAATTTCAGTGTTTAAACTACATCCGGGTGGAAATGCTAAATATGCTGAAATGTCCGGAACTTTGGAAAATCGTATTTTAGTCTTAGTTATTCTAGGTCGAGGCGAACATTCTCAGCTTGCCGAAGCGTATGCTCCAAACCTGTCTGCAAGTCGTATATGGCGTGTCTGAATGACATTATTTACTGTGTTGTCAGAAGAACATGAGCAGTAATTGGCTTATTCTAGTTGGGGGCGCAAACTGTTTGTAGACAGACAGACAAACAAACGAACAAACAGACATTTATTGTGTCGTCAAACATACAATTTGACTGGAGGTGACGATATGACCTACGTAAATGCCTTCTTACTCGTCACCTCCATGACAGTGAAGTAATCTAGTTAGGTTAGGGATTTCAAAAATTATAACAGTGGATAATTAGCCATATATAAGTAAATATATCTAACGAAGGCGGTAGCCATGGTAACATACTAGTTAAAGCAATATGAAATCAATAAATAGAGGCATCATATATCCATCAACGGCTACAGACTTACTAACAGATCTTATTGTAATTATCAAAAAGGTAATCTATGTACAGGGCTTAAAATACATGCTGAGGCAGTTCTTTGACATTGTCGGGTACGCTATTACAAATGTTTGGGCCCACATATTGAATAGACCATTGGGTCAGTCCAGAGTTCATGCGGTGAATATAAAGCTGTCAATTTTGCGCCGAGTTGAATAACCAGGAGAAGTCGATGGCTTGACATCAATTCCCCACATATTGCTTATCGTTCTATTTTGGATGACACAGATTCTGTTTAAATATGTCAATTGCCCGTCTCCCATACGCATAATCCATCAAGTAGGTGAGGGTGAAATAATGAGAAATAAATGTTTCTCAGCGTCCGTCTATAGCAGTGGTTCCCAACCTGTGGTACGCGAACCATTAGTGCTACGCGAAGGTATTCCAGGTGGTACGCAGTCGCAGTAGATTCTGTATTCTACTGAGAAAACGACGACGCAACTCGGTAACTGCTGAGAGCGTTATTAATATAACAAGCATTAAATGTATGTGTGTGCTAACGGTTATTATGAAGAATCAGACCCCATAGTTCAATTGGAACATCAATGTTCCGTCTAATTTTTCACGAGTCTGCATGCACCCACCAACTCACGGCGTGTTCCCTTGGACTACAGTGCGTAACGACTGAAAAAATATCCTCACTTCGGCTTTCTTGTGCGCGGCACACGTTTTTATGTGCGCGATTACTTTAAAAGCAGTGTGCAGCTTAAGAGAGGACAGTGTTGAACACCCCTAACCCCTACAACATTTACATGTCCTTGTACTTCTGTTGCCAATTTTGTGACGTGATTATGACGTCATAAATTGTGAAAACATTTTTGGACCGCCTTCGGCACGCGTATCTTATGCAGGTGGTGCGCGAGCACTGCCTAAACCCTCGAAATGGTACGCGGGTGGAAAAAGGTTGGGAACCACTGGTCTATAGGGATATAATATCCAAGTCTGGCTAGAATTTCGGCCGTAGCAGATATCCTTTTATAAAGATTGTAAATGTGGGTCTTCCATTTTTGATGGAGTCATTGATAATTCCCAGATATCATGTATGGGTTGAGGGTGTAATATTGACGTCAGATACACTCAGTGAAAAAATTCCGGTAGCTTCACAATTGAACACAAATACTTGAGTCTTGATTGAAATAATATAGTCAGAGGGTTGACGCTGTTTGTGGTATTCCTGGTGTTAGTCGACTACAATGGCCATTTACACCAGGCCAATATTTCTTATTTTTTATTATGTAGCTGCCGACCTGTTCCACGATCCACATAGGCTTTTCAAGACAGCGCTAACACGGATGAGATGGTGAGGAGCCTGGACAAACCACCAACACTTACGTAGGAATTCTGGAGTCGACCGCGGTCGGACTCAAACCCACAACCAATTGGGTCAAAATTCCAATAGTTTGCATTCAAATATGCCAAGTGTCAACGCTGCCATCGGCTAAGGTCCGTACACGGTGGATGTTTTCGAGCAACTGATACCGATACCACTACTTCTTTTTTTCTAGGCAGTGAAGTAGTCCTCTCGCGCGGAAAAAGTCTCTCTAATTTTGGAATATAAACCCATCAGGACTCGGGAGCGTTCCTCACTTGTAATGAGCTAGAAGAGCACAGCTACCAAGAAGTTTTTAAAATTGCGTCCAAACAACAGAAGTTACGGACTCATTGTATTCAATATCCTATTAGGTTTATTTGAATTATTCGACGTCAGAAAAAGTGAGAAATAGGGACAATTTTCATTCGCACTCATCCGGATTTTTAATTCGCACCATTCGCGCCACGCTTGTCATTCGCCCTGAATTTTTTTTCATTCACACAGGAGCGAACCGTCACACTGGTTGAAAAGCACTGATCCAAGCAGTGATCTTACAAATCTCTGAATTAGCTTTGGTTTCAAGAGAGGTCAAGACTGAAACAGATGTAAGTAGGCCTATACTCAAAGATCATCAGTAAGGCGATTTTTTGACGTGTCAAAATAAGTCAAAATACTATGAAAATTGTAGCATTAGGTCAAAAAAATCGTCAAAACTGTTTACAAAGTCAATTTAATTTTTGCAACCTGCATTTTGTTTGTGTCGTACCTTTTGCAGAAGGACGATTAATTAAGCTATTGTTTTCCACAGGTTTGCTTGGGATTGGTTTTATTTCTGTGAAACAGCTGGTAGTAATAGGCCCACTGAGCTTTGATGCTGGAGAGTGCGTACTCTTGGTTTTGCAATTTTGTATTCATCTGAGCCTGGTGATATCTATTTTCTATGAAGACCATTGCGTTTTCTTAAATTCGCCCTAGTATACCGGGAGTTATCCAAGGTCGCAATAGCAATTTCATCTTTTGTCTACTCAGTTTTTGAAGAGGCATATGTCGATCGATTAGTAGCTTCACAACTGACAGGAAATCAGGATAAGTATATATATCCCTGCAAGAAGTGCTCGAATGACTGATTGAAGTTGCTAATGCACAGAGTGGGAAGTTCGTTGGATGTGCGAAATTCCTCCCCATCATCTGTCGGAAGTTCACATGCTTCGGAATGCATACTGCGTCAGTCAATCCGTTGCATCTTATATTTTCTTTATGTTTTTTGACAACTTTACCGGTGCTACAACAAGGTATAGTGATCCGTCATGTCATATTCTAACACTGGATGTCTTAATATTAATAATGGAAATGTTGGTGTATACGTAATGTGTAATGTGATCAATAACACTGGGCAACAATTTTAAACGAAAAATTTGTTGGCCTTGCTTTTGCAATTGATTTAGGCAAATTCTGGCATGCTGATTCCAAAAACGCCGCTGGTTTACTTCTACCACGTCAAGTTTTTGCACTACGACATACGCCCAAAATATGCAATTTTTCACGAATTTAGCCGTATTAATTTTCCATACCAAATAGACATCCACACTTTTATCATAAAATAAGTTATCTCACCAATGGGTCAATTGAATTATCAAGAAAAACGGTAACCTACTGGTATCGATCTAGGCTGATGCTCTCACCCATTTTTGATTAGAGGATGCAATCATCCGAGGATATTTCAGACACACATTTCATGCAAACTGTAGAATATGGCAAAATATATTTAGCATTTAGTATCAGCTACAGGTCCAATGCCAAATTAAGCGTATCCAGTGTATAACTTAAAACTCCTATACGCTTCATAATTTGGATCAAGTTGAAGATCTTACTGATAGTAGGCCTAGCGATGATGATTTTGAAATCAAAGATAATTCAGAATGTAGATTAGTCCATCAACACAAGTTAGTTGCTCTGACATAGGCTTCGGGACTTGGAATAGAAATAGTCGGAACATTTAGCGTCCTTGAGAATTAAGAAAAGATTACTTGGCAAGAGAGAAAGAGATGACATCTCCCTTTCGATCATGAGAAACGGCGTTTTCATCGTGAGCTACTTTCGTTAGCTTAGGGCAGTGGTTCTCAACCTTTTTGACCTCGCGGCACCCTTTAGAAATGAAAGATAGTTCGCGGCACACCAGTACTGTGGTTCTGAACTGTTTGGGCTTACGGCAACTGCAAACTACCAGAATACTTAGCAGCACCCACTTCAGTAGTAACGCTGACTAATGTGATTAGCTCTGCAGCCGATCCAAAATATTTCTGTATTAAATTGAACAGTTCTCGCGAAAACAAAACAATTTGTTGAATTTCATCACAAACAAGGTCAGTGCGAAATTTGCGCTTGAAGTCTAGCGCATATCCTTTCAAAGTCTGGACGCACATTGAATAATGCCAACTTCCACTACTGAATACGGAGGCTTAGACGCATAAGGCTATGCAATGCATTTCCACGCAGATCGCTTAGCACGCGTGTGAGGAATGAGGATAACCATACCTAGACAAGTCTCCTGGCAGCCACCCGCAGTTCAATTACATTTCCAACAAATCGAGATAATAACAAAGTTGTTAACTGATAAATTTGATCAACCTTACTTCTCAATTCTCATATTCGTCTCCTGAAACAAAACGTTGTACTACAAGCATACATTTAAACGGAAGTGCCGGCACGCTAACAATTGCAATATGGATTGCTATATTTGTAATTCGAATTTGTAAACGAGAATATCATTTCCAAAAGCGTTGTACTACAAGTGTACATTTTAACGGAAGTGCCGGTACGCTACGTAACAATCCCAATATGGATTGATATATTTGTAATTCGAATTTGTACACGAGAATATCACTTCCAAAGAAAGTAATTTCTCGATGGTGATTGGGGAGACAATGAGGATTGGAAAACTGTATTGTCATACAGGCGCCGCCAAGTCTGCCTTCTTTGCCATCAATTAAAGGGGCACTGCGCTCTAAAAATGGTGCGGTCTCAAATTGAAGGTAAAAACGAACAAAAATTTTTGGCCGCAGCCATTTTCTTCAGAACGCCACCGTAATGGAGCTGCGATTTATTAAAATTTCTACAAGACCAGCTGCCGCGGCTGCTTAACCCGTTACATGGCACGATGTCTTCATCGTCGCACTTGCTCGACGCGATAAGGCAGTCACGCAGAGAACGAAACTTAGACACATTTCCCTCACAACATCGGCTGACAACTATCTAAAATTCGTTCTCTGCGTGACTGCGTAATCGCGTCGAGCAAGTGCGACGGTGAAGATATCGTGCCAAGTAACGGGTTAAGCAGCCGCGGCAGCTGGTCTTGTAGAAATTTCAATAAATTGCAGCTCCATTACGGTGGCGTTCTGAAGAAAATGGCTGCGGCCAAAAATTTTTGTTCGTTTTTACCTTCAATTTGAGACCACATCATTTTTAGAGCGCAGTGCCCCTTTAACGTATTGTGCAAAACTTCTTCAATGCATGCAATATGTTGGGTAAAGCGATTTCGCGGGGATGTTGATTGCGGGCATAACATCAATTTTGATTTTTCAAATGTACAAACTTCACATTGAGCACGATTTAGATTATTTATCGATCATTTGCTATAGACTAGAATTATTTTGCGCATAATTTTGATACTTCGAAGAAATCGCTCGCGGCACACTGGCGAGATGTAAATGGCACGCTAGTGTGCCGCGGCACGCCGGTTGAGAACCACTGGCTTAGGGTATTGCTGGGATACTGACATTGACATGATACTGTTACCATGGCTTGGTGGAGCAGTTACGAATCTCGATTTACAACTCAAGAGAATGGCAAATGTTTATTGGTAGCTCAAAAAGGATCCTGAAGTGTGGCATTGTCCAAAATAGCAACGTACTGGGTGCAGTAGCAATTGAACTCTCGCAGTTACTCTTGGTGAATAATACAGAAACATTGAATTGTTGCAATACCACAAACACGATTGGATCATATGGGTCAGCTTTGAAATATTGTATTTTCTTAGAGGCCAGGCAATACGGATGTACATCTAACCCTGATACACATGTGCCCCTGCCATATGTTATGTCGGACAGCAGACATTCAAATAAGAATAAATATTTAAATAATTACCCGGAGAACCTTGGCATAGAAAGTGTACCCCAATATCTGAAGATGATGGGAGTAAGATACCAGAGTAGATTGGAGCTGAGCTGACATATGCTATCAGACTATTGCTCGACTATCAAACGAGACAATCCACAGAATTATGAGTTATTAGCGTAAATTTGGACACTGAATCTCGCACTTTATTTGTCCTGCAGAAGCAATATCAGTTTGAATCAGCCAAATAAAGCAGTGCAAATTTTTATTTCAAATCTGTTGATTTAATTTCGACTGCCTGTGGCTTTTGAAACGTTTTATACAATAAACACAAAATATTAAAAGTAGTACTTTTATGTGGGTTGTCAGACAATGTGATGGGTGACTAACTCAAAAACTTGACGTGATAGAGAAAAACGGAAGTCATTTTTGAGTTGAGCGCCCAAAAGTTGGTCAATATCCATTGTCCGATCAAAGTCAACAAAATTGTGTTGACCAGTGTAATGGTGGAAGAGGTAGCTGTGACTCTAGTGGATTTTCAAATAATCGATGCTACGACTTTAGATCGTAGCAAAAGGAGATAGTACTGGTGAGATGCTAAATCAGATCGATATTAATGTCTCCCATTATGAAAAATTGAATATTTCTTTGTTGCAGTTTGTTGAGAGTACTACTGATTTCACTCGTGTATTCTGAAATAGTGAAGTTAGAGTGACGATAGATGACACCTACAACAGTACGCTTATTTATAATTCTAATATTAGCAATTTCCACCCATAATTGTTCAGCTCCACTGCAATTCAAGTCATATTTATGCAGCTGTTTGGAGTTGATGGTCCTACACCCCTTGATATTCCCTGTGAATGTGAATGTAGGTAGTAGTAGCCGGTGACATCAATTGAGGTATTCGGGTCAGGTTTTAGTTTATTAATGAAATGGCAATCAAGCAAGGTATACAAAGGTAAACAAAGCGTTACGACCACGACCGAAACTATACTATATGAGAGAAGGGTATATTCCTAGTATCGTAATACCGACGGTTGGATGCTTCAGTCGAAGGCAGTGGTTTTCAACCTGGGGGTCGTTTGCCATTTTTATGGCGATAACGAAGGTGCTGAACGTAATCGGCTTCCACTGTAGTTAGGTTGCCATATTTTTGTGAAACGAATTCCGGCGCTTTTTAGCGCCCACTAGTGGATTTTAAAATGAGGTATGAGCACATTGTCGATCTACATGACCGTCAGTCCGTCACACCAGCAAATCTTTTTCCATCGACTAGAGGTGGTCACGATCCGGTTCAGGAGTACGTGCTTGTGTGTTGTAAGTTGTAACCAGGGCCGAAGTCACATTTTTCAGCCTCCTTTTCGCACAAATAAACACTGATTTTGGGCCCACCGTAGGGCAATCGATGCAACTTCTGTAAGCTTACCATATGCATCAGGTCGTTAAATGATTTGAATGAAGTATGTCAATAATATTGGTTCTTTCATATACTACTCTCCACCCACATGATCAGAGTTAGCGGTAGATGTGATGGACGATGATGACTTCGAAAATGCAAGGAGCGTGATTGTACACCGTTAAGTCATGTTCATGTCACACAGATAAGATTATATTTCAGCCTAATGCCGGTGCCCACTGCACTACCGAGCTATATTAACACCGCACATCCGGTAGTCTCCAATCTTTTATGGTCGCAACTCGATATCCAATTTGCCGTGGCGCAGCTCCAAATTTGATAAGCTGATTATTAATTAAAGGTCGGCACATTTGCCCAGACTTAATCACGGCCTAGTTTGGAAGCTGATTACTTTCGACATTTTCGCGAACCCTAAAATAACGGCGAACTACCCCAGGTTTGGAGCCACTATCTTTGAATGAAGTATCCAAACGGCCTAAACCGACCTATGAATATTAGGGGTCTTCAAAAATAACTTTTTTTCTCAAATTGTACTGGCTACTTGATAAAATTGTTAGGTTACCTAATTTAAGCCTACACACCAAATTTGGTTCAATTCCAGCGTAGCCACATTGCTACAGGATAACAAAGTTGCTATTTATCATTAAAAAAAATTACCAAAAATTCCAAAATATTCTGTTCACACCATGAAAGTGTTAGGTTGTCTATAGAAACGATGTTCACCAAATTTGGCTCAATTCCAGCCAATGGAAGCGGAGTTATTGCCTTCGAAAAATTTGGATTTGAATAAAATAGTATTTACGGTGGGCACACTTGTAATAGATAATTAAAGAATTGGTCACCGTAGATACTATTTTATTGATAAACCAAATTTTTCGACGGCAATAACTACGCTTCCACTGGTTGGAATTGAATCAAAATTGTATTACCAACTGGTGCGCCAACCATTTATAATTTTGTTATTTTTAGCGTTTCAAGCAAGGAACCACACCAACCACTTATCTGTAGCTGGCAACGGCATCGGTTACATCCGCGATTCTTACAGTATTGGTTGCGAAGGGTATAAATTTTGGTCGCTGCCGCACTAGCCTCACCGCCTAATGTACGCCACACGTGCTTCATTTAAATTTAGTCGCGTAACGATCGATCTTCTGCGGTTGCCTTGATTGTTTCCAAGTCTAATGTGTTCGGTACCATGGTCAATAAGTGACAGGCCCATTAAAGATTTTATGATGATATGGCCTGATGATAAAAATGTAGGCCTACCAACCCCTGGATCATGCCAGTCGGTAAGATGTTACTATTCAGTTGGTCTTGCACTAGATTTGTCTGCGAAGCTCCAAAGATCGCCGTATACCGGTAATGGTTGTCGTTGCTCTTCTAGATATATTGGGATCGCTTAAAGTTCAAGCCTTAAACGTATCATACGAAATTAAAACAATATGTCCCTTTGTGAGACAAACGCAATTCCAAATTTGCATTTCGACAAGGGACTCATTATTTTCCTCTGTGGGTTTCATTTGAGATATGCAGCTCAAGCTGCGGGAGCTGGAGTATACGCGCCGATCATTTCGGCGTCTGGACAGTGGATATATCAATGTCGAACGTTTTGGCCAACATGCGGCGGTTACTATATTTCAATGTTATATTACCGCAAATCATTTTGGCAACGCACACAGCGCATGCTGGACTCGCATGTTGCCGAACTTGCGTCTCTTATCGTAAAAATGCCCAGCGCCAAAATGCCGGTTCGTATAAAATATTCGAGGTCCCACATGCTGCACAATACACATGCACACTCCTAGACCTATGTATCCAAACGGTTTCATACGATATTAGGTTGTCCATGGGTCACCGCATATATGTTTTTGCGGGTTTCCCAAAATCAAGAAATTAGGTCACGGTATAAATCGCGTCGAGCGCGAAAAAATGTTGAGGATAACTAAAGTCTGCCCCAAAAGACTCTGTATTATGTTGATTTATCAAATAATTTTAGCTTTTTCCATTTTGACAAGTTATGTGACATGTTTTGAAACAAACACAGTTATAATTAGGGATGGTGTGAACCTCTGAAAGGTTCTGTGTGAACGCGAACGTGAACCTCATGATGTCACGTGACGTCATATTGCTAGTTGCAATCCTACCTTTCAGTGAAGTGATCGCCAATACTAATGTACACGATACCTACCGAAGTACATATTGACGTTATAAACGTCACCAAACGTATCAACTGGGACAATCAAATGATATAATAATCCCTTAAAATCAATATCTTCCGTCGCTTTGCCAACAATTTAGACTTGGACTTGCAAGGGAATATAAGCCTACGCCTTAGCGGTCTAGGCCAGACCGGACAATGTATTCGGCGTCTGAGATTTGCTACGTTGATATTGAGCAGAGTGTAAAGGGTGTATCAGACGAGGCGATGTCGGCGGAGCGTTAGTGTTTGTTTCATCATCGCTGCCATCGGCCGAATCGCCGCCGATTTTAATTGACAGTGTCAAGTAACTCGACGACATCGCCGGCGATGAGAGAAGTGAGAGATGCGCTCATGCGTATCCATATATAAACCAGTGTCGAGACTTGAATAGCGTCACTATTGCTCAAGCCGTTTGGCGGACGGACCTTCTGGCGAGGCATTGCGAAACGAATTACTGCGATGTAGTACTAAATTATTGAGCCGCTCCACTTATCCAGTATAAGCCCGCGTTGCAAAATCGGATGCACCCACCACCTTCGAGTAGCATCAGCACGCGCATATTCTTCTACAGCTATCATGGCAGTCAAAACTCGTGCTACCTTCAACTTTTTTGACCTACCCTTACAAATACCATACTACCATGGTTCAGAGAAGGTTTCATTCGACAAGACATTGCAGCATGAACACATTGGACAGACATCATAACCATATTGCAGAATTAGTTTCGAATATTTTCGGCTAGTTGTAACTTTGTTTCCGGATAATTTTGACCAGACGTGACTTCTAACTTCAAGTTGAAAGAAAAAAAATCGTCAGCTCGACAACAAAAACGGACAGTGTACCCCTTGTTATAGGACTGATGGCACTCTTAAGTTGTTCTGTCAAAGGTCCAAGCAAATATAAACCGGCCAACTCTAGGCCCTAAATGTATGTAGCTCCGCTGCGCAATTGGGATTCTTCGGAATGTTTATTCTGTTCGGATTTTCTGGATTATGGACAAGATTTTTCAGATTTGCATGGGTATTTGGATGAGACTGTTCGTATTCGGAAGGATTGCTCCTCAGAGCTTTGAGCTGTCGGATGGATTTGGATTCTCAGAAATCACTATCCGCCCATCACTGATCATAATACGGTAGTATGACTATGTAGTACACAGTGTGCCTGACCTGTACAACAACAAAAAACCGATTCGCAGATGTCAATCATCCCTGAGCAGGTTTAAATGCAACGGGTCAACGCCTTCTGAAACTAATCAAGTGCAACGATCTCTCACATGATAGTAGAGAAATTATCGGCCGACATCGCCGGCATCGCCTCGTCTGATACGGCCTTAAAACGGGATTCTATACTTGCTACCGATGGTAACCCATCAACAAGTTATACAGCTGTAGCCGACACCTCCATCGCACCAAGATTGAGCCCGTACGCCTGCTACATTTTTTACATCAGACAACGGTATCAACTTCATTGATTGGTTGAATAAGCATCATTCGCAGTCTATCTACATGTAGGCTACTGTATTTCGCTCTTGATGTTGTGTGATTGCGGGTCAAGCTCACAGCAGGGAGTCACTAAATATCCGAGCAAACTTTTGTAACAAACCAAGTCAAATTATTGAGATTGTTAAGGTGAATGCTCGTTTAGTGTTGATTTTTTTATGCTGACAGCGACATGCACATATAGTAGCCCGCAGTTGAAATGCAATAAATTTCAACCAAAGATGTTATAATGAAGTGAACATTGTAATATATGAAAAAGGTTCACAGTGCAGAACCTATGACAGTTCGTTTGTGAACGTGAACCTCTAAATTGTTGAGGTTCACACACAGAACGCGAACGTGAACCTCACGTTCACGCCATCCCTAGTTATAATATCTTGTGATCGGCAAATCATTTGCGGGCCATAAAAAATCATGTCGTGTGCCACAAATGGCAAGCGTGCCGGGGGTTGCCGACCCCTGGTATAGGTATACCTACCTATGCTGCAAAAATGCCTGATCCGTGATTTATAACAGACAAGGTCAACTTCGTCGTATTGATTTACGGGCCCTTCCCTATATCCTAGAGCAGTGCTTCTCAACCGGTGGGTCGCGAAGCTATTTCAGGTGGGCCGGCCGGTGGGCCGCGAAGACGTTCCAAGTTTCGTATTCAATTGTCCAATTATTCCAAACACTTTAAATTCTCAAGATTGGAAGAGTGAACGCACAGTCTCCTCCTCCAAATTAAATTGTTTTGCGTCCATAAGCGCCACAAGTCACGTTGCCGTGCTCACAATAGTTCGTTATAGCTAGATCTTCGTCACAGTCATATTGATTGGAGCGTGAAATCCGACAGTGCGGGTGCGTTATTGTGTGTGCGTGGGATTCATAACTGAAAAAGGTTGAGAAGCACTGTACTAGAGTATTGCATTTTATCATTGTTACAAGTTAAAACGTTACATGGCATTGCAAAATTTTACTAACCAGCAAAGTTCTCCAACACATTACACGCTTCTGCCGAAGAGAAATCACCATTGTATAAGATCATAGTGACAATTGCATATAGTACCGTGAAGCCGTAGTTAAAGATGCATATCATCAATAAAGCTTTTTTGTACATCTTTCTTTCGCGGTTGCTATTACTTCGTGTTGATCTAAATGCGTGGGCTACCAACGCGAATAACAAATAGATGCCGACAGCTATCAATATTCCCAGAAATGCGTTGGCAAGTCCATTCAAACCATCTGCAGGCATTGACGTTGCATTGAAGACGACTGGCTCCGTGATTGAAAGCTGCGTCGATGACATATTATTTTTAAACCTTAATTTTAATGTAAACGCTGTTTATGATACTCATTAGTCACGCATGCATGGAATTGATACGCCACGATAAATTTATCGTAGTCCAATTCGTACCAGGAAACTTGTCGCAGACTACCTTAATAGTGCGGTCATATAAATTATTATCGTGCCGCACATGTGCGGTACTGCAAAATTATCGTACAGCAAATTAGTACCATTACTTTATGGGGCGGCTGAAAGGTTCATAATACTTTACGAAGTAAAATATTCGATGAATTGAAAATATTAATTGACTCGGATATTTGACTCCGAGTCAAAACATTTTACATGAGCCACCAGAGTCAAGTCAAGTCAAGTCAATGAAGTCATTATTCAATGACTTCAATCGTTCCAAGTATTCCCTGGATTGATATGGAACCTCATGTTTGATACAACTGCCAGTATTTATGAAGGGGGTCAAGGTGTCGATATCATACACGTCAGCTCATTCCAGCGAAGTTAAACCTCACGCACTGTACGCGGTCTTTCGAGAACATAGATACTGTGACGTACTTATTAGGGATGGCGCGAACGCCTAAAAAGTTTTGATTCGTCTGAACGCGAACCTTATTGAAAGGTTCTATGTGAATGCGTGAAGTTACATATTAATGTTCACGATACCTAACGACGATTCAGGCCACATTATGCCACAATGCTGGAATACAGGCTGAAATTTTTTAAACGTCAACAAATATATCAGCAAGAAACAATCAAATGCTATACCAATTCCATAAAATCAATATCTTCAGTCGCTTTGCCATTTTCCGACAAGGACTTGAAAGGGAACATACGCGTACGCCTTAACGGTCTAGGTCAGTGGTTATCAACGTTTTTGTCTTCGCGGACCCCTTTTGAACGGTCACTGACCCCGCGAACCCCCTCACCTTTTAGCTCAAATTTAGCTTACTTATCGTGTAATGGTCATTTTTCTTGTGTATATATTAACTGCAGGATAGCGATAAACACTAACAAAATTACACTTCTTGAAAATAACATCATAACATATATGTAGAAATTGGTTAGACTGAAATGGCGAGGAGGGGCCTAGATAAACCTCCAACACTTAAGTAGGAATTGTAGAGTCGACCTCGGTCGAACTCGAACCCAAAACCTATTGGTGCTGTAGCTGTGGATAATACCATTGCGCTATCTCGCCACTGCGTGGTCGTGTCTGGAACATCCGCGCCTTCGATTTGATATGAACGAGTTCCTTGAATCCATTTCCACAGATACAGTTGGTGGTGAATGTGATGATAACGCGTAACGCTTCTGACGACACATTTGACTATGATCGCAACAAATATGGCAACAAAATTGAGAAACAGATATTTTAAAGAACATAATTATAAAGTTCAGCCTGGTCATTTTATTTAGCAGCTCATCTTGAGTTTATTATGGAGTAGTGGTGGACCATATCGCTGGAAAAAATGGATCTCTGAAAACATTATGAAGTCATCGTGATTGACCTTTTTACTTTTTCCACAATCCTCAACAAAACACCTCTAAGCAGCAACATGTTTGTATGAGTAGGCTATAGGCAATTAAACAATTAAAATGTGTTTGCAAAGTAGGAGATTTCTTCTCAGACGGCCGGTCTGTTGATGTGAGTCCTGAGGTTTTGCCTGCCATGAAGCGAAACTGCTTCGTGATTTTCCCAATTTAAATAAATACAAATATGGTTATCAACCATTTTGTAAATTTAGAGGTCTCGCAGACCCCCTGAAAATGCTTCGCGGACCCCCGGTTGAGAACCACTGGTCTAGATATAAGCTCTATAGACTGGACATCGTATTCTTAAGACGTTTGACTATTTCTACATTGATGTTGATCACAGTGAAAAACCGGTTTCTATACTGGCGACAGCAGATATTACCTCTTAGCCAATACCCCAATCGGACGGATTTGGTTTTTATGATACAATAAGCATATCAAATCAAGTTACATTCCGTACGCCTGATAATTTTTTTACACTAGACAACGATGAGTTCTTTATTACAAATTCGTTGGTGTCAATCATTGATTGGTGGATTCGATTACTACCTACATAAAGTTAGGGTTGCATTTAAAACAAAAATCAATTGAAACAAGCATGTTTAAAACATGGCCCGTGTTTAAAACATGTTTTACTGTTTATTTTCTATTAATGACGTCACGAATCCTGAATTGTGACGTCATAATTGATTGGCATTGACAATTCAAAATACAGCGTACAGTACATGTAGTTCAGTCGGAAAAAAGGCTCCCGACCACTGCCATAAACAGGTCAAAAATATCTATAATAGGTATACTACATCGTTATGCAGTATTTTTAATGTCATCATCGTTGGCGGTAATAATCATCAGAAGACCCATTCCGTACCAATGATCCAAATCTACATGCTATAAATGTTGAACCGACGATTATTTCGACGGAGTTGTAGTACAAGGCGTAAAGTGAAAGCTTTTAAGTATGCTGTAGGTCCGAAATCTGCGAGGCATCAGTTTATTTTGAAATGACGGATACATTTCTTTGACTGGAACGAAGTGGCTGCTAAATGGTGCTAAAAAGGCCAGTTTTGAAACCAGTGGCAACAGTAAATTTGGGTACTACTGTGGGCCTGATCAAGGCAGGTTGCGTATGACGGCTGACCTGATAAACGATTTTGGATCAGAAGCTAAAGGAAATGACGCACTAATTCTATTCTTCACTAAAGAAGTTAAGGAAGGTTTCGCACAGGTTGAGTAGATCCAGAACACTGTTCTTCATTCTACCATTCGCTAATTGAATAATCCTCTCACCGAAAAATCTCAATTTTGCTTGGTTGATTCCGTCTTGGTGCAGATAAACCAACACTCAAGTCAAGCTATTCTCAATCCATTCGTATACTCTATATATATGCATGCAATCAGTGGTTATGCCTAGAAATGTCATTCCAAGACTTCCTCTGGCGTTGCCGCTTTCCCCAAACATATCTAAAATGAGTGCATGTGCATGTGCAGCAGGAAATGCTCAATTAGAACATTTGCAGTTTAACGGAGCCTTTCGTGGTAGAAGTGGCGGTCGAACACTTCCTGCTAGGGTGCAAAATCTATGCCTCTCAAAGAACATAATAGGAAAATGTAACTATAGGCGAAACCATGACGACATGACAGTACGGGCCCTACTATTGAGTCCATCCATACACAATTCAGCATGTTATTGAATACGTATTAGTCACCCGATAAATCAAATTTAGCGGATATATAATGTTCGAAGAGGTCTGGTGCACAAGACCATAGTACAGTTAAGCATCATTGACCCCACATACAACAACAACAAGCGGTTCGTTGTAGTTCCACTGGAATTCGGACGCTAGACCTGCTATTTTGAAGTAAGTTTACCATAATTTGGAATCGGAAAGGAGAACATTTTTATCAAATCATAAAAGTTAGTTTACCGAAATTGAAAACAGCTGATTGATGATTTTGACGTATTCACTGAAAATCATGTTATGTTGACTTTTCGTTTTCCTGAAAAGAGAGGACAAATACTCCTAAAGAAAGGACAAATAGCCGCCTAAGCCTATTTTAAAGCTACTGGCGCTCTAATTCTGGAATTGAAAGTATCATTCCAATCAAGGCGCCAGAATCGCCCCAAAGTATATTATTTAAATGCCATTGTCCGGAAGAGGCTTTTAGTTTTAATTGAGCCGTATTTTTCCTGTGCTTATTGCCCCAGTAGGCAGTGCCTTATCAATCATGAAAGCCCACGCCCCTGGGCTCGAAATTTATTCCGCACCTAACGGATTCAAATGTGCAAAATAAATAATCGGCTTCTCTGCAATACCTTTTTATCAGAGGTACGAAGTACTTCTACTTTTCCGAAGTACTTGAGTAGTTTTCCTCTACTTCTGGTACTTACTCGAGTAGATCTTTTTCTCACTACTTCTATTTTGTAATATTTTGTGAACTACTTACTTACTTTTCGCTACTTTCAGTTTGTCAAGTAGAAGTAGTTGAATCCTCAAATAAGAAAGATAGCCTAAGGAATTTCGGGGCTGTTTTCATGTAGTACCAACATTTAATATTCATAAAAAGTCACGTAATACCCAGAATTTTCGTTGAGCTTCGCGCACAATAGATATGGTGTGAAAAATATGTTTAAACGAAAGTATCGCTGAATATGATTCAGATACCGGATTGCGTGGTTCCTTTCACAGCGCATTGTCGCCTATACCAAATATTTCATCACAGTAAGTATGCCCCGCCCCCCCTCTCCCCATAACGTTTGAAACTATCGTCTCGCGATCTAGCAATAACCTATTGTACCTAGCAGCCCATGACGAGTCCCAATCTGGAATAATAGACTGTGACGTTTTTTTGACGTTAGACCTGTCTTAGCAGATCACTGTTGAAACTTTCTGAAGAAAAGACATGAAATATATTTTCCGCTTTTTAAAAGTGGTATTTGCATTTTTCTTTCAATTACAAGTATTATACGTTGAGTTCTAATCATAGTTTCAGTTCTTTTGTTTGGAAAACATACATGTTGAAGTATAAAAGCAAGTGTAGTAATGCCTTATATTTTCCGAAAATAAAGCTACACTATATGGCATTTTTACGATCTGTCATATTTTTAATCAACGTATTTTAATCGCGTAAAGTGTTAAAGCCGTATCCGACACAACTTCTCCGTATTGCTCTTCTACTGAACCAGGTGCCTTATAATATGGGGGAGGGCGCCATGCCATGATATTCTCCAAAACGGGTTGTTTTAGTAAACAAATATTAGTATTGCATTCCATATCAATACTATAATTTACATCACATGATATGGACGACTGCTTATTCTGTCAATAATTGACACCTCCTGGGATGCATCAATATGAATCAAGCTTTCTAAACGATCCGCATACCTCCATTTGCAGCTTATGACAGTCCATGCGAACGAATCACGATAGCTTTCCAAACTACTTACTTATTTGAGTAGATTTAAAGTCAGTCTATTCGACTTCTACTTCAAGCAGTTTTAGGTTTATTATGAAAGAAGTACTTCTACTCGTACTTGAGTAGATTTTTTCATCGCTATTTCTACTTCTACTTGGGTAGCTCTCTTGACTACTTTGACCACCTCTGCTTATTATCCAGCGGAATCCCCCGAGCACCCCGTGTTACTGTGGGCATTTCATGTTAATTTTAGGGGGTTCAATAATTTGGGAGCCATACTTGTATTCGCTAGATGGCGTATACTTGACGACACTTGCTGGTCTGGTCCAGTGTTGCCAATTTAGCAATTTTCGCGCTAGATCTAGCGATTTTTCATCCGGTTTAGCGCCAAAACATATGGATCTAGCGCCTAGCGATAAATCTAGCGATTTTTGGAAAAGTATTTAGCGATTATTTAGCGCTTTTATGCCGAAAATAACTAATAAAAATCAGTTCTGGCCGACGAATGCATTGTCTATACCGGCCACCAGAGTGCGGATTCCGATGATATATAGATAAATAACCTATGGCTATCTAGAGATATATAGCCTACGCAAGTCATGGCGGTTGCGCATGGGCTAACAGTGTCTCTTCTTGCTGAGTAATCTAAAAGTAGCATAATTTGCAGTGCTACTTCTGACGACCTGAGCGCTGAAATTTAATGTAATTGGCCTTGATCTAAAGCTAGTGTCGCAGTGATTCCGAAAACACAAAACAACATCTCGACAGGACAATGGAACCATACACCCCAAAGCAGCCCCCAAAGGCTGAAACCGACATTGCTCCGACAATGGCACCGCCGCAACACAATGAACATAACAATGACCAATTTCGTCCAGCGATTGTTCTGATCAATGCCGATTTTCAGACCCCCGGGGCTGTTTTGAGGTCGTTCCATTGTCTTGACAAGAATCCAATTCGCAATGTCGGAATCAGTGCGACACCAGCTTCCGTTCAAGACCAGATTCATTAAATTTCATATCCCGGGTTGGTCCTCGCATGTCGTGTTCAAGTACTCCAACACAGTTTAGAGAAGTTGTTTCGACACCTTCCTATCTTTTCATTGAATCGCAGTCTTGTGATGTTTTGAAACGATGAAAATATTACTAAGCCTGACCAGAGAAGTCAAGCGCATTTCCACGGTACATCGCATCACGTATTCACGGAATCATTGAGCAAGGCACGCTTATATAGTGAGCGGTTATGCCTGCAAACCTGGTCAGTGGTCACGTATAGCGATCATTTCGGAAAGCGATCTGCTTTATCAAAATGCACTGCACGTTTTGTCCCGCTGAGAAGAATGTATTGATATTTTGGTTCAATTTAACCCCTTTAGCAATTAATGCAGATTTAGCGCTATTTTTAAGCGCTTTTTTAGAAATATTTAGCGACATCTAGCGATTTTTGACACCCGATTTAGCGATTTTCTTCCATCTGGAGTTGGTAAGTTGAAGGGAAGACCGCTTACACAGAATCACATAGGCAGTTCAGCGACCGCAACACCTCGGTTGCGATCGACTACGTCCAGCACACGCTGAAGATGTCGACACGCACTGTGAATGGCCATCGAATGTAGAAACTGACTACGTACAATAAAATTCCAATTTATTCACGTATTCTGATTCAGCAGCGATTAATCGATAGAATAGATTTGGTTTCTGTAGAACCAGCATTTACTCAGAGAAAGAGAAAGAGAGAGAGAGAGGTGGAGAGAGAGGGAGGGAGAAAGAGTCTTTATTTCCCATTGAACCGATATACAGAACTGGCAAGCAACTATATTGGGGGTACAGAAAATACGCATGCACAGTATTCGGTATCAGATAGGAATGATCGATACGACTTTGGAGATCAACTAGTCTGATCACAACCGCATAAAACAGGTACACTTGTCTCTACACCAGTGATTCCCCAACTGGGTGCCGCGGTACACTAGACCGCGAGTCTGTCTGGGATTTTGGAAAAGCACTGTATAATATTGAATGTAAGGCATGCAGATTGCAGACAAGCAGATGCGACTAAAAAGCGGTCTTACTTCTTCCGCAGGGTGATAAATAAGCACATGTAAGCATGTCCATGAAACTAATCAAGGTATTACCGATAAATAGGTAATGTAAACATCATAACTGAGTTTCATCTTTGATTCGTATCAATTCAACTCAACTCATAAACTAGAAATCGTACCGCAAGTCATGGTCTGTAATTCAACTTACACCTCAACAACACTTCTCAGGATTCGCTGTAAACAAATATTGGGCAGCAGTCAATCCATTCGGCAGCCCAATCAAGCAATCGTTTCCAGAGAAGAAAAGATTATTGATTTACGAAACACCTCCTTTTCTGAAACGCCGTTTTCGCGATTCAATTAAAAGTGCGATCAAAATCTTATAGTTATTTTTCCTTAATGGGTATGTGAACATGTTTTTTTTCTCGCTTTGACTGAAATAAAAAGCCGTAACCGAGAGATACTGATGATATTCATTTTCGCCTGTACCATCGATGCTTTTGACTACGGAGATGCAATACAACCTATAGTAAGGTCATCTAGTCTGCACCCCAGATTTTTGTTCTCCTCCATGCTATCCGTCGATGCTGAGCGCCTAGCAGGATAGCCACGAAGCGGATACCAGTTTACGAGTCTTTGGCCTGACCCGGCCGGGTATCGAACCTACGACCTACCGATCTAGTAGCCGGACGCATCACCATAAACCAGCTTTCTTTTAAGTGTACCTCGAGCGTTATATAAACTTTTGAGTGTACCGCGAGACAAAAAAGTTCGGGAACCACTGGTCTGCACAGTCTGACCGTAACAAAAATTAATTAAATAAGGAAATTTGAAAAAGTCAAAAATTAACAGATGGTATCAAATCAATCGCGCAATGTCTTGGCGAGGTAGGGCAACAGTGTTAGCATGACGACAAGAGGTAATCAAGTAGTTCCTTTTTAAACCAATCATAAGGCAATTCACGTCCTTCCAAATCGCAACCACTTCATCAACGAACTTTTACTGTCGTTCTGCATGCGGAGCGGTGGCCTACAGTCGTGCGTGGTATATTGCAACAGCATTTCAGTCAACAAGCGTTGGTAGAATTTCAACTGCGTTATTCAAGTTGAATCTTACAGGTATGAATTTTTGTGGTGCTGCATTGTCACAAGCCTAGATGCTCGGACTTCATTTTACCACGTCAGGATAAGTACTGAATATCTATTTTCCAAGTTGCTACTCACCTGTAAATACTATATAGCAATGTCCGTATGAAATATGAAGAAGGCATGTATACGCCGACCGATATGGCAACACGTGACCTAAAACAGGGGTTATCAAACTAGGGGTCCCGACCCCAATGGGGTCGTTTGCTTATTATCTGGGGTCGCAGAGGCGAAAAGTAAATACAAGGGACTATTTAAAAAATGCCCATTAAGCGGATGCTATCGACGACTCATTTCTGAAAATTTTAGTTCGTTTTTCAAAATTGAAGATTAACTACCTCTGAGGAATGTGAACCCGGCAAACAAGGTATCAATATCAATCGAAGCGTTATTTTACGCCGTCGCATACTATAACGTAAGGTTGGTGCCTGGCCGTCACAGTGAAGACGAAGATTAAAGTGTCGGAAGCATAGAAATCTATAGTACGGCAACTTTTCCTTCCAAGAAAACTACGGGCGACCGCCAGTGCTATGTCTCGAACCTTTTTGGAAAGTTCTGTGTGAACGCGAACGGGAACCTCATGACGTCACGTGACGACATATTGCTGATTCCAAACCTACATTCCAGTGAAGTGATAACCTATATAAATGTACACGATACCTAGCGACGACTCGGGCCGCATAATGCCGCAATGCTGAAGTACATACTAACGTTTTAAACGTCGCCAAATGTATCAACTGGGGCAATTGAAATGTGACGTCCCAATCTCATGTACCACGGGTTCACATCTTTTTATAATCTGTGCGATTATCTATCCTGAACAAAAAGCGAATGGCGACAGTTGAGTTCAACTTATCTAACATTGATATCGTTCGATTTTTTTCAGGCGGAAATGGACAAGTATAGTCGGTTACACGATAGACAGCAAGATAAAAATTGTAAATAATATTGTGTATATTTGAAGGTTGCATGAATAAATAAATAAATAAACTCATATGGTTAGGTTACCATATTTTGGAATCGAAAAAGGAGGACGCTTTTATGAAATCATAAAAGTTAGTTTACCGAAGTAGAAAACAGATGATTTTGTAATAATTACTGGAATTCTTGTTGTGTTTACTGAAAAAAAGCTAATCACTTCGACTCGACTCCCGAATTACCGGCCTTTTCAGGTTTATTCGTCTTGCTGACCAAAAACAGGTCATTACTCTGATTCGACTCCCGAATGACCCGCTCGAACGTCCGCATTACCTATTTCGCGTCATTTATGCCGATTTTCAGTTGACAGGGTTGACAGTTGACTAGCTGTAGAAGCTGAATAGGATGACGTATTGACAGAAAGGAGGACATTTAGGCGTCCTCGGAGGACATTTTTAAATTTTTGAAAAAGGACGGCGTATGGTAACCACAGTACCGAATATTATGTTACAGATATCATTCACGCTAAACATTACCCTAAAGTAGGCTATATCCACAATCATAGTCATACTCCATGGACATTTCATTAGGACTGCACCTATTCGTCTGATGCCAATATTGTAGTGTTCGGCATCTACAGTCGTTGGTCGGTCACACCTGGTCCAAACGATTGTCGCCGACTTCTTTTCTACCGGCTTGTAACCAAAGGTGGCCAAAGTAGTCAACATTGGTAGTTGACTATGGTTGGTACGCAAGTAGAAGTAGAAGTAACTCCGTAAAATTCTACAAATAGAAATATTGATTTCCAAGGCATGTCAAATCGAGGATTCGTCTACCATTCGCGGTTAATCGGAGTCGGCTACGTTTTAAATTGCACGTAGTGTATTCGTGAAATACTTATAACATCACAACCACGTGTCATATTCGAAAATATATTCAGTCACCGTGATACATGACATGTTTCTATGAAAATTTCACCCACAAAAGTCTAAACGTAAAATGTAAGTAGTCATGCCTGAAAAAAAACGTTGAGTAGAAGAAAATGTAGTCTAAAAACAGACACAGATGAGTACGTAGTTAAGGTAGACAAAATCTACTAGAATACTCCGGAAAAGTAGGAGTATTTCGTTACTGACCAGCACCCCAGCCTGTGCCGCGTCCAACTATATCGATGTGTGATTTTTAGACACTTTCGCGCAGATCGGCTGGCGACGAAGTTTTCTAATAAGCGCCCAACAGTTAACATGTAAATACATTCTAAAGTCGGGTTCTGTCTGACACTAGTTGGATTCCAATGGATGTTTCAGTGGTGTAGCGCACCACTACGCTACTCCCCGCCCGAAAACTTGAGCTAGTCATCACTTCAGTGGACTCTCTTCTACGTAGTCGCATCCATGGAAAATACATAAACATCCATCCTTTGAAAGTGATGGTGAGCGCGATAGAATTCAAAAGTACGTTTGCGTTGTAAATCGTCTCGCGAAGAAACCGCTTTCCTTCATACAATTCCGAGTACTGTGATGTCATCATGATAACAAAGTCGGTGATAACGCAATACACAGCTATCAAGAGACATCGTCGAGCTAGCTTCCCCGCGTTAGTCGCGGAGGCGGGCCGTTGTGCTGACGCTTTTCGGTAACCCATGCTTGTAGCAAGAGGATATACAAGCATGAAAACAAGTATCACGTGAATGGTCACGCTACCAACGACCCAAATGTAATATAAAACCCGTTGCATGACGAGCTCCGTTTCTTCGACACACACGTGTTCTTCTGAATCAAACTTGAACCGACGATAGGATAAAACCAGTCCTGAAAAATGGATGCATTTTCACTGTAAAATATCCAGAAATATTAGAGTAAACTGTACAGTGTGACAAAAATAACAAAGGGGGCGATAGGGGTGAAATTGTATAAACGTTCAGTCAGATATATCTAATTACCCGTCAACCGGCACAAAGTACACTTGAAAAACAGGGTAATCTCGAACTGCCGCGAAAGCTGACTAAAAATGGGTCAATTCGCCACCAACTATTTTCAGGTCCCGGGATCCCCCCCGAAACATTGACCCTTTTTGTTAGTCAATTTACCAGCGATCGGAGTTAGCTGTATAAATTTCCCGTTTATACGTCCTCTTTCTTAGATCCGAAAATAAGGGGGTGTGGCGATGAATATATGTCGAGCATGATAAGGGGTGATGAGTCAAAAAAGATTGGGAACCACTGCTTTAGTCAAAGCCTTTTTTCTGGAGATCACGAAGATGTTGAACGTAATTAGCTTTCAGCATTGGTCGTGATTGAGTCTGGGCATTAGGGCGGTTCAAAAATAACATTTTTTCCTTAATCTTGCGGGCTACATGATTAAATCGTCAGGTTACCTTAAAAAACGACGCACACCAAATTTAAATTCATTCCAACCAATATCCGCGGTTTACGTAGAGTTTGAAAATTTTGAATTTGCCCAGAAACGCAAAAAAATTTTTTTTTTTCAAATTTTTCTGCTAACCCCATGGAATTGTTGGGCTGTCTTCAAAGACTATGCAAAACAAATTTGAATCAATTCTAAGCAGTAGAAGTGGAGTTATTCCAGTTTTTCGATGAAAATTCTTGGATTATCCACCGATCAAGGATAATCCCAGAATTATCAAAGAAAAACTGATATAACTCCACTTCTACTGCTTAGAATTGAGTCAAATTTGTTTTGCATAGTCTTTGAAGACAGCCCAACAATTTCATGGGGTTAGCAAAAAAATTTGAAAAAAGATAATTTTTTGCGTTTCTGGGCAAATTCAAAATTTTCAAACTCTACGTAAACCGCGAATATTGGTTGGAATGAATTCAAATTTGGTGTGCGTCTTTTTTTAAGGTAACCTGACGATTTAATCATGTAGCCCGCAAGATTAAGGAAAAAATGTTATTTTTGAACCGCCCTACTGGGCATAGGTGCTGACCTTTGGTTTTTAATCAGCCTTCCATTTTTAGATGGGCCACGGAACATTGTCAAATTGAAAATGGAGTCGCGAGCACAAAAGGTTGAAAACAGTCGGATGTGCGACCTGCTGGTGCAGACCGGAATATTGGCTCATGAATAGTCTTATCCGTGGGACATGCATGAACGTGACTAAACTAAGTGCAATTCCGTTTCCTACATTTTCGAAGTCATCACCTAAATCTGATCACGTGGTCGGAGAGAGGATTACACTTTTATAGCAATATATGAAAGAACTATAATATTATTACCAGACTCAATTCACAAAATGAAACAATCAGATGCATATAGTAAGCCTCCCAGAAGTTGCATAGATCATCCTATGGTAGGCCTCAGACCAGTGATTTTATGGGTGGGAGTCAGGGTTGTAATGACTCGACTCGAGTCCGAATCGGGTCGCGATTTTTCGATGACTCGGCTTGACTTGACTTACCGAGTCATTTTATCAAAATACGGAAATCACTCGACTCGACTCGAGTCAATCTGTGTATTCACTCAACTTGGACTAGAGTCATTGCGCATGACTTGGACCAAGTCATATGACTCGAGACTCAGGCGGTCAAGACCACCATGTCATTGTAATTTCGAAGAATAGTAAAGTGACCACACTATTGGGATTTCGTCTATCGGTACTGATACTTGAAAATGCGACGAAAAACTGCTAAAAGTGAAGAGAATTAGTGTGAATCATTCGATATCACCAAACAGAGTTACATAAAAGTGGGTTAACAAGATTTTAACTGGAAACGGAGCAGTCAACACAATGACTTGGACTCGGACTCGAGTCATAATACCATGACTCGGAACCGACCCGCTGTTCAAAGACTTGGACTCGGACTTGACTCGGTGGGGAATTGAAAATGACTCGACTTGACTCGAGTCAAAACTATAAAAGTGAGATTGACTTGTGACTCGGAGCCTTGTGACTTTGTTACAACCCTGGTGGGAGGGTGCTGAAACAGTGTTGTTTCGATCCTGCTTACAACACACAGCCACATAACTGCACCGACACAACAGTATAACATCGGGCCCGTGACGATCAAATTAACCCTAGCGATCCTCAGAGCTTAAATTATGGATGGCCCAATACCCTAGTTAACTCGCGACCTATATATACAATCGATAAGCAAAGCATTACCGGTGTGACATCACATTGAAGGCAATGTCTTCATACCTCATTATAAAACCCGCTAGCAGATGCTAAAGACTGTCCGGAATATGAGCCACGAA
Source organism: Botryllus schlosseri (assembly GCF_051294905.1). Lineage (NCBI taxonomy): Eukaryota > Metazoa > Chordata > Ascidiacea > Stolidobranchia > Styelidae > Botryllus > Botryllus schlosseri. Next base: position 17,223,097 of record NC_137250.1, on the reverse strand, counting down.
AATATGGTAACCCTATAATTTATTTTGAGATTTGGAGAACATGACATTACCATTGCATAAAGCGTGTATAAAAAATATCCAAAATCATTTTATAAAACCATTGTCGGTCTTTGCAACTACGCATGCTCTGATGTGCCGCACCACCGTGCAGTTTATATTTGATAATTTGAACTTTGATGCGATGCCCTTTCATCACACCCAACATACATATGCGCATAGAATACTATGCATTGAAAACAGCATATCTCTATGCATCGACGGTGGTTCTTGTTGGTCATTTTAAACCAGATCTGTTACCTGAAGACATGATATAAACTATAAGTATCAATATCATGGATATCCATTCCAACGAGTGCATGAATATTTTCTCCGACTCACTCCGAAAAGTCACGGTTTTGTAGATTATAAACTGGCGCATCCAAAGGAAGAAGTAGATTGTGCCGTCAAGAGTTATCAGTATGAGTACTGCAAAAACAAAAACAAACATATTCAAAATTGAGAAACCTTCGAACAGACCTATATCATATGTGTCACATGACTTCTGGCACAGCTCAATCAACATACTCCAGAACAGTGGTTCTTAACCTTGCCTCCAGCACCACCCCACCCCCCACCCCAAGGGGCGCTGGCGATTTTGAAGGGGTGGAAACGCTCAGGGGGTGATATGGGGTGCGCAGAAGAAAAATGGTTTCGCAGTTCGCATTCCACAAAACATGCCAAATCTCGAAATTTTTGGTCGCGCCACGCGTCGACGTTTGCTACATACGTTTTCACAAATGCAGTAGGTTATTATAATTCATATAAAATGGATTGCGCGTACATTTAGATCGCTAATTTCCCGTTAAAACACTAATGTCACGCTTGCTAGGGTTATTTTCAACAGAATGTTTCGAACTATATAGGTATTATATCCTGCAGCGCGCAGCGTGTGGATATCAAAGTAGACACTGTATATCACTTTTGAGAGCCCCTTGTACACAAAATATAGGCTACTTTGAAGCTTTCTGCACGAAGAGAATAACGAAATATACTTGTATTTAAGAGCTACAAAATTGAATCGTCAGAATATTTCTTCATCGTATCATAAAGGATGATACTATCGAGTGTTGCTTTGTTTGAAATACATTCATGGTAAAATTATTAATTGGGTTCAGCAGCCTACTAGACTCAATGTGAGCAGATATATGCATCCCATTCTCAGTTAACTTACTTAGTCACACAAAGCACTAAATCAAAATCCAATACCGTTAATTTCCCCATACTGCAAATCGCAGATGTGAATTCGGGATTCTGGTTCGAACCACCGGGTATGAGACCGTACCCGATTGTTATTATAACAACCTAGATTTGGCCCTGAATATACCATATACAATTATTTTATGGTTTATTATTTTCGAGTTGTCCTGGAGCGCGATTAAATCGCGATATATTTCCAATACTAAATTCCCGAAAAGACCGACTAGATTTGACGTCTTACCAGGACCGACACTGCTGCAACCCAAACCCACAATCGCTGGGGGGAGCGGTGAGCTCGAAGGGTGCCCTAAATTATTTCGGTGAATGAACATAAATTACGCATCATGTTTTGACGACTCCCACACGAAAAAAGACGACAAATTATAGAAAATAGAAATAGGCATTTCGTTGTCGGCCATTACCACGACGCGATGCATGAAGACCTATGACCTATGGGACTCCGATAAGTGTGCCAAAAAATTGTCAGCGAGAAACCTTAGCCGAAAAGGATTGCCCTTATGTTGACCATAAACCCCGATGTCCATAGGTGCTTAAATCGTCCGCGACGAGTTATCATGTCGTCACACAATCTGCACCCCACAGGACAAATAATATCCATCAGAGAAAAATTATTTGCCAGTAAAAAAATATCAATTTTGAATCATGTACTTAGTTGAGTTTAATACGTTTGCGCGTAAATGCTTTTGACTTTATAGCGGACAATAGGTAACAAAATAATGACATGTAATGAAGTAAGCGTACCAACATCCACGCACAAATACTTACGAATATATATTACGTGGCCTTCATTTTCCAAGACAACAGCTCACTCGGCCCTACTGGTAAATCTGAATATTTGGGCTGAGAGGATAGGACATATATATGCAAATACCACCTATTCATTCATGCATTATAGAAAATTTTGGCGCCTAGGGCGACCAGGCCACAAAAAGCTTGCTGACCATCGAAATCACGCGACAGAGTTCTTGGGGGCGAAGCCCCCAGAAGTATGGTTTATCACGCTATGGGTGCCCAGGCCAAGACAATCGTTATTTTGGGGGACTGACGAAGCGCTGTTACGTAGGCTTACCATATTTTGAAATCGGGAAAGGAGAACGCTTTTATCAAAATTTTCAGACTTACAATACGTGAGCAAAATCCGAAAAATGGTAAAGTTATCACAAAAGTGCGGTTGGTTGACAAAAAAAGGGTCCACTTTCAGGCTCAACTCTCGAAATACAGTTTTTCTTCTAGTTTTTCCGTTGGTTGACTAAAAAAATGTCGTCGCTTACGTTCGAACTACGATTTCCTGTTTAGCATCATTTCTGCCCATTTTAACTCGAAACTATCCAACATGTTAGCTCTAAAAGCTGTCAGGGAGGACGAATTGCCAAATACAGGAGGACATTTAGGCGTCCTCGAACGACATTTACAAAAACATGAAAAAGGATTACAATATGGGGGTGGGGGGCGCTGGGGCATGATAATTTCTGGAAGGGGGCGCTGGAGGAAAAAAGGTTAAGAACCACTGCTCTAGAATAAAGCCATCACTGCCTGGACGCTAGTAAAACCCATCCTTTGTAGTTTTGTCGACATAAAATCGCACCTGTGGCTTTCTTTGATATAAGAATATCAACTGATCGTTGACATTTGAAGATATATAAGGTAAATATGACTCCTTAGACCAGTGGTTCTCAATCTTTTTTTAGACACGCCCTCCTTTATGATAGTGAAAAACTTTGCGCCCCCCTTATCGTCATATCACAAAATCCAATCGCGATGCTAGCAACCTCAACAGATTGTTTGATGGCATAGAAGGTTTTGACTGTTGATGAGGGAATTCAAAAATATGAAATTCGGTTTATATATAGAGAAACACGGGGAATTGGAGGTAAATCGCGCAGGGCGCGAAAAAAATTTCAGTTGACCGCTTCTTTGCGCCCCCCTTCAGATGCTTTATTGGGTGCAAATCGTTCGTAGGCCCATACTATACATGTCTTTACGAATGTATTTAAACATTTACGACATAATTATACAAGGTTTGAAAAAAATGATTTTTTAAAAAAAGCTATTTGTTTACAACAATGTTTAAAGCATGTTTTAAAGAAAATGCTTTAAAACACCGTTTGTTTTAAATGCAAGCCTATTTGTTACAGACAAGCTCACATTGGTCGTATTGGATTTCAGACCCTTCGCTATATGTTCTTGACTCTCGAGTATCGCATTCTATCATCGTTACGACTAGGGTTGCATTTAAAACAAATATGTTTTAAAACAACACTTTGTATGAAACATGTTTTATTTAAGTAGTGTCTAACAACACGTCTTTTTATAACAGAAAAATAATTTGTTTTAAAATGCTAATTATGCCATAATTGAATTAATACTTTCAAAAAACATGTCGTACGGACGTTTTGCACCCAATGCACCGGCGTATACGAAAAGTAATGGTCGGAATCCTCGGAATCGTCGTCGGTTCAACACTTATAGCACGTATTTATATATCATTGGTGCGAAATGGACGTTTTGATGGTCATGATGCACAGAAATAATTTTAGGTCCGTTTAAGACGCGCGTTGGGAGTCTTTTTGATCGAGTATCCCTGTATTTTCAATTGTAAATGTCAATGCACTGTGGCGTATCGATTAAATATTCATGACGTCATGGACAAAACAAACAAAAACAGTAAAAACATGTTTTAAACAAGAGTTTGTTTTAAGCATGATTGTTTTTAATTGATTTTTGTTCTAAATACAACCCTTGTTACTGCACTTGATCCTATAAATATAGGACCACGGCGAAGTAGCGTTGATCTATGTCGTCTTGTTGTGACTTCATGGAAAGGCTTGCTATAGAGTGTTGAAAACGGGATCGGTTTTTCATCGGCATATTTGTGTCTCAACTCAGGTGATGCTAAAGTTCAAGAATGAAAATGAGATTATGGTGGTCTGTCGTTGTAACAACCACCAATACGTTTACGCATTCGTACCACGTACAAGCACACCTCGCGCATTTATTGTGGTACTCAATTAAGCAAGCTATATCGTTGGATTGACTATAGCTTCATATTTCGAGATCCCGCATTAGCGATATATGCATCACATATTCAAGATAATAACAAGCTGCCTCATTACGTATTTCAAAGATGACTTTGCTTCGTGTCGATTTCGCGATGTAAACGGGCTAGAAAACTAGTATTATACTAACCAGCAAAGTTCTCGAACAAATTGCAGGCTTCTGCCGAAGATAGATCACCATTGTATAGGAATATAGTGACTATTGCGTGTAGTGTCGAGAAGCCATAGTTGAAGATACAGATCATCCATAACGCTCTTTTGTAGATCTTTCTTTTGCGGTTGTTTTTCTTCCGTGGTGATCTAACTGCGAAAGCTACTAACGCGAGTAGCAAATAGAAACCGACAACTATCAATATTCCCAGAAATGCGTTGGCAAGTGCAGTCGAACCGTCTCTAGGCATTGATGTTGCATTGATGACGTCTGTCGACGTGGTTGGAAACTGTCGCCATGACATATTATTTGTAAGTCTTAATTTTAATGAAAATGCAGTTTATGATACTCATTGGAGACGCACACATGGAATTGATACGCCACGATAAATTTATCGTGCAGTCCAATTCGCACCAAGAAATTGTTCGTGAACTACCTTACTAGTGCAAGTAATATAAATTATCGTGCCTTGCTGGTGCGGTAATGCTAAATTATCGTATAGCAAATTCGTACTTGAAAGGATCATAATGCTTTACGAAATAATATACTCAATAAGTTGATAATTTACTCAGAAATTTGACTCCGGGTCAAGTCATTTTATGTGACTGACCAGAGTCAAGTCAAGTCATTCAAAAAGTGAGACCATATAATAGTCACGTCATTACACCAGTCGTTACAAGAATTCCCTTGTTTGATATGGAGCCTCATGCACGATGCAGCTGCCGATAAAGAAGTAATGGGTCAAGGGCTCGATACCATATACGTCAGCTACATCTAGCGCAGTTCGACCACACGTTCACGCTACGTGATCTGTCGAAAACATAGACACTTTTACCGTAATTGATTAATTATACCAAATTTGAAGAAAAAACAATTCCTGTTTAAAGCGATGTTTAGAAAATGTTTTATTCTAGTGTATTTATACACGCTTTGTTTTTAATGCAATCTGCAACTCCATTAAGGGTATTATAGCAGTTTATTATTTGTTTGTGGGGTATTCATGGTGTTTGTCGACTACTATGGTCATTTACACCAGGCCAATTTTCATCATTTTTATTCCGTTGCTGCCGGCTTGTAGCACGGCCCACTTCAAGGCTTTTATAAGACACCGCGCACAAGGATGAGATGGCGAGGAGGAACCTAGATAAACCTCCAACACTCAGGTAGGAATTCTGGAGTCGACCTCAGTAGTACTCGCACCCGCAACCCATTGGTGTTGCAGTTGTGGATTATACAACTACGCTATCTCGCCACCTCTAATAGTAGTGATATCCTTGTAAATACCCACTCACTTCAAGTTGCAGTACAAGGTGTAAGGTGAATGATTTTAAGTATGTTGTGGGTCAGGACGCTGCGTGCCATCACTTGATTTTGAAATGAGGGATACATTACTTTGACTGAAGCGAAATGGCTGCTGAATGGTGCTAAAAAGGTGCAGTTTTGAAACCAGGGGTAACCGAAAATTAGGCCACTACTGTGGAGCCTGATCCAGACAGGTTGTGTATGACAGCTGAACTGATAAACAATTCTGCATCAGGAGCTAAATAAAATGACGCACTAATTCTATTCAGGAATAAAGATGTTTAGGGAGGTTTTACACAGGTGCGATTCGCGATACTGGACAGTGCGAAAGCTGTAGCGTAACTGAAACAGTCGGACATTACGTCATTCACTGCACCAAATATGAAGGCCAATAAGAGAGGCCGTTCCTTTCCGCTTGTAATCATTACTGGTCAATGCTCTCACCATGGGTACTCTGACATAATCTTCCCTGCTAACTGGTCAAGATTTATAAATACATAAAACGATATATAATACTCTCATCATAGATCTGGTGCAAAAGACCATTAGAAATCGACCATTAATATTAAACCCACACAACAACAACAACAACAACCACACAGGTACGTAGTAGATCCCTGAAAACTGTTCTTCATTCTATCATTCGTCAATTGAATATTCCTCTTGCCGAAAAATCTCAATTTGGCTCGGTTCATTCCGTCTTGGTGGAGATAACCAACACTGAATTCAACCTGTTCTGAACACTATCGTAAACTGCATCTATCCATACTATCAGTCACTCCATGACTTCCTGTTGATTAGCAGCTCCCTCAAACATCTCTACAATGCGTGCATATATGCAGCAGGAAATGCTCAATTAGAGCGTTTGCAGTTTAACGAAACCGGTCTTTGTAGTTTCACCCGAATTCGGAGTCCACGGCCGTAACCGACAGAGCTGTGGAATCGGAGTCGTGAAAAAATACTGGCTGGAGTCGGGGTCGGAGTTTGTGAAAATGCTCATGACTCCGACTCCAACTCCTTTAATATATGAAAGCAAGTGCTTTTAAAGGTCTCTTAAAATTACTCATGATAAATAAAATAGGATTTGTATGTACCAACAATCACTGTTATTAGTAATGATATTGACAAAATTGGACATTATTTGCAAATTGCAATTCAGTTTCATAGAGGAAAAACGATGCAAGATGCATCTTCGGGACTAACGCAAAATTGCGGATGCAATAAAAAGTTGGTGCAATTTTTGGAATTATGGCATGATACCGTGATAGAGTAAATAAATCGTATGGTTTTGTATGTAACAACATCCCTTGTAAAATTGATGCAAATATGACCAAACGCTGCTTCCCACTTTACAAAATTAAAAATATTGCTAGTAATAAGTAGCTCAGCCGCTTGGGTCGAACAAATCTTCAATAAAGAGTGCCAGCAGAGTCCTATAGTCCATGCGTTGTTGACTAAGTGCATGTAGATATATGCTATTCGACTACCTAAATTTCCTTTCCGACCATCTTTTAATATTGAGAGTGTGTGTGCTTGTCATCAGTATAGTGTATAGTGAGAAAATTTGTACACCTCTGTATTAGTTGCTGACTCATACACAAGTGCCACAATTTTATTGTTCCATCCATATTTTTATTATACAGGATGGGATATTTATCATGTTTGAATGATTCATACATATTAGGGAATGTCCGTGGCTTGTCTATGTTATAAGAACTTATAACATATGAAAAGGAAGGATATTTCGAAATAAATGCTTCCATGTAGGACAGTGAATATTTAGAGCTATGCCACAATGAAACAATTTTGCATGCCATCGTGAATAATATGTTTGCATATATTTAATAGTTATATGAAAGTCATTAAACCATCACTGTGACATAAACTTTTCGAAGTAAATTTGTAGTACTGTTGGAGTCGGAGTTGAATTCGGAGTCGGAGCCGGAGTCGGATCCGGTACGTTTAAAGACTCGGGAGTCGGAGTCGGAGTTGGGGTCGGTATATTGACAATGTCTGTAGTCGGATTCGGAGTTGGAGTCGGTGGTAAAATTTACCAACTTCATAGCCCTGGTAGTCAGAATATAAATTGGAGGGCGACAAAAATTTGATGGGGTAAAAGACGACCCCCTTTTAAAAATATGAAAATAGATAGTAGATTTATAATGGTCTTGGACGGGCACGTATTGGGCGATCTTTCATGTCACTACCTCCGCGCGAAGCGGGAAAAATTGCAAAGTTAATGGATGAATATGGTCAATAATATTGTTACTTGCATTGGTCCTGGGCACCTCATAGGGCGATCAACCGAACTTCTGGGATGCTTCGTCCCCTAGACATCCCATATCACGGCTACTCGAGCGCCCGACTTCTTTGGCATGTATAATCACTAAACAGTTAAGCACGCAGTGTATGACTAATATAGTGGCGCGAAGTGCGAAGGTATGTCCTAATCTATGACTGAATTTTGTCTATAATATTAGTAATTGTCAGAGGTGGTCAGTAACGAAGTACTTCTACTTTTTCGAAGTACTCAAGTAGTTTTCCTCTACTTCTGGTACTTACTCACGTAGACCTGATTTTCGCTACTTCTACTTCGTAATATTTTGTGATCCACTTACTTACTTTTCGCTATTTTCAGTTTGTCAAGTAGAAGTAGTTTAATACTACAATCAGGAAGATAGCCTGAGGAATTTCGGGGCTATTTTCACGGAGTATCAACATTTAATTTTCATAAAAGTTGATTAAAGCCCAGAATTATCGTGGCGCTTCGAGAACAGCAAATATGGAGTAACCAGTATGATTTCACGAAAGTATCGGCAAATATTATTTAGGTAGCGCGTTGCGTGGTTCCGTTCACACCGCATTGTCACCCATATGAAGTATTTCATCACAGTATACATGGCTCATCATAACGTTTGAAACTGATGTTTCGCAATATAGCATTTACTTATCATATCGTGATCTAGCTGTCCATGGCGTGTCCTAATCTGGAAAAATGGACTCTGGCTTTTATTAGTTTTAGACCTGTTTTAGCATACCATCTTTGAATCTTTCTGGAATTAAGACATGAAATACATTTTCCGCTTTTAGAAGTAGTATTTATATTTCACTTTCAATTCCCAGTATCATACTTTGAGTTCTAATTAGTATCAGTTCTTTTGTCTGGATAACATACATGTTGAAGTATATAACAGCAAGTGTAGTAATGCCTTTAATTTCCGGAAATAAAGCTACATAATATGGGATTTTTACGATCCACCAGTAGTTAGTATGATCGCTCGTGACGGGCTATGGGTTCTTATGGGCGCGGCGGTGACCTGCCTGAAAAACTCGTGGTGATGACCCCACCCTTTGAGACCCCCCTTGCGGTGGTGACCTGCCATTGTTTCTTATGGGTGCGGTGATGATACCACCCTTTCAGGTATAGGCTGCGGTGATGATATACCTTGAAAACTCGTGTTGGTGACCCCACCCTTTCGGTAGAGGCTGCGGTGATGACCTGCCGTCTCGTATTCGAGGGAATCCTAACGTTTACGGTGAATACGACTTCGATATATCGTTATTCTTATGGACGCGGCGATGATTCGCACTTTCGGTATAGGCTGCGGCGGTGATTCGCCGTGAAAACTCGTGGTCGTGACTCGCCTTTTTTGCTATAGGCTGCGGCGGTGATGCGCCATGTATTCTTACGGGATCTGTGGTGACTCGCCATGTGTTCTTATGGGTGCGGTCGTGATTCGTACTTTCAGGCATCTCTCGTGCGGTGTTGAATATGTACGAGTCACCAACAATAACCGCACAAACGGAAACGTGGCTTGTTGTGAGGATTAAGCAGTGCGACCTATATTTCGAATGACCTGCGCGCTGAATTGTTTCACGGCCAACCGCGTGCTACTATCGAATATTACACTATTCCATTCAGTGCGAAATAGTTTGCTAAATCTAGGAGTCACTTCCAAGGTAATATTTTGGTAATTAGTTTACCACAGAGCCGGTGTAGACGGCGTTTCGAATATCAACAATAACCGCATTCACAAACTAACACTTCAAAAATGTGTGAAATAGTTTGCAAACCCTGCGATCGCTGACAAGATAATGTCTCGGACATAGCCATCTTTCGCGGCTTCGTGTTACAGGCATATCGATCGCTCACGCGGTGAAATATTCGTGAGCATCACTCGCAGAATTATATTTTGGTAATTATTTAGTCACAGAGCCGGCGTAGACGACGATTCCAACACCAACAATAACCGTGCACACAAACTAACACTTCAAAAAAGGTGTGAAATATTTGTAAAATGCTACGATCACTCACAAGATAATGTCCCAGACATAACCATCATTCGTGACTTGATGTTACATACATACCAATCGCTCACAAGGTAATATTTTGATAGTTTGGTACGGAACTTGATTTCACTCGTAAGATTTATTAAGTAACGAATAACAGACCGCCAGTGTCGGTAACTTGAATAGCGACAAATTGTCACTTATTTCCGCTCTAACCCTAATCCTTTGTGAAGTGAACGCTTATTCAAAAGGGTGTGATATAATTTTAAAATCCAACGACCACTCACCGGATAATGCTTCAGACATATAGCAATCCCTCATACCCGCTCACAAGGTAATATTTCGGTAATAAGTTTGTCACAGAGCCGTCGCAGACGGTGATTCGAAAACCAACAATTTGTCACTCGCCCGCGATCGCTATATGTTTCACGCCTCCAGAATAGTGGCTGACTTTAGTTGCGTGATAAGATCCATGAAAATATTCAATCAATGTGTTAGTTTATCAACTTGAAATGAAACTCACTACACAAATCAAGTCGATTCGTATCTGAATGTTTTAAATCGGTACAACTCTAATCCTTTGACAAATCCCTTAACGCGTTTTTGTTGAATCGAACGTAACCCGAATATTACTGACGCCGACTTTCAGCCGCATCGAATTATTCGCACATTCCGCGCCACTGTTTTCACACTTATAGAATCAATACCAACTATAACTCTACAAGAATCAAGAATCACAAGTATGTGCATTACACAGTTATTGTCTTTATTAACTTGAAATCAAACACTTAACAAAAACACGCAACTAATCATTTGGCGACTCTAACATTACCAAAAAATTCCAGTATTGTTGATTGAAAATCCCTGAGTCATTATTATCAAAAATGTTATAGTACCGCATCGGAATCCATTCGCGGGATGTACTAAAGGTAAATCCAGATAATCCAAAATGAAATATTTGGACTTTGACAAACATGACTACCAACTTTGATCCAGTCACATTTCAAGATCATACTTTGAAACAATCCTTGAAACTTACAACTCTATTCACGACTGAGTTTTCCGTTTATCAAATAGAGTTTCAGTAAATACTATCGCGATATTTTAATGTGTTACTACACACAATAGAATCAATCAATGAAATAGCACCTGTTGTAAATATTTCTAACTTGACAACCACTTGTGCATACCACGATCGACTTGTGACGCGATGAGTTAAATCGGAATATTTCAATCTATTTGTCGAAACCTTGAACAAACTATCAGGTTATTTTTTGTTGCAATCGAGTGAACGAAAATAGTATTACGTCTCAACATTTCAACATCTCCCCATACACAAAAGAGTAAAATACAAAAAAACCTTGTCAAGTCAATCCGTTTGTAACTTACCCAACCAAAACAAAAAGTAATTACTTCTCGGTGTCGGCGACTAGAGATTAACATATGTTTTGAGTATATGATATTTGAATGTCTGACCAACGTAGTTACGAATTCATTTCTTACGATCGAACACCGGTATTACATTGAAAGTTATCATGCTGTAAACATAAGGATTGACACATGGATTTGACATATGTAATAGTTGATCATGACTTGATTATTAAATTATTCGCGTTAATTAGACCCGGTGTTGCGGTAAAGGTTATTATGACAGCAACAAACTTTTCACCACCGTGGTTATCAACATATTGATTTGTAAAACTATGTGTGTCTGAAATGTTCTTGGTTTGAAAGATATTCCGTGTTGGTACAAATCACTCTGTCTATTACGGATATCAGAAAATATTTTTACAAATGTAGTTGTTTCCAGTAACCAAGACTAAAGATGACACAACAATTTCGTTTGGAATATCTTTACTGGACGCATCCTATTCTACTAGACTTGAGTAATACACAAAACTCATAGCATTAACAAAATCGCAATAGGCGCTACACTGAAATCTACAAAATGTGTTTGTATTGTTACTCAAAGTAGTGATCATAAATTATCATTTAAATAAGTAATTGTAATCATAAAACCAAACTTGTGAAAGTCATTACCATAACAAAAGAATATTGTAGGTTGCTTGCTAAATGTATGCCGGAAATATTTGTAGAACGCTCACGACCAAAGAAATCGGAAATTTCTCCCCATTGTCATTCGTCAAAGTATATGTTGTCACAATACTCATCCCGTAAAAGATCTTACTTTTATGTGATTGAATCGCCGGTAATTAACTCGCTAAATCAAACCATAAGGAAATTTCACTCAGTCATCGGATTATGATATTAAACAGCGTCGCTTAATCGGCGTAGAGCGTTTTTCTAAATGCAAATCATACCTGACCAACAGAAAACAATTGTCACTCACCTTGTAATGAAACCAAGCGGTGGGCCTTCGTTCAATATTTTGTTTGTGTCAAATACTTTGCAATTAACACACACACTGGAGTGGTTGAGCTTTACATCATCAAGCTGTCATCTGTAAATCGAGATCACATCCGACTTGTAACTGTATCGTTTACCTAACCGAGTTGTATGCACAGTTTCATATTTTTATCATTTAGTGATTGCTGAACATACCAAACGATACACATTCACTTCCGAAATACTGCGTTGATCTCAATTCCCTTTGTCGTGATAACCGAAGTACATTTGTTTCGAATTCGTAACAGCCGACTTTTCTATGACACGATAAATTTTGACAAGTTATGCTTAGAAGATTGGTTGCATATCGCGAAAAATAACATACTGCTCATATTGATACTGTTAATCGGTATTTTCACGCGAGTCGATTTTCAAATGAGTAAAATTTATTACATGAGTTTCTCCGCTTAATGTAAATGAAAACTCAGTCGTCTTTTAACATCACAAAGACATTGATAAAAAGTAAGCAATCAAACACAACACTTTGTACGACACTAATTATTGTTCCACACATCTCATTTCATACTAAGTGTATACGAAAGATATTCATGTTACACGAAAATATTCGCTCATGCTACAAACCTGTACAATGATTGGTGGTGTAAGGCCAGCACAATTGTGGTATCCATACGAGTTTAGTTAACACAATTTACGACACCGAGGTCGCCCCATCTTTCGTAAGACAACAAACCAAGGCTTCAGGATATGTCCATGTCATAACAATAAATCAGCTACTCCAACAACAGAGTACATATGTTTTCTAGCACGGTGCTTACATCTTACACACAAATCAACCCACTTTGCTAACGAAAAGTGCTGAGTCATCACAACAATACAACTAAAACATACTATCATACAAAATGGCCGTTATAGTTTGCACACCAACGATACATCGTACAAGTAGCAAGTCTCGAGAATCCAGTTATTCAAAAAACGTGAAAGTGTTTCTACGCCAAGTCGGTATGTTGACGAAAGCATATATTGTAATATCATGATCGATTTACATTCGTTGGTCACAAAATGTCACTACTCTAAATAATTATTTTTCACTCAAAACCTACTTGTCACCATTCGTTTCATCAAGCACGAGTTCAAGAAACCTGCTACGACATGAATTGTTATTTTTATGTTGTGTAAATAGGTAATAATTAATTTTAGTAACACTATATCAACATCATCGAGTTGCGCGAATAGATTTACATGTGGTCTTGTGGTTTTAATCGAAGTATACAGCACGGTCTAATGTAGAGTCATCTCTACTGTACAACAACTCGGTAATCGAAATGCATTAAAATTTAAACAGCGATCTTGTTTCGTCGCACCAAAAATATGTTTACTATCGCGATACTCTGCACAGGTCGTGTAAATCCTTTTCACACTCGTAATAGTATACCAACAGCTACCGGTGACAACGTTTAACAATACCAACGACACTAAAAAAACGATACCTACCCAAATAAAATTACCATTTTCACCTGGAGGTCGGTCGTTACCCGAGTAGAAATACCATTGTCCTTTGGAGATTTATCGTTTACCCAGTGTAACAAACCCCTTATCCTTTGGAAATCTATTTTTTCTCTGGGTAACAAACCTTTTTCACTTGGAAATATATTTTTTCTCTGGTTAACAAACCTTTTTCACTTGGAAATATATTTTTTCTCTGGGTAACAAACCTTTTTCACTTGGAAATATATTTTTTCTCTGGGTAACAAACCTTTTTCACTTGGAAATATATTTTTCCCCCGGGTAACAAACCTTTTTCCCTGAGCAACAAACCATTTTCACTTGGTGGTCCATCGTTTACCCGAGTAAAAATATCATTTTCTTTTGGAGATCCGGCGTTTACCCAGTGTAACAATACATTTTCACTTGGAAAAATACTTTTACCTAGGGTAACTAATCATTTTCTCCTGGGTAACAAACCCTTTTCGTCTGGAAACTATCATTTACCTGAGTACCAATACAGTTTTCACTTGGAAATCTACCTTCTCCCTGGGTAACAATATCATTTTCGTTTTGAAAACTGACAACCACACCGGACAATTTGATATTTTTGTATATTGTTACAACGGGCAGCGACAAAATATACACCAACAACGACTCCGATACATTTGCCTAATCAAATATTCACTTGCTCTGATGCATCCCATCAAAATCATTGGTTACTCACATACAATAACAATGAGCTGTTGTACATCGACATGTATGTTTTCGGAATTGGCGAATAAAGGGGTTTCCGATATGTCCGTGATGTCCGGGTTCGTGCTTTGGATTTTCCAGAGTCAAAATGCCTGAATAAAACACCTCCTCGACTTTGGTAGCTGGTTGATACACGGATAATGGTATTCGGAAAACGGATGAATTTATGTTCCCCATCGCGCCAACAACTCCGGGTTACTTGTGAGTTTCCTCAGGTCTGTTTACTATATTGTGTCTTTACTGATCAATACATGTCGCTCCAGTCAGCTGAAACCGGATCACTAATACGAAAAAGTGTGTGGGGGCCTGATCCGGATATTCACTCATGAACCAACGACCGATATTCAAGTAAACATGTTACAGACAGTGTTTTGTCTCCATGAAAAATACCAACCATCACATACAAGTAACGTCGCGATTGTTCACAAGTATTCGCGTAAACGAGGTGTACAAACAATGTGTCGGTGTACAAACATCATGGAAAACAAATTCATGTTCTCAAGTCTCATCATGCGACGACTCTGTACATGCAATGTGGGCATAGATGACTTGGAGACAGGCAAGCAGCCATATTTGGACGTAACATGGTCTTTGCAAGATTGTTCGGATTCTCAGGTAGACTTGTATCGTGATCCAGACTTCGACATAATCGGGTTGCGTAACTCGCTCAATCCCTCCGCGTATTGTTCGTCCTAACCTGCGAACTTTTTTGCTGAGGCCGCAGTGTTTCACATGGTATAATGTATTTGGTGATCATCATCGTTATCAATCTTTCACGCGCTGAATATGTCAGATGTCGCTACTCCCACATAACGACTACAGATAAACATCGTGAGCAGTGACTCCGGATTGGAATCGTAAACAGGGACTCTGTGTGTGTGTGTGAATCTTGAGTTCGATTACGATTAGATAATGTAATCCAAGGTGTGTCTCTGCGAGTTGAAGGCTTATTTCGTGTTGATCACACCGCAAGAGGGAGCTATCTCGTAATTCTATAGGTCGTTATAAAACGAGGTTGGAAACTTTCGGTCTAGTTGATCCAGCTACGTATTGAAACGGTGCACCCACACAGACCATTGAGAAAACGTTGTCGTAACCTAACCATATCCACGAGTAAATATGGGACTACGCGTAACTGTCCATAGATTCCTCTGGCCCCACACCGTGGTTTTACGACACAGGCAAGATGCGGTAGTGGAAATATTAAAAATGAAAAACGATACCTTGGTGAGATTTGATTTGGATTTTACACCTGATGAACCATACACTCGATTGATACATTGGGAGGACAACTCTATCGTCAAGGTTGAGGGAAAAGAAATGTACAGATTTGCTGGTGTTGTGGATATTCAGCGAAAATCAGGGTATATGATTGTGTATGGTTCGCATATTTGACTGAGAATATATCAACAGGCATAATGCGCTGTCAATTGTGTCATGCCGTGTGTCATCTATGCCCACATTGAATGTACAGAGTCGTCGCATGATGAGACTTGAGAACATGAATTTGTTTTCCATGATGTTTGTACACCGACACATTGTTTGTACACCTCGTTTACGCGAATACTTGTGAACAATCGCGACGTTACTTGTATGTGATGGTTGGTATTTTTCATGGAGACAAAACACTGTCTGTAACATGTTTACTTGAATATCGGTCGTTGGTTCATGAGTGAATATCCGGATCAGGCCCCCACACACTTTTTCGTATTAGTGATCCGGTTTCAGCTGACTGGAGCGACATGTATTGATCAGTAAAGACACAATATAGTAAACAGACCTGAGGAAACTCACAAGTAACCCGGAGTTGTTGGCGCGATGGGGAACATAAATTCATCCGTTTTCCGAATACCATTATCCGTGTATCAACCAGCTACCAAAGTCGAGGAGGTGTTTTATTCAGGCATTTTGACTCTGGAAAATCCAAAGCACGAACCCGGACATCACGGACATATCGGAAACCCCTTTATTCGCCAATTCCGAAAACATACATGTCGATGTACAACAGCTCATTGTTATTGTATGTGAGTAACCAATGATTTTGATGGGATGCATCAGAGCAAGTGAATATTTGATTAGGCAAATGTATCGGAGTCGTTGTTGGTGTATATTTTGTCGCTGCCCGTTGTAACAATATACAAAAATATCAAATTGTCCGGTGTGGTTGTCAGTTTTCAAAACGAAAATGATATTGTTACCCAGGGAGAAGGTAGATTTCCAAGTGAAAACTGTATTGGTACTCAGGTAAATGATAGTTTCCAGACGAAAAGGGTTTGTTACTCAGGAGAAAATGATTAGTTACCCTAGGTAAAAGTATTTTTCCAAGTGAAAATGTATTGTTACACTGGGTAAACGCCGGATCTCCAAAAGAAAATGATATTTTTACTCGGGTAAACGATGGACCACCAAGTGAAAATGGTTTGTTGCTCAGGGAAAAAGGTTTGTTACCCGGGGGAAAAATATATTTCCAAGTGAAAAAGGTTTGTTACCCAGAGAAAAAATATATTTCCAAGTGAAAAAGGTTTGTTACCCAGAGAAAAAATATATTTCCAAGTGAAAAAGGTTTGTTAACCAGAGAAAAAATATATTTCCAAGTGAAAAAGGTTTGTTACCCAGAGAAAAAATAGATTTCCAAAGGATAAGGGGTTTGTTACACTGGGTAAACGATAAATCTCCAAAGGACAATGGTATTTCTACTCGGGTAACGACCGAGCTCCAGGTGAAAATGGTAATTTTATTTGGGTAGGTATCGTTTTTTAGTGTCGTTGGTATTGTTAAACGTTGTCACCGGTAGCTGTTGGTATACTATTACGAGTGTGAAAAGGATTTACACGACCTGTGCAGAGTATCGCGATAGTAAACATATTTTTGGTGCGACGAAACAAGATCGCTGTTTAAATTTTAATGCATTTCGATTACCGAGTTGTTGTACAGTAGAGATGACTCTACATTAGACCGTGCTGAATACTTCGATTAAAACCACAAGACCACATGTAAATCTATTCGCGCAACTCGATGATGTTGATATAGTGTTACTAAAATTAATTATTACCTATTTACACAACATAAAAATAACAATTCATGTCGTAGCAGGTTTCTTGAACTCGTGCTTGATGAAACGAATGGTGACAAGTAGGTTTTGAGTGAAAAATAATTATTTAGAGTAGTGACATTTTGTGACCAACGAATGTAAATCGATCATGATATTACAATATATGCTTTCGTCAACATACCGACTTGGCGTAGAAACACTTTCACGTTTTTTGAATAACTGGATTCTCGAGACTTGCTACTTGTACGATGTATCGTTGGTGTGCAAACTATAACGGCCATTTTGTATGATAGTATGTTTTAGTTGTATTGTTGTGATGACTCAGCACTTTTCGTTAGCAAAGTGGGTTGATTTGTGTGTAAGATGTAAGCACCGTGCTAGAAAACATATGTACTCTGTTGTTGGAGTAGCTGATTTATTGTTATGACATGGACATATCCTGAAGCCTTGGTTTGTTGTCTTACGAAAGATGGGGCGACCTCGGTGTCGTAAATTGTGTTAACTAAACTCGTATGGATACCACAATTGTGCTGGCCTTACACCACCAATCATTGTACAGGTTTGTAGCATGAGCGAATATTTTCGTGTAACATGAATATCTTTCGTATACACTTAGTATGAAATGAGATGTGTGGAACAATAATTAGTGTCGTACAAAGTGTTGTGTTTGATTGCTTACTTTTTATCAATGTCTTTGTGATGTTAAAAGACGACTGAGTTTTCATTTACATTAAGCGGAGAAACTCATGTAATAAATTTTACTCATTTGAAAATCGACTCGCGTGAAAATACCGATTAACAGTATCAATATGAGCAGTATGTTATTTTTCGCGATATGCAACCAATCTTCTAAGCATAACTTGTCAAAATTTATCGTGTCATAGAAAAGTCGGCTGTTACGAATTCGAAACAAATGTACTTCGGTTATCACGACAAAGGGAATTGAGATCAACGCAGTATTTCGGAAGTGAATGTGTATCGTTTGGTATGTTCAGCAATCACTAAATGATAAAAATATGAAACTGTGCATACAACTCGGTTAGGTAAACGATACAGTTACAAGTCGGATGTGATCTCGATTTACAGATGACAGCTTGATGATGTAAAGCTCAACCACTCCAGTGTGTGTGTTTATTGCAAAGTATTTGACACAAACAAAATATTGAACGAAGGCCCACCGCTTGGTTTCATTACAAGGTGAGTGACAATTGTTTTCTGTTGGTCAGGTATGATTTGCATTTAGAAAAACGCTCTACGCCGATTAAGCGACGCTGTTTAATATCATAATCCGATGACTGAGTGAAATTTCCTTATGGTTTGATTTAGCGAGTTAATTACCGGCGATTCAATCACATAAAAGTAAGATATTTTACGGGATGAGTATTGTGACAACATATACTTTGACGAATGACAATGGGGAGAAATTTCCGATTTCTTTGGTCGTGAGCGTTCTACAAATATTTCCGGCATACATTTAGCAAGCAACCTACAATATTCTTTTGTTATGGTAATGACTTTCACAAGTTTGGTTTTATGATTACAATTACTTATTTAAATGATAATTTATGATCACTACTTTGAGTAACAATACAAACACATTTTGTAGATTTCAGTGTAGCGCCTATTGCGATTTTGTTAATGCTATGAGTTTTGTGTATTACTCAAGTCTAGTAGAATAGGATGCGTCCAGTAAAGATATTCCAAACGAAATTGTTGTGTCATCTTTAGTCTTGGTTACTGGAAACAACTACATTTGTAAAAATATTTTCTGATATCCGTAATAGACAGAGTGATTTGTACCAACACGGAATATCTTTCAAACCAAGAACATTTCAGACACACATAGTTTTACAAATCAATATGTTGATAACCACGGTGGTGAAAAGTTTGTTGCTGTCATAATAACCTTTACCGCAACACCGGGTCTAATTAACGCGAATAATTTAATAATCAAGTCATGATCAACTATTACATATGTCAAATCCATGTGTCAATCCTTATGTTTACAGCATGATAACTTTCAATGTAATACCGGTGTTCGATCGTAAGAAATGAATTCGTAACTACGTTGGTCAGACATTCAAATATCATATACTCAAAACATATGTTAATCTCTAGTCGCCGACACCGAGAAGTAATTACTTTTTGTTTTGGTTGGGTAAGTTACAAACGGATTGACTTGACAAGGTTTTTTTGTATTTTACTCTTTTGTGTATGGGGAGATGTTGAAATGTTGAGATGTAATACTATTTTCGTTCACTCGATTGCAACAAAAAATAACCTGATAGTTTGTTCAAGGTTTCGACAAATAGATTGAAATATTCCGATTTAACTCATCGCGTCACAAGTCGATCGTGGTATGCACAAGTGGTTGTCAAGTTAGAAATATTTACAACAGGTGCTATTTCATTGATTGATTCTATTGTGTGTAGTAACACATTAAAATATCGCGATAGTATTTACTGAAACTCTATTTGATAAACGGAAAACTCAGTCGTGAATAGAGTTGTAAGTTTCAAGGATTGTTTCAAAGTATGATCTTGAAATGTGACTGGATCAAAGTTGGTAGTCATGTTTGTCAAAGTCCAAATATTTCATTTTGGATTATCTGGATTTACCTTTAGTACATCCCGCGAATGGATTCCGATGCGGTACTATAACATTTTTGATAATAATGACTCAGGGATTTTCAATCAACAATACTGGAATTTTTTGGTAATGTTAGAGTCGCCAAATGATTAGTTGCGTGTTTTTGTTAAGTGTTTGATTTCAAGTTAATAAAGACAATAACTGTGTAATGCACATACTTGTGATTCTTGATTCTTGTAGAGTTATAGTTGGTATTGATTCTATAAGTGTGAAAACAGTGGCGCGGAATGTGCGAATAATTCGATGCGGCTGAAAGTCGGCGTCAGTAATATTCGGGTTACGTTCGATTCAACAAAAACGCGTTAAGGGATTTGTCAAAGGATTAGAGTTGTACCGATTTAAAACATTCAGATACGAATCGACTTGATTTGTGTAGTGAGTTTCATTTCAAGTTGATAAACTAACACATTGATTGAATATTTTCATGGATCTTATCACGCAACTAAAGTCAGCCACTATTCTGGAGGCGTGAAACATATAGCGAT
The DNA here is from genome assembly GCF_051294905.1 of Botryllus schlosseri. NCBI lineage: Eukaryota > Metazoa > Chordata > Ascidiacea > Stolidobranchia > Styelidae > Botryllus > Botryllus schlosseri. Next base: position 17,202,250 of record NC_137250.1, on the reverse strand, counting down.
CGCGGGCGAGTGACAAATTGTTGGTTTTCGAATCACCGTCTGCGACGGCTCTGTGACAAACTTATTACCGAAATATTACCTTGTGAGCGGGTATGAGGGATTGCTATATGTCTGAAGCATTATCCGGTGAGTGGTCGTTGGATTTTAAAATTATATCACACCCTTTTGAATAAGCGTTCACTTCACAAAGGATTAGGGTTAGAGCGGAAATAAGTGACAATTTGTCGCTATTCAAGTTACCGACACTGGCGGTCTGTTATTCGTTACTTAATAAATCTTACGAGTGAAATCAAGTTCCGTACCAAACTATCAAAATATTACCTTGTGAGCGATTGGTATGTATGTAACATCAAGTCACGAATGATGGTTATGTCTGGGACATTATCTTGTGAGTGATCGTAGCATTTTACAAATATTTCACACCTTTTTTGAAGTGTTAGTTTGTGTGCACGGTTATTGTTGGTGTTGGAATCGTCGTCTACGCCGGCTCTGTGACTAAATAATTACCAAAATATAATTCTGCGAGTGATGCTCACGAATATTTCACCGCGTGAGCGATCGATATGCCTGTAACACGAAGCCGCGAAAGATGGCTATGTCCGAGACATTATCTTGTCAGCGATCGCAGGGTTTGCAAACTATTTCACACATTTTTGAAGTGTTAGTTTGTGAATGCGGTTATTGTTGATATTCGAAACGCCGTCTACACCGGCTCTGTGGTAAACTAATTACCAAAATATTACCTTGGAAGTGACTCCTAGATTTAGCAAACTATTTCGCACTGAATGGAATAGTGTAATATTCGATAGTAGCACGCGGTTGGCCGTGAAACAATTCAGCGCGCAGGTCATTCGAAATATAGGTCGCACTGCTTAATCCTCACAACAAGCCACGTTTCCGTTTGTGCGGTTATTGTTGGTGACTCGTACATATTCAACACCGCACGAGAGATGCCTGAAAGTACGAATCACGACCGCACCCATAAGAACACATGGCGAGTCACCACAGATCCCGTAAGAATACATGGCGCATCACCGCCGCAGCCTATAGCAAAAAAGGCGAGTCACGACCACGAGTTTTCACGGCGAATCACCGCCGCAGCCTATACCGAAAGTGCGAATCATCGCCGCGTCCATAAGAATAACGATATATCGAAGTCGTATTCACCGTAAACGTTAGGATTCCCTCGAATACGAGACGGCAGGTCATCACCGCAGCCTCTACCGAAAGGGTGGGGTCACCAACACGAGTTTTCAAGGTATATCATCACCGCAGCCTATACCTGAAAGGGTGGTATCATCACCGCACCCATAAGAAACAATGGCAGGTCACCACCGCAAGGGGGGTCTCAAAGGGTGGGGTCATCACCACGAGTTTTTCAGGCAGGTCACCGCCGCGCCCATAAGAACCCATAGCCCGTCACGAGCGATCATACTAACTACTTCCACCATATTTTTTATGACCGTTTATTAATCGCGCAAAGTGTTTACACCGTATCCTGTACAAGTTCTCCGTATTGCTCTTCGACTAAACTACGGGCCTTACAATATATGGCGGACGGCGCCATACCATGATATTTTCTAAAATGTACTGTTCGAGTGAACAGAGGATTAGTATCGCCTTTCCATATCAATACTATCATTTTCATCCCATGATGCGGACAAATGCTTAATTGCTTGTGCTGTCTAAAATTGGATACCCCCCGGTATGCATCAATATGTATCAAGTTCTGCACCGTTTGCATAGCTCAATTTGCAGCTATTGACAATCCATGCGAACGAATTACGATGGTTTCAAATATACTTACTTACTTGAGTAGATTTAAAGTCAGTAAAGTCTACTTCTACTTCAAGTAGTTTTAGGTTGCTTATGGAACAAGTACTTCTACTCGTACTTGAGTAGATTTTTTTGTCGCTACTTCTACTTCTACTTGAGTAGCTTTCTTGACTACTTTGACCACCTCTGGTAATTGTACATCATATAATTGCCCACTTGATCAGATTTACCGGTAGAGCTAAGGGAGATGGTGTCTTCGTAAAATGAACACGTTAATGATATACTATTGAATAATTATACATCTACGGGGAGCGGGCGTTGTTAATACTTAATCGGTTGCATGTTGTTATTTCGTTACCTGCCGGCTGCTATATAGTTAAAAGATATTGGAATAGCACAAATGTACTAGACTAAACAAAAAGAAGAACCTCTTTCGTGAGACACACACGATTCCAAGCTAATCACTAAGTGCGGCATTTTCTCAATTGCCAAGGCAGGACTATTCGGTTCTGACCATTTAGGCACGTGTATGAACAACTGGAAATTGGATGTATATATATATATATCAACGGTGCCGAAATGCCTATATCTATATATTAAACTAAATTCAAAAAATTTCTGGGTGATTAGGTACATTAAAGCCAAGACATGCAGCGTGATATTAAATCACGCCAAGCGCGAAAATAATTTCAAGTTGAAAGATTCTTCCAAAAATACTTTATAAATCTATGTTTACGTAAGAAATATATTTGGGGTAAATTCGGGCTCTCCCGGGGGGTTTGGCGTGCGATTCTATTACGGGCCTGCATATATACATTATCATTACAGGATTGACCGGTACAGCTTATAGAAGCGGAGTCTTCGAAGATTTAGAATGCACACAATTATTCATCTTGAACTATATCTTCATAGCACACGGTAAGACTATTCATGAGTTTCTGGAGGGTGGGCGACGGGGCGGCCACTTGTAATTACTTGATTGAATCATGCTGTTACTTCGTGACCTCCGGACAAAGTTGCAGCCACTCAAAAGATCGTCAACACGTCCGTGATGAGCGGATATTGGTTTCTGAGAATCCGAATCCGTCCGACAGCTTGGGTCTCTCTGAGGAACAATCCGTCCGAATCCCAGAGACCTCATCCAAAAATCCACGCGAGTCCTAACATGATCGTTCAGTATCTTAAAAATCCAAATTGAAATATATTTTCCGAAGAATCCTAATTGTACGGCTCGCGATCTAAGACACAGCTCGGGCATATGGTTGGGTTAGCTCATGATTTATGATTTCTTAGACATTTGACCGAGCAACTTTTAGATTGCTACCAGTCCTATCACAAGGTATTCACTGTCTGATTTTGGTGTCAAGCTGCACATTTTTTTTCTTTGGGCTTGATATCAAAATTCATATCTGGTCGAAACTATCCAAAATATCCGAAGCGAAAGTTACCACTATCCGAAAATATCCGAAACAAAATCTGCTAAAGAATCCGAATTCGATCAGACTGTCTCAAAATTGTGCAGAATCCGGTCCGAATGCTATCCGAGTCCGTCCGATGCTCATCACTGCAACACGTACCACAACCGATTGAATGAGAAATGTCTTTGGTGAGATGCTCACGATTCCAAGTATGCATTTATTCACGGGGCCCAATATTTACTGCCTATGAACGACGCGTTGTACCGCGGGACTCAGATTGCGAGGACAGGGCCTTCCCGCGTGATATTCGTTCGAGGCTTTATCGCCGGCGATCTTTCTGAGATCACACTTCTTGTTGGCTAAAACTTATTTGCCTTTGTGTGTCTTTTTGGCGCCGAAAAGCTGGTGCCTAATAGTCCCGCATAGGCAGCGCACACGAATACAATTAGATATAATTCTGTACATCATGCGTAATTTTATTCAGGCCTATTATTTCATTTGGATTTATCAAGAGGCGCGTACTCAACAATTAAAAAACTACGGAAACCATACATCGCACGTAGCGCGAAGAAAAATTTCTATTTTATTACGTCCGCTCAAAAATACTCGATCTTGTATTTATTTACGAAAAATGTTGGAGGCATGGTCTATTTGGCCCCCTCCTGGCTACGCCAATGAGTTTTCGACGCTAGACCTGCGATTTTAAAGCTAGAGGCGTACTGATGCCTTATCAATCATGAAATCCGACGCCACTGGGCTTGAAATATATATATGCACAATCCGCACCTAACGGTTTCAAATAAGCCAGATAAAGAATTATCATAGTACCAGTGGCGTAGCAGCCACTTGGCGGTTCTGGCTCTGCGCCAGGGGCGGCAGGCTCCAAGGGGCGGCAAAATGAGGCTGCTGGTCGACCTCAATGACCAATTTGTCAAAACTATAGAGATGAAAATCGGTGGTCCCTATTCTTAGAAAAGGATTGAAATTTAAATCTGTCAGCAGCGATCTGTTCATAGATTTGTTAATTCCACTTTTGGTTTAGTTTCAGGACAGACAATGCTGGCAGCATCATAAGCATGTTAGCTTCAAACACGCTTCTACTGTGTGTAGATAAAATATAGATACCCTAATTCTACGCATACAGAGAACGAATCTACCTAAAACAAGCACGAATCTACCTAAAACAAGCACGAATCGTTTTTTATAAGCACATCACTGAAAAAATTAAAAATGGAGTGGCCAATCTGAAATCACACTCGTGATCCGAATTACGTCAATCTCGTTTAGGATTTCGGTGATTTTTAGCAGATTAAACCTTTCAAACTGCGTGAGCTTTAATATCGGGCTGTTGCGCCAGACATTGAACATAAAAATAATATAGGAAGTATTTACCTAAGAACAGTGATTCTCTAACTTTGCAAGACACGCTCCCTTATGATGGTGAAAGATTGCGCGTCCCCCTTATCGTCATATCACCAAACGAAACCAGGATGGTAGCAAATCTAACGGGTAGCTTGATGGCATGGAAGGCTACGACTGTGGATGGGAGATTTTTAAATTTAAAATTCAGGCTAAATACAGAGCAACAATTGTGAATTGGATGTAAATCGCACGGAGCGCGAAAAAAATTTTCAGTTGATCTCAGCCTCCCGCCCTTTTTCAGATGCTTGCACGCCCTCAAGGGGGCGTGCCCTCCAGTTTGAGAACCACTTCCTTAAAAATATCATGGTGAAATATACTAAAAAGTTTAATCAAGTCCCTGCATTAATTCGATTTTTCGTACGCATTTTATCAATATTTTTTAGTTTCTTTAGACTCTCGCGGGCCGCACAAAACGATGTTGTGGGCCGCATGCGGCCGGCGGGCCGTAGTTTGCCCGCCCCTGGCCTAGCGGGATAACCGCGGATACCAGATTTCGAGTCTTTGGTCTGAGTCAGCCAGGGATCGAGCCCACGACCTACCGATCAAGAAGCCGAACGCATCATCATTACACTAAATCGCTCGGCACAGTGCAAACAGCCGGCTAAAAGAAGCGTAATTGGTAGTCCTATAGCTGGCGTCCCGTGAGCTGAAATTTAATCAAATAGGTCTCAATCGAAAGCTAGTGTCGCGCTGATTCCGAAAACACGAATTAAAATATTAACATGGCGATGGAACCACTCCGAAATAGCCGTCAATGCCGATTGTTCCGAGAGTTCGCAGAAAAAGGCGAATGCCTGGCGAACAATCAGAAGATGCTAGCCTCAGTGTTGTTGAAGAAGTTAGACGATGCATGTTTCAAGCATTGAACACATGAACAGATCTAAACTTGAAGCTGGTACTAGGTTTACCGGCATACACCACTTGAATGATATGTTTGGAATTTTGAATTCCCACGCGCTGCTGCAAAGCGAAAGTCACAATTTATTCACCAGCGCTTTTAGAAGCACTTGTGACGACGAGGTGGACTTTTTGGAGCTAGCTGCGAAAATTGTCATGCCTTATACCTTCGAATTAGGGATCATATAAATCAGAAGATTGCTAGCTTTTCGTACAGACCAATATGAGGCCTCTAGGACGAACATAGATTAAGACATGATCATATGAAGTTGTTCAACTTGAGACTTTAAAAGGGTTAAGACTAAACAGGGATATCTAAAACTTCGGGATGGGACACGGTTTTAAGGGGCGCCAGACTAAGAGAGACTAAGAGGCTAAGAGACTAAGAGGCTGCTGCGGAGCAGTGAAACCACGTTTGATCGTAATGCAACAGCGTTTGATGTTTTACAGTGGTTAGTTAATGCAAAGCTGCTTGATTTGACACCATATTTATGCTCATATCTGAAACTTTATCCTGACCATTTGTGTTTCAATTGCGAGCTGTGTGAGGAGCTTCTCAAAGCTCAAACTGATTAAGTCTTATTTACGTTTTACCATGAATGATGATCGGTTATCAGCTCTATCCATTCTGTCTATAGAAAGAGACTACGTTCAAAAACTTGAATTTGGGATGTTATCGCTGATTTTGCTTTGAGGCAGCTATTGACTTTCTATATACACAATACATTCGTTCGCTATTTCTCGTCTTTATTATTTTTGGCCACATTAACGTTGAGACGGTGAGGCCGAGACGCGACATATTATTCGTAATTATTTCATTGACAAGATTGCTTGAACATGAATCTATGTCGAAATTTGCTGCGGTCTACTAGGGGGGCGGCATTTTATGCAAGAGCCAGGGGCGGCAGCACATGCTGCTACGCCAGTGCATAGTACTGCAATACCTCATCACCCGGCGGAGCCGCGGAGCATCTAAACTGATCCCCGGTTGGGATCGACTACATGCTCTGCACTCTGAAGATGTCGAGATGCACTGGGAATTGTCACAAATGCAGAAACTGATTATATACATTATGATTCTATTTTATTCATGGATTTTAAACCAGGAGCGATTCGTCGATAGAATTGGTTCGATTGAAGAACTATCATTTACTTATGTCCTGCCAAAATGGAATCTCCTCATCAACCAACTTCTACTGACGTTGGACATGCATGCGAAGCAGCGGCCTACAGTCGTACACGGTACATTGTAACAACATTTCCGTCAGGAGGCGTTGGTAGAATTTCAACAGCGTTATTCAAGTTGAATCTTACAAGTCTGAATTTTTGTGGTGCTGCATTGTCACAGGCCTAGATGCACCTGACTTCATTTTATCACGTCAGGATAAACATTGAATATCTATTTTCCAAGTTGCGACTCACCTGTACATAATATGTAGCAAAGTCCGTATGAAATCTGAATGAGGCATGCAAACCCCGAGCAATCTGGATAATTGGAGACACATGCTCGAAAAGGATGCCCATCAAAAGGATTACCAATGATTACCTCATTAGAATGCACGGAAAGTAGACCTTATAACGCTAAAAAGAGACAGTTCGCAGCTCGAGCGAATTGCCGATGACGACAATCTGTCAGAGGTGTGGGTGCACTTAACGTTATCAGATGCATCTAATCAAATCCTGCCATCCCTGATATGTAGTCCTACACAAGTAACGACAATCTGTCAGAGGTGTGCCTGTGCACTTAACGTTATCCGAATACATCTAATCAGATCCTGTCAACGCTGATATGTGCACAAGTACAGTCGCAAACTCACATAGTCATTATTTATAAAATTCCCAATGATTCCTATCGGCAGGGCGATCATGACGCCGTATCAACGATGGTAAAGTGTCGCATCGACTTGAAACGTTCCATAGATAAACAATGCAGTGCGGATGGTTGCAATATTGCGAAAAGGTTCACGTTCGTTTGATCCCACATGCAAAATCTGGGCCGTCTAATTTGTACATCGCCATGGCGTATGTTTACCAGAGATGAGCGGATTTGAAATTTCTATGTCCTAATCCAATCCAAATCCGAACCTTCAAATCCAAATCCATATCCTAATCCATAACTTTTTCATATTCAAGTCCATGTCCAATCCTAATCCGATTCCAACTGGAAATTCAGAAAAAATACTAATTTATGCAATGGAGGTATTCGAAAATTTTCTTTCACCACCAACAATTCACTTGATTCAAAATAACCTAGTAACCATAAGTACATTAATAACTGATCTGAATAAAGTTTGTCGCCATTCGTCACCTGACATTTCAATCTCCCAGAAAATAGGTAGTGTAATAGATAGTGTAATAGATAGTGTAATGGTTATGCGTCCGGCTTCTCGAGCGGTAGGTCGTGGGTTCGATCCCCGGCCGGGTCATACCAAAGACTCGAAAAATGGTATCCGCAGCTATCTAGCTAGGCGCTCAGCAATCACGGATAGCATGGAGGAGAAAAAAAACGGGGGCGCAGACTAGATGACCTCATGGGGCCGTATCGCAACTCCGTCGCCAAAGCATCTCGATGGTGCAGGCGAGAAAGAATATCATCTCTCTCTCTCTCTCTCTAGGTAAATCCAATCCAAATCCTAATCCGTTCTGAAAAAAATGTCTAATCCAAATCCAATCCAAATCCGACAAAATTTCACAAATCCTGTTTTTTCAAAACCTAATCCTAATCCATGCTCATCTCTGATGTTTACCGAATTTGTGATCGACTATAGAAGCCCAAATGTGTCCCCATATGTACATCGTCGACAAAGAGTATACGCAAGATGACAAGACTTAGTTATCTACCTATGAAATCAGAATGATTTCAAAGGCAAATTCAAATATTTATAGTACTTGGCTTGCAGGATAATCACAGACGAATTACCTTTAACGGTCGAATTGTAGCCCTCACTGCACCAGGGAGAGTTTGACAACTATAGTCAAATCCAAGGAAAGTACATCGATCTCCAATCTTTGAAAGTCATGATAAGCACTGCCGAATTGAACACTACGTTCATGTTATATATGCACTGCCGCAGCTGAATTTTGCCTTGAAGCGCAGACGAATGCTCTGCCATCACCATGACCAGAACGTCGGTCACGATGCATACTAACGATATGAGAAAGCACTTTCGGACCAATCCTCTCATGTTACTTGCATTGGAGGAGCTTGACGTTTTGCGAAAACGTATGACTTTACCGAGAAGGTATGCGAACAGCAGCAGCAACGAGGAATGCAGTACAACGCTGCCGACCGTCCATAGGTACGATAATACGAGATCGGTGCTTCACGCCGTTTCGGAAACGCAAGCCGATTTCACCGGATCGAATTTGTATCGGTGGAATCCGAATATGATGGCTGAAATGGATCGAGCGAGTGACTATAACTAATCATTGATGGTAAAAAGATGAAATCCGAAATCCAAGATACCAGTAGCACATCATATACAATACACTGATACACGAGTAAAAACATATGTATTCATCAAATTTCCACCATAACGCAAGGTGCAATCATGTTATCAGCACTTCCTTTCAGCCTGTCCAAATTATATTAGAACTAGAATTATAGCCACACGGTTCATTCCAAATTAGACTAGAATTAGAATTATAGCTGCACAGTTTTATTGCAATATATTCGAATTCGAATTTTAGCTACACCGTATTTCCCAAATTATATCAGAATTAGCATTACTGAATTCGCAAAAGAAATGCAGAAAAAATTAAAGTTCAACTCATATCAAATCATACGTTCTCATTCTTTTGACAATCGAAAATGCTTGGTTCGTTTCGCACTAGAATTCTTCAGTGGCATTTTCAGAAAAACCAGAAATTATATTCGAATTAAAATTAGAGTATAGCGACATTTCACAAATTATATTGCCGGCAATTTGCTCTAATGACTCCAATTAGAATTATCTTGTTGTCCAAGTCTGCTTCCTGGCACCAGATTTTTCTTTCACGTCCACTATAGAATTATAGATGCAAACACTAATTATTATTGATTGAGTCAAATACATCAATTCTTGTTGAGATATATCCCAAGGAGTAGACGGTTCTGTTCAGGCGCACAAGTTTTTTGTGATTTCTTGAGATGTTACAACAAAACTGACCCCATCCCACCACCGCGATATATCTCAATAAGAATTGGTGCATTAAACTCTCCCCTCCCTACGGTTCAAATCGGTGTGAAAGCGGTATTTAGTGTCAGAAAGTGATGTATACCGGATTTTCACCGCACTCTATAGTTGAAATTCGCGAAATACACGATTTCATTTACAGCGTATATATTGTTCTGGATGACGAAGCTAACAGATCATAGTAAAATTGTGTCCATGAAATTCGGGCCCGTCTCTTGTAAATTGGAATTTCATTTCAGACCAGAAGCAATGTATATAACTGTATAGCTCCTGAAGTATGAAAGCGCACTTGTACTATAATTTGTGAGTTTACTACGTTTGTGAGATCATGTTAGCACCGAGCCGTATCTACGTCTAGTAAGAACAATTTGTGCGGTTTTTGCGAACCGATGCCACAAATGTGTCAGCTTTAGGTTGTGCTTCGATTGTACTACGGCACAACGGTCGCATATAGCCAATAACGACCACTTTAATCTGTCCTGTTAAGCGTTTTCTGATAAAAGCCATCCACCAGGGCCATTGTGATATATAACAATGTAACACCAGGTCCGCTCAAGCAGTTAGCGAAACGCGCTAAGTTTTCCAATGTGATAGTCGCATGTTACTCTCATGCTATAATCGTGTCTAGTAGGCCTATTTGTATTGGGGAAAAAGACGATCCTTTCCCTTTCGAGTTTCGACCTGTGTGGATTGCTTTTGCTTTTGACTTCACTTCACAGTTGAATTCATATACGTTTTCATCCCAGCTGCGACCTTGGCGGAACGGAACAGTTATGAAGCTGTAAAAATTCAAATGATCATTTTGTGTCTCGTCAAAGTGAGATGTAAAAACTGGTAAATGAAACAGGAATACGTGACCAAGATCCGCCACTTCATCTTCAGGAAGCAGGATGTTGTGGACTTGACCAGTTATGCCAGTGATTACTAACCCTTTTCATAATTATACACTTCAATGCAATATCATGAAGGATGCTGGGGTTGCAATCTTCACGGTATTCCCAAAAGGATTGTGGGTTGGGTTGCATTTATAACAAACGGTGTTTTAGAACAGTGGTTCTCAACCGCCGGTCCGCGAACCGGTGCCGGTCCGCGACGACATTCCTGCCGGTCCGCGAGGTATATTACAATTCTATACCTTAAATTCAAGATGCAATGTGAAAAGCTTGTCCATTGATAAAATAAATAAAACATCAAATCTTAAACTGATGCAGAACTTTGTGAGGTAACATTAGGGCTGGTAATATGTTCGTCTTCATATAAAGTTCAAGACGTGTCATTTGACAACATGAGAGCGACAAATACAGAACAGGTACGAGCTGACTCATCACTAAACAGCGCAGTTTGCGCGATTGTTCGTTTTTGATTCATTCATTTTGTGCAGGACCATAACTGAGGCACCCCAAACCGCCAAAGTAAAGAGCCCAAAATTATTTTTCAAATTAACACAATTCATGGCGTATTCTTTTGAAACTTTTTCCAACATTTTTCAATTTCTTTTCGCGCTTTGCGCGATTTAGTGTCACTAAATGTCTTGTTTATTAGGTGCCCTTCTCCGAGAAATATGCATGATTTATAGAAATAGGCATTTCGGCGTCCGCCATTACCACGCCGCGACGTACCAACTCATAATGAAGTTTAGGCTAACATGGGACTCGAAAGATGTGCTAAAAATTCGGCAGCGAGAAAACCGATTCAGTCATGAATGATCGAAATTTTACGCTATTGGCGCGATGAAGCAACATAAACTCTCTGCTTACACTGAGCAGAAAGAATGTCAGTGGCGGCTCGTCCTATAGGGCAACTGGGGCATTGCCCCACCTAATATTCTGTTCAATAACAATTCTTTACCATTTATAGACGCACACCAATCTATATATACCGAAATCACAGCGAAAGTCGTATTCTTCTTGTCCTTTCGCTAGTAAATGCCCATATATAGCGAAGTCTCTGCGAAAATCGAATTCTCTTCCGTGTTTTCGCTTTGCGAATGCCTAGCCGGGGCATGCCCCGGTAGCGCTCATAACAAGCTTTCACTGTCTATTCTCTCAAAGCCGCGCACAATAAAGAAACGGTGATTTACTCTCTCCTATTCGTAAAATGGCCGAGCAACCGGGGCAAATATGCTGGTCGCCCCTAAGGTGTGATGTAACAATCGTATCTATATCTGAACTCGATTACCGTAATATGCGTTTAGTGGACCTTTGCTGGTATAGGTCGATTTTGATGGTGTTTCACACCATGAAAACTCTTGAAATTTGATATGTCATGTCGTGATGGTGGTATTCAACACTGCCCCAAGTTTCAGGGTTTCTACTTAAAGTTTAGGGTAGTAATTCCGTTTCCGAAGTTGAGTGTGTGCTGATCCGTCACGTATCGCAAACAGATTTTACTCAAAAGCCGGTATTGGTATCCATTGATTTTGACGATGTTCAATACTGAGATCGGTTATGAAATTTGGCACGGTAAGTCTTAATGTTAGTATCGAACGCTGTACCAAGTTTCAAGTTTTTCACTGAACTGTGTTAGTGGTAATTTCGTTTCCTAATTTGAGTGAGAGCTTACTCGTCATTTATCGCTAACAGAATATACGCAAAGCCGGTATTGGTATCTATTGATTTTAACGATGCTCCTTACCTAGATCCGTCATAAGCTTTTGCACGGTATGTCTTGGTTTTAGTATCGAACGCTGTGCCAAGTCTCAAGGTTGGCACTCGGTGATTAGGGCAGTAATTTCGTTATCAAGTTCGAGTATGGTAGAGATGTGCTCCGATCTGACACTTTAGCATACAACGCATTGCGGATTTCACGCAAAAGCAGGTGTATCTGCGGTAACGTTGACTGAGATGATGATATCATTCTCAGTTTGCATTCAAATATTTACTTTGATATTATATTCTCCAATGTCAATTTCACCGTGAAATTGTGGCCTTCAAGCCATTTGCTCACAACCCCCTGCTGTCAAGCGCGATAGCTATTTCGTTTTCGATGGCGGCTAACAGCTGATCACTTGATCAGCCTATTCCTCAGTAAATTTTGCGCAAAATTCGGTATTGGTCTGTTCGCATTATTTTGACAGTGTACCATACCGGAAAGGGCCATGAGACCACTGCTCGATGATGTCATGTAACAGTGTACTAAGTTTAAAGCTTTCGTCCACGTATTTATTCGGTAATATATTTTCCAAAGGCGATTTCGCAGCAGACCTATAGACAGTAATAAAGCCGTATGTGTCGTGTTACAGTCTCCAGTTTCAAGGCCAAAATCTCCTATGCTGTAACGAGACCGAATTTCCGAGGCTGCTATTCTTAGTTCTTCAGAATGATGTTTTGGATTCAATATGACAGGCCCAATCTATGAGATAACAATTGCGTATCTGTCCGAACTAGTTGACCTTTCCAGTTAGGCTTACGTTATCTCTTGAGTTATAGTCATTTCCAGGTCAAGTGCGAACATGAACCGTGTTGAATCTTTGTTCCGTACGCCGTTTACGCAGTTACCACACTTAAAGTCACAGCTCACCGGCGGACCTCTCGTGGCACATATGTTAAAATCACTGTTGCCGGCAAATTCATGTTACCGTACCATCATTAAGTTACTTGTTTACGTTGGAAAACGCCATTGTGACGTCATCCTAATAAAAAGTAGCTTGCAGCCCTTGCCCCACCACCCGATATTGTCACGAGCCGCCACTGAAGAATGTGCTGACAAGTACAGGTGAAACATCCACCCCGCTGCAGGTTCTGGGGGTGAAACCCCTGATGTTTGTCTTGTCGCGCTGTTGGGGCCCAAGACCAACGTTTTGGGGGAAAGGCTGACGAAGTGCTTTTTCAGCACGGATTGGCGGATCCGCGGATGATCGGTATAGATGCTGCGTGGTGTTTTCTTGCTGCATGCATTGTATTCGTAGATGTCAGAGTAGCCTATGCCTCCGGTGGAAGTGGGCCATAAGCAAAGTAGCGCGACAAGGTGCTATAGGTTCGACTCCGAAACGCTTTTTCTCTCGATATTGTCAAAGAGAAGAATATTATTCGAGTTGGCGTGGTCGGTTAAACCCACGGCATTCGGCGCGAAAGACTGTAAACAACTCTCGGCAGTAGCACGTTTATCTGGACAAGGCTATTTCACCTCGGCCCAGCAGACTGACTACCATAACATCACTAGATACCATCATGAAGATAATTAATTACGATCAAAACCAGCTAAATGTCACTCGCTAGCATTATATAATTGCAAAAAAACGGTTGCATAATCTAAATTTTAGCTTCGTTTCAATTTTGAAAGTTCACCGGTCCGCCTGGACATTTATTAAAATTTTACCGGTCCGCGAGGTGCCGGTCCGCGACGACTTTCCTGCCGGTCCGCGAGGCATTTTGCAATTTTATACCTTAATTCCAAGAAGCAATATGTTGAAGGCTTGTCCATTGATAAAATAAATAAATATCAAAATTTAAACTGATTGAGAACTTCGTGAGGTGACATTAGGTTTGCAAACATTTGACTTGAAGTTCAAGCCGTGTCATTTGACGACATGCGAGCGACAAGTACGAGCTGACTCGCTAAAATGCTCAGTTTGCACGATGATTCGTTTTCCATTCATTCATTTTGTGCAGTAGCCTAGGCCCTATCGTAACTGCCGCACCACAAACCCCCAATTGATGGGGGCCAAGCTTGAAGGGGGCCTAAAGTTATTTCGTGAATGAACATAAATTATAGAGTATTTTATTTGAAACTTCATCCAACTTTTTTCAATTTTTTTCACGCTCTGGTCGATTTTGTGTCACTAAATACCTTGATTATTGGGTGCCCTTCCGCCAAGAAATACGCATTATTTATAAGATTAGGCATTTTCGGCGTCAGCCATTGCCGCGCCACGACGTACCAACAATTGATGAAGTTTAGGCTAACATAGGAATGCAAAAAGTGTGCCAAAGTGGCAGCGAGAACACCTTGGCCGAAAACGTATATGCCCTTTGTAGACCGAAAACCTTGATATGCATATGTCAAATTGTCCATAGGCCCCTAAATGGTTGGAGCTAAATTTCGCTGTCCTGGCAATCTGTACCCCACAGAGAAAAGTTATTTTCCAGTGAAGAAAAAGCAATTTGGAACCTTGTGCGTCTTTTAGCTTAGTACGCTTGGGCGATTTCAATATCCATTCACTCTACAACAGACAAGGTCATGAATTGATGACATGCCACGAATTATTTACAAGAGTCCTGTACGAATATGTTTAATTTGATTACATGCCTAAATTTTCCAAGAAGACACCTCACTCAGATCTACCGGATAATCTGATAATTTCTAGAAGATAAAAAAAAGCTTATAGTAATATGTACGCAATTATCAATATTATTGACTGATTCGGTCATGAATTATAGAAAATCCCCACGCATGGCGCGATTAGGCTTCGTCAGTGGTTCCCAACCGGGGGTATTCCCCCTGGAGGGAATTTTGACATTTTTAGGGGGGAATGTGGCTTTGGCGTTGTATCGGAAGATCCACAGGGTTCACAATGTGTGGCGAAATAGCGCAGTGGTAAACTCCACAGCTGCAACACCAATTGGTTCTGGATTAGAGTTCAACCAAGGTCGACTCCAGAATTCCTACCTAAGTGCTGGGGGTTTATCTGGGCTCCTCCTTGCCATCTAATCCGTGTAAGCGGTGTCTTATAAAAGCCTAGAAATGGTCCGTGCTATAAGTCGGCCGCTACGGAATATAAAAAAACGCAGGAAATTGGCCTGGCTCGCGATAGCCTCCCGACGAAATTGCTACTAAGCAGCAAAAAGTCAAGCTGAATTCAGCACAAGGCCGCTGGTTAAATTGTTTACCTTTGTAAAGTCAACATATGAGCTAATGTGAAAAACATATCAAATTCATCGATTCGACTCAAGGCCATAGCAAGCGGGCTTATAGTGATTTATGTTTCGTCAGCGGTTACCCGACCGGTAAAAAAACAAGTCAAGGTTAGCTGTACTTTGCCACAGTGTAGGTAGTGCGGTCCGCATTCGACATAGTTCGGACATATCTGAATATGATTGTCCAGTAATTGCTCAGTCAACAATGGCTGTGCGTTAAAAAGCACCTTTTTTAGTCACGGGCAAATTTTTCATAGGGGGGAATTTCAGCTCAAATATCGGCCAAGGGAACCACGACACGAAAAAGGTTGGGAACCACGGGGCTACGTGTAAACTCTCTGCATGCACTGAGTAGAATGGATGTGCTCAAAAGTACTGGTGAAAGCATCCTTTTAACCGTGGGGTAGGGGGGGGCAAGACCAACGTTTTTCGGGGGATTGACTGACGATGTGCCTTTTCGGCACTGGTTTTGTGTATAGCCATAGGCCAGGTATGGCTGTTGCCAGGTGTTTTCGTGCGGCGCATTGTATCCGTAATAGCCAGAGAAGCCTACTTCTGGTGGTAGTGGGCAATGACAAGGTGCTTGGTTCGACTCCGAAACACTTCTCCTCTCGATATTGTAGAAGAGAATAATATTATTCGAGTTGGCGTGGTCGCTTAAATCAACGGCAAACGGCGCGAAAGACTGCGTAAACGACTCTCGGCGGTAGCACGTTTACTTGGGAAAGGCAATTTTACCTCGACTGAGCAGACTCACTACCGTAAAACACATGGATGTCATCATGAACATGATGAATTACGATCAAAACCCTCAAGAATTTCACTCTCTAGCACCCTGTACTTGCAAAAAAACGGCTTCCTACTTAAATTTTGGGTAGATTTACGCCTTACGCTTACGCCTTAACGGTATAGGCCAGACCGGACAATGTATATTCGGCGTCTGAGTATTGCTACGTTGATATTGAGCAGATAGGCTTTTCGGAGTACAGAACTTCAATATTGCAGCAAGCAATTCGTTCATATTGCAAATTTATTCCACTCGAAGCTTTTCGACTGGCCCTCTTCAGGAGTGACCGCCAGTAAATGAGGTTAACCAAGTTCGAAATATAGAAGGAATTTGGTCGTTGTGGTGTAATAATGACAAGTACACAGAGTCGCGAACGGGAGTAAACAACGCACGTTTACGGTACAACGCACACAAAATCAGCTGTAAAACAGCCGAACGACAAAACAACACTAATGGAAGATTCCCAGCGTGTAGAGATGTTCCTTCTGGCGACAGAGGATCGGATTTTGCAGCTTTATGATAGTTGATTCAAGGACCTTTAAATGAACAAGAGAACGACCACGAGCAACTATGGAAAACTGATTGTTATTTTAATGTTTTGCACACTCTTCGTGTTTCAAGAGGTGCTGTCCGATGGTAGAATTACATGCTGTTACTTGGTCATAATCAGTAATCAGTAATCACGCATGGTAACCAGGGACTGTGATGATGAAGAAGCCATGTCATCACCCCGCGAATTCCTAATTTGACGATAGACGTGTTGACGAATTCTTTGTTGCAAGCGCTGAGATGTGCGACCCACTTACCAACTGTCGCATCGGCAATTCGGCATGTATATTGGTAAATTGTGTTACTCTGATCAATCGCAGGAAGCACGTCCTTACGCGTTGCTGGTAGTAAAGATTTCGTAGTAAATATGACACGAGGTTCCACTTGTGGAAAACAATGACTCACGGAGGACTTAATCTGTTTTTCAAACCTGTTACAAGCTGTGCCTATCCACGGGAGATGCAAATAAACTGGGCACCTTCTCGGTCCAAACGGCTTATCTTTATGGCAGTGGCTCCCAACCTTTTGTCTTCATTCCCCACTTCAGATATATTCCGAGCCTTCATTCCCCACCAGGACCGTAACAGCACTTTGTCAGCCTCGCCAAAAAACGTAGGTCTTGGGCCCCCAGAACCTCGCTGAGCCTGTACGCTTTTTCCCTGCAACTTATCAGCTACATTGGGTCTATTGTTTAGTGCGTCGCCTTATTTCGACTAATCGCGCGAAGCTGGGATAAGTTTCACGAACATGGGATTTGGAAAATGGCGGAGATGGAAGCTCACCAAAAGTGCATTGGTACAGATCTCTATGGTTTCTTAAATAGGGACATTGGTAAAGAGTGTAAAAGGGGTTTCCATACTTGCTACCGATATTACCCCATTAACAAGTTATAAAGCAGTAGCCAACACCTCAATCGCACGGATTTGGTTTTATGATACAATAAGCACATAAAGTCAAGATTGATCCCGTACGCCTGCTAGATTTTTTACATCAGACAGCTACATTAATTTAATTGATCGGTTGAATATGAATAAGCATCATTCGCTGACTAAATGTAATATATTTCGCTGTTGATGCTGTGTGATTGCGGGTCAAGCTCACGGCAGAGAGTCACTAAATATCCACAAATGGAAAACTGGATATTTCGAGCAAACTTTTGTAACAAAGCAAGTAAAATTTTTGAGATTCTCAAGGTGCATGCTCGTTTCGTGTTATTTTTTATGCTGCCAGCGCCATGCATAGTGTCCCGCAGTAGAAATGCAATAAATTTCATACAAAGATGTTATAGTGAAGTGAAAATTGTAATATATGAAAAAGATTCAAAGTGCAGAACCTACCAAGGTTCGTTTGTGAACGTGAACCTCTAAATTTCTGCGGTTCACACACAGAACGCGAACGTGAACCTCACGTTCACACCATCCCTATCCCATCTTGCAAAAATTGACAACATGCATGACCAATTAGGCTACCACAAAAAGTAGTTTTTATGTGTACAATAATGACAAAAAGCTAGCATAATTGAATATGTCATGAAGAAAAAACTTAACCTGATTGAAAAAACTGGTTGCATTTTTGTGTTCAGCGCCAAAAATTGATCCAAAATCAGTTGAAACATCTTTGACATTTGAATTTTTTTTAAAACGCAGCACAGTGTTAGTTGCGACTCACCTGTAAATAATATATAGCAAAGTACGTGTGGAATCTGAAGGCGGCATGCATACTCCGAGCGATATGACCAAACAATCACACATGCCCGAAAAGGATACCCATGAAAGGATTTTCAATGGCAACCTCATTAGAATGCATGAGAAGTAAACCTTATTATGCCACAAAGAGACAGTTCGCAGCTCGAGCGCATTGCCGATAACGACAATCTGTCAGAGGTGTGCCTGTGCAGTGTGCATGTACAGTACACTTAACGTTATCAGAATACATCTAATCAGATCCTGTCAACGCTGATATGTGCAATACAGTCAGAAACTCGCACAGTCATTATTTATTAAATTCCCAGCGATTCCTATCTACAGGGCGATCACAACGCGCTGCCAACGATGGTAAAGTGTAGCGTCGACTTGAAATGTTCCATAAATAAACCAGCATGCAGTGCAAATGGGCGCAATTTTGCAAAAAGGTTCCAGTCCATCTCATTTGTACATCACCATGGTATATGTGGTATATAAATTGGGATCGAGTAGAAGCCCAAACGTGTCTTCAAATGCACATCATCGCAGAAGCGTCTACGTAAGATAACAAGACTGCGTTATCTGCATATACAATTAGTACTCCATGAATGTCAAAGGTGTCGTAGGGTAAATTTAATTATTTACAGTACTTGGCTCGCAGGATATCACAGACGGATTACCTTTACGATCGCATTGTAGCCCACGCTGCACCAGCGAGACTTTTGACAACTGTTCAAATCCAAGGAAAGTACATCGATCTCCAATCTTTGAAAGTCATAATAAGCACTGTCGAATTGAACAGTACGTTCATGTTATATATACACTGCCGAAGCTGACTTTTGCCTTGTAACACAGACGAATGTTCCGCCATCACCATTACAAGAACATCGGTTACGATGCAAACTAATGATATGAGAAAGCACTTTCGAACCAATCCTCTCATGTTACTAGTGTTCGGGGAGCTTGACGTTTTTCGAAAACGTATAACTTTAACGAGGGGGTATGCGAACAGCAGCAGCAACGTGGAATGCAGTACGACGCTACCGACCGTCCAGAGGTACGATAATACGAGCTCGGTGCTTCTCGCCGTTTCGGAAACGCACGCCGATTTCGCAGCATCGAATTTGTATCGGCGGAATCCGAATATGATGGCTGAAATGGGTCGAGCGAGTGAATATAATTTATCATTGATGTTAAAAACATGGCATCCGCTGTTGTATTACAACGTGGTGGAATGATAACAAGGTACAAGCAGATTATCATGCCAATACATGGATATAAAACAGGTGTATTCACCAGAGTTCCACCATCGCATAGGGCGCAAATCATGTCATTGATACATTCTGGTACAAAATTTCGCTTTCACACCTATTCCAATGGCTGAAAACGAATCCAATACACCAATTCTTGATCAAGTCAAACATCAATTCTTGTGGAGATATATCCAGGCGTGTAGTGGATTCTGTTCGCGCGTTCCACTTCTTTGTGATTTCTTGAGGTGGGCCAACAAGACATAATCCACCCCCGGGATATATCCCAATAAAAATTGGTGCATTTAACTCGTTTTCTCTAGTTGAAATCTGTATGAAAGCGGCATTTGGTATCAGAAAGTGAGGTATACCTGATTTGAATCGCACTCTATAGCGGAAATCCGCGAAACACACGATTTTCATTTACAGTGTTTATATGGTTAATTGGTTATGGATGACCTAGCTAACATATCATATTACATTGTGTCTATGAAAATTCGAAGCCGGCTATTATAATATAATTCCAATTTCATTTCTGATTTGTAGCAATGCCCAGAAGCAATGCCCATAACTGTTTAGTCCCCGTAGTTGGAAAGTGCACTTTTACTTGAAATTGTGGCTTACTGCGACTGTGAGACCACGTTAGCGTACCGACACGTTTCTACGTCTAGTAGGAACAATTTGTGCATGTGCAGTTTATGCAAGCCGATGCCACAAATATAAGTCAGTTTAGGTTGTTACAGAAATTAAGTTTTGTCAGTGAAACATGCCTTTCGATTGGAATGTAGCACAAGGGTCGCATACAGTCAATAACGGCCACTTTAATCTGTCCCGTTGAGCGTTTTCTGACAAAAGACGTCTACTAGTGTGATGTATAGCAGCAGGTTGGCAAAGCAGTTCACGCAGCGAGCGAAGTGTTCCAATGTTATGGTCCCTATGTTACTCTCATGTTAAAATCGTGACGAGTAATTGTATTGCGCAAAGACGCTCTTTTCTCCTTCCAGTTTGGACCTGTGTGGGTTGTTGTTGCTTGTGACGTCAGTTCATTGTTGAATTCGTATAAGTTGTCATCCCAGCTGCGACCTTGGCAGTAATAATGTACGGAACAATTATGTATCTGCGATACGTAAACTTAAACTTCGAAAGTGTATTTTGTTTCTCGACGACAATCATGGGATTTACAAACTTTATTTTCGGGAAGCAGGATACTGTGGACTTGTCCGGTTTTCGTAATCCTACACGTCACTGCAATATCATTAGGGATACCGGATTTGGAATATTGACTGTATTCCTAAAAAGATTGCATATTACTTTACAAGGTCTTCCCTTGCGAATTCGTTTTGGCGGTTCGGTTTCGTGTTTCATCTTTAATCAGATTTCAGAATGACTCTTTTGCTGCTTTGTTTCCTATGGGGCTCTTTAATAAGATCAACTCTGATACTGCTGAATGAATGCAGGGGTTTGTAGACTTAAATTACATCCAGACATGGATATGGATTAGGGATGGTGTGAACGTGAGGTTCACGTTCGCGTTCTGTGTGTGAACCTCTGAAATTTTGAGGTTCGGGTTCACAACAGAACCTTGGTAAGTTCTGCACTGTGAACCTTTTTCATACATCACAATTTTCACCTCATTTCAACTTTTTTTTATTCGAATTTATTGCATTTCAACTGCGGGCCACTATATGCATGGCGCTGGCAGCATGAAAAATCAACACAAAACGAGCATGCACCTTGACAATTTCAAAAATTTTACTTGCTTTGTTACAAAAGTTTGCTCGAAATATCCAGCTTTCCGTTTGTGAATATTTAGTGACTCTCTGCTGAGAGCTTGACCCGCAATCACATAACATCACGAGCGAAATAGACTACAAGTAGTCAGCAAATGACGCTTATTCAACCAATCAATGCGATTGATATCGTTTTTTGATGTAACAAATCTAGCAGGCGTATAAGAGGTCAATCTTGACTTCATATGTTTATTGTATCATTAAAACCAAATCGGTACGATTTAGGTGTTGGCTACAGATGTATAACTTGTGGGGAAGCCTAATATCGATAGCAAAAAAGAAATCTTGCAGCAAACAATACGTTCATATTGTTAAATTTATTCCACTGGAAGCTTTTCGACTGGCTCTCTTCAGTTGGGAATCTTCCATTAGTGTTGTTTTGTCATTCGGCTGTTTTACAGCTGATTTTGTGTGTGCTGTACCGTAACCATGCGCTGTTTACTGCCTTTCGCGACTTGTGCTCTTGTCATTATTACGTCACAACGACAAAATTATTTCTATATTTCGAACTTGGTTAACCTCATTTACTGGCGTTCACTGCTGAAGAGACCCAGTCGAAAAGCTTCCAGTGGAATAAATTTAACAATATGAACGTATTGTTTGCTGCAATATTGAAGTCCTGTACTTCGAAAAGCCTATAAAAATGAAATCTGTTTTACACCCTGCTCAATATCAATGTAGCAATACTCAGACGCCGAATACATTGTCCTGGCCAAGACCGTTACGGCGTAAGCTTATACTCCCTTGCAAGTCCTCGTCGAAACTGTTGGCAAAGCGACAGATGATATTGATTTTATGGTAGCATTATATCATTTGATTGCCTCAGTTAATACATTTAGCGACGTTTAAAACGCCAATATGTACTTCAGCATCGTGGCATTATGTGGCCCGAGTCGTCGCTATGTATCGTGTATATTAATATAGGGCAGTGGTCGGGAACCTTTTTTGTCCAAAGAGTCATATTGGCCCAATTTTTTTCATCTCAACTCCCAAAGAGCCATACATGCCAATCAACTGTTACGTCACAATTTATATTCATGGGGTCATGGTAGCGCTGATTCGAACTCACTACAGGGATTCCTCGTGTGGGCCATATTTTCTCTGTAAAAACTGGTATTTATTGTTCGAAAATAACGCTCGAAACGAGAGGAAAGGCACATCGGGCCAAGCCTCACTATTGATAACGCAATTGTTCGTAAGCAGCTTAGAATTTATTATAACTAATATTATTCGAATGTGACTGTCACACTGATTCTGAAAATATAAATACTTCTCAATTCTCAAAGTATTTGGAGGTAACAAAACGTTGCGTTACACGTCTACATTTTATCGCCGGCACTACACAGAGCTATACTTACCAATCAAGAACTTGGATATCTATGGCGTTGTTTGTAATTCGGGTTTGTAATTGTGAATGTCGCATCCACAGCAGTTCATTCCGCGCCGTAGATTAAGAAGACAATGTGCATTTGAAAACTGAGTTTTGAAATGGGCGTCGCCATGTCTGCTATGCTCTTTCATTAATTAACGTATCGCACAATTCAAGATTTCGAGTCGGGTACATAGAATTCGTGAGTGATATTGGCCGCCTTCGTGACAGTAACTTAAATTTAATGATTTTGAAAAGAGTGGGTCTGATGCCCCAAACCTTAAAACGGCGTTGTCTTTACCTCTCAAAGACATGTTTATACTGCCACGAGAATAGTTTTGGCTGTGATGAAAATTTACCAACAAGTCGCTGCAATATTGACCAATGCAGTGCAAAAATAAATATTTGACAAAGAGCCATATCTTATACCCAAAAGAGCCATATATGGCTCGCGAGCCACATGTTCCCGACCACTGATATAGGCTATTACTTCATTGAAGCATAGGGTTGGAATTAGCAATATGACGTCGCGTGACGTCATGAGGTTCGCGTTCACACAGAACCTTTCAAAAAGGTTCGCGTTCACACGAACCTGAACCTTTCAGAGGTTCACACCATCCCTAATATGGATACCTGGGTGATACCGTGTAAAGCAGGCATGAATTAGTTCAAGTTCAATTCGATGAATATATTGGGAATCGGAAAAGACGACAGCGGCTGTTACAATTGCATGAATCCCGGATGAACTTGCTAGTAAATCGCGAGTGTAAAGATTAATTACCCAACAAGGAATGCTAAATTGCACTTTTTGGAGGGGGTAATTACCCACACGTGCAGAACGATTTTGTTAGTCCATCCACTATTTTTCGTCTTTTGTAGACCAGATGAATGAGTCACGAGATAAAAGCTTCAATCATAACGTAAAGTATAGATAATTGCGATGTTATCTGGGGATAATCAATTCTCTATATACTCAATCACGTGTACATAAATTTAAAGCGGCTGTCCTTATAGTCATAAATCTATATATTCGACGAGAACATGTATATCGATTTAAAAAACAAGAATACAAGGCAGATATATTTTCAATGTCTCACCACACGACGCAAGGTATACCCCGACGATCAAAATCATCGATAACCACTGCAAAGACTTCAAGGTAATTCGCTCCAATTCACTCTGAAAAGTGGTGTTCCGGAACACGACATACTGGCGAATCCAGAGAAAGGAGTATATCGTGGCGTCGAGGGTCACGAGTATAAACACTGAAACGGTAAATGTTATGCGAGCGTAAATGATTTTACTTATCCCGGGAATTTACATTGCATACAGCCTGAAATAAATATATGTCTTTTGTAACCTGAATACAGGACTTACACGTAGTGGCGCCAATTTTACTACTGACGTAATATTAAAATAGTAAAAATCGATCACCACATGATATTGGTCGCCTTATTAAATTCGTTACTGGCTCCACCATATTATATATATGGTTGTCTTCAGCCAAATTATGATATTATGATTGTGCACTGTGAATTTTGCATCACCTTCGTAGTAGCAATATAATTATATGCGAACCATAAGTAACTGTAGCGAACATGGAAGTACATATGAACCATATTGTTCTTTGAATGAAACATTCACAGCCACCACAGACGGATTAAACTTTGTAATAGGGATGGTGTGAACGTGAGGTTCACGTTCGCGTTCTGTGTGTGAACCTCAGGAATTTAGAGGTTCGCGTTCACAAACGAACCTCGGTAGGTTCTGCACTGTGAACCTTTTCCATATATTACAATTGTCCACGTCAATATAACATCTTTGGTTGAAATTCTTCACATCATAACTGCGGGACACTCTATGCATGGCGCTGGCAGCATAAAAACATCCACACTAAACGAGGATGCATCTTGACAATCTCAAAAATTTTACTTGCTTTGTTACAAAAGTTTGCTCGAAATATCTAGTTTTCGGTTTGTGAATGTCTAGGGACTCTGCTGTGAGCTTGACCCGCAATCACACAACATCAAGAGCGGGTTACGCTGCATGTAGGTAGTCAGCGAATGTTTCTTATTCAGCCAATCAATGAAATTGATATAAAGAATAGGCGACATCGTTGTCTAATGTAAAAAATCGAGCAGGCGTACGGGGTCCATCTTGATTTGATATGTTTTATGTGTCAAAAAACCAAATCCATGCGATTGGTGTGTTGGATACTGTATAGGGTTACCATACGTCCTCTTTTAAGATGATGTGTCCTATTTTTTGAAAGTGTCCTCGGAGGACGCCCTTTTGTCCTCCTTTTTGAGAATTTTGGTCATATTGATAGCCAAATTCAACTGAGATGCCGTAAAGCAGCACCAAAGTGACGCTCAGGCGGGTATTTCTGGAGCTGGGCAGAAAGTTGACCTATTTTTAGTCAACCACCTGACAATGTGAAGGGGAAATGGTATTTTGGGCGCTGAGTGAGAAAGATGACCTTTTTAAAGTCAACCGACCACCAATTTACCATTTTTTCAGAATTCTCCTCCGGATATGCTAGTCTGAAAATTCTGAAAAAGTGTGCTATTTTCACATTTCCAAAACATGGTAACCCTGCTACCGTATAACTTGTTAATCAGGTAATATCGGTAGCAAGTACAGAAGCTTGTTTTACACTCTGCTCAGTATCAATGTAACAATAGTCAGACGCCGAAGACATTGTCGGGTCTAGACCGTTAAGGCATAAGCTTATATTTCCTTGTAAGTCATCATCAAAATTGTTGGCAACCCGACGGAAGATATTGATTTAATGGGATTATTTTATCATTTGATTGTTCCATTTGACGACGGTTAAAAAGGCAGTATGCACTTCAGCATTATGGCATAATGTGGCCCGAGTTGTCGCTAAGTATCGTGTACAATGTACATCAATATATCAATTCACGGAAATGTAGGATTGAAATCACCGATATGACGTCACGTGACGTCATGCGGTTCACACCATACCTACTTTGTAATGAAATGACTATTTCGCCATGAGGAAGAAAGGCAGCTGTATTGAGCCCATGCTTGAGGCAGGAGTCCCTAAAACACCACGACCTAGCCCGTATAATTACGATTGAGCTTTCTACAACAATAGTGACGGGCCGTAGACGACTTCTGTTCGTTAGACATTCATAAGAGTGCACGCTACCCGATTTTAAGGTAATCCGTATAGTTGCAGTCTGTGAATAAGTAAACTAATAGAGACTATATAGCCTAATATTCACGAACGGATTTGTCGATTAATTAGGCAGTAATAAGGAACAACTACACTATATATAATGCGTGAGTACCAAATATTTCCTGCTTACCAATTAGGTTCTTCGTTGCATTGCAGGCTTGAGTAGAGGGTATGGTATAATTGTATTTCACTAGGGTCAAAATCGCGTGAAGCGCTGTTAAGCAGTAGTTAAGGAGGCATATTATCCCAAGCCTTTTCTTGTATGTCCGTCTCGCATCCGCTGCAGGAGGCTCCGCTACCCTGACTGCATATGTTATCAGAGCAATCAGCAAATAACAGCAGACTAGCAATAATAATCCCAGTGCTGCGTTTAGCCCATAATTGGCGCTTGTTCTCGCGTCAGAAAGTTCAGTCCCAAGGGTAGTGGCGTTGAACACCATTTCAGCTGTTACAGGCCTATGTACCGTGTATTCTAATCCCGTTACGACATCTTATCGCAAACTGCCTGGATATCTAAGAATTGGTCAAAGCAAAGTAAAGTAAATTAGCACCCAATCATACCAACCATGATCATACCGCCCTGACAGAGGTTTGGATACTCCTGCACTGCATCATTCTAAAATCCGACCACCGGTGGAGATGGTGGGCCTGGAGAGCTTTGCGTTCTGGATGTCGTGAACTTCTCTCGGAATGATAAAACAGCACGCGTCCACGCACGCACGCAAGCCGTGTTGGATGGCTCTCCTTTTGTATATTGTGCGGATTTGGTATATCACGAATATATATACGTCGATGTTCGGCCCAACGGTCATTGTGTGTGATGCGTAAGGCGCTGCATATTTCCTTCTCCTTACAAGTTACGCTAATCAATTGATGTGGAATGACGGGAAATTTCGTGGTAAAGATGCCATAGTGTTTCTTCACCTAGACAACTCTTTCACTTGAAGCTACTAATATCCACACTATTTAAGCGTTTATCCTTACCGTACAATAAGATTAATGGCTCACTGAGCAATCTGTAGTTTTTAGTAGCTATTTTCCATGACGTTGTGGATACTGTATGTCGAGTTTGATTGATGAATACCTCTGAATTTACTTTGCAATCATAGAAATTCCAAAAATAAATGAATAAATAGCTTCCTGGGGCAGAGAACTGTAATATACAATTGAATAGTACATTCAAATTGAAAATACCCCGAATATTTTCGGCTGGCACTCGTCAGGGGTAATCGTCAGCAACAAGTAGAGAATTGAAAAGAGCATTGTATATCAACAACCGCATTACAAAATCTGACGTCACCGGTATGATATCCCAAATAATCATAGCGAAGACGTGATTTTAACGACACCCAACTGCGTCCTGCAACACGTGAATACGTTCTTCCTGCACTTCAACAAAGTAACGTAGTTTCTGGATATAAATGCCACTATGATTGTGGCTACGTGCGAAAACAACGCTATGTTTGCGGGACCGAATAGAGCAACATGTTCCTGGATTTATTAGAACACGGGCATCACGATCGGAGAAAAGCTCACCCTTGACTCACCATGTGAAGCTTGATTCAGAACAGGCAAAGGCCATGAATCCTGCCCTTGGCAAACATTTTTTGGGTAATACTGCTTTTGCGAAAAATTATCGAGATAACAGATTTCGCATTGCGGGGAGCACCGTTCACACTTTCATTTGATTGGCTTGGAATCGACTTTTATTAAAATAAGCCAACCAAGTCTATGTGCCAACAGAAGGAGTTAGTGTACAATTTAAAATAGTACATTGAGCTTAAGCGCTCTCTTCGCCCCGATTATTAAAAATCCATGCCGGTTTCATGTCAATATGAATCTACTATCATAAATATAATCGTACAATGAATGAATACTAATATTATATATACTGGTTTTCCGTGAAAACAAGTTTCCTATAACGTTCTGTTTAAAAGTCGGTGACCTCTTGCATAAGAAAATCACGTAAGATTATGGTATAACAGCCATATCAAAAATATTCACTACTAAAGAGTAACATTTATATTCGCGCCGCGCATTGGTGAACGCGTGCGCGAGAAATACCGATTCGAAGCTTTGCATCTGTGTTGGCCGAGAGCAAAAAATACGACTTCAGTGTTTTTCTTCACGGTCGCTTATCAAGCATAAAGGAATAGACACACGGCTCATAGACTAGCGGCAACCCTTCGTACGCATTAAATACATCGATAATAACGCGTATGTACGAGTTAGAACTAGCGGCGGCAAACGTTTATCTCCTTGAGTTGAGTTCATTATGCTGATGCACAGGTTGCTGCTGATATTGTTGATTGTTGTTGTCACTGTATATGCCGGGGATGATGCGAGAGGTACGAGAATAAGTCAATGGTTAATATAACTGTGTCTCAAGTTTCCCGATTCTGTTTCAGCAAAGAAGCATCGTCTTAAAATGACATTACCCGAAGTTTGTAACACCCCGGCTGGACAGGATCTATCGATTTGTCATCCTGGAGGACTTGAAAACATTGTGAACCAACACATAAAAGACAGGGGGTATAAAGGAAGTGTGAAAGTGTCTAAGCACGACGAAATCTAGCCCTATATTCGTCGATTTGTGGACTGACTGGACTCCTAGCTGTGTGTATACAGTATATTTATTACTTATACTCAATGCTGATGTGGGATAGGCATAAACCACCTTTCAATGTATGAGATAAGGACTGGCGTCTCATATATATAGTATATAATATACGTCCAATTGTCATATTCAGCTCATATCTCTCTGTTCTTGATCTCGTGCAGCTTCATTTATATAAAGCAATGAATTGAAGTTATTGCCGACATTTGACAAATAGGTATATGTATTTCGCATATTTAAGGTTGCAAGAGAGACGTGGATGTCTTTAAATTAGTCGCTGAGTTCAGGAATTAGCTTGTCGCCATTTGATATAATGCCTTTTTGGTCAAAATTGCCGCAACCTTTGCACTACATATCGCCTGCTATAGGTGTTATAGGAATGGATGGCTGTGGCAAGCGGTGTCGCTTTTACCAGGCTGGATCGAGTAGTTCTGTTCTTGGAGTCCTGGAGACCTAACTGTTGCCGCATTGTAGCGTAGACTTTTTTACAATCACTATTAGCTCAACTTCACTTAAATTTGTCACTCAGCTGATATTTACTCTATACTTACACTTATTCCTCCAAAACGTTATTAAGCATACAATAATATAATCGAAGTGATCAATAGAATGTCATGCATCTGAAGGAACAGCTCGTTTGTTTTGCTACCAGCTCATTGAATAGTGAAGGCAACGCATGCAGCTCCTAGAGATGGCGTGAACGTGAGGTTCGCGTTCGCGTTCTGTGTGTGAGCCGCGGAAATTTAGAGGTTTGCGTTCACAACAGAACCTTGGTAGGTTCTGCACTCTGAACCTTTTTCATATATTACAATTTTCACTTCATTTTAACATCTTTCGTTCAAATTTATTGCATTTGAACTACGGGCTATTCTATGCATGGCGCTGGTAGCATTAAAAATCAACACTAAACGAGCATGCACCTTGAGAATCTCAAAAGTTTTACTTGCTTTGTTACAAAAGTTTGCTCGAAATATCCAGCTTTCCGTTTGTGAATATTTAGTGACTCTCTGCTGTGAGCTTGATCCGCAATCACACAACATCACGAACGAAATACGTGGTCGGTTAATGGTGCTTATTCAACCAATCAATAAGATTGATATCGTTTTTGTAAAATTTGAGATGGCATACGGGGTCAATCTTGACTCAATATCTTAACAGGATCATTAAAATCAAATCCGTGCGATTGAGGGGTTGGCTACTGCTGTATAACATCTTAATGGGGTAATATCGGTAGCAAGTATAGAAACCCATTTTACACTCAGCTCAATATCAATGCAGCAATACTCAGAAGCCGAATACATTGTCCGGTCTGGCCTAGATCGTTAAGGGGTAAGCGTATATTCCCTGGCAAGTCCTCGTCGAAATTGTTGGCAAAGCGACGGAAGATATTGATTTTAAGGTTCGCGGTTCAAAAAGGTTCGCGTTCAGACGAACCTGAACCTTTCAGAGGTTCACACCATCCCTAGCAGGTTCTGTCTCGTGATTTTCTCATGAATTCGTGTGGACACAGTACATAATATATGTATGAAGTGATAAAGGTCTGAATCTGTACGCTCCTGTCTACCGCTTGCGATTCGTGTCTATATACTTGATAATATCAGTTTAATACACGAAGCAGAATACAGATACAGTGAACAACGTGTCGTACTCAGTCACTTACAACAGATTAAAACGAATTATACTGCAATATCTAAACAAATTGAAATATACTCCAAGCCAGGGGTTCGCAACCTTTTCTGAGTGATAGCCACTGATGTGTGTGTGTGTGTGTGTGTGTGTGTGTGTGTGTGTGTGTGTGTGTGTGTGTGTGTGTGTGAGAGAGAAATGCAGTAGTTTAAAGAACAACGAAATGTGGCTGAGATCTATCCAGCTGAGCCCGTTAGCTTCGAAATAACATCTGACAACTGCTTTGATGTCAACAGCAGTTATTGTAGTTTACAAGGTATAGCAGAACTAAATTTTTTTCTTCAACTTGCATTTATTCTAGCATCGGGCGAAAGCAATTAATTAACTTTCGACAGCTATATCAGTATACTTCTGAAACTGAATGCTAGCCTGCAGGGTGTTTCCTTCATTTGGGTGCACGCTTTTTGGCAAGCATCAACGGTCATGCTGTCAATCCTTCTTAGAGTTAGATCATTTGAAAGCGCAACTTGTTAATTCAATAAATAAACCATACACCGTTCCCCCTCAACCCGAGCAGAGTTGGATCAATTACATTATTTCAGTTAAATTACAATTACAATTACAATTACTTCCATGCATGTTTCAATTACATTACAATTACAATTACTATATGCTAAAAATATCAAATTACAATTATAATTACAATTACTCCTCGCATGCTTCAATTACATTACAATTACAATTACAATTGCTGCTGTTGAACATGTAATTGAATAATCATAAATTCAACCGTGCTCCTTGACAACCGTAGCGTCGTAATTAACAACAATTCAAGTATTCATGTTTCATTGATGATACGCAAATACCCGTTAATTAATAAAAAGAAAAAACGTTTTCGAACTATTCCAGTAGTTGGATTTGCGTATATAGTATATAATTAAAGAAATAATATTATTTTCTTTCGAGGGACGTAGGAATTAGGATGAGGAGTAAGAACAAAACCGTGCTTTGTCAGACAAGACGTTATATAATATCCAGTGGTTGGGTTAGTTAGCCAGACGAAGTAACGATGCAGCATCGTGATCTGAAATCGTATTGTAGATTGCCAACCCACGGATAGATGCGCAAGATGTGAGTCACGGATGAATGCACCGACAAACGTACTGCAGAGCCGGCTAAAACCAGCAAACTTTGTAGTCCTAGAGCTGGCGATCCAAGCGTCCAAATTTGATGCATCTGGTCTTTATCGTATAAGCTATTGATGCACTAATTCCGAAAATTAAAATTAAAATCTCGTCAGGGCAACGTAACCGCTCCAAAATAGCCGTTTAAGGCCGACTGTTCTGAAAAGTGAGAGCGCCGCAGCAGCATTACCACAACAATGACCAATTACGCCAAGCGATTGTTCAGAACAATGCCGATTCCCAGACTTTAACGACTATTTTGGGATGGTACCATTGCCTGGAAATATACTTTTATTGCGGAATCAGTGCGACACTAGCTTTCGATTAGGACCATACATATCAAATTTCAACGCTTGGATCGCCAGCTATGGGACCAGTGGCGGCTCGTCCTATAGGGCAACTGGGGCATTGCCCCACCTAAAATTCTGTTCAATAACAATTTAACCATTTATAGACGCACAGCAATCAGTATATACCGAGATCACAGCGAAACCCGCATTGTTCTTGTGCTTTCGCTAACAAATGCCCAATGGCCATACATAGCGAAGTCTCTGCGAAAATCGAATTCTCTTCTGTGTTTTCGCTTTGTGAATGCCTATTGCCTAGCCGGGGCTTGCCCCGGTAGCGCTCATAACAAGCTTTCACTATCTATTCTCTCAAAGCCGCGCACAATAAAGAAACGGTGATTTACTCTCTCCTATTCGTAAAATGGCCGAGCAAGTGGGGCAACTATGCCTGTCGCCCCTAAGGTGTGATGTAACAATCGTATCTATATCTGAACTCGGTTACCGTGATATGCGTTGACTCGACCTTTGCTGGTATATGTCGATTTTGACGGTGTTTCGCACCATGATAATTCTTGAAACTTGGTATGATATGTCGTGAAGGTAGTATTTAGCACTGCTCCAAGTCTCAGGCTTGCTA
Organism: Botryllus schlosseri; assembly: GCF_051294905.1. Classification (NCBI taxonomy): domain Eukaryota; kingdom Metazoa; phylum Chordata; class Ascidiacea; order Stolidobranchia; family Styelidae; genus Botryllus; species Botryllus schlosseri. The sequence goes on along the minus strand of NC_137250.1, from coordinate 17,169,724 downwards.
CTTAAAGATAAGGGTAGTAATTTCGTTTCCGAAGTTCAGTGTGTGCTGATCTATCATGTACATCAGTGGTTCCCAACGTGGGCGATATCGCCCCCCAGGGGGCGATTTGGCGGTATAGGGGGGCGAAAATAACGAAGGGGGCGATAGGGGGGCGAAAACGGACGAAGGGGGCGATAGGGGGCGAAAAGAATGAAGGGGCGATAGGGGGGCGATGGTATGTTAAAACGGCTATATTGGGGTCGGGACCGTAACTACCGCACCCCAAACACCCCAATTAGGGGTGGGGGGGGCCGAAATCGAAGGAAGCCCAAAATTATTTCGTGAATTAACATGAATGATATCGTAATTTTTTAGAAATGAATGCGACTTTTTCAAAAATTTCTCGCGATGTGCGCGATTTAATATTTCCATGTATCTTGATGTTGGGGTCCCCGTCAACCAACAAAAATACGCATGATTTATACAAATGGAAGACTTCGCGGCGTCGGCCATTACTGCGCCACGACGCACCAAGGCATATGAAGTTGGATACCATGTAACATGCGACTTCGAGAAGTGTGTCAGAACGATCAGCAGCGAGAAGACCTTGACCGAAAAGGAATGCCCTTGTGCTGGCCGAAAACTTCGATATATATACAATGTCTAATTGTCCATAGGCGCCTCAATGGCTGGTGTCGAATGTTCCTGTCCTGGTGACCTTAACCCTACAGGACAAATGCCATCCCGCAAGGAAAAAAATATTTGCCAGTAAAGAAATACCAATATGAAATCATGTACATCTTTTAGTTTGGTACGTTTTGACGATTTCCATATCTTCTGACATAGCAGATATAGGAGGTCACGAAATAGCATCTTGTTAAGAAGTCAATATAACAACGATTCCGCCCAAAGATGTTTAATTAATATTTAGGGGTCCTACCTTTTCCGACATACCACATCGACCATATTGACCGATTCAAACATGAATTATATAAATTTGTCGCGCTTCGCGCGTTTAGGCGAAATACGGTGACTCACCAAACAGTACGGGAAATAGGGTATAGCTGTTATGTAGCGACAAAAAGCCCTCTGGCTGAGGGGGGTCTGGGGTTTGGTTTATCACCCCATGGGGCCAAAGACCAACGTTTTTTAGAGGAAGGGGCTGACGAAATCGGTTCCCAATATTTGGGGGGCGATGATCGGTGTGGAGCTTCAAAGGGGGGCGATGAGTCGAAAAAGGTTGGGAACCACTGATGTACATTGTACAGCAAACAGATTTTACTCAAAAGCCTGTATTGGTCTCCATTGATTTTGACGATGTTCCATACCGAGATCGGTCATGACATTTGGCACAGTAAGTCTTAATGTTAGTATCGACCGCTGTAACAAGTTTTAAGTTTGTCACTGAACTATGTGGGTGGTAATTTCGTTTCTAAAGTCGAGTGAGAGCTGACTCTTCATTTATCGCTAACAGATTTACGCAAAAGCCGTTATTGGTCTCTATTGATTTCAACGACGTTCCATACCTAGATCTGTCATGAGCTTTTGCACGGTATGTCTTGATTTTAGTATCGAACGCGGTGCCAAGTCTTAAAGTTGACGCTCAATGATTGAGGCAGTTATTTCGTTTTCGAGGTCGAGTATGGTAGAGATGCGCGCTGATCTGATACTTAGCCTACCTACATCATTGCGGATCTCACGCAAAAGCCGGTGTCTGTCTGTGCTAATCTAGTCTGCGTTCCATAACGAGATCGGTGATGATATTTCCAATGGTATATCTCGATGATCGCATGAAACAGCTAACTAAGATTCTCGGTTTGCATTCAAATATTCACATAATTTTATGTTCGCCAATGTGCATTTCACTGTGAAATTGTGGCCTTCGAACCATTTGCTTACAATCCCCTGTCAAATGCGATAGCTATTTCATTTTCGATGTCGGCTAACAGCTGATCATCCGATCATTCGATCAGCCTATTCCTCGATCTATTTTACTCAAAGTTCGGTGTTCGTCTGTTTGTATTGATTTTGACAGTGTACCATGCCGGAATGGGTTATGAGATTGCGAATGCTACTTCTCGATGATTTCATGTAACAGTATGCTAAGTTTACGGCTTTCATTCATGTATTTATTGATTAATATATTTTCCAACGGCGATTTGGCAGCAGACAGTAAGCCGTATGTGTTGCGTCACAATCTCCAGTTTCATGGCCAAAATGTACTATGTTGTTCCGAGACCGAAGTTCTGAGGCTGCTGTCCTTAGTTCTTCAAAGACCATTCAAATTGATGTTCTGGATTCAATATGACAGGCCCAATCTATGAGATAACAATTGCGTATGTGTCCGAAGTCGTTGACCTTTGCAGTTAGGCTTACGCAATCTCTCGAGTTCTAGTCATAGGAATTAGTCTGGTCAAGACAAGTGCGAACATGAATCGTATTGAATCATTGCTCCGTACGTAGGCTAGTTGACGCAGTTGCCTTTAGAGCGAAAATTAAAGGTCTAGAAATTGTCCAGTCCATTGATCCAATCGTACGCCGGGTACCTCCGCTTTGGTTGCCTATCACCTGGTCGTAACTCGTAACCACCAGCTCAGTGGTCGTAACACACCAGGATCGTGTACGAAACACTTTCGGACGGCCTATCGATTTGCGTATTCTCTAACTCTACCATGAAATCATAACGCATGCTACTAAGGATGACCTGATAATTGATTCGTGGCATAGGGACGATTCTTAGTTCACGTACATTATGTAAAATAATCCTTTGATTAAAAAAAATGAATAAAACATTTGTTACCACACTTCAAGTCACGGCTCACCGGCAAACCTCTCGCGGCACCTACGTTAAAATCACTGTTGTCGGGAAATTTATGTGACCATCATCTTAAAGTTACTTTTTTACGTTGGTAAATGCCATTGTGACGTCATGTTGATAAAAGTCGCTCGCAGCCCTTGCCCCACCACCCGATATTGTCACGAGCCGCCACTGTATGGGACTATCAATTCTGCTGCTTTTAGCCGGCTCAGCAGTTCGCTTCTCGGCGTATTCAATCGTGAGTCACGTGTTGCGAATCCATCCGTTGGTTAGTAATCTAATAATTGTAAACAATGGCAGCCGAGACCAGCATAGCGGTAAAAATAGTGTGGCGAGACAGCGCAGTGGTATAATCCGCGGCTGCAACACCAATGGGTGTGGGTTCGAGTCTGACCGAGGTCGACTTCCGAATTCGATACCCAAGTGTTGGAGGTTTACCTAGGCTCCTCTTCGCCACCTCATCCGCGTCAGCGGTGTCTTACCAAAGCCTAGAGGTGGGCTGTGCTATAAGTCGGCCGTTACGGAAAACAAGAAGAATATCGGCCTGGTGTAAATGATCACAGTAGTCGACAAACAACATGAATACCCCAAAACAAACAATAGCGGTAAAAATAAAAAAACTTTGCCCTCAAGGGCTTCCGCGAATGGATCCATCAAATTCCTTGTCGACATTTAAAGAGAATGCACTATAAGTCAATTATTTTATGTTGTGCTTGTCAGGTCTCAATAGCAATTTAATGTAATTGAAATTGTAATTGAGCAAAATTTCTGTAAATTACAATTACGATTACAATTACACAAAATCAAAATGCTTCAATCACAATTACATTACAATTACATTGAAAAATGTAATTAATTACATTCAGCTCAATTACAAATTACAATTGATCCAACTCTGAACCCGAGAACGCGTTGTGACCACTTGGGGGCTGCGGGTCACGGTTGAGAACCCCTGCTCTAAAGAATATACAGTATCGAATTGAACATACTCGAGATTCAAGAACACTTCCCATGTTAGTCAGTGCCACTCACAGGACTGGTATAGTATAGTCTACAGTACATTCCACACAACAAACACGCGCCGTGCCTGTACTGTGTACAATCACTACAATGTACCCAGATTTCAAAAAATATCTCAAGAAATACGAAAAGCACAATTTTTAATAAGGATCAATCAGGTATTCATGCAACACCAAAACTTCGAGCAGTGCCATCACCAATCCGTTGTACGGTAAAGACGGTAACATTTCCTCCATTACCCTCTCTCGCGACAGTGGCAACGCTACCTGGCTTCCTTTCTACTGTCTCGCCTCCACGGAAAACACATGACCCGCCATTCATTGAAAGTCATTGTTAGCGCGAAGGAATTGAAGAGGGCGTTTGCGTTGTAAACGCACTGCAGAAGAACCTTCCCTTCTAATAGTTTGGAGTAAAACAGTGCCGCGACGAGTATGTCAGAGCTGATGAAGAGTATGGTTGTCAAAAGACATCTTCGAATAAGTCTGTACATGTTGGTTGCGGAGGTGGATTGCTGGGCTGCTGTTTTGCGGAAACGCAGGCTGTTGGCCAGAGGGTACGCAAGCATTACCATCAACGCTACGTGGATAGCTGTCATGATGATGCCCCAGACAGTATACGATATCTTTTCAATGAAATAGTCCATATCATTACGACACTCTCGTTGTTCTTGATCAAATGTGAATCGCCGGTGGATTATACTGATTACTGAAATATATAGACCGGGGTTGAATAACCTGAAATATACGTACATCAAATGCGATACTATTACCATATTTTCTTATTGCTAGGGCGATTTTTTTGACCTAATAAACAGAAGATTGTGACATAAAAAAAAAATTAAAATTTTGACCAAATTTTGACCTCACGTATGCAAATTAGGTGCTTTAACACATAATGTTAAAATTGTACTACTTATCTTCATTTCTGGTTGGAACTGTCGGTCATTACGAAGTAGTTTGGACGGAAAAGACGTTTTTAACTTAAAAACTGACAAATTTTTACATGAATAAACTAATATGTTAACGAAATCCAGCCCTATGAAGAATTCCAGTATAGTAACATCACGCATTATGGTAGAAATAATTAAAATTTGTTGTAGTACAACGAAAGATGCTTTTCTACATACTCGGGTAGAAAGTTTCTGTCCTTACTAAGTAGCTTGCCAAGAATGGAGAAAGAGCGTTTCACAGCAGCTGTTGTTGGCTGACAACACTCAAGTTGTGCGTACACTGCTGGTGCTGCTGACACACCGTGTTGCTTCATTCTGACAATGTTGTCTACATCACAATTTTCATCATGCGCTTCTTGATATAAGAACCATGCCATGCCCAAGCAGTCTTGCTTCAGTTAGGATATTGTGGTAGGTTGACTATAACAGCATGACAACGTATTTGTTTCATACCGTCTGCAACGGCAGAGGCCTATAAAGTAAGCTACAAGCTGTAAAATATCAAATGATAAGTTCACAGACAGTGCAAAATCTACGATACAAATGAAATGCAGAGGTCAACAAATTTTGACTTTGTAAACAATTTTGACAAATTTTGACCTAACGCTACAATTTTGACCTAATTTTGACCAATTTTGACATTTAAAAAGTTTCTTGGAGGTACAGAACTTCAATATACAATTGAATATAGTATATTCAAATTTTGACATGTCAAAAAAATCGCCGAACTTATTACTGAATATAGCACCGATGTCTGATATAGAAGCATAAGGAATCGGCGTCACTGATGCAATGTGGTGCTATACGAATCAAAAAGACGTCTCGTTTTCCCAAACCCAAAATAACCATGGCTAAGAGCATGGTTTTCCACCTCGCTATGTACCTCAGTCCTACACTGTTAACGAAAGGGTGTGTATTTCCACCCGTGTATCAACCTTGATATACGGGTGTGAGTATACACCCGTGCCACACGACACCAGAACATACGGTATAAATCGAGTACAACATTTTAATCCAAATTATGCATGCACTTATAGGAACGTCGGAACGTATATGCACGTTGCCAGGTAAGACTTATGATCGCGCTATAATTCTGAATTAGGTTCTGTTTTCTGTAACATTTACCACCCTTTTCGGCCCTTTGGGTGTAAATATATACAATATACATACTCTTTTCGCTCAGACTAGGAGTGCAGGTGATCTTGCCTATCTGGATCATACGAGAATAGGTCATACAACACATACACTGAGATGAATGATAACTCATTCCCGATAAGGAATGAGTTGATGAAATTCGTTACCGATACCGCCGATTTTACTCATATGGGTTTCATTCGTATCAGAAACATATCCATTACCTGTTAATGCGATGTAATTTCCCATTAGAAGACCCATCGTTATATATTCCAGAGACATCATGACGATTTTCTCCAATTCATCGCGAAAACTCATGTTTTTGACCGCCACATACTGGCGAATCCAGAGAAAGCAATATATGGTGCAATTGAGCATGTAGAATATGTATACTGTAAGAAATACGAAATTATATCGTAATTTACACGAAAATGCATGATTATGAGATGAAAATCTCAGATATATGTACTATAGCCTACCATGTGTGCATCAGTCCAATCATATCCGCGGTCTGTACTAAAAATGAGGGCATTATTGATACAAAATACTCAATATGTTTGTAGATTAATTGAAGATACAAATTATGGATGACAGAAACTCATTGACCACTGTTTATCAGTTACATTCAACTTCCGACGCGGAACCGAAATAATACCCCAAACTAGATGCCACATCGCTGAATGTTAGTATGCGTTAGAACAATTGAAATGCGCATGGTCCTTTAAATATAAGCAGGTGATATGAAGATTGAAGGCGCTTTGATAGCCTAAGCCCAAGCCAGGGGTGGCCAACCTTTTCGGCCAAAGGGCCACATGACATTTCGTAAGCAGTGTGCGCGCCTCTTGAATGTTAATGACCTTTTTGGTCGGGGCGAGCCGGATTAGGTAACGGTGAAAACAAGACTTACCTTATACTACTCATTGAGATAGATTACAACTATGTTATGATAACTCAGCTTGCGCTCATGTTCTAGCCGCGCCAAGCGCGAAAATACTTAAAAGCTCAATGAATAATTTCGGTCAATAGTAATGTTGCTTGCAAATATTGTGGGTCGCCTCTGTACTAGAGCGGGTCGTGGATCGGGGCTGGATTGGATATCCGGCCGGATTTTCTCATTTTGACCGGAGCCAGTTCGGAGCGGATCAGCAATTTTTCTGATACGGCCGGAGTTGGATCGGAGTCGGATCAGTACTTTTACATAACGATCAGAATTGGTATTGATGAGCATGGTGGCATCCCGTATACAGTGAGTTCTACTGTTTTGCAGTTCTAGATACTCGTATAATAGATGATTGATTATCATCGGGGTTTTTAGGATTGGCTGTTTTTCAATTCTCTGACCCGACTCCAATCCAACTCCAGTGCCGGATTCTTGAAATGACAGTGGAGGATCGGAGTTGGGCCAGGGAATTTATCGACCCGCTCCGCACTACTGTATACCGCTGGGCTCATTTGGCGAGGACAGAATTATTCGGCACTTAGACATACCAATATCAAAGATTTCGTGCATGCGTCTATCATTTTGTGCAAAGATTTCATGGCCTACGATCTTTCTGCGAGAGCAGACGCGAGGTCGCATGTTGAACGACACGTTCTCTCATAATTGCGAATGTAGTGCGAATGTAGACTCGACTCGGTAAATTGGGTGTATTTTGAATTTTTTTATTTTCTGGAGTGGTATCAATACTAAACGAAAGAAATCCAATGTCAATAAATCCCGCGAAGTGCAAAGACAAATACCAAGTAAAATCTACGAATCTACGAGATCTACGAATTCACGAATCTACGAAAATGTGGCTGGCCCCTGACGCCAGTCGCCGATGCGTTTGAACTGATAGTTTAGTCATCAACATCCTTGATTTCGCGGTAAGAATAAACAAATCTTTGGTTGGCGTGATGGCCTTGCAAATTCACAATAAATTATCTTGCTGATTATTTTCTTGATATTATATCTGATTTCGAGAATTTCCTCTCGGGTCACGGGTTTGCCGCCCCTGGTCCAAGCCCTAAAGCCGTGGTTCGCGAAAAGTTCGCTCTTCCACATAAATTAGTGAAGGTTCATTGTTACAGTGGTCAAGATCACTGATAGAAATTCTAAAACACACGAGCTGATCTGTTCAACGAATCATATGTGTTACTGGAAATGGCGACCTGCAATTAAATGGATTCCACTATTTCATTTGCGGTTTTCAACCTTTTTTGCTCGTGGCAAACTTAATTAGTAAAACATGGCGTCGATATACAGTAACGTTAAAAAACATGACCGCGGAAATTCGGGCATCTGATGACTAAAGTATCTTTTAAAATGGGTTATCCCTTTCCAGGGTTGTAATGACTCGAGTCATGACTCGACTCGAGTCAGACTCGAGTCACGATTTTTTTATGACTCGACTTGACTCGAGTCATTTTCTTGAAATGGGAAAATGACTCGACTCGACTCGAGTCAATATTTGGATTGACTCGACTTGTACTCGAGTCATTACGCATGACTCGACCCAAGTCATTGACTCGGCTTATTTTGTATGACTTGAACATGAAGAAATTTGCGAATCATAATGGCTAGATCAACGCATCCGACGAATTCTGCCGACATCGCTATTTGTCACCGCTGCTTTCGTTGCACTTGTCTGATATCAGATATGCCGCCGTAAAAACAACAGAAAATGATACATAGTAGCAATGCATTGTACAAAATCGTCCAGTGATGAAGAGGTAATAAGATCCTCCGCAACTAAAGTACTCAAGACTTTTCAATTATACAAGCAAACAATTGAATCAAAGTTCAATTAGAGCCAATGAAATGACTCAGATGGTGAAGAGACTGATAAGCTCATGTGTAGATTTGAAGGCGATGATTCTTTGCATTTTCGGGCGACTAGAAAGAATGAGTATTCAATGCTCTTCAGTGTGGTTCAAAAATGCTTGTCAATTCCTGCATCTAGTGCACTAATGGAACGTGTATTCAGTAGATGTGGATTCATTCTAGGGCCATGCCGCTTTAACATATTTGAGGATCTCCTTTCCACATTAGTATTTTTGAGGTGTAACTCATTGATTTCATCTGCTGTCTGTGAAAACACACAATGCCCATCGTCCATTTGACGTTTTGTTAGGTATGTGCATCGTGCACGTGAGTAATAATGAATAGCTAATGTTGTGTGATGTTTGTACAATATGGTTGTTCTACAATAACTTCTTTTTTATTTTACTGGGTGGTTACATGATAAAATTGTTATGTTGCATAAAAGGAACAATGAATCCGGCTTAATTTGAAAAAAGTGGAATCAATGATGTGGGAGAAGAATATATTGGATTTGAAAATAAATGGAGTATTTTAGTGAGAAATTCTTTCATATAATATAATTACATAGTAGGAAGCCGACTATTTTTTCATATCCAAAACATTCTACTCTAATAACTTCACTTTTTCTAGTTGGAATGGAGTCAAATTTGCTATGAATCATATTTTTACACAATGTAACAGTATCATGAGATAGCCGGCAAAATTCGAAAATCTTTATTTGTAATTAGTCTAAAATTTTCTTTCATAGCATTGCTTTCTACTGGTTGGAATTGAACCAAATTTGATTTTTTAGGCAATCTAGCAATTTTAAGAAGTAGCCGGAAAATTTGAAAAAATGTTTTTGAACAGCCCCATTGTACAATTATTTCTCCAATGCTGTAACTGCGATGTAGTCTGTAATGCAAGTGGGAAAACCTTTAGTATAATTAAAGAGTATCTGTTCTGTTGTCACTGCACAATGCACATAGTTGCATGCACGCTTTTACAGCATGCTGGACTGTTGTAAATACCTCTACATAAACATGCATCTATTGATTCTCTATCAACTGGTATCTTGACGTGAATTTGTTGATTCTCTATCAGCTATTCGTGAGCTATCGTCGATGTGTTCATAATAAAAACTGAATGCTTGTATTGGTGATGTATCAGACTGACAAGAGAGATATTTGATTTTAAGTTCTAAGATTAGTAAAGTTATCATTAGCATCGGTAAATGAGGCCAGGACCTGTCCGTTATCTGCCTAAATAAACACGTGCCAAGACTCTGATAGGGACAAAATGAGCATGTTTCGCAAACAGGGAATTCGATATCACCCAAGCAGGATTGAAAACATGAGTTGAACATGACTTCAATACTGTGACTTGGACTCGACTCGAGTCATAGCACCATGACTCGGACTTGACCCTTTAAACGGTGACTTGGACTCGGACTCGAGTCAGTGATGAATTGAAAATGACTCGACTCGACTCGAGTCAAAACCACAAAAGTATGATTGACTCGTGACTCGGAACCATATGACTTGGTTACAACCCTGTCCCTTTCGCCTGCTCTAGTTGAAGCCATCGTCACGTCCTTATTACCCATTAGAGTGAATTTTTTTTGAGACATTGCCCTTCCAAATACGGACAAATCTTATCTATAAGAACGAGACGTGCAACCCAACCCGAATATTCCGCGCAAACCGCTATCCATATATTGAAAACACCTGACTATACTATTAACACCACGCATTCAGCCAGTACGCAAAGGGAGGTTAACCTTTACTCACCGGCAAAATTCCTTACCACATTACAGGAGTGCGTTGAAGAGATTACTCCATTGTAAATGATTATCGTCGCAATATTATGCAGTATTGAGAAGCAATAGTTGAAGGAACATAGCATCCATAAGGCATTTTTATATCTTCGATTCTTTCCTGCTTCTGTAACTCCGTGATATAGTAACGCCACAAGTAAGTAGACGCAGGCAGATATTAAAATTCCAAGAAATACATTTGAGTCGACTCCTGCACGTGGGATCAAAGCTTTTGCAGGCTCTGCTGTTGTAATGATGAAGAATTTACCCAAGGTTGAGATGTTCTCAGTCATGACATGTTTTTATTACTTCTATACTTTTTAACACAGATAGATTATCACGCTTGGAAATGCACGAATTACGTAACAAACGCTGAGCTCATGGAAATTGACGGAGAGACAGCGTATGCTGCTTTATTTTCGCCGATGAAGTGCTATGTCAAGTTACTAATGTACATCACCAAAAACGCAACAGCATCATTTCCTCTTCGCTTGCAGCACTGACTTACATTTATATTTCTGGGCGTCAGAACTAGGACGGAAGTCATGTATGCAATCAGTTAGTAAAGGTTTTGGGTACATGTGAGCATCGACAATCCTCTGTATGTCAAAGTATACAATACATGTACAAGTACACAGGCCAAGGATGTCAAACTAATTTCGGTCACGGGCCGAATTCAAATCCTTTGATCGGTTGCGGGTCGCACCAAATCAAACGATGCCAAAATGTTGCCTCCAAATCCATATACCTTTGTTTTGCGGTAAGATGCTTCAATAGCAAGTCTATACACCATACATCAGGGCTCTTCTACCGGGTTTATCGTACAGCCTAGGCTCTAGGGCAGCGGTTCTCAACCTTTTTGACTCCGCGGACCCCTTTTGGACCGCCACGGACCCCCTCAAGTTTTCGTTCAAAGTTAGCTCAATTATCGTGCAACCGTCAACTGTCTTGTGCAAATATTAAATAGTGATAAACAGCCATAAAATGACTTTTCTTGAAAATAACAGCACACTATGTGTTGGAATTAGGTAGACTTATATTATTTCGAAGGGAATTTTCCAGCTGTATTTATTGCCTTGAAAATCCGCGTCTGCGATGTGGTATGAATGAGTGCCGAAAATCCATTTCCACAAAGATATATTGGTGGCGAAACGCGTAACGCTTCCGACGACAGATTTTGGTGTGAGTTTGAACATGTCACGTCCAGCCAGTAGTCATTTCTATCTAGTATCTCATATTGAAGTTATTTAGTAGTTAGGACAGGCGAAAATGGATTTCATGGCACTGTTTTATTTCCTTCATTGGGACAGATTCGGAATAAAATTCAGGAATTTCTATTTCAAACGACTGCTTACTAATTTGCTGAAACTGACAACTACAAATCAGAAAAGTTTGCCCGTTTGACCTTGCTATCTCCGACACTTAAGTTTTCCACAAACGCCGACGAAACATAGCAATGTTTGCATTTGCAGGCTACTGGCTATTTGGCAATGAAAATGAGTTTGCACAATCGGATATTTCATCTCAGACGACCATTCCGATGATGTGAGTTCTAAAGTTTTAGCTATTATAAAGAAAAACAGGCTCATGCTTTTCCTAATTTAAATATAAATTAAAAATTTGATTGTCAATCATTTAACAAATCTAGAGGCTTCGCGGAGCCTCCTGAAAATGCTTCACGAACCCCCAGGGATCCGCGGACCCCGGTTGAGAACCACTGCCCTAGGGTAGGGTTGCCATACGTCCGGAATTTCACTGTTAAAACTGCGTCGGGGAGGAATTTCCAAAATATGCCTAAATGTCCGGAATTTAGAAGGCTTAAGTAATAAGCTCATAATATTTTCGTAAATCCACATAAACAATATTATTTTTGAGTCGATTTATACTACATGAAGCTTTTCTTCGCGCTGCGCGCGATTTAGTATCATATATATTGGTTTTAATATGGGGACTATTATACCCTCGCATAAACTGCGCTCACAAATAAATAAAAATAACATTCATTTACAAAAAATAAGGCTAAATCTAATTGCAATTACAAGATAACGGTATATCCATAAAGTCAGTTTACGCCGTTTGGCTGCTTTATCCAAAGATAGTGGTTCTAAACCTGGGAGTAGTTTGCATATATTCTGGAGTTCGCGAAGATGTCAACGTAATCAGCTTCAAAAATAGGCCCTGAGTAAGTTCGGGCGAATGTGCCGACCTAAAATTAGTAATCAGCTCATCAAATTTTGAGCTGGGCCACGGACCAGATGCATCGAATACCCTACGGTGGGTCTAAGATCAGTGTTTATTTGGGCGGGAGAGGGCTGAAAAATGTGGCTTCGGCGGCGATTACAACTTTTAACACACAACCACATACTCCTGAACCAGATCGTAACCACGTCTGGTCGATAGACAAAGCGTTGCTGGTGTGACGTCATATTGATCGACAATGCGCTCATACCTCATTTTGTAATCCGCTAGTGGGCGCTAAAGAGCGTCCGGAATTTATTCCACTAAAATATGGTAACCCTACCCTAGGGTGTACCAAAATTTTAAAATGGGTTACCACTCAGATGGGGTGTACGATGGTGTACCAGATCCGAATTAAAATGGACCGGTGATTAGCTATCACAATAAACATGCGAGTTGATATTTCAAAACATATTGTGCAATATCGTACAATATGTTCATATAAGCTGTGTGTACGTAGCTTGTAAGTTATATTCCTTTTGTGGTACCATCAGCAAACGTTTCTTCTCATCAGTTAAACATTGCTAATGGACAGAGTTGGTACAAACTACCCATTTATATAGTTGATGGTCAACTAACTAACGGATTTTTGAGTAGTTCTAGTCCTCGTTTTAGTTGTGGATTTTGAAAATTGAGTAGTTTTAGTTTTAGTTCTAGTAGCGAATTGGTAAAATTGAGTAGTTCTAGTATTAGTTCTAGTTGTGGATATCGAAAAGTGAGTAGTTCTAGTTCTAGTTGCACCTTTGAAAAAACTTTAGTTGCGGAACAAGTAGAAAACACATGTCGTCGTTCTGCGTGAATTGAGATACCGGTGTTCTATTGAATGATGTTTGTGCAGGCACTGCCCGCTCGGAGCCATCACTGCTTACAGTGGTGTAGCCATCGGGTGAGTTTTGGGGCCGGAATCTCTCCCATTTCAAACTCGAATCCCCGTTCTTTTGAGACTTTGATCCAATGTCTGATATTTCCGATAAAATAAAAATTAATGTGTTGCCTAGGAGAATGAAATCCATTTCGGTACGGCTCTGATCTTTTAATGACTTTGGAACCGCTACGTCAAAGATGGGAGACTATCTTTCTGAGAATGACAGGCATATAGGAAGTACGTTGGCGAGCTAAGTCAAAAGTTCGCACTATATTCTGCGGTGTATTATTTTCTAATAATTTATAGATTGAAAGCACTGAATTATGTTATTAACACAAGCTTCTGGGTGAATGTGTTACTATTAGGCAATTAGGAAGTTGTAGTTGAAGGATAAATAATATTTATCCCACATAATTATTTAAAACAATGGTAAAAAAGGAACATTGTTAACTCTTTGAAAGCACACCGAGCCCTAGACAGGTCCTTCTATTAAGACACCAAAATGTGTGGATGTTACAGCTTGATCACTATCTCGGGCGGCGTCTAGCTTGATAAAATCGTCGGGTTGTTTTGGTAGTTTCACTGGCAGGTTTTCCGAATTTGTCTTTTCGCAGCCTCGGCCGAATGATTGCGTGCTTATGTCATGATCACGACTAAAATCAGCCCATGGTATATCGACTTTATTTTGAATATAGATTACGCATACGACGAATGTAGGCTACGTAATCACGGTGAACAAATAAACACTAAACAGCCTTCAAAGTAAACGCAATTCCGACTCAATTTATACGCAACCCATGTTTTAGTACACATTCACATGTATAATTCAAAATTCCAAGCAACTTTTCGCGGTCTGTATTTGGCCCACGGGCCGTAAAATGCCGAAGTCTGCCCTACGCTATTATACAAGCCTTCGGATACCCCCAAAAACAACAAAACAAAACAAAAACAACAAAACAAAAGTCCACCACAGTACACAATAACTACGCATTAAATACATTGGTTATGAACTTTGGTAATAGTTTTGGTTAGTTGAGGATTTTTCAATGTCGTTAGTTTTAGTTCTAGTCACCGATTTAGAAAAGTGATCAGTTCTAGTTCTAGTTCTAGTTGCGGCTTTTGAAAATTGGATAGTTTTAGTTATAGTTATCGTAGCTAGTTTTAAAAATTGAGTAGTTACAGTCATAGTAAAGTTGCGCTTTTTGACATGTGATCCCCTTGCGATATCTGTCTATAATGATTCTTGAAGAAATCATCGCGAGAGCTCGGAAATATTGGATTGGTTCTTTCTGCGTTATGCTCATAAATAGCGCACTGTACATCATGCATGGCGTAGCCAGAGTGTGTCGAGGGGTCGCGTTTGAGAACCACTGTGCTAGATGGTGGTCCGGTAACCTCGAGCTCTGATTAGTATTTAACATTTCAAATACGTTGCGTGTGTTGGCGACCGTGAGTATGTAATTTGAATTAACGATTTGGGTCCCAAATCTCTGCGAGATTATAAACTTGAAAGTTTTATTCACGCTCGGCGCGATTCAGGGTCACTTGGATTTTTTGTTTTTAATATAATAGTGTAATTTGCGCCAGGTGTACCGCCAGGCGACAGTGACCGGTTTGGAGGCGAAACAAGATTCGTTCAAATAGGTGATTTGGGCCGGAATCTGGCGCCGCTGTTGACATAGATGGTCGGAACATCCGGTAGTGGTGCCCTCCCTCCTCCGCCTATATCACAAATAAATTGACCGCAAACGAAACGATCTCAGCTTACGTTGTCGTAGCGTAGCTGTGTTAAATCAATCTAATAGCAACGTATCTTTGTTTCCTAGATGACTCAGTGCTTACATTGCGCAGTGCTCCCCTTCACCAACCCTCTTGTATAATCTAAATCGAACGAATATAGTTTATGAGTTTCTATTCTCACGGATGTGTAGATAGGTAGTGTATTGTACCATATCAATTTGTTACAACGTCTCGAGGCTTCGCTTTCGATCCTCTATTTTCGCTCGTAATAACAGACTGTAGCATATAGCTATACAGTTATACTCACGTATTTTATTAGCAGTTCTACGTGTGCGTGAGCGATATAACTTTATATTCGTTATTTGATTCAAGATAAATGGCCAATTAATCTGTCTTTCACCCAGCAAAATGAAATGACTTTGCATCATCACTCATATACTTCGAAAATTCAATTTGACTTGAATCGTGACTTGACTCGTGACTTGACTTGACTTGACTCGAGTCACCTCCAAAAAACGAGTGACTTGACATGACTCGAGTCACCTTCGAATACCGATTGTCTTGACCTGACTCGAGTCAAAATGTGCAATGACTCGAGATGACTCATGACTCGAAGGTAGTAACATGATCCCAACACTGGTGCAGGGTGAACATCAACAATTGAACATCTGTGTGGACACTGTAAATATTATGTATCAATATACAGTCAATCAAATAGGCTACCTAACACCAACCCAAAAGTTTGAGCAGTAGCTTCATCAATTCAGTGCAGTAATGTACAGTAACTTGTAGCATTTCATCCGTGACCCTGCTCTCGTGGCCGTGATCATATCTAACAGGCTTCCTTTCCACTGAATCCCCTCCACGGAAAACACATGACCCGCCATCCCTTGAAAGTCATCGTTATCGCGACAGAATTGAAAAGCACGTTTGCGTTGTAAACGCACTCACGAAGAAACCGTTTCCCTTCGAATAGGTTGACGTATTGTGACGTCGCCATAACGAGAATGTCAGTGACGACGCAGAATATGGATATCAAAAGACATCTTCGAATGAGTCTCATCATGTTGTTTGACGAGGAGGATTGCTGGGCTGTGGTTTTGCGGAAGCGCATGCTATTAGCCAGAGGGTGCACAATCATGAAAACCATAAACACGTGGATAGTTATACTGCCGACGGCCCAAAGGTAATACGACACCCGCTCCATCAAGCCGTCCATATATTTCAGGCACTCTCGTTCTTCTTGATCAAATGTGAATCGGCGGTAGATTAGAGCTATTGCTGGAATATATAAACCGGATATGAAGAACTTGAAATATGCATACATCAAATGCGATACCAGGCCCCTATCTACATTTGTACTAGATAGCGCACTGGTAGATATCGTGTCGACAGAAGCATAACGACGCGGCGTCACCGATGCATCGTGGTGTTGCGACTCAAAATGACATCACTTTTTCCCAAACCATATATACACCAACTACGGGTCATTCATAAGAGAAACGGTCATGCAACACATACACTTAGATTGCTGATTCCACATAATACCGATACGATGTTAATTAGTACCAGAGGTGGTCAAAGTAGCAAAGAAAGCTACTCAAGTAGAAGTAGAGGTACCGACGAAAAAAATTTACTCAAGTACGAGTATAGAAGTACTTCTTCAACAAGCCACCTAAAACTACTTGAAGTAGAAGTGAAATTGACTGACTTTAAATCTACTCAAGTAAGTAAGTAGTTTTGAAAACCGTCTTAATTCGTTCGCGGACTGTTAAAAGCTGCGAATTGGGCTATGCGGAAGGTGCAGAGAGCTAGATTCGTATTGATCCATCCCAGGAGGTATCAATGTTCGACAGAATAACCATTCTTTCGCATCATGAGAAGCAAATTATAGTATTGATATGAAAATTGGATACTAACCCTTTGCGTATTAAAAGACCCCGTTTTAGAAAATCTCATGGCATGGCGCCCTACCCCTTTTTTTTAAGGCCCCAAGTGTAGGCGAAGAGCAATATGCAGAAGTTGTATTGGAAACGGTTTCATCACTTTGCGCGATTTACGTTGATAACAAATATTGTGAATCGTAAAAGTTATATTCAGTGTAGCTTTATTTTTGGATAATAGAGGCATTACACTTGCTTTTATGCTTCAATATGTATGTTCTTCAGACAAAAGAACTGTAAGTAATTAGAACTCAAAGTTATGATACTCGAAATTGAAAGTGAAATACAAACACCACTTCTAAAAAGCGGAAAATATATTTCATGTCTTTTGTCCATAAAGCTTCAAATGTGATCTGCTACAACAGGTGTAACGTTCAAAAAAGCCGGATTTTCGAGATTAGCAAGACACGTAATGGGCTGCTAGATTACGATATGATAGATATTAATTGCCAGATTGCGAAACAGTAGTTTCAAACGTTCATGTTGGGCCATATTTACTGTGATGAAATATTTGATACGGGCGACAATGCGGTGTGAGTGGAACCAAGCAATCCGGTACCTAAATTATATTCACCGATACTTTCGCGAAAACATATTTGTCACTCCATAACTACTGTGCACGAAGCGCTACAAAATTTCAGGGCTTTACTTGACTTTTATGAATATTAAATGTTGGTACTCCGTGAAAACAGCTCCGAAATTCCTCAGGCTATCTTTCGTATTGTGGGATTAAACTACTTCTACTTGACAAACTAAAAATACCGAGAAGTAAGTAAGTGGATCACAAAATATTACGAAGTAGATGTAGAAGTAGAGAAAATCAGATCTACTTGAGTAAGAACCCGAAGTAGAAGAAAACTACTTGAGTACTTCCAAAAAGTAGAAGTACTTTGTTACTGACCACCTCTGATTAGTACAAATAAGTGATTCTATTTTTCATCGATACAGCCGGTTTTGGTTGTTCTTTTTGTCCGTTTTGATTTCATTCGTACAAGAAACATTTCCGTTACCTGATGATGCGATGTAATATCCCAGTATCAAAGTCATCGTGATATATTGCAACGACATCATGATGATTTTATCCAATTTATTGAGAAAACTCATGCTTTTGACGGCCACATGCTGACGAATCCAGAGGAAGGAGTATATTGTGCAGTCCAGCGTGAAGAGGATGAATACTGCGGGAAAATACGGCATTCACTCAGAACTTGCATACCAACGCGTGATGCAGAGGCAAATCACGCATCTTTGTGCAACACTGTGAAACATTCCAATCTTATCAGGCCATAGTATAGATCAGCGGTTTTTATGGATGTTCCGTGGAACTCCCGATGAGTGAGTTTCAGGGGTTTCTTGAGAAGGAAAGGATACACTCAATCCATACGTATGATTTGTAAGACTGCTGTGGCGGTACGTCATGTGCTGTGGCATATACTCAAGGAGGTTTGGATTCGCAATCCTGGAGCCCCCAAAATCAGCCTCGAATGTTACATTGTCATCGAGTTTGGTATTGTGACGCAACCATGCCGTATGTCTTGGGCAGATGGAAACATAATCGATGCCGTCTGGGAGCAGGTGAGGAGCAGCGCAACCCCAAGTGTATAGTCGATTGTTGCGCAAGCGATTGAGCATTCTAGCTCTCTCCGTCGTCGCACTACCTCCTGAGCTGTGTCGTAGTATTCCAGACGACATTTTTGCTTCACAATACCAAACTCCGTTACAATGCAACAGTCGAGGCCGATTTTGGGGGGTTCCAGGACCACGAGCAGAATAAAAGTTATATTTTCGGAATAAGTTGTTTCTGCGCGGCACGCGAAATGATCGTGTGGCGACTAGGCGCAGAAGCTTGTCTAATCTTGACGGTCGGTAACGCCGGTATAAATCAAACACAGCCCTTTACTACAATGATTGAATATATAATGACACAAAGTAGGCAAGGGCAGAGTAAACGTATGATTTATAACAATGCTTGACCGCAAATCTTCAACCGTCCTCACAGCAAAGTAACCAACAGAAACAGGTCTACCAATTGAAGAGAAAGAAAATGCGACTGAAAATGATGATTACACCGAGCAGTAATCAAATAGAAATACACAAATTACACACGAAACAAGGTAATGCCGTACGCACGCGCTAACATCAGTACCGTGGTATCTTTCGATATTTACCAATTTTATCAATTTTCGCGCTCGACAAGACGGTCAAAAATTACCGTCAAATTGCCTTTGGCCTAATGGAATGTGTTATGTAGACCAATTGCAGTGAGCCGTGAGATTTGCTTGTGTCCACACCGTTGTAGGAAACTATGATGAACCCATATTTTAAACGTTTTCCAATCTGTTGGTGCACTTGGCACGCTGCATTTTGTGCACCAGTAATCAACAATCATGTATTAGATGTGTAGTTGGATGTGTATCATGAAAGTATATGCCACTTGTCGTATTAAGTCCATCACGCATCCAGATTAATACTTTTACTCACCAGCAAGACTCTCGAACACTGTGCAAGTGGCTGTTGATGATATACCTCCATTGTGAATTATCATCGTCACAATACCGTGCAGTATTGATAGGCAATAATTAATAGAACAACATATCCATAACGCATTTTTATAGCTTCCGTTCTTGCTCGACTCTTTAACTCCGTAAATTAGTAGCGCGACAAACAAATAGAAGCTGGGAGATATCGATATTCCAAGAAATGCGTTCAACTCAGCCGGTGGATGTGCTAGCAAACCGCTCGCAGGCTCTGGTGATGTAGTAAAAACTACGTTACTTGGGGTTGACACATTCTCTGTCATGACATTTTTTTATTTCTAACCTTTTTGAGAAAGATAGGGTATTATGTTGCAGAAAGGCATATGCGGTATATATATAATTTATGCATTGCATATGCATGTTGCATATGCATGTATCATGATAGGTTTTCTATAACTGTTTGATAGATTTCGTCAAATGAAACATTCGCACAGAATGCTTCTGATCAAAAAACACTGGCAACACCGCACGCTTTCTAATAGTTACTGTGCCTTTAAAATACCTACGACAGCTTATTAACTGAGCGGAGGCAGATCGATAAAGCACTGAGCATTTGAAACCTGGCGAGCAGACCGTTAGCGTATAGCCCTGCGTAATTTTCGCCAATGAATCGCACTGTCAAGGTACCAATAGCGAACATCATCAAAAACGCCACAGCATCATTTCCTCTTTGTTTATAGCCTCATATTCGACAGCCTTGTAGGCAAATCCAGGAAGTAGAAATGGGAAATTCTTCGCAACATAACGATCGCGAGGGTATTGTGCTCAAATATTGGCAGCCTTGGGCGTCAGGATGTATCAATTAGTCAACGACCAGGGTGCTTGTAATTTGTAAGCAGGAGCCAAGCCCTTGTCATTCACTACTGCATTAGCAATACAGGTATTCAAATGAAATGAGTATTTCATGCCACCAATTTCCGCTGTTCGGGTTACGCAAATGACGTTGTTAATCCTAATTTTACCAACGTGCAAGTGCATGTATCTAGACCAGTGGTATAGCGTGCTCTGCCGTGGGCGCGCGTTCTTCTTGGTCCGCGGCTCGATAAGTCAAAGTAGACAAGTCAGCATTGCTCTTTTAATAAAACAACTAAAACATGACGATGCTCGTCCGACGGAGACTAAAAGACGACTGCCTCGGACGGTGACCAAAAGCGACTAACACACATAGGTTCGTAACATCAGAAATACCCAACATAATCAGTAGGGTTGTTCAAAAATTGGAAAATGTTTGGAATTATGCGTGTCCCTCGCTTATTTTGTAGATTATTGTTAAAAAACAATAATGGGCCTGAAAGAAGCTCGCAGGAAAGCCGCTAACATTTGTCTAAATGCGTTTGAAAGTCGTTGTTGAAGAGTGGGCGGGCAACCGACAGCAGAGGCGGACAATCACGAAACCACGGTTCTTGATTGGGTAATCGGCTAAGCTTCACTGATTACTGCAACAGCTGACTCGCATTCGGGAGCTTGGCTTTACTAAATTGAAAGTCTGTTTTGCTGAGGTAGAATCTGTTAGTAGCAGTTGTGGTTCTGTACAAGCCCGTTGTGGGTTGATGAGTCATTAGTAGTACCGTAACAAGTGTTCTTTGAATGCTTCAGAGTCGATAGCAGTAGTTTATGACTTGTAGCAACAATAGTGCAATCATGGCAGAGGCAAAACGGCGAAAGATTGCACACATGCCGCAGCGAAGAACAAGATCCAAATCTGAGCAGTACTTGGTCGGATATACTTGCGATTACATCTGTGGCTCGAGATTACCTACTATACGAGAAGTAATGAGTTAGGCCTGCTTGCTGCATCTGAAAGAGCATTGTCCTCAGTCAACCCCTACTCATGAACTATGTACTGTGGTGGTGGATGATGTAATGACAGTGTGGAAAATGGCGAGAATTGCGACAATGCAGAAATCACATGTGGTGCGATCACTTCAAAACCTGCACGAAAGATGGCGTGATCTGAAAAAGAATCCGAAACAGGAAAGTGATCCCAAGGGTAAGAGGAGAAAATTCACTGATAATTTGGACAAGCTGTGGGATATTGGAAGTAGAGATGCCATAACAACAATAGAAAATGACATTTATCTATCACATGAAAGAAAGCTTGAAGACATTGCATTTTATGAAGATCAACGGCAATCTCGCCAGTCAATAATGTTGAGAAGAGACAAAATTCTGGCTAAAGACCTCAAAAAGAAAACAGCAGCCATTGCAGATCAAACTGTTGAAAACGTTTCACACGACTCAAGTTGTGACTATGTTGTTTTAGCATCTTCGTCATCTTCAAAAGAGGGTTACAGTTTGAGTTCAAGTTCTGACTATGATGCTGATGTTGGACTTGGCACCTCGACCCAATCCATTAAACTGATAACACCTAAAAATATTATAAAAAATACGCATGTGTCCCAAGCAAGTAACTGGCAACGATGCTGATGGGAGCATTTATCAAGGCTTGTGGAGGAGATATAGCCATGTTCTCCCTGTCAAGATCTTCAACGAAGAGAGCCAGGGAAACAAATCGCCTGGAAATATCTCAGGACATTTTGGAAAAATTTGCCGAAAATAGACCGCAGCATGTTGCCATTCATTGGGATAGGAAGCTCACAGAGGATAGATTAGGAAATCGATATGAAGCTTTGTCAATTGTTCTATCTTGTCAACCTCAATACTCGGAAGGAAAACTACTTGGAATTCAGAAGATGCAAAATGCGGCAGGTCAGACACAAGCTGAAACTACTTTCGACATAATTAAAAAGTGGGATATACAAGATGCTGTAACAGCTTTGGTTTTTGACACCACAGCAAGCAACAGCGGCTGGAAGAAGGGTGCAGCGAAGATCCTTGAGGACCTTCTAGGAAAGAAGGTTTTTTACCATGCGTGTCGGCACCATGTGTATGAGCTTGTAGTCAAAGACGTCTGGAAATGTTTATTTGGAAAAGCAACAACCGGACCAGAGAACACATGGTTTGCCCACCTTAAGAAGAGCTGGATCAGTCTTGACAGAAAACAGCAATTCAAGACTCTGACTATTCCTATATGCTTTAAAGAACGAGCAGCAATGACAGTTGAGAACTTCAAGCTACTACTCGCCAGAAAAGATTTCTTCACACGGGATGACTACAAACAATGTGTGACTAATGCTCTTGCTCTTCTCGGTGCAGATGAGATATACATCATCACAAACCTGGTGCAACACACCATGCAAGGTGGATGGGCACAATTCTGTATGCTCAGAAGATGTTCATGTGGGCTGATCAGTTACATTACAAATCTGAAGAAGTGGAACTGCTGCATCGCTTCAATTTATTTTTAGTTCTCTTTTATATCCCTGCCTCGGTTGCTTCCAGCCTCGGTCGTGATGCAGCCGGTAATGACTTGAGATTCATCCAGCACATGTTGAGTTACAAGGAACATGATGAACAAGTTTCCAAAGCTGCTTCACAAAAGCTTTTAAAGCATGACTGGTATATCGTGGAGGAAACCGCTGCATATGCCTTGTTTTCGCCGAGTGAAAGCAATGAAACCCGAGAAAATATGGCAAAGACGCTCCTGCAGGTAGAGCGAACTTCAAGTTTCAGGAGAGGCCCGCGCTCGTTGAATGCAACTCAACACATCAACAAGGACACTACTTTGTATGATTTTATTGGGCCACAGTCGTGATACATATGTGATGTTTTTGAATGCTCTGGGGCGTGGCTAGCTCAACCGGTTGATGTTTGGCACTTATCAGATTCCTACACCAGAATGAGCTCCTACATCAGTTCTGTCAAAGTCGTTAATGATGCCGCAGAACGAGGTGTAAAGCTAAGCACATACTATGCTGCAATCTTGACTGACAATGAACAACAAAGAGACAGTCTGCTTCAAGCTGTGGAACAGCATAGGAAGACAGTTGGAGACAGCAGGAAGTCAACTCTAATCAAAAGCCTGTAATCTGCAACTTGTGCCTGTCAATGCAACACTGATCTGCAACGTACTTTTTTAATGTCTTTTGTAAATAGTGCTTTTCGCCTTCATTCAATTGTGAATAAAAAGTGTAATATGCGTTCGTTTATGGGTGAGACGTCGGCTAGTCATAACAAGTTCTACTGAGATGTTGACTCCTGGTGGTAAATTTTTGAGTTCCACCGGGGCCTACGATAACTTACGGCCTTATATGGCGCATTCCACTTGCAACATCGGGGAGGCCGACGTTCGCAAAACAGACATCAGCGATTGCTTACGATTTCGTTTCTCGCAACCAGATCCCTCCCTTAGGATAAGTCTAGCAAAGCCGTATAACAGACGAAATTAGTACTTTACCAAAGTTACAATTGACAGCGTCCAAGATACAGTTATCCAGTATATCCCCTTATCCACTAATCACACAAATAGACTATATAGCGGTAAGGAATAAACTTGCTAATGATAAGTATTTTAATGTATGGTAAAATCAATTACAGCATGTAAAGAATAAATTGAAGTCATTTTCATAAGTAAATACTCGCAAATACAAACACCAAGCTTATGGTTACAAAGATTCGACCTCAAATTCAGCAAATCAAATGCACCAATGATGTAGGCAAGCTACGACTTGCTCAACTGCCGCTTTTTAAAGCCCTTCATAACATCTTTTCTCACAGAGGCATTAACTAGCTTCTGCTTGTTATTGTAATATATGTTCACAATGATTCTGTTCGCCAATTTTGAAGCTCGCTCTTGATGACTACAACAGGCAAAGCTTACGGGCCCCCCAAAACGTTGCAAAACATATTCGGCAGCTTCTCTCACTGAGACTTGAGGATGAGAGCAGATGATTGTATCAGAACCATCCAGGATTGAAAAACTGGATGCAACAAACTTAGCGAGTGGTTCTGAAGGGGCAAGCAATCCCCCACGAGAGAGTAGGTCGAAATATAATGAATTAGTGTCACCGGATTCTTCAACAATTAACTTGGAACATTCCCTGCAATTCAGTTTCTTGAGGACCTTTTTGCCAACGTACCCAGCAACATAATAGGACACCTCCTCACTGTCAGGAGATAAAAATGATCCAGTAATTTCAATTGCCACATCTTCAATTGTTTGTTTGAAATGATCCAAATGAACTGAGCTTTGAACACCAACATCATGCTCCCAGAAATTAATGTCAATTTTCAACATAGAACGGAGCAGTATTATCTTTTCAGAGTTGGTAACTTCTGTTAAACCGACCAGAAAACGCCCCCCACTCATTTGCCTGTACTGCGAGAACCTTCGTTCAATGGGGTCACTTTGGAATTTTCTTGGAATCACATATTCATACCCCTCTGCTAACAAATCTGCCATAAGCAGCGATTGCGACTGCATGGTTCCGATCAGAGCTTTGAATGTTTGCTTGGATAGGCAATAATTTTGAGGGTTGTATCCGTTCCATTTGATCAGCCAATTAGCGAAATCTTGTAGGAAATTGATTTTACCATCATGTGAAACTACTGCATCAGACAATGGATTGGGTGAATATCTGTGACAGGTATTGACAATTGTCCACCAAGCATTAATTAGGCTCAAGAATGAAGCCATATCTTCCCTGTGAGGCAGGTAGCTTTTGCAAGCTGCAATAGTCGATTCGTGGAATGGAGCGAGAGCTAAATTAACATTTTGCTTGTTATTGCCCGGATGCAAAGAGGTATACGTCAATTTCGGCGCCTTACGCAAATTCGCATCCAGCTTATCGTCACATTCTCTGATCTTGTGAAGGTCGCTCCATGCAATGAATCCACCCGGAGATGATATTATTGAAGAATTTATGCAGAAGGAGAATGGTGGGAAAACAAATTTCTTGGCTCGGAGCAAATTGTTTCGTATGTTCTTTACAAGATGTACATTATCAAAAAATAGATACGTTTTGTTCTTGCAGGATGTGTAATGAAAAGAGAACTCATCATTGCTAGGGCACTTTTCTCGCATTATTTCAAATGCTTTCACATTGGATGGATGATTATCTGATACAAGTCCTCGAACGCAAAATCCATTCTCATTGAGAGTGGCAATACAATCCAGTAATTCTTCTGCCAACCATCTTCCCGTAATTTCGGTTTCTGGCAGTGCCTTCACCACGATGGATGTTGATTTTGAACACCATGGACCATCATTACAACAATGCCTTTATATAAGTGACCGCTTTCATCTGCTCCATAATATTTACCACCGTGATATTGAACACCTTTCTGTAAGTACATCTCATCTACCATCAACACTATGTCAGTGGAGATCTCGCCATTTTCTTTCATAACGCCAAGAACTTTAACCGAGTCAACGCTTCCTTTACTGTACCGACTCAAGGTTGACATTGATGGGAAGGGAAAGCTTCTTGTAAGAATTCTATAAGCTTGTGCTGATGTGTACCGGAGTAGGAGCGCGAAACGAATCATTTCGGATGAATACGGAATATGAGCGTGACCATCAGGCTTGTAATATATTAGATTTTGAAGCTCATCCAGTAAATTGTCGGATTTTTTTCGGACATTTTCGAGATATTTCGGGAAGTTAAGTAATGCACCAAACTTAGTCAAAGTAGCATTTGTGCCTTGTGTGAACCAAGGAGGCAAAGGAACATTCTTTCCATCACACTGCAATTTGACATGCAACTTATCATCAATTTTTATGCTTTTTGAGACCTTTGGGAAATCATTGAATTCCATGTGGTAGTAAATCACATATTCATTATCTCTTTTGTACGTGGTATAGCCTTCTGGAGCGCGGGACTCCGTCAAATCTGATAAGCTGCTTATTTTATCAGCCAGCTGGAAATCTTTCAACTCATCTTTCTGAAATACCCTTTGCTTCGGTGGTTTTCTGCAAGGAGTCACAGTCGGGATCAGTGAAGGCCGCTGCAGCTCCTGCTCGGATCTAATGGAAGGGACTGGTTTTTCGTCCCAACGTAAATTTTTTCGCGAGTCAAAGTCTTTGATGTACTTTGATTCAAAGTGTAGAACACATATTACAGAATTCGTAGTCGGCTCCCAATCGCGCCTATTCACAAAAGATATCCATTTTTTTCGTAACTCCAAATCATAAAATGGAAAGCGAAATGACGAAACCTTTTTCCCAGTTGTCAAATATCCAGACTTACAGCCATAAACACAGCATTTGTTAACCATTATTATGCCTTAAGTTAATCCTGCATTCCAAGTATACAGACAGTCGAAATTCGCTGTCAGGAAGGCTGCATGAGATATCACCGTGAATTATTGGCTGCTAATGATCGGCGAGAATCATACAGCAATATACTGAGTTATTTACCAACTGAATAAGTTAGCCTACCTCATACTTATAAGCTGGTCTAAACGGAAGCTAAACATAATTCAGTCACCACACAGTCGTGACTGTAGTATTAGCTAATCCCGGCATGATTCCATAATCCATAATAACTCAAACGCAGTTACTAGCTCAAAATCTTTGCCTCAAAATTTAAGACGTCTGCTATACAGAGAAGCGCTATCGCTAATACACAACCAGATAGTTGAGTAATGAATGTGATGGCTTGAAAATGGGAGTCATCGTAAGCAATCGTCGATGTCTGTTTTGCGAACGTCGGCCTCCCCGATGTTGCAAGTGGAATGCGCAATATAAGGCCGTAAGTTATCGTAGGCCCCGGTTCCACTCACTGTCAGTAACTTTTGGAAAGGTTGAAGGTAGCAAGATGCATGCATCTAGTTTATTCGTATCTCAACTAGCGAGAGCACCTGTGCAATACATAGCACTTATACACATTCTGCAGGTAGATATTAACTTAGGCGGTTGTAATGTTGTACTATGGACTCTTGATGACAACATTAACAAAGGCAATATATCATGTCTGTAATGCCACCAACAGAAACGACTGCACAACAGCGCGCGAAAATCGTTATCAGCAGTGTTCACAAAGTCGGTCTTTCAGCCAATCATTAGCTTATTATTACCGGCTTCAACCAATCAGGATTAATGGCTTCTCTTTGCCCGCCCACTTCATCGATTCCCCGCCCACTCGCCGACGGCTACTTTCAAACGCATTTAGACAAATATTACCGGCTTTCCTGCGAGCTTCTTTCAAGCCCATTATTGTTTTTTAACAATAATCTACAGAATAAGCGATGGACACGCAGAATTCCAAACATTTTCCAAATTTTGAACAACCCTAATAATCAGTGATCGGCGAGGCTAATTGCGTTAATCATGGAGCGGTACGCTACAGTGGTTCCCAAACGGTGGGGAATTTCCCACTGGTGGGGAATTCAATGGTTTCTGGTGGGGAATAGACGCATTTGTTCAAAATTATCTACAGGACAGTCTCCATATTCACGGAGACACATGCGCAATTACCGTTACCATAGGCTTACCATATTTCGGAAATCTAAAAAGAATACTCTTTTTCAGAAATTCCAGACTTGCAAAACCGGAGAAGAATTCTCAAAAACCGGTGAATTTTTTCCACTTTGTGATCGGTTGACTAAAAAAAAAAAAGAAAAAAGGTCATCATTTCGCTAAGAGCGAAATTCACCGTTTTCTCTCCGTAATACCCGCCGGAGCTTCACTTCTGTGCTAGTTTTCGGCATATCACTCGCAATTTGCTCTAAATCTAACCTAAATTTTCAAAAAAGAGGACAAAATCTCAAAAAAGAGGACAAAAGGGCGTCCTCCGAGGACACTTTCAAAAAAGTCAAAAGAGAGGACAAATCCTCTTAAAAGAGGACGTATGGTAAGCCTACGTTACCAGCTAACTGCTCTGGAATGTATGTATCGAAAATTATGTTGCGTGTTGCTCACAAAACCTCATTTGCAACTCTGGATAGCCAATCATGGCGTCACAAACGCATCCAGCACGACTAATTTGACGTGAAATAACGCTTTCGCGAAATTTTGAGCGTTACTGATATCGGTTCACAATACGTTTTACGTTGCAGTTATAGGCGATTGTCTTGCGTACTGGTGTGGTTATGTGCCTGCTGTAGTCAAACCAGCAAATAGCTGCTCTGTGATGACAAAAGTGTTGGGTAGTGGGGGACAGGACCATAACTGCCGTACCCCAAATCTAGCTCGAAGGGGCCCGAAATGATTTCGTGAATTAACATAAATTATAGAGTATTTTTTTGGAAATTTATGTCACTTTTTTAATTTTATTTGCCCTGAGCGCGCGATTTAATATTGCCAAATATATTGATCATTGGGTACCCTTCCCCCACGAAAATACGTAGAATTTATAGAAATGGATACTTCGGCGTCGGTCATTACTGCGCCACCACGCACCAAGACAAATGAAGTTATAGGCCATGTAACATGCGACTCCAAGAAGTGTGCCAGAACGATCAGCAGCGAGAAGACCTTGGCCGAGAAGGAATGCCCTCGTGGTGACCGAAAACTTCGATATATATACAATATAGCCTACATATATGTTTAATTGTCCATAGGCGGCTAAATGGCTGGCGCTTAATGTTCCTGTCCTGGCGATCTGAGCTCCACAGGACAAATGCCATCCCGCAGGGAAAAATTATTTGCCAATAAAGCATAATACCAATTTGAAATGGTGTGTGCCTTTTGGTTTTGGCGATTTCCATATCTTTTGACATATCAGATATAGGAAGTCACGAAATAGCATCATATAACGAAGTCAATCTATCAACGGGTCTGCCCGAAGATGTTCAATTCATATTTTGGGGTCCTACCTTTTCCAACACACCTCACTAAGCTCTACCGGTAAATCTGATTACGTGAGCGGAGAGGGGATAAAAAATTGATAGCAAAATATATGCAATTCCCGATCATATTGACCGATTCGAACATGGATTATATAAATTTCTACGGTCCTGGTTGGGTATGAAGGCTCGGAATAAATCTGAAGTGGGGAATGAAGACAAAAAGGTTGGGAACCACTGATCTAGATCAGGGCTCTTCAACCGGGTGTTTCGTACACCCTGGGGTGTACCAAAATTATAAAAGGGTGTACCACTCAGATGAGGTGTACTGGGGTGTACCAGACTCACATTGAAATGGACTAATGACTGGCTATCACAATAAATAGTCAAGTTTATGTCTCGGAACATGTTGACCGGTTGTGCAATATAGTAGTATACAATGTTCATATCAGTTGAACGCTGCTTGTAAATTACATTCCTTTTGTGATATATATAAGGAAATGCTTATCCTCATCATTGGTTCGAGTTTGAGAACCACTGTGTTAGGTGGTGTTCCGGTAACCTGGAGCTCTGATTAGTATTTAGGATCCCCAATACGTTGCAGCCTTGTTCATCCATAATTCAACAGGCAGAAAGAGGAAACCTGCAGGGGTACGGCCGCATGCATCCGTTAAACAATAATTATACGGCCCTCTATACATGATTACAATAGCGTGTGTTGACGACCGTTAATATGCAATTTGAATTATCGAATTGGTTCCTAAATCTTTGAGAGATTTTAATTAAACTTGAAAATCATATTCGCGCTTGGTGCGATTCAGGGTTATTTTTCGTTTTTAATATAATAGTGTAATTTGCGCCACACCGTACATAAGCGAACCGCAGAGGAAAATGATGCACCCCATAACGAAATACCAAGTCAGAATCGTGTGCGTTTCACGAATGAAGGTGTTTCTGCTACGTTTGGGCGATTACAAT
The DNA here is from genome assembly GCF_051294905.1 of Botryllus schlosseri. Lineage (NCBI taxonomy): Eukaryota > Metazoa > Chordata > Ascidiacea > Stolidobranchia > Styelidae > Botryllus > Botryllus schlosseri. The sequence continues at coordinate 17,139,298 of NC_137250.1, read as the reverse complement.
AAATCAGGGGTGGGCAACCCCCGGTACGCGTGTTATTCCTGGCATGCGAGATGATTTTTCGTGGCTCGCCAAATGATTTGACGAACACGACATATTATATCCATGTTTGTTGTAAAACATGTAACATAAGCTTTCAAACCGGAAAAAGCTCGTACAGACGACTTAAAATTAATTTGTAAATCGACATAAAACAGAGTCTTTTGGAGCAGATTGTAGTTATCTTGGACAATTTTTTCGCGCGAATTATCGTGACCTGATTTCTTCATCTTGGGAAACCCACGAAAATGTATTTACGACAGCCTAATATTGTATGAAACCGTTTGGATGCTTCAGTCTAGGAGTGTGCACTGTGCACTGTACTTTGTAAAACCTGTGGTAGCGCGACAATTAGCGCTGGTCATTTTCACGCTAAGAGACACACGTTTCGGGAAACATGCAACTCCGTGCGCTGTGTGCGCAGCCAAAATGAGTGGCGGCGATAAAACTTGGAACAAACATAACCGCCGCATGTTGGCCAAAACGTTCAACATTGATAAGTCCTCTGTCCAGGTAAGAATCACTAACGTATCTGATGTCGTTGCTAACTGCAGATAGGTGGTTGGAGGAATTCCTTGCTTAAAACGCTAAATATGACAAAATTTAAAGTGGTTGGCACGCCGGTTGGTAATATGTTAACATTTTTTGATATTTTGTCACGCTGTATAGAAATCGTTGCCGGCCCTTGCAATATATATTTCGACTTTGCCTAAAATCCTGATGGGAATAGCAACATGCAGCATATAGTGATTAATAAAAACCGGAGGATGTAGCATCACTAATTCTGTGCTCAAAATTTTCGAAGACACCCCTTACGGTCCACATCACCTTTATATTAGTTAATCTGATCACGTGGGCAAAGAATGGATAAATATTTGACAGTATTATATCAAACGAAATTATTTTTCCAGGTAGAAAAGGAATCCAGATAACATTCCCTTGCATTTAAACTCCCGATTTCGGTGCATAGCCTAAATATAGTTGCCTAAGCCTCCGGCACAGTTAAATATTTTATACGCAAGGGCTATCGGGTGTACGAGTTTCGTATAAAAGTTAAAAGGGTGTACCACGAAGAAAAAGGTTGAAGAGCACTGATCTAGACAACAGACGCCGATTTATTAAAAATTCTGATTGGGTTTAAAACACGTGTTCAAAGTAGCGACTGTAAAAATAAGAAGTGTTATAACCACGAGGCATTCAACATAGCGAGAGTAACAACACATGTTAATTGTAGATTATGTTATGTACATATGCCTGAACCACATGAATAGCCTAATGTTTTAGGGCAGTGCTTTTCAACATTTTTGAGCTCCATTCGCACTTTTTTACTGCCTTGTTGTTACTGTTGTAGCAAAATAAGCTACTCGCCTGTGCCCAACAACACTATTCCACACTAGCTGAAACGGCTACAGCATTCGATCGATGGAGAGTCACCTGATATCTATAAGCATATATTGACGTGCAGTGGCCCAGACACTGGCCCACAAGATCAATCTCTAGTATGAGATCCAGTGTTGGGATGACTCGAGTCATGACTTGACTCGAGTCAGACTCGAGTCACCTTTTTCGTATGACTTGACTTGACTCGAGTCACTTTGCTAAAATGGCTTGACTTGACTTGACTCGGCGCATGCTCGAATTGTATTATATCTATTTTTAAATGGGTAATGTATTACATCTTATCACTTCGTTTCTCCATTCTGTATTTTGGTTGGTGACTATTAACTGAGGCCATGCAACAGTTCTACGTATACGTGAGCGATACAACGTCTTCTAGCGTGTATATTTACCTCTATATTCGTTCATCGGTTCGGAATCAGTGACCACTCAATCTGTATTTCAGACAGCTAGCAACTTACAATGACGTAATCATGCCTCACACTTCGAAAATGCAACTTGACTTGAAATGTGACTTGACTCGTGACTTGACTTGACTTGACTCGACTTGACTCGAGTCACCTCCGAAAATCGATTGACTTGACTTGACTCGAGTCACCTTTGAAAATTGATTGACTTGACTTGACTCGAGTCAAAATGTCCAATGACTCGTGACTCGAAGGTAGTGACTTGATCCCAACACTTGAGATCGTGTTTCAGCTAGCGACGTCTGGTTACCCCCAATATCGATTCAATAGTCGCTGCAAAGCGTTGTCCGGTATCGTGCGCAGCATATAGTTCAAAATAAAATGACGTTTATGATCATGATATTTCTTGTTGTATTTGTAGTACTTTAATAAAACGAAAACACAACTTCGTTTGTGGTAATCATGAGCATCGCCCATGTCAGTCAGCACGACGTTGTACTAACGTAAAGTTTTAAAAACTACAATGTTTAGCAGACTGCAGGCTACTATACTAGGAGGCTATTCTTCACAATAACCACTTTGACTGTACGAGTGTACGGTGTAAGTAAGGCGATTGCGGCTTGGCGATGGATTTCCCTGCGCGAGAGGCATATTCTTGTTAACTCCTGCAAAACGCCTCTGACACTGAGGCTATTTCAGGAAAACAAGAAATTAGATTAGAATTGAAATTAGAGCAAAAGAACATGTCACAAATTAGATTAGAGTTAGAATTAGAGCATAAGCACTATCGAATATAAACAATAAACATGTTTACATTCGATAATAAAAACATTTCACAAATTAGATTAAAATTAGATTGCTGGCATTTCGCTCCAATTTAGTGAAATTATACAACTAAAATTATCTAGTTGTCCAAGTCTGCTTCAAGGTCGCAGTCGCTAACTTTGACAACCACTGCTCCTGCTCTAGGCCTATATGATAACTAGATTTGAACCATGCAATCACGTGCCTAAATCCAAACGTGTGAGGAGTCGCCGACGGTGATCAGAGCATTCTGACTGGAGTCAAGTCAATGAAATCATCATTACATCACCGGTATAACACCACAGTGATTTTAGAACACCATGATAACACTAGCAATCCGCTACAGGTTCTAGTCCGACTCGGCTTAGTGCTTACTGCTCATGAGTAGAAGATTTGTCTCGGTTCCTCATCGCCACCTCGTCGGTGTCTCACTGCATCACTAAAGCTTGCAAGTCGGCTGATAATGTTGATATTGGTTCGGGAACACCTCTCTCCCATAGTATGTCACTGAAACGTTAGTTAGGTCATAATATATCCGTGATAGCATTTCTCGTTGTCATAACGTCAGCCATAGCCCAGTGGGCACGCGGGATATTCCTATCCTGTTGGTAATTCTCAAGGTATGCGCCCAAGACCAGGGCAGTGCTCTTCAACCGGGGTGGTCGTACACCCTAGGGTGTACCAGAATTTGCAAAGGGTGTACCACTCAGATGGGGTGTACAGGGGTGTACCAGATCCGAATTACAATGAGCCGATGGCTATAGCTATCACAAAGGCAGGTTTATGGGTCAGTACAGGTTGACGAACAGGTTAATGAGCAATATGGTACGATGTCATCTTAATGGTAATACTCGGGGATATCTAGAACTAGACTTCTAGATATCCCTGGGTAATACTGTACACCGCTTGTTTGTGATGGCATAAGCAAATATTTCTCCTATTCATTTAGCCGTCGGCAATAGACCAATGGTTCCGTTTGGTGTTGGAAAGTATGCAGTTAACAAACATGTGTTCAGCTATAGTAGGGGTGGGCAATTATTTTACTCCGCGGGCCAAATGAGAAGTAGAAAATACGTTGGCGGGCCGAGTGGAAATTTTTAGCTATATTATCCAGTGTGTTTCAATTTCTAAATTATATTGTTAATATATGCTGCTCAGTGCTGATGTTAGCTAGGCTTACCATACGTCCTCTTTTAAGAGGATTTGTCCTCTTTTTTGACTTTTTTGAAAGTGTCCTCGGAGGACGCCCTTTTGTCCTCTTTTTTGAGATTTTGTCCTCTTTTTTGAAAATTTAGGTCAGATATAGAGGAAATTGCGAGTGATATGCCGCAAATTAGCGCAGAAGTGAAGCTCCGGCGGGTATTTCGGAGGAAAAGCGGTGATTTCAGCTCTGAGCGAAATGAAGACCTTTTTTTTAGTCATCCACCAAGCAATGTGGAGTGAAAAACGTGTTTTTGAGCTCTGAGCGGAAGTGATGACCTTTTTTTTTTTTTTTTTTTTTTTTTTTAGTCAACCGACCGCAAAGTGGGAAAAATTCGCCGGTTTTTGAGAATTCTACTTTCTGAAAAAGTGTCCTCTTTTTGCATTTTCAAAATATGGTAAGCCTAATGTTAGCTAATGAGAAAGTGGCGGTTATTTAATGAAATAGCTATCTGCCGTCATGATTCGAAACAATGTTAAATATGATACGCGTTTGTAACTCTTTTTAAACCCCTATCGACGTTCTTCTATTAAGACACTAAAACAGTTGTTCTCGAACTTATTTTAGGAACGCCCCGCTTCATGATAGTGAAAATGTTCACGCCCAATCCAACGGATGGTTTAATGCCATGGAAGGTTATAGTTGTTGATGAGGTAATTCTATAATATCAAATTTGGACAATACACAGCAATAACTATGCTATGAGCTTGGAGTAAATCGCGCGGGGCGCGAAAAAAAATACATTTAACTTCGGCTTCGCGCCTCCCTTCAGATGCTTTCGCGGCCCCCAGTTCGAGAGCCACTGCACTGAAATGTATATGGGATAGTACAAAGCTTGGTCGCTTTGGTCGCTGTATTCCGAGTAGTGTGCAGCTCGAATAGCCTTGATGTTGAGCGAAGTTTGCAGTTTTCCTGAAGTTCGCCCTCTCTTGACCGAGAGATTTGTGTTTTTGTCATAATTCAAACCCTTACTTCCGCCGACATGATTGGCAAAAACTAAAATGACGGGTCTACCCCTAACTCCAGTATACAAATATTAGTGCGCTAAACCCTCTATGAATTTCAGCTTTCGATTTCCTCTTTTTGACATGAACTTTCATCCTTTATGGGTGATAGAGAGAGAGAGAGATATGATATTCTTTCTCGCCTGCACCATCGAGATGCTTTGGCGACGGAGTTGCGATACGGCCCCATGAGGTCATCTAGTCTGCGCCCCCGTTTTTTTTTCTCCTCCATGCTATCTGTGATTGCTGAGCGCCTAGCAGGATAGCTGCGGATACCATTTTTCGAGTCTTTGGTATGACCCGGCCGGGGATCGAACCCACGGCCGGCCGGACGCATAACCATTACACTATCTCGCTCGCTAGGTATGATGATGATGATGAGTCATATAGCAGTCGCGAGCAATGATTGACTGGTTTTACCAACTACAGATTTGGAAACGCCTCTCGTTACGATTCGAAACTCGTACCGTATTATGCGTAATGTGACAATCGCAACTAAGAAGGTTTGACCTAAACTATGGAAAGAGTGATTTCTTATGGATTTAATTGTTGCTCATACTTTGCCACAATGCCTTTATTTTGAATCTGGAGTACGCATGAAAGGTATGTAGGAAGCGTAGTCGTGACATATTAATGAACAGGCTTCAAAGCAGACGAATTGTCTGTTTAGTTGATACAGCCTAAATTTTAGTCCACGCATCATCATTAAAAAAGCAGGTTGTATGTTAAGAATTCCTAGCAACCTTTCGCGGGCCGCACAGGATGGCTTCGCGGGCCGCATTTTGCCCAGGTCTCAGCTATAGTCATTTGTCTTTAAGTGATTTTTGAGGAAACCGCCGCGATAGCTCAGACTTCTTGAATCGGTACTTCCTACCCGGCGTTAATAAATACCGCAATGCACATGGATGAAGTGACGTAGCCAGCCAGGGTCGAAACAGCTTCCATGTTGAAATCGAAACCCTTTTGTTTTAAAATGCCGATTTTATATCCAATCTTTCGTCATACATTTGCAATTTAGTATTTTGTTATTAGTGATGCCAATTAGCGACAATAGACTGTGTATAGCGGCATGCGATCTGAGGTTACTGACATCTCTTCCAGCCCATGTGCTACTATCGACTCTGTGTGGTGTGAGGCAGGCCTGATACGCAGTAGGCAGGTGCGCCTGCTATCATCGCTGATCTGAATTACGGCTTCTGCAGCAGTAGCTTTACTTACTTTCTCCCCAATACTGTTAAATTTAGGTTGATTATCGTTCGTAATGTCATGCTGTTTTGGGGCTGACACGAAATAAATTCCAATTTGCGTGGCGGGCGGCCCAACTGGCTGCGAATAAACTCCGTGACCAAATACTATTTTATTCAAATCCAATTTTTTTTGACGGCAATAACTCCGCTTCTACTTGTTGGAATTGAATCAAATTTGAAGAACATCATTTTTATAGACAACAGAAAAATTTCACATTATTCGTTATTTATTTTTATATAATAAATAGAAACTTTCTTATCCCGTAGCCATGCGGCTACTGGTTGGAATTGAACCAAATTTGGTGTGTAGGCTTAAGTTACGTAACCTAACAATTTTATCAAGTAGCCAGTACGATTTGAGGAAAAAAAGTCATTTTTGAAGACCCCTAATGAACAGGGGTGTACGAGTTTTTAGCAAACGTTAAAAGGGTGTACCACGTCGAAAAAGGTTGAAGAGCACTGGACTAGGGCACCAGCACGGAATTTTATCGAAGGCACCAATCACGGACAATCCGAAGTTCCACGTGTAGCAGCGCAGAGAACTTTCCAATCTTTGCTAACTGCCTAATGATGAAAGACTCGAGACAAGAGACCTTCTTTATCATGGAATGCATATGTAAAACTTTAATCAGAATCGAGATTGCACGTAAGAAACATCGAAATACATAACCAGATTGAAGAGGATAAGTAAGAGCCACAGTCAGGATAATGACTCATAGCCACGAAATACAACACAATCCACATACCATTTGCCTCCTCAGGCGAGACCGGCTGGGAGCAGTGAGCACGTCGCACACGTCTGCATCGAGTCGTGGAACATAACATACATGTACATTAGGGCTGTTCAAAAGTAGCTTTTTTTCCTGAATCTTGCTGGTTACGTGATTAAATCGTTAGGTCGCCTTAAAAAACGACGCACACCAAATTTTAATTCTTGGATTAACCACCGATCAAGGATAATCCCCGAATTATCGAAGAAAAACTCAAATAGCTCCGCTTCTACTGGTTGGAATTGAGTCAAATTTGTTTTGCATCGTCTTTGAAGACAGCGCAACAATTTTATGGGGTTAACAGAGAAATTTGACAAAAAAATTTTTTGCATCTTTGGGTAAATTCAAAATTTTCAAACTCTACGAAATCCGCGAATATTGGTTGGAATGAATTAAAATTTGGTGTGCGTCGTTTTTTAAGGCGACCTAACGATTTAATCACGTAACCAGCAAGATTCACGAAAAAAAGCTATTTTGGAGCAGCCCTAATGTACATCGGATTATGATTCACAGACATCATTGCCCATGTTGGCCTCAATATGAGGTACACGTGACGTAGTCGTTGTCATTAGATACTGACCAATAAAGACTGCATTTACAGGCAAATGCAACACATACTGGTAGATAAACATCAAAACTGCGCATCTGCTCCCAGTTGACATACTATGTCGACCCGGAAAACCATGGCATCTCCGCATTGCATGTTTAGACTACGAGATTTCGATTTGTCAAGCAATGGCGCCTTGAAAACTCGAGGACAATCAATATAATAGCGAGCTTAATGGAACTTACGAGCCAAGCCGGATATTCAAAGCGATTATTCAAATTGAGTAGCTTGTACATGCTAAATCACGAGGAACGTGGAAATAATGACAGGCGTCAGTATTAAATTTTGCTGGAAAAGGAATTTCATATGCGAAATCATAGTATCTCACACTGGCACAGATACTCGTACCGCCAAATCTGTCGGCTCACTGCGCTTGGACAAGCGCATTGCCCAACGTCTTTCTGCCGATTAAGCAGTTATATTTTCTCCGTCACCACAGTATTTTCGATTGATACCGTCGGTTTTACCAAATTTCGCGCTGGAGAACAAATTGAACAATGTTCCTTCTAAGCTGCGCGCACTGCTGACAACGTCTGCCACGCACAGAAAAATGTGTACCGCGCACAAAAAACTCCACCAGTGGTTCGAAAAAAAATATCTCTACCAGCATGTCTTTCGCAGAAGGCACTGATCTTCATCAGACCAAATTGAAGACCATTTCAGATGTACATCACTAATTTGTAATTAGTAATTAGTAATCAGACGAAGCAAGCCACACCGTCTCTTTTTGTAGAAAATGTATTAAAATGCGATAGAAAACTCAAGACCGTCGCAGCCAATGTCAGAGTTTCACAAAATTCGGGAGTAGAGCCAAAGTTTTTTTTTTAGTCAACACCCCATATTACCAGAAAAATGCGGGTAAATCGGGAGTCCAGCTGTGGCAACCCTATGCTACGCACTCTTGTCCACGGGACCGCGCAGCGAGTTAGTGAGTTTGAGCCGACTCATGAAAAATGAGAGGGAACATTGCTCAGGAAGCCAGCCAAAATATTGCAATAATTGCCTATGGTCATATGGAGAAGGTTTCGCGACATAAGCCGTACGATTTGCCTGTATCTCCGCTAGTGTATGACACTGTGGTTAAAGTGTGCCACCTCCAGAAACAAACCATAGAAAGTTCTCAAAGGAGTTATTCCCATGTACCCAACGGTCGCCGGACTGCCACATGCAAAAGACCGAAGTCCGATAACAAACAGACAGCGGTTACGTCTGCGAAAGGAGGGTGGTCACGTGGATTTTACCATCGCCAGACCCGGTCAGGCATCTTCCGCAAGATTTACTCGATATCCAATCGAGCGCCGTGACGCACTCCTTGTGTTCGGGCAGCGCCAGAACCTTGGTCGCGGTCTTACTCGACCCGTCCAAGTCATAAATCAGCCCCCTACACCCGCCAGACACCAAGCCGTGACACCCGTCCGGGCTTAGCGCCAGCAGTGGCATATTACCAGGGTCTCGCGACAGCGGCAAGTTCGAATTCAAGTCTGGAAATTTCATTTTCACCGCGCTGGTTTGCGCGTAGTTAACATCCCACGCCATCATCTCGTTATCGGCGCCGATGCTCAAAACTAGGGCCTCGTCTGAAGAAAACTGCACAGAAGACACGGCCCCGGTATGCGCCACGCACGTGCGAATAACAGCCAACGTTTTCATATCGAACAAAGTCACTACGCCAGACGAATCTCCAACTACCATAAGATTTCCGTTATGATTGTAATCCATGCAAGTCGTAAAATACGAGTTACTAGTGTGTAGCTTACGACTGAACGTTATATCTGAAGGACGAATGTCCCATCTCATAATCCGCCCCATAACCCTACCTTGTTTAATCTCACCCTCTTTCGTAGAGGTAGTCACAAGCGATGTACCAGTGGGGCAAGCGAGTATGCCGTGTATAGAACAATACGCATCGTCTACCGCCGCTTCCTTCACAGTCACATTACTGGTGATGTCGAAAAATCTGATTGTACCGCTCGAAGTGCCCAAAACAAGATAATCCGTGGACTTTGAAGACCATTCCAAGCACTGTATCTTGCTGTGAAGTACAACGGTCGCCAGGCTCTTGATTGCGGGATCGTTTCGCCACACTTTGACGATACCGCCATTGTCAACGCTGGCTATCGTCTTGCCAGTGTTGTCGAATTTGCACTGTAGTACCGCGGAGTGGTGCTCGTGAAAAATGTCTTTGCTCAAAATCAAATACGGCTCTTTGCCCGTTGAGGACTCCAGTACGTCAGAGGGCAGAGAAAGTCTTTCGCTCGGCATAACGCCACCGGTAGGAACAGAGCTGGAAAGCACACATTCGGTCGAAGTATGCTCCGAGACCGCGCTGATGTCCTTACTGTAAAGGCTTGCGTCGCGTACTTTTTCAGCCGACTCTGTAAACTTGTAGCCGTCAGACAAACGACCGACAGGCGTCGAACTTACAGGCGGATGTACATCTCTCGAGCTCGAAAGTAACAAGTCCTCGTCCATACTGCCTGTATGAGAAAGTATCTTCGCACGAGCCATAGTGTTGCTTTGCGTTTTACCAGTTTTCTTATCTTGATCGGATTTGAAGATAGAGGACAGTTTCGGTGACGACGATCCTTTGCCCGATTCCGTTTGACTGCTTTCGCTTTTCGGCAGCTGTTCTTTAGAGGCGTTTTGCGACTTGGAGCCTTTGTTAAAGTTCAGGAGAGTCGTTTTTTTCACCGTGCCTTTCGGTGCCGGCTTTGCGTTGGTACCAGAACCCGGCCTGCCCATATGGTTTATATAGGAAGCTCCCGAGTGTGACGTGATAGGAGACACGGGCTTCGAACCGGACGCCATCGCCTCGCGCAGCACTTTGTTTTCCTTCTCCAACGTTTCGATACATTTCCCGTCGTCCATATACACCCGGATGAGGCTCGGCACCGGCATACAAGAAAACACGGCCGACAGAATGTTATACAGCGATATCACAAACGTCTCGCTCCACTGCTTTGAAAAATACGGAGAAAACATCGACTTCAAATCGGGCGGCACGGAAAACATGAGGACGTACCAGTCTTTCAAGCCCGGCACATTATTCAACTCTGTCAGTTTCTGCAGACACGCTTGCAGCTCTTTCGTTTTTCCGTTTTGCACAGCGTGCACCATATACAATCGACAGAGGTCGGCCTCAAACTTGGCGATGACGTCGACATGATGCTTGGCAAACCGCGTCAGAAATTGCTCCTTCAAATAACTCCAATACGAAGTGAGACTCTCTATATCGTACGTGTGAATGTACTGCATTAATTGCTGAACGATCTTGTCCACTCGGAATCCCTTGTCTTTGTCGCTCTTCAATTCGGCTTCGAAAGCTTTCACAGTGGCCGTCATCTTACGAAACACGAGATATTCCTTCACCAACGCGTCAATGAAGGCAGCGTTCTCGTGCCACGACATTTCCCTTATTAAACAATACTGAATCAGTCTCAATTCTAAAACAAATGAAAGGCATATATATTGAGTTAAAACAAACATGCAGGTTTATTATCATAGTCGTGTAATTATCGATATATGACAGGACAGGAGCAATAACAATCATGAAATTGATCGGTCGTTTCAAAAGCTTCTAGTATGATGACTTCTACACCTACCAAACTTAATATTTCATGTCACTAAAGCGGTACAAATACCCATTCTCGAACTGTATATCTCCCGTGGACAGTTCAATACGTCACAATAGAATCTCAGACGAAACAACGAAAATTCGAAGAAGCAACGTGTGTTAAAGTAACTGTATGAAAAATGAGGGTAATATTCTAAGTGATTCCAGTACAGTCTACACACTAAAAATAAACATTTACATTAAATGAATCAGCAAGGGTGTTACAGCAAATTAAACACCTGATACAGCTTGATTCGGTCACACCACAAATCTATCTGGATTTTAAAGAAATATACACGAATCACCGCTACATACGATTATCATTTACTGATTTCAATTCACACATTCAAGACCGCCTTACGAAATTGAACGTCTGAGAAAATGTGCCAATGACGACATCAATCAAGAAGGAAGATATCAGCAGTCACAGATGCCGTCACCGCTGACGCTCTTCGTGACTAAGCAGACAGCAGCAAAACAAATAGGATCTGATAATCGGTCACTTAAAAAAATATGGCGTAAGAAAAACGAAAACGGTCCAGTGTTCTCTACACACCACATGCGGTGAGGGGGTGGGTATATGTAAAAGAAATAGCACTGTGAAAATCACAAAGGACTCTACGGCCAAGTATGAAAACACAAAAATTCGATAATACTTGAGGCGAGTCATTTGCGATCATCGGCGGAGCGCGGCGGGGTTATAGGTCGCCCGGAATTCAGTCCGCCGTACTGATATTTGGCTTTCTTCTCGGCCGGTTTCAGAATTTGAAACGAGCACAACAATGTCTCGTCCACACTCATCATCCCACCCGCATTGTCGAACTCCCCACAATAGTTAGGTGCCGAGAACAGAGTGATCAGCTGACGCCTGGCAAAGAATTCGTACCCGTCTTCGACCACCTGGTGGGCTCTACATATAAGGTCTAAATCGTGCCTATTTAAAAACTTGCTCACGATATCCTGACCGAACGTGAACGATACCCCTCTATCATTCTCACTCCAGCCCGATATATCCTTATCGGGATCAGCCCACAGCAGGTCGCACAGCAGACCAGTGTCGGGCACATCAGTGGGACGCATGATCCTACGGATTTGATCCATGGTCTGCAAATCCGGCGACAAGCCGCCGTGACAACAGAATATCTTCTCGTCGATGATAGCCGCAATAGGCAGGCAGTTAAAACAATCGGTGAAGGTCTTCCACAGCTTGATGTTGAACCTGCGTTTACACTCGTCGTGGAAGCCGTAGATCCTGTTGATGCTGGCGCACTCGTGGTTGCCGCGGAGCAAAAAGAAATTCTCTGGGTATTTGATTTTGTACGCCAACAACAAACAGATGCATTCCAGCGATTGCTTGCCCCTGTCCACGTAATCGCCGAGAAACAGGTAATTCGATTCAGGTGGGAAATCGCCGTATTCGAATAATCGCAGCAAATCGGTGTACTGTCCGTGTATGTCGCCGCAGATCTTCAACGGTGCCTCTAATTCCAACAAAATGGGTTGGCTCAGGAAAATCTCCCGTGACTTTATGCACAAGCCTTTGATTTCGGCTTCTGTCATTTGCACGGTCCTGCCCGGCCTACCGCCTCTGACCTCGAGCAGGCGTTTGATCAGACTGTCGACGTTCAGTTCTCCGTCGGACATCTCGCAGACAGAGTTACTAACCAGTGGAATAGTGAGGAAATATCAATGCACCTGTCTATGAGAAGGTAATTGCCTACAAATACTAGAGCGTAAAAGCCTGATAGATAGAAGAAGGATGAGTCATCATTATGAACCTTAACCGTTATTTGATGTTACGGAAACACAGCCTGTTGTGAAAGCTGTAAAACGAGAACATACAACTCCAGATTTCAACTCCCAATATTCACAGCAGTTTATCGCGACATTTGTTTGCCAAAAACAAATACATGAACTATGTTTAGGTATGGCGACTTTAACGGCTTTTGCTGTATCGAGGAATAGCAAGAACTGTTGCAAAATCACTATGGGCAGGGTTACTGTATATAATACGTTTACACCACTTAGTCGCATGGAATTATTGACCGAGTCATATCAGAAAACGGTTTTGCTTACAAATACGCTCGGCCGGAACAGTGAAAAACAATGTGCAATTCTGTAGAGATATCTCAATTGCCGAATCAAAAAAAGCTTCATTTACTTTTAAGTGCCAAATCTTGCTACAAGTTGAGTGATCAGAGGTTGAGCATTTTGAAGTGCTCAGAACATTTTGTGATGTAGGAAATGAATGCCTCGTATAAAGAGTGCTTGCTTGCTTGCTTAATTTCATTATTATTATGGACATCAAGCCTCGATAACCGTGATAGCAGTTCTGCTGGTGTGATGTCCACTAGGGCTAAGGATTTATACTGATTTTTTGTATCAAAGTGATCCTGAAACCAGAGGTGGTCAAAGTAGTCAAGAAAGCTACTCACATAGAAGTAGAAGTAGCGATGGAAAAAATCTACTCAAGTACGAGTAGAAGTACTTCTTCCATAAGCAACCTAAAACTACTTGAAGTAGAAATAGAATTGACTGACTTTAAATCTACTCAAGTAAGTAGTTGTGAAAACGATCGTAATTCGTTGGATTGCTAAGCGAAAGGTGCCAAGTCAGATTCATATCGATGCATACCAGGAGGTATCCAATTTTCGACACCATAAGCATTCGTCCGCATCATGGGATGAAAATGATATTATTGATATGGAAATACGATTCTAATCCTCTGTTTACTCGAACAGCACGTTGAAGAAAATATCATGGTATGGCGCACTACCCCATATTATGAGGCCCGTAGTTAAGTTGAAGAGCAATACGGAGAAGTCGAATAGGATACGGTGTAATCACTTTGCGTGATCAGTTAACGTTAATAAAAATATGGTGGATCGTAATAATGCCATACCGTGTAGCTTTAGTTCCGGAAATTAAAGGCATCACTACACTTGCTTTTATACTTCAACATGTATGTTATCCAGACAAAAGAACTGATATTAATTAGAACTCAAAGTATCTGATACTGGGAATTGAAAGTGAAATATAAATACTACTTCTTGAAGAGGAAAATGTATTTCATGTCTTTAGTCCAGAAAGTTTCAAAGGTGATATGCTAAAACAGCTCTTAAACTAAAAAAAGTCAGAGTCCACTTTTCCCGATTAGGACACGCCATGGACTGCTAGATTACGATATGATAAGTAAATGCTAGAATGCGAAACATCAGTTTCAATCGTTATGATGAGCCATATATACAGTGATGAAATATTTCATATTGGCGAACGGCGACAATGCGGTGTAACAGAACCACGACAACCCACTACCTAAATTATATTCACCGATACTTTCGTGAAATCATACAGGTCACTCCGTAACCACTGAGATCGATGAAAATTCTGGGCTTTACTCAACTTTCATGAAAATTAAATGTTGATACACAATGCAAAAAGCCCCGAAATTCCTCAGGCTTTCTTCCTGATTGGTGGATTAAACTACTCCAATTTGACAAACTAAAAATAGCGAAAAGTAGGTAAGTAGTAGATCACAAAATATTACGAAGAAGAAGTAGTAAAAATCAGATCTACTTGAGTAAGTACCAGAAGCAGAGGAAAACTACTTGAGTCCTTCGAAAAAGTAGAAGTACTTCGTTACTGACCTGCTCTGCCTGAAACCGACCCTCTCATAACAATATCTAAACAGCTATAATAATTTCATTTTGTTCCATTACCGTATTAATTTGCATGTCCTATTTTGTTTGTTTGATTGTGTTTTCAACAAAATTCATGGTTTCATACTGCATACCGCCAAAATATAAGTCAACATAACATACAAGTAGTTTCCTGACTTCATTCAAAACTGCATGTAATGCTTGATATTGCTTGAGCATATCAGTGACCTTAAAAACTAAATATGCGCACGAAAACTCAAAACATGGCAAACATCAATATGCATACCAGGAAAGGCTTTAACACAATGTTTCACTGCAAGAGAATCAACTGCACTTCGTGTATGTCAGGGGTGTCAAACTCAACTCACATCGCGGGCAGGATTCTAACCTTGAAACCGTTCGTGGGCCTGACAGTAAAATAGTTCCAATATGTTACTTCGAAATGCACGCCCTCGCTTTATTATCAATCTGTATAGCCTACATAGTACGATAATAGTATATTACATCATGGGTCATATTTTAGCAGCACCTTTATTCGCAAACAACAGAATTTTGGCAAAAAGATGAAGTTTGTTTGTTTGAATTCAACCGCTAAAACACTGACTCTAACAACGGAATGTGTTGGCAAATGTCTATGCTACCTATTCTTGAATTATACTTTTGGGCCATGCGACCTGCGTAGAACAGTTTTCCTTCGGTTTTTTCGCTTCGCGAATAACAACTTTTTCCTCATTTTTCCATAAAATCTGAAATCAGTGTGCACTTTTTTAGGAATTGGATGTCAGTGTCACTATAGAAATTAAACATGGAACAGCAACGACCGAATTTGCAGCTTCGTTCCGCTTCGCCGAGGCTGGAGTGGAGAATTGTTTTGCGTAAGCGACTGTAGGATTTCTGGCAATCCAAAAGCTGTCTTCCCGAGAGCAGAAATTATTGAATCTGGTCTTGATCGAAAGCTACTGTTGCACCGATTCCGAAAATATAAATTAAAATATTGATCAGGCACTGATCCACCTAGAATCCGTCCTCCAAATCTGAAATATCGGCATTGTTCGAACAATCGGAGAGTCGCAACGGGTCATTGTTATGGCCATTGTGTTGCGGTTACCCGATTGTTCTAAACAATGCCGATATTTCAGACTTGAAGGACAGATTCTAGGTGGACCAGTGCCTGATCAATATTTTAATTTATATTTTCGGAATCGGTGCAACAGTAGCTTTCGATCAAGACCAGATTCAATAATTTCTGCTCTCGGGAAGACAGCTTTTGGATTGCCAGAAATCCTACAGTCGCTTACGCAAAACAATTCTCCACTCCAGCCTCAGCGAAGCGGAACGAAGCTGCGAAATCGGTCGTTGCCGTTCCGTGTTTAATTTCTATAGTGTCACCAACTTGTTTCTGATGGTGACTAGACTAAATCCATAACACCGCCGTCGGATGGTCATAATGTGACCTATGACCTTGAAATTCGCTGCCTCGTGGGAAGCATTTTCAATCTAGTCAGAATTCCTTCACGCCTATGATAGCTGGTGTTGTTAGAAATAGGGGACATTGCCAATGCCGGTAATAAGTCTTCATAATATACTGCCGTACATTCCATATATGAACGTTTAAATAAGATAGAAAAGGCATGTACCCGTATTGAAATGTGTTGATCGAGGAGGCCATGGTCAAAAGCACTCATGTTTTCATCGAAAAATTCACACATAATAATGAAGTCTTTCCTCATAACAAAGAATGTGTTTAATCGCATTCCGTGCTACACTGCAAATCATTTTACCTCAAATAGGTAATGTGATACTACAACTCCACAAATATATATTTAGTGGTCATTTAGGTAGTGCCAGCACGAGTTATCGATAGTCACTGCATCAATTAATGCAAAAGATGCAACCCAAACCAGTATGGAATCAGATTTCTGGAATTGTACAACGGATTTCAAATGACTGCATTTGCAGTCACAAGAACAGGTAAAATTGATAACACAATGTCGTATCAAATTCCTGGAACGTAATTGTGCCACTTGATAAAATAAGCAAAACCATTCCGATGCATTATGTGGAAACTTGGAGGAAATCACCCAGCCAGTGAATCAATGAGGATTTTCAAATTTCTGTTTGGAAATCTGATTTCAAGAGGTGCTAGCTGTATTAGCGAGAATCCTTCAATGTGGGAAGCGAAATGTCACCGCCCCAATTTGTATCATGACACCAGACTGGAAACCAATGTTCCCTGTAATTTTTCACAAGTTTGCGCAAGCTCAACAACTCACTGCGTGGTCCTCTGGACAAAAGTGCGTAACATAGAGTTGCCACGGCTGGGCTACAGATTTAACCGCATTTTTCCAGTAATGTGTGGTGTGGACAAAAAAAGGGTCATCATTTCGGCTCGACTCACGAATTACCCACTTTACAAGAAAGACATCACTTTCGATCACTTTGATTCGACTACCGATTTCCCCAAATTTTGCAAAACTCTGACGTTCACTGCGACGGACTCGAGTTTATTATTGCATTTTAATAAATTTTCTACAAAAAGAGAAGGTGTTGCTCCATCTGATTACGAATTAGCCTACTGATTGATTACAAGTTAGTGATGTACATTTGCAGATCTGAAATGGTAGTCAATTTGGTCTGATGATCATCAGTGCCGTCTGCGAAAGATAGTGATGATTTTTTTTCGAACCAAAGGTGGTAATGTAAAGTAACGCTGACGCTCGCTAAAAAAAGTTTTTCACAGATAAATTACAGCAATATGAAGTGAGTTTGAGTTTGACCAAGTCAATGGTATATCAAGTTGAATTTCATAGCACTATATTTCACTAATCAAAGGTTAATTCACATTCACGGGAGATTGCAAAGTCCCACCGAACCGGCATCAGCATCAGGTATCTCATGGCGCCATGCCAGTATAATACCGTAATAGAGCGAAGAACTATACCGACATGACTCTACTTCCGCGATGACTTGTATCTGGTGCCACTTCACCCATACCTAACGCTTCCCCTGAGCAAAGACATCAACTTCGGTAATAAATAGAGATACTTAAGTACTACGATCTCAATAGAAAACCCATTTTCTAAGCAAGCTTCATTCAAGGCGGATCTTGAGAGACCGTCAATCAGATGACGTCATTAGCTGCTGTGTAATAGTCATGACGCACCCGAATCGCATTATTGATGTAATAGACAGTAGGTCACAAAATAATGACATGCAACGAAGTAATTATTCTAACAGACCCACCCGAATATGTTTATTAAACGTGCCCTAAATTTTCCAAGACGATACCTCACTCAGCTCTACATAGAAGATATTAGGAAGCTAGAAATTGCCAATTTTATGTATCAGTTCCATTGCGGCCAATGTCCCTCAAATTTCAACTTCTACTTCACCTCCTAGCAGTGTTGGGATCAAGTCACTACCTTCGAGTCACGAGTCATCTCGAGTCATTGCAGATTTTGACTCTCGAGTCAAGTCAAGTCATTAGATTTTCGAAGGTGATTCGAGTCAAGTCAAGTCAAGTCACTCGGTTTTTGGAGTTGACTCGAGTCAAATCGAGTCAAGTCAAGTCAAGTCACGAGTCAAGTCACAATTCAAGTCAAATTGATTTTTCGAAGGGCAAATGATGATTCAAACTCATAACATTTTGCCAGCTGTGTAAAAGACAGATTAATTAGCAATTTATCTTAAATAAAATAACGAGTATAAAGTTAAATAAACATACAAAATGGAGCTGTATCGCACACGCACACGTAGATCTGCTAATAAAATACAGTCTGTTATTATCAGCCAAAATAAAGGATGGAATACGAAGCCTCGAGAAGTTCAAACAAATTGATATGGTACAATACAAAACAGTACCCAGCATCTACAGATCCGTGAGAATATAAACGGGTAAATTATATTCATTCGATTTAAATCATACAAGAGGGTTGATAAAGGTGAGCACTGCGCAATATAAGCGGTGAGCCGTCCACGAAAAGGAGATGTGTTGCTATTAATCTACTACTACTGCGTCATCGTAAGCTATGATAATTTCGTTTCCGGCCAATTTATTTGTGACGTAGTAACAATAGAGGACCAGTGGAACGTACAATCAGTGAACGACTGGTTGCTCTCACCGGCGTGTCACCGGCGTATCGCGGATAATCCGAACATTTAAATGACACCATTTACTTATTGATGACTTGAAATTGACTAGTAACTTTTGCTCCGAGTCACAAGTCAATCCACATTTCTGAAGCGCCAAGTCAAGTCAAGTCATTTTTCCAAAGTGACTCGAGTCAAGTCAAGTCATACAAAAAAGTTGACTCGAGTCATCCCAACACTGCCTTCTAGTCAAAAGCGCACAAGTAGGCTACAGCACACGCGCGTCAACGAAAAACAAATACAATATGATTCAGACGTAATACAAAAAAAACGCATTGCTCTATCAAGTATGCCGGACCCCAATTGTGGAACAGCATCTCGCCGGCTATCCTACAGTCGTCGAGCATGTCCGCATTCAAGTCGAAATACAAGCAATTTCTTCTAAATGAATACTAGCCAGCAATGTTCCCTCTAAGCTGCGCACGCGCGCAATTGCGCAGTACTGAAACGGTCTTTGCGCACATAAAATCTAAGCTGCGCACAAAAAATACGAAGTGATGACCCTATATTTTAGTCGTTACGCGATGTTGTCCAAGGGAACGCGCAGTGAGTTGGTGAGTGCGCGCAGACTCGTGAAGAATTAGAGGGAACATTGGACGTATTGTAACCCTAGTTTACAACATCATATTGCATACATTCTGAGAATCTAGGGAGGTGCCGAAGCTTTAGTGCGCGCGGACTCGTCAAGAATTAGAGGGAACATTGCTAGCCAGCCTTCAGGATTATACCGGACCACGGCCTAACATCGACCTCGCCCTCCGCCACATGCCACCTCATTTTGTCGCATGCGTCTTGTATTCTCTGCGTTACTTTTCATTCAGTGTGCATGCCTCTTCTTTACTTCGCCTAGGCTAAGGTGGGTGCCTGATCTTAAAGTCTACTCCAAGTTGTTTCGACACCTTCCAATCTTTTCATTGTATCGCAGTCTTGTGAAGTTTTGAAATGATGAAAATATTAATAAACTGATTGATTGACTACCGGAAATCTGATAATTCGGCGAATTTTGCGAGTTGATGAACTATATCGCTTCGAAGTATCAAAAGTTGTTCACAAATATTTTTCCAATAGTCTGCCTACTGTGTTTGATGACTTTTTCGTACCTGCTAAACATGTCCATTCCCATTACACGAGATCCTCGTCTAAAGGAAACATCTACTTACCCCCACCCAATAGCAACCTAACTAAGAGATCTATCGACTACTCGGGACCTATCATCTGGAATGCATTACCACCACATATCCGTGAATTGCCTTATAATAGATTCAAAAAAGCCCTACTTGATCACCTCTTGTCGTTACACTAACACTGTTGCCCTACCTCGCCCAGACATTGCTTCATTGATCATTTGCCACCATTGTTTTATTTTTTTTTTCTATTTTCCTTTAACTAAACATTTCTTTACAGCCAGACTGTTCAGAGTCAAGTGTACGTGTTTGATGCTGGTGTGATCAGACTAGATGACCTTCACCGTCTTATCGATCATTTCTATCTAATACCGAATACTGTGCACGCATATTTTCTGTACCACCATCACTGCCGTTTGTTATGTATTTTGGTTCGATGAAAATAAAGACTCTCTCTCTCTCTCTCTCTCGGAAAGGATGAAAAATTTATAGCAATATCAATGCAATTATCAATATTATTGACCGATTAATTCAAAATAATAAACAAAATTGATTAGGTTACAGACTCTTTACCTATACCGAGCAGAATAAACGGGGGGTCGGGGTCAAAGCCACTCCAATGTCTGGTTTATCACCCTAACATGTTTTGGGGGATGGGCTGACGAAGTGCTTTTCTGCACTGGTTTTGTTTGTGGCCAGGAGCGGTTGTCAGGTGTTGTGGCACATTGTATTCGCAGGAACCAGATACGTCTGGTGGTAGTGGGCAATGAGCAAGGTTGCACGAAACGCTTCTTTTCTCGATAATACCAACGACAAGAGCATTATTCGAGTTTGCGTGGTAGCTTACATCCACGACCTTCTGCACGAAGGATTGTGAATAACTCTCGGCGGTAGCACGTTTCTCTGGACAAGATGATTTTAGCTCGTACTCAGCAGACTCGCTAGAATCATATGGCTTCCATCTTGAACATAATTATTTACCATCAAAACCCTCAAAATGCCACTCTCTAGCATTGCAAAAGAACGGTGGCATACTTTACATTTTGGGTTAATTTCAGTTTCTGAATCTTCACCGGTCCGCCAAATATACTTTGAAATTTGACCCGTCCGCGAGGTGAAAAAAGGTTGAGAACCGACGAGATAGCGTGATGGTAAAGCGTCTGGCATCTTGATCGGTTGATCGGGTTGATCCTCGGCCGGGTCAGACCAAAGACCTGATTGGTGACACTGGTATCCATGACTTCCCTGCTTGGCGCTCATGCATTACTGGGATAGCATGGAGGGATGGTGCAAGACTTGGAAAGCCGTAAAAGGCTATATCTGTACCTTCCTTGTCCTGCGGCATACGCACATCATGCACTCATGATATGCATATGCGCAGATCGTGTGTATGTATATCATGAGTCTGTGTATATGCTGCAAAAACATCAAGGACAAAATATAAACTACGTCTTTCCTTCCTTCCTTCCTACCACTGGCCTGAAATGTCGTGTGTCTTGGTGCGTCGTGGCACGGTAGTGGAAACGCCGAAATGCCCATTTCTATAAACCATGCCTTTTTTTGTTTGGAGGAGGGTATACCCAATCATCAAGATATTTGGCCATATTAAATAGCGCGCAGCGCAAATATTTTTTTGTAGAAGTTGTGTTATGTTCGTGCATTTTACGTTGGTATCGTTTGTGTCTTATTTGTCTAGGATTAGTAATTACCGCCAATCATTATTTCCTCGTGTGTCGTGCTTTGTATTTATACCCTGTGTTCTGTTGTTTACTCGTCTTTTGTTTAACTGAACTCTGGATCGTGTCGCCTGTCTTAGAGTTATTCTGCTGTATAATATTCTGATTTCGTATTGCAACCTCGTATGAGTTATCGTTCAAACAAGATCAAGAACATAACAAGTTGCATAAATTTTCAAAAATATACTCTATAATTTATGTTAATTAATGAAATAATTTTGAGCCCACTTCGAGCCAAGGCCTCAATTGGATTATTAAGAAAAAACGTACTGGTATCTTCGTAGGCCGATGCTTTCACCCATTTTTGGTTAGAGGATGCAATCAACCTAGGATATCCAACACACATATTAGATGCAAACTGTAGGATGTGGCAAGAAAAATACACATTACATTTACTATCAGCTTTAGATCTAATGCCCCATTCAGCTTATGCAGTGTAACTTGAAACTCCTATACGCTCGATAATTTGGATTAAGATGAAGATCTCAGGGATAGCAGGTTAATGAAGAACATTTTGAAATCGAATATGATTCAGAACGTAGAGTAGTCCATCAACACAAGTTATTGATCTGACATAAGCTTTGAGACTTGGAATAGTAATCTTCGGAACTTTTACCATCCTTACGAAGTAATAAACGATTACGTGGCAAGGTAGAGCTGGTATCTCACTTTTGATCAGGAGAAACAGCCTTTTCTCTGTAGGCCTACTTTCAGTAGCTTTGTGTATTGCCGGGATGCTGGCATTGGCATGATTCTGTTAGATTACTTGGTAAGGTATAGAGAAGGTATCTCACTTTTGATCAGGAGAAACAGCCTATTCTTTGCAGGCCTACTTTCAGTAGCTTTGTGTATTGCCGGGATACTGGCATTGGCATGATTCTGTTACCATGGATTAGTGGAAGAGTATACCATGGATTAGTGGAGGAGTTTGGAATCCCGTTTTACAACTCAATTAAATGGCAAATACCTATAGGTAGCTTAAAAACGATCCTAAATTGTGGTATTATCAAAAATGGCACACTCAGTTGGTCTTCGTGAATAATACTGAAACATTGACAATAATGCAGAAACATTGAATTGTTACAATATCACGAGCCCGATTGGATCATATGTGTCCGCTTTGAAATATTGTATTTTCTTAGTGGTCAGACAATAAGGATGTACAATGTACATTGTACATGTAGCCAAGATACACATGTGCAACTGCCATATGTTTATGTCGGACAGCAGACATTCAAAAAAGCTAAAATATGTAAGTAATTTACTTGAAAACCTTGACATAGTCAGAAACGGGCAAGGAGAAAATGTCCCCCAACATCTGAAGATGATGGGGGTAAGATACCAGAGTATATAGGAGCTTACATAATTTAGCTGACTATATTGCTCGAGTATCAAACTAGACAACCAACAGAATTATGGGTTATTAGCGTAAATTTGAACCCTGAAACTCGCTCTTTGGTTGTCCTGTAAAAGCAATAACAGTTTAAATCAACCAGATAAAACAGTGCAAATGTTTATTTGAAGTCTATTGATTTAGGCTACTTTCGACTGCTTGTGGTTTTTGTAACGTGTTATGCAATAAACACAAAATATTAAAAGTATTGCTATTACGTGGGTTATGAGACAACGCGGTGGGTGCCTAACCCAAAAATCTGACGTGATAGAGAAAAGCGGAAGTCATTTTTTAATTTAGCGTCCAAAAGTTAGTCAACATCAATTGCCTAATCAAAGTCAACAAAAATTGTGTTGACCAGTGTTATCGGTGCGACTTTCTTAGTCAGGAGAACAACCAACAACACCCATCAACCAAATTACTAACTGACACGTGGCATGAAATTTATCACTTGATAAGACCAAACATTCAATATCCTGTCAAAATATCATGTCCTAGAAAATTTGATAGGGGAAAAAGAATCAATTCAGTTTATAGCACTCCGGACGATTCCACCCCGCTTGTTGAGTCGATAGCCCTGGCTCATCCGAAAGGGCGCATCCGCTCTCTGTAAACGCGTGCTTCCAAGATTACCTCTTTGAGTGTCATAACCAAGCCATCGAGATTTATGCAGATGGTTCTATGACTGCTACGGCGACAGCTTTCGTGATTTGTCCGTTTTAGCCAGATCTTACCGAGATTATATTCGATTTTCAAGCGGAGATGCTAGCTATTGTTAATGCCCTGGATTACACTCGTCAAAACACAGTTTTTGCCAATAAAGTTTCAACCGTTTTAGGGGATTTGCAATTGCATGTAGCTGAATCCAAAAATGACATTAGTTCTTCTGAATTGGCTCTATTTTTTGAGATATTCCATTTTAGTTTCAAAAAATTCTAAAAACACCCAAATTTGACGTAGTTAAAATTCCATTTTTCTACAACTTTGATGAGTCTTCATCTGTCTTCAAGCATGTGCATGCCGTATTCTTTTAGTTCTGAAGCGATATCTCTAAACACGCAATCGTTAACACAGAGAGCCTTGTAAACTAGGGTTACCATACGTCCTCTTTTAAGAGGATTTGTCCTCTTTTTTGACTTTTTTGAAAGTGTCCTCGGAGGACGCCCTTTCGTCCTCTTTTTCGAGATTGTGTCCTCTTTTTTGAGAATTTAGGTCATATTTACAGCAAAATTGGACTGATATGCCGTAAATCAGCACCGAAGTGACGTGCAGGCAGGTATTTCAGGAGCTATGGGCGGAAAGTTGACCTTTTTTTAGTCAACCACCTGACAATGCGGAGGAAAAAACGGCATTTTGGGCGCTGAACGAGAATGTGGACCTTTTTTTAGTCAACCGACCGCAAAATTTATCGTTTTCTGAGAATTCTCCTCCGGTTTTGCAAGTCTGAAAATTCTAAAAAAGTGTCCACTTTTAAGATATCCAAAATATGGTAACCCTATCTAAACGGGAATCATGTTTCACGTGAAGATCAAGCAAAATTAGGCGATATTAGCAGTCAATAAAAGCAGCTGACGTCAAAGCACAAGCACTACTTTTAGTCATGCTCAAAGTACATTTAGCAAGGTGTCAAATCACCTTAAAAACTATAGAACTACGCTATGGCTATAGCTATATAGCTATAAAATGAGATATTGATGTCATGTGATAACTGAAGGGAGTACTCGACGCTGTGTATGTGGCTAACAATACAAGAAACTGCAGCCGTGGGACGTAGCGTAGCAGTGACGATAAGCGCCTACAAATCTGGCGGATCCGGATCGATTCCCGTCGGAGGCTTACCTGGGCTCCTCTTCCCCCGCCGTTGCCGTTCTTGCGGTGACAAAAAAAGCCCAGAATAAGACCCGACGAAAGAAAGCACTCACAGGAAATGGAAATAACTAGTAGAAAGGACCGCAACTTCAAAAAGATCAACATCAAAAAGAACTGTGACATCGGGCACTCTAGGCCGAGGTGTATTAAAAGGGTCGTTCGGCATCCTCCCGTCTGTTCATGACATCGCATTGTGTCTTATCACATTGTGTGTGACTTGTTCAGATGGAAAAAAATCGAACTCAACGATTGTATTGTACTCCCATCGCCTGGTTTGCTGTATGATGCTGATAAGTTTGCGGAAATCACTTATAACGGTAGAAATATACGGTACAGCAACATACAGTATATAGGCTGCAGCTAAATAACTTTTGCTGTCCAGAATGGAATGTTTTCAATGTCTTGTTTCTGAAGTAACGGGATGCTACAACAGCAAATAGACATAGTGGAGTATATGGTCCAGAATAAGTGATGCGTTGGCTTATGAGACATCTCCAATAAGCATGTTACTAATACTTCTGTTCACATTTGGCAGTTACTAAAGTAACGATTTTTCTTTTCTTTTTTTAAATAAAAAATATCAATATCTGAAAATAAAGAGCCAATTTAAAGAAACGAATGTCATTTTCGGACTCAGCAGGCCCAAAATACCCAGAAACCACTAAAATATATTTGGCACTAGGAAAAAACTTTTTTGTTGGCCCGTATATAATCATGGCAGTCGAGCCGATAAATATGTAATTCCGTCAGATCGTCTTAGTGTTCTGAATAAGACATAGTGGCATTCCCGACAATGAGGTTGCAGACGAACTTGCACGTTCCACCGCCGCTTTCGCATTTGACAGTCAGTAACGACAATTCCCTCAATGCACAGATCGCCTTTGTATAAAACGATAATATTCCCTCTCCGCTCCGTCCATTGTCGCCTTAAAGGGCATGTATTTAAAATAGGCTGCATGGACACGCCTTTGTGTGACTTATGCCTCGTACCCGAAAATGTGAATCCCTTCTTCCTCGCGTGCCCATAATTCGCGAGCACATTTATTCGATTTTTGCTTGAAGTTGAAAGTTTAATTCACCATAGATAACCTTCTCGTACGGCCAAAACTTCATCCTTGCCAGCAATGTGTTAATTTAAGCCATTTATAGGTAAATGATTTGTAACTCGTAATACGAAATTAATTTTTCCCGTGGCGAACCAGATCGATAAGGTGATGAGCGCCACAATGTCTCATTTTTACAATCAATAATAATACAAAAAACATATCATGGACATATAAAGTGGACCAAGAACCGATCCTGGAGGTACGTTGCAAGAGAATAGAGTTTCCCATACTTCCCTGCTAGTAACCGCTAATGACTTTCCTAATTCCCGGAAACGTATGTGGAGATTAAATAAATATATTAAATTTATTAATAATAAATTCAAAACTTCTTCCGATTTGATATACAATCAAATCCAATTGCAGAATTTTTCTGCTAATTAATGCTCGTCCCGACTAATTTACCCAATCGCTGCGCCCACACCGTGACCGAAAAACTTCACAATGTTATACCATAACCATAGCTTTTTCCTCTGATGGATGGATGGTGGGTAAGATTATATTTCAATGTCCCCATATGATTACATTGTATGCTACATTGTTAACCAACTCGATGTACAATAGCATGTCCTCTCAGATAGACGTATATATAACTGTATTGTGGCAGTGGTCCATTCATGAGTAAATCAAAACTTGACTCTATGTATCGCCATTCTATAGGCAACGAACAATTGCACCGTGAAACAGCGCAATGATTTTTCGTACTATATTTCTTTGATTGGATGGATCCATACACTTAACTCACACACACATACCAAGATGATTTTGTTTCTCAAATAATAGTCGCTAAACGGAAGGCATTGATATTATATTGACCATATGCGAGTGATAAGTATGAGAATATGGGTTTGCAAAATTGATTGAGAGTGTCCGGTTTAGTGGACAATACATTCTTCCTTCCCATGATCCATAAAAAAGTATGAAACCATATGCTCCAATCTTTTCTTTCATCTCAATACAAGTTTCATCATGATGCAACGTATTAGAATCATTTGAAAGGGCCGTTGTTCCTCATTCAACAGGATTCATGCGTCTTCGACTGTGTTCCATATGGATGAGCTCAAAATCAACAGTCGACACGGCTGCTTTCTCGTGATAACAATCGAGGTCTTTATGTATAGAGATTTTTTAATGAATCAAGTAAGCAAGAAAAGATTGTGATTGTGATGATGATCATTCATATTTTGTCTTGTATGTGTGTGCGGTGTCCCTGTTTACTATATAAGATCGTGCGTCTGCTCATGATCATCATCGAATCACCTTCCAAACCAAGCAATATGAGACTTCGTACAGCTTGTTTGTTGGTATTATTGTGCGGAATCCTGGCGGCGGAATCTTATGGACGGCGTAGGAGGAGACGGTACACGTACAGTCGCAGAAGACGTTCGGTGCGTTAACTATTATAACCTACGTTATATTGCAATTTTCCTAAAGCTGTCCACGCGAAATTGATTGCCGCCCATGAAATTCGTCAGAAGCACATTGATAATATTTTGCCAGCTCAATTTGGCTGTTATGCGCGTTGCTGCACAGTGCACAGCTGCGCAGTTGATGCACATATGCATCGCAATATTTTGAAGCATCTCGATTACTGACAAAATGTTTTGGTATACGTTCTGTTCTGACAAGTACAAATTAATTGTGCAAGATGGTTGCCCCACGAGGTGGTCTCAGTTATCTCAACAGGCGATATTCTGATTATTGTGTAACAATTAGGGCCAGTTTTTATTGCACTAAACTTGCACCTAATTTTAACAACATTCGCAGTGAAAGTTCCATTTATGATTTTTTTAAATTATCAGAGTATGAGATACTCGAACGGTCCCGTTGTATAACCTAACAGCTTAAAATTTGCAGGGTGTCTGCTTGTTCCGTCTCGTTCTTCGCTATTCAATCGATCATACAGGCATTTGTATGTTATGTTATCCCTGTCAAATTGGGTACTTTCGCATTTCACGGACGGTCTGGCGAGAACGCCAAAAATTTCATTTCTTGCCAGTATGCAACAAGAAAATAACGTAATGCTGAAATAATTTTCCCAAAGATTTCAAACAGCATAGCGATAAGTTGCGATATCAAATTACTACAAAGAGTTTAAAATAGGATTACCATATTTTGGGAATCTGAAAAAAAGGACACTTTTTCAAAATTTTGAGACTTTCAATACTGGAGTAAAATCCAGGTTGGTAATTTCTCCTGACTTTGTGGTCGGTTGACTAAAAAAGGTCATCTTTCCGGCCCAAATCCCGAATTATCGGTTTTCTATGAGATTCTCCTTGCGATGACTAAAGAAAAAATGTCATTTTTTTTGCTCACGTTCCGGAAATCCCGTCGGATCGTTACTTGGCAGCCAATTTCCTATATCTCTGTTCAATTTCCACGTACATTTAACCAAAATTCTCAAAAAAGAGGACATTTTGGCGGCCTCTGAGGATACTTTCAAAAGAGTAAAAACAGAGGACAAATCCTCTTAAAAGAGTACGTATGCAATGTTCCCACGCGTACGCAATTGCGCAGTGCTGAAACGGTCTCCGCGCACAGAAAATCCAAGCTGCGCACCCAAAATCCGGAGTAATGATCTTTTTCAGTCGTTACGCACTGTTCTGCAAGGGGCCGCGCAGTGAGTTGGTGAGTGCGCGCAGACTCGTGAAGAATTAGAGGGAACGTTGGGCGTATTGTAACCCTAGTTAACAACATCATATTGCATACATTCTGAGTATCTAGAGAGCTGCCGAAGCTTTAAAAAAGTTGCACAAGCTGCTAAAACTTCCCTAATAATACGGGTTGTAGATACCATTTACTCCGTCTCAACAATGAGCACAAAATATTAATTTTGGGTACATCGTCAAAATGTTTCTTCGGGTTTATGCATGCTGCAGAGTCGTCGGCACGGGCCACCATACGGATTCGAAGCGTGTAGTAGTAAAAGCATCAGTTAGCGCTCTTGGGCGTTCAATTTTTGTCTTTTGAACATTTAAACATAGCGTTCGTTTGTGACGTCGAAAAGCCAGCATCCATTCGTTCGGCTATATGCCTAAAAATACATAACTTGAATCTACTATGCTTGTGCGTTCTTCGAACATAGCAATTTTTCCTCTCATTGGCTGCTCAGCGTGGCATATTTTGTAGTATATTTTATTAATATTTCGCATGAACGGTTGGATCGCTTTGTATTCGGTTTATTGGCAATTTTTATCAGTTGAATACACCACAAAATTTGCGATATGATGACAAGATAGGAAGGTGTCGAAACGACTTGGAGTAGTCTTTGGAATCAGACACCCACTTTGGCTTGGTCTTGGCGATGTAAGGAGGATGCATGCACACTGAATGAAAGGTTAAAGTATAGAAAAAAGCAAGCGACAAAAATAGGGTGGCATGTCACGGAAGGCGAGATCGATAGGTCAGATCGAGAATTACTCTCTTATTTTGGCCTTTAGTAAACTGCATGTGTCTCGATTTCGCCCGTGTTCACATTTAATTGTTTTGCAGTATTCTAGATTGAGTGTGATTTACGGCTCTGCTCCCAAGGCCCTACCAAGACCTTACTACCTTGAGTTGGTGAACGGCGTATGGCAAACCCACTACTATGATTCAAAGGAGGATGAAGCGGAGTTCGGTTTGTTTGTTTGTTCGATATTCATGGTGTTTCAACTACATTGGTCATTTTACATCAGGCCGATATTATTTTATTATTGATTCCGTATTACCGACTTGTAGCATGGCCGAATTCCAGACTTTTATACGACACCGCTTACGCAGATAATGTGTAGATAAACCCTCAACACTTAGGTAGGAGTTCTGGCGTCGACCACGGTCGGACTCGAACCCGCAACCAATTGGTGTTGTAGCTGTGGATCATACAACTACGCTATCTCGACATTGCGGAGTTCGGTATGACATAATTTAGATATAGGCTACCTATAGAATATGTTTATTGTTCTACTAGTAACACTCCGGCGCTACAATACGAACATCATTACACCGAGGCGTTTTTCCGACACTTCGCGATTTTGCAAGTTAGATAGTACTACTGGGAAATTTTTAGCAAATGGTCTGATTTATAATATGATAATGCGATGCTTGAAAATATTTCCTTGACTTTCCATAGCTTGTCTTAGAATTTCAAACATTTTAAATCTCTGATTTTCGGTCAGATGTTCGAAGCGTATGGCGATGTGGCGGTACAAACCGAGTATGGTTCATGAGATTGCGCTGTTAAAATATGCCTTTTGCATAACTATATATACTATGTATGGCTGCCTACTATACTGTGTTGCTGGAAACACAAATGTGTGATGTAAAGCCATGACACCAAAGGCCACATCACCGGTCAGGCGGTGTACCCAGCAGTGGTAACAGTTTTGTCCTCGAGAACGAGGCGTCATGCGTTACAGTCCCCGTCTGGGCTAGGGCCTATCTTCTGCTACGGCAGTAATACATGGTTCCCCTGCGGCCCTACATGTTATGGTATATCAGACCGGTAACACCGTGCTACTACGCCATGCACATCTAGCTTTACATTGTGAGATTATGTTAGGGTTACCATATTTTGGGAATCTAGAAAAGGGAAACTTTTTCAAAATTTTCAGACTTGCAATACTGGAGTAAAATCCACAAAAAAATGGTAAATTTATCATGACTCTGTGATTGGTTGACTAAAAAAAGGTTAACTTCCCGGCTCAAATCCCTTATTACATTATTTCTATGAGATCGTCCGTTGGGTGACTAAAAAAGGTCATATTTTCTGGCTCAATTCCCGAAAACCCCGTGAGACCCCGTTACCTATATATATCTGCCTATTTCCACGTACATTTAACCTAAATTCTCAAAAAAGAGGACATTTAGGCGTCCTCCGAGGACACTTTAAAACAAGTCAAAAAAGAAGACAAATCCTCTTAAAAGAGTACGTACGGTAACCCTAGATTATGTAAATACCTTGATTTAGATGAAGCCGACAACGGATTACCAACTGCTGCACAGTTGGCGAAGGCGGACAAGATTATCGCAACCAACGGTGACGATGATGCGGACGCATTGCTTCATGATGAAGGCGTACCGTAGATAACTGAAACAGATTATGGAACCCTTGGGATTCCGCAACCCGACCTTTGATATTTTTAGCGAAACGGATCAATGATGTTATTAATGCAATAAAAGGATAGTAGGCATCAATTACAACATGCTAGCGATAGCTCGCACCTCAGATAGCATAGTGTTCAGTACACAAAAAAAATCAGGGACTTCCATCTATTTCACGGATTTAATAATTTGCGCAAAGGCGGCTCGTCACAAACGCGGGTAGTGAGACATAGGATGAAAAGGGTGAAAAAAGAGACTTTTTTAGTCAGTATTCGGCTTATTCTGACATGAAAATATGAGTCCCCTAGAGCAGTACAGAAATGTGCATAAGGGTAATCTTATTTGATTAAAACTTGCACGCTATGCCTGTTGCGTATTCACAGGATTGGGCAATGCGCTTTGACTCAACTGATGCACGAATAGGGCTGTATTATCGGTAGATTCGTGACACTGCATGGATAGACAGTCAGTACCGTTACCTCGGAAAACAAATGCTGCATGATGTGATATAGCGAATCAAACTCATTAATTTTGAATTGTTTTGAAAGTACCTTTTAGCTATAATGTCGCGGTGTCGAAATGCTTACGCAAAATGCTCCCTGTTGTGCATTTAAATAGAACCCAAATAGACCCACATATTGAGAGAACTTTTCCTTCTCATCGTTGCCGCGAAGGGACAATTCATGAAATCCAATAAACTTAATAGCATCAATCACCCGACAGAGAACATGCGGAACAAAATAAGTCAACTGCTGTACATGGTAGACAAATACTATAACGATTTAGGATATATGCAGATCAGAGTTGGATCAATTGTAATTTGTAATTGAGCTGAATGTAATTATTACATTTTTTCATGTAATTGTAATTGTAATTGAAGCATTTCTATTTTGTGTAATTGTAATTGTAATTGTAATTTGATCAAAATTTTGCTCAATTACAATCTCAATTACATTTTCATGGAAACCTGACAATCACAACATAAAAAATAAAAATCAATCATTTATTTGTCGCATCAGTGAAAATCCTGTACGGACCAGGATGACGATGAGGGGCCTTAAGGCCTTAGTAAACACAAACAGTCACCACATAGCCTATTTACATCGGTGTTCTATGCGTGCTGCGTTATAACTAGATAATTCAGTCACGCTAAACTGTTTCCCGTACTTCAGTAGCGACAGAAAACTTTGTGAAGTACAATATAGGCTAAACCAATCGTTCTCAAACTGGGGGCGTGCCCCCTCCCCCTTGGGCGGCGTGAAAGCATCTGAACGGAGCGCGACGCTCCAGTGAACTTAAATCTTTTCCGCGCTTGGCCCGATTCACCTCCATTTTATGGTTATTGCTCGGTGTATAGTCTGAATTTCGTATCGGATAATTCTCTCATCAACAGTCATAACTTCCATACCATCAAACTATATGTAGGGATTGCTAACTTTATGGTTTCATTGTGTGTTATGACGATAAGGGGGGCACGAAATATTTACTGTCATAAAGGGTGCGTGTCTAAAAAAGTTAGAGAACCAGTGGGCTAAACTAAATCTTAATATTTCAAAAATGGATGAACAGCAAATAAACTCTTGTGAAACCTGTTCTGAACCATTTCCTACACCACCCACAAAGTTTTTTTAAATCTCTGACCAGTACCGAGGCTTGTTGCATCAATAGAAAAAAAAATTCAAGTTTCCAACCAAGGCTTTATCAAACTTGATCACGCATTTGTTGAGATGTTATCCCAATCTTACCTCGAATCTTTGCCAAATTACTTTGACCAAAAAATTTTCGCACCCTAATGTTCATCAAATGCAATCTAACAGTTTCCAAGCAAGTGAAAATGTAAATGCGAACCAAAATATTGTAATTCTTAGTTATCAGGAGGTTCTTTCCTTTTGCATTTATTTTAATTTTACGCACCTTATCGGTATCATCCTTATCGCTGATGCCTTACCAATTATATTTCATTATCCTGACTCAGCCATCAGTAGCCTAATCGTTTGATTACATTTCATTGACTGTCCTGTATAGCCTATTCCCTGTTAGTCGCTCAAACCTTTGGTTCTTAACAGTCGCTTGAAACCTTTTTCTGTGCTTGTAGTTTTCAGTACTCATGATTAGGAATAGTTCGAATACGTTCGAGTTTTTTTGTAATTAAAGGGTATTCTACATATCAGGAATGAAACATGAATAGCTTGAGATTGTTGCTAATTACGTCGTTGCGGTTGTCAAAGAACACCTCTTTACTGAATCAATTACCTGTTTAAAAGTAATTGTAATTGTAATAATAATTGTAATTTGATATTTTAGCATTGAGTAATTGTAATTGTAATGTAATTGAAACGTGCAAGGAAGTAATTGTAATTGTAATTGTAATTGAATTAAAATATTGTAATTGATCCAACTCTGATGCAGATATATGCAGATATGTGCAGATATATGCAGATATATGCAGATATATGCAGATGCAGACACCATCGTAATATCATATAGCTATTCGAGAGAAAAGTGGCTGGTCAAATCCAAAGTCGTCCAATTTTGCGCTCACTAATTTTGCCGAGTAAACTGAATAAAGGAATAAAAACGTTGATTTCTTTATTGTCAGTGACGTCCGGAGAATAGATAACTAATGCTGTGTATAGTTATGAGTGTTACCAGGGCAAGAAAATATATCCCCGACCATGGGTATTTACAATGGAACACACAAAAATCGCCGCAATTGCTTTGCGCCTATAAATATTAAATTCTTGTTAATATTGTTACAGCACAGAATCACAGGCAAGGCAAATTCCCAGTTGTCCTATGGGTCTAGCTGTCACTAAACTTGAAAATCTATACCTGATATTCACTTGCAAATAGATATATCTTGTAAATTCTCGTCAAAGCGTTGTGCAGATCTTATGTCGTTTATGGTACAGAGTATTTCGTCGTTCGCAACGAACGGGACTTTTCAATCGAGATTAAGTCGTGATTAGCCTGGTAGCCGCATATGGTGACATCGAAGTGCACAAGCCCTACTTCAAATTACATCCTACTTCTATAGACGAGGCAGTATTATGTGCAATTGTTAGGGTGTTTCTGATTGATGGTATACCAGGCGGAATTCGGTGGTCGCCTTTGACACATTCCGTGACGGACTCTATGGCACTTCTCAAGAATCTCACAAAATGGCCTTATTCAGCGAGTCTTTAATTGAAGAAAACACCCATCGCTTTCAATGAGATATCACTTCCGCAATCTGACCATTGTGACCATAGCTAGAGCCATATCATTCAAAGAGACAAGGAAGTTGAATTGAGACGCCAGGATAATAGCATATAGTTGGTAACCCATATACACACTTGACGCTGATTAGAAGCGTCTTCATTGCGCATGTAGTTATTTGCTTATATTCCATCGCGTCGTGTCTTTCTTCGATTGAAAAGGCATACTGCGACAGTGCGAAACTGAATAGACGAATACCACTATGTGAACAGATGGGCGCGTGAAGAAACTGTCCTGCTTCCGCGTACGGTATAAAAGATCACGCCTGTCATCGTCACAGAAGGTTTATACGCAAGATTCGAAGCAGGATGAAACTACGCGCGACTTTGGTGTTACTGATTGTCGCTTCTCTGCTGCTGCTTGCTTCAGGAGCACGACGGAGGAGACGGTCGCGTTCCTCTCGACGGTGGGGTTCCTCTCGGCGGCGGTCGAGTTACTCTAGGCGGCGGTCGAGTTACTCTAGGCGGCGGTCGAGTTACTCTAGGCGGCGATCTACAAGTGGCTGGCACCAAGCTTACAATTCGGTCAAACGATTCGGAAGTCGTGTATACCAGGTGTGTTTAGTTTACCCCAACGTATTCAGGTGGCGCAACCGCGTCTGTTCTCGGGAAACCAAAGTCGGGCCCGACTTTTCGATGCTCTAACCAGCGCTGTGGAGTCGGTAAATTTTACCGCAAACTATAACTCAGACTCCAGACATTTTCAATAGACCGACTGCAACTCCGACTTCGACTCCAGAGTCTTTAAACGTACCGACTCCGACTATTTTCCTCACAGAACTCCGACTCCGACTCCAATAGAACTACAAATTTAATTCGAAAATTATATGCCACGGCGACGCTGAAATGATTTTCAGATAACCATCCAACGTATGCGAACATATTATTCACGATGGCATGCAAAATTGTTTCATTGTGGTACACATCTCGAAATATTCACTGTGAAATTAACATGGAAGTATTCATTTCAAAATATCCTTATTTATATGTTACAAGTTTTTACAACATGGACAAGCCTCGCATACTAATCTAATGTGTATGAATCATTCAAACATGATATATATCCCATCCTGTATAATTAGAATGTGCATATGAACAATAGCAGGGTAGCTCTTGCGCATGACTAAGCAACTAATACAGAGATCTACAAATTTTATTACTAAACACTATACTGAAGAAAAGTATACACATTATGTATTACACTACCAATAAACGATGGTCAGAAACAAAATCTGAGGAGTAGTAAAATAACATACGTCTATGTCTACATCTACATGCACGTAGTCAAGTAGCCTATTCGTGGACATTTGTCCAATGTCCAGTTGTCCACCCATGTGGCTGAGCTACTTAATAGAAATATTTTTGATTTAGTCAAGTGGGAAGCAGTGTTTGGTTATATTTTCATCAATATTACAAGTGACGTTGTCACTTATAAAACCAGACCACGTATTTACTGTTTCATGATATCACGGTGTAATTTCAAAAGTTGAACCCATTTGTAACTGCATCTTTAGGGTGGCGAGATAGCGCAGTGGTATAATCCGCGGCTGCAACACCAATGGGTGCGGGTTCGAGTCCGACTGAGGTCGACTTCCGAATTCCGATATCTAAGTGTTGGAGGTTTACCTAGGCTCCTCCTCGCCACCTCATCCGCGTCAGCGGTGTCTTACAAAAAGCCTAGAGGTGGGCCGTGCTATAAGTCGGCAGTTACGGAAAAACAAAAAGAATATCGGCCTGGTGTAAATGACCATAGTAGTCGATAAACACCATGAATACCCCAAAAACAATAAACAAACTGCATCTTTAATTTTGTGTTGGTCGCGATTTGGTTGGAAGTTTTTCCTCTAGCATATTGAATTGCAATTTGCAATAAATGTCCAGTTTTATCAATGTAGTTACTAATAAATGTGACTGTTGGACTGTTGGTACATACAAACCCTATTTTATTTATTATTAGCAATTTTAAGAGAACTTTGAAAGCACTTGTTTTCATGTTAAAGTTGTTGGACTCGGAGTCGGATTGTAGAGCATTTTCACAAACTCCGACTCCAACTCTAGTCAGTATTTTTTCACAACTCCGACTCCGACTCCAAGGCGTGCTAAAAAGAGACTCCGCCTCCGACTACATCAAGGTAAAATGAGCGAAACCTCGACTCCGACGACTCATACACTTCGACTCCTACTCCACAGCCCTGGCTCTAACGATCGCAAGTGATACTTGCTCCCAAAAGGGGACGACGTTTGCAAAACTGTTGTCACTCGCTGCTCAGTGTTCATACGGATGAATTATGGCGTCTCAGCTAGGCTAGAGTATACTCGAACCTGAATCGAGACTTCATTGTAATGATTCGAGTCGAGTGGAGACAGAGATGATTTTTCGAGTACTGAAATTATACTCTCTTTATCACTATAAGAGTTAATTTATCACCGAAAATTATCGTTTCGATAGTATTTTACACCTCGATTGGCAGTATTGCAGTGCAAGAAACAAGAACACAACGCCCATGAAGGAGCGATGAAGTAGGCATGGTCGAAAAGATACCAAATTATATCTAACGCAATGTCGAACTAGTGTTATATTCTTTGCGGTGGTATATAACGTACTTATCCTAACTTTCCACATCTTCAGTACTCTTATAACTCTTAAAACGTCAGTAACTTCTACTCAGCTCGAAGCGTAAACCGCCATTCAGAATCGGATCACTCAGGTTCTCGATTTTGCCCAGTCCGGCAGCATCCTTATAGCATTATAATGGAAGCTAGTGTAAAAAGTGTATGTATCACAGATTTGAAATTTTTCAGGCATGGGGGACGCACGGAGGACAGGAACATGGATATGAAGGGGGACATGAGGGATATCAAGGTGGACATGAGGGATATCAAGGTGGACATGAGGGATATCATGGACATGGATATGGAGGTGGACAGGGGTATGAAGGTGGACATGGCCATGGAAATGGTCATGGTTATGACATCATGCCTGACGATTACAATGACTTCGGTATGATATAGTCCTGCAGGCGTATGGTCGCATGTATATTTTCGAATTTCAGGTCGGCTATGTGATATCGATATTTTTGTTGCATCACCGTCCTATTCACAATCCTGAACGCCTGTCGAAATTGAGCGACAATATTTATACTGGCGAATCCCATGGTCTTGCAGGCCATGTGGATAAAACACGGCTGAGATTGTGTTGCAAAACATACATTATTAATATTCATCACAGGCGACATTCAAAACACTAGTTTAGTTTTGACCGTTACAAAACATTCATTGCTTCCAATATTACTTGACGCAGGATTTTGTAGTTGTTACCCACAAAAAAGATTCATATCAATTCTACAGCCCAAGTCGCGAAGCGAAATGAGTAGTTTTTTATATTTGCAAAAAAATCGCAATCGTATTGAACAATTCATTCGCCTAGCAATGCTATTCGATCAAAAACCATAAAAAACTGGCAATGCACTTCAACAGCGGAGTGCAGGACCGTATGTGCTGTGCATACATTAGCGAAGATTCTAGATCAATGGAAAATTTACCATTTTTCGGGTTTTTCCACCAGTTTTTCACGTCTGAAAATTTTTAATAAGTGTCTTCTTTTTAGATTTCCAAAATATGGTAACCCTATTATAAAGCATCAAAGCACTACCCATCACTTGACCGAATGACTGTTTGACCTATTGCAGCCTAATAAAATTTGTGACTGCTTTAGATCAATAAAAAGCTCACAAAATAGAGTAAATTCGAGAAGAAATGGACAGCCGCTGCCGGGTTTTGCCTGAACCATAGATTTCTGACATACGGATTGTTGCACAGCACATGACACGCGGTTTAAACGCCGAGAGGCCTATACTGCTGAGCCCGGTAAAAGCAGCAGAATTGGTTGTCATATAACTGGTAATCCGAGCGTCCAAATTTAATATGTCTAATATGTCTGGTCTTAATCGAAAGCAAGTCTTGCACTGATTCAGAAAATACAAATTTAAATATGGCCAAGGCAATGCAACGAACCAAAAATGGTAATAAAAATATGAAAATTGGCATTGCTCCGAACAATCACTCGGCACCACTGGCCATTGTTATGGTCGTTGTGTTGCCGCGTATCTATTGTTCAGAATGATCGACCTTCGGCGGCTAGATTTCGATTCGTAATTTTGGAATCAGTGCTGCTCTAGCTTTCGATAAATACCGGGCATGTCAAATTATTCGGACGCTTGGGTCGCGAGCTATAGGACTACCAATTATGCTGCTTTTAGCCGGCTCAGCAGTACGCATCTCGGCGTGTTCGACCGTCAGCCACGTGTTGTACATCTATTCGTAGATTAGCTACTGTTCGTTCAACTAGAAGGTTAGGGCATATTGCATTGAAACAGAAGTGACGTAACGTTAGCGGTCTACTCACAACTTCCCTCCAATCCTACTTAAAAACTCCAGACTCCAAGCCAATCAAGAGTATTTTATAAATATAAATTTTATTTTATGTCGTAAATATATTCCTTGAAATTTTGTGGGGGCCGCAAGAAGGCTGACTGGGGACCGCATGTGGCCCTCGGGGCCGCGGTTTGGAATCACTGTTCGAGATAGAAGATGGAATATCGTAACTCGCCAATGAAGGGTTGCTGAAATCAGCCAAATATGCCACGGTTTTCTGCACTGACTCTATCGAACAATCTACGATCATATAGAAATAATGAGGTATATGGAATGTTTTACCTATAATATGCATACGGACAAATTGCCGGAATATAATTTCTAAAAGATACCTTACTCATATCAGTGTTGACCAGGTTGGAATGTAAGAGCCTAATTGCGATGCATTAGAATATGTGATTCCAGCGTTTGAATTTTTTCAGACATGGTAGAGGGAGGCGACATGTCCGATCTACCGGCGCAAGACCAATTCGACAGCAATGTGGACGACTTAGCACTCGGTGACAAAAAAAGAAGAGACGCCGCAACTGTCTGAATATACCTGGAATTCTGATTTTATGCTTCGCTTAACAAAAATTTTATCAGTTATTTGTCTGTTCAATAAACAAATTTATAATTGCATTCCGATTTCCAACGACGGAGGCCGGAGGTCGTATTGTAATAGGGTTCATCAAACCACTAGGTGTCGCCAGACTTTGGGTGGAAATCGCAGTTGTTGCGTACGCGATACCGTTGTCAGAAACCTGTAGGCTGCTTTCCCGACTGTAAATAATGGCTACAACGTGCTCTACTTGGACCGTGAGCTCGTTAAAGGATGAATTAAAACTTTGGAACAACGCCGGTTAACACCCAAAGTCTGGCGACACCTAGTGTTTGATGGACCCTGTTGTAAGCGATTTTAGGCTACGCTGGAGAAATTGAAGTTGGTGGGGATATTTTGGCAATGTTGACGTATGGAATTCAAAGACGCTTTACATCCTGCAAAACGTCAACTTTTGGACCTATTTCTGGTTTCCATACAAGCCGGATAAATTGCGACAGCAGCGACTTTGAATTGGTGACCGACTCACACTATTTCGGGCCTATCTCGTTCATGTCAATGTGTTACATCATCAATTTGACTTTTTTTAATGCCGGAGGTCAACAATACAGTCAGTTATGCAATCCAATTTGATGTCCACGTAATCCAACTTCTGGTACCCGATAAAAATAGACATAGCAGCCGTGTTCCATGGAGGCATAGACTCTTGGACTCTTGACATAGACTCTATGTGTAATGATTGTTAGTTGTTATTGTGATGGTACTGCGATTTCTAGGATCGCCAAGTGTCTAGCACCGACTACGTGATCTGAACACTTGGTGGACACATGACAATGAATATCGTCCTTGTCTGAACTGGCTGCCGTGAGGACGCAGAAACAAAGCTGTCTAGAACTATTGTGCATCGCTCTACATCGACTATACTAGCAGGTCTTCCACATAGTCACACATGCAGTCCTATCATAATATATAGTCGATAGCAAAATCAGTGGGTCGCCGTTTCCAAACTGGCCGATATTCGTATGTATAATTCCAGGGCCGCTACTGACCGCAGTCGTGCGTAATAAAGAGTAGGCCTACGACAAAATCAGAGGGGTGGAGATCACGATACTCGACGTCACAACAATCAAAATCACCACTCCCAATGATTTTACTACGCGCAGGATTCGATGGACAGTTTATTTTCTTGCTCTCGCCATCAAACTTTCCCATTGCCAATACGCTGACACGACAGATGCATTGATTTTCCAATACCTTCAGCGTTTCCCGACGTTATTTTTCTGCAGCAAACCTCATCCTAGCGTGTTTTCCATATCTGCGCTGAACCGGCGATAAATATGCACTATGCCTAGTGCAAATGCGCAATAATCCCACCGAGTGAGAAACGTAATTTCCATACATTTGTTTGGTTTGGATATAAGCGAAAGGTAGTCGCTATTTAGTTCCATTCACTACAGGTCGTAAGCAATATGAAACTTAGCACGGCGTTCTTCTTACTCGTACTGACTACGGTCTTGCTAGTGGTATCGTCGATGCCACGAAAAAGCCCAAATGCTAGACCAAGAAGACCGGCTGCAGCCCCAAGCATCAGCAGGCGAAGAAGACGTCGATTTTGGAAGGGTGTCAAACGCTTTGCCAGCACGGCGTTCAATACGTTCCGGCAGGTAGGCGCGTATGATTACAATTGTCGACGTGGTTACCTCAAAATTGCTATGCTTGAGTAGATTACAATTTCCGTGGTTGAAATATCCTTGAAATGTTCACATTATCCTTGTTCATTGCAGGTATACCAACCACAAAACCCATACAGGACGGGCGGTGGAAATCCTTATATGCCGGGAGGAAATGGATACGGAAACGGTTACGGAAACGGATATGGAAATGGATACGGCTATGGCTACGGTGATGACGCCCTATCTAACGAATACAATGAATTCGGTACGGCGATACATATTCTTTATAGTTATAACTGTACGTTAACAACTGCTGTAGGACTATATGTATGTATTGGAGATGGAATGTTTGCAGATTTCTGCTCAGCAGCGATTTCAGAAATTTGGTTGTGTCATCACGGCGTACCCTTATCGGCGCCAATAGTGGCTCATTCTTCATGGTTTGGGACAATTGCCTTGGTGATCTGAATTGCATATACACAACGGAAACGGTTATAATGATAAATACTTTCGAAAAGTAATGTAATAACAGCAGACATAAACGAAGAGGGATACTGACAAGTCTTGCGAGGGGGTCTATTGCCAAAACTCAATTATTATAGACTTGACTTGACTGCTTATTGAAAAGGCGAATAATTTGTAAGTAGATGTGTTCTTCATGAGTACTCTGAAGGAGTACAAAACTTTTCTCTATGCGTATATGCCATAACAGGGGCGGGCAACTTTTCCGGTCGGCGGGTCTGATATGGGAAAATCAAGTAGGCTATTTCGCGGGCCGTATTACAGAATCGATACATTAATCGCGTATTTATCCACCTATACAAGGAATAAATCGCATTTAATCTAACCTTTAATTTTAAAGCATAGTGACCAAAACAGCATTTAATCAATTTATTGACCTAGTGCACTTCATGTAGCTGTTGAAGTCAATCAGACATCTGCAGTCGACGAAATTTGTCCACAAGTTCTTTGAACTCTGGTTGCATGTCGGATGTAGAACCCTTAGTAAAAACTGCACGTGAACATCAGTTAGATTGGAAACGCAGCCCTGTCTTGTTAATGTTCATTGTTCGTGGTAGAAAATTTTTGCTCGTAAATGTATCTGTATAGACCCGAACACAACAAGTTGTTTCAGGACCATCTTTCTCACTTGGATTCATTCTGTGACGCATAAAATTTTTCAATACTTTCATATTAGAATTTCACTGTCAGGGTAGAAATTCTCAGCGGGCCGCTCAAAATTCCGCCGAGGGCCGAATCCAGCCCGCAGGCCGTATGGTGCTCGCTCCTGTGCTATATATTATACCGATATGCATTTGAGTAACATTGCAGAACAAGTTGATCTATGTTACTAATATCACCTATAGATTGAGCTTCAGTGTACTTACTGTACGTACTACGTACATGTGGATACCACATCAATTTTTGTGATTCAAAAATGAACGAATAAACCAATGGAAACTGTATAGGTACAGTGCTTTGCGTAAGTATAGCTGAATTCAATAAAAATGAAAATAGCGTGCAATGGATTGTGAATACAGAACCTTTGCCCAATATGGCTTACAACGAGGGTTGCATTTAAAACAAATGGTTGTTTAAAACAAAGGCCTTTTTACAAAAATAAAACATAATTGTTTTTTTCTAAGTTGTATAATTACGCAACAATTGTTTGAATACTTTCCAAAAAAACATGTTGTATGAGCCTACAGACGATTACCACCGGATATAGCCGACGTATACGATATATGGGATGGTTGAAACCCTCGAAATAGTCGGTTCAACAGCTATAGTACGTAGAGATAGATCGTAGGTACGGATTGAATGTTCTGATGATGATGACCGCCGACCGTAAAAATGCTGCATGACGATGTAGTCCTGGTTAAAGATATTTTAGATTCGTATATGACAGCGGCTATAAGAAGACTATTTCGTCAATTGAGCTATATTTACTCTATATTTTCAATTGTCAATGTCAATCCACTATGACGTCTCATTTGAATATTCGTGACGTCATGGCTTGAAAAAAACAATAAAAAAACATGTTTTAAACAAGAGCCTTGTTTTAAGCATGCCTGTTTTAAATTGATTTTTGTTTTAAATACAACCCTACTTACAACTTGGGCTATTTAACTCCATTTAAGACGGGGATGAAGACATCGAACCAAATATTGCGGAGGTGAAGCTGATGACCGAAATTTTGAAACAAGAAAGACAAGAAGGTGACAGCGACGAAGCGGTGGATAACGGCCAGGAATCCGCTCAG
Organism: Botryllus schlosseri; assembly: GCF_051294905.1. Classification (NCBI taxonomy): domain Eukaryota; kingdom Metazoa; phylum Chordata; class Ascidiacea; order Stolidobranchia; family Styelidae; genus Botryllus; species Botryllus schlosseri. Next base: position 17,095,928 of record NC_137250.1, on the reverse strand, counting down.
CTAGCGGCTGATAGCCTGCACTCGTAAGCTTACAGATGTGAGAACATCCGCAATGATTTTGGCTTTTTATCATGGACGTGAAAGGCTTTGCCGCTATGTCCAAATGTTATCAAACAAAGTACATATAATCTCCATTCATTTCCTATAGTATTCACAACTGTTACATGTGAAAATGTTCAATGCGTGAAATAAAATCATTCCGTCATAGTTCAAGTATATGTGTCGCGTGTGAACCGTTGGTGTCTGAGTTATGTCAGAACTGTAACTGTTTTTCTACCCGATGACTTTTCGATACATGAGATTCATGCACCAAGCTTAGAACGTAGCCTATACTGCAGTTCAATATTTCAATTTAGCGAATCAAGTTGAAATAGCAGCATTTCAGGCGTAGGCCTACACCTGAATATTTGCTATACTTTGATATTGTCTCAAGCTTCCTTATCCTCCGGGCGCCATTTCAAATAGGCACGTTTACGAATGTTTATGCTGTAATAAAACATAACTATAATTCGTGGAAATGCCTATAACAGTGGTTCCCAACGTGGGCGATATCACCCCCCAGGGGGCGATTTGGTGGTCTGGGGGGGCGAAAACGGACGAAGGGGGCGATATGGGACGAAAGCAACGAAGGGGGCGATAGGGGGGCGACGGCGCGTCAAGACGGCTATATTGGAGTCGGGACCGTAACTACCGCACCCCAAACCCCCCAATTGGGAGTGGGGGCCCGAACTCGAAGGCGGCCAAAAATAATTTCGTGAATTAACATAAACTGTTGAGTAATTTTTGAGAAATTCATTCAACTTTTTTACGCGATTTTTTATTTTCATATATCTTGACTTTGGGGTACCCGTCCCCCAACAAAAATACGCATGATTTATGGAAATGGGAGACTTCGGCGTCAGCCATTACTGCGCCACAACGCACCAAGACATATGAAGTTAGAGGCCACGTAACATGCGACTCCGAGAAGTGTACCAGAACGATCAGCGACGAGAAGACCTTGGCCGAAAAGGAATGCCCTTGTGCTGACCGGAAACTTCGACATATATACATATATGTTTAATTTTCCATATGTGCCTCAATTTTTGGCGTCGAATGTTTCTGTCCTGGCGACCTTAACCCTACAGGACAAATGCTATCCTGCAAAGAAAAAATTATTTGCCAGATAGAATCATGTAACGAAGTCAATATAACAACGATTCCGCCTAATTTCGTGGCAAAAGCAAACAACGTGATGGGGGTCGGTTTATCACCCTATGGGAGCCCAAGACCAAAGTTTATTGGGGGGCCTGACGTGCCTGAAGTGCTGTTTCGTTCCTGCCAATGGGTATACGCCCGAAGATGTTTAATTATTATTTAGGTGTGTCCTACCTTTTCCAACACACCATACTCAGCTCTACCGGTAAATCTGATTACGTGAGCAGAAAGAGGATGAAAAAATTCATAGCAATATATATGCAATTCCCGACCATATTGACCGATTCAAACATGAATTGTATAAATTTGTGGCACTTTGCGCGTTTAGGCGAAATACGGTGACTCACCAAACAGTACATGAAATAGGGTATAGCTGATATGTAGCGAAAAAGATCCCACTGGCTGACAGGGGGTCTGAGGTGGTTTATCACCCTATGGGGCCAAAGACCAACGTTTTAGGGGGTGGCGAACTGCTGTTTTGCAGTTCCCGATATTTGGGGGGCGATGATCGGTGTGGAGCTTCAAAAGGGGGCGATGAGTCGAAAAAGGTTGGGAACCACTGGTCTATAACAAGGACTATGGGTTACAAATCGGACGGGTGCTAACGCACTCTCTTTCCGGTGATCAATCTCCCTGTAATCCCATTTCATCATTGCCCTATCCGGTTTAAAAATATCCACAACACACACACACCCTTTCCGTAACAAACTGAGTCCGATATTAGGCTATTTACGAACGGTCCGGCATATAGGTAAAGACGCAGGTGAAGGTGATGATTGCACAATGCCATCAGTTTTTCTTTGATAATCCCGGGATTATCCTTAATCGGTGGATAATCCAATAATTATCACTCAAAAACTGGAATAACTCCGCTTCTACGGCTTGGAATTGAGTCAAATTTGTTTTGCATAGTTTTTGAAGACGGCGCAACAATTTTATTGGGTTGGCAGAAAAATTTGAAATTTTTTTTTTTTGCATTTTTGGGCAAATTTGAAATTTTCAAACTGTACGATTGCGTCGTTTTTTAAGGCAACCAAACGATTTAATAACGTATCCAGCAAGATTCTGGAAAAAAGGTTATTTTTTAACAGCCCTAATGCACATGGAACAATCGCATGTCATAAATTGATTTGCATTAAATAGGGAATCGATTTGCTGCATGTATGGCAATCATTTCACCATAGAAAAAGTACTCATTTCTATTATACCGTGAATGTTGATTTGAATATGGAATTTGTACGTCTATGAAGATGCGACGTAAGTGACTAGACTTGGGCATTGGCCGCGGTGTGAGTTCAACTTGTGGTGACATGAAATAAACGGGTGAAAATCCGTTGCTTGACAAATTTGATAGGATCAAAATTAGGAACATCTCAACAATTCAAATCACCACAGTCCCGATTACGTAACTACAGACCAGCGACTGTGCGCACGCGCCCCCGGATAATAAAGCGCGAGGGCATGCCAGTTCAAGTTTCTACCGCGCAATGTCTTCACGTTCCAACTGTGAAATCATGACTAACGTTATGTCAAAACTCAGGTATTACTATACGGTTGCATTTAAAACAAAAATCAATTAAAAACAAACATGTTTAAAACAAGGCCCTTGTTTAAAACATGTTTTATTGAATTTATTTCAATTCATGACGTCATCAATATTCAATCGTGGCGTCATAGTGGATTGACATTGACAATAGAAAATATAGGGTAAATAGCTCCTTTAACGAAATATCTGTACTATTAATGATGAACCGAATATTTTGAGGGTTTCAACCATCCCATATCGTGTACTTCGGCTAAATCGGGTGGTTATTGTCCGTAGGCTCATACAACATGTTTTTTTGGAAAGTATTTACACTATTATGGCATGATTTTACAACTTGTAAAAATGCACTTTTTTAAAAAAAGCCTTTGTTTAAAACACTGTTTAAAACATGTTTTAAACAAAGTATTTAAACAACCATTGGTTTTAAATGCAACCCTATGTATTACTCTCCGGCATGTCAGGTGTAAATGCGTATCAAACCACTAAAATCGCACAATATGGATAAGTTAAATATTATCACATTCGATTACAATCGGACTCGAATGTCGACGGCCGGAAAGAATCGAGAAATGGGTGCATTTTTCAATCACTAAAATACAATAACACTAGTAGTACAAAATGACGGTGTCAAACGTGAGTAGTGCTCACACTCAGTTTTGCGCACATAATTATATTATATATCGCATGCGTTGGGTTGTTGATCTTCAATAATAATAGTTATCGTCAGATCATATTTTCATCTGATCAATAAACACATGATATGCAAAGCGATACACAAGACACAATGCGATGTATCGATGTACATTGTACACTTTAAGAAAAGAATTGCTACTATCCTCCAGGAACTACTGGGCCCAGGTCTCAGATAGATTGCAGATTCGACGAATATCTTGTAACGATTGCAGGCACGAACATATGCATATGCAGTAATAGAAACGCATAGGGTTGCATTTAAAACGAATGGTGTTTAGAACACTTTAAGAGTGCCTTTTTAAAAAATTATGTTTTTTTCAGACGTTGTATAATTATGCCGTAAATGTGTAAATACTTCCGAAAAAACATGTAGCATGAGCAGGCCGTGTTATTTTTGGCATATGCCAAAACTGCCAAAAATAACTTATTTTTGGCATTTTTCGATTTTTATTTTTGGCAGTTTTGGCATCGTCCTCTAAATAGATAGTTTCAGCCTCGAATTAGTCACAAAAACGCTTTATTTGGGCTAGTTTGTCAAAAGACACCACAAAATGTGCAGCATCCACGTATAATCAGTGCCAACAAACAATAAGAAAAAGGAAAAACCTAACGATTTCATAGGTTAATAATATCAAACGAAACCACAAAATGTGCAGTATCCATCGGAATCGGTGCCAATAAGCAAAAAAAAAAAGAAAGAAAAGTCTAACAAGCACGCTCAACAGCTGATTGTTACAGCTGTTGAATAGACTTAAATCGTTTGCACTGTAACAGTGCTTCCAAACTCAGGTCAACTAAGTTTCTGCTAAATTCTTTTCTCGCCCAGCGAATCTGGGAAATATCGGCTTCAACAGTAGCCGTTGAGGGAAAGAATGTTGCCAGTCATCCACAAAAGGTTTTCAGAGCTTCAAAATCTTTGGAGGGCCGAACCGGCTTCCATGCATCATGAAAAGAGATCACTTCGCCAGTGCCATCGATCTCATCGCGGAAAGAATTTTCTTCCCGATCCTTTTCCAGGAGTTTCATGTGTTGTCTCTCAACACATTCTATTTAGTAGCCCTACTATCATTTCTCCTTCAGTCTACCGATATATATTCGGAGGACTTTTGTCACTTCAGGTGGCTTTAATATTACCAACTCGCATGGAAGAGTCCTGGGAAGGTTAGCTTGTTTAAGAACATTGACGCAACAAGACTGTCTGGCAAAACGAGACTAGGCGGCTCAGAAATAGCCAGACAGTTTGTTGCGTCACAATGTTCAACTCGATCACAATGCAAAAATTGTGGTTGATTTTGGGACTTCCAGTTCCATGAGCAGAATATATTTCAGATTTTAATAATCAGTACTGCGGCAGCTTCTCATTGATACCCGTTTTATCAAATTTAGTGCTCGACAAGCCGGTCAAAAATGGTTGTAAAACTGCCTTTGGACAAATGGAAAGTATGACGTAAACCAAATGCAGTCAGCCGTTCCATCTCGCTGTGCCCACACCATTTAGGACACCTTGCTTTCACCCCTAATGGGTGGGCTGGACCCAGATTAAGAAACCTGCCTTTCACAAACGCTCTTCTCGCTTGTAACGAGGTCCTGCTAACACAACACCATGAACGAAATACACTATTTGACAGGCCGTGTTATTTTTGGCATATGCCAAAAATTGCTTATTTTTGGCATTTTCAAATTTTTATTTTTGGCAGTTTTGGCATCTGGCTCCTGAAATGCCAAAAATAACACAGCCTGAGCATGAGCCTACGGACGGTTTGCACCCGATATAGTCAGCATAACCTTTAGGATACGGAATAGTTGTAACTCTCGAAATCGTCGTTTTAGGGTCAACAGCTATAGCACGTATAAGATATAGATCAGGCATGGGCAATTATTTTCCTCCGCGGGCCAAATGAGAAAAATAAATATACGTTGGCGGGCCGCGTGAAAATGTTTAGCTATATTCTCCAGCGTATTTTAATTTTATTTCTGAATTGCATTGTTAATAAATGCTGCTCCTTGAATGTGTTGATATTAGGGAATGAGAAAGTGACGGTTAATTAAAAAATGTCTATTTGCTGTCATGATTCGAAACAATGTTAAACATGGTACATTTTAGCTCTCTTCAAACCGCTATTCACGTTCTTCTATTAAGACTCTAAAGCAGTGGTTCTCAAACCTTTTTAGGCACGTCTCCCTTTATGATAGTGAACAATTTTGAGCCCCCTTATCATGACATCACAAAATGCAACCAGAATGCTAGCAATCCCAACGGATAGTTTGATGGTATTGGGTATTATGACTGTTGATGAGCGAATTATGAAGTATCAAAGTCGGACAATACACAGAGCAACAGCTATAAGCTCTAGTGTATCGCGCCTAGCGCGAAAAAATTTTTTCAACAAAATTCGGCTTCGCGCCACCCTTCTGATGTTTTCACGTCTCCCAGTTCGAGAACCACTGCACTGAAATGAATATGCAAAAGTACAAAGCTTATGTTTTCTTGGTCGCTGCCATCCGAGCATTGTGCAGCTTAAATAGCTTTTATGTTGAGAGAAGCTTGCAGTTTTCTGAACTTCGCCCTCTCTTGACCGAGTGTTTCGTGTTTTTGTCAATAAGAACGACTCTTATTAAAATTCCTATTCTCGGCGACATGCTCGGCAAAAATGGAAAGGATGGGTTTACCCCTGACTCCAGTATGCGAATATTTAGTGCTCTAAATTCTAAGCGTTCTTTGAATTTCAGTTTTTGGCTTTCATTTTTGGCATGCCCGTTAATCTTTTATGTGTGATAGATATGACAGAGTCATAGTAATCGCGAGCACTGAGCGACTTGTCTTACGAGAATTCGCAACAAATTGAAACACACACCGTATAACGCGTAATGTGACAATGGCGGCGAGTAAGGTTTGAACTAAACTATATGGAAAGTGTGATTTTTTGTGACTTCAATTGCTACTCATACTTTGCCACATTGCCTTTAATTTGAATCTGGATTACGCATGCCATTTACGTAGGCAGCGTAATCGTCGCATATTAATGAACAGGCTTCAAAGCAAACGAATTTCCTGTTCATTTGATACAGCCTATGGTTTTCGTCATTCAAAAAGAAAGTTTTATGTTTTGAATTCGAAGAAACCTTTCGCGGGCCGCACAGAATAGCTTCGCGGGCCGCATTTGGCCCAGGTCTGAAATAGATCATTGGCGCATACTGGGTGCTCTGATGATGATGACCGCCGACCGTAACAATGCTGCATAACGATGTAGTCCTGATTAAAGATATTTTCGATCCATTTATGACAGTGCCCCGGGGGTAGGAAGCCTTTTTTGTGAAAGGAGCCGTATTTATCCTATATTTCAATGCCAGCCCGCCATGACGCCACAATGGAAGATTCGCGACGTCAACATTAAAAGAAAAATCAATGAAAATATGTTTTAAACATGTTTGTTTCAAACTGATTTTTTTAATACGAGCTACAAACCAATACAAAAGACCACTTCACCCACACGTTCCCCTTTCCATCAGCACACTACACACTGTACTGATTCGACGTTCGAAAGACGCGATGCGATTCGAAATGCCTGATTCTAATCGTGATTCGTACTGCCCAGTATCCCTACTCTAGAGATCACGCATTGGTGATTTTCCATTATGACCCAGTTTTTCGTTGCTTGCAGGTTTTCCTCAAGCTCAGGCTCATTTGCTGACTCGTTGATTTTCCGAAACACCAGCTTTTATTCGACGTTATTTTTGCGCAACAGGCCTCCGCCCGGCGTGTTTTCCATATCTTCAATGGTATAAGTTTTGGAATCGGCGATGAGTATAGTTCCGGAGTTATCCCATTGAGTGATAAATGTAATTTCCATAACTACGATGTATATGGTATATAAAGCAAACGGTAGCAGCGGACTCTTACCATTATGTGCTGCATATCCAAAACAGTATGAAACTTCGCACGGCTTTCTTCTTGCTGGTACTAGCCACGGTCTTGCTCGTGGTATCGTCTAGGCCGCGAAGATTATTCCGATTTAGATTACGAAAATCGTCTAGCGCTGGCAGTGTCGCCCCAAGAGGAAGACGAAGAAAATTTTGGGGTCGTGTCAAACGCGTAGCCGGAAAAGTCGGCAATGCGGCATTGAAATTCGGCAAGGCGGCATTTAATACGTACCAGCAGGTAGGCGTTTATGATGTCAAATGTGTTTATGTGGGCGCCCAAACCTGGGAGATCTCCAGAGGGGATCACAACGTCTACTTTTTTCGATTACCCCCGATGGTTTTGCCTACAATTAATAACTAAGGATACACAAGCGATTATGATTTTAGGCTACACTTGTACTTCTATTGACGGTTTTTAAAACTGAACTACTTAATTTCTTACACCTTGGATTATGTAAAGTAAAGTGTAGATCATGAATACGTGACCATCATAAGTGAAATGGTCATGCCAGCCGAAAGAAATAGCTCCTATATCATAGGAACTGAATATTTCTTTTAAAAATCGCACTTATTTGTTGTGTCGCTACGATTTGATTTGCAGTTGAAACCTTCCTATTCCAATCAATTGTAATTTTGAAGGCGTACATGCAGCAACCAAGTCCATACGCGATGGGTGGTAGAAATCCGTACCTGATGGGTGGAAATGGATACGGTAACGGATATGGAAATAGATATGGAAACAGATATGTGAATGGATATGGAAATGGTTATGGGTATGGCGATGACACTATACTTGACGACTACAATGAATTCGGTAAGACCACGTTTTAAATATTCAGTTATAAATGGACATTGGATATAGAAATGTTTACTACAATATATGCCGGAGATCGCAAGATTTTTCAAATTCCGGCTACCAGCTATATACCAATGGTCTAGATGTGTCGCGACAATGACCCACACCATGAGTTTTGTTTAGTATAGCCTACTGCGGGCCGCCGGAATTGCATAATCCATTTGATGGGCATAATCAACCGATGGATTTTAAATAACAACACAAGGAACGATATAAGAAAAGTTCATTGCGCCAGCCGCCCAGCATTTATAGTCACGTTGAAATGAGCATCATGCAGGCAGCAAATGATTATATTTTAAAAAATTTAAATTTAATTTAAATATGAATTTAAAATTCTTCGAACCAAGAAGAAGCGACCGAGTGACTGTATTACGTCATAAACATAACAAGTGATGGTATGTGTCACACTTTGTAGGTCATCAAGTTTATGGATTGAAATTGATTACACTGGTCAACACATATTTTTAGGCAGACAAAGTAAAAGTGGTTTTGGGGGTTCTGAAGGGCACTGATTCCGAATATGACCTTGGTTTTTTCAAATTGGCTCTTGTTGGGGAGATAACCCATGGGGCTATTTTGTCCAAAATCTCCCATTTTTGCGGTTATGACTGGATATAAAATCGGCTTAGTCGTACTATAAAGTTTAAAAATTCAAGCTACTTGTTATTTTTACACACAAAAGACTATTTTATATCAGAATACAGCAACAGCACTATATTTAGGGGTATTAGATTGATCATAATTACATACTTTCACCGATACCATGAACATAAATAAACTCCAGTCATGTATTATGAGTAGGGCTGGGCAAAATCGAGTACCTTAGTGATTCGATTCTGAATCACGTAATATGCTTCGAGTCGAGTCGAGTAATCGAGTATCCCAATTATGACGTCATAAAAGGATGTAATACGTCAAAGTTCAAATATGTACCGTTTATGCCACCACAGAGAATATAGTGCCTGCTATCCATCTCATAAATGATACTCTGGTAGTTTTTCGACCATACCGATTTCATTTCACTTGGTGACAATGTTGTGGGATAATCATGACTTCGGAAATGCGCTACGTCCAGTAACCTTCGTAGCTTTGTATTATATGTTTCGTATGCTACGATACCGCCGATCAAGGTTTCAAGGCTTCAGCAGTGAAAATTAGTATCAAAACTATCATTCTCGTTGATAAATTAACTTTCAGTTGCCAGGAGCGTATAATTTCAGTACTCGAAAAAATCGTATTTTACTACTCGACTCGAATCATTAAAATAAATACTCGATTCAGATTCGAGTACTCGAATCATTGTGCCCAGCCCTAATTATGAGTATTTAACTAGATACTCAAATAACGTGGCATTAGTTCAATCAGTGTTACGTCAACCACTTATTGTAAATTTGAAATAATCAGTTGGAATACAATATTATTGATATCTGTTAAATCGAATTTTTTTTTTGTACGATTTTCGCCAGTAAGCTATTTAGTGCAGTATCTCGAAAGGTTCCGGCAATGGTCTGACATAATATGTTCAATGGTTCATCTCATCTGCCCTGCTATCTTTCTTTTGTTGTTCTGATGTCTTGTTAGAACATCTCCCCTTGCTAATCAACAAGATGATTGGGAAATATATCAAGATGACTGAACAGGAAGTGAACTTTTATGCTCATGTTTGTTCCAAGTTTTCGATATGCAGTTACGAATTTTCGGACCAACTGTTTGTAGTTCGGTGCTTTGTGACCAGCTAAAAAGTTTTATTTACTACATCTTAGGAGAAATTACATGCTGTGAACTCCTCCTAATGTGAAATTGGAATCTTTCATCGGTATTCGAATATACAAGATACCAGATTAAAGCTTCTCGTTTGATAGGGTTACTAGGTATACGCACTTTGTTGACTCAGTGGAAAATTATTCATTTACCAGTCAAAAGAAATGAGACACATATGAGTATAGTAGTTAAGCCTTTCAAGGACAAATTTTATAGTTTTATACTTCTCTTTAATCTTGGTAGAATGACCAATTGATACAAGAGAAGATGAATTTCCGTTTTGCAAAAGTACAATTTTTAAGGCTTGACAAACTGCTTTTTTAACAAACAAATATTTCGCATCGTGCCATGTTAATTTTGATAGATTGACTGAGAACGACATGAGGGTTCTTCATAGTCAATTAGCCATTTATGCGAAGCATAAAATTTAAAAAAAACTACGATTTTATTCCTACCAAGCGAAATATTTAAGCGTAAATACAGTAATTTTGGGCGTTTTTAGGGGTATAAATATCTTCTGACAGATAGCCATCAATCTGACAAAACGAATGTGATATTCGTAATCAGCAACCTCAAAACCCCCAGAAACGGCTCTCAGATGTTCTGCCTATATGTTTTTTTTTCATGACCAGTGTTATAAATCCAAAATAGTTCGAATTCATTTCGTGGAAAAATTTATACAAATATATTTATGCTATGGTGTAAACTTTTACGAAATTGCTTCGGGAACAGATCCGTGCCTATCGTTTGTCATGGTTTGAACCACAAACTTTGAAGAATCTGGAGTAATCGGTTTCACAATCTAAATCGCATTGATATCGAAAACTGTTTGCAAGGATAAACTGCACCCATAAATATCTGACTTGAAAAAGGCTTGCTGAACAAGGCGTTTCAAACGAGTATGTCATTTATTTAAGACGATGACGAAAAGACAACGCCACTTGTCGCAGAGCTGGAGCTTCTGACGGAAATTATGAAGCAACAAGGTGACACCGGTGAAATGGCAGAGGAAGACCATGAATTCGCACAGTCTGCGGATGACAGTCAGCATCCGTAGTGGACAGATACAGATATGACATTTTCAACGTCGATCAACCACAGTTTAATCTAAATGTATTTATAGCCTCAATCATTCTCAATGTGCGTTGTCAGGCTTATTACTTTTATCCGGTCCACGTAAAAAACGTAACTGGTCCACGTTCCTCACTGCAGTTTTTCTCAATATCATAATCAAAATCAGCAGTTCTAACACCACAGTACTGCGATACGACGAAATGATTGCAAGGTGTAGAAACGACTTGGAGCAGCCTTCGAAATCAGACACCCACCTGGGCTGAGAAGACACAGAAACTCAACGCGACACACAAGACAAGACACAATCCAATGTTAGGGACATATATGATGATATCGACATGAGGAAGCACAGTCTTTCAAAGCAACGGCCACCCCGGCCTAGTTTTCCGTGTAACAATGTCAAATCTTTGTCATTCGGAAGTCTTTATATTGACGCTTCTATCGCATTTTCACACCATTCCTTATTCGCCCTCCGTCGGGTCTTTCTCGGAGCTTTCTGGTAAAGACGCCGTCAGAACAGCGATAGTCGTTATGAGCCTGTGACATCCCAATTTTAAATTTTATGTTACCAAAATTGACTAGAAATCACACCATTGCAATACGATTTAACGTTTGTTACTTAGTAACATAGCCATTGTTTTTCAGGAGATATCCTGTCCTATATTTCCCATGTACATACTTCCGAAATAATGTTTAATTCGGGTTTGTACAATGTATTGCACGTAGTCTTTTATGCTGTAATAAACATCGCCATAATTTGCGACAGACTTCTTTTTTGTGGGCCCGAGATGCTACGTCGATAACGCAAGCTCGGCAACATCGAAAAGACATTACGTTACGTATTTATGTAATTTTATTCGGCCAAGAAAATTACAGTCGATAAGTAAATCGCGTAAGAGTATCAAAACCCGCTATTACCCGGTCGTAGAAGGGTTCGCACTTACTCTTACATCCTTTACAACTTACGGTATTGCCATCTTGTATATCGTTTATCTCGACATCTGAAAGTCGCCATTCATTATTTTCTGCTCTTTATAACCCTCTGTGTCGAGGAGGTCAATCGAATTATTTCTCTTCACCCACTCAAACGCAAGTGCCCAAGTGTTTCACTTCATCGACACTCCAATTCTACATAAACAGTGGGTAATTTTTGAAGCCAGCGCAGTTACCGATTTCGTCAACTATAGAACGCAGGTTGGGTAAATTGTTCCTGTGTAGCTGCTGACTGTCAATTAACGCCCGTATCGTAATAACGAAAATTACATTACATAAGACTGTAGTCAACTTATCATTTCACACCGTTTTGAAATACGTCAGTGCGAACGATTCCAGCTGAACCTAGTAGCCAGAGCAAGATCCTGCTTATCAAAATCCAAAGTGTAAAAGTAGTACGGCCTAAAACAGAAGTGAGTAGAAGTGGGCAACATAGCCATTTGAGTGGGCATTGCAAGTTGTCAAAACCTTCTGGAGTACTCCAAAAACTACTTTGTGACTGGTTAAATCTGCGAATAGCACGCTATCACTGAAGTAGTAAAACAAGCGACTGAATGCCAAAAGAATTACCGCCGTTTCGGGTTTACACTAAGGCTTTCTGGGAGACTAACATGAAAGGGTTCTATACCAAGACCGAGAAAACCATTACCAAGACCGGACATTACCGAGAATGGCCAGTGCCAAGAATCTAACTTGCCGAGAAGGCGTTGTCGAGAAATTTATATCTGAGAATCGACACCGAATGTGCCGAAGCCGCAAGCACATACACACGACCTGTACAATGTACTTGTGCACATATGCATAACACGCCTGCATTGCATTCTCGGTGGTGTCCATTCTCGGTAATTGTTTTCTGGGTATTGCCCGGACACCACATGAAAGGTAGCAAATGGTCGGGTATTTTCTCGTGCGAGCATGTCAAGCAGTAGGCCCCGTATTCCAAAAGCCTAAATTGCAACAAAGGCACCGTATAATCTAGCGACTGTGCCTCATTTACTGAACACACTGCATCCAATGGCATCCCCGAGACCCCGACAACATTCTCTCTTCGACTCTCATTGCACTGAATAGAAACCGGACACCATTCTCCGAACTCGCATTCAGACTCTCTGCGCTACGCTATCCCAAGACCACCCCACCCAACTACGCAAACAAACAAGTCCACGCGCGCTCGGTAATTACTTGATATAATGCACAAGAAGGGTATCCAGCACGGCCAATAAATGTGTAAACATGATTAGACGGAAGTAAGCAGTGTGTCAGCATTCGTGAACAACGACGCGGCGGAGAAAAACAAACATTTCACTTCGCCAGCGACACCCGAGCACCCGTCGCACCCGGCCAAAAATCCGGAGAGCGTGTCGATTATTATTATTTGAGCACTTTTTTTTATATCGGAAGGAAAAACAACAACAACAAAAAAGTGTAGAAGAAAAGATTAGTTATTTTCTCGGCGACGAAGGAATAATGGGTCCAATGATTCGTGACGCCGCGAGGGCGCCGTAGAAAAACGTGCGATACCGCTGGTCCAAGGTGTGGCAGGTCGGAAGACAGGAATCTTTCGGAATGGTAAAGGATGCGAGCGCTGGGCGCGTTAAGCCGCGGCCTTCTCTTGCTCGATAACTGTAAAAACGGAACAGGAGTATACGAGTTAGGAAATAACTACTAAAACAAATGGCAATGATATCCAAAATAACGATCCGATTATATTATGGTTCGGCGGTTCCCTTCGGCTGTAGTAGAGATTCATAAGTAGGCCAAAATGGCGAAATATCCACAATAAGGTTCAGATTAGCAGTAACCGAGTACTCAAATAAGGTTTTGATTAAATGGCTATGCTTTTAGGCAAAGTAGTAATTACTTTTCAGACTTTGGATATTGTGATTGTAAAGGAGAAATTTGTTTTGTAATATGTTTCTATCACCGTTTGCAGGACATATTGGAATAGGAACAGGACATTGGTATTCTTGTCCTGGGTGCTTATGCGGCATATACGCCGACTCATGATATAAATACACACGTCCTGTGCATATGCATTAATGCATAACATGAGTGCGTGATGTGCGTATGCCGCTGGACAAGGAAGGTGCAGAAATAGTCTTGTAAGGCTTTTCAAGTCTTGCACCACCCCTCCATGCTATCTCGGTAATGCTGAGCGCCAAGCAAGGAAGTCATGGATACCAGTGTTACTATAATCAGGACGGGCCCGGCCGGGGATTGAACCCACGACGTACCGATCAAAAAGCCGGACGCTCCACCGTTATCTTGCGATAACACCTGGGTGAAATAGTCGTTAATCACGTTACCTGAATGTTTTCACCTTGCAATTTATCTACTAATTACACCTTTAACATATAATATCAATTTGGAGAGCTTTTCGTGTCATTGGGCACTATATATTAAAACAAAATAGGCCTCTCCACAACTATTGGCACTGCCGTGAAAAAAAGTCGGCCCCACCTTCCTGCGTGGGCAAGGTGTTCTTCTCGTCCACGTCGATCTTGTTGAGCGATTCCTTGCGGAAGAGGCCGATGTTTTGAATTGTCTTCTCCTTATCGATATCTGCGAAAGCAAGCCGCCGTAAATAGGGTGTCGGATGCGGAGTATGAAAGCGCACGGCGCGCACTCACCAGCCTGAGACGGCAAAGCTGTCTTTTCCACCGTGTCGACGTGCTTGAGCTGTTCCTTGTCGTAACCGGCGGCCTCGATTGGCGCTTTTTCGACGGCAATGTCTGAGAAAATAGATAAATATTAAATAAATTTGGTCATTGTCAGTGCATCGTAGGCTACGTACATCAAAGCTCAGAAATCGATGTTTTTTAAACCAAATTTCGACTTGAATAAAAAGATTTCGATGACTTCGAAACTTCCAAACATTCCCAAATAATGTCATACAGTCAGTTACACTCGGCATTAAAACTAATTCTGTAAGTTTGCGACCGGAGAAATATCGCTCGCTACGCCAGCATACTAGTCTCGAATCATTGCAATCGACACTTGATTCGGATTCGACAATTCGAACATTCGTACCCAGCCCAGGATACGACACGAATTTAGTTTAGGATTCAGATCGGAAACTCAGGATCCGGACTTCCAGGCGTAAGCTCACCTTGCTGCGAGGGAAGGGCGGACTTCTCCACCGTGTCGACGTGCTTCAGCTTCTCCTTTTCGAAGCTGGCAGCCTCCTGGGGCGCCTTCTCCGTGGCGATGTCTACAAATATGGGAGGCGAGGTTGCGAGCAGTCGAGCACGACAAATAAAGGGGCGTCGGTACCATTAAGCACTTTTACTTCTTCGGGGTACGAGAGTACGGTTTGCCTACTTGCGCCACTAGTGGTCAAGTTTTCGTACAGTTTTCGGACCAAACTACATACCGCACTTTTCACAATGACAATTTTCAAGATGAGAAAGCAGCTTGGGGGCTAGTTTTCGTCACTTTTCAGCCAAAATGCCATAGGAAACGAGTTAAATTTTGCGTACCCGGACCACTACGTTTTTCGTCCGTTCTGAGCCAACACGCCGGGTTAAATCGCGATGACCGAATTTATGTTCGTAAATTTTACAGAATAGTATTGTCATTGGCCACTTTGCATAGATCTTGTAATTTAGGAAGTGGCCATCTCCCGACGCATTTCTGATGGAACGCGAGTGGGAGATACGGCTATACTTTCACTTCTAGTTGGTATCAACCTCGATTGCTTTGGCCACCTCTGAACAAGCCAGGCAACAGTCATACTTCGGAAGGCTTACCTTGCGCGGTCGGCATGTTGACTTTCTCGGCGGTCTCGACGTGTTTGAGCTGTTCCTTGTCGAAGGCCGCGGCCTCTTGCGGGGCCTTTTCGACTGCGATGTCTGGAAAAAAAGAGTCACGGGGATAATGCCAGGCACAAAGATTATGACAATATTTTATACTTATAGAACTGAACTCAATTCAATTTCCAAGTTTTCGCGAATTCGGTCATTCTAATTCTAGTCTAATTTGGAGAAAGCTGTGTAGCTATAATTATAATTATAATCTAATTTGGAGAAAAAATGTGCAGCTATCATTTCAATTCGAAATAAATTTGGAAAAGCTAGCTGTCCGACTCTGCGCTACAGTATCGCAAAGATGCGGTACGAATCGAGGCACATCAGCGGATGTGACGTCACCGTGATATCGTGACGAAACCACAGCCTTGTCACAAAGTGTACTGATAATAGAATTTGCATTATTTTCTTTGTTGAAGACAGAGGGAAAGAGAGAGCCCCCTCACCCGTCGGTGGCAAACTATTCAGAAAATCGCTTACCTGCTTGGGAGGGTAGCGTGGACTTTTCCTGGGTTTCGACGGACTTCAACTGTCCGTGGTCATAGCCGGCGGCTTGTTCGCGGACTTTTTCCTCGAGGTATTCTAAAGCGGCGAACAGTGAATGAAAGTTCGCGTAGTCGACACGCCGTATCACGACGGGGATCCGGCGCCTCAACAGAGGGTGACTCGAGCGGTAGGAGTTACGCTGCAAATTTCTGCTCGAATGCAAACAGAATTCCACAAGACACGTTAAAACTAGTTGAAGCGGGAGCAGATAATGCAAGTCTGTACGCTACTCGAGTAGGAATTTTCAAAAAGTAGGTTAGATCGAGGGATCGTATACTTTGACCGGTTTAAGGGGCGGTGGCTATTTTCGAAATTGCAAAAATGACCAATGACACCTAGAATACGTACAATCTTCCAAAGTATGCCGTGATGCAAGGGCTAATGTCACGAGGTTGTTATGACAATTCCACTGAAACGGTATGCAATCATGCAAATAATCACGAATTCAATTTCTGCATAATCAAAAAGAATGACAGCATTTTGGCATAAAATACTCTCCAATAGGGCTTTTCAGAAATAACTTTTTTTCCGGATTTCAGCCATTCACAGATTAAATTGTCAGGTTACCCTCACAGACACGCTGCACACCAAATTTGGTTCAATTCTAACTAGTATAAGCCGCCGAAGAGGCGATTTACATTGTTAATTCATTAGGCAAAATTAAAAAAAAAAAATCACATTTTTCTGTCAACCCCATGAAATTGTCGAGTTGTCTTCAAAGACGATGCAAAACAAATTTGACTCAATTCCAAGTAGTAGAAGCGGAGTTATTGAGTTTTTCATTGATAAGTCTCGGATTATCCCCCAATCAGAATCAAGAATTTAATTAGCTATGCGGCGGCTTATACTTATTAGTATTGAACCAAATTTGGTGTGCAGCGTTTTTTAGGGTAGCCTGACAATCTAATCAGTGAATGGCTGGAATCCGGGAAAAAGGTTATTTTTGAACAGCCCCAAGCCGAACTGGAAGTAGGCTAAAACACAACCCGTGGAGTAAGAAGCTCTAGCATGGAAAACCTACTTGGGTGCTCCGAAAACGCAGAAGTACTCCGTCACTAACCAAGTCTGCCCCAAGTCTACAAAATTAGATACCGGGCTGGGGGGGGGGGGGTAAACTTCGACAAAATTTGCTCGACTTTTCCCGTCGTCCGACGTGTTGATGTCATTTTCGATTCTCGTCGGAACGCTAATCACTACTTGCGATCAATTGTACAGGCCGTCGATTCGGTAAAGATACAGAAAGTCAAATATTTCAACAACGCGAATCCGCCAACCCAAACAACGACATTGCCGTTCGCAACCGGCACCATATGTCACGCGAAGTTTGCGCGAGTAATAAAAACGCTAGGGCATCAACCTGCACACTACTCCCACTTTTAGTTGATCGTTTTTTTTTCACGCTAAACTGCTTACTTTCTTACGATCTGACGGATTTTGACAGTGGGAAGTTGTTTTGGGCGAAGTGTGCAGCAATCCATAAGCGAGATTGTCATAAGTACCGCTTGAAATAGTCCCTGTATCACGGAAACAGGATATATGTTCCAAGATTCTGCCTATTAGTATTGTCATATGCGTTAGTCGCAAAGATACAACTCAAAATTTTGGAAGTAGCCGTATCCGTACAGTACGTCTGCTGACAGTATGCTATCACTGTGTCAAATCTAACTTAAGTACTTTCATACCTTTAAATTCCTACTTCTACAGTAATATTACACTCGCAATGGACGCACACTAATCAAGTTCAAATCAACCCGTGTCGCTGACCCGCATAACAGGCGAAGCACAAAGCATCGCGCTCCATCGAGATCTTTGTTACCCCGGTCGGCGCGCAAAACAAAGCGAAAATCCACAAAGGAAGATGATGTCGGGCGCAAAAATAACTAATTCAGTGCGCACCGAGACAGCGCACGCACTCGGGCAAAAATTACACGGCGATTTCGTCGTAATTGCGCGCGGTCCACTTACGAGCCTTGAGATCCGTCTTCTCGTCCGTCTCCACCTGCTTCAACTTGTTTTTATCGAAATCTTTGACCGCTGATACGTCTGGTTTCGACATGACTTCTTCCTGCTGATAAACAAAGGTGTGGATTACACGTAGGCTGCCGGGACGAGAGCGATACAGAGTACAGGTAGGTGAGAATGCTGCAAATTACCAAATCTTCTGTCTCAAAGCTAAATTTATGCCAGACCGCAAACAAAATTACGATAACAAAACATCAGCACATCAATTATATCAATATCTAGTCTGAATAGTGACGTGACACAGAAAACAAGAAATGGTCGCTCGCAATGCCCCTGAATTTCCGTTATTTCCGCGTGCGCGGCGGTATGCGAACGAGCTAAGCGAGGAACCATAAACCGTACGCGGCCTCGCGGTGATTTACAATCTCAAACCAGATTTTACGAGGCTATTTATTTCCGCCTACAGCAAGTTACCCTTTTTCAAAGCGATAAAGTTTAAACACTCATCGGAACGAGCACGGAAACATTACGGCTAACTTAATATTTGCATGAATCAGTTGACTTTTAGACACGTACGGGCTATATTCAATCAGCAAACATAGCGGGCGTAAGGACTTCGATTTCATAAATCCAACTCAATACAACCCATCTCCTGAAGAGAGGAAACAATCGCATGTACCAAAGCCTCAAACGTACGCACGCAGAGCTATATGCCGCCGCGGCCTAACAATGAACAGCGCGCTACGGAACGATAATGCCCCGAAGTCAACAAATAACAGTGCAGCCTACAGCCTAGCAGTCTATAAACACCGTTTCTCCAAGATCCACGTTATAATCTTATCCGCCTTACGGCCGAAAATTCTAATTCAATCCGCGATTACTATAATTGCGAAAATATTACATCCCTAAGCCAGCCTGAAATCCGCGATTCGGAATCTGCACTACGCAGCCAAGAATGGCATTTGATGCTTTCCATCCAGGCTATATTTCAATTACTCGGACCAGCTGTGAACGATACCGCTAATACTCGTTAAACTAGTGCGCGGACTAAGTGGCCTCGGATATGTTATTCGCGTTAACGAGGACAGGATTTGCAGGAATTATTCCATCGATAGTGTGGCCCACGCGATTGAAAACGCGTGATAAGAAAATCGGTCATAGTATTTCATAAGCCGGCATGTCAAACGAGGCCAAATGCTACAATTACGAATTACGATACGGCAACGCTAACGACTTGTGCGTTATTGTGCACTGTTCATGTGCATTGTGAAAGTGTGCAGTCAGGAGAGGATCTATCTCAAATTGTTTTTAAATAACTATTTTGTAGTTAGTGCGAATGGTCGGCGATATACTCCATTATGAAGTCAAATTCCGTGGCCAAAATTTACCATTCCAGTCCGCTGTGGTAATCACGCTGTTGCACGGATAACCGAAACGTAGATGATTATGACGTCACAACTGATAAGACACATACCTTTTCTGGTTCGGGTTCTTGAGAAGCTGGTTCTTCTTTCTGGGATTCTTCTTGCTGCGTCGGGGTCTCCTCTTTCTTTTCCTCTTCTTCTTCCTTCTTTTCTTCTTGCGCTTCTGGTTGTTCTGTGGGGGCGGCGGTCTCTTCCGGTTTCTGCGGCTCCGAAGCTTGTTGAGTGTCGTCCGACTTCTGCGCTTCCTCTGCGACTGTAAATATGCCGAGATAAGAGGGGAAAGGATATTTGCCTATGTGCCTAATTGCTTATGCAGGAATTTCACGGCAAGAATAAATGCCTTAAGGGTACTCCGAAGTGGCCGATAAACTTGCATTTTTCTCTGCATTTTTCCTCGTAATAATAGATATCAAGTCATGGATCAGCGTTAAATTTTGGATCTGAACATCTGTGCAAATTCTAAACGCTTTAGATTTTCATGCGGGTTCAGGAGGTACTTTTGAGTTGTCTTTTCGAGTTTATAGACTTTGGCATAAGAGAAATGAATTTGGGTAACGTTAAGCATCAACTGATGCTGCACAGTCCACAGTGGCACTATCCAGTGTCCATAGTACACGATGCGCTCTAATACTGGTCTAAACACAAAGCGGAAATGTCAAGATTTCAGAAGCCTATACCTTGATCCGTTTGTTCAGTAACTTTGTCTTCGGCTACAGCAGTATCCTTTTCCGAAGGCGCTTTTTTAGAATTTTTTTTACCCTCTGCAAAACAACGGACGAATTTAGCCCGTGCCATGAGACAGAAACACGCGGAAACGCAGTTCCTCATCGGAATTGGATTACACACATATACAGAACAAAGCACGAAGCAAATCCAACCCTGTAGCAGATTCTACAATCTGCATTCTAATATGAATCTGAATTCGCAGCTACGCATCGCTGACATTCTAGTCCTCAAGATCAAACGCGTTAAAGCATACGCAATAAGCAACCAAAGCAACAGCAGAACCAAGGCTGTCCCAACAGACGTGCTCGCAGTGAAAGCAAACGTAGGCTTTATTTTCTGACACGCATCGCGAGTGTAATTAAACCACGGGGATGAATGACGGCCTGGAAAGCTAAAAACTTGGATTCTTTTCCAGCACCCTACAATGCTTCGCAATCTCAACACACACTCGACAGCCTCGGCGCAGGCCTATCGCACAGTTTCGCTATAAGGCGAAGCGCATACCGCACGCGACAACGCCCGTGGCAAAATAAACAGCGCAGCCAACGACATATCGCGAGACACCGCCTATGCTAACATTCCCATACGCAGCAGATTGGAAGATGTGATGTGTGTACCACGCGATTTCGGAATCCATTACGTAGCCCAATTCCTTTCAATAACCATCCATATCATATCATTTTGAGCAACGCAGAGCAACACAGACGGTGCACCGTAGTACATAGCGCATTTACACAAAATTAAGACCAATGAAGACAAAGCAGCAATTGGCGGGCACATATCCGCGTCCAACTGTCCATTCTGTAATACCGATCTATGCCACCCAGTGTAGAAACTAAAAGCCTATGTCAGACCCGGCGACATGGCAGAGAACGCTCGGCACACGAAAACTAAGATACTACCGCATGAACAGCTCGTCATGCCACATCTACAACCGCGAGTCTAACGCTATCCGGTGATTAAAGGGAGGGATCATCCAGATCGCAATATATCTACATCTTGAAGCATGCTTGTAAACGTCATTTCCTGATACTTCTACGTCACGTATATCAACGCTCAACAGATCCACTAAAATGGCTGAAACATGATACCGAGGCAATATTCCAGGATGGTATTTCAGAATTGATCTGAACAGATTAGGAGATCTGGCGATCTCCCACCATTACAGTGTTGAAATATTGTGGATATCAGCGCATATAGTTCAGCATAATCCCCTCCTGCTGCCTTCGCCAAAACGCTGTACGTCCTTTCTACAGTGTACCGAACGAGGCACCAACAACGTCACTTTATAGTCGATACGGTGAGCGGTTATTAAGAGTCAGCTGACCCCAAACAAAGAAATGTTTTGACGTTCATTACTCATGTACATTCGCTCTTTCTGTAATCGACCATTGTCCACACTGTAGCCCCGCGCTACAGGTATTATTTTAGCCTGCGAAAGCAAACAAACACGAAAAATACGATCTCAACGTCATCTATAAATAAATAAATTACGTGGACGAATACACAAAGACTACTGTAGAAAATTTGCTTTGGATACATCGGGTAAATTCGAATGAAAAACGGTAGAACATCCGGACCTTTACCCATTACGTCATGTCGATTTGAATCGGCACACAAACAAGATACTTTCACTAACTTTCTGCCATGTTACTCACCGACCAACCGAAGAGAGCCAGTGAATAGCTTTCCCTTAGCGTCATACCGGCACCGGAAAACCCGTTACTATGGCCGGATGAAGCAAATACTACGAAAGCTAACCATGCCTATTACGCATACGCTTGCCATAACCTGCAACCATTACGCATGTGAGTGTCTTCGTACGAATACTGAATGAGGGAGGTGTTACCGTTATCATACGTGGGCAATATACAATGGACATTGGTGGTGCTTTGTCCGACTTTAGTGTGCAGGCAAACACAGATTTCGACGCGATATTCTGCGTCTCTTTGTGATTGTGAACGCTAACCATTGCGATATCATCCCGATCGTAAAGTTACAAACGAATCTTATCCACGCTCCATTGCCGAAATGCTAGTCGCTGTGATACTCCACTCAAGGAAGCTTCGAATATCTTCGCACATCGCAGGATGGTCAATTGGTCATTTTACATCAAGTTTTCTGGCAACTAAGGCTGGGATCAACGATTTCTGTTCTCAAATCCTATTCTAGTATCAACTATACTGACTCGAGTCGCATAATGAGATTCGATTAATTCGAATAACGAATATAATCACCTTCGTATCAAGAGCGCTATTTTATCAAGGAAAAATATCGTTTCAATTACGTGTTCTACCGTTGGAGCCTCGTCATATGGGCTAGCATCGGTTCAGTATCGCAAAACATGTTGCACAAAGCTACTAATATTCATCGACCGACATTTCTGTCAAGCCGTGATCTAGCCTCACACTGGTCACGAAGCGCTACGAAATAGTCATGGTGCAGAATTACAAAATTATTTTGGGTGACGTGTGACTGGTATCTTTTACCTTGTCGCAGCCAAAATGATACGTAATTAAACCTCTTTCATGTCGTTATTACTGTCCTAGCGCCATGATAGGTGGCACGACTCCGAATCGAATCTTCCATATACTTGGATTTTGCCTAGCCCGCAAGGTCATCTACAACCAGTAGAAGAGAGAGATTTCGATTTGAAGAAGTTTGCTTATCTAGAATTATTTTACGTCACACTACCGGATTTGGGCATGACGCGGAATGAACTCCGGAGTCCGGATATTGGAATTTGATTTGATGGTGGAAGCCGAACAGGATTTAGATTCAAAATATTATATCCGTTGGTGTCTGTAATCTAGCACTAATTGATTTTCAATTGAAAAATAGCCCAGACTTCCAATTGGTGATTAGCGATATTTTCGACATTTGACCCAAACCTGATGAACACAGATTCACACAAAACAGCTGACGCAGACATCACGACACCAAAAAGAGATCGATAATAACGATAGCAACTCCCATATTTCAAACAGAGAGAAACAAACAGCGAATGAAAAAAAAACCGCTAAATCACACAACATCTGCAAAGTCACTCGC
Source organism: Botryllus schlosseri (assembly GCF_051294905.1). NCBI lineage: Eukaryota > Metazoa > Chordata > Ascidiacea > Stolidobranchia > Styelidae > Botryllus > Botryllus schlosseri. The sequence continues at coordinate 17,072,372 of NC_137250.1, read as the reverse complement.
ATCTTCGAAGTCGTGATGAACCCACGGAATTGTCGCCAGCGCAACGAATGCCCGCGATCGAACAATACCGAATAGCCATTGATTTGGTGAATATATGGCTTTATTATCTCGTGAGAGCGTATCTGAATTTTCCTCCGCATCAATTCATCCATCTTCAGATGACGTCACAATGCTCGGTACTCCAATAATCGACAGGAAGCCTAACACGCGAAGAATCGAATCACTCAGGTACTCTCAATTTCCCAGTCCTGTCCTATACTGATGTCGAATGGCAGCATACCAACATCTTCCACTGTTTTAAAACTCTACTACGTAAACCCGGTAGCTACTGCGCCGGACTTCACTCTCTGAGCAAAGCTGCGATGAGACAGGAACTTCGCGAAGCCCGCGCGTTCAATACAATTCCCCGCCTGACGCTTGTAACCACAGGAAACAGCGCGCCGTGACTAACTACGTGGGATACCGGTCGATAAACATACTAGGGCCGAGGCATCGCGCAAGACAGCGCATCGTCAAAACAACCTGTCCAAAACCCGACCCGACGCAACCACCTCTTTAAAGCGATCGACAATTCAAAAAAGGCCGCAGGAATTCCTCGCGCCGTCGGCAGACGTCCGTAGTCGGCAATCGGCGAGAATAAGCTTGGTCGTCTTCGCGCGTTCGTATATGGGAGAAGAAAGGTGAATTACGCCAAATATGGGCGTTGGTAGTGTAGGTACGCGCGATCGCTATTGAGAATTCACGCAGGTTTCGTAATGACAGCGTTTTACCTAACGGTGATTGAGCAGTAAGCACGTTCGCGCCGTTGTCGCCAATCACGCTATCTGCGGTAAAACTCTACGATTAATCTGCGATCTTATCTGGCCTTATGCAACATTGAACATGAGCATTGAGCATGCTATTTCGCACGGTTCAGAGCAGCGGTTCTCAACCTTCAACCATTCGAAGGCACCGAATCCTACAACCATCATACATGCGTGCATTCTCGCTGTTGGAAAATTAAAACGCACTTCTTTTAGTGGCCTTATGGGCAGGCCGTGTTATTTTTGGCATTTCAGCAGCCAGATGCCAAAACTGCCAAAAATAAAAATTTGAAAATGCCAAAAATAAGCAATTTTTGGCATATGCCAAAAATAACACGGCCTGCCAAATAGTGTATTTCGTTCATGGTGTTGTGTTAACAGGACCGCGTTACAAGCGAGAAGAGCGTTTGTGAAAGGCAGGTTTCTTAATCTGGGTCCAGCCCACCCATTAGGGGTGAAAGCATGGTGTCCTAAATGGTGTGGGCACAGCGAGATTGAACGGATGACTGCATTTGGTTTACGTCATACTTTCCATTTGTCTAAAGGCAATTTTACGACCATTTTTGACCGGCTTGTCGAGCGCTAAATTTGATAAAACGGGTATCAATGAGAAGCTGACGCAGTAGTGATTATTAAAATATAAATTATATTCTGCTCATGGAGCTGGAACCCCCAAAATCAACCACGATTTTTGCATTGTGATCGAGTTGAACATTGTGACGCAACAAACTGTCTGGCTATTTCTGAGCTGCATAGTCTCGTTTTGCCAGACAGTCTTGTTGCGTCAATGTTCTTAAACAAGCTAACCTTCCCAGGACTCTTACATGCGAGTTGGTAATATTAAAGCCACCTGATGTGACAAAAGTCCTCCGAAAATATATCGGTACACTGAAGGAGAAATGATAGTCGGGCTACTAAATAGAATGTGTTGAGAGACAACACAGGAAACTCCTGGAAAAGGATCGGGAAGAAAATTCCTTCCGCAATGAGATCGATGGCACTGGCGAAGTGATCTCTTTTCATGATGCATGGAAGCCGGTTCGGCCCTCCAAAGATTTTGAAGCTCTGAAAACCTTTTGTGGATGACTGGCAACTTTCTTTCCCTCAACGGCTACTGTTGAAGCCGATATTTCCCAGATTTGCTGGGCGAGAAATGAATTTAGGAGAAACTTAGCTGACCTGAGTTTGTAAGCACTGTTACAGTGCAAACGATTTAAGTCTATTCAACAGCTGTAACAATCAGCTGTTGAGCGTGTTTGTTAGGCTTTTCTTTTTTTTTTGCTTATTGGCACCGATTCCGATGGATACTGCACATTTTGTGGTTTCGTTTGATATTATTAATCTATGAAATCGTTAGGTTTTTTCTTCTTATTATTGTTTGTTGGCACTGATTATACGTGGATGCTGCACATTTTGCGGTGTCTTTTGACAAACTAGCCCAAATAAAGCGTTTTTGTGACTAATTCGAGGCTGAAACTATCTGCTTAGAGGACGATGCCAAAACTGCCAAAAATAAAAATCGAAAAATGCCAAAAATAAGTTATTTTTGGCAGTTTTGGCATATGCCAAAAATAACACGGCCTGCTTATGGGTGATTGAAATCGGTCTTACTTCAGGATCTCTGTAACAATGTCTCCGAAACTGTGAATTGTAATCTAGTTCGGGCATTGCTCCGAACAATTGCGACGAGGCATCACAATTGAGCTATCATTGTTCGGTAGTAAACTAGCAATGTGTCTGGACGGACTTGATAAATGCCACACTCATTTTACAACAAACTCCGCTACTTTCACTAGTTTTCATATCGACCATACTCGTATAGGACTGATTGCCAAGCTATCATGTAACAAACACTAAACAGCATGTGTATCTCGAAGGCCTGAGCTGACTTAACGAGCTGATTTTGACACACCAATCAGGCGCGTCCAGTGCGGCCACGCACCGGTCAGTGCGATAAGTCGGCGTACGCTAAAAACCGATAGGAGCATACCATACTATCAAGCTTCCTGTTGATCTCGTCTTAGCATTACTTGGATGCGCGAGTATAGCCCGGGTCCGTATTCTACTGCGAACTCAGTGACGTCGAAAATAAACTGGAAGGTATATCACAGAAGACAGTGGCTTACGCACGCGCGTTTCCTGCGTGAGATCGTCGTCATCCTGCTAAGACGCGTGACCCGAACCGGACGCATATACAGCAAAGGCAAGAGAGGCATCATAACTTGTCGGAAGTCGAGCGAGTTATGTAAACCATAATAATAAGTGAGCACGATACTGAACAGGGTTGACAACTGCCAAAGCCTCTGGGCGCCAAATCCTTCATAAAATTGTACCTAAGTGGGGAAATTATTGTTAATATGCAAAATACTCCAGAAAAACGAGTTCTAGCAGTAAAATTACGCATAGAATAGGCAACTAATAAAGCTCCCGGCGTCTGAGGGGAATTCAATTTTTCTCTGCATAGGGTGGTAGAGTTGACGCAGCATTAGTCCACAACTCTCTATAGCCGTGGCGGCCCCTGTATGAATTCGTAATAATGGTGGATGAACCTTAATTTTAATGACGAACCTGAAATGCGGTACTTTCCTATGACCACTCGCTACCAAACCGAAAACAAGTTCTCATTGTGAGAGTTGAACGAAGCTGAAAGCTCTAAAATACTGTTAGGCCCTATCAGCTTGAAAAAAATATCATACTTCCTTTAGTCGGATATTTTGACAACCAAAAAATGTGCCAAGTGGTGACAGGTGTGCCGCGATGGAGCCATTGTCTGGTTATGTCAAATTGCAAAATCGGTTTTACTCGCCATATTGCTTCTCCGATTTATCTGTGGTTACCCGGGCCACATGACACAGTCACTAGGGGAGCAGTCGCAATGAAAATTTTTCGAGACAAAATATATTTGACAATGAAGAGATGGCGAAGATACACCGGGACGAAACAAACGAAATGGCGGGATGACAAACATTTTAGTGCTAGAGCGCATACACGCGATTTTGGAGGGTTGAACACTGAACAGGGGTAGGCCCATGCAGGACCGTGCCGAACTACACCCGCAATTTCGAAAACTGGATTCAGCCATTTTTCTTGCACCGCCCCTTTTCGATAATTTCCTAGGTCTGGCGCCCCTCCCCCCTATACCTTAAGGAGGGTAGTAAAACAAGGGATAACAGTTTGAAGTTTTCGAGTTGGGACTTCACTATTGGAAATAACTTGAATCGCGCCCCAGGACCACTCGACTAATTAACGCTATAATAATTGTATGTGCTGCATTCAAGTACAAATCAAGGTTGTTATAGCAATCATCGGGTACGGGCTCATACCATCTGGTTCGATCTCGGTGTACACATCCCGAATTCACCTCTGCGTCTGGCAATGCGGGGACGTTGATTGTGTTTTATGGCTTTCTACGACTAGTAAATCAACTGAGATAGTCGTAGAGATCTTTTCTCACATTTAATTTAGTGCTGAGCTCAGTTATTTCCCTATCATGAATGTATTTTAAACAAATAAACCCATATTATATATTATGTTCACGTGAGGTTGCGGGTCATAACACTAAACAGTATCGTCATTCGTGATACGATGAAGATTAATTCCGAAGATTTAATTTTGTAGCTCTCAAATACAAAGATATTAAGTTCAACATTTTGACCAAAAAAACATCAAAGCATCTTCAATATACAAAGGGCTCTCGACGCTTAAAAGTGGTGCACAGTGTCTTTTCTTCGATTTCGGTACGCTGTTCGCAGCGGGATAAAATATCTAATTCGAAACATTTTGCTGGAAATCACACGAACTTGCGTGGCGGGAGTATTTTGACGGGGAATTGGCGATCTAAAAGTACGCGAATTATAATAAACCACTGCATACATAAAGATGTTGCAAACACTGTCGGCATATATTTCGCGCCAAGCGCGATGCAAACTTCGAGATTTGACAGATTTTATCGAATGTTGATTTGCAATGAGAACTCAGGGATATATAAAACTGTTGTTCCACGATATTATCAAATGACCCTAATGCACCCTATATTGTGACGCCATTTTTCTTCATACCCCCCACACCGCCCCCTGATCCCGGCGCACCCAATATCACTCCTTGAGCGCTTCCACCGCCTTCAAAATCCAAATCATCCCTTGGAGGCGCTGACGACCAGGTTAAAACACTGATTTAGACGCTTTGAATAGGATGATTTGCGCGACATATCTCAAAACTTTCAATTGAAACTGCATCAACTCAAACAGTCTTCAGAGGAGAGTTTGTTTTGTGAGGTATCGAGTATATTGAGAATCGATTTGCATACTTTGTGAAGCAAATCATCAAAACCACCGGGTATTCAGTAAGTAGCTTGGAATTTTAGAAATCCCCCATTCGCTACCTTTACTCGAAGTAGCTTTGGCCGTTTCTGAAATCGGTACTCTACTTGTATACCCGAGTAACCATTACAACACTCAATGCTGTCAGTTTTACCGAATTAATCAAACTAGCTCAGGTGAGTTTGATTAAGTTCAGTTAAAATAAGCCACTCAACTATAAGTTGCATGGCTTTGGTCTTGTTATTCCTCAAGGTGCCGTCAAATAAATCTACCCCGGTCACGTGACAAAATAGGTACCCGCGAAAGCGAAAACGCTGGTACCGTTGATAGCATGTTCTGAGAAACGCCAGGCCGTGTGCTATTTTCGTAACGAATAGCAGCAAACACTTGTGATTTGAATGTCGCACAGATACCCAAACTTTGCACAAGTCGATTGCGTCGCAGTACACGATTTTATCAGACGGGCTTAGTTTGCGAAAAGGGAGTGGTGTTTACGAATTGTGTCAGCTAATGAAGAATCACGGCGCGGCGGCGCGAGGCGTGTGTTCGCATGTCAAGGACATCTATGGATACTCCCACCAGCGTGCGAATGATACGAAACTTATCGAGTTTAAATCAACGCGGTAGAATTTCTACGGCCGCTGAACAGAATCGACATCTTGGTTGGAATGCCAGAGTTGTCATATACACAAATGCCATCCATTTATTAAAACGGGACCGCTGGCCGATACATTCCACCACACAATGTTATCTGGAATTCAGTCTATAATATATGGTCCTCTGCACCCTTTAGAGCAGTGGTTTTCTTTCGTCTTGTTCGCCAATTGTATTACAATTTCTTTAATCTCAATTGCAGAATGTAAGAAGTGGGACGGTTGTCCGCTGATTCGGGAGATGAAGCATAATATTTTTTTGATTGACTTGGCAATTTAGAGTGTGTTATTCAGCATCATAGTATACTCTGACCTGCCGTACGTCTCAAATGCTACAACTACAAGTGTTGCAATAAACTGTTTAAAGGTAGCTTATAACCAGTTATATATGTAACCTAAGAAGACTTTTTGAACGAACTTCGTTAAATTTGGACAGTAGAATTTAATGACATTCGACAGTATAATAGAGGACAGCAAACAGCACAAAGTTGCAGTTCTTTCAATAGAAATCGGCTGATCAATATCAAAGATAGTGGTTTTAACAGGACCTCGACTTGTAGAAGCTTCAATAGAATCACGTAGTCTAACAAAGGCAGCAGCACACTCCTCATTAAATCTATGCTTCCAATACTTACTTTTGGGTTGCATACACTTGTAATGATTGCAGTATGGGATCGTTGTGATTTTCGAAGCTTCAACGGTTCGCTAAATATGTTTGAGGTTTACGCACGCTAAAAATAGTTGAGAACTACTGCTTCAGAGCATCCTGGTTATATATCCATTGTTTTATTACGCTTACGACGTAGACAGTCGAAAATTTACGATTGGTCTAAATGCGAAGGTTGCAAGGACTCGACAGAGCATGATGTCATTTGAAATGCGTCAATGAAGCGCAGTCGGTGCAATTGACGGACCAGGACCTCATACGGCATCAGGATATTACATAGTTGCACTAAGCTGTTTCGGAAATGTTGGTATACTTCAGTTGAGCAAACGATAGAGGCAAGACTCGGGGAAATCAACGGCACAAGCACGGAAACAATGACGTCAAGCCATAGGTAGTGCGGGGATGTTTCAAGTGATATTCAGTACCCCGCCTTTTCACTTGCACCAAATACCTCGATTATGAACACTAACCAAAAGCGCGATGTTGCTGTTTCGCTTAGCAAATACCAGCAGCAATACAGTCGTTAAGCAATATTCAAACAACTGCCACAACATGGAGCGACTGCCGTTCTTGCTAATATTGTTGACTCTTGGCCTACACTTATGACGTCACTGTGTTAAGCGAACGCGCATGATACGCATTTTCCAAACTTCATGATATAACTGTATCTGTATGCTGTGCTGTATCCCATCAAAAATGAGCAGAATTCCATGGGTTAAAAATCAAATATTAACGGCATTTCGGAGATCTATCGTGCTGTACCAAAATAGCCGTTCATTTATGTCGAAATCTTGCAACTGGCGGCCGGAAACGAGCCCTTTCAGATGTGACAACACGACTCCAGAGCAGCGTCCGGCGGATGAACTTATCAGTTTATTCGCACCCGCGAGGTGGTGTACTGGAACAGATCTCGCAGTTGCGGTGGTTGCGTCATTCCGCGCCAGAGGTCGCGCCCACCGATTTAGCAGAGAAATGTAGCTTCCAGTACTGATAAAATTCAGATAATAACCAGAAACAGATTATGTGACACTCCTGTTTCGTTTTTCGCAGTGCTATGTTTCGCTAACGCGACAGAGAATTGTCCCTGCTAAGATTCGATATTACCCCGTCAACCAAACCAAAAATTACAGTGCCGGCGAGAAAAAATCTTTGCATTTTGATTATGTTTTAACCATTTTAATTGATAAATTGTTTTTCTCGGGACTCACTGCCTCTGACCACAGGTCACAGCAAATTCAGAATCTCCCTTCTCTAACAAAATCAAGGCGCGATAGGCGATATCGTTCGTTCATTTGCATCTTCTTTCGGCCCAGTGTGATTTTTACAATACATATACATTATACAAGACCTCGAAACTACGAGAAATTGAAAGACATTGTACGATTTCCCCTTACTATACTATTCACGAAGATGAAAAGCAACACTAGGCTCTGTAATGAAGTCATACAGTAGCTAATAACATAACTATTAGCGATTTTATGACGCAGTGCGTTTGTCGGAGAGAGTAAGGTAAAAACTTTTGCAGATTTTACGAATAACATCTTTTTGTTGCCAACTAAATGTAACGATGTTTTGCAGACACTGTACTCGGGGACAGCCTGGATCAGTCAATGGAGTCGTGTCTTGGTGTCAACAAATGTCGCTGAATAATTGTCGACAGCGACTTATGACCGGCAAAAACACACAATGACGCATCGATTGTATTAATGTATTATTCACATAATTTCAGCGACACAGACTGCCCTCACGGATCATTATCGAGCCACAAAACACGCGCGCCGACCATTAAATTCGCATTGCGTTGGCAAAACGCGGGAGTATCGCATCGTACCGTGTAGCCGATCTGAAAATATCATGTCGATGGAAATGAACACAGCCATGTCCATCCGTCAAGCTAATCTCGGCAAGCATTTCTGTCGCAATGCCCCGGGGAGTCTTTACACCGCGACATTGCCGCGGCCGAAACAATAATTTCTCGGGAGTAAGATAAATTCGAAAACAAGCATCTCCAGATTATCGAAGGCACGAAAATTGCCTGCGCGAAGCGGAATATGAACCGACAATATCACATGAGTAGATGATTCACTATTCACATACGTCGTAACGTCACATTTAGTATATATACCGCAGTACAAAGGAGCGTAGTGGTCGCAAATCTGTGTCTCACATCTATGAGAGCCGAAAAAGTATCCGCCAGACGCGCATATAATATTACCATGATTATAATTTTATTCAATAATAATTGACAAATACGACCCAGTGCAGTAACACATCCCTACAGACAGATATAGAGAGACAGACATTCATTGCTTTGGGAACATAAAATTTGACAGTCGTTTAATTGTGCATCGACTGCATAAGATATCCTCAAATGCCCTAAGCTCCCCCGCCGCCTTATTTGAGACATCGATTAACATTGATTGATAACAGAACGACTCCAATCTACACGGGCTGACGAATTAGTTGAACAATGATACTATCGATCTGAAGCCTTGATAAAGCAATGTTAAGGAGATCATTGCAATGGTAATGCTTCTGTATGGATATTCACTTTACTGAGCTGACGGGCTGTCGCAAAATTAGCATGTAATTGGTTTACAGTAATAAGCGGAAATCTGGTACGGGTGTGAACTCGAATAAACCGGATTTTAGTCCTATCCAGAACGGCTTTCAATTTGCAATCGTACCGAAAACGGATTACTGTTTGGATTTGTCTATCGGACTCCGATGACATTTTGTGATCATGCAACCTTTCCAAGCTCTCAAACTTTCATGACAACGGCTTTTGATTCATAAAATATTCCCAAAGCGAACCCAGATTGTCATTTATGCACAATAGAACGGAAACAGTTGCAATCGCACAGCGACATTAACACCGACGATTACGATATTAGTCAGATCTCGGGCGTCGTCGAACGCTACGAAGTCAACAGCACCAAGTAAGTTACTTATTCAGCTGAATTCGACTGTGCCGTGAAATAGAACGTGATGCGTTACGCGTTATCTTCACTATTACGTCATTATATCATACAGACAACAATGTTCAACATGCACGGATGCTCCGTTGCAGTACATAGGGCAGTATTCGATATAAATCATCAGCAATGCTACAGGAGACAATCCTCTGCTCTCTGGAAGAACATCTATAGACCCTACAAGTCATTTCATCAGTATTGTTATCATTCGGTTATTTTTATCATTCGGTTATTTTTATACATGATTTGACTCTTTTAATGTTACCGAGCGTAGTGCTATGTCGCGCGAGTCGTTTGCTCGACATTATAACGCCAAAATTCTTTACATATTTCGTTTATATGGTTAACGGGTTCACCGCAAGTATTGACGTTCGCTCCTGATGCGGGTCAATCGAAAAGCTTAAAGTGGAAAAATTGAGGCAATTGATATGAATTCATTATTTGCTGCGGTACTGAAGTTTTGCGCCTCCAGAAGCCTATCTAAATAATCTTTGCTCCGGAGATCTCATTGGGAATTTCGCATGACATGTAGATTGTAGACGCACAGCAATACTAACACGAAAACACGGGCCAAGCAAACATGCTTCGAAGCTATTACTTTAGATGTAGGGCGTTAAAAATGTATGGATCGCGAGTCACAACACAGACAACAACCCCGACAGATAGCCTACCATCTTCAATGTCACTGAGGAATAAGGAATATACCCCGCGAGATTACCGGGCATTAGCCCGTCCTACAGCGTGAAAAGGACTCGGGTACGTCTCCCGCATTCTTCCGGTGTTACTCTGTCGGCGGAGCGTGTAATGAAGACATGCCAAGTCTTAGATGAGAGTTTCTTGCTTTGCATCCATGACCTTTACATATCGGGGGAACAATGGGTTTTCGGAAGTATGTATGACCGAGATATGCTGGATAGTATGAATGGAATGCGAGACTGTACCGTTCTGAAACATCGGTGTCACATTCTCAGTGCCTAATTCGATACATGCACGCAAGGGCGTCGTGCCGCTGTTGTCCGTCCACTCGAACTTAATGATGTGGACAACATTCTCAGCGCTATGTCGACATGACAGTCGAATCGTTGAAATTTGTTTCTTGCATCCTAATTTTTTACTCTGGCTTACGCCCCCGGCGTACTGGCAGGGTCGTTAACGTGTCTATTCAGACCGCACTACAAAAAAGTGGAAAAGCGTGTCGCAATCTGCGCATATTTTACTGGTAAATTCACCGAAATTTTTTTTTGTGTTTGTAATATTTTATTCCGCAAAGAAAATTATGCGATATGAACAAATATATTCGCAACTTAGGCCACCTCGAAAATATGAAGAGCATATAGACGGATCAATACCCACCATTTGCGATGGTGGGGGCGTAGTTCACAAAAAACAGCGCTACATCAGTCCCTATTATGATGTCACAGTAAATCCATACAGCTGCGAGTCGATGTGACGTCATACATTCACAAGGCGTATTAATCAATCAATTAACATTTTCCGTTTACCTTTTTCAATGATTTAGTACTGTAATCCAAGTCATCAACTTCATAAAACTAAACTGTACCGTGGCAGAATACCAGACACGGCAGTCCTCGTCTTGGAAGCGAGAACAACTGATACTCAAAACGACTATTACTGCGCCTCTTTCGGTTCTGCGTCAGTACTGTTAAAGTGCCTATATCAGCGATTCCCAACCGCGGCTCCCACTGACATTTGAAAATCCCACAATAATATTTATAATTAAGAGTGGAGCCCAATTGACATGCAGTCGATTAGCGATTCTCTGCTCAGCAACGATTTCGTTGCTCAAGCCGAAAAGTATGCTCACACTCAAATGCGCTCGGCTCGGCACTCAAATTCAAGTCAGCTCACCACCAGACTTGAAGTGCAGGTGGTGTTACAACACATTTTCAAGCGGTGTCTTGACCATCAAACCAATGGATCATTTGATGCGTATAACAGGCTTATCAGTAGGGATGGTGTGAACGTGAGGTTCACGTTCGTGTTCTGTGTGTGAACCTCGGAAATTTAGAGGTTCGCGTTCACAACAGAACCTTGGTAGGTTCTGCACTGTGAACCTTTTTGGTAACTTGTAATTTGCACTTAATTATAAGATCTTTGGTTCAAGTTTATTGCATATCAACTGTGGGTTACTCTATGCATGGCGCTGGCAGCATAAAAAATCAACACTTAACGAGCATGCACCATGCCAACCTTAAAAGTTTTACTTGCATTTTTGTTACCAAAAATTTCTCGAAATATTCAGCTTTCCGTTTGTGAATAATTAGTGACTCTCTGCCGTGAGCTTGACCCGCAATCACACAACATCACGAGCGATATACGTAGTCAGCGAATGATGCCTATTAAACCAATCAATGGCATTGATATCGTTTTCTGATGTAAAAAATCGAGCGGGCGTATGGGGTCAATCTCGACTTCATATCTTTACTGTATCATTAAAACCAAATCCGTGCGATTAAGGTGCTGGCTACTGCTATATAACTTGTTGTTTATGGTATCGGTAGCGAGTATAGAAACCCGTTTTACACTCTGCTCAATATTAATGTAGCAATACTCAGATTCCGAACACATTTTCCGGTCTGGCTAAGACCATTAAGGCGTAAGCTTATATCTCCTGGTAAGTCCTCGTCGAAATTGTTGGCGAAACGACGAATGTATTGATTTTATGAGATTATTATATCCTTTGATAACCGCGGTTGATACATTTAGCGACGCTTAAAACGCCAATATGTACTTCAGCAATGCGACATTATGTGGCCCGAGTCTTCGCTAGGTATCGTGTACAATAATATAGGCTATCACTTCATTGAAAGATAGGGTTGGAATTAGCAATATGACGTCACGAGGTTCACGTTCGTGTTCACACAGAACCTTTCAAAAAGGTTCGCGTTCACACGAACCCGAACCTTTCAGAGGTTCACACCATCCCTACTTATCAGCAATTTTATTGACGAGTTCAACCGCCGCATTGACGGAATTGACGCATTCTTGCCCATGATGAAAATGATTTTAATTCAAATCCTATCGCAGTTAATGTGACCACTGACCCTAGTAATTTTCAACTTGAGTTGCTGGACACGCAGTCAGATATCGAGCTCAAGCAATTATTCAGAAGGGAAGACTTACTTGAATCTTGTAGTCAAGATCCAGAGGGAAAGTATCTCAACTTGATAATGTCCAGAAAAACAAAACGATTCTCTGCTGTGATCAACTTATGTATGTGAAGCACTTTTTAGCAAAATGGTCAGAATCTAAAATCAATATCGCAATCGACCGACAATGACCGATGACCGCCTCAAACAGCTACTACGTATACTGCATTCTCCGCAAATATATACAGTATACACCTCGCTTTGACACAGTTCTTGAAGCTCAAAGCCAATGCCGAGTTGAACATTAAATTGATTTGTGTTTTTTTTTTCTTGTTAATGTTTCTATTCGTTGGTACGTGCTGTCATGCTTTATAATTTTTGGTTATCCTAATGAGTGTATTGTTCGTGCGGCTCCAAACGCACTCAGAAGTTTGAAATGCTGCTCCGACACCAAAAAAGGTTGGGAACCACTGGCTTATATTGTTGTCGACACCAAATTTCGCTGGGACAATTTTCGGAGTGAACTTATTTTATCACAGGACAGTCGAATTCAAGCTATCGAAGTTTACAGATACTGACAACGTTGTCAGTATCTGCAATGTCACAGTTCTAACTCTAAAACTGTCACGGCTAGTACTGGTAGGTAAGGTATAATGCAACAATGTACTGTGAGAGCTCTTGCGCGTAATAGGCATGATTTGTGCATTCGGCGCAGAATAAGTAGGGAGTGGAATAACAATCAGATTGTCATTCAAAACAGGAGGACATTTTTGTATACAGTTGACATCCTTGGAGTGCAACTCGTCGAAAACATGCAGTTTATACGGTTTACTATCTAACTAACAGCGAGCTATCGAAACAAATATGATATATGATATGATGTAAATGTAATGCCTGCTTCGAGCAAGCAGTAGCTCAATTCACGGTGTTTCTTCAAGAGTCGAAAGTGCTGTACTCCTTTTACGAAATGAAATTGAAGATTCCACGCTATCAAGCGGTTTACGCATGAGATCCTCAACACCACGGGGATGCATGAAGTGATAGACTCATATTAATGTAACATGGTCGTCATGGTCGTTTCGCCTGCATTATTATAACTCACATTGGCCATAGTAGTCATATTCACCATATGGTCATAAACATTTGTGACAACATTGGTTGTGAAAAACTTCAAACCAGCAGACACCATCACTTTTAATGGGCTACTGGGTAACTTTCGTTAGAAATAGGAATAGCACCTCGAATGATGATGGGCTGATAGCCATGCTACTGTCAACTTGCACCATACCTGGTAAAATAAGGAAATTCCCAGCGAAACTAGAGTCTTGTTTCAAATAAGGAACATGTAGAACGCAGATATACGGCGCTGTTTGAATGAATGTCGGTCGAGCTAGCGCAGAATATTGTCGGCCGAAACTGGGTTCAACAGTTATACTCCAATGCCCGAAAACCATACGAGCCACTTTAGGAATCACATGGCAACACAAAACACTACGAACGAACAAACATCAAAGCCGCATTAAACCTAACCTAACAGTGTACGGATATTTGGTATTGGTTATCATCTTCTCTTTTGTATACTTTGTGCCCGTCTACACACAAACGGTATTACCATGACACGGGGAGTCGAGTTCAATATTACATGAGCAATGAGCATGGTAACTCGGTCACCAGACGCTGCTACTTGTAGGATAGCCAAGGGCCGCTTTCCCGCGCTTACAGACACAAGTATCCTCGACTTTGATAAGCCTTGTTTGCTCGACCGCGGAAAATCTAAATTACACCTTCCCGACCGCCACCGAGAAGAAATTGGATTCAGCGGCGCATCCATTCCCAAACGTGCAATCAACGAGTCATCGGCCAACTATATTATAGCTCACGTTAAGGTGATCGATTGCAGCCTATCGATTAGGCTGATGGACCTCTTCTCCGAAAGCACGCTCCCGGTATCAGTGATCTAGGGATCGTGTTACAAGCGTTACTGCATCCACACTATAGCCATCTACAATTGCTTGTAAAACCGAGGACAGGAGTCGACATGATTCACATTACAGGGAAGTTTAAAATCAGTAATCACACAATCTCTACAGTAAAGGCAGCAGTGCGCAAGTCCAAGTCCTTCGATTCGGGGCGTCGACAGGAAAACTTCCCAGACAATGCAAAGACGTCATAGTTCCCGTCTGCGGCAATAATAATGACGTGACATTGCCTCCTGGTCATGTTCCTGTCCACGGCTTCCCAAATTGAGGGTCGCGGAAAGTGTCGATTCAACATGAAGTACACTATATTACGAAATTACGGGCTGATTAGCAATGATAATGCCATGAAATCTCTCGTGTCTGCCCTAGATCTTGTTCAGTTGAACATGATTATTGCCGATTGAATATTAAAATGCAAAATATTAATATACTCCCGGAATTACGGATATTTTTTGTAAACCGGCTCGCCGTATTTGTTCCTGAATTGCCAATTTATCCCTGCACAATGATATCATTGCTAGATACTTGAGAGAGTATTGGTGATGACAATAAAATATAGGAAGGGAACGGTTATACGGCGCCGTACATTTACGATCACCGACTCAGTAAACCTACATCAATATCTGAGCGGATTGCAATGGGAACCAGATTATGATGTGGGCCTACCAGCTCGAATTTGATCGAGGACTCTTTACTAGAAATGGAATGGAATGTTAAGCCTGAATATTATTTTATCAAGCAACGTCTGCAGTTAGAATGCACGATTCTCGATCCAACAAGCTTGTGGAATTTTCTCTTATGCCGCCCTGTTGTAACATTATTCGTGAGGAGTTGTGTGACATTTCACGAGAAAATGGTTTGGGAAGTCCTGCCCCTGCCAAACGAAGGGCGGAGTGGGCAACACACGTTACTTAATTCCAATGCGCGAATTCACTTCCAAACATTCCAAAATCGAATAGTAAATAGTTGATAGATTACGGGGGATATTTAAAGCAGAATATATCCACCTGAGTGAATGAGTTATTTTTATGCTGTTAGCCAACCGGTGACTTTACTGATGTATCATACTTGTGCAGATACAAGAATTCACTTTCGACATATTTTACTGGTGTCCGGTCAGGAATACACTTTTCTCCTAAATCCATCACTGGAAAGAGAAAAATTGCCATTCTATGTTCAAACGGAAACATGGTCTAGCACAGGGGTCACCAACACGCGGCCCGCGGGCCGCATGCGGCCCGCCAGGTCATATTTTGCGGCCCGCGACATGATTTGAGATTTCGGAAGAAAGTTAAGAAAACATTTTGAAATTCTGAAATTGACGTGCAATGGCCCAAACACTTCCATTACCGAGACGCTTAGAAAACTGCTTAGGGCAGTGGTTCTAAAACTGAGGGTACGTCCCCCTTATGAAGGCGTGAAAGCATCTGAAGGGGCCATGGAGCTGCGTTCAACTGAATTTTTTTTCGCGCTAAGCGCGATTTTACTCGGATTCATAGTTGTAGCTAGTGCTCTGTGTATAATCCGGATTTCATATTATAGAATTCCCTCATCAACATTCATAACTTTCTATGCCATCAAACTATCAGTTCAGATAGCCAGCATTTTGGATGCATTTTGTGATATGACGATAAGGCGGCGCGAAATTTTTCAG
The DNA here is from genome assembly GCF_051294905.1 of Botryllus schlosseri. Lineage (NCBI taxonomy): Eukaryota > Metazoa > Chordata > Ascidiacea > Stolidobranchia > Styelidae > Botryllus > Botryllus schlosseri. Next base: position 17,056,212 of record NC_137250.1, on the reverse strand, counting down.
TATCATATGGGGGGGCATGTCTAAAAAGGTTTGAGAACCACTGGCTTAGGGCTTACCCACAAGATTAAGCTTCAAGTGGGGATGGTCTTTCAGCTAGTTACGGATCTCGCTAGTCCCAAAAAACCTTTCTAGGTATCGTGCACAGCTCGGAGTTCAAAATAAAATGAAATGATGACAGTGATCCTTTGTTGTATTTTTATTCCTTTAATAAAATATTACTTTTTTGTGGTCACTATAGCCATCGTCTATATGTTAGGTAGCACAGCGTTGTAGAGTTTTAAAACGTGGTTGCCCACTTTATATCGATATTGAATTTATGCGGCCCGCGGCCGCTACGAAATTTGAAAAGTGGCCCGCGACCCGTTTTGAGTTGGTGACCCCTGGTCTAGCACTAGCGTGATATGTTTCGATTACCCGAAAGGCAACAGACGCGGACTCATTTCGAAATGTAATTACGAACGGCAGCACTTGGTTATACTCCACTCCGGCCCATCATGACCTTATTTCGATTGATACAATACGTCCGTAAGCTAGTCAGGCGTTTGTGATGTGACGGATACAAGAATCACGAATAAGCGACTTGGTGACCACTTTTTTGCCTGTTCGCTTTCTTCTGGAATTACAACATTCAATCATACAATTGTCAAAGTAACTGCAAAATGAATACTTCGTCCTCCTGTATCTCTACCGGGCCTTACATAGCATGCTGCTACTAATTTATCTGGTGAATAGCACTTCATGTTATGGCGTCAGAAGCAGCACAATGAAACCATCACAGAGCACCCAAAAATTGTTGGCATAATTGATTGAAGACAATTGTTGGTAATTACGATTAACGGCAACTAAACAGTTGTATCTCAATCAACCTTGTGACCACTTATCAACCGACAAAGTCCAATAAGAATACATGTCAAGATATAGACAATACACTTGAAATATCTCTCGGTGACTGTCGCCCTAGTTGTGCGATCGTTCAACTGTCAGGATAACGCGAGAACATGAGTGTTTTAACAGGAATGCGCCTATTGGGCTACTACTACACAAACCCTATCCTAGCATACCAGGTAACGAGGTCGTGTAAAAGCGCTTCAGATGCGAGCGAGAGTGCTTGGCAATTGCAGTTGCAAATATAGGGAAGTCGCCACACGCCAAACTATACCATTCAAGATCTCAGGTCAATACTGAAACAGCTTGGCAACCTTCCATCTTGAACTCGACGCGTATAAGGTGCATAGTGCATACACAGCAATCGCCCGCGATAATAAGCGGCAATTCACATTGGGAATCTTAAAAACTTACTTTTGGGTGTTGATCCTCCGTTTTTTGAGAATAGATTCCCCATATTTCACGTTAATATATTATCAAAATGAAGCTAATCCAGCAGAAGTGTTCGCGTTGCAATATCCTCCGTCCCGTGCACAAGACCACAAACAAAACGTAATCTCCAACAAGCTATACCAGCTCTACTTAAAACTATACGAACAGCGGACTGCGAAAATCAATGTAATATACGTGTTAACATTAGGCTCTAAGGAGCCGTGGCGGGTAGCTAGGAATGAATAAGATCAACACGCTATAATCACTTGCAGTATACGCTGCTATTTTTGCTGCGCCTCGATGATACCCGCTCATGCAAAACAAATCTCTTGAACCGACGACCGATCGAACACAAAATATTCGCCTCGCCGTCAGAGCAGGCGTGGCCGCAGATGCCAACAGATTCTCACAAAGTCGGTCATGAAAATCCAATTACAGCCCAGTGTGGCAGACCAACGCCGTAACCACCGTGTGTGCTATGAAGCCCCCGCAAATTTCGCGCATAAATCATAGCCGAACGCGGCGAGAAAAACATTCCATACCTATGAATGACGCTGGAAAATTGCCACGGAACTGTCAGCTGGGTTCGCTTGCGTGGAGACTTATTTGCGAGGAATAGTTGGCATATTTGCGATGTGCTTCCGCGGATGGAGATTGGACGACGTAAACAGCGTAAACATTATGACGTTGGAGCGGGACCACTGTTATTTGCCTTTGAAATATTACTGAATCGAAGGAACGCACCGTGATAATCGGACATCTGCCGAGTACGGATTGAGCACAACGATTCCAGAGCTCGAATCAACTATCTGTTGGAATAATTATTGTGGAGTAACTAAGTATACGTCTAATACCAAGAGTATATTATTCTATCAACACTCAACAGCAAACATAGTTCCAATACTTCATTTCCAACGCAAGAGTCTCGAAACCTAGGTTGGCCGTATCTCAGCATCTAAAAGCATATTGCACAACGCTACGAATTTTGATGGAACGACATTTCTGTCGTACTAGTCATCGAGCTTCACAATGATAATAAAGCGCTATGAAATTGTCAATGCCCAGATATACGAAATGAGTTTATATGCCGCGTAACTGAAAATATTTTCCTCGTGGGCGCAAACATAAACATATTTGAAGTTCTGAAGTCCTTTGTCATGACGCTATAATTGGTGTTACTTCACTGGATTTTGCCCGATTGCCGAGTACATTAAGGTCCCGATAGTCCAGTGATTCTATCGGAATGTTCGTCATCACACTGAATGCGACCGATACGGTGCTGTGCCACTTGTGGCAGGTCGGATCAGATTATACCGACAAAAAACTAGAGTTCACAGCTTCGCACTTGGCACTTCGCACACAGGGAAAGAGTGTGTACTGTGTAGGGTACCCGGGAACATCATCTATTCGAAACCATCATATGAGTTGGCGCGCTGTCATTACTACAAACAAACTAAACGCATGCTAACGGGGGCAGCAAATCACATTCCTGGCGTACCAACAACGAGTTCGCTGCCACAATGCTTATAAGATCTTGAGTATTCGGCAGCGAATTTACATGACGAGATCCGTACAATAGCAGTGGCTATACCGTGGCGCGACAATGGTTGTCTTACTACAACGCAAACATAGATCAAACAGAATCAAATGCGTCGTGTTTTACATGGCCGTCAACGGACTATATGGCCATTCCCAACATTAATTCTAAGACTGAACTTCACATCTAGAGCCTGATTACGTTTTGACGTAGAAGTACTACATTCAAGTTTCAAGTATTGACTTTTATAACGCATTATATGGGTTAATGGATATATTTCATCATCCGATCGAGCGAAGTGTCCACGGCTACTTTAAAATGTAGGTTTTTCACGTACTGTTACCACGAAAAGTGAATTCGGAATTTGAAATTTTAGCAGCAGTACTCACTTCCACATATAAAAATTGATTAGAATTGTAGTGATGGGCAGAACAATGCACCGGTCATACCGAACTACCTCAGAATCCATCAGATTACTTCATACACCATTGAATTAGTACTGTGGTACTTGCAATAGTATTAGTCCAATCGGGACCAACGTGATACGTAATACGAAAGCGCCGGTCGAATCCGCCTTGTAAATGACTTCCTCGCCTGTTTAGATTGGCAGTGAAATATTATAGTAGAAAATGTAATGTAGTACAATGAGTAAATATAGATGAAGATCGGACGAGTGCTTGCAGCAATTCCGCGCTTCGCTGATTAGAAAGCGATTTGTTAACGACCTTAGACAATCCGAGATAAGAGTAGATACAAAACAGCAGTATCATATCACGAAGTGTGCCATATTACAATAAGTAATTTGTAGTTATCAATCTAACAGCGACTATATCTACTATATTTGTGAAATAAGCGTCTAGGAAGTGATAAGCCATGATGAATGTCGCACACATCGCAAAATATTTTCTAAAACAAGACACATGCCTTTTACACACATAAAATCTGGCGAGAGTCACTCACCAGCAAACATTTTCGATTAAGTCAGGACGAGAAATGATTGGCGGTACAGCAGTTGGATGCAAAGCTCAAATATGCATCCATCGCAAAATGCATTGTCGCTCGCTTTTCGCAAAAACAAATTAAGGAAGCGTCGTTTGAATCAGAGATTAAAGTCTATCTCAAATTATTTCCATGTAGCATACGAGTCCTCACTCGTATTGCGTCGAATGCACAGCGTTCCGGGCGTAACTTCCCAACGCCGGTTTCGGGCGTTACCGAATCGGCTTGGTGACGTACCTTGTTGCCGTATTTCAACTATTGCAATGTGGATATTTGATACCGAGATTTTAACGAAAACAAGCATCTAACTGCGCCACGATTACGCAATACCATCGAAGATGGTTTGACACGATCAACCCGTTTAGCAACGGTACAAAAATGCCTTCTAATTCCAAACAAATCACGAGCAAACCAGGTCGCGAGACGCGAAGTTAGATGGCCGTAAAATTTCACAGCAAGCGAGTAATCAATCGGTGCTAATTGAGTCACAGAGAAGCGAGAATATTAGATGATCAATTCCTGACCAAAAGGACTGTAGGTTCGGCTGCAGCAAGCACGTGATCAGGTGCTGTCCTATCATATCAATTATTATCAACCGACGAACACAAGAAAAACAGCCGATTGGTGTAGAAAGAGCAATTACCGCCCATATCGCCTCCAACCTATCATGACAGGCCGAGTTGGTCAAAGTACCACCATTACCATTGCAGAGCGGTGCATATATATCAATATTCTATATTCGTTTCTTCGTTGTATATTACTGATTACGCACGAATTTATTTCGCGATAATGTTAAATCAACCTTATAGTCGCAGTATCTTATCAGCAAGCTGCCGCTTCATTCAACAAATTCACAAGTGGCAGCCTTAACTACGTTTTCGCATCAAGATGCAACAGATAAGACCACTTGATTGAAAACTCAGGACACCTTAATGCACCGCGATTAGCAGTATTTAATCAAACGATTAGCATTCTTCCGGATCAACTAACTTTATGATGGCCTCCGCCCTACAAGTGGAAGTAGCAATTTCCAAGACATGTTAAAATACTTCGAAGTGGAAATAGAAATCAAAGCTTCAAAGTTCAGCGTTGCTGTCCACCTCTAATCACAAGACGTAAACGTTGCTTGCTACACACTACCCAGAGTGCCCAGTGATGCTAAACGCATATTTTGTTTCAACAGAAGCGGTGTGACATCATCGTTGTTACCACGATGTTGTAACCTATACCCATTCGAGCAGGGTTGAATGAAGAAGCTACACCGAAATGGCATAAACCAACGGAGGTGTTGACAAATATCAAATCTACGATGTGCGTAGCCGCTTCCGGAATGATAAATTCTCTGTTTACCGCACACAAACGCGAGAGCGACTTCAAAAGCGACCTAACCAGGTATCATTAATTTCACCATGGCTAATGTTTCGGCATAGCAAGGTCGAAACGCAAGTTGTAAATGATAGACACTACGCTCTTCGTGACGAACTAACAAATGGGTTGGGGGGGGGGTCGGAATGTGAGGTCACAATCGCGTCAACTCTACCGTATTTAGAGCTCAAAATCAAGGTTGCACGATCGCCGAAACTGTTTAACTGTTCTCGAGTAAGATTACAGCCATGAGCCGTCTATTCATCCTAATAAGTTGGAACTTGGGACTAGCAGCTTATCATAGCGCATGCACCGCATAAACGCAAGGAATGTTCCGGCATGGAGAAAAAGAATAGCTTCGAACGGTCATCTGCAACGTTAGTCACTTTTTACTATTAGGGCATTCTATTTTGTTGAATTTACCAGATATCACTTGATTGCATTGCTTATGTGCTTCATTCTAAAACTTGCATTCTGTGTTTGGGCTTGGGGGTGCGTGTATGCACAATGCACATTGCACATGCACAAACAAAGCGACGCCTTATGTTTAACGATCTCGGTTCAACCTAGTTCACTAGTTTACTACCGAAGGCGTGTCACTATTGCGTAAGCTCTTACAGAAACGGTTTATACCAAGTGACGGTGACAAATTATCGCGCAGCAGCAAGAGAAGTCATTCACTAAATTCCGTAGCGACAATGATGAATACGGTCTCGAATAATGCAACGTCTGGCACACAGCTCAAATGCACCCACACCGACGGCGTATACGTAAAGTAGGTCGCGTGTGGCGGTATTCTATACAACATAACGAAAGCTATTTAAAGGTGAAAACAATTTGCATTGTTTCGTGAACGTATCCAGCACAATCGATCAATGTTATAATACCTACAATATAGTTCAAGCGGAAACGCCGCATAACCAACACACTAGAATATACGAGCGAGCAAGCATTAGCAGCAGCCCTTTGCACTGTGCAGTGCGCACACCTTCCAATCTTGATACAGTCTCGCTCAAGCGTGATGCGGCGCAAGTGAGGATGCGGAATTTTAGTCCGATCTGACGCCATGAGGCTCATGACAAGTGGCACGTCCCGATCTTGCAATAACATGGAATTTATGTATGTATGTAAGGAACGTATATGTATGTAACATCATGTAGCCAAATTGCCTTGCAACTCCTCTCATAGTCGGCGTTGAAAATTGAAATACGCAACACTGAACATGTAATATTACGCCGGAATCCGCCTACCGCTCCACGATCACAATTTCCAAAAGACGTTATTTGTAAAACGGAAACATATGCGATATGAGGCAGGTCATGTACTTCCCCGAACGCAGTATCTGCCCAAATATTACAACGTGCTATTGTCTCTCAGCAGTCACGTTACCGAAATCATCATGCTACTCATAGAGTCACTATGAAACGACAATATGTCGCGCAAGCAACATCGCTCCCATACCCAAACTATATACATCTGCCCTCTCAAAGAAGCTACGTTGTTTCTGCAGATCCGCAGGGTAATATGCCAGCTATTTCCGACCTGTTTCCCGTTACCGTTTCTTTGAGTGGTATAGCATTCGACAACGACACTGAATGAACCCACGTGCTTACTCTGTGACTACTCGAATCAGCGAGGGAATAACACCAGATACATGATACCCAACGCTTCACAATACAGGAATTCTCATACTAATATCGCCTGAGGCGACAGGACTATTTTCTGGTCGCATATACTGCTACGTATCAACATTAAAAGCATATTAGCCACTATAACTTCTTAAATATTCAACCAGATTAATGTGGCATCAAATTTGCTTCGGCAGCTATGCGAATATGCTACTGTGGACTCTGTCTACCAGATGTGTACTCTCGCAGTCAAAACACGACGGAAATATCTCGACAAAGCAGACGGGTGCAAAACGCTACATCTCTGGGAGATTTGTGCCTCGCTAGCTGCTCTCGTTTCTTTACGAAGCGTTTTCCCGCTACATTCTCGAGTCTCGGCGGTCTCGTCTACGGTCTACCTGGCATTTCGCAATCTCCTCCGTTCCGTTTCATCGCTCTCGCTCCGAACTAGCTTACGTTTTCTTGAAATTGACACACGAAGTGATGAACGGGATTGCATACTCCAATGAGCGATCGGATTAGACCGTTTTCTATTTCGGTTCATATCGAGCGCGATAGTTAAACATTCAGACCACTGTGGTTTTAGCATTTACCAATACCAAAACTGCTCTTGAACCGCCATGACTGGTAGGTATTCGAAATATTTGGTCACGCTAAGCAATGCTTGAGTTGATATACGCCGCCCTCAGGCAAATCAGTTTTTCATTGAGAAAAGAACAGTTATTATTTCAATAAACATACTGCCGGTTTTGTGACATTGAATATAGCATTGATATACATGTATACGTTCGTTTACATTGAAATAGTCGAATGTTCCGATATCATTTCTAGGGAACGCGTAATCAAACAATGCCAACGATACGTCATCCTGTGATATTTATCAACAAAAAATCATTTACGTTACGGTTCGGTTGCAGACTGTCTTGGGCGTTCACTGTCAACTACGATTACTTCGCACAAAGGCTTGAATGTCGAAATGCTTATTGTTACATTCGTATATCCGTAATCGGGTCTGCTACCATACGGTATACAGAATATAAACTAATGCTTCTTATAACGCCACATAAAATTTGATGAAATGAGGTAAAGTTCCCAGTTGCCACAATATCGTCAATATGCAATGACTAAATGAAAAAAAAGCAATTCTCTCTCTCTCTCTCCCTCTCTCTCTCTCTCTCTTTCTCTCTGACGTCTCGTTCTGTTTCACCCACAAGCGGTGACGGATCTTCCAGTCAGCCGAGCTTCATCTGAAAAAGTCACAGAGGCGGTGGTCACTGGTCCATAACGAATCTACAAGCTCGTCAGACACAATGCATTTGCATTTGCAATTCCTCTTCATATTTCTAGCGTGGCTTCGTCACTGGTTGCGCTTAAAGCTCTGCAAATTTGTCGTTGATTAGGGTTATCCTGTTCCGCGATCCGAAAGAGAGGACATTTTTCAAAAGTTATGAAATCTCCGAAGTCTAATACCGGAAAAGAAAACTGATGATTTTGAAACTTTTTGGATCAATCGTACTATTTTGACCACAAAAAGGTCATCTTTCCGACTCGACTCCCGAATTACCTGCTTTAAACCCCATTTCAGCGGTGTTGACTAAAAAAGGTCATCTCTCCCATCTCTACTCCCAAAATACCCACTGCGTTGTATTTTTCGTTGGTTGCCTTGCCAATTCGATCGCATTTTAACACATTTTTCAGAAAAAGAGGACAACTTCCAAAAGATTAGGGCATTTAGGCGTCCTCCGAGGATACATTCAATATATTGAAAAAAGAGGACAAATCCTCTTAAAAGAGGACATATGGTAACCCTAACATTGCTTCGCACATATAATCGTGATGATCACACGGATATAATATGTGTGTGACACTGCATAGTGCATATAGAATCTTTGTAAGCATTGCAACCGCACAGAGAACACGTCTCCGCTTTTGTAATCAAAATCTAGTGAACTTGCCACCAATATCGGATAGCCGCAGCTAAAAATTGATTACAGTTTGAATCTTTAGCGCCCGCTTGTGTTTTCTGGATGCCGGTCTTTTGTTTACTGCTGCAAAACCAAGTAGGGTTACCAATTACCATACGTCCTGAATGAACGCTAAACAGGAAATTCGTGGTCCGAACGTATGTGATTGCCTTTTTTAGTCAACCAACCACAATTTCGTGGTAAATTTATCATTTTTCCGGATTTTACTCCAGTATTGTAAGTCTGAAAATCTTGAAAAAGTGTCCGCCTTTCCCAATTCCGAAATATGGTAACCCTAGTACCGAGCAATGTTTCATCAACTTTTTATGGCGCATACCCCCTGAGCTGTAATGAAATGTTTCTTGTACCCCATATCCAGGATCGATACAGCACTTTGTCACACCCTAAACCAGGGGTCGGGAACATTTTTCTACCGAAGAGCCATATTTAGGCCCAATATTTTCAATTGTAACTCCATAAGAGCCATACATGTCAATCAACTGTGACGCCATAATTGAAAATATGTGACGTGTTGGTAGTAATGTAGTGTGCGTCATATTTTTCTGCCAGCATGCGTAAGTGGAGCCAAACATGGTCACTACAGCAGTACTGCAGTGACGTACGGTTAGGGGCGGCAAATGAAGCAGTGCCTCCGATGTCGTCAGGGATGAGTGAAGGAAGATTGTGAAGCCTTCAACGATTATTGGAACTTTCTATCGATGTTTATGAATTCCTAGATTTTGAACATTTTTATTCCCAAAATCACGGAATTTTCATATTTATTGTTCGAAAATAATGCGCGAGATGAGAGGTAAGGCACAGATGAGGCATGGGCGGGCCAATCCTCACCTGTGATAGCTCAACTCATCGTACATGGCTTCGAATTTTTAATCACTGTTGTTAATCAAATGTAATTGTCGCGCTGCTTCGCATAATCCAAGCGTAACGTAACGCTGCGCTACACACCTACATTTTTACTGCAATGCTAGCAAGCTACTTACCAATCAAGAACATGGATTGGATAGTTATTGCGTTGTTTTTAATTTGAATTTGTAATTGAGGATGTCACATCCAAGGCACTTCCATGTGTCGGAGGTTTATCTGGGATCCTCATCGCCGACCTCACTGCATAAGCGATGTCGTACGAAAAGCCCAGATGGATAATGTGAAGTCGAGCTATGAAAATCGACAGCAACAGATACTGAAGTAGTCGCACGGAAGGAGGAGTGAAAGATGGTGAATGCGTGTGAGACTGGAAGTCGTCCGCGAAGCGTACCAAAGTAAAAAAGATCATCGAACGTAAAACATTTCATGTTCTGGGCCCAAATGACCAAATAGGCGATTAGTGCCAAATACTGTTAAATAAAAACAAAAATCCAAGACAGTTCATTTCTCGGCGTAGATAAGGAAGACAATGTGTATTTGAAAAAGCATTGTCCTACAAGCGTGGCCAATCTGGCCATGTCTGCTATTTTCTTTGATCAATCAAGGTATCGTGCGATCCAAGATTTCGAGGCGCGCGATGGCGGGTATAGATCGAGTTTACGAGTGGTGTTAGTCGGTGGCGCGACAGCAACATAAATTTGGGATTTTGAAAAGAGTGTGGTACGAGCCCCTAACCCTGGATAGTGGATATCCCACTGTCTTGATCTCTCAAAGACGTGGTTATGCTGCCTCGAGAATAACTATTCTTGCCGTCATGAAAATTTACTAACAAGTTGCTTGAATGTTGATAAATTAAGCGCACAATTAAAACTTTGTCAAAGAGCCATATTTTACACCCAAATGAGCCATATATGGCTCGCGAGCCATAAGTTCCCGACGACTGCGGCCTAAACACTGGCATTGACCACTCGTAGGGTTTTCAGCACCGCTTCTGTGGATTTCGGGGATGGGAGACATTTGGGGATATCAATATCGAAGGTTCAGCGCAACGTGCTGTGTTTTTTGGGGCAAATATTTACCGCCGACGATCTCTATGACAATGCAGTTTACTTGTTCTGAGATGCACCGAAACGGTTATAAGTGTTGGTGTGTTCTGGTGAGGAATTTACGGCCGACGTCTTGTAGTCCCGCGCCAGCAGGTTTCACACTCCTGGACCAAAGCATCCCAACAGCCTCAAGCCCCCTTTCTCTCATAATTGCGAAAAAGGCAATACTAATAAAATAACTGTAACCCGTGTTTTATGTTTTTATTTTTAGCCTAGCTACTTAGTAGGATAGGATGGTACTCAGATTGAAGGCAGCAATCCGCGGGAAACGAAATTCTCCATTTGAAGAAATCCCCCAATAATATTTGTGTCTAACAAACCACTGATCAAAAGATTTGGTGTCCTAAACATAAAAGATATGCGAAAACTAGAAATTGCCAAGTTTATGTATCAGTTCCACTGCGGCCACTGCCCCGAAATCTTCAATGACTTCTTTACTTCGATATCAAAAGTGCGTAAGTACGTGTGAGTACGCCACACGTGCGTCCACGTCGTCCAACTACCACATGGTAGACAAAAATATCACCGCTCTATCAAATATGCCTCACCTGATTTGTGGAACAGTATCTCGTCGGCTATCCGACAGTCATCGAGCATGTCCACATTCAAGTCGAAATACAAACAATTTCTACTGGATCAATACTAGTTAGCTCTCCATAGTTTACAGGACCACGAGCTAAGATATCGATCTCGCCTTCCGACAGATGCCACCTTTTTGTCACCTGTCCTTTTATATTATCTTCTTATACTTTTCATTCAGTGTTCATGCCTCCCTTTTTACATTGCATAGGCCAGGTGGCTGTCTGCATGACTTCTTAGACTATACTCCAAGTTGTTTCGACACCTTCCTATCTTTTATTGTATCGCAGTCTTTTGGTGTATTGGAATGATGAAATTGTTAGCAATAGATTGAATTGTATTGATTAGACGTGCATTATCTTAAGTATGGAAAATATTCAAACGCCGCTGTGTCATTCCGGACTGCACATTGTACATACGAATGCGCGCTCACCCCTCACATATGTATTTAATTGAAGATCATACTATACCACGTGGACCCACACAAATATATAACACACCAGACTTGTTCTAAATTCAACATGATGCGCCTTTCGCTGGAGTTGTACCGACTTGGACTTTCTCTGCTGCCCTGCAGTTTTTGGATCTCTGATAGCGTAGCCTGCTTAGCTCAGACACGCTGTTGTGTTTTCACTCCTGATGTTTCCCTGTATAACGATGCTTCTATGCAGACCTGGAGAACCGGAAAATTTTCAGCTTTTCCAAATTAGATTAGAATTAGAGCTACAGCTTTTCCAAATTAGATTAGAATCAGAGCAACACAATTTTTCCAAACTAAATAAGATAAACTTCGAATTAGAATTAGAGCTACACATCTTTTTCTAAATTAGATTAGAATTGGAATTACTGAATTCGCAAAAACTTGGAAATTGAATGAAATTGTCAATGATAAATAACTATAGCAAAAGGTCGTCTGTTCATATCAAATCACAGTGCATTCCCATGAGAATGGTTAACGTCTGTACACCAAGCTTGGCTCGTTTTGCACTACATCAGGCGTCACCAACACGCGACCGGCATCGTCATCATTGCGGCCGGCGATCTGATTTGTGATTTTGGAAGAACGCGAAGTTCAGCATTTTGAAATGCATCAATTGATTTCAGGTTCAAATTATTGTTGCCGTTTCAAAATGAGCTGTCTGCCTGTGCCCAACAACACTATTCTTCACTAGCTGAACCGGCTTCGGCGATGATAACAGCATTCCATCAACGAAGATTAGTCAGCTGATATGACGTGCAATGGCCAGACATTGCCAAAGCCTTGACGCTTAGAAAACGGCCTAGGGCTTCCTCACAAGATCAATTTTTAGGATGAGATAGTCTTTCAGCTTGTAACATGTCTGGCTAGCCCCAATATCGATTCATTAGTCGCTGAAAAGCGTTGTCAGGTATCGTGGGCAGATCATAGTTCACGATATTTTTTGTTGAATTTGTACTACTTTGATAAAATATTACTTCTTTTGCGTTACCATGCCCATCGCCCATGTTAGTGAGCACGGCGTTTTAAAAACGTGGCTCCTCAACTGCGGTGTGAACTATTTTGTCTCGACATAGCACTCTTTCGGCCCGTGGCCTCTACGAAATTTGAAAAGTGTCCGGTAACCCGTTTTGAGTTTGCGACCTCCGCACTATTCAGTTCTCCTGCATGGCTGGAAACTTTCCGGTGGAGTTGGTGTTGCAGGAAAACAGCAAATTAGATTAGAATTAGAATTACACTATAGAAACATTTAACAAATTAGATTAGAATTATAATTAGAGCCTAGGAACATTTTACAAATTAGATTAGAATTAGAGCATAGAAACATTTCACGAATTAGATCAAAATTAGATTACTGACATTTCGCTCTAATTTAGTGAGAGTAGACAACTAGAATTATCTAGTTGTCCAAGTCTGCTTCAATGAGCTTGGTACGTTTAAAAATCCTATTTCAAAACTGTCCAATAGCCTACGATTAATGTGAAACCAGATTTGGATTTGAGCTACTATGTTGAATCGCTTCCGTCCTGTGATATCAAATCCATTTCAATTAGATATTTGGATCCCGACCTATATTGGAATTTTTAGCAGTTACCGATAACTAGCCCCTTCACCGATGATCGCGATATATTCTGCCGATAGTCAACAGATATGGCATCTAGCTCAATAAGACGCATTCCCGAAACTTCAAATAATTTATTCGAACAGCTATACAGCCAATGCTATTCTTGCACACGAAATAAACTGGAAGGTTACATCTGGACCGTGGGTAGCCTACTTGTCAGAAGAGGTGGTCGCTGGTCAGCAACGAAGTACATCTACTTTACACAGCACTTACGTAAATTTTGCCTATACTAGAACTAATTACTCAAGTGCTTATGATTTTTGAGCACTGCAACATCTACTTGACATTTTTCAGTCGAACTAGGCCTAGAATACTTACTTTTTTTGCTTCAACATGAACTTGGGGAGAAATATGCATAGTTAATTCTACATATACTTGAGTACCAACTATGACCGCTTCTGTGTGTAAACTATACTAGATCCATATTCCAAGTCGAGCAGTCGCAGTTATAATTCTCTGACTAACTGCTACCACGTTGTGACCCCGCCCAAATTGCAGATATCCTTACCTCTCGTGGCCGATGTCGATAGTTCTTTCAATGCGTGATATCGGCGGGCCGATAAAACAATCGGTTATGCTCAGGCCGTGTTATTTTTGGCATTTCAGGAGCCAGATGCCAAAACTGCCAAAAATAAAAATTCGAAAATGCCAAAAATAAGCAATTTTTGGCATATGCCAAAAATAACACGGCCTGCCAAATAGTGTATTTTGTTCATGGTGTTGTGTTAACAGGACCGCGTTACAAGCGAGAAGAGCGTTTCTGAAAGGCAGGTTTCTTAATCTGGTTCCTGCCCACCCATTAGGGGTGAAAGCATGGTGTCCTAAATGGTGTGGGCACAGCCAGATTGAACGGCTGACTGCATTTGGTTTACGTCATACTTTCCATTTGTCCAAAGGCAATCTTACGACCAGTTTTGACCGGCTTGTCGAGCGCTAAATTTGATGAAAGGGGTATCAATGAGAAGCTGCCGCAGTGCTAATTATTAAAATATAAATAATATTCTGCTCATGGAACTGGAACCCTCAAAATCAACCACGATTTTTGCATTGTGATCGAGTTGAACATAGTGACCCCACAAACTGCCTGGCTATTTCTGAGCTGCATAGTCTCGTTTTGCGAGACAGTCTTGTTGCGTCAATGTTTTTAAACAAGCTAACCTTCCCAGGACTCTTCCACGCGAGTTGGTAATATTAAAGCCACCTGAAGTGACAAAAGTCCTCCGAAAATATATCGGTAGACTGAAGGAGAAATGATAGTCGGGCTACTAAATAGAATGTGTTGAGAGACAACACAGGAAACTCCTGGAAAAGGATCGGGAAAAAAATTCTTTCCGCGATGAGATCGATGCCACTGGCCAAGTGATCTCTTTTCATGATGCATGGAAGCCGGTTCGGCCCTTCAAAGATTTTGAAGCTCTGAAAACCTTTTGTGGATGACTGGAAACATTCTTTCCCTCAACGGCTACTGTTGAAGCCGATATTTCCCAGATTCGCTGGGCGAGAAATGAATTTAGGAGAAACTTAGCTGACCTGACTTTGGATGCACTGTTACAGTGCAAACGATTTAAGTCTATTCAACAGCTGTAACAATCAGCTGTTGAGCGTGTTTGTTAGGCTTTTCTTTTTTTTTCGCTTATTGGCACCGATTCCGATGGATACTGCACATTTTGTGGTTTCGTTTGATATTATTAATCTATGAAATCGTTAGGTTTTTTCTTCTTCTTATTGTTTTATGGCACTGATTATACGTGGATGCTGCACATTTTTGGGTGTCTTTCGACAAACTAGCCCAAATAAAGCGTTTTTGTGACTAATTCGAGGCTGAAACTATCTATTTAGAGGACGATGCCAAAACTGCCAAAAATAAAAATCGAAAAATGCCAAAAATAAGTTATTTTTGGCAGTTTTGGCATATGCCAAAAATAACACGGCCTGGTTATGCTCTAATTCAGATATTAGACAAAGCACCGATCAGATCCTACCCGCCCCATTCCGGGACATATGATTGATATTTGAAATATCAAATCCTTCTTTCGTTCCCATGACAACGAACATTCATCGCAGTTACAGAGGCCTTAGCCGATAAGTGCTTGATTTTCGCACACAGCGGCGCTAAATATATGACGTCATTTAGTCTAACTATGCCCAAGTAAGCTTGAGCCCGCTGGCCAACACCGGATGTAGCCATTACACAAAAACACCATCCCATATTGAAGAGGATATTTTTATATTCTCCGCATACCGATATATCCAGAAATCAACTCCTTTAAAAGAAGCAGTTGGAAATCAAATGTGCCTACTCAGAGCAACAGAAAAAACTCGCTTTCGAGATATCAATGGTAACATTCAAACGAATTCGGCCGCAGCAAAGTATCATTAGCCCGAATCACAACTCGAATGAAGTTGTAATATCATTATGTATTCGTTAAAATGCTGGGACCGCACGCAACTCAAATCGGAGTTCTTGGCGTAAAAATGCCGAGTCACAATAGTCGGATATGATGTGGTAGATGAAGTACTGAAAGTATGGTTCGAGAAGTTGCGAAGAGTTGAGGGCGGCCGCCTTTAAAAGTCGGTTTTCTTCTCGGCGTCTATGTCTAAAATACAAAGGTATGAACTTGAAAATTGCTCCGATTTTCGTAATCAAACTTTTGAAGGAAGTAACAACACGTGGAAGTAGATAGCCACCACGCAAAGTGATGTAATCTAGCCCTTCAGTTCGTGTTATATACAGTCGAGGGTATGGCAGTGTATAACATTAGGAATGAAGAATGATCAAAAACACTGTAGTTCCACTGTTCCGCTATTGTTCCACGGCGATTTTATTCAAATAATAGTTATTCTTTGTGACGTAGGATATATTGATGACGTCACAATGAATATGTGAAAGGGTGCCCTAGCTACGACAGTTGTGTAACTCACGGGCCGCCAACTCAAAATGGGTGGCGGGCTACTTTTCGAACTTGATAGCTGATGTTTGACGCCTGATTAGCTCTTTGCAAAGGTGAAAGGGCACTGAATCAATGCAACGTAATGTTGCCTGAAACCCATGGTACGCGTGAAATCACTGCTTTACCTTAATACAAATTCGTCAAATATGAATTGAATATAGCAAGATGTATATATATTCTGTATGGTAGGCCACACACACACTCAATATCTGGCCGCGTTTTTCTGTGACTGGAAGCTGACGTGTCGTTGCTGGTTTGCTAGCGTCAAGACCTCTTGGTGATGCTCCGTCAGTCGCGAGCGCGAGGCAGACCTACTTTGATGGCTGTGACTTGCTCATTGCTTGTATCAAGGCGAGGTGGATTCGGTCTCATCGGCCTGTCGCCTTGGCGAGCACGCTTTTAGTAACGTCAAAGCCATTTATAGCGAAGAATGAAGATATTAGGCGCAGGGGAAGAAATCATTGTGATATCGATCACGATATTATTAATTCAAGCCTTTAGAAATACAACAATCACATCTATTTTTTCGAAATCTGAAACCAGGTCGTGGGGCGCAAAAACACCTGGCGGGCCGCGTGTTGGTGATCCCTGGTGTATATTTTACTGAACGATTACACTTATCTACGTATCGCAAATGAATCCTGCTCTATCAAAGGATAGCAATTATGCAAACCTTGGCCAACAGCACGTCAAATTCTGGCCAACTTTATACCATTGGTGGTCACTGGTCACGCCTATCGCACACTGAAAAGACTGGGACATTTCAAAGAAATGGAGCTGGTCCTAGTTTATGTAATAAAGATAATTTGAAAAGTATATATGCTATTACTATAGTAAAGTATGTTATTCCGTTCAACTCAATATGGCACAGCTCTATGACATAAAAAAAACAAGCGATAATATAACAACCACCTTCTTTAGTTGGCAACGGATTCTTTTCGACGGTTTCCACGGCCTTCAGAGATTTGTCATTGAATTCTACAATCCCTTTCAAAGTTCTATCGACCGCAAGCTCTGCAACACAGAAATATATCAGAGATGAACCAAAATTTCTATCGCCAAGGCTCACAAGTCGCAACACTCAAAAACAGTTATAAATTTGATTGGGACATTCCAGTGATGGAGTGAGTAGCGTCAATATTTTACTGTAGCGTCATAGAAGCGAAATCACTACAGCGTTGATAGCATATCTAACATATCTACTAGGATACGACGGTCCGGTCCATACTGTGAAAAGCAGTAGTGACGCAATCATTTTTATTATGACGTAACAGACTTCTTATGCATTAATTACCTATGCAACAGATACCTATAATCCGATGTCACATCACTGAGCGCGATTGAGCCATACGCAAATCCTGCGCAATCTCTTGCCAACGCTTTTAATCCGTGTAAAGACACATTCGGAAAAAACATTGACATTATTCAGGCCACGCCTATAGCCCGTCTATAAATTCTTGTTATTAATCACGTGAACGGCTTCGCTAAATGGTTTTTCTGAACACGACCGTAACAGGTTATGCCAAGAATTGAATTTGATTATGCATACCGAAACTATCGAATTCACTTCGCAAAAATCCCATTGGACCTGAACACTACAATCTGAATTACGATCAATCGCATGAAGTACAAGTCTATCTGGATATCAATCTAATTCGACCAGAAATACGAGAAGCGCGACCCGATAAGCGCGCGAGATACGAATTTCTGATACTGCAATTTGATATCCAATACTGTCTTATCGTAGTAGGTGTCAGGCGTGCGTCATCAATGCGAGCCAGGAATACGCACTCTGCTAAATAGGAGTGCTGAGTGAGCAATGAGCAGAGATATAGTAGGCCTACGTCTCGTAAAGTGCAAATGAGGCGTTCGTAATTGACGACCTATTTAAGAGGATTTGTCCTCTTTTTTCCAATAAATTGAAAGTGTCCTCGGAGGACGCCTAAATCACCTCTTTTTTGGGAATGTGCCCTCTCTTTATATCTGAAAAGGATTAAAATGGCACAAAAAATGCGACTCCGACGCAGCGAACGTCAGAGTTTCGTAAATAATCGGGTAAATCGGGAGCCGAGTCAAAGTGATGACCTTTTTTTGGTCAACACTACACACTATCGTAAAAATGGGGGCAATTCGGGAGCCGAGCCAAAATGATGGTCTTTTTTAGTCAGCACAGTAGTACCGGTCGAAATTTTTTGAAAATCACCAGTTTTCTTGGAGCTTTCGAATTTACAAAAATTATCCTACTATAATACAGGATACGCAGAGCGGACGATAACAATGATGTCACAATGATATCTCACAATATCCCATCATGGAATGCAAGCTTCAAGAATCAATAAAACATGACGAAATGGTATTCACCCTTTTTGGTTATTATAATGAATGCGATACCCACTCCGCAGTAACGGCTCGGCAATCGGTGGAGTGGTCAAGATCTGGGGCATTACCGCGATTTCACGATGGACAATCGCCAGTCGATATGCCTTCATTGACGACACTGCCGGCCAGCTAATATCAGGAATAAGAATAAGCCGTTATTTATTTCTGTCCTTGATGTGTTTGTGGCATATACACCAGCTCATGATATGCATACACACGATCTGTGATCTGTGCACAATGCACATTGCGCAATGCATACCATGAGTGCATGATGTACAATCGCGCATATGCCCCTGCACAAGGCACGTACAGATATAGCCTTGCAGGACTTTTGCAAGGCCAACTTGTCGACATAGGCGCCATGAAGACGGAAAAACTCTTCGGCATTATTTCTATATTGTATAGTATATTCATATTGAAATGCACCCGATTATATTCGGCTGACACTCGTCAGGGTTCGTCAGGTCATAGTTTGTGATACGATTGTTGATATACAATGTTCTTTCCAATTCTCTATTAGTTGCTGACGATTAACCTTGACGAGTGTCGGCCTAAAATCCATTTACTATACTATACAATTTACTATACTAATCAATTGTGTATTGAAGTTCTATACCTCCAAAAAGCTCTTTCTATTGTGAGGAATATGACGTCAGAACGACTTCTTTGTCAGCCAGCGATTGATTAAATGCCTGCACGGAATGCCGGAGAGAAATTTCGGTCACAGCGACGTAACTATCATAATTTAGTGTCATAAACGATGTTCAGAAGTCATGACAAGAGTAAATAACCGAACAATTTCGCCATGTCGCGCAGTGACCTGGATTCATGATTCGAAATCAGAACCCACGAGATGGTTATCGTTATTTTCAAGTTTTTTCTCCTTGGATCAAGTATAGCTAGACTCAACGTTACTCACCATGCGCATCGGGCAAGTGCACTTTCTCTTGGGTTTCAGCTTTGCTCAATTTATCTTTGTCGAACGCGTTGACTTCGGACAAATCCATCTTCTTTTTCTCGTCAGACATTTTGACCTATTACTTGAGATTGGACCGACTACAGTAACGTCTTACTAGAAGCTGTGCATAAAATAGAGGATTATATCTCGTGTGTGCACAAGCACATTTATGTGTTCACGCGTAAAAGTTCTCCAATATGCAGTAACGATGAGTTGCCGGCAACTATAGTAATTTGGAGCAGTATTCATTGGAAGTTTTTCAAGAGGTCGTAGACTATCGAGGCAGCGGATGTGGGACACTCACGCATGTCAGTTGCTGCCTCGAGGTAGCTCACACATGCACAATTGTACATATCTACATGCTACGTCAAGCATTTCCATGATATGCGCTACCCGGTTTGCTGGACCTAAATGCATACTGGGAAAGCGAGCACCATCCGGCACCTGAACGGTGACGTTTTGAAAATCACGGTGGGGGTGACGCTTGCTCAGATACATTCACTCCTGGCGTGCGGCTACCTACACCTTCTTCCCTATTGTAGAACACAGTAAGATGCTGCTGAAATCACGATTGTATATTTGACATAACATAAGCTAGTTTAAAGTCCAACTAATTGTGAATTCAGGTTTATTACCGGATCGAATAGTTAGCAATGGAAAACTAGACGAGACTATCTGCCACGCACCATGATTTACCGTACAGGTGAAACGGCGATGTCTCAATATCTCACGGATTCTCTAAATGTTGCAGGCCCGTGTGGGGTTTGTTATCACTGGAGGTCATCACACAATCAATACTAACTGAGGACGAAATATTTAATTCTAGCAACTATCGATTTATCGTTTCACATTGTATCTGTTCCGCCATATGTGCCACCCTCTATAGTTGACCAGTTATCTTCGAGCTGGGAAGACAATCTAAATTAACATCATAAACACAAGTACACACTTAATTCCTAACGGAGAGAGAGAAACAAAGAGAGTAGGACCAAAATACTAAACCCGATCATGTCAGTTGACGAACCAGTGCCCAGTCCTCAGGATGGGGGGTTTATTAAATAGACGGCTGTTTCAGACCGGTCCTTCACATTAACAGCGTATAACGGAGCGCCCTGTTATACCAATTCTTTACTATTTCCTCGGCCACGAGAAATTGTAAGTTCCCGTACCAAACTATTGTTTCAACACGATATCTACCGCCCTAGCGAACTTGTGAAGGTTAGCTCTAATATTCATTGCTCCGAAACTAAATCACGATTGCCTGCAGCCGTTTGGTATTACCCAAGGCTATAATTTCAGTCGTCGAATGTAGTATTCATTGAACCTATACCCGCACCTCGCCTTCCGTATTCAATTCCTCTCATGGTAGAAATTGTAGCATTGCGCGATTTCTAAAAGGCCTGAACCGAACTTTCAGGAATGTATCATCCCCGGCCTTTCTGGCTTAGACGCATCCATCCGGTGTTAGCGTTAGTCAACTTCTTGCAGTATTTGCAGTATTACCTCATACATCCGCAGCCCTCAAAACTCAACTGGAAGCACCTTCCGCGTACTTATATCCGCGTTGGTAATTGGCTTAGCTGAAATACTGTCAACCGTACCTGTCCTCTTTCGCGAGAAAGTGGTGAATTATTTATTACGATATGCCTTCGCCGCCCATGAATCATCCCATTGATACGGCTAGTCCCAAATGAAGATGAACATTGTTACGCAATGCGGCACGATGTCACCTATACGTCTGATTCGTTACGTACCTTCAAATGACCAGCAGGTCATGTTGCTAAAAGCTGGAAGCACGTATGTGTTACAGCAGAGAAGACGCTGATGCGGGCTAAAGTCAATTAGTGGGTCGCTACCAAGTGCTGATAAATTTTAAATGAAAGTGAGCTGGCGGAGACGGGGCGATCCGGTACCAAATTATGCCGCAGTTGGCCTTGCTTAGACAGATGTTGACAAGCGAAATTTAAATACTACATACTTCTAAGTTCGGAAATGGTCTTTTCTAAATAACTAATCGGTTTCAAAAGATTGGTTTGGTCGTATATTTCTAAGTGTATGGATCCGGATGCATACGACTGTAAGTAAAATGCTACCGTACAA
Source organism: Botryllus schlosseri (assembly GCF_051294905.1). NCBI lineage: Eukaryota > Metazoa > Chordata > Ascidiacea > Stolidobranchia > Styelidae > Botryllus > Botryllus schlosseri. The sequence continues at coordinate 17,034,342 of NC_137250.1, read as the reverse complement.
TATAGAGGCCTTCCCATAGTCAACGCAATGATTTCTCGTGGCACAAGACAAAGGAAACACAGCTATTCAAATTATGATATCTGAGCAGCAACTGATATACCTTCTATACTACCCCACATATAAAAATATTCCACATCGGAACTACAAAGACATGCCAATTAGCGCGCGACCGCACACCAACCGCAAACTCGCAAATGACTAAATACTTTCAGGGAGCGGCCTAACCGGCTTTCATAAGTGCAAACGATATCTGCACGAACGGGAAGTGACGTAAAGCATGCATATGCAAAAGAAAAGTCACGTTTTGAAATAACCGTACGCAGAATTGATACGAAGCAGATTCTCTCGTCTGACAGGAACTGTATAACTCGCGACATCGCTACTTAGCGGTGAGATTACAGACGCTCATTTCATACGGCTCAAGCATTGTAAGCATGACGTAATCGAACGGATGTAGTAGACATACTTTGAGGTGAAGATAGAATATCGATTTCTGAATAGAACGGCGAAATAAACAAAAACATGACAGCTAGGGGTTTCGCAAAACGAACTGTTTCGACGATACAAGTGGGCCTAGGCAGCACCTATACTCGACACGTGATGATGCAGAATGTCTATCGTAACCCGGTTTTAAGCCATGCCACGCAAACGTGAGCTTCCTTATTTCAACAAATCGTGCTTTGGCAAGAGTGTGTCACGACAGTAGTGATCAATAGGCTGAGACATATAGAGCTTCCGGACCAGCAAACGGGTCCGGCTAAACATAGTAAGCTGCCAACATAACGCTATGATTTCCTATATCAAACCGTAAACAATCCATCTGATATCTCTGTGTTGAGCTGTTTAGAGAAGATTACTGGATAAATTTCCGCTTTGATCAGTCCAAGATTGCTCGTTGATACGATAAGCAAACCCTAGAAAGACGATACATTCGAAGCCAGTTCATACCGCACTCCAGTCGTAGCATTCGATAATATCTGCATTCAGCTTGGAGATATCTTTGAATCTTATTGCGGGATGAATTACATTTCTACTGTAAGTCATATATACCATTGTCAAACTCGAAGCCGTTCCAGGACCAATATGTTGTAGGGAAACAGATGACTCACTTTACAGACCCACCAGACTTGCGGGATCAATATTCCCAGTGGAGTTGCAAGATCATTTACTTATTTCATTAGAGTTAACCCACGAGACTCAATTCTCCCTCAATGTACACTAGGGCTGTTCAAAAATAACTTTTTATTCTGGATTCCAGTCGGTCAAACATTAGATTGTCAGGTTACCCTAAAAAACGCTGCACATCAAATTTGGTTCAATTCTAGCAAGTATAGGGCTCCGCAGATCCAATTAAAATTTTTAATTTAAACAGGAAAATTAAAAAATTAAATTTTCAAATTTTTCTGTCAACCCCATGAAATTGTTGAGCTGTCTTCAGAGACTATGCAAAACAAATTTGACTCAATTCCTACTTGTAGAAGCGGAGTTATTGGAGTTTTTCGTCGATATTTCTCGGATTATCCTTGGTTGGTGGATAATCTGTGGATTATCAGCGAAAAACCCCAATAACTCCGCTTCTACTAGTTGGAATTGAGTCAAATTTGTTTTAGTCTCTGAAGACAGCTCAACAATTTCATGGGGTTGACAGAAAAAATTTGAAAATTTTATTTTTTAATTTTCCTGTTTAAATTAAAAATTTCAATTGGATCTGCGGAGTCCTGTACTTGTTAGAATTGAACCAAATTTGGTGTACAGCGTTTTTTAGGGTAACCTGACAATTTAATGACTGACCGACTGGAATCCAAAGCAAAAAATTATTTTTGAACAGCCCTAATGTACACTGTTCTGTACAATTACATGTACGGTAATTTCGATCAGGCCAGCTGGACTAGCACAAATTTACTTCCAATCATTATTCCTTCTAGGCCGCACGCTTGTGCAATAGGGCTGTTCAAAAATAACTTTTTTTGTCAAATTGTACTGGCTACTTGATAAATTTGTTAGGTTACCTAATTAAACCCTACACACCAAATTTGGTTCAATTCCAGCCAGTAGCCGCATTGCTACAGGAGAAGAAGGTTTCTATTTTAATACAAAAATGAATGAACAATAATTTCAAAATTTTCTGTTCACCCCATTAGTGGGTTAGGTTGTCTATAGAAACGACGTTCACCAAATTCGGCTCAATTCCAACTAGTGGAAACGGAGTTATTGCCGTCAAAAAATTTGGATTATCAATAAAATAGTATTTACGGCAGTGGTTCCCAACCTTTTTCGGTGGCAGGGCCAAATTTAGAATTTCAGAGTACGGTCGGGGCCGCACAAATACCAGGACAATGAAAGGAACCCAAAATAGTCACCAAAATAAGAAAATTGGCGTTATTCCGATCATTCGCTTGACGCCATTGGCCATTGTGTTGCCGCGCTCCCATTGTTCAGAACAATCAACCTTTGGTTGCTATTTCGGAGTAGTTTTATTGCCCCGGCAAGATTTCAATTAGTATTTTTGGAATCAGTGCGACACTTGCTGTCGATAAACACCGACATATCAAATTATTCGGACGCTTGCGCCGCGAGCTAGGACTACCAATTAAGCTGTTTTTGACCGGCTAAGCAGTACGCATCTCGGCGTATTCAATCATGAGTCACTTGTTGCAGATCTTTCCGTAAATTAGTTATCAATACCCAGGGCCGTAACAGCACTTCGTTATCGTCTCCCCAAAAAAACGTTGCTCTTGGGCTCCCCATAGGGTGATAAACCGAACTTCGAAGCCCCCCAGACCCCTCTCAGGCTAGACGGCTGTTTACCGCTATTTATCATCTAAATTGGGTGTCCGTTTTAGGCAGCTTGTCTCGACTAATCGCGCGAAGGGCGAAAAATTTCTATAATTCATCATCGAATCGGTCAACATAATCGGGACTTGCATATATATTGCTATCAATTTTTATCCTCTCTCTGCTCACGTAATCAGATTGACCGGTTGAGCCGAGTGAGTTGTGCTTGAAAAGGTAGGACCACTGAATAATAGTCAAACATCTTCGGGCGTATGCCCGTTGGCAGGAACGAAATAGCACTTCGTCAGGTCCCCCAAAACACTTATGTCTTAGAGCTCCCATAGTGTAATAAACTGACCACCCATCCCGTTGTTCGCTTCTTCCACGAAATCAGGATCGCCGTTTAGTGAGCCATCGCGAGGCGCAAATACTTTCGATAATTCAAAATAAAATAGGTCAATAAGATCGGGAATTGCATATCTATTGATATCAATTACTTGTCCTCTCTGCTCACGTAATCAGATTTACCCGCAGAGCTGAGTGAGGTGTCGTGGAAATTGTAGGGCCAGTAAATAAAAATTTAACATATTCGGACCGGCGGACCCGTTGGTACAACTTCGTTACTTGATGTTATTTCGTGACCTCCAGTCTGATATATATCAAAAATATAGAATCGCCTAAACGTACTTAACTAAAAGATGCACACGATTTCAAATTGGTAGTTCTTCACTGGCTTATAATTCTTCCTTGCGGGATGGTAGCCTATTTGTCTCGTGAGGTTCAGATTGCCAAGACAGGAACATTCGGCGCCAGTCATTTGGGCGCCTAAGGTCAATTATACCTATATGTATTTTGTATAGATAACGAAGTTTTCGGTCAGCGTAAGGGCAGTCCTTTTCGGCCAAGGTTTTTTCGCTGCCGATCGCTCTGGCACACTTCTTGGAGTCGCATGTTGCATGGCCTAAAACTTTATATGTCTTCGTGCGTCGTGGCGCGGTAATGGTCAACGCCGATATGCCCACTTCTATAAATCTTGCGTATTTTATCTTGGTGGAAGAGTACCCAATAATTAAGATACTTGTAAACTTGAAATCGCGCACGCCGCGAAAGATTTTTGAAAAAGTTGTATAAAATTTCTTAAAATACTCTATAATTTTTGCTAATTCACTTAATTATTTGGGCCCCCTTCGAGCTCGCTACCGGCAGTTACGGTCCTGTCAACACCTATATCTAAACATATATCCATAGGTACTGCTCGTTCAACTGGAAAGGTAGGGCACATTGCATTGAAACAGCAGTGACGTAATCTTATCACTGTACTCACAACTTTGCTGCAATCCTTATTGACCACTCCAGACTCCAAGCCAAGCAAGAGTAATTTATATTTTTTTTCATGAAGCGATTTCTCAATATTTTTGTGGGGGCCGCAAGAAGGCTAGCTGGGGGCCGCATGCGGCCCTCGGGGCCGCGGTTGGGAATCACTGATTTACGGTGACCAATGCTTTAATTATTTATTATGGGTGTGCCCACCGTAAACACTATTTTGTTCAAATCCAAATTTTTCGATGGCAATAACTTCGCTTACACTGGATGGAATTGAGCCGAATTTGGTGAACATCGTTTCTATAGACAACCGAACCCTTTCATGGGGTGAACAGAAAATTTTGAAATTTTTGGTAATTTATTTTTATATATTAAACAGAGACTTTCTTCTCCTGTAGCAATGTAGCTACTGGCAGTAATTGAAATAAAATTGCTGTGTAGGCTTAAATTAGGTAACCTAACAATTTTATCAAGTGGCCAGTACAATTTGAGATAAAAGTCATTTTTGAACACCCCTAATGAGTAGGGCATGTGTGTATCGCACAAGTGATACAGCAGTTCGGGATTGAGCCCGGTGGTTATGCTACGTCGGTTGCAGCAACCTGATCAGTTTTACGCAGTTCTAGAATAACCGAGCACACCTTGAATATTTATTCTGCAGGGCAACCTCAAAGGGGGCCCACTGTTTTTCGTAAATCAACATGAAATATATTTTGAGGCAGATTTTCTCGGCGTGAAAATTTCATTATCACTGGATTTCTTGATGTTAATATGGATTGTTGGATATACCCCTACCGCCTCTCAAAATTACTATATAAGAATACAAAATAATAAGATTTAACAGAAATCACTCTCATTATGTTGTAATCATGAGGGAACGGGATTGAGACCGTTGCTTTTAGTAGGAATGTGCAACCTGTTGGCGCAAGATTATTGGGCACCATCATTGCGGCACCGTCAATTTCCACCTAGCAAAAATTTCGGCAAGCATGTGACTCTACGAAGTGGGCAGCCAGAAAGATCTGCTGTAATAAACACCATGCGATGGTCACTCCTCATCGTTAGCATGCGCACCGTTCGGCAGTTCGTGAAGTGGCGCTGTGCGGGAGCTTTGCAGCAGATATAATCCAGCAGTGTGTTGCGTTGGCGCATACCGTCAAATGTTGTCCTGCGTTTCGGCTTCATAGAGAAGTTGGCGTTGAGAGGAATGAGGTCGCAGCGGTCGAGTAGATTGGTAAAATGCTCAGGGTTGCTATTTTCGTTGCCAACTAGGAAGCGAACTCGCTGTGAGCGCTAGGCCAACGTGGCATTCATGTCCCCAAGCAGCATGGTTATGTCGCGCTGCGGGTAGGTGGTGATAATACCTTCTAGTTGGTCGTAGAAGGCGAGCGTATCAGCTGGGAAGGCAGTGGTGTTCGGAGATGTAGGTCCATACGCTCACACGAGGTGCAGTTTGCGGCGACGGAGCTGAATGCTAGCTGTGATAATCCGGCTGTATATAACGCAAATCTTTACCGCATCGCATGGTGTTGGCCACGCTTCGTGAACGCCTCCCGTTCGTCCCGAAGCGTACACCGAAAGAGCCCCTACCAAATTGGCTTGATCTCAAGGACGCAAATAAGATGAAAGACTGGGGGAAGCGAGTGGCGCAGTTGGTTAAACACTGCTGTCACGACACCAATGGTTGGTGGTTCGAGTCACGGCTCTGCCATGTTTCTATGTGTCGGAGGTTTATCTGGGCTCCTCATCGCCGATCTCGCTGTATATACAGCGCCTTGAAAAGCCCAGAAGAGAGAGCCGAACTCTGGAAAGATGGCAGCTAATAACCAGAAAGACGAAGCAAGACCGCAAAGACCATTGTGTTAATGCAATTCATGTGCTGGGCGCAAATAACCATACGTGCGATAAGCGCCAATGTTGTAATAAAACAAACAAACAAAGATGAAAGACTTTACCATGCACACACTCGACGCCCTCGAGATCCAAAATACTATACCGACCGCCTTTGCGCCACTTGTGGCAGCAGTCAAGAATGCAGCCCGTGAAACGCTCGGTGAGGCACATAGCAAGCCACGGCCAAAATTAGTCTGAAAATCCGACCCAGCGGTGCTCAGTGCACGCCAGAACCTCAAGACTCTCAGACGTGCCGCGTACACCTCTGGAACACTGGACATAGCACATAGCGATGCTAACGAGGCCGCTCTGCACCTAACTAACGTTTACAACGCTGCTCGCAAGGAACGAGTCGAAGCAATTGCTCTTTCCGTGGAAAACGAGTTGGAAGCAGGCCGGTCAAGAGCAACCTGGAAAGACATCGGTGAACTAGTTGGCTTCAAGAGGACCCGCGTGAAGGCCTGTACGCAAGTCCTCGCATCACACTTCGAGACCCTCTTATCTATACTTGCACCGGACATCGACGTGCTCGTTGCACCGCCTTCATTAGCAGCAATTCGTCTCGCGATCAATACCACCGCTACGGACGGCATCCCAACGGCTGCGTACACCTTTCGCGTTGCACCTTTGCTCCTCGACGTCATAAACGGTGTCCTCGAAGGCGGCCCGGTGCCGCCCGAGTGGCTCGAGAACGAAATCGTGCCTATATACAAGAAAGGCGCTGCCAGTGACCCTGCGAATTACAGAGGTATTTCCCTCATGCAGACCGCGGCCAAGCTGTTCGACCGAGTACTGCTCCTTCGCATACGTGAGCAAGTATCTACCAGGCTCCTTAATGTCCAAAATGGATTTAGACCATCCCGCGGTACAACAGAGCACATCCTGGCACTGCGCACAATCATTGACACCTGCCGCTCACGCAAAAAGAATGTTGTGGCTGTCTTAGTTGACTTTGCGAAAGCCTTGGACTCGGTCTCGCGCCCAGCCATGGCGAAGATCCTCAGATTCTATGGAATTCCTGAGGGGAAGGTACGCCATTATGGCCCTCTACATTGACACACGAGTGCGAGTCCGAACAGATGACGGTCCAAGCGAAGATTTTACCACTTCGGCTGGCGTGCAGAGGTGGCTGGAATAGAACCACATGGCGCTCGACAATAGAGACCTAGCTAGCTCAACGCGGGCTATCGCTCGAAGACGCCCACGACCGACCACGCTGGAGGCGCTTAGCAAGGGCCCAAAACTGATTATCTTGATGTTCTTTTGTTTCCTGTTTCTTTTGTCCCCCCTTTTTAAATTTTGACCCTCTTCGATATTGATCCCTCTCCAAAATCAGCCGGAACGAATGGGCTTATCCCTTCCGTCTGAACCCGAGGTATAGGTAACAATTGCGGCCCGCAGAGATAAATAATGCGCTCAGTGGAGAAATGACAAAAAAATGTCCTTGAAACCAGCTTTCATATGATACCCTACTCGTTTGAATATTTTTATAGGGTTTTGAACAATTCGCATTCTCAATTATGTAACCCTTGACCGATTTCAGATCACCATTCAGACACTGGGTTTCGCCTCAATTAAGCCGTCAACACTAAACCACATGGGAATATAGACCAATACACTATAGCTACTCTGAAAACCGAGTGCCAAATCTCAACTGTAATCCAACATCTGTAAACACCTTTTCGAATTTAACACTGATAAAACCTGAATGCTGCAGAACTGAAATGAGCAGAAAATCGTCAATTTTCAAAATGACGTAACTTTTGACCCCGGAGTTAAATTTTCCTCAAATAAACTTTCTTGTGTTTGAAATTAACTCATCTATGCATGTACCAAATTCCAGATTTGGGAATGTGGTAGTTCCAACTTTTGTTGTAGGATACAGACTGGGAAGGCCCTGTTGCGAATATGATCAAAGATGTCGTCGCCAGCTGCCTTTGTGGAAATGGATTTTCGGCACTCGTTCATATCATATCGAAGGCGAGAATTTTCAAGACACGACTAAGTATTACACGAAATAAGAGATTCAACTACAGACGTCCCTTCGAAATAATAATATTAATATAGTCAACCCATATTTCTACATATAGCATGATATTATTTTCAAGAACGGTCATACGTTGCTGTTTATCACTAGCCTTGAGTTGATATCTGCACAAGACAGATGACGGCGGCACGATAATTGAGCCAAATTTGAACTGAAACTTGGAGGGGTCCGCGGGGGTCCGTCACGGTTCAAAAGGGGTCCGCAAAGACATAAAGGTCGAGAAACACTGGTAGAGACTGTAGCCTACTTTACTATGGGGGGTCACCAACGTTTTTCAAACCAACAAGAACTATACCTCTTAGGTGCCGATTAATGCGAAGGACTAGACAAGTGGTTCGTCTTGACCTTGGCTCCTACTCCCCATGGGGAGATTTCGGTTTTGAAAGGGGCGGAAGCACTCAGGGACACAGGGCGCTGAAGACAAATGGCGTCGAAGTATATGTCGTAATAGCTCTCCTGGGGACACATGATTCCTGCAGTTCTAAATATCCCTGAATTTATGTTGTCAGAAGGGCGCACCGTGAATAAATGCAAATTGCAAATCGTGCGCGTCTCAACGAAGCTCCTCTTTTAATTTTTTGTTGTACGTGTGAGTGATTTTTTAAGTGATGACAACCATAGCCGGAGGTCAACTCAACTTCAACCAAGTGATCGGCCCGACCGCGTTCACCCTCCGGTAACCCATGGATAGAAGTATTTCGATGTGGTATGGACATTCAGCTGAAGATGTACGTACAATTATGTGTCATTGAATAGCATATTCATATTAAAATGAACCCGAATATTTGGCTAACATTTGTCAGGAGTATTCGTCAGCAACTGGTAAAGATTTCAAAAGAACATCGTATATAAACAATCGTATCACAAAATATGACGCCACCAGCGTGAAATTTCGATTACGAAAGCGTTTAATGTACTATTTTTAGATGGTACACGGAATTCTTTTTGTTGGCTGGTGTATTTTGATAAAAATCGAGTCCAAGACACACAAATGAAAGTGTGAATGGCCCCTTCCAACAATGTTCCCTCTAATTTTTCGCGAGTCTGCGCAAACATGCCAACTCACTGCGCAGGCCCTTGGACAACAGTGCGCAACCAGGCCCCCCATATTGTGATAAGCAGAACTTCTGGGGGGCTTCGCCCCCCAGACCCCCCTCAGGCTATACGCTGTTTCCCGTTACTTATCCGCTTCATTGGGTCTGCGTTTACTGAGTCACCTTTTCTTGCCTAAACGCGCGAAGCGCGAGAAATATTTACAGTTCATGACTGAATCGGTCAATATGATCGGGAATTGCGTATATGTTCCTATCAATTTTTATCCTCTCTCTGCTCACGTAATCTGATTTACCGGTAGAGCTGAGGGATGTGTTTTTGAAAAGGTAGGACCCCTCCATAATAATTTAACATCTCCCGGTGTATATACCCGTTGGCAGGAACGAAACAGCACTTCGTTAGCCCCCCCCCCCCCATCCCCAAAAAACTTGAGTCTTGGGCTCCCATAGGGTGATAAACTGCCCCACCCCCCAGTTTGGTTTGGTTTATTTGACACATACAACAGTGGTGTTTATCGCCTATTAAGGTCATGTACACCACGACAATGATATCAGTAATGTTCAGGTTCTTTGCTTTTTGGTATTCTTTCCGGACGACTTCCACACTCGCGCGCTCTCAATTTCAGTCTCTCTCTCTTTCATGCGTCCGGACTTGTTCTTTACTGCCGACTTCTTACTGGCGCGGCTCACCATCATACTGGGCTTTTCGAGACACTGCTATTGCAGTGAGGTTAGCGATGAGGAGCCCAGTTAAACCTCCGACACATAGAAGATAGTTCGAACCGGGATTCGAACCACAGCCATTGGTGTCGTGACGCTGGCGCTTAACCAACCGCGCCACTCGCTTCCCCCCCACCCCCCAGTACATTGTTCGCTTTTGCCACGAAATTATAGTTGTACTGTTTAGTGAGCCAGCGCGAAGCGCGAAAATTTTCGATAATACATGATAAAATCGGTAAATAAAATCGGGAAATGCATATTTTTTGCTATCAATTCCTTGTCCTCTCTGCTCACGTAAAATCAGATTTACCGGTAAAGCTGAGTGAGGTGTCTTTGAAACTGCAGAGCCCGTAAATAATAATTGGACATCTTCGGGCGTGCGGACCCGTTGGTATGACTTCGTTATATGATGGTATTTCGTGACCTCCTGTCTGTTATATTAAAAAATATGGAACCGCCCAAACGTACTAAACTGAAATATCACGTTATTTCGGATTCGTCGCATGTTACATGGCCTAAAACTTTATATGTCTTAGTGCGTCGTGGCGCGGTAATGGCCAACGCCGATATGCCCATTTCTATAAATCTAGCGTATTTTTATTGGGGGAAGATTACCCAACAATCAAGATATTTGGCGACTTGAAATCGCGCGCAGTGCGAAAAATTTTTGAAAAAGATGCATCAATTTTTGAAACATACCCTGTAATTTATGCTAATTCATGAAATAATTATGGGCCCCCTTCGAGCTCGCCCCCCCCCCCGGGTGCGGCAGTTACGGCCCTGCGACTACGAAGTGGGAACAATGTACCATTTTTCAGTATTTTCCTCCGGTATTGCAAAAGTGTCCTCTTTTCAGATTTCCAAAATGTGGTAATCCTAGATATTACCTTATCGACAGAAAACTCCCGTTCAAACGAATTGAATAATATCAAATTTTTAAGCTGATGTAATTCAACGCCCTACAGTGCACAGTTGCAGCGTTTCTCGATCAACGTTCGCAAGGGGATGGATTTTTCAACTATGTTGGTGCTTGTACTTGCATATTCTGCATATTATCCTATCTCACCATACGTGATCAGCTTTGCCTGATGGAAGTGATGACTTCGAAAATTCACGGCATGTAATTGTACGGTAAATCTTACGCAATGTTTATGCCACACGGAGAAGACTATTCGTTAGTTTCTCGCAGATTAACTTCGCGCTAGCCCATTGTTATTTAGTTAAACCATGTTATTTCGCCATTCCCAGAAAAGATTGTGCTACTGAAATGATATCAGTATCGCTCACGCGTACGAGACCATACTAAAAGAAAAATCTCTATCGTGAGGCGCACGTCATTGCAAATTATCATTTCTTCACAGAGCGCAATATTTACCTTTACTGGCCGCACTTGTACCTCGGTTTCAGACTTCACCGATAACACTATTGGCCCCTGGCAATGTTCCCTCTGATTTTTCACGACTCACGAGTCTGCGCGGTCACTTGGAGAACAACAAGAAAAAAAGTCATCCCTACGGATTTTTTGTGCGCAGCCAAGATTTTCTGTGCGCAGAGACCGGTTCAGCACTGCGCATTTGCGCACGTGCGCAGCTTAGAGGGAACATTGCCTCCCAACGGCACGAAATCTGTTGTCTCGAAAATTTTTTCACACAAGCGGGATGATCCAACAAATGTTTGCCAATTGCTGAATTTATGGCCTTTGATTGTTCCGCATCAATCTTGAGCGGATGAGCTTTTCACCAAGCGTGATGCGCGTGTTATCTAAATCTTTGGAGACAGCGCTTATATCTATTGCGGGTGTGACCAGACTAGTTGACCTTCACGGTCGTATCGATCATTCCTATCTGATAACGAATACTGTGCATGTGCAAGCATATTCTATGTACCGCCATCATTGTCGTCTGTTTGTTATGTATTTTGGTTGGATGAAAATGACAACTCTCTCTATCAGATCTACCAGTAAATTCGATAATTATGCAGGGTCGATACAGCAGTAGTTTTGCCAGAATCACTATACATGAAAATTTCTTCGGCGACTCCATAGACTACTCCAAGTCGCTTCGACACCTTCCTATCTTTTCATTGTATCGCATTTTTGTGGTGTATTGAACTGATAAAAATTGCTAACAAACCAATAATGATGATGACTTAATGTGCATGACTCGATTTTATTGAGAATCCCAACCCCCGAAAAACATTAATTTGTTCAATTTATAGAAATAGGCAGGCACGTCGGCGCCGAAAATCACGAGGGATGTTGGCCGAGACTTTCTCAATCGTTCATACACGCGACTATGGTCGGCCTACAAGAAAACGAGGTCGAGCTTACGAGTAGCCGTGAAATCGTGACCAGGGGGCGAAGTACAGCCTGATAAGTTCGGCTAATCACCCTATGGGGGACCAAGACCAATATGACAATATTATTGACCGATTCACCAACAAACCCTGAAAAATTTTGATGCTTCGCACCGAAGTACGGCACTGATTTTCCGCGACGGAAGATTTTGACGTTAAAAATCATGACCGGCATGTATGTAAATTAGGTGTTTTCGCACGCTAGAATTATACCGAGCTTCATTTCGGGTAGCAATTGTCCGTCCTTACGAAGTAATTGGGCCTGAAAAACTTTTGACTTGTAACTCAAATTTTTACAAGAAAAAAAATTAAATTTCAACATCTGGTACTTACATCACACGCTATGGTAGAAATAATCAAAATTAGTCGCAACGTAAGATACTTTCCTACTTTCTCGGGTAGGTGTCTGATCAACCGCCCTAATTATCACAAGACATTACTGCGAGTGAAATACTTGTATAAATACCTCCCTGTGAGTCGAGTTAATCACCAAATAAAGGCCCTTATCTTCTAGGGAGGCCCAAACCCACTATCTTCGCTACAGTTTTCCGTATCTTCAAGAGAGGAAATTTTACCCTGAAACTTGCAACCCTAAATTTTTTTCCTGGCTACGATCTTACTAACAACAGTACCCTCCCCCCCAGAACTAATGGAGTGTGTAGACCGTAGAAGTCATTGATTTATTAGGAGTCTCGCAAAAACTGATTTTCCATCAAACAGTATCTTGCACAGGTGGCTCAAAGCCATCAGCTCTGCTGACCTTGGTGCCGGTGTCACCTTCCTCAGTCGCAGCGGTCTTGGCCCCCTTTCCTTCGCCGTGGATTTCCATGAGTCGACCAACTAGATTGTAAAAAGAATGGATACAGTGACGTCTCAAAATTATTCTAACGAAACGGGCAAAACATAATAGATGCCGCGGATCAGACTACGAGCACCAACTATCAAGATTATTCGCTTGTTACATAGAAGATCGACACCAGAGGTGTACAGCCTACGGGCCGGATTGCCCTGACGAGAACTTGTGCGAACAGCAACGTGGGGCCAATTTTCAATGGTGCACAGCCGCTAAATCTGTTTCTAATTCAGATCATAGTCCATAGCAGTTGAGCCCAAGTGGGCTGAAATATATATTTACGACAAAATGTACTCAATGACCAGAAAAATTTGCACAATTCAGTTCCCGTGCTACACAGTATAGGAAAAACCCAGCCTCGATATTGCGATCAAACCATATCACTCGCCACAGTAACTGATGGAGCAGAACGCACTATTATTCAATCGATTCACCGGTGGAGCGAACAAAGGTCATAAACTTGTTGCTCGCTTTGTAGATTATCAAGAGAGTTAACATCGAAGAACTCGTACACATGACATCGAATATTCAAAACGCAATGTGCAATTGTCGCTTACATACTTACCACTGCAACCATTGATAGGATGTACCCGGCAGTGTTGCAAGCAACAATCTAGCGAGCATAGTGTCACCCATGGCACATCCAAAATGTGTTGCGACAATGGAGCTCGCCAAGCTTACAAAGTTCTGTTACGGCATGAAAGGCAATTTTCAGAAAGTACCATCGACCGAAGAAGCCAAATCACATTACCGCAAAAAAACTATTTCAATAACCCCCACAAACTCACCATCGAACTTCGGCTTCTTCAGAATTTTCACCTTACGAATGTAAACATCATGCAGTGGATAGATGCCCTGGCAAGCCTTCTCAATATCCTTGGCGATCGAATCGGGAATGAGCTTGTTCACGAATTCCCGGAGGTCAGAGGACGTCACTTCGCGGGTCATGATCTCGACCATCTTCCTTCGGATGTTACGAATCTGCAATTGCGATCGCGTGAAGTTCAAAATGTCACGCAGCCACCAGAGCACATAATTATGCATGGCTGGTAGCACAGCTAGGTCTGAACTAGGCCGACAGGGCACCTAAACAGTCTCGCAATATCAAACGTACAAGTACAAAGAGAGGGTATCAAGGCTCTTGAAGGTAAAGAAAAGCATTGCCAAATTATTAAATTGCCGGTTTACTAAATTGCTGCAGAACTGCCGTCATGACAACAGACAATCATGCTGGTAGACTTATTGGTGCTTTTAACATCAACCTGATTACAACGAATAGGTAAGACATGCTACATGGGATAGGAAATCAAGATCAACCAAGGCAGCCTCCACAGTAGCTGCAGAAGCAGGGTTATATATTTTCAATTGTTATTTTAAAAGCGTAAATACAGTATACGTAAACTTTCAAACAGCTATGAATGCTTCCAAGTTTCTTCTTTTACCAAATGGAAGTCACAAAACGTACAGCATCTATATATCTACTCGGTGCCAACGAGCAGCAAGAAGATGTTGGAGCGCAAATTCATCCGATATGAAAAAGCTGCTGCCATAACGAAGCTTAATAGTATTTTTGCTATATGAGCAACAAAGATTCATACAGATAACACTACTAACTAATAAAACAACCATTTCTAATATTATCCGCAGGGAATAGCGGCTAATGAAGTTTATCATCATACTCATCTTCAGTAGTATTCCGAACAAATATTCATACAACAATATCGAATATTTCCTACACATAATTGTCGCTTGCATACTGACCACTGTAGCCACTTACCGGATACAGCGGTAGCGTTGAAAGCATCAATCTAGCGAGCATAGCGTCACCATGACACGACAAACACGTGTCCAGTGTTGCGACATTGCAGCTCGCCGAGCACGACATTCGAACACGAAAAATCGGACGCGTACCTGTTGGTGTTGCGCGTAAGAAGTTTTCTTGATCTGGTTATTTCTTCTGTGGGTGAAACCGATGCAGAAGAGACGCACTTTGTAGCCGTCAGTCGTCATGAGATCAACGTTCGATTCGATGAGAGTCTGCCATTTCTTTACCATGGAGCAGAGTTTATCCCTGGAGGAAGAACGTAGGTTTTTGTCATGGACATAAAATGACTGAAACCTTTCACAGTGGCATTCGCACATGAAAATGAGGCAATCTAATTTCGATATCCACAACGGCATCAAGGGTTTGAAACTCAGTTGGCAGTTGTGAAATTGCAAATTTCGATTGGTGGATAATCCAAGAATTATCAACGAAAAACTCAAATAACTCTGTGCTCCTACTAGTTGAAATTGAGTCTACATTGCATTATCTTTGAAGACATAGGGTTGTTTCCCTATAAATAAATTGAAAATTTTGATTGGCTCCGTGATGGCTTATACGTGTTAGGATTGAATCAAATTTGGTGTGCAATGTCTTTTAGGGTAACCTGACAACTTGATCTTGATCAGTGAATGGTTTGAACTCTACTGCGCATTCCTGTTGATATATCGAGCGTGATCAACAGTGATTGATTTTAAAGCATAGATTGATCGGTGAGCATAATTGTGGGATCAAAATTCATTAGCAGGCCTATACGAGTAACAGTTAGAGTGCTTGCCGACACTACACCACGATATTTTGGTCTATACTGCTTCAGATCGCTTTGGACCATAAAAATCAATCTTCTATCACGATTTAGACAGATATCTTTCGTTTTTACCTGGTTCCAAGTTTTCTAGTTTGTATTTCCACTGTGGCCATTTGAAATCAATTTTCATGGTAGATTGAAAACATAGCTGGTTAATCTGGATTCATTACATAATTCAAGTCAAAATTTCAAAAAATGGACATAACACAGTTCGGTTTTCAAGCGAAAATATTCAAATAATTTTTTTTACAATTCATCCGAGATCTTACTAAAAAAAGTCTATGTCAAATGCTAGTTGTAGAGTCGACCAAATATACAGCAGATATGTACAGTACCTCGTCAGTGACATGCCATGGAAATTTGTGAGACAATGTTTTCCTTGCACTTCTTCGACGATAAGTCTCATTTTTCTGTACGTTGATTCATCACCGTGAAGGTCAGCCTGTTTAAATTTGAGATTCGCGTTTGCTAGCTTGTCTTACATCTTCAGATTCATCAATATTACCTGATTGCACTCGAACACTCTTCCTTTCAAGCCGTCTGACGCAATCTTGGTCCCCACTGTTCTAGACACAAGCGTCTTTCCAATTTGGCGCTGCTTGAACATCGCCGGAGCTTTGACATCGTACCAGTCTTTTTTGGAGAACGGGTCAACACTAGAAAATCGTAGAAGCAGGCCGTCAACAGAAACTATGGAACAACCAACAATTGGAAGTCTCAGTTTAAATCTACAAACATCGGCGTTGTACGGAATTGCTGATAACAACTAGAACCTTGTTTCGGTAACTATTAACAACTTTGATTCAGAAACGTACAAATCATTACTTACATCTTCTTCTTGTTACCTTTTTTACCGCCTTTGGTGAGGCGCTTATTCTTGCCGACAGCCATTCTCGGGCACAGATGGGGGAAAGAAAGACCAGTGCTGCAGTCGTACGTGGTTACTGAACACGACCTTTCACCTCTTCGAAAGAAAGCCGCTAGTAATGTTCGGTAGATTCAGAACATTATTTTTTATATTTAGTCAAATCATCCCACATATTATAGATTATCTCAATATTACAGGTAATTTTACTTGGTTTATCAAGGATATATCATAATTCATTCACATATCATAGAGAAATATTGTTGAGATAGAGGGAAAGCTAATCACGCGTATAACATGGTGCTGAACACTTTTTGTTTTTCCAATGCCTCACGTATCGTATCGTTGACATTTGCTCAATGTCAATCGGATTGTGCGTTGGATTGCAGCCGATACCGTTTTCTGCAGGCATATTTTTGATCGGACTCCACTGTTCTTGAAATTTTTAATCAGATTTTATTATCAAGGAATGGCAGTTAATTGAATTATTGTACTGTTCTTCAGGGTTGTAATGACTCGAATCACGATTTCTTATGAGTCGAGTCATTTTCTAAAAATACGGAAATCACTCGACTGACTGACGATCTGTCAATCTGATACCTGCCCTCGCGAAAAAGCTTGGTATTACACGGTATTAATAGCAGAGCAAACTTTATGCTAAGACTCAGTATCAGCATCAGCAGGCAAGGTGTCTGAAGTGTAAAGGTGGCATCATTTTCACCAGTCTCAACGCTAACTAAGTAGGCCTATACAATGTTGGGTTGAAGGATTCTGCCTGGCGTAGGATTGTAATTTGAAGAATGTTTGTCATTGTTGATGTGATTTCTGAATTATGATGTGCTTATAGACGTTATAGTATTTAATTGAATAATATATCATTACAATATGAATAAATGGAATATCCTATTATTGGTTTATTAGCAATTTTTATCAGTTCAATACACCACTATTCAATTGAATTGAAGTTCTGTACCTCCAAGAAGCTCTTATAGTATTTACTACCGTAATTAGTAATATTTTCATCTCTATCAAAGCATTGCACATCTTGCCTGAACTGAATCAACTATTATATTTACTGTATTAATTGATCTTGATCACAGTGTCCTTGAGTGTTTTACATTATGGAAGTTTGAACCCGATGAGCCAGAAGAGTGAGTTACATATCCAGCATCCAGGCGATATGAAATCAAATAAAGCAACACACTTCCCAATAATTACATTATATACCCCAAGAGTCGCGTATCCCTGTCTGCCGCCCCACACTAATTCATGACTAAAATATCCTTGTGTCCCTATGCTCAACTGTGAGACTGCCCGCATCGAGTATATCGTCGCAGTGGAATCAAAGTAACTTATGTCGATTATCCACTTTTGAAACTTGAAAATAAATCCAATTTTTCAATTTTATTCTGCCATATCTTGGCCATGGTTATGTCTGTCTCATTAATTCAAAGTTAATCAGGGCCCATATAAGGGTTGAAAGAAGATGAAAACTTTACGTAAAGTCAATTTTCTCAAAATTTGTAAAATGGATCAAGTTACTTTGACGACGATATCTTCAAGAATTTTATGTTGTATATTAATATGGACCTTCTCTTGGCAGTGCCATAATTGGAATTAACCATGATCAGGCTAGGAGAATCGGCAGCTGGAGCGCCACCAACCCGGGAAGAGCTGGAGGCGGCGCTCAAAAAGCAGACGAAAGAAGTCCAAAAGAACATGCTGCTATTTCTATTATCATGTGTGGCGCTGAAAGGGATCGCTTTTGTATACAAGCAAGTGGCCGAATGAATCTTCCATGAGCAGACTACACCGCGGAAGATCCGCACACAGGCGTTACGCCATCCAGACTCAAAAGACAATCTAGCAAGATACGGGAAAATGGTCATGAAAAAATGTCAACTTCACAATAAACCGTTTTCACGTGTATTTATGAGAAGTTTATTTAGCTCCTCATTCTGCAGGAATGGCAATGTTTGCAGACCGTGGGTTGTATTTGGTTTTGGAAGTCACTACTTGCAGCACGTTTGATGCCTCAAATTGAATATGGTCGAATTGTGCCAGTCAATCGCAAGGTCATATTCTTTAAAACTTGAATCATGCGAGCAGAGGTGGCCAGTCTCCATACCTGAGTATTATACTTTTTCAGAGTGCTCAAGTAGGTTTTGCCTTTTCAGAGTGCTCAAGTGATTATGCTTTTGCCAAGACTGCTTGATTTTCATACATTATGAAGTAGAAAGCAGTATGTCAAAGGTGGAATTTCCACAACTAAGCAAAATAGCTCATATATTATGGTCAATTGATATATCGTTGAAACTGCTACTATTTGTAGCGCCATTGGCAATTTTGTGTTAGTCATGAAGGGTAGTCTTCCAATACCAAAGGCAGACTGATGATGCAACCAAACATACATATCGTAGTAATGAAGGGTAGTCCTCCAATACCAAAGGCAGACTGATGATGCAACCAAACATACATATCATAACTGGCAGACTGATGATGCAACCAAACATACATATCATAACTGACATTACTACTCTTCATTGGTTAATTTTCTACTTCAACTTGGAAGTAGTTTTGACATGCCATCAGTCAAAATGTTCATGGATACTTCGACTTAAGAACCAGCTTTAACCACATCCCTTGTAGCACAAACAACACATGATGGAGTACACAAATTATTGTAGACCTAGATACAACTAGATGACTACGAATATTTTACCTCGGTTAACTGACTGAATGAACGTTGAACACTAGTAATTCAGTGCCGTCGATCATATGTCAAATTCAATGACTAGTTACAAATCTAATAAGTTTGGAAATCTGTTTTCAAGATATTCTGCTTCAAACCTCAGACGTTGCAACAACCATCTGTAAAGTATAAATGATTTTATTACACGTTAAGACCAGCATCATATCATTCCTTTTCCTTGGTATCGGTTTTTGCCTTTTTCGCATCGGTTTCCGACGGTAACTTCCTCTTCAACGCCTTTACTTTTCGTAACTGAATAGAATCCACGTTCTGCTTGGTCATGTGTATGCGACCGTGCTTCTCTCCAAACACGCTCCTCGATATATTCTTCTTCTTCCTGAGCTTCGCCGCTTTAGGCATCCTGCAAGCTCTTTTGTACAGATCGTCCGAGCCTAGCTTTGTACGACGGATCACAAAATCAAAATTAGGACCCATGTCAGACAGTTCGATACGCGGTGTTCTCGTCCCAGATTTTTTCAAATTCACCTTGAGATTTCGCATCAAAACACGATCGTCAATCGCCGTAAAGCTTATCACCTGTTCCAGTCCTTGTAAGGTGACGTTTGTGATCACGGGGCCGCGGAAAAAATCTATCAACAACGATCTTAGTCTCCTCAGGTCGGTGTCTGCTTCGAAACCCTCGCCGTTAAATATGAGACACGGCTTAGCTCCCGCGCTCGACTTAGGACCCTTGATCTCTGTGAGTGATGTGAATTTTTCAATGCCCAATTCGACCATGTCGAGAATTTGCTGATCGTACGTCCGACCGATCACGAGGTTATGGGGTCTCTTCTTTGAATGAGAACCGAACAAAAATAGAGACGCGTCGTTCATTTTAGTGAGAAACTCGATCGAAGTCGCGTCCTCAAAAGGTCGACAAATATTACGTTTACGGAAAAAGATGGAGTTTGGCCTTTTCAACATGTGGAGTTCTTGCAGTGCGGTGGTGACGACGTTGCTTGTATTTCCTCCCTTGATTATAAGGGCCTTCTTGTCGTTTTCGAATACTTTGGGAGCGCGATGATCCAATATTCTCTTGTGCCGTTGCGTCTTCGGCTTTATAATGCCTTCTTCCATTGTGCTGAAAAGTAAAATGAGTCAAAGTACGGTACAATCAGTTAAATCGGAAAAACACAAATTCAACGGAATTTCATGATTCGTAAATACAAAAAAGGATTTTTGGTTTCATCAGTAGAGAATCCCAATATGCCATGTGTCATTCGAAACAAATTTTATTGGTTACAAGACATTAGGTTTCTCATCATGCAAATTGCACTTCACATAAGTTATATGATTGTACCATCCCCAATACTATATGAGATTACATGCTTCTATTGAGGGGCTGCATGCTTACTACATGAAATCATCGCCGTCCCAGCCAGAACCTCGTATTCTACATTCATATATAGGCTTATGAATTTCCGAAAATACATATTTCTCTTCTTGATAGGATACAAAAATTTAATAATAAACTGAACTCATAACAGTATCAGGTCAGATAGTTTGACCGACTGTGCCGTAAACATTGAATACCTGACTGGAGTCGCTGGCCGTTTTGCCTAATATATCAGGTGAGCAGCGATGATTTTCCGAGTTAGATTAATATAAAAAATAGAACACAGTGTGAGCACAGGACATCGATTCCAATTCCATACAGTACGCGTACTCCATATAAATCTTCTAGTCACACCTGGCCCGCACTTATTCACTCCAAGCTATATTATTATATTTCTTTCAAGTCTTGTCTTCATTTGACTTACCGTTTCGATTTCCTTCCCCCAAACTAAAAGGTTTTGTCGCTAATCCAAGACTGGGTATTTTTTATGCAACTTCGCCAGCTTTCGTCAATCGGCGTCACAAAACAACACATGTAGAACGTCTCATAAATAGCAATGGATTCCACAAATAAATTACACATTGAGCTTGTCCGCAGTGTGTTGATGTATTTAATTTCAATCGTTTATTTCAATTTGAAATTTTTGTTTCATCATCATCATTTTATTAAAATTATCATCAAATAAATAAAAACCAAAAGATTACGATATAAATTTGTGGTCTCTGGTTGTGTCCCGCCATCTCGCTTGGCCTGTGGACGTGAGAATCTGGATTTGTGCGTGTTCATCATTCAAAACTATACATGGAAAATTGAAAAGACAATGGCTGGCTTTTATAGTGTCATCCGCAAAACACACACAAGACGATGCGATCCACAAGACACAATACGGTGTAATGAACAAATTGGATGCTCAGTGCTCTTTGCTCTTATCCCTTTTGGTTCTCAATCAGGGTGCCATGGCACACTGGTCTGCCGACTGGACAGTTAAGGGTGACTCACGAAAATGAACCTGGGACATACAAATTCCAAACGACTATACTTATTAGGCTGATTGACGGTTATATTATTTTTATCCGCTCTCAGATACCTTCTGAATCACAAAACACAATGGGGTGATGAACAGATAGAAGGATGCTGAAACGATCGAGCACGGTCTCTTAAGATCCATCTATTCGTACACGATAAAAAAAGAAATGGCCAAGAAATGCACACCCAAAACAACTGTTCAATAACCATAAATAACGATCATTCGAATTTCAATCGCATCGGAACGTGCTCCAGTCTCGACGGAAGGGAACTTGTAGGGACGCCAGGGTTACCATACGTCCTCTTTTAGGAGGATTTGTCCTCATTTTTTAATAAATCGAAAATGTCATCCATCATCGTAAATAGGCTAATATTGGTAGCTCCACAATATACGTACATGCAACTCTCATATAGCCTAATTATCCTTGCTCCGCACGTGTGATCACATTTACAGATAGCGAGCTGATGTTTCTGAAATATGACGCAAGAACTGCGACCAGCCCATATCAGACTTTCGACGCCTCGGAGCGCGCCACTGCTGTAGACGTTCTGTAACGTCCATGATGGTGGATTTTCGCACCACGAAAACTATCGAAAAGGATGCCCCGAGTGAGGATCGAACTCACGACCTTGAGATTATGAGACTCACGCGCTGCCTACTGCGCCATCGAGGCGTCATGCAGTTGGGAATGGTTTCGATGTAACGACCTCTGGGCTATGAGCCCAGCACGCTTCCGCTGCGCAACTTTGCTTTCGGATGACCTGTAATTCCACATTATGGTAGTTACGAAACACTTTAATTCTAACTCCTAGAGAGAGCTTTCATTTTTTTCATCTGCGTTGACATAGAGCAGAAATGTTGAACCCGTTTGCTGTTCACGGCAGCATTCCTCCGGACAGTCTTAATGGACCACCTGGACGGCAGATATCCATATTAAATTAGCTACCGGAGGACTTGTCATTGTGGACAGCCTTGTTCTGTTCTGAGGCATCACTGTTTTCTTGTCGAATACGTAAAACGCACGTAAGTTTTGAATAGTGTTATTGGGAATGTCCGGCAAGCTTTCGGTACGTACCGAAATTGCTTGTATGTTATGAACAGCTATTGAGAATCGTCGCGAAGTGGTGCCGCGCGCGAAATTTTTTTCATACTGAAGAATGTATTTCGTAAATAATATTGGTAGTTGCACATATTACTAACAATTACTTGTCCTTGCTCCGCACGTGTGATCACATTTGCAGGCAGAGCTGTTATTCGAAAATTTACGGAAACAAAAAAATGATGATGCATCTTCGCTTTGGCCCAACATTGTTATTAATCACTTTGTTTCAAGTTGTTATTTGTTGACCAATCATAAGGATTATCAGTATAGAGTCAAAATATATTGGAATCGCCCAAATGTATACAAGAAAGTCACGAAAAAAATGTGTAAGTTGAATTGAAAGATCTCAAAAATCTGAGATCGGATTCGTAAATCCAAATTGCCCAACACACGCGACTTGAATTAGGCTACTTGTATACCATCGCGCAATTATGCTCTCCGGTCTCAGGTTGGCCACACCCCTGACAGATATATTATATTAACGTGATAAGTGGAGTTGGTCAGAGTAGTCATTGTTGGTAGTCAAATATATATAAAAGGACCCTCGTGATAAGTGGAG
The DNA here is from genome assembly GCF_051294905.1 of Botryllus schlosseri. Taxonomy (NCBI): domain Eukaryota; kingdom Metazoa; phylum Chordata; class Ascidiacea; order Stolidobranchia; family Styelidae; genus Botryllus; species Botryllus schlosseri. Next base: position 17,011,053 of record NC_137250.1, on the reverse strand, counting down.
TTGGTCAGAGTAGTCATTGTTGGTAGTCAAATATATATAAAAGGACCCTCGTACATTTCTACACGATTGCAAGTAGAACAAAACTATACTTCATTTGGAAATAGATAACTGCATGAGCATGGGATTACACAGAGAAATTACACATCGAGCTTAGCTGCAATGTGTTGATGTGAAAACCAGTTCACTCGTTTATTTCAATTGAATTTTTGTTTCATATAAATGTGTGGCCATATCTTCTGGTTGTGTTGGACTGTTTGACCATTTAACCTGGCCACTTGACTAGAGAATATAGATGTGTGTTCGCAAGAAGGTCCTAGTAAAACGAAAACACGATCGGAGACTTTTATGTTTTATCCTGCCCAAGACACAAGACACAATATCGACAATACGACATAGAAAAGACGATGCGATGTAATGAATAGAGATCAGGATGTCGAAACGACCAATTACGGTCTCTTAACCCTTTGTAACCGGCCGGCCTACTGACCAAAATTTTACTGCATCCACATAGAAAACGATAAAATGTCATCCATATGGCTCAAATCGACGCCCAATATATTGCCGTCAACCTGAAGTAGCCGCCTAGCGGTCTGAGATACTCTCACGGCTCAGACGCCAGAGGGAATAGCGTTATGCGAGAAAATGTTCGCGATTTCTTGAAAATAAATTACAATTTTGTTCTTCTATATCTCCTGACGTCATACCTAGGCCCTCTCTCAGTATATGACCACCTGATTGCCTTCCGCATGAATCTCTACGTTCCAACGAGACATTACATGCTACCATAGCGCTTCATAACCCAGCGCTACGATCTTGGAAAGGTAGTGATGATGAGCACAATCACGCGGCCGCCGCCGATGAGTAATCGATTACGTAATCTCGTATTCTCGTTGAAGGCAACGCGCGTCCAGTTGTGCAGAACATAGGAACTGCCTAGGCAATGTTGCCGTTAGTATAGGCCTACATCTCCATGCTATTGAAGTGTTATCAACCCCAGTTGCTTGTTATATGTAACTTGCAGCTGCAAGGAATCCGTAAGTATACACATATTGCCTTATTCGACACTGCCCAGTGCCCATATACGCTCGGGAAGTCATTTCACGTGATACATTGCTTTATTTCGCATCAATTTGAACTGTATTCTACACGGCTAATGCTCCATGTATGATCAACAGTAGTCATACAAGCCAACAGTAACTTCGTGTGCCATCTAAAACAGATATATAACTGCCTCTATATGATGTTGTTATCACAGGCTCGGGTACAAAAATAGCCTAACTCGCACGCTTATTTGTGCGGTGTTAGGGCTGGTGTCGGCTTTCTTATACAAAACCAAGCTCCATAATGTGGATATTGATGGATAGGCCAGGATAATGGCTAATTATATGTATAATTTGCTATTGCCTGAAGCAATTGTACATCTGTTTGAAACCGCAACGAGTCAGGTCATCTTACGCAGCCATGATTTTCACGTAATAAGGTATGCTTCTTTCACGTCAATTTGAAACATCTTCTACGTGCTAATCTTCGATATAAGGACTTTCATAGAATAGTATGACCAACAGCAAGTCATAGAAGATAACTGTAATCGGTTATATGAAGTCTAGAACGGAAGATACAATGGTTTATATTTCAGGCGGTCACTCACGCGAACATCATTACAAATTCAATTTTGCGGGAAACCTTTTTGCGTGTTCAATCTGCATTTCAAGCAGGATATACATTGCAACATTAGGTTATACATGGTCTGATGTATGCGTATTTATAAGAGCTATACATACCAACCGATTGCAATCGTTTATTACCAATACAGGTCTAGCTATCTTGGATTAAATATAGACTCCTCTGCGTTAAACAGTCGCGGTCTAGTATACTAGACCGCCGGTCGCAAAGGGTTAATGCGACATCCACCTCGGCTGAGGACCCGCTGTGACAGTGTTTGAGTTTCATCTTGAAATCTCTGTGTCTCTGATGCTAAGAAAAGATTAGACGCTCTTTATCAACTCCCTTGTATACGTCCTTCTGTTGACATTCGAGCTACGTTCACGTCGATGGTGATTTTGCACTGCTGCATCCCCACAAAAGGTTGCCTCGAGTGAGGATCGAACTCACGACCTTGAGATTATGAGACTCACGCGCTGCCTACTGCGCCATCGAGGCTTTGTGTAGCAGAGGATGGTTTCGATCCATCGACCTCTGGGTTATGAGCCTAGCACGCTTCCGCTGCGCCACTCTGCTGTTGGAGGAGCTGCAAATCCATATCATGATACTCAGCGAACACTAAAATTCTATCTTGTAGAACGTGGTTGCACGGTGCCTTCGGAATGGTATCTTGATCTTTGTTGGTTTATCAGCGGCTCTTGACCTTTATCGTGCTGGCCTTCTTCTGAGCGACGAGATTTTAAGGCATAATCACATTTTGTCTTCTGCGTTGATATATCGCAGAAGTGTTCAACCGGTTTCCTATTCACGGCCGCATTTCGATGATGTATAAACGGCATACATCCATGTTAAATTGGCTACCGGAGGACTTCCAATCGCGAAGAGCCCTTGTGTTCTGAGTTATCACTCTTTTCTTGTGAAATAAGCTGCGCCCGAACGTTTTTAATCGTAGAATCATAATATAGAAGGAGAATCGTCGTCGCGTAGTGGCGCAACGCGAGAAAATTTATCCATATTCTTGAATGAATTTCGTAAATAATATCGGTATAGTTTCAAGTCAAGTCAAGAACCGCTGATAAACCAACAAAGATCAAGATACCATACAAGATAGAATTTTAGTGTTCGCTGAGTATCATGATGTGGATTTGCAGCTACTCCCAACAGCAGAGTGGCGCAGCGGAAGCGTGCTGGGCTCATAACCCAGAGGTCGATGGATCGAAACCATCCTCTGCTACATAAAGCCTCGATGGCGCAGTAGGCAGCGCGTGAGTCTCATAATCTCAAGGTCGTGAGTTCGATCCTCACTCGAGGCAACCTTTTGTGGGGATGCAGCAGTGTAAAATCACCATCGACGTGAACGTAGCTCGAATGTCAACAGAAGGACGTATACAAGGGAGTTGATAAAGAGCGTCTAATCTTTTCTTAGCATCAGAGACACAGAGATTTCAAGATGAAACTCAAACACTGTCACAGCGGGCCCTCAGCCGAGGTGGATGTCACATTAAGAGACCGTAATTGGTCGTTTCGACATCCTGATCTTTATTCATTATACATCGCATTGTATCTTTTATGTCGTATTATCGATATTGTGTCTTGTGTCTTGGGCAGAAGAAAATATAAAAGCCTCCGTTGGTCTTTTCGTTTTACCAAAGCGTTTGTCCGAACACACATCCATATTCTCAAGTCAAGTGGCCAAGTGAGATGATCCAACACAACCAGAAGATATGACCACAAATTCATACGAAACAAATATTCAATTGAAATAAACGAGTGAAACAACTACCATTTCTCACATTATCACAATGCAGCCAAGCTCAATATGTAACTTATCTGTGGACTCCATTGCTCTGTGTTATCTTAGTATTATCTAATATCTCATGATGAAGTCTTTGCTTATCTTGGAATAAGCAAATTCTACTTGTAATTGTGTAGATGCGGAATTGTGCGACGGTCTACAGGTATAGCCTAATTCAAGTATTAAGTGAGTTTGAACTAAAGCGTCGATCGAGCCAGTGTTGGGATGACTCGAGTCATGACTTGACTCGAGTTAGACTCGAGTCACCTTTTTCGCATGACTTGACTTGACTCGAGTCACTTTGCTAAAATGGCTTGTCTTGACTTGACTCGGCGTATCGGAAATGTGAATTGACTCGAGACTCGGATCAAAATTCACGAGTCAATTTCAAATCATCAAACTATCGTTGTCGATAAAAATCACTGTATCTTGCATATATTTGGATTGTCCGCGAAACGCTGGTGTAATCCGTGAGAGCGACCAATCATTCAATGATCGTGCGTTTTACTGAGCCTCCATTGTTCTCTCACAAATAAATTGACCGCACGCGAAGTGATCGAAGCCAGGGCTTTGGAGCCGGAGCCGGAGCCCGGAGCAGGAGCCCCGGAGCCGTGCATTTTCATCGGAGCTGGAGCCGGAGTTCTACATAAAATTCAGCCGGAGCCGGAGCTGGAGCCCGTTATTTGACGAGTAGCTCCGGCTCCGACCTATTTCATAAGATGCTATTATATATGCAACAACCACATCTGCTGATTTATCATAATTGAACAGCAGGCCTGAATTTTAATGCTGTGCACAGCAATGGCATAGAGTAAAGTTCGTTCTAGTGCAACTATATGATGTTGTCGACAATTGACAAGTATTCAGTATGACGTCACAAGCCGGCACGGCGGCACCTATATGTCTTCGTTGCTACATCGGATGTTACTGACGGCTGATATTTTAGATTACTATAGATAACTAACCTATGGGTAGATTAGTAATCTATATAAACCAAGAAATGGCCAACCTTTCGGCTAAAGGGGCACATGCAATTGATGAACGAGTGCGCGGTCCACTAGCCACGCCAAGCGGGTAAAATTTTCGAAGTTTATAAATAAACAAGGTCAATAATATTATTACTTGAGTATTGCGGGTCTATTGTATACCGCCCGCTAGGCTCAGTTTGCAAGGACACGACTATTCGGCGTCTGGCCACATCGATACCGAAGGTCTCCGATAATATGCGACGATCATTTTGTGTCTACATTTCACCGTCGACGATCTTTATGCGAGCGCAAACGCGAAAAGACTTTCTCCCGTAATTGCGAATACAGTTCCACTCAATCGGGTAAATTAGGCGTTTTTTTTTTCATTTTTAGTAGGGGGTAGGCTATCAAGCAAGAAATCGTGTGACAATTAAACACGCAAAGCGTGAAGAAAACTTTCGCTACTATTTAAGTTTATTGTAATGTACGACGATTTACTGAAAATATGATTGGACCCTGGATCTGCCAATGCGTCGGAACTGATATTTTAGTCATCAACATCCCAAGTGTCGCAGCCAGAATTGTAATTTTTGGTTTGCATTGCAATTTCACAATCTGAGCAATTCATTTTCGATAATATAATAGGAGATTAGCTCGCGGGTCACGCAAAACCCTCTCTCTGGCCACATTTGGCCCACGGGTTGGCCACCCCTGATACAGACAGGCCCATTCGATAATTTCAGAGCCGGAGCCGGAGCTGGAGCCGGAGCAGTGGTAATAATGCGGCTCCGGAGCTGGAGCCGGAGCTAATGTATGATAGAAGAGAGCTCCGGAGCCGGAGCTGGAGCAGTTTAAATTTACGGCTGCTCCAAAGCCCTGATCGAAGCTTACAGCTCAAGCTGTCGTAAACTATACTAGTTTAGTTAAGTAATTTAACAGCAAAAGGTTTATTTCTGTTCTCTGTTCTTACCTTAGCCAACCCTCTTGTTTTATTGAAATTGTTGAAATTGAATGAAGTTTATATAGTCCTCAACCATAGGCGTTGGCTGGGATTGTATCACATCAATTTGTAAATGGTAACCTATTGCATCTTATCAATTCGTTTCTCTATTCTCTATTTTGGCTAGTAACTGTAAACTAAGGCTATGCAATTACTTGCGTAGGTCAGCTGTTCTGCGTATATGTGAACGATACAGCGCCTTCTTGCATGTATATTTAACTGAATATTCGTTCATCGGTTCAAAATCAATGACTACTCAATCTGTATTTCAGACAGCTAGTAAAATGAAAATGATGTAATCATGCCGCATACATCGAAAAGGCAACTTGACTTGAATTGTGACTTGACTCGTGACTTGACTTGACTTGAATCGACTTGACTCGAGTCACCTCTAAAAATCAAGTGACTTGACTTGACTCGAGTCCCCTTCGAAAATCGATTGACTTGACTTGACTCGAGTCAAAATGTGCAATGACTCGAAATGACTCGTGACTCGAAGGTAGTGACTTGATCCCAACACTCGATTGAACAGTATCGTGACTTTATTTGATCTTCTCATATACTCACGAGACAGAGAATGGGATATCGAAAAAAGAGAAAACTCAATTTGACGCAACGTAGCCTATAATCATAAGGTAGCGAGCTCTGATATGGATACTCTCCTTGACGGTATTGGAGCGTATTTCCCAAGACATCAAGCACAAGCCTCAACACAAACATGTGGATTTTTCACCCTTTCGAGAAACTGGAGCCTCTGGGCCCTTTGTGTCATCTCTCAAAAACGATTTCTGCCAGCTAGAGTTTTTCACTCGCGGAAAATACGCTGTATTTTGGATATGAGTGCAGAACAGTTCTTAGGACCTGGCCATCCAAGCACTATGGTAGGCGTTATTGTACAAAATCTGCCGAGAAGCGTTATAGTGAAATAATTGGGATCAAAACGAGGGAAAACAGTTGCCTTTTAAATGAGAAACTTCATAGCCTAACAGCTAGCTATGCTAGCTAATTTGCTGCACATTTGAACGGAATATTCCAATGTTTCTTCATCTTCTTTTTGTAGAGCAATTTTCGGTGGGCTTGTGCGAATAAACTTTATTTTCCAAAAAAAGTGCGAATGAAGCTCAAAAAGGTTGAAAAGCACTGACCAATATTATTTACGAAATTCATTCAAGAATATGGATGAATTTTTCGCGCGTTGCGCCACTACGCGACGACGATTTTCATTCTATATTCTGATTCTACGATTAAAAACGTTTGGGCGCAGCTTATTTCACAAGAGAACAGTGATAGCTCAGAACACTAGGGCTGTTCGCGATTGGAATTCCTCCGATAGCCAATTTAACATGGATGTATGCCGTGTATACATAATCGAAATGCGGCCGTGAATAGGAAACCGGTTGAACACTTCTGCGATATATCAACGCAGAAGACAAAATGTGATTATATTTTAAAATCTCGTCGCTCAGAAGAAGGCCAGCACGATAAAGGTGAAGAACCGCTGATAAACCAACAAAGGTCAAGATACCATTCCGAAGGCACCGTACAACCACGTTCTACAAGATAGAATTTTGGTGTTCGCTGAGTATCATGATGTGGATTTGAAGCACCTCCAACAGCAGAGTGGCGCAGCGGAAGCGTGCTGGGCTCATAACCCAGAGGTCGATGGATCGAAACCATCCTCTGCTATGTATACATAAAGCCTCGATGGCGCAGTAGGCAGCGCGAGAGTCTCGTAATCTCAAGGTCGTGGGTTCGATCCTCTTGACTTGACTTGAGAATATGGATATTTGTTCGGACAAACGCTACAGTAAAACGAAAAGACGAACGGAGGCTTTTATATTTTCTTCTGTCCAAGACACAAGACACAAGACACAAGACACAATATCGACAATACGACATAAAAGACACAATGCGATGTATAATGAATAAAGATCAGGATGTCGAAAGGACCAATTATGGTCTCTTAATGCGACATCCACCTCGGCCGAGTGCCTGATGTGACGGTGTTCGAGTTTCATCTTGAGATCTCTGTGTGTCTGAGTCGAAGAAAAGAATCGACGCTCTTTGTCAACTTCCTTCTATAGTCCTTCTGTTGACAATCGGGCCACGTTCACGTCGATGGTGCATTTACACTGCGGCATCCCCACAAAAGGTTGCCTCGAGTGAGGATCGAACTCACGACCTTGAGATTATGAGACTCACGCGCTGCCTACTGCGCCATCGAGGCTTTGTGTAGCAGAGGATGGTTTCGATCCATCGACCTCTGGGTTATGAGCCCAGCACGCTTCCGCTGCGCCACTCTGCTGTTGGGAGTAGCTGCAAATCCACATCATGATACTCAGCGAACACTAAAATTCTATCTTGTAGAACGTGGTTGCACGGTGCCTTCGGAATGGTATCTTGATCTTTGTTGGTTTATCAGCGGCTCTTGACCTTTATCGTGCTGGCCTTCTTCTGAGCGACGAGATTTTAAGGCATAATCACATTTTGTCTTCTGCGTTGATATATCGCAGAAGTGTTCAACCGGTTTCCTATTCACGGCCGCATTTCGATGATGTATAAACGGCATACATCCATGTTAAATTGGCTACCGGAGGACTTCCAATCGCGAAGAGCCCTTGTGTTCTGAGTTATCACTCTTTTCTTGTGAAATAAGCTGCGCCCGAACGTTTTTAATCGTAGAATCATAATATAGAAGGAGAATCGTCGTCGCGTAGTGGCGCAACGCGAGAAAATTTATCCATATTCTTGAATGAATTTCGTAAATAATATCGGTATAGTTTCAAGTCAAGTCAAGAACCGCTGATAAACCAACAAAGATCAAGATACCATTCCGAAGGCACCGTGAAACCACGTTCTACAAGATAGAATTTTAGTGTTCGCTGAGTATCATGATGTGGATTTGCAGCTACTCCCAACAGCAGAGTGGCGCAGCGGAAGCGTGCTGGGCTCATAACCCAGAGGTCGATGGATCGAAACCATCCTCTGCTACATAAAGCCTCGATGGCGCAGTAGGCAGCGCGTGAGTCTCATAATCTCAAGGTCGTGAGTTCGATCCTCACTCGAGGCAACCTTTTGTGGGGATGCAGCAGTGTAAAATCACCATCGACGTGAACGTAGCTCGAATGTCAACAGAAGGACGTATACAAGGGAGTTGATAAAGAGCGTCTAATCTTTTCTTAGCATCAGAGACACAGAGATTTCAAGATGAAACTCAAACACTGTCACAGCGGGCCCTCAGCCGAGGTGGATGTCACATTAAGAGACCGTAATTGGTCGTTTCGACATCCTGATCTTTATTCATTATACATCGCATTGTATCTTTTATGTCGTATTATCGATATTGTGTCTTGTGTCTTGGGCAGAAGAAAATATAAAAGCCTCCGTTGGTCTTTTCGTTTTACCAAAGCGTTTGTCCGAACACACATCCATATTCTCAAGTCAAGTGGCCAAGTGAGATGATCCAACACAACCAGAAGATATGACCACAAATTCATACGAAACAAATATTCAATTGAAATAAACGAGTGAAACAACTACTATTTCTCACATTATCACAATGCAGCCAAGCTCAATATGTAACTTATCTGTGGACTCCATTGCTCTGTGTTATCTTAGTATTATCTAATATCTCATGATGAAGTCTTTGCTTATCTTGGAATAAGCAAATTCTACTTGTAATTGTGTAGATGCGGAATTGTGCGACGGTCTACAGGTATAGCCTAATTCAAGTATTTAGTGAGTTTGAACTAAAGCGTCGATCGAGCCAGTGTTGGGATGACTCGAGTCATGACTTGACTCGAGTTAGACTCGAGTCACCTTTTTCGCATGACTTGACTTGACTCGAGTCACTTTGCTAAAATGGCTTGTCTTGACTTGACTCGGCGTATCGGAAATGTGAATTGACTCGAGACTCGGATCAAAATTCACGAGTCAATTTCAAATCATCAAACTATCGTTGTCGATAAAAATCACTGTATCTTGCATATATTTGGATTGTCCGCGAAACGCTGGTGTAATCCGTGAGAGCGACCAATCATTCAATGATCGTGCGTTTTACTGAGCCTCCATTGTTCTCTCACAAATAAATTGACCGCACGCGAAGTGATCGAAGCCAGGGCTTTGGAGCCGGAGCCGGAGCCCGGAGCAGGAGCCCCGGAGCCGTGCATTTTCACCGGAGCTGGAGCCGGAGTTCTACATAAAATTCAGCCGGAGCCGGAGCTGGAGCCCGTTATTTGACGAGTAGCTCCGGCTCCGACCTATTTCATAAGATGCTATTATATATGCAACAACCACATCTGCTGATTTATCATAATTGAACAGCAGGCCTGAATTTTAATGCTGTGCACAGCAATGGCATAGAGTAAAGTTCGTTCTAGTGCAACTATGACAACAATTGACAAGTATTCAGTATGACGTCACAAGCCGGCACGGCGGCACCTATATGTCTTCGTTGCTACATCGGATGTTACTGACGGCTGATATTTTAGATTACTATAGATAACTAACCTATGGGTAGATTAGTAATCTATATAAACCAAGAAATGGCCAACCTTTCGGCTAAAGGGGCACATGCAATTGATGAACGAGTGCGCGGTCCACTAGCCACGCCAAGCGGGTAAAATTTTCGAAGTTTATAAATAAATAAGGTCAATAATATTATTACTTGAGTATTGCGGGTCTATTGTATACCGCCCGCTAGGCTCAGTTTGCAAGGACACGACTATTCGGCGTCTGGCCACATCGATACCGAAGGTCTCCGATAATATGCGACGATCATTTTGTGTCTACATTTCACCGTCGACGATCTTTATGCGAGCGCAAACGCGAAAAGACTTTCTCCCGTAATTGCGAATACAGTTCGACTCAATCGGGTAAATTAGGCGTTTTTTTTTTTCATTTTTAGTAGGGGGTAGGCTATCAAGCAAGAAATCGTGTGACAATTAAACACGCAAAGCGTGAAGAAAACTTTCGCTACTATTTAAGTTTATTGTAATGTACGACGATTTACTGAAAATATGATTGGACCCTGGATCTGCCAATGCGTCGGAACTGATATTTTAGTCATCAACATCCCAAGTGTCGCAGCCAGAATTGTAATTTTTGGTTTGCATTGCAATTTCACAATCTGAGCAATTCATTTTCGATAATATAATAGGAGATTAGCTCGCGGGTCACGCAAAACCCTCTCTCTGGCCACATTTGGCCCACGGGTTGGCCACCCCTGATACAGACAGGCCCATTCGATAATTTCAGAGCCGGAGCCGGAGCTGGAGCCGGAGCAGTGGTAATAATGCGGCTCCGGAGCTGGAGCCGGAGCTAATGTATGATAGAAGAGAGCTCCGGAGCCGGAGCTGGAGCAGTTTAAATTTACGGCTGCTCCAAAGCCCTGATCGAAGCTTACAGCTCAAGTTGTCGTAAACTATACTAGTTTAGTTAAGTAATTTAACAGCAAAAGGTTTATTTCTGTTCTCTGTTCTTACCTTAGCCAACCCTCTTGTTTTATTGAAATTGTTGAAATTGAATGAAGTTTATATAGTCCTCAACCATAGGCGTTGGCTGGGATTGTATCACATCAATTTGTAAATGGTAACCTATTGCATCTTATCAATTCGTTTCTCTATTCTCTATTTTGGCTAGTAACTGTAAACTAAGGCTATGCAATTACTTGCGTAGGTCAGCTGTTCTGCGTATATGTGAACGATACAGCGCCTTCTTGCATGTATATTTAACTGAATATTCGTTCATCGGTTCAAAATCAATGACTACTCAATCTGTATTTCAGACAGCTAGTAAAATGAAAATGATGTAATCATGCCGCATACATCGAAAAGGCAACTTGACTTGAATTGTGACTTGACTCGTGACTTGACTTGACTTGACTTGAATCGACTTGACTCGAGTCACCTCTAAAAATCAAGTGACTTGACTTGACTCGAGTCCCCTTCGAAAATCGATTGACTTGACTTGACTCGAGTCAAAATGTGCAATGACTCGAAATGACTCGTGACTCGAAGGTAGTGACTTGATCCCAACACTCGATTGAACAGTATCGTGACTTTATTTGATCTTCTCATATACTCACGAGACAGAGAATGGGATATCGAAAAAAGAGAAAACTCAATTTGACGCAACGTAGCCTATAATCATAAGGTAGCGAGCTCTGATATGGATACTCTCCTTGACGGTATTGGAGCGTATTTCCCAAGACATCAAGCACAAGCCTCAACACAAACATGTGGATTTTTCACCCTTTCGAGAAACTGGAGCCTCTGGGCCCTTTGTGTCATCTCTCAAAAACGATTTCTGCCAGCTAGAGTTTTTCACTCGCGGAAAATACGCTGTATTTTGGATATGAGTGCAGAACAGTTCTTAGGACCTGGCCATCCAAGCACTATGGTAGGCGTTATTGTACAAAATCTGCCGAGAAGCGTTATAGTGAAATAATTGGGATCAAAACGAGGGAAAACAGTTGCCTTTTAAATGAGAAACTTCATAGCCTAACAGCTATGCTAGCTAATTTGCTGCACATTTGAACGGAATATTCCAATGTTTCTTCATCTTCTTTTTGTAGAGCAATTTTCGGTGGGCTTGTGCGAATGAACTTTATTTTCCAAAAAAAGTGCGAATGAAGCTCAAAAAGGTTGGAAAGCACTGACCAATATTATTTACGAAATTCATTCAAGAATTTTTCGCGCGTTGCGCCACTACGCGACGACGATTCTCATTCTATATTCTGATTCTACGATTAAAAACGTTTGGGCGCAGCTTATTTCACAAGAAAACAGTGATAGCTCAGAACACTAGGGCTGTTCGCGATTGGAATTCCTCCGATAGCCAATTTAACATGGATGTATGCCGTGTATACATAATCGAAATGCGGCCGTGAATAGGAAACCGGTTAAACACTTCTGCGATATATCAACGCAGAAGACAAAATGTGATTATATTTTAAAATCTCGTCGCTCAGAAGAAGGCCAGCACGATAAAGGTCAAGAACCGCTGATAAACCAACAAAGGTCAAGATACCATTCCGAAGGCACCGTACAACCACGTTCAACAAGATAGAATTTTAGTGTTCGCTGAGTATCATGATGTGGATTCGAAGAACCTCCAACAGCAGAGTGGCGCAGCGGAAGCGTGCTGGGCTCATAACCCAGAGGTCGATGGATGCTATGTATACATAAAGCCTCGATGGCGCAGTAGGCAGCGCGAGAGTCTCGTAATCTCAAGGTCGTGGGTTCGATCCTCTTGACTTGACTTGAGAATATGGATATTTGTTCGGACAAACGCTATAGTAAAACGAAAAGACGAACGGAGGCTTTTATATTTTCTTCTGCCCAAGACACAAGACACAAGACACAAGACACAATATCGACAATACGACATAAAAGACACAATGCGATGTATAATGAATAAAGATCAGGATGTCGAAAGGACCAATTATGGTCTCTTAATGCGACATCCACCTCGGCCGAGTGCCTGATGTGACGGTGTTCGAGTTTCATCTTGAGATCTCTGTGTGTCTGAGTCGAAGAAAAGAATCGACGCTCTTTGTCAACTTCCTTCTATAGTCCTTCTGTTGACAATCGGGCCACGTTCACGTCGATGGTGCATTTACACTGCGGCATCCCCACAAAAGGTTTCCTCGAGTGAGGATCGAACTCACGACCTTGAGATTATGAGACTCACGCGCTGCCTACTGCGCCATCGAGGCTTTGTGTAGCAGAGGATGGTTTCGATCCATCGACCTCTGGGTTATGAGCCCAGCACGCTTCCGCTGCGCCACTCTGCTGTTGGAGGAGCTGCAAATCCATATCATGATACTCAGCGAACACTAAAATTCTATCTTGTAGAACGTGGTTGCACGGTGCCTTCGGAATGGTATCTTGATCTTTGTTGGTTTATCAGCGGCTCTTGACCTTTATCGTGCTGGCCTTCTTCTGAGCGACGAGATTTTAAGGCATAATCACATTTTGTCTTCTGCGTTGATATATCGCAGAAGTGTTCAACCGGTTTCCTATTCACGGCCGCATTTCGATGATGTATAAACGGCATACATCCATGTTAAATTGGCTACCGGAGGACTTCCAATCGCGAAGAGCCCTTGTGTTCTGAGTTATCACTCTTTTCTTGTGAAATAAGCTGCGCCCGAACGTTTTTAATCGTAGAATCATAATATAGAAGGAGAATCGTCGTCGCGTAGTGGCGCAACGCGAGAAAATTTATCCATATTCTTGAATGAATTTCGTAAATAATATCGGTATAGTTTCAAGTCAAGTCAAGAACCGCTGATAAACCAACAAAGATCAAGATACCATTCCGAAGGCACCGTGAAACCACGTTCTACAAGATAGAATTTTAGTGTTCGCTGAGTATCATGATGTGGATTTGCAGTTACTCCCAACAGCAGAGTGGCGCAGCGGAAGCGTGCTGGGCTCATAACCCAGAGGTCGATGGATCGAAACCATCCTCTGCTACATAAAGCCTCGATGGCGCAGTAGGCAGCGCGTGAGTCTCATAATCTCAAGGTCGTGAGTTCGATCCTCACTCGAGGCAACCTTTTGTGGAAATGCAGCAGTGTAAAATCACCATCGACGTGAACGTAGCTCGAATGTCAACAGAAGGACGTATACAAGGGAGTTGATAAAGAGCGTCTAATCTTTTCTTAGCATCAGAGACACAGAGATTTCAAGATGAAACTCAAACACTGTCACAGCGGGCCCTCAGCCGAGGTGGATGTCACATTAAGAGACCGTAATTGGTCGTTTCGACATCCTGATCTTTATTCATTATACATCGCATTGTATCTTTTATGTCGTATTATCGATATTGTGTCTTGTGTCTTGGGCAGAAGAAAATATAAAAGCCTCCGTTGGTCTTTTCGTTTTACCAAAGCGTTTGTCCGAACACACATCCATATTCTCAAGTCAAGTGGCCAAGTGAGATGATCCAACACAACCAGAAGATATGACCACAAATTCATACGAAACAAATATTCAATTGAAATAAACGAGTGAAACAACTACCATTTCTCACATTATCACAATGCAGCCAAGCTCAATATGTAACTTATCTGTGGACTCCATTGCTCTGTGTTATCTTAGTATTATCTAATATCTCATGATGAAGTCTTTGCTTATCTTGGAATAAGCAAATTCTACTTGTAATTGTGTAGATGCGGAATTGTGCGACGGTCTACAGGTATAGCCTAATTCAAGTATTTAGTGAGTTTGAACTAAAGCGTCGATCGAGCCAGTGTTGGGATGACTCGAGTCATGAC